>NC_136421.1:290194745-291514745 GCF_052625555.1 Lactuca saligna
AACAAACTCTTCAACAAAAGAGTTATTTTTCGTCACCGCTTTACATAGATACACATCTTGTATTAAAAACACATTGACGTGATAATTACGAAACCTATAAATGAATGACTTTTTGTGCTATTACCTTAAGAATTAAGAACTCTTGCATTAGGAATTGTCATAATAGTCCGATGTGTTGTTTAGGAATTGTCATAATAGTCCGATGTGGTGTTGTTTGTGATTAACCTTTTGCATTCCATTCCAAATATCAAGCATTAATGAATTTTGTTCAAATCTTAATTGGGTTTGGACAATATTAATTTAATTTGTATATAATCTACAATGTGTATATATTTTAATATAAAATGATGAATTACATTTATAATTGTTCATTTAACATATAAAATCATAACCGAACAGTTAATTATTATTAGCAAAGAATAAAACCGAACCATGAGTCTATCAGTTTATTTGGGTTTGATTATGTTTTTCCAATTATTATGTTCCCCTATAACAATTTATTTTTTCGACGGCAAATAAATATATATTTCCTCTCGGATTGAACCCAGGATCTCCTAGTTAGTAGAGATTAGAATTTTCATGTTCGTCAGGGCTAGCCCCAACTTGTAGCTCCCATATAATAGTGTAAGACTCAAACCACCATGGTGGTTATTTATATTAAAATATCTTACATAATAAATAACAATGTTCTAAATAACGTAAGGCGTGATTTGGCGACAATGTCAAGTTTCAAGCTTCTTTGAGTTGTGGTGAGTCATGTCGTTTGTAGAATGTGACTTAAGGCGGCAATTTTGTATATAATTAATAACTTTTTATGTATTTTTCTCCTATTATTCATTTTTATATACATATATGACTTAAGTTGACATTTTATCAAAACTTGGCGGCAAGTACAAGTTTTGGAGCCATGGTGCGCCATGACGGAGCGGTGGCGAGCTTTTTAGAACATTGTTAAATGATGACATTTAGATTGCTAGACTAAGAAGGATTATGATTGCTAAAGGACCCACCAAAAATATAAACAATAAAGTTACGATTATATTAAAGAATAATAAAAATGCTGTGTTTTGTTTGTAATTATAATAGCTATTAACTTTATAGTAGAATCCAATATATATATATATATATATATATATATATATATATATATATATATATATATATATATATATATATATATAATAGACTTATGAATAGTGTCTGGTGTGGTGCCGACTCAATACCAAGTGTTTTAGAGCCGGCATCTTGGCTTTGCCTACGTGTTATTATCTGGATTATTCCGTTTGACTGTCTACTCCTTTCTTTTATCATTGGTTCCATGAGAAGGTCTCAAAGATTCATCGACCCTTTGCAACACCCTATGGCATCCTATAACCTCTAAATTTTTACAAATGTTCTTGGTTTGGGTTTTTAGCTGGAAGCTTGATTTTGAAGTTGCACCGATTTCGTCCTCACTGCAATTAATCATCTTCATGAGTACATGTTTTCCTGAGAAGACACTCCCGTTTTCCAAGAACCGCATAACATCGTTTGAAGCATCAATCTTCTCTTGGGGATCCTCAACCTCTCCTATTGCTTATCTGCTTTCGGTGTACCTGATATCCTGATACACATATTGAAGAATGGAAAAGGAGGCCCAGCTAACACCCTAAAACCACCGAATGAAGATATCATCCAACATTTTAACGTCGCTCACTCACTCTTTCTATGTGTGTGTGTGTGTATGCGCATTAGAACACTGGTTCTCTATAACCGTCTTACCACTTCGCAATTGAAAACCCTACACCTTGAAGAACAAAGACATTAGTGAAGAATCACAAAATCATCCCTATTTGTCATCAGGAACATGTAAATAATTTATCCTCTTTAAATATGACTGTAACTTGCTACCAATCGTTCATTCAAGTACTATATAAATCAAATTGCTTAGGTGTATTTAGAAAATGATTGAGGCTTTCTGCAATGGTATTTTATAATTTTTATCTCTTTCCCCTCCAAGTGTGTAATTTATGTTTCTTATTCTTTGGTTGGTTCCCTTAGTTTCCAGAAAAAATTATGCCTTTAAAAGTCTCTTAAAAGCTTATAATTAATATCATTTAGAAAATGCATACCAGGTGTTTGTATTTATGCTTCAAAAAGAAATAATAGTTGGTTTATAGCTTTTATAGGACCATGATGAGAATCATGGCATATAGTTTTATCTCTAACCGTGTCTTTGTAATACAGAAAACTTTAGTTGGAGGGAAAAATAGATATGATGATGAAGGCTTGTTGTTTGAGGTTGTCTCATCTCCATTGAAGAACTTCCCTACTAATAAGGTAAGAGCATCATTTCTTTTTTGTAAATTATACTAATTTTCTCTTCTAAAGTATCATACAGTTCCTATCTTTTAGGCCTCTACTTGGAAGATAGTGCTTGCATGTTCATTTGTAATGAATACATGCTTACATACACATGTATTGGTTTATGTTTTGAATACATGCTTATATACACCATGCAATAATAGACTCTACATTAGACCACCGGTTCTCTGTAATCGTCTTACCACTTCGCAATCGAAAACCCTAAACCTTGAAGAACAAAGACATTAGTGAAGAATCACAAAATCATCCCTATTTTTCATCAGGATCATGTAAATAATTTATCCTCTTTAAATATGACTGTAACTTGCTACCAATCGTTCATTCAAGTACTATTTAAATCAAATTGCTTAGGTGCATTTAGAAAATGATTGAGGCTTTCTGCAATGGTATTTTATAATTTTTATCTCTTTCCCCTCCAAGTGTGTGATTTATGTTTCTTATTCTTTGGTTAGTTCCCTTAGTTTCCAGAAACAATTATGCCTTTAAAAGTCTCTTAAAAGCTTATAATATCATTTAGAAAATGCATACCAGGTGTTTGTATTTATGCTTCAAAAAGAAATAGTATTTGGTTTATAGCTTTTATAGGACCATGATGAGAATCATGGCTTATAGTTCTATCTCTAACCGTGTCTTTGTAATAGGGAAAACTTTAGTTGGAGGGAAAAATAGATATGATGATGAGGGCTTGTTGTTTGAGGTTGTTTCATCTCCATTGAAGAACTTGCCTGCTAATAAGGTAAGAGCATCACTTCTTGTTTGTAAATTATACTAATTTTCTCTTCTAAAGTATCGTACAGTTCCTATCTTTTAGGCCTATACTTGGAAGATAGGGCTTGCATGTTCATTTGTAATGAATACATGCTTACATACACATGTATTGGTTTATGTTTTGAATTATAAGTGTGATAAATCAAATTTTCACATCCATAATATTGGATAGATATGTTCACTTCACCGATTTTGGATAGTTAGTTGAAACTATCGGTTTGCTACTTTCTTAGTTGTGAGCCTAGATCGAAAATCTAGTTAACCAATACCCTCGGTAAACCATCTAACTATGTTCAAATAATAAATCTATTATGTGATTCACTTCCAAAAAGTTATTAATAGCCAACACTTTACAGATTTCTTTTCCTTTTGGATTGTTTATGTTGTTTCCATTTACTAACCTTTGTTTTATTATTTATAGCCCCATTGACAACAACATTGTAAGAGATGCATCTCCCTCGATTATATAGCGGCTTTAATATAAAAAACTAAATAAAAATGTTAGTAAAAAGGAAAACAAACTATAATTATTTTCATAACATCCATATCTTAACACTTTTTTTATGATAGGTCAACTTCAGGTAGTTTTCGAAACAACTTATGTTCCTCATAATCAAATATCAAACTAGCAAATTCTTATTGTAAGGTTAAGCCATATGATCTGATGAGTTAAAGTACTCTCACACGTCGTTCACCAGTGCCAACGGCAGCACAATCGTGTTCTCTGTTGCATAATTCGGTTGTGTACGTGTGTGTGTGTGTGTGTGTGTGTATATATATATATATATATATATATATATATATATATATATAAGATAATTGATTCAATATCTTGTTGATAATGATCGATTTACATATTTAGATTAGATTAGATTAGAATTAATCCTTTAGTTGAAGGGATTCTCCAAAATAGTTTTATATATAATCATGAAATAGGGTTAAACCTTGATTTTGCTTTGCGCAATCATTTGAGAGAACTTTTCTTAGTGAAAAACAATCTTTGTGATAATCCTTTGTTCTTCATTGTAACTTTTTTGTATCCGATCTACGAACCTTCAAGTGGTATTAGAGCAAGTTTTTCGATACATTCAAGTAATCATGTCTTCTTCATCTCAATACAATCCTAAATCCTCCCTAGCAAACAAGATCACAGTGTTCGATGAATACAACCTTGCCACATTGAAGGCATAAGCCATCGCTGTTCTTGAGATCATGGATCATGACATGCTTGACATCATCAATGAATTGAAACTGAAGCCAAAGCTCAGTTACAAAAAAGAGGATAAAAGACTCATAATATTAGATTTGAAGGCAAGATCCGCCATAGGAAACTCTCTTCCTTATCGTATTTATCACTTGGTCCAAAACATTGAGTCAACGAAAAAGATGATGGAAAATCTAATGTTGTGTATGATGGAGATAAGTCGTCTAATGATGAGGAGCCAAAAGGAAAATGTCTAATGGTTCACATCAATGACTTTTACACTGAATATTATGAAAGCAAACCCAACACATTCGATGTTGATCTCTCTCAAGCTACAATAGAATCAAAGATACAAGATTGGGACTCCTCTTCCATGTATTAGGTTAAGAATGTTTTTTAATTACTCTTCAAAAGAAATAGATATGTTTGAATATTTGCATCTTGATCTTTCTAACTCTAATCAAGGAAAAGTCATTCTCAAATTTGAGGTAAAGTCTTTAAAAGAAACGCTTATTGCCACTGAAAATGCTCTTTCTATTTTGAGTAAAGAAATCGATAGTCTCTCATAATTGAATAATTTTTTTCTTCAATAATAAGGATAAATCTAATTAACGTGTCAAAAACATTCAACTTATCACTAAGAACATTGTGCATTGTCAATTTAAAATAACTAAAATAATCAATGCTCAAATTCCCGATCAGTGTGAGAAAATTCTTGGTGGTAATATTGATAACGCTGTCATAATTTTCTGACGTATTGAAACAGAACAAACTTTTTATAATGCTTGTGATCTTAATATGGGTTTTAAAACTAGATTTGTCAGTACCTCTTTTATAAATCAATCATTGATTGACAAATATTGCATTACTGATTCTGATGGTCTCACCAAATGTAAATCTCGCATTTGTACTCTTGATCCTTATCAACAACCTCTTAATCGTGATTATATGTTACCTAGGAGTGAGATATTGTTGAAATTAAATTTTCTAATGGTGAAATTTACTCAGTGAATGAAATTCATATTGAATTTTCTCAATGCACAGTTAGAGATCTTGACACTAATTGTCACTTAATATCCTATGATGCTGATGTTTCAGCTCCTTGCACCATCAATAGCATAGTCGTGAGAGTAAAGGGGTATGCAGACAAGATTTGGAAATTCAAACCTTGAATTAACTTAATATCAATGTTTGTTAATAATAAAGAACCAGTCAAGTTTGGTAAACCAGTCTTGTCTCGAAATTAATATAATCAACAAAGTGGTCAAAGCATAAATATATAATAAGTATGAACAATGTAAAGTGGTTTACGAACAAGAAGATTCTCATAGAGAATGATTGAATAAATGATTCTTTATATAAGTGAAAAAGGTGCACATTCCACACGCCATACAAAGATGACTACTCCTTAAATTGTCAAGGAGTAATTACAAGCCAAATCTAATAAAGTGTGCATGGATTGTCAGACTTCTGAAGATCAACAGGCTGACACATTTGTTGATATTGATCTTGTATCTTGTACTATACTATAAGACAATAAGAAGAATAAAAAATAGTGTTGCAATAATGAATTCACATTAAAAACATAAATTACTTAAACACAAATAAGCATCTTAGACCGATCTTCACTTCGGAATGGAATTCACTTTGGAATGATTTCACATCGGACATGCTTCATCTCGGATTGCTTGATGTTCACTTTACAATCACCCCTTAAGTGACCTTAGGAATCATTCGACTCATCACATGGCTTCATCAAACACAAATAGATAAGCAGCTTAGAGCCAGCTTTGGAATTTGATGTACCATTTGAGAAGCTCAATAAATTTCTTTTTGACGTGTTCGTAGGAATCAATCTTGGCACCATTTGAAATGAACTCCTGAAGAATATTTGTGGGAATGATGTGTTTATCAAGAACTCATAAGAATTATTTTTTGTTAGTATTTTTTCTTGAGATAGACATAACTAAGTATTGGTTCTTCAGTTAGACCTTATGCTAAAATCTAGGATTTAGGAATCTTAGTGGTGAATTTGGCTAAAAGATTTTTGGTTCAAAAAAGATGAGAAAACTCCATGTCGGATATATAGAATTCATCAAGGTATTCCTTGAGAAAAATTATTACGGAGTTGTAAGCTCTAATGCTTGATTCATTTGTTTGGCGATCTTGAAGATGAGCAACTATAGTGAGGATGTCGTTTGGATTCATCAGGGAAAGTCTGCATCAGTGATGGTGATAGTGGATTGCTTGTTCTGAAATACGAAGTATCTATATAGAAGATTTTCAAGATCAAACTTGCTTTAAACCTTATTACTATATCGAACAATCTTGGTAATTATTTGTTAAGACCAGACTTCCTTTTGGGGTCGTGCGTTAGTGGAGTAGAAGGTTCACAATTTCTCATGCTAAATTTTGATGATGATTTGTCTATCATCTGATGGATGCAATGGTATGAAATTAATGTAGTATCGTCCATGAGGAGAGATTGGAAAGTCAAGTTGGTCTGCATCATTTGTTGGAATATCGAAGTACATGAAGAGCACAAAATGTGTGTCGTGTAAAATTCCATCTTGGAAGAGAGGAGAAATGCCCATCTTCGGATTGGGATTATCTTTGAGGGATTGAATCTTGATGCTTTCTTCTAATGCTTTTTGTACTTGTTCTTTGGACAAGCCCTCAGACTATTTAGACGACTTCATTGGGCTATTTGAAATCAGTAGCTATTTTCTTGCCTTTATCTTTGGATTGATCAGCTTGATAGGAGATGGAAGACATGATTTGTAGGCCATATTGGGTGATGAATATATTGGATGGAGGAGGAAGCAAGGGTTCTTCCGGGATCTCATCAGGTTTCCTGATAGGAGAACCTTCATTGATTTAGACAATCCTCAGAACATGAAATGAGGAGGCATTGGTTGAGTGGCTCAGAAGGTATCGATTGTCAACTTGGGTTTGAGCTTATCCATGTCTTAGATTCTTTTGAATGCTTCGGATAAAGATGATTTCCAACAGACTGGGGACTATTTCATCTTCTCTTCTTCCTAAAGGACTTTGGTAAGTTGTTCCCTGATATCTTGAAGTCCAAGAATCACATCAGTCACTAAATCATCTTCTTCATCATCATCATCTACTTTAGATGTTTCTATCTCCATAGTCTCTTTATCAGACTCATCATCTCTAAAAGAAAATTCTAAGATTGGTTTCCATTTTATTGTCTGTTGTCCTCCCCTTCTTGCATGGGATGGCCCTGCCTCTGATATAAGCAATGAATTTAACTTCACCTCGCTTAACTGTTTGAACACTCATTGAAAGCTCATGTTGAGTTACTTGGAAAGCGAACCATAAACCTCAACAGTTGGAGCTTGAGCTTTGAGATGAGAAAAGGTTTCATCTAGAATGATCAACATTTCATCAAAGTTGTGGTTCGGAGTATCCACAAAATGTTGAGCTGAACTGTTGAGTTTGATAAGCTTTTATTGCATAACCATGTTAATGGCATCCTTGTGACAAATTTCCTTTTGTAACCACTGATTCTATTTATCATGATGAACATATTTGTGGTAGAGATCATGTCATCATGGATATTGAGCATGGTGCTGATGGTAGAGAGCTGATGATCTTGATTATCCTTGTACCATTACTTGACTTCTTCTAAAGTATGCCTTAGGAAAAGAGAGATAATCTGATCTAGTTGATTTGCACGATCATGCTCGGATGGAACAACAGCCTTGATCTCAAAAAGAGATTTAATGACAAGATCAAGTTTTGTGTCAAGGCCTGCGACCTGCTGAATGACCTTGTCAACTTTAGAGTTAGCAATGGCAAAGTTGTCTCGGAGTTCCAATAAGGCAAAAAGTTCCACAATGTTCTCGTCAGAGGATCTTGTGTCCAAAGTGGAACTTTCAGATTTCTGATCCACATCACCTTTACTCTTGTTGTCATCATGTAGAGCTTCTTGAGTGGGAGTTTCTTGATGACCTTCTAGCTCATATTCTGGACGAGGAGTAATTTCATTTCTCTCACGAAATCTATTTTCATTAGAAGCTCATGAGAACAAAGAAAGTCTAAAATGAAAAAGGATTTTTAGGAGGAAGGCTTCTGAAAAATGTAGAATGAGCTGGGAATGGGAATGACAATGATAGTGGTGCTGCAATCTTCAAACAAAATCTCTTCAAAGAGATTATCTTCAGCAACAGGTGAGGGACCATTAGCATCGCTCAGAAATTTAGGAGGAGGATCATCAAAGATATTGGTTGAATTGGGAACATCTCCTATAGTAGCATCATTACAAGGAGGATCGTTCACAATGTTATCAGGAGCGTGAACTTCTACACTCTTTGTGGCCTTCACTGCATTGAAGGATGGTTGAATCTCCTGATGGATTTCTTCATTGGAAGGATACACAAATGGAATGTGACTGTCGATTGATCGTTTGTGCAATAAAATGAGAGTGTATTATACTTGATCTCGAGATAGCCCCAGATGTAGTGAGTGAGGCCTATCAATAAAATCTTCCCAATCTTTATCAAATATATCTGATCATCCTCTACCTAACGCAGGTATCAGACCACTTATGACTTTCAAGATAGGATGGACTATTCCTCTCTCGGAAACCTTGGAATTAGTAACAGGGCCACTGATTGTGCTTGTGTACAAGAAAAAGGAAAATTCAAGTTAACTCGTGAGTGTATCCTTGGGGGGCTCCAAGCGACTTTGTTCGATACTAGCACCACCTTGTTGGGAAGGTAGGGGTAGATTATGTGTCACACCCCCAAACCAGACGACAGAAACGTCCGGGGGTGGAGGACTTCATTTGTAGTATCACACCACATGCATCATAGTAATCAAAGTACAAACAAACATTGTATTTAATAAGTATAAATATTTACATGTGTTCAATCACTGTATATTGACACCAAAATAGTTATACCAAAAGACAAAAAAATATGACTCAAAACAGCTCCTTCTTAAAAGCTCGGGGAGTACCTATCTACTGATTCCCTCAGAATACAAGTAATTTCAAAAGAGAGTATCAACATAAAGTTGAGTGAGTACATAAGTATTTATGTTTAAAAGTATGTTTTATGTTCTCTGAATATATAAATTGTTCCAGAAAATCCTATATTTTCTATTGTGTATGAAAAGTAGTTTTAACCCCATAAAATTGTTTTATATGTAAACCAATGTTCTGTATTTGTATTCTTATATATAACATGTGAAAGTTAGTGTGCCTGGGTCCACCAGTTGTTATTGTAAACTGCAATGTAACACTATAAACTGTATCTCTGTAAACTAGTACTTTGAAAATGTACTCATGTGTAGTTAATTATACACTAACGTATTGTTAATATCTTTTTAATGAGTTATTATAACGATACTATGACTAGATGGCCTGAAACAAACAATTTGAAGGTGTTTAAACTGTTGATAACAATTGTCACAAATAGCCATGTACGCCTGACTGTAGCTAGTAGCCCGAGCGTGGAATTGTCAATCCCAATATAGATCTATACACACTTGTTTCGATCCCCGATTGGATATTCCGGTTATAATATCAGGACTTTAACTATGTTGTTTAAATGAATTAAACAACCTGAACATATTGTCTCATAAAAAGCATATAAACGTTATGTGTATAATGAAAACCCAATCATTCTGAAATAAATGATTGATAGTATGTTCCTTGTTTAGTATACTTGAAATGTAGTAGTAGTGTACCTTTGTTTAGTTTTGAATCAAACCCTTGTTTTTGTACAATAGTGTAAACCCATGTTCTTGTAAAATAGTGTACTCTAGTATACCTGACTCGTGAGTTAGTGTTCTTGAATCATAAATTATACCTATTATAATTTATATGTACTTTTTATATTGATACTAACTGTTCATGAATGCAACCCCTTGCTCTAGATGTTACAAAGGGTATTGAAACTGAATGAAATAATATATATATATATATATATATATATATATATATATATATATATATATATATATATATATATAATTGAAACGACAGTCAGACAAATAACCGATACCCTAAGTCTACATCCAAACAAGGAAAAGGAAATACATGGATATAGTCACGAGTACTTCTAAGATGATAATGTCTTCTGTTCTTCAACCTGAGATACATGGGGAGTTTTGCTCTATGATTCTATTATGTATGGGTTTACTCGAATGCTATCTGTACCTGGTAGCCATAACGAGTATATCCATATATGATAATATGAAATGGACAAAAGCTATGTAGTCAAAGTTTATTCATCCTCTCTGCCTTATCAGGAGAAGCGATATCTATGGGACCCTCGATGATTTAGTGTTGACATCATAAATACCTGACCAGGTCCGGACTAAAATTGATGTGTTCAATTTAGTAGTCAGATCCAATCATCATAAATCTATATTGGGAAACATAATCTCGAATTCTGAGGTTGACCTTTATCCATGTCTTGAATTAATACAGATATCGTGAGGATGAAGGAATAGTTGATCACTTATCTGAGGGCTGAAACTGATTAGATCAGAGTTCGCCAGATGCATTGGATGTCATTCTCTCTGTTGATGACTTGTCCAAGTGGGAGACTGTTGGAAGTGTTCAAGGTCATTAACTATTGGTGATATTTCTAATTACAGTAAGGTCCAATTGGGTTGCCCTCAAGACTAAAATTAAGTGGAATAAATAAAGGATAAATAAGTTTATTAATTATTATGGTTTAATATTTAATTTGAAGCTAACTGGAAAACAATTTGGGAATTAATTAACAGTTTAATTAATAGAATGGATGAATATCAATTAATCAATAGTTGGTTGATCAGGAATATTCTAGAACCCAAGGAAGAAGGGTGGTGGACGAAAATTCCCTTTGGATAAAGGAGATTTCGTTCATAGGGTATTCGATCCCACATGGGCTTGAAGATAAAACCCTAGGAGGTTTCCAAGTATATAAATAGGGCCTTAGGAATTCATTCCTCCTTGCTCATTTTCTTGGCTTGATTTTTCGCCACCTTCTTTCTCCTTCCTTGTGGAAGAACTTTCCTTATAATTCATCCACTACTAGTTTAATTTTATTCTACTCTTCTGAGTTCATTTGGTGTGAACCAAGAGAGGGATTGTAGTGTGGGTCCTTATTATCCAAAAAAGGTAGCACGCACGAGGAGTCAAACTCAAAGATCTTTAGCCGCAAAAGAGGTTTGTGATTCTTCTTTGTAATTCTGATTTCTTGGGTAGAAGTAATAGTATGAAACCATAGATCCATAGGTTGCATGTACACTTAGGTATATCGTTGTTGTTTTGATTTTTCCGCTACCTAGTTTTAGAGTGTATTTGATGCCTAGAAAACCTAACACTATACATCACTATGGACAAGTCTAATAATGCTTCACCTCATTCACAAGTTCCAGTGAAAGGTGATTTAATAATCTTGCCTAATAAACAAGATTCACATTCAGCATTTGGTTTTAGGTTGAATAATTCCAACACTCCATCCTTTTGGTGTTGGGAGATGCATTTCTTGTTAATATTCCCAAGATGAAAATGCCATAAGCATGCCTTGTCTTAACCATTAGACGAATCAATACTAAAAACACAATTGCTAAGTCCATTCACACACACAATACTTTCATACACACCCTTACAAGGATAATCTTTGAAAACAAATATACCATTATTATAAACTAAAATTGCACCATCATTATTGTCAAAACCATAATGACAATTTTTGTCTTAAAAAGCATGAAAAGAAATTATGTTGGTAGTCATTTCTGAAGAATAACAACAATTATTCAAACCAACACTAACACTATTATCAAACATAAGCTTATAAAATCCAATACAGGTAACATCTAACTTTCATCTATTCCCTATGGTTAGGTTTAGCTTCCCATGTGTCACACCCCAAAACCAAGAACAGCGGAAATGTTCTGGGGCGGAGGACGTCACGTATAGTATCACAACACAACATAACAGTAAACAAGTAAACAACATCATCCATTGCATTAAATATATAATTTTAATACAAGTGTGTTCTATAGTTTATAAGACACCAAAATATGAATCAAAACAAAATATGAGTCTTGTATGCGCTCCATCTTCTCAAAAGCTGGCATCGGTACCTGTCTACTGATGACCTGAGAATACAAGTTATTTTGAAAGAGTTTATCAGCATTAAAGCTGGTGAGTTCATAAGTATTTAGTGTCTATGATTGTATCAAAATGTTTGAAACAATGTTTGAAGTACGAGTTTGTAAACGTTTGTAGTAACAATATGTGAATGTTTGTAAGTGTTTGTAAAAGTTTGAAACAATATGTGAATGTTTGTAAGTGTTTGTAAAAGTTTGTAACAACTGATTTGTATGTTTGTTTCTCGTAAAAGTCTGTAATTTTCCCAAGTGTAACTATCATTATCAAAATATAGTTTGTACATTAATGTTTAAGTGATGTGATCACCAAATAAATGTAAAGGGTAAATAAATGTAGTACTGTAGTGTTGCATTATAATAACTATTGTTGTACTAACTACCTTAAACCGAATTTATATTAAGGTATCATGTGATTAATTGTACCATACTATCGACTATGAACATGACAATGTAAGTCATCAAAAGTTATGACATTTGGCACCCGAAGACCTACAGGTCCCACTGTAGCTAGCAGCAAGGTCTAGGATAGTCAATCCAGTATAGATCTATACACAAATTCATGCACTCCCTCCATGAGATTTTGGTTACAACTCAGGCCATGACAATGAAGACATGCTCTGATACAGTGGATCACATTTATGTTATAGTATACATGTATATGTAATGTATGTACTTTTGTAATGAATGTATTGTTCCTCACCGTAGTATCGTTGTATGGGTTCTCATCATAGTATAGTTGTATAAGTTCTCATCATAGTATAGTTGTATAAGTTCTCATCATAGTATGGTTGTATAATTTCTCATCATAGTATAGTAAGTAGTGACTCATGAATGAACTGACTCTTTCTATGCTTCATTGGACTAGAAGTAGTAAGTAGTATAACCCTAAACAATACCTATTATAGTTTACTAGTAGACTTGTTTATATGACTCAATGTACTGAACGGAGATAAAAGTCTTTATATCTATATCTATATATATATATATATATATATATATATATATATATATATATTATATATATATATATATATATATATATATATATATATAATAAGTAAGGATTCGACGACACTCAGACAAACAACCGGGTGCTTTAAGTCCACAACCAAACAAGGAACATGAAGTAAAGTGGGTTATCAGTCCTAAGTCCTTCAAACCTTATTTATATAACTATATATGTAGTAGACATGGTTTTAACAATATATAAGTTTGAAAACTATAAAAGAAAGGTTTAGTATACAAAAGAGAATTTGATAAAGAGTTTGGCATGTAAAATAGTTTGATAAACAGTTTAAAGTGTGGAAAGTCCATTTGTATGCTAGTTATTAATCACATGTGATTGATCTAATAACTATGATATTCAACTTGAATTCCACCCACCCCCATAAAAGCATTTAAAACCATTTAAAAGGTTGATTAAGGGGTATGAACTCATCTGTAGTGAGTGGATTATATGGAAGTGTTGGACAAGGTACAAGGTGTCAAGTGAAGACTTGAACACACACAATGGTCCTAGTTAACATATAATAAAACATATATGTATCTAATTAGTCATCTAACAACTAATTAACCAAGTTAAGACAACCTAGGACATGGAAACACTTTGATTCAAGTGTTATTGGTACTAAAGGGTTGCATCTAAGGGTTGTATGGCATGGCATTGGAGTTTATGGCCCAAGAACCACTCCTTATGGAGTTTACAGCCCATGGTCATTTCCCCATGATTTTATTTTCGTAAACTCATGGTACTAAGTGTCATTTGGTGTTTTGAGGTCTTATAAGTAAAAATTGAGCATCCATTGATCAAGTCCACGCCTTAGGAAGCATTAGTGGCACAATATCACTACATGATAGAGTTTACGGCCTAAGGACCATTTCCTGATGTGTTTACAGCCATAAAATCTTATGTGGACATGTTTTCTTTGATGTTTAAGGTCTTAAACATTTCTAGGAAGGATCAAGACTAGCATCCAAGGCTTAGGAAGGGACTAGGGTCCATTTAATCCTACATATAAGGGTTTACGGCCCAAGAACATTCCTTGGCCGTAAACTCCTTTGATCTTATGTTTCTTGGTGTTTTACAAGTTTAAAAAAGTTCATATTAAGCACACAATAATCTAGGGCAAGTGTACTTACAAGATAGAAGCTTGATTGGGTGTTTAAGGTCCAAGAACACTAGTGTGTGTTCTTGGTGTTTTGAAGAATAGTTAAAGATCTAAGTGAAAATCAATAATGAATGGATGAAATGATGTATAACGACTAGATGTTAGGTTATAACAAAAAATCAAGTCAAGAAACACTTACATTTTCGGAAGATCGGGTGAAGAACGGGATGCTACTTGAGAGAGAATGGTTAGTGTTCTTGAGAGTGGAAGTTGAGAAATGAAAGAAATGGGGAGTAAGATCATGCCTAAGGCATGAGTTCACGGCCACATAAGAGTTTACGGACCAAACTCCAAACGTTTGGCTATGAACTCCTTATTATTGTGCTAAGTGTGGGTTTGCTACTCCAAGACCCGAGAAAGTACTTCCTTTCATTTATTCGTTTGAAGAATAAATACTAAAAACACCCAAACGAACTTTAAACTGGCTAACAATTATAATAAATGTATTTGAGTTTTATTTGAAGTGCTTGACCATAGAGTTTCTACGAATGAAAATTCCGAGTTGTCACATCATCCCCCGTTAAAGGGTATTTCGTCCCGAAATTAGAGTTTAAGAAAATAAAGTAGTTACAATATAACTAAGTGAATAGATGAGGATATTTCAATGTCATTTGATCCTCGTGCTCCCATGTGAATTCTGTTCCTCGCTTGGCGTTCCAGCAAACCTTCACTATTGGGATGCGATTTTGCTTCGTCTGCTTGACCTCACGGTCCATGATCTCTATAGGTTCTTCCACGAAGTTGAGGCTCTCGTTGATCTCGATCTCGTCGAGTGGGATTACAAGAGTCTCATTGGACAGACACTTTTTCAAGTTCGAGACATGGAATGTAGAATGTACGTTACTGAGTTCGTTGGGTAGATTGAGTTTGTAAGCTACAAGGCTAATTCTAGCGAGAATCTCGATAGGCCCTATGTATCTTGGATTGAGCTTCCCATGCTTTCTGAAGCATATCAAGCCCTTCTAGGGTGAGACTTTCAAAAGAACGCGGTCTCCCACCTGGAATTCCAAAGGTTTCCTTCGCTTGTCTGCGTAGCTTTTCTGACGGTCTCTAGAGGCTTGCAATCGTTCACGAATCTGAACGATCTCCGCTGTTGTTTCCCGTATGATTTCCGGACCTGTGAGAGTGTTGTCAGGAGCTTGTCCTCTACCTAACTGGGTGTCACCCACTTTAGCCTAGCACAGAGGGGATTTGCACTTCCGGCCATAGAGGGCTTCAAATGGACCAACCTTGATGCTCGTGTGATAACTATTATTATAGGAAAATCCGACAAGGCGTAAGTAAGTATCCCATGCCTTTCCAAAGTCGATCACACAAGCTCTCAACATATCTTCCAGTGTTTGGATGGTTCTATCACTTTGTTCGCCGGTCTGAGGATGATAGGTTGTGCTCATGTCTAGCCATGTTCCTAGGGAACTTTGTAGTGACTGCCAGAACCTCGAAGTGAATTTACTATCTCTATCCGAGATAATGGATATAGCAACACCATGCAGTTGTACGATTTCCCTAATGTATGTTCTCGTAAGCTTCTCCATCTTGTCAATTTCTTTGATAGGCAGGAAGTGTGTAGACTTGGTCAATCTATCGACGATGACCCATGTGGTATCAAGTCCACCTGTTGTCTTGGGCAACTTGGTTATAAAATCCATAGTGATCCACTCCCACTTCCATTCTGGTATCTCTGGTTGTTGTAGTAAACCGGAGGGTTTCTGGTTTTCGACCTTAACCTTAACGCAAGTAAGGCATTTACTTACGAAGGTAGTGATCTCATCTTACATGTTAGGCCACCAGTATAACTTTTTACGATCCAGATACATCGTATCTGAACCTGGATGAATGAAATACTGAGTGTTGTGTGCCTCAGTCATGACCAAGTCTCTGACACCATTGTGTTTCGGTGTCCAGATCTAGTCCATGAAATATAAGGCTCCGCCACCCTTGGCTTCTAAGTTCTTATCCATTCCTCTAAGGGATTCACGTGCCACATTTTCAGGTTTCAAGGCTTTGAGTTGAGCCTCTTGAATTTATGTAGACAAGTGTGAATGGATAGTCATTGTCAATGATTTGACCTTTCGACCAGAATATTCTTTCCGAATTAGGGCGTCTGCTACTACGTTGGCTTTACCCGGATGATAACGAATTTCGCATTCGTAGTCATTGAGTAGCTCGACCCACCTTTGTTGTCTCATGTTGAGCTCCTTCTGATTGAATATGTGTTGTAAACTCTTGTGGTCTGTAAAGATGGTGCTTTTCATGCCATACAGGTAATGTCTCCAGATCTTCAGGGCAAACACAACTGCTCCCAGCTCAAGATCGTGTGTGGTGTAGTTGACTTCGTGTGTCTTCAGCTGTCTCCAGGCATAGGTGATGACCTTACCTCGTTGCATCATAACACAACTGAGCCCCTGGTTGGATGCATTGCAGTATACTACGAAGTCTTCTATCCCTTTGGGGAAGGATAGTATCAGTGTTGTGCATAAGGTTCGCTTCAGTGTTTGAAACGCTTTTTCTTGTTTCTCTTCCCAGTCAAAGGCCACGTATTTCTGGGTCGGTGTAGTAAGAGGTTTCGCAATCTGGGAGAAGTTCTATATAAACCTGCGGTAGTAGCCAGCGAGACCTATAAATTGATGAATTTCTGTAGGCATCTTCAGTGCTGACTAGTTCTCAATGGCTTTAATTTTGGATGGTTCCACGTGGATTTCCTATTCGCTAACCACATGTCCTAAGAATTCGACTCTTCGGATCCAAAATTCACATTTAGAGAACTTTGCATAAAGCTTCTCCGATCATAGAGTTCCTAGAATTCGTCGCAGGTGATCGCCATGTTCCTCCTTACTTTGAGAGTAGATCAGGATGTCATCAATGAAGACGATGACAAACTGATCCAAGTAAGGATGACATACCCTATTTATTAAGTCCATGAATACTACGGGCGCATTGGTCAATCCAAAGGGCATCACCACGAACTCGTAGTGTCCGTAACGAGTTCAGAAGGCTGTCTTTGGAGCATCCTCATCTTGTACTCGTAACTGGTGATATCCGGATCTAAGATCAATTTTGAAAAGTAACTCGCCCCTTACAGTTGGTCAAATAAATCATCTATGCGAGGCAGAGGCTAACGATTTTTGACCGTCAGTTTGTTGAGTTCTCTGTAGTCGATACACATATGGAATGATTTGTCTTTCTTCTTAACGAACAAGATCGATGCTCCCCAGGGTGAGAAGCTTGGTCTATTAAATCCATTTATGAGTAGTTTGTTAAGTTGACCAGATAGTTCCTACATCTCAGCTGGTGCGAATCGGTAGGGCGATTTGGCTACTGGGGTAGCTTCTGGTATTAAGTCGATTCTGAACTTGACCTGTCGTTACGGAGGTAATCCTGGTAGTTCTTCTGGAAAGATGTCGGAAAAGTCGCTCACTATCGGAAATTTATTTAGTTCTTTCGTTTCTAGGCTCGAATCAACAACGTGAGTAAGGAATGCACAATATTCCTTACGTAACTTCTGTTCTTGAATACTTGAGATGATACAAAGACTCGTGTCGGGTTTGTCGCCGTAGATGATGAGAGTTTCGTTAGCCTAGAGGTTTAGACGGACTGCTTACTCGTAGCACATGATGTCGATGCAATGAAGAATCAACCAATCCATGCCAATGATAATGTCGAAGCTTTTAATCGAGACTAGCATGAGGTCAATTGGAAATGAATGGCTATCTAGAGTTAGGGTACATCCTATGTATACGTTATTAGTGCTCTTAGTTTTCCCATTAGCCATTTCTATGGTGAATGGTTCATTAAGTGTGCGTGGTTTTTGTTTAAGTAGGCGAGCAAATTTATGATTCACGAAGCTTCTCTCCGCTCCACTATAAAACAGTATGCATGCATAAGAGTTATCGAGGAGAAACGTACCAGTCACCACCGTAGGGTCAGCAACTGCTTCCCCGTGGCCTATAGCCAAAACTCTTCCTACTCTACAGGCATTCCCCGCCTTTTGGGCAGTTCCTTTTGTAGTGGCCCACCTCGCCACAACCATAGCAAGCCTGGCCCACACCAGCGTCGGGGACTTGGGTGATCGGCCTTGCCAGAGCTTTACAGAAATGAACAATGTGTCCTTTCCTATTGCAGATAGAGCACTGCATTTCCTTGCAGGGACCATTGTGGTGGAAGTTACATTTTTTGCACTTTGGCAAACTTCCAGCATACTGCTTGATTGGAGTAGCAGCGGTAGGTACTATCGCAGCATGAACCGCCACGACTCTCTGCTTTTTAGCAGCCTGTTGTTTCTTCTTGTCATCCCAGAATTTCCGCTTGTTGTCATCATGTTTGGAGGGTTCTGAGATGGCCAAGGTTGTCGTTCATGATGGGGATTGGACTCCATGATTGATGAGTCATTGTGCCAATCGTTTGGCACTGTTGAAGGTAGCATGGTGTGAAGATAAGACATTTCCTTCATACGTAGGCACCAACCCCCAGATGTACCTTTCGATTTTCTTTCCCTCAGTGAGAACCATGTTGGGATAGAGGGCCACTAGTTCGCTGAACCTGGCGGTATATGCGACTATGTTGGAGCCCCTCATGGTTAGGCTCCACAGCTCCTGTTCCAACTTCCGGACCAAGCCCCTCGGGCTGTAATCCTCAATCGTGAGGTCTTTCATAGTTTCCCAGCCCATGTCGTTTTCCACTATGAGAGTTAGTGACTTGACCTGGCCATTCCACCATGTCAGGGCTTTCTCTTCGAAGGTGCACGCAATAAATTTAACTTTACTTGCGGCAGGGCAGGAGCAAATCTCGAAGATTGACTCCGTCTTTTCGAACCATTACAAGAGGGTAATGACCCTGCCAGTCCCTTTGAAGGACTTTGGCTTGTAGTTAGTGAAGTCCTCGTAAGATCACTCTCTCGAACGCACAAGGATTTCACCTTGGGTCGAATGAACCGGCGTTCCACCTCTGCTGGCACTGGTGGAGTGATACTGAGCCATGGCAGTTGCCACTGTCGTAGCTACTGCAGTATTTAGAGCTGCCGTATCGATTGCTGAAGGAGGTGGTGGTGGAGGAGGTGGAGGATTACGCCTTGTTGATTTGCGATGAGGCATCTTTCAACTATAAGTTTATAAAGATGAATGGAATATTTAGAGTCAATTGTAAGCATAGTGAGAGTGTTCCATGGGCTAAATTGCCATAGTTCAACAGGTGAATGAGTGTATGTTTTGAAATAGCAGTATAGTAGAAGAGTAGGAAAAACACAAGAGTACAAATTTTTCCAACAGATTTGATAACTGTCAATATTACTGATGTAAATGAGTTTGGGAAAAAAGACCTAACAGTAGGTCTTACATCAAACCATATGAGGGAAAATGTTTGACAACTTAGTAGGCTAGATAATGTACTGAAAATAGGAATATTTTACAGACAAACGCTTCATAGAGCACAGATACAAAAGGCTATTCCTTACTCAAAAGAAAAGATGTGCTAGACATCTTCTAACGGCAATGGGAATTCCTCGGGCGAACCCTAAGGTCTTCCATCTGACGAACCACTTCTTGAAGGTGTCATTCATGAGCCCTCTGGCGATCTCGAAGTTCTGTGACTTCAGCTCGGGAGGCAGCTAGCTGTTGTTGTAGGGCCTCATTAGTCCTTCTGGTTCTTTCCATCGCCTCTTTGAGATGGCGAATGCAGACCGTGTTGACACCAGAGTTGGCATCAATCTCCACTACTCGGTCGATGGCTGCCCGACCTTGATCTACATTTTGAGTAATCCTATGGACCATGATGGGTAGGGCTCGGTCAGCCGAGCCACCCTCGCTTATGTCGTAGAAGCTTCGGTCCCTGTTGTATGGTAAGGGTTGACCCTGTTCATCGCTCCAGCGATTCAAGTTTGTTGCCCACAAGGGTGTGGGACCCTGAAACGCTAGTCGGGGGTTGTTAATTGGGGCTTGACCTACTTGGGGTAGGTTGTTGACTTCAGGCTCGGAGTCAGATCCATCCGAGAAGCCTTTTGTGTGATGATCATCTAAAGGGGTTTGATGCTCATCTTCGGGCTCTTTTTCAAGCCATTCAGCATTGTCGTGGGGTGGGAAGTACGGGTCGCCATGATGATGGAATCCATCCATGATATCTAAGCGAGAAAGAGGTATAAGAATCTTATAAAAATAGTCGTACTACTTAAGATAATTATAAGATGATCTTTACCAGTTATGTCAATACTTGTATAGTGTATACCAGTTATATGAAATCAAAGCAGGATAGACCTTCGAATAAGTGGCCCTAACTCAAAATCCACAACCAAAGAAGGAACCGTAAGTAAAGCAAAGATCACATATTGTGAGTCTATAACACCTAAATTTCATATAACCTTAGCGTATCCACTTAACAACTATTGACCTACTTGATAGAGACCTTTTTAGTTCTCAGATAAGTAATTATAGTAACACAAAATACTCCTATAGTATTCTAAACTTATGTTCTGTTCTAGTGTTTTCAATGTAGTAGTGTTGGTAAGTTTTTATACTTATTGTCATATCACAACCATTCTTAGGCGTATGCTAATCACTCCTTGGACCAACATAGTTGATCAGACTATGCCACTCCCAGGACTGACCATACATCCCCGAGCTTACTTGTGATATTCAACAATCATAATACTTTTGTATTTGTCATTGTGACACTGATTTTAGTATGAATGCAGGCTTGTATACTTAGTTAAATATTTTATTATTTAGAAGTATAAACTCTTGGTCATAGTGTTTTAATCCCTTTGTGTTTACAGTTAGTATATCTTTTATGGGTTGATATACTGGATTCACTATAAACGATGCTCTAATACCAATCTGTCACACCCCAAAACCAAGAACGGCGGAAACATTCTAGAGCGGAGGACGTCATGTATAGTATCACAACACAATATAATAGTAAACAAGTAAACAACATCATCCATTGCATTAAATATATAATTTTAACACAAGTGTATTCTGTAGTTTATAAGACATCAAAATATGAATCAAAATAAAAGATGAGCCTTGTATATGTAATGTATGTACTTGTGTAATGAATGTATTGTTCCTCAACGTAGTATCCTTGTATGGGTTCTCATCATAGTATAGTTTTATAAGTTCTCATCATAGTATAATTGTATAAGTTCTCATCATAGTATAGTAAGTAGTGACTCATGAATGAACTGACTCTTTGTATGCTTCATTAGACTAGAAGTAGTAAGTATTATAACCCTAAACTATACCTATCATAGTTTACTAGTAGACTTGTTTGTATGACTGAATGTACTGAACTGAGATAAAAGTCTTTATATCTATACATATATACATAATATATAAGTAAGGATTCAATGACACTCGGACAAACAACCGGGTACTTTAAGTCCACAACCAAACAAGGAACAGGAAGTAAAGTGGGTTATTAGTCCTAAGTCCTTTAAACCTTATTTATATAACTATATATGTAGTAGACATGGTTTTAACAATATATAAGTTTGAAAACTGTAAAAGAAATTTTTAGTATACAAAAGTGAATTTGATAAAGAGTTTGACATGTAAAATGGTTTGATGAACAATTTGAAGTCGTTTGTTTGGTAAAACAGTTTAAAGTATGGAAAGTCCATTTGTATGCTAGTTATTAATTACATGTGATTGATCTAATAACTATGATATTCAGCTTGTATCCCCCCCCCCCCCCCCCGCCATAAAAGCATTTAAAATCATTTAAAAGGTTGATTAAGGGGTGTGAACTCACCTGTAGTGAGTGGATTGTACGGAAGTGTTGGACAAGGTGCTAGGTGTCAAGTGAAGACTTGAACACACAGTGATCCTAGTTAACATATAATAAAACATATAGGTATATAATTAGTCATTTAACAACTAATTAACCAATTTAAAACACCCTATGAAATGGAAACACTTTTATTCAAGTGTTATAGGTACCAAAGGGTTGCATCTAAGGGTTGTATGGCATGACATTGGAGTTTATGGCCCAAGAACCACTCCTTTTGGAGTTTATGGCCCAAGAACCACTCCTTTTGGAGTTTATGGCCCATGGTCATTTCCCCATGAGTTTATGGCTGTAAATTCATGGTACTATGTGCCATTTGGTCTTTTGAGGTCTTATAAGTCAAGATTGAGCATCCATTCATCAAGTCCAAGCCTTAGGAAGCATTATGGGCACAATATCACTACATGATAGAGTTTACGGCCTAAGGACCATTTCCTTATGTGTTTACGACTGTAAAATCTTATGGGGACATGATTTCTTTGATATTTAAGGTCTAAAACACTTCTAGGAAGGATCAAGACTAACATCCAAGGCTTAGGAAGGGACTAGGGTCCATTTAACCCTACTTATAAGGGTTTACGGCCCAAGAACATTCATTGACCGTAAACTCCTTAGATCTTATGTTTCTTGGTGTTTTCCAAGTGTAAAAAAGTTCATATTAAGCACATAATAAGCTAGGGAAAGTCTACTTACAAAATAGAAGCTTGATTGGGTGTTTAAGGTCCAAGAACACTTGTGTGTGTTCTTGGTGTTTTGAAGAACACTTGAAGATCTAAGTGAAAATCAATAATGAATGGATGAAATGATGTATAACAACTAGATATTACGTTATCACAACAAATCAAGTCAAGAAACACTTACGTTTTGGGAAGATCGGATGAAGAACGGGATGCTACTTGAGAGAGAATGGTGAGTGTTCTTGAGAGTAGAAGTTGAGAAATGAAAGAAATGGGTAGTAAACTCATGCCTAAGGCATGAGTTCATGGCCACATAAGAATTTACGGCCCAAACTCCAAAAGCTTGGCTGTGAACTCCTTATTAGGGTGCTAAGTGTGGGTTTGCTACTCAAAGACCCACGAAAGTACTTCCTTTCTTTCGTTCGTTTGAAGAATAAATATTAAAAACACCCATACAAACTTTAAACTGGCTAACAATTATCAGAAATGTATTTGACTTTTATTTGAAATGCTTGATTATAGAGTTTGTACGAATGAAAATTCCAGGTTGTCACACCATGCTCGACCTATTTATTTCCCCTTAGTCTCTCTATGTCATATAAAAGAGAAAACCACATCCGGTATCAAGGATATTATAGTTTGAAACATAAGTGTTATTGATTTTCAATAGAGCACATATCGGATTTAGAGAGAGACACTTTGCCATTTGATCCTCTCACTTCTCGTAGGTATTTAGGGAAACTTCTCTTCAAATGTCCCTTTTTGCCACAATAAAAGTACACAACTTGTTTTGGATCACAGAAAGGAAAAGCATCAAAGTTGACCATTCCCTTTGACCAACTAGAATCTACAATGTGGACATTCCATTTCCACTTGCGTTGGAGTTAGGCCTTTCTTTTCTTCCCCTTGACTTGTTGAATAGCTATGACTATGGCACATACACAACCTATTAAATGATACTGGTTCATTCCAGCTTCAACAGTTTTCCATAGATTATGATGCTGAATCAGTGTGGTTTTTGTTCAAATGATAAGTTAGGATAAACTTATCATAAGTATTTGACAAAGAGTTGAACACCATATCAATGGAAATCTCCTTGTTGAAATTCACATTGAGATTCTCCAATCTTTCTATATGTGTTTCCATCTTTTGCACATGAATACCCACAGATTCCTTATCTTTAAACTTACATGCCGTTAGGGCGTTGAAGACTTCATAATGCTCTTCCCATGTTTTGTTGTGGAAAATGTGCGTAAGATCTAATTTCATTTCATATGGCCAATAGTCCTTATAGGACTTTTGAAGATTAGGTGTTACGGTTGCAATCATATTGCAAGTGACTTTGTGGTATCATCAGTATGTTGGTTACAACCATCAAGTTCTTCAGGAGTGTTCGTTGTTTTATCAATGTTAGGAACTAGATTCTTGAGAACATACTCCTTGTACTTATACCAAAGTGTAAGCTTCAAATTCCATATCTAGTTCATATAGTTTAGACCATTAAACTTCTCTTTTGAAAAATCGATAATAGGGTGAAGTTGTGACTTCATGGAGGAGGAAGATGAGGAGGAAGATCACCATTTCTAGACATCTAACATAAGAGATAAGATTTCATTTTGTTGATTTAATCCTTAATGTGTTAACCCAAATTAATATATAAGGTGAGGATCTATAAATACAATTCGAAGTTAAAAAGCCAGACGTCTTAACCTAATTGTGAATTTATTTTAGGTAGGTAAAGAACTTTACCAATTTCAATCTAATATGAAATTCCTAGATCTTGCGAGATTCATTGAACTTTTCAATAGCATGTATAATCTTGGATTATGATCTTCGATTTGTGAATGGGATGCCGAGAATCACAAACAAGATGTGAACAACCATGCAATCTCGTGTGACACGCTTGAGGTGAAACATCCTAAAAATACAACCAAAAAAATTCATTTTTAAAACATCATTAAAACCATCATTTCATTTCCAGAGTACAAAATCATAAACTATGTGTTACAATTTTATAAACTATGTGTTTCAAAATCCCATAATATCTATCACATATCAAATCTCACGTCAAATGTCATATCAAAATATCCGAGTAAAACTCCCAGGCTGAAGACTGTGGTGGGTGCCATGCGATCATCCCGAGCCCTTCCCTTTGCTAGTGGAAGTACCTAAAACCAAAACTGAAAACTGTAAGCACGAAGCTTAGTGAGCTCCCCTAAACTACCACATACCATACAATAATATATAAAGCAAATACTGGCCTTGCCCACTGCATCAGACCGAACTCCGGACTAACTAGGGCCTCGTCCCAATGCATCAGACCAAAATCCGGAATAACTAGGGCCTTGCCCGCTGCATCAGACCAAAGTCCGGACTCACTAGGGCCTTTCCCACTACATCGGACTGAAGTCCAGAATAACTAGGGCCTTGCCCGCTGCATCGGACCAAAGTCCGGACTAACTAGGGCCTCGTCCACTGCATCAGATCGAAGTCCGGAATAACTAGGGCCTTGCCCGCTACATCGGACCGAAGTCCAAACTAACTAGGGCCTCGCACACTATATCGGACCGATGTTCGAAATAACTAGGGCCTTGCCCACTGCATCATACCGAAGTCCGGAATAAACTGAACATAACATAAACATAATCGCAACATATAACATAATCACATATACATGCATGAATCACAAATACATCAAGCATACAAACTAATTCTCGGGACTACCCCGACATTGGACCCAAGTCTGGAACTACTATCATATAAACGAGACGACATTGTGGCCATAGACCCGCTCCTACTGGAAGGAAATTCTCCTCGTATAGCTGGCTGCTGGAATACTGAGAGGGAAATGTCTGACTGCTGCTCCAGCGACTCCCCGGCTATAATTGCCACAATGAAAATTAGTCAAAACACCGATAACTATTGTCAGGGTAAAATGACCATTTTACCCCTAGCTAGAGTCAACATCTTGGTCAAAGTCAACTTCGAGTTGACCTGACTCGTCGAGTTATCATGCTAACTTGTCGAGTCCCCTAGTCCTTCCTTTGTCTACAATCTGATTCTACTCATCGAGTTTAGCAAGAACTCAATGAGTTATCCTTTATTCATGATATCGGGACAACCTTTAACTGACTCGCCGAGTTGTATGAAAAGCTTGTCGAGTCTATCTTCATCGTATGAACACGTCCAGTTTGTGACTCCCCAAGTTGTATAAACAACTCGTCGAGTCAATCTTCATGGGTTGGGAGATTGCCTTGGACTCGCCGAGTGTGTTCTTCCACTCGCCGAGTCCCATCGTTTCTAGGCCATGGCTATGTCCTAATACGTTGACTCACCCATATGGACTCATCTAATCTCTTCTAAGCTCAAATGGGTTCCCTTGAACCCCAAACTGATTTGGGGAATCAACCCATGACTCGCCGAGTCCCCAAAACAAATTCATCGAGTCTATGAATGACCAAGCCCATAAGTCGATTTCTGATGTGCAAAACTTAACCATAAGGTAGATATGGGCTCCTAAGGCCGATATATCACGTAAAGTCATAAACTTTATGTGCTTTCACGAAGCTCTTTAGCTTAAAGGGTCAAAATGGGGGTTAGTAGCATGCATGGGGGTTCTCATGGCCATAAAGATGGCACCGTTATGCCATGAGGACCCTTCAAGTTCCAAATCTGAAGGTGTATCAACTTGGGACGTCCAAATCCCAAGAATCAAGCTTCAAAGCCCAAAATAACCACAAGAAGATCTAGGAAATCATAAGTCAAGTGTGAAGCTTTATTACCAGAAAATGATGAGAAAATGGTGCTGATTCTGGATCTGAAATCTCCTCTTGAACTCCTCCTTCTTCCTCTTCTTCACCCAAACTTCAAACACAAAAGGTAGCTCACGAAATGGCATACAAATACTCACAAAGCTCAAAGATGGCGGTTTAGGGTTTTCTGGACGTTGAGGGAGTGATAAGGGAGGTCATAGGGTCGTTATGTTCTTTAAATAGGGAGACAAACCCTTGAAATTAGGGTTTTCATCAGACAACGCCTACTCGCCAAGTCGGTCTTCCGACTCGTCGAGTAGACTACTTAGTTCCCGACCCGGATTCGATCTTACTCGACGAGTTGGTCCTTCAACTCATCGAGTCCAAGGGTAAAATTATAAAATTGACTTAATTAAATGCACACCTGGAACCAGGTGTTACAACTCTCCCCCACTTGTCATAGACTTCGTCCTCGAAGTCTGTTGTCTCTGGAAATAACTCGAGGTAGTGCCTCCTCATATCTTCCTCGGGCTCTTACGTCCACTCTAAACACTTGCGGTGCTGCCACTGCCCTTTAACTATCTCTACCCTTTTGTTCGTCAGTTCCTTCGTCTTACGCTCCAAAATCACCATCGGCCTCTCGATATAGTTCAGGCTATCGTCAACTTGAATGTCCTCAAGGGGTACCACCGCAGACTCGTCCACTAGGCACTTTCACAACTGTAAAACATGGAATGTGTTGTGGATCTGGCTAAGCTCTACTAGAAGATCTAGCCGATAAGCAACTCGACCCACCCGGGCCAGAACCCTAAATGGACAAATAAACCGGGGGCCCAGCTTGCCCTGCTTCTGGAATCTGATAACACCCTTCCATGGTGATACTTTCAGGAGGACCATATCGCCCACCTGCAACTCTAAGTTCGAACGCCGCTTGTCGGCGTAACTCTTCTGCCGACTCTGAGTTGTCTGGAGACTGCTCCGGACGTGCTGAATCAGCTCTGTGGTCTTGAGCACCACCTTTGTGCTCCCCATAACTCTCTAACCGACCTCTCCCCAGCAGATTGGGGTCCTACACTTCCTACCGTAGAGCATCTCAAAGGGAGGCCGGTCTATACTGGAGTGATAGCTGTTGTTTTACGAAAATTCCGCTAACGGAAGATACGTATCCCGACTGCCCCCGAAATCTAGCACACATGCTCTAAGCATGTCCTCGAGAGTCTGAATCCTCCTCTTGCTTTTTCCATCGGTCTGAGGGTGGAAAGCGGTGCTGAAATGAAGACGAGTACCCATCTCGTTGTGAAACCGCTTCCAAAACCTGGAAGTAAAACGTACATCTCGATTCGATAATACCGAGATCGGCACCCCATGACGTGCCACGAACTCTCGAGCATAGATCTCGGCTAGCCTCTCTACCAAGATACTTACCTGAATCGGAATGAAGTGAGCACTCTTGGTCAATCGATCCATAATGACCCATATCGAATCTACTCCACGTGCGGTCCTAGGAAGCATTATGATGAAATTCATGGTGATGTCTTCCCATGTCCACACGGGAATGTCGAGCGGCTGCATCTTGTTGTGGGGCCTTTGGTGCTCTGCCTTGACCTTCCTACAGGTTAGGCATCGCTCCACATACCACGCTATATCCCGCTTCATACAAGGCCACCAATAATCTGGGTGAAGATCCCAATACATCTTCGTCGCCCTGGGATGGATTGAGAATCTAGACTTGTGGGCTTATCCATCGATACCTATCGTACCCCTCCCCAGTAGGGCACCCAGACCCTCCTATGCAGGGTCAACAACCCATGGCTATCGTAATCAAATGAGGCCACCTTGCCTATGATTCTATCACTCTTTCGGCGCTCTTCCTCCATACCTTCTACCTACGCCTCTCAGATCTGCTCCAACAATGGAGTCATCACTGTCATCCTCAGACATATGCCTTGGATCGGAGCTGCCACCGCTTTGCGGCTCAAGGCATCAGCAACTACGTTGGCCTTGCACGGATGGTAAAGGATCTCGTAGTCGTAATCCTTAACCACATCTAGCCATCGACTTTGCCTCATATTCAGATTCGACTGATCCATTAGGTACCGCAAACTCTTGTGATCCATGTAGATAGTACACCAGGCCCCATAGAGGTAGTGTCGCCAAATCCTCAGGGAGAAAACCACTGCCCCCAGCTCCAAGTCATGCGTCAGATAGTTAACCTCGTGAGGCTTCAATTGCCTTGAAGCATAAGCGATCACGTGACCTCGTTGCATCAATACTGCTCCCAGTCCTATGATCGAAGCATCACAGTATACTACGAAATCAACTACCCCCTCTAGCAAAATGAGAATCGGTGCCTCGCATAGCCACTGCCTGAGCATCTCAAACGCTGTCTACTACTCAGGACCCCAACGAAACACCACCGACTTCTTGGTCGGTCGAGTCAATGGTATTGCTATCTTGGAGAAGTCCTGAACAAATCTCCTATAATACCCTGCCAAACCCAGGAAGCGCCGAATCTTGGATGGAGACCTTGGGACTTCCGACTACATCACGGCCTCAAGCTTGGCCGGATCAACTAGTATACCCTTCTGGTTGACAAGATGCCCCAGAAACTGCACCTCGCGCAACCAGAACTCGCACTTGGAGAACTTAGCGAAGAGTCTCTCCCTCCTCAGGGCCTCTAGCACCTCCCGTGGGTGCTCCTCGTACTGCTCCTCAGTCTTGGAATAAACCAAGATGTCATCAATGAACACCATAATCGACCGGTCTGCACACACGGTTCATGAGGTCCATAAACACAGCCGGAGCATTGGTGATCCCAAATGGCATCACCACAAACTCATAATGACCATAGCATGTCCTAAAAGCGGTCTTATGCACATCCTCATCTCGGACCTGCATCTGGTGATATTTAGACCGTAAATCAATCTTGGGAAACCAAGATGCTCCCTGAAGCTGGTCGAACAAATCATATATCCTCGGGAGTGGGTAATGGTTCTTCATCGTTACATTATTCATCTCCCGGTAGTCTATACACATGCGATGTGACCCGTCCTTCTTTTTCACAAATAGGATCGGGGCTCCTCATGGTGAACTGTTTGGTCTAATAAAACCTTTGTCTAGCAACTCCTGCAGCTGTGTAGACAACTCCAGCATCTCTGGAGGATCCAAAGGATACGATGCCCTGGCTATCGGAGCCGCACTAGGGACCAAATCAATCCGAACCTCAACCAGTCTCTCAGGAGGTATCCCAGGAAAATCCTTTGGGAATACATCCGGGTACTCTCGTAGCACCGGTACATCATCAACCGTCGTCTTGCCCTTATCCCGTGTATCCATAACATAGGCGACGTACCCTGCGCAACCCTGTTGAAAGTAACACCTTGATCTCGCTGCTAAACAAAGAATCGATCTGCGATGTGGCCCCTCTCCCTGAATCACTAACTCCCCCTAGGAATGCGAACCCTCACTAATTGAAACTCGCAATCAATCACTTCCCCATTGAGGCTCAGCTAATGCATACCTATTGTAACCTTATTCCCTCGTAGGGGAATAGGAACCAAGTTCACTGATAATTGCTCATCAAATAATCGTAGCGTACAACCCTCATGACTCTGATAGTGTTGTCATCTATCTCCACATCAAGTGGGCAATCTAGCTCCCCTGGAGCTCTGTTAAATCACTAGCTGAGCGCGAGCGACACAAAATATCGGGTAGCCCCCGAATCAAACAATACTAGAGCTGAGATGTTGTTCACTAGGAACGATCGTATAGAAAAACACATAACCTTAAGCAATAAACAATAATAATCAAAGATGATGAAGAAGATACATACTCATAACCACATCAGGATTCGTCCAAGCCTCCTCGACTGTCAACTAGAATGCTCTGCTCTTCGCCACTAGCGTCTCGACCCGACCCTTTCGACCATCTGTAATCCTCAGGGTAGCAGGAGCGGGTGCCACCACCTGTCCTGTTGATGCTAAACTCAAACACTGGGACCTTCTATGTCCCCTCTGATTGCAATGAAAGCAAATCAGATCAGATGTTGGGGTGGGGTTCACAGTGGTAGTAGTAGAACAATCCTTACTCATGTGCCCGATTCGACCGCACTTGTAGTAGCCAGAACACCCCACCTTGTACACCCCATCATGCAACTTGCCACACTTGCCACACCGACTGTGGCTCTGCTGACCTCTAGACCTGTGATCAAACACCTTCGGATTTTTTCCCGAACTTGCTACGCCAGACATCCACTCCAACTTCCTCTTTCTCTCCATCTCCAGATCAATCTTTCTCTCCCGAGTCCGTGCTATCATATCCTCCAGCATTTTACAGTTGGGTCGGCTCACAAACTAGAGGATATCACTCCGCAACATCTCATGATATCAGACCTTTTTCATATCCTCGTTCGCGGCATACTGCGAAACCAGAAGAGCCCTCTCCCTAAACTTGGTGGTAATCTCTGCTACAACTTCTGTCGTCTGCTGAAGGTCCTGAAACTCCCTATCAAGCTGTTGCACCTCAATGATGGATACGAACTCGGCCCTGAACCTGGTCGTGAAATCACCTCAGGTCATCATATCCAAAACTGTATCATCGCCAATGGCTTTCCCGACCTCCTCCCACCAGTCTCGTGCCTTATCCTTCAAAAGACAGGATGCTAATCTTACCTTGTCCCCCTTTTGACATCTGCTGGTGCAGAACGCATTGGCAACATCCGCCAACCACCTGGTACTAGAAATGGGGTCTCGGGCCCCATGATAATCGGGAGCTCCACAGGATCTGAACTCCCAGAAGGTGACCGTGCGCGAACCCATCTTGCCTGCAACCTCAGCACAGAACATGCTCAACCTCTCATCCATAAGCTCCAATACACCCTCCTTGCTCGAACCGAAGATCACAGGAGTCTGCTCGAGAATTGTGCGTGTGATCTCTGAGGAGAGGAACTCCCTAGTCTGCTCATCTAGCTGCTCGGCCCTCGAGCTTGAACCTGATCCCTCACCTGAATTGCCAACTGCTAGTCTAGGGTGTTGAACCACCATTCTGAGTAAAAAAACATCATAACAAACGTCATATTACTAACATAACTCGAGGGATCACGTCTACTACAAGTTCCCCGGTCTTGCCGCAGCCTTCCTAGACTCGACTACGGATCCTCTGCTTTCAGTAGTATGTGCCCATACTACCTTCCATGTCTACCTGAACTCTCCTCAAGGACTGTCTTGACTACACCAAGTCCTTTCTACTGCTACTTCTCTCTACTACTCTCATCTTAGGCTTGCCCTAGGGTAATCACCATTCCACTCTCCGCCATCAGCTGCATAAGAAGTCCCTACTATCTTCCGTAACTAGCTCGTGAGTACTATTACATATTACTCAGACTAGATCATTCTTTTGAATGAGAGATCCTACCCTGCAACGGATGGACTCAAACAAGAGTTGCGCAATAGAGCTAGACCTAACCTTCTGAAATTATTTAATCTTTGCAATATGTAACTTAACATATTCATTTACTAGCTAGTGGAAGACAACTAGAACTCCTAAAAGTACAAAGCAAGCAACATTCGAGCATCAAGTACACATAATCAAGCATATTATGATCTGGCTACCATACTGGCAATTCTATACTAATATACAGTTCTCATAGAGCTGAAACACGTATAATAGACACATAAGGCATCCCTCCTAGATCCTTAGTCCTAATCTAGGATGCAGTTCTAATAAAGTTGATATTCATAAGATAGCATGAACTTGATGGCATACACCACACCCTTTTCCTCTTTTCAAGGTTCTTTTCTTTCGAAAACAAAAATTCTTTTTGGCTTTTTTTAAAACCCCTTTTTTTTAAAAAAAATGATTTTCCTTTTTGAAAATTTCCATAGAAATCTATCAGTTTGAGTTCAGACACACCCGGGAGTGTGCCCAAATCTCTCAAACCAAGGCTCTGATACCAACTTGAAACATCCCAAAAATACAACCCAAAAAATTCTATTTTAAAACATCATTAAAACCATCAATTCACTGTCATAGTATAAAATCATAAACCATGTGTTTCAAAATCTCACAATATCTATCACATATCAATTCTCACGTTAAATGTCATATCAAAATATAAGAGTAAAACTCCCACGCTGAAGACTGTGGTGGGTGCCATGCGATCATCCCAAGCCCTTCCCTTTGCTAGTTGAAGTACCTGAAAACAAAACTGAAAATTGTAAGCACGAAGCTTACTGAGTTCCCCTAAACTACCACATACCGTACAATAATATATAAATCAAATACTGGCCTTGCCCACTTAATCGGACCGAAGTCTAAACTAACTAGCGCCTCGCCCCACTACATCGGACCGAAGTCCGGAATAACTAGGGCCTTGCCCGGTGCATCGAACCAAAGTTCAGATTAAATAGGGCCTTTTCCAATGCATCAGACCAAAGTCCAGAATAATTAGGGCCTTGCCTGCTACATCGGACCGAAGTTCGGACTAACTAGGGCCTCACTCACTGCATCAGACCGAAGTCCGGAATAACTAGGGCCTTGCCCACTGTATCGAACCGAAGTTCGGAATGACCTGAACATAGCATAAACATAATCGTAACATATAACATAATCACATATACATGCATGAATAACAAAGACATCAAGCATACAAACTACTTCTCGGGACTACCCCAACATCAGACCGAAGTCCGGAACTACTATCATCTAAACGGGCTGGCATTGTGGCCGTAGACCCGCTCCTGCTGGAAGGAAACTCACCTCGTGTAGCTGACTGCTGAGATACTGACCGGGAAATGTCTGATTGCTGCTCCGACGACTCCCCGACTATAATTGCCACAATGACACTTAGTTAAAACACTGATAACTATTATCAGGGTAAAATAACCATTTTACCCCTGGCTAGAGTAAACATCCTGGTCAAAGTCAACTTCCAGTTGACCTCTGTAACAGCCCGGAATTTCAGGTATTGCTTTAAAGCTATTTTTGGGGCATTTTTGGAAGGGACTCGGCGAGTTGGAGCCAGACTCGCCGAGTAGGACCACAGACTAGGTCGCGGATTCGCGACTGGACTCGACGAGTCCATTATGGACTCGGTGAGTCTACGTTGTGCAGCAGAAACCCTAGCCGTTTGGTTTTGGATCGTATATAACGCCCCATATGCCGTCATTGTCCGTCTTTTAGCCGATTGAGAAGAACCCTAAGCGTCTGTGGACATCTAGAGCAAGATTTGAGGCTATTGGCACTTTGAAGAGATTGTTGGGCAAGAAGGAGAGGAGTTTTGGCTAAAGGAACAGCAAGGGATTAGAGTTATGAGGTTTGGGGACACAGAGAGTACGTTTTTAAGGTAATACTTCGGATCATTCCTGTTATTTTGATGTGTACACGGATTTAGGGTTTGTGAAACCCATTTGGTGATTAGATGGATTATTATGTTGTTACCCAAACGTTTATACCCCAGTAATAGGATGTTTAGAGGTGCAGAAAGTCCCATGATTGTGTATTTCGGGACCATATGTATTTCAGGAAGCAGTTGATCGACTGCATGGCATGGACTCGCCGAGTCCAATGAACAGACTCGGCGAGTAGCTTGAAGATTCACTGGGACTCGCCGAGTTGTTCTTCAGACTCGGCGAGTGGAGTCGGGGTGGCCCCACGATTCTTCCACGTGGATCTCGTCGAGTCAAGGGGGGATACTCGACGAGTAGAAAGGGAACATCAGGGAAAGTTGGAGAGGACGTCTCGACTCGTCGAGTCACCTTTGCACTCGACGAGTCCGGTCCAGTTGACCGTTGGCCAGAGTTGACCTGCATATAATTTCTTAGGGTCAGTGGTCTTGAATGATAAGAGTATTAATAAGGGTATATGGTATTATAGGGAGTCTGCAGATCGGCGGATCGAATGCGAGTGATTTCAAGAGTTGATAGTTTTCATTACCACGAGGTGAGTCTTCTCACTATACTGTACCCGGAAGGGTTTGACTGTGTGACCGGAAGGTCGGATATGATTTGTGTTATACGTGCTATAAATGGTAAGGTATATGCTATGTGTGTTATGTGTATTATATGGGCCGGAAGGCAATATGTTATGTGACTGAAAGGTCGGATATGATATATGATATATGTGCTATATGTGTTAAGATTAATGTATAAATTGTTGTGTATGTTTATGGGCCGGAAGGCAATATGTTATGGGCCGGAAGGCAATATGTTATGGGCCGGAAGGCATTATGTTATGGGCCGGAAGGCAATATGTTATGGGCCGGAAGGCGATTATCTCAAGGCCTGGAAAGGCGTATATGCGTAAGTAGTATACTGGGGAACTCACTAAGCATTTATGCTTACAAGTTGTTATGTATGTGTTTCAGGTACTAGCGAGGACCGTGGGAAGGCGCCGGCATGATGCATACACACTGCTGATATTTGAGATCTTGGGGATTTTATATATGTATTTGATATGAAACCTGGAATAAATACTATTGGTTGAATGAAATCACTTTATTTTAAAATGAAAATTTTATTTGAAAATTAGCGTTGTTACAATTGGTATCAGAGCCTTGGTTTGAGGGATTCGGGTGTACCTTCGGGTGTAACTGAACTCAAACCGAGGATTTGAGGAAAAATCTTTTAAAAATAATAAAGACATAATTTTTTATAAATGGTAAAGTGGTAAACAAGAACGGAGCAGTGTGTACGATCAGCCAGCGCCCGAACGGTAAAGATCCCCAGAATACCTTACAATGTTATGTTATGCACTGAATTATGAATTGTTATGCATGCTAGAAGACTAGGTATTCATGATAGGACTAGAATGGCCTGTTTTGTGATGCCTTAGTCAAGGGAGTTTGCTTATATGAGATATTCGATAGCGTGCAGGAGATAGTGCATACTAGAGGTAGAGTACTCACTATTCGGGGTTTAGGGAGGAAGATTTGGGACGAATACTGACACGGTGTGGTCGGTAGTATTGGGCCCGTACTACCGAAGACACCGGGTCGGTGGAAGACCCAAGTAAGAATCCCTGGATATCGGAGACTGAGTAGGGTTGCGTTATCGAGTACAATTGTACTTGATGGAGTCTCTGATAATTTTATGTTGTATTTCAGAGACATCATGGTTACCACACGTCATGGGGCGAGTTCGAGCAGTGTGAGCGACGAGGATATTCGTCAGATGATTCAGGAGGAGGTAGCTGCAGCGATCCGGGCTGAGATCCCGGAGATGTTTGGGTCTATTAAGACCACACTGATGGAGACGTTTGAGGAGCGGTACGCCGCACTAACTGAGGCTGCAGCCACTGCCTCTACCGCAGCTGTGGCCGCTGCCAGGCCGCAAGGGGGTGATTCGTTGCTGTTCCGGGAATTCAGCAACACGAAACCCCCTGAGTTTGATGGGACGCAGGATCCGATTGCTGCGATGAGGTGGATCGCCGACATTGAGGGGTGCTTCTACACTTGCTCATGCCTGGAGCACCTGAGGGTACGGTTCGCCTTGAACCAGCTCCGTCTGGGAGCAAAGGATTGGTGGAAGTTCGTGACGCCGAACTTCACTCTGGCAGAGATTACAGCGGTGACATGGGAGAGGTTTACTGAGATGTTCAGGGACGAGTACGTTCCCCCAGTGGAGAGGGAACGATTGATTCAGGAGTTCTTGACCCTTAAGCAGGGTACTGATTCCGTTGCAGTGGTCACACGGAAGTTTCACGAGAGGGCGATGTTCTGCCCGGAGCTGGTGTCTACAGAGCAGTCGCGGATGAGCCGGTATTTAGGCGTTTTGAGGAGGGATATCCGGGAGTTTGTGTCCAAATCCACCTATCGTACTTTCACTGAGCTTCAGGCGAACGCCAGGAAGCGCGAGATCGAGTTGGAGACTCAGGACAGGGAAGAGGCCGAGTCTCGGCAGGTGGACCGACGACCGGCTCAGTCTCAGCCGGCAGCCAAGCGGATCAAGTCCGCTGATTCGAGGATGGGAGGTCAGAAGGGCCGCACTTGCGGGAAGTGCGGAAAAAGTCATGAGGGGGCGTGTCGAGCTGGTGGTTGCTACAAGTGTGGCAAGGAGGGACACATTGCCATGGATTGTCCTAAGGGGTTCATGGTTTGCTTTCACTGCAACCAGACAGGCCATCGGAAGGCCGAGTGCCCGCAGCTTCGTCAGGGATCTACACCTACTACCAGGACTACTGAAACCCGACCGGCGAAGGTCGAGGCCCCGAGGGCTTGCGGGAGAGCCTTTCAGCTGACTGCGGAGGAGGTCCGCGCTGCGCCCGATGTTGTGGCAGGTATGCTGTAATTCACGTATTTACTTTAAAGTCGAAATGTTATGCTTATGTTAATATATGTGTAGGTACTTTTCTTGTGAACTCTATGCCTGCTCTAGTGTTATTTGATTCGGGTGCGAGTAGATCCTTTGTATCTTTAGCTTTTAGTCAGCATATCAACATTAGTCGTGAGCTGTTAAGTCGGCCTCTGAGAGTTTCTATAGCGGCCGAGAGGGTGGTTTGTGCCACGGAGGTTCTTCGGGGATGCGTACTAGAGATTTTCAGGGTTGAGTTTCCGATTGACCTAGTTCCTATTGCGATGGGTGATGTCTGTCTCATCATGGGCATGGACTGGTTGAGCCGATTCAGCGCTGTCATCGACTGTGAGCGCCAGCTGGTGACTATACGAGACCCTAGTGGGGGAGTTCTTACGGTATACGGCGAGGGTACCCGTTCGGGATCAGCTTTTTGTTCGGCCGCTAGGGCGAGGCAATGCCTACAGCAGGGATGTAGAGGTTTTGTGGCGTATGTGATGGATACGCGGGAGGCTTTCTTGAGACCGAGGACAGTGGAGGAGGTTCCAGTGGTGCGCGAGTTTCCAGATGTTTTTCCTGAGGAGTTGCCGGGAGTACCTCCTGCGAGGCAAGTAGAGTTTGGTATTGATCTGATTCCGGGGGATGCGCCTATTGCGAAGGTGCCTTATCATCTTGCACCTCCAGAGATGCAAGAGTTGTCCTTGCAACTCCAGGAGTTGCTGGGGAAGGGATTTATTTGGCCGAGTAGCTCGCCGTGGGGAGCACCGATTCTGTTCGTCAAGAAGAAGGATGGTTCACACCGAATGTGCATTGATTACCGGGAGTTGAACAAGGTGACGGTCAAGAACCGTTATCCGTTACCTAGGATCGATGATCTATTCGATTAGTTGCAAGGGGCATCTTGGTTTTCCAAGATCGATTTGAGATCAGGGTACCATCAGGTAAGAGTGCGGGATGAGGACATCCAGAAGACAACATTCAGGACGCGGTATGGGCATTACGAGTTCGTGGTGATGCCTTTCGGGCTCACCAATGCCCCGGCAGTGTTCATGGACCTCATGAACAGGGTATGCAGGCCGATGCTGGATCGTTCTGTGATTGTATTTATCGACGACATCCTAGTGTATTCGCGAACTAGAGAGCAGCATGAGGGACATTTGAGGGGGGTCCTTGAGGTATTGAGGTCGGAGAAGCTATATGCGAAATTCTCCAAATGTGACTTCTGGTTGCGGGAGGTCCAATTTCTTGGACATGTTGTTAATCAGGCAGGGATATTGGTCGATCCGGCCAAGGTGGAAGCAGTGATGAGTTGGGAGGCACCGAAGTCACCTTCCGAGATCAGGAGTTTCCTTGGGTTGGTGGGGTACTATCGAAGGTTTATTAGGGACTTCTCCAAGATCGCGGTACCGCTCACCAGATTGACCCGGAAGGGTGTTACATTCTCATGGGGACCCGAGCAACAGACTTCCTTCGAGACACTACGTCAGAGACTGTGCGAAGCCCCGGTATTAGCCCTCCCGGAGGGGATGGAGGATTTTGTCGTATATTGCGACGCATCGATTTCGGGACTGGGTGCAGTGTTGATGCAGAGAGGCCATGTGATAGCTTATGCATCGAGGCAATTAAAGCCTCACGAGGCGAGATATCCCACGCATGACTTAGAGTTGGGGGCAGTAGTGTTCGCTCTCAAGATTTGGCGTCACTACCTGTACGGGGTTCGTTGTACTATATACACGGACCATAAGAGTTTGAAGTATTTGATGGATCAACCCAACCTAAATATGCGTCAGAGGAGATGGTTGGACGTGGTTAAGGATTATGACTGTGAGATCCTATACCACCCAGGCAAGGCTAACGTGGTAGCCGATGTATTGAGTCGTAGGGCGGAGAACACTCCATTGCGAAACATATGTCTGAGACTGATGGTGATGTCCCCAGTATTAGATGCTATTCGTAGGGCACAGGCCGAGGTTGTGAGATCCGAGATGCAGAAGAAAGAGCGGGTCGTTGGGTTAATTTCGGAGTTCGTTAAGGATGGACGAGGACTTCTGACGTTTCAGGGTCGGATTTGGGTACCATTCGTGGGCGGTACGCGTGCTACTTTGATGGAGGAGGCGCATAGATCGAAATTCTCGATCCATCCCGGTGCTACGAAGATGTATTTGGACTTGAGGAAGGAATATTGGTGGCCTTGTATGAAGAGAGACGTCGCATGGTTCGTTGAGAGGTGTTTGACCTGCCGTAGGGTTAAAGCCGAGCACCAGAGACCGCATGGTAAGTTGCAGCCCTTGGAGATTCCTGAGTGGAAGTGGGAACAGATTACTATGGATTTCATCACCAAATTGCCGAGAACTGCTAGGGGAGTCGATGCAATTTGGGTGATTGTGGATAGATTGATGAAGAGTGCACACTTCCTTGCCATTAGCGAGAGTTCATCAGCGGAGAAGTTGGCGGAGTTATACGTGAGAGAGGTAGTATCTCGGCATGGAGTGCCGATCTCGATTGTTTCAGACCGTGATGTACGCTTCACTTCCAGGTTCTGGAAGAAATTCCATGAGGAGTTGGGTACTAAACTGCATTTTAGTACCGCATACCATCCCCAGACAGACGTTCAGAGCGAGCGGACGATTCAGACATTGGAAGACATGCTTAGAGCGTGTGTGCTAGACTTCGGGGGTAGCTGGGATGCGCATTTACCCTTGGCTGAATTTTCCTACAACAACAGCCATCATTCGAGCATTGGTATGCCACCTTTTGAGTTGTTGTATGGTAGGAGGTGTCGGACTCCCATTTGCTGGGGAGAGGTGGGACAGAGAGTGATGAGCAGTACAGAGATCGTACTCCAGACGACAGAGCAGATTCAGCGGGTTAGGTAGAGGTTATTGACCGCCCAGAGCCGACAGAAGAGTTATGCGGACAGACGCCGGTCCGAGCTGGAATTCCAGGTTGGCGACTTCGTTCTCCTGAAGGTTTCTCCTTGGAAGGGAGTGATCCGGTTCAGAAAGAGGGGCAAGTTGGGGCCCCGGTTCATAGGTCCATTTCGTGTAATTGCAAGGGTAGGTCGGGTAGCTTATCGGTTGGAGTTGCCAGCAGAGTTGGGACAGATTCATAATACCTTTCACGTATCACAGTTGAGGAAGTGTATAGCCGATGAATCGGCAGTGGTTCCGTTAGAGGATATTCAGGTGGATGCGAGCCTGAATTACGCCGAGAGACCAGTAGCTATCAGGGATCGGAAGATCAAGGTTCTGCGGAACAAGGAAGTACCTCTGGTGTTGGTTCAGTGGCAACATCGGAAAGGATCAGAGATGACTTGGGAGCCGGAGCGTGAGATGCGGGAGCAACATCTGGAGTTATTCGCAGAGTGAGACTTCGAGGGCGAAGTCTAGTTCTAGTGGGGGAGAGTTGTAACAACCCGGAATTTCAGGTATTGCTTTAAAGCTATTTTTGGGGCATTTTTGGAAGGGACTCGGCGAGTTGGAGCCAGACTCGCCGAGTAGGACCACAGACTAGGTCGCGGATTCGCGACTGGACTCGACGAGTCCATTATGGACTCGGTGAGTCTACGCTGTGCAGCAGAAACCCTAGCCGTTTGGTTTTGGATCGTATATAACGCCCCATATGCCGTCATTGTCCGTCTTTTAGCCGATTGAGAAGAACCCTAAGCGTCTGTGGACATCTAGAGCAAGATTTGAGGCTATTGGCACTTTGAAGAGATTGTTGGGCAAGAAGGAGAGGAGTTTTGGCTAAAGGAACAGCAAGGGATTAGAGTTATGAGGTTTGGGGACACAGAGAGTACGTTTTTAAGGTAATACTTCGGATCATTCCTGTTATTTTGATGTGTACACGGATTTAGGGTTTGTGAAACCCATTTGGTGATTAGATGGATTATTATGTTGTTACCCAAACGTTTATACCCCAGTAATAGGATGTTTAGAGGTGCAGAAAGTCCCATGATTGTGTATTTCGGGACCATATGTATTTCAGGAAGCAGTTGATCGACTGCATGGCATGGACTCGCCGAGTCCAATGAACAGACTCGGCGAGTAGCTTGAAGATTCACTGGGACTCGCCGAGTTGTTCTTCAGACTCGGCGAGTGGAGTCGGGGTGGCCCCGCGATTCTTCCACGTGGATCTCGTCGAGTCAAAGGGGGGATACTCGACGAGTAGAAAGGGAACATCAGGGAAAGTTGGAGAGGACGTCTCGACTCGTCGAGTCACCTTTGCACTCGATGAGTCCGGTCCAGTTGACCGTTGGCCAGAGTTGACCTGCATATAATTTCTTAGGGTCAGTGGTCTTGAATGATAAGAGTATTAATAAGGGTATATGGTATTATAGGGAGTCTGCAGATCGGCGGATCGAGTGCGAGTGATTTCAAGAGTTGATAGTTTTCATTACCACGAGGTGAGTCTTCTCACTATACTGTACCCGGAAGGGTTTGACTGTGTGACCGGAAGGTCGGATATGATTTGTGTTATACGTGCTATAAATGGTAAGGTATATGCTATGTGTGTTATGTGTATTATACGGGCCGGAAGGCAATATGTTATGTGACTGAAAGGTCGGATATGATATATGATATATGTGCTATATGTGTTAAGATTAATGTATAAATTGTTGTGTATGTTTATGGGCCGGAAGGCAATATGTTATGGGCCGGAAGGCAATATGTTATGGGCCGGAAGGCATTATGTTATGGGCCGGAAGGCATTATGTTATGGGCCGGAAGGCGATTATCTCAAGGCCTGGAAAAGCGTATATGCGTAAGTAGTATACTGGGGAACTCACTAAGCATTTATGCTTACAAGTTGTTATGTATGTGTTTCAGGTACTAGCGAGGACCGTGGGAAGGCGCCGGCATGATGCATACATACTGCTGATATTTGAGATCTTGGGGATTTTATATATGTATTTGATATGAAACCTGGAATAAATACTATTGGTTGAATGAAATCACTTTATTTTAAAATGAAAATTTTATTTGAAAATTAGCGTTGTTACAACCTCACTCGTCGAGTTAGCCTCCCAACTCGTCGAGTTCCCTAGTCCTTCCTTTGTCCTTAATCTGATTTTACTCGCCGAGTTTAGCAAGAACTCGACGGGTTATCCTTTATTCATGATATCGGGACAACCTTTAACTGACTCGCTGAGTTGTATGAAAAACTCGTCGAGTCTACCATCATCATATGAATATGTCCAGTCTGTGACTCGCCGAGTTTTATGAACAACTCGTCGAGTCTATCTTCATGGGTTGGGAGATTGCCTTGGACTCGCCGAGTGTGTTCTTCCACTCACCGAGTCCCATCGTTTCTAGGCCATGGCTATGTCCTAATACGTTGACTCACCCATCTGGACTCATCTAATCTCTTCTAAGCTCAAATGGGTTCCCTTGAACCCCAAACTGATTTGGGGAATCAACCCATGACTCGCCGAGTCCCCAAAACAAATTCATCGAGTCTATGAATGACCAAGCCCATAAGTCAATTTCTGATGTGCAAAACTTAACCAAAAGGTAGATATGGGCTCCTAAGGTCGATATATCACGTAAAGTCATAAACTTTATAGGCTTTCATGAAGCTCTTTAGCTTAAAGGGTCAAAATGGGGGTTAGTAGCATGCATGGGGGTTCTCATGGCCATAAAGATGGTACCGTTATGCCATGAGGACCCTTCAACGTCCAGATCTGAAGGTGTATCAACTTGGGACGTCCAAATCCCAAGAATCAAGCTTCAAAGCCCAAAATAACCACAAGAAGATCTAGGAAATCATAAGTCAAGTGTGAAGCTTTATTACCAGAAAATGATGAGAAAATGGTGCTGATTCTGGATCTGAAATCTCCTCTTGAACTCCTCCTTCTTCCTCTTCTTCACCCAAACTTCAAACACACAAGGTAGCTCACGAAATGGCACACAAATACTCACAAAGCTCAAAGATGGCGGTTTAGGGTTTTCTGGACGTTGAGGGAGTGATAAGGGAGGTCATAGGGTCATTATGTTCTTTAAATAGGGAGACAAACCCTTGAAATTAGGGTTTTCATCAGACAATGCCTACTCGCCGAGTCGGTCTTCCGACTCGTCGAGTAAACTACTTAGTTCCCAACCCGGATTCGATCTTACTCGACGAGTTGGTCCTTCAACTCGTCGAGTCCAAGGGTAAAATTATAAAATTGACTTAATTAAATGCACATCTGGAACCGGGTGTTACATGATGTCATTTATGATCTCACATTGATGTGTCAGTTAACCAAACATAGTCCATCAACAACCATGAATATTGAATTGATATGATCATTTCATCTTTTTAATCCCAAATTACTGTTTTGGTTAACCACTCACACTGCACTAACGATTCACAAATAAATAATGTGCATTTTCATGGATTAGCATACAATTTCACATTTTTTCTAAAGTCACTAGAGTGAGATTTTGTAAAATGTGCTAGTAATCATACATTAGACTTTTAATGTGATTAGTGTCATATAAAACCCTTTCGATTAATACCCTCTACCACACAAAGAACCATGGGCAAAAAGAACACTCATTCAACGGTCATTTTATAGGTCGTTTCCTTATACCTTTCTTATAGTGTCACTTCGTGAATGAGGTTTACTCTTGATTTGATTAACTTTATGTTATACATATAATACTATAACTCTTTTATATATATATATATATATATATATATATATATATATATATATATATATATATATATATATATATATATATATATATATATATATATATATATGGTGAATTTTTAAATCCTTTCGAAATTACAAGGTTTAAATTTAGTTATCATAATTAACTTCTAATTAATTAATCTTTTAACCGGGTTTTATTTAATATTTATCTTTTAATTAAATAATTGATTAACTCTGTATTAAATCTTTTAAGGATAATTGCATTATCTAATTATCTTATAATTGAATAATTACTTATTATAACTTCGTCAATTTTTAAATTAGGATTTCTTAATTATCTAGTTTTAGTGATAGGATTTTAAGCATTTAAAATAACATTAATTAATTAATATTTATCCTACAATTTGAAAAAGACAGGTAAATCCTAATATTTTAATTCTAAGCGATCACCATGATGTGGCAGAGGAGTGCCCACGTCTTCGTCTTAACAAAATATCAATTTTTAGGTTGTTGATTCAAATTTCATAACATGCACTAATACTTGAAAATCCTAGGCTCTTATAAAGATAATGGGTTTTCTAGATTATAAGAAAAAGTATATGCACAACAGATTGATTTCTTACATAAACTCTTATGGGCACATGCAACCGAGAACTTCTATGGAATTTTCACTATTATAGCAACATACTTTAGGAAATATCAAATTGACCTACTAAAATCGAAATCTAAGAGGATAGGAAACATACCTTTAGTAACAAACAATTGATGCTAGAACGCTTCTTGAATGTGTCAATGTGTCACTCCTAAAGCTCTAGGAAACCCTAGGATCAAAGATTAGGAGAGAGTGGAGAGGATAAATTTCGATCTCTTCTTATGGGAGGCTAATGATCGATTTTGCATAGGGTTATGACCCTTTATATAACTTTCAGATAACCCTGAAACCTTAGATTTGAATATTAAAATAATAGTATTTAAATCATATTCAAATGTAGCTTCCTTATCTGATTCAAGAGGCTTCTAGAACCCTTCCAAGTAATCCAAATATCCTATGAAGGATCTAGAATTGTCTTCCTAATTCAACTTTTAAATAATTGCAATTCAACTCTTGCACCTTCTAATTAACCCAAAATTAATTTGAATTAATTCTGATTAATTCTTAACTAATTATCAACTATTTTTAATTAATATATTAATCACATAATATATTAATAAATCATTTATCTCTCTCTTATTATTAGTACAATTTGTTTCCTAGTTATCACAACAACCCAAAAATGACTTTATTTTAGTTAAGACCTTAGAGACTTAATTCAATATTAAACACATAAAAATTTGTGACATGTATTACTCATATAACATGGTCGCATACTAGGTGAGTTTCTAGATTTGATTAAATTTTAAAAATTTATGATACGTAATTGATTTTTTAGCCGCTTGAGACTTATAGCAAAGGATGAAACTTGTATGATTTGTTTCAATATATTCGTTTTAAAAAAAATGAAACATTGGTTGGATTTGGGTGTAAATTTTCTTTTAGTTGGGTTTGATTTCGAATTTCATCTTCTTTTTCTCCAACACAAGTTTATATTAAGTGATTTGAACTCCTCTATTCAGGTAATTCTTAAACTTTGTAGTATATTCCCTTTTTTGGTTTTTCTTCTTCAATAAATGCATCTAATTTGTTTTTTTTTTTTTCTCATTTGGAGATAATAACATCCACTTAAGTTCATCGTGTGTGGTTTGTGAGTTGTACCGGTTTTAGTTGCAGTTCTACAAAGAATGGACAAATAGGTCCTACCTTCAAGAACTCTCCATACTACAACATTGATATTATATTGCATCTATTTATGTAATTCCAAAAGTTTGTGGTATATGAGCTTTTATTAAACAATAGACAAATGATTTAATTAATAATAAATAGGCAATCTAAGTGGCTTTTGTAGTATATGGCTTTTATCAATGGTTTATATGTATGCATCATCTATGTGTGTAAGACTTAATCTGTATATGTGTGTAAGATCTAAACTGTATGTGAAATCATCTATGTGTGTGTAAGACCTGAACACATCTACATGAATCATGACTGAATATCCCTACATTCGATGATTGCATCGTTATTTGAAGCATTGGTTTTCCACAGTCTTATCGTGATTGATTGTTGTTGCTACAACGGATAACCATTGACCTCAATTGTCATAAGGTAATTTCGTAATTTCGTTTGGCGAGAGATGAAAGGTGAGGGAGGGCAACAAAGAGTATAGGAGCCTATAACCCCTCATTCCACAATATGTTTCTCAATTTTATAACTTTTTAGTGTTTTTGAATCTTATTGACTTTAATTTAACATTTACATGAAATGTGAAAATTTTATATTGTAGTAGCTTATTGTTTATTTGTATTTTACCTTTCTTTATTAGAATAGCAATAAGTTTATGTTCTTTGTGCTCTTTTATTTTTAACACCAACTGCGATAAAAATCATCAATGAAAAATCGGGTAAAGAATGTGTTTTGGTAAATTGTATGGCTACATGTTTCAATCCACTTCCATCTATATCTTTTGCTTCTAACTAATATGTATCTTTTCTAAATAGTTTATTGAAATGAACATTGTGCCATTATATATATATATATATATATATATATATATATATATATATATATATATATATATATATATATATATATATATATATATATATACTTCCGAATATTTACCTTTTATTGTCTCCAATCAAATATTCTAATTAAAACAAACCCTTTACTATCTTCTCTCATATAACAAACAAAATATCCACTCATACAACAAACAAAAAAAATGTGCTAAAATCCGACGCGTACGAAGCACGGAGGATCTTCTACTAGTTATACAAAATAGTTTACTTATCGTTTGTAAAATGGATATATAAAAATAGAAAACAAATATGTAAAGAACTAGTTTGTAAAAATCAAAATATTTTAAAATATGCATAAAATCGAATATATAAGAAGGTTACAAAAATATATTTGAAAAAGTTGTTCGTAATAATTTATAAAATAACAAGTAAAAGATGTAAAAAGTTATTTTTGTAAAGGAAAAACAATGTTGTAAAAAATTTGGAGAAAATTTGTAAAAATAAAATCGGAAAAAATTCATCTTAAAACTTGTGTTAAAATTGTAAAACTGTAAAGTGTAGGGGATATAATTGGTTCCGGAGGATTTATCTTTTTTTATACCTACGGGTCATTAAAACACAAATCATATCTGCACATAACCACCAAGGCAACGATGAATTGAAAATCTTCACATAATAGTTGGAGTAAATTACAGTCTTAATCAATATGGTTTACACGTATCTACTGTCTAAATAAAGAATTTTAAAAATTGATGTCGACCATCTTCATGGTTTCCAAAAATTGCGTGTACGCTCCCTTTGATTGTTACTGTTAACTCTTATATGTTATAAACTTCAAAAATGCTATTATGCCCATATATATATATATATATATATATATATATATATATATATATATATATATATATATATATATATATATATATATATATATATATATATATATATATATATATATATATATATATATTATGTTTTCGAAGTTTAGGGCGTGTTCGGCACGAAGCGTTTGAGAGCCTCTAGCTTGTAGCATTTGACAAAATACTCCGTTTAAAACAAAAAGTCTCGTTTGACACTAAAAGCTTCTAGCGTTTAGTTTAATCAAAACGCTCAAAATACAAATGCTACTTCATATAGCGTTTAACAAAACGGTACAGGTTATCCGCTACCTGCTCAAAGCTACCCGCTACCAGCTAGTTTTGCCGAACACGTCCTTAATATTTTAATATGGGTCGGACCTACTAGGGGTGAGTAAAAACCGTAACGCAACTAAAATTAACCGCATAAACCGCAACCGATAAACCACAGCCGCAATAAAAACCGATGAAGAATTTTTTTGTATTTCAAAAAACGCAAATTTGCCGTGCGGTGCGGTTATTAGTTTTCAAAAACCGCAAAAAAAAAACCCCGCAACGCACCACATATATTATATACAATTTTTTTTATTAATTATCTATATATTAAATATTAAAAATAAGACAAGTTTCATGGATAAAAGATTGATAAAATACTAGAAGAAAAAAATGTTGTTTTTTTATTATGTTTAACTTTGAAAAATGGTGAAATTAGATAATTTTAAGATATTTATTGTTAATTTCTATTGATTTTACATTTTTGAGACATTAGTTGTTTGTAATTTAAGTTAATTCTTTTATACCGTATGGTTTTTTTAATTATTACAAGTAATATGTTTAAATTTTTAAAACCGTTTGAGTTCTAAGCTGTGGTTAAAAACCACACAAAATAACCGTACAAAATTCATACGGTTAATAACTGCAACACAAAACACAAAAAAAAAAAAAAAAAAAAAAAAAGCACCGCAAAAATAAACATCTATCCACAACGTTAAAATAACCACACCAAACAGTTTTAAAAATAGATTAACCACATCTACGGTTAGTAGTGAGGTTTTGGCTAATAACCGCACCGCTCACCCCATTACCTACCATTATTGCTTTAATTAGTTGTATATTTTAAGTAATTATCCTAATAATTTATTCTAAAATAAGTATTTTAAAAATAAATGATACGTAATAAAAGCTTTATATCAAAACAAAATAGTAAAATTTAAAAGAGAGAAAGAAAAATGAAAAATTCTGACAAGAATCAAACTAATAGGGATAAAGATAAAAGAAAAAAAATAATAAAAATAATAATAAAAAGAAACAGAAAAAGTTGCCTAAAATTGAGTAATTGCGACGCGATGAAAAGCTTGTAGCATTAGAGTTCATAAATGATGAAAACACGTTACGTTCAGCAACGCAGCAAAAACATGACATCGACACTGTTTACCTTATTCTATAAATACGAGATTTTTACAACTCAAATAGATATATTGGAAAATATATCATTGACCTACGATATATATTCATTCCAACACCCTTTAAATCGTATTCAAACAGAAGAACAAGAAGAATGCATAATCTTGAAGATCAAAGTGAGGAAACTACGGAAATCATTAGGTTTGCTACAAGAATTATGTCCATTATTACTTATTCGATTCTTTTATGTTTTTCTAGTAGAGATTATGGGATAAATGTAACATCTCAAAAATCACAAGGTAAAAAATTTCATTAATAATTCAACATATAAACACCATTTGTCCTTATTAACCATTTAAAAGCATGTCATAGTGAAAATAATCATCAGTGTATAATCCCAAAATCATAAGTGTGGAAAACATTGGTGGATGCGCTGCGATCAAGCCGAATTTTTCCCTATTGAACTGGAAGTACCTCAAAACCATAACCATAAAACTGTAAGCACAAAACCAAGTGAGTTTCCAAAAATACCACATACCATACATATCATTAGGCCTAGCCCGCACATTGGGACCAACCTACCATAATGGCCCTAGCCCAACATACAAATGTAAGAGTCACAAAGATAACTAGCACCTTACATAAGATACAATGGACCTAACCCTTCATGGGCCTAACCCATCACATAATGGGCCTAACCCAACAAAACCATGCAAAAAATAACAAAGACAACTAGCACAACATATCCTAGCAGGTCGGTATTGGTGCCTTTAACCTACAGGTACAATGAGGTGACTCACCTGAATCACAAAGCTAGCCCTAGCTAACTACTCTTCTGCCAAAAGATGGGTCCTCGACACCTCCTATCAATCCACACAAGGTAAACCTTAAGTCTAACTTCTAAAATAGAATTTTAACCAAAAGTCAAACCAAACCAAAAATCAATGGTCAAAGTCAAAATCAACAGTCCAAAATGTCAACTATCCACCCTCACGTCGTGACCAGTCCTTAGTCATGTTGTGAGAACTCACTCGATCCGATTCCAACTCATCCCGACTCACCCTGGCCATCTCAGTCAAGAAAAGTCAACGGAGCTAAATTCACGTTGTGAGCTTCAAAACGCTAACTAGAAACTAGGTTATTCAAGCTTCACGTCGTGAGCTCCACGTCTCACATCGTGAGATGAGTTTGAAGCCAAAAGTCCATCTTTTAAGTCCTTAATCCACTAAGCCTTGAACTCCGACTTTCCAGAAGGTTTTATAACTCGATAATGCACTGGAAAGTCGATAGTTTTAAGACACATATGTCCAATACATGTCTAGATCTCATTTGGGTCAAGAGTTGAAGAAATGACATCCAACTTTCATGTAAGGTTCCAAAATCTCAACCATTCGCTTGATTTAAACTCCATATTACTCTTAAGACCCTAATAACTCATAAAGTTGCCAACTTTATGGCTTCCATCCATCAAACTAGCACAACTAAGAGGGAAAATGGAACAAAACCTAGATCTAGACTCATAGAACAATAAATGAGGAATCTTTGATACTTATAAGGATCTAGAAACAATGTAAGATGATGATGATGATGATGATGATTCCTTTCAAGCCTCAACTCAAGATCACCTTGTTCTTCTTCTTTTCTCATTCTTCCAAACCATGAAAAGCTCTAAAATGACCAAAGATGAAGCAAGAATGAATACTGGCGTTTTTCTGAGGAGAAAGAGGGTTTGAGGTTGATAATAAACCCTAATATGAGTTTAGAGATGCTTAAATACGATGGAAACCCTAAAATGATCATGGGTTTGGGCGGCAAATCTCTTACGTCATGAGCTCCATGTCTCACGTTATGAGATCAGTTTTGGAAAAAAAAAAAAGTTTTCATACAACCCATCTCACATCATGAGGCTTCTTTTCTTCAAAAATCCAACCTTTTAACTCCTCGAGACCCTAATTCGATCCATCCTAGAAAACGGGTGTTACAAGTCTCACCCACTTAAATTAGATTTTGTCCTCGAAATCACTCCTTACTAACTTCTAGAAATGCCAGACAACCTTGCCAATACTTCCACAGCCTTGATATGGATTGAGAAGCTGACTCAAAAATACAACGACCTTCCAAAACTATAACCCAACCCAGTCTTAGCAAGGCTCTGAAATCCTATTGACAGACAGATCCTTCCCCCACTTATATTTCACCACTAAGAGTCACCATCACTACTCTGGCCGAAAACCAAATTCCAAAAACCTTTTCTGACTCCCAGACAGGTAGCCCAAACTGAAACACTGGCAATTCGATTCCACTTCGCATTCCAAACTGAGCATAAATCTTCTAACCCTGGATTATCTTGTTAACCCATAATTTCATTGTTGCCAAAAACCCTTCACTCGGTAACCAAGCGACTCCTTGGATGAGTCTCCACCGCTAGTACCATCTCAGGCTTATCTCGTTGTCTCATAATTACATTTCTAATGCAACTGAAACCTCCCTGGTCTGGTACTTACCTACCAATTAACCGATATATCGTATTTCCAACCGATTGCGGAGACTATTATACTCACACAATTGCACCATGTAACTCCTGAGAGCAGTCCAATCTAAAAACTTATATCCTAATAAGCAAAAATTCATAAACTTGATATGTCCAAGATCTCCTGCCTCCATGGTGTCCTCCTACTTAACTGAGATATAATTCCTTATTCGACCGTCGAGACTGGTAGTCTCACACCTGAACCCACCACTTACCACAGATTCAACCCATTCTAAACATGATCTAGTACCTTGCTCAAGGCAATTTCCAATGGGTCTCACCCACTTTATCATAACCATATGGGCCTTGCCCACGGGTCTCATGCAGTCTGCACAATCGAACGGGCCATACCCACGAGTTTGACCCGGTCGAGTGTTGTACAGGCCTAACCTTGCCTCGGATCCAACGATCCTCATACCATAAAAAGGTGAACTCCTTCGTCAATACTATCCGCCTCGACCTAGGCATTTGTTGATTCTCTTTCAGCCCATCGACTACACCTACCATGGCCTACTTCATTCTGGTGAATGTTGCGACTACCTTGCAGAATTACAACACTTCCCTGCTTGATTATCATCCTTATGTATGCTACAACTATCCTATATTCTTACAACACTTCCATACTGTCATGGACCTAACCCATGGTCTTACCATCTAGCTACCACCAACCATAATCACCATGAGTCAAAACAGCACCCGACTATACCCCAATTAGGTGTTCAGGTCATGCTTCAAACCCCAAAGCCTTAATCAGACAAGAACATACGGAGAGGCTCTAACAAAACCTTCAACCTGGATCCATCCACATACCCACCATGCATCACTATTAATGCACAATGAAACCTGAATATTCACCCTTGTTGAACCTTTAGACCAACAATTATCCCCCCACTTGGATTTGACCGATCCCTTCCAATCCACCAAAAATTGATGGATTTCCAATCCAACTCTCAACCTTACAATTCAAACTTTTCAGCAGCCCGAGCTTGCAATAACTAACATTCCATTACTAACTAACCTTAGCGATCATAAACACTCCAAAACCAAATGAATACATTCTGAAATCTTAATGGGTTAAATAATCCCAAGCACTTCCCATGATACAACCCCAAATCTCTTAGTCATTTCAGCTCGTGACAAAGAACTATTAACCTTGACCAAAATGGATGAATCACCATCCCAACTATCCACTCACCAAAGGATCTCTGCTAACTAAACATCTTCAAACAATATGGTTCCGAAAATCCTTTGTCAATTGTGGAGATTGAACAGACCCGCATGTGTTTGACATACCAAAAAGTATCCTATAAGCTAGCTTTTCCAAAAGCTACTTAAACTAGCTTTTTAGGAGCATTTTTAAAATTTTCCAAATATACCCCTTAATTAATTATAGAAACATATTCTCTTAAATGCCTTTTAATGTAATTTTATATCTTTCAACTAGCCTTTCAGGTGGTTTTACCAAACGTCATTTTCTATCAGCTAGCTATTCAGTTATTAGCTAGCTTTTTATTTAACAGCTAACTTTTCAGCTATCAGCCATTTTTTCAGGTAGCAGCTATCCCAAAGCGTAACTATATTATTTTGACAAGAATTCACAAATGAGGATGAGATTTATGGGTAGAGAGTGCTTGGAATTTAAGAAGGCTATAACTTGTTATGGTTTATTTTAAACTATTACAATGATGTTTGATTGTTCAAACACGTATCGGAAACTAAGATTTTGAACTTAAAATTATTTAAATGAGAATTCTAAATTGATGTCTTTAAAATGGTTTAATATCTTAAAAAAACCGTTATTTCTTTTAGGTGCTGTTTGTTTTTCTATAAAAACCTCTTCAAATCACTTTATTGTTGCGCGGCGCGGAACACGCACATCATTTTCCCTCTTGCAACAATTTGTTTTTTGGAAGATTTCAGACTACAAAACCTCTGCGTGTGTGCTACGTAACGCAACACTTGACTTGCCTCTTCTAACCTCTTCAGTTTTCATTTTTTCTAAGTGTTTTTTAAGAATATTTGTATAACTTTTTAAATTTTTTTTTTTTTTTTAAACTTTGATTTTCTTAAAAATTTATTTACGGTTGTGATACAAATTTATTTTTATAATTTCCACGATTTTTTTAACTTGATTTTTTTAATCTTTTTTACTGTTTTATTAATAATATTTTCAATTTCAGTTACATATTTTTTAACGTGTGTAATTTTTTACGAACTTTGTAGACAACATTTGCAATACTTTCTTAATTTTTTTTTTATTATTTTCTTTTGTAATGTTTTTTAAAATTAGTTTTATTTTTCTAGAATAAAACTATTAGCTTCTTTTACATTTTTTTAAGTTTTTTTTCTAAAAAAAAAGTTTTATATTTTTGTTTTTTTTTACATGTTCTTGTCATTATTATTTTAATGTTTAAGACTAGAGTTATTAAGTTTCAATGTTGAGAACTATTTTCACTCTATAAAATTAGTTTATTTAAATTTTAGTTTACTACAGCAGTTTGCAGATGTTAAAAAACAAACATGCTTCTTATTATAGGCTGCAGCCGTTTGTTCCACTTCTTCTGCTATAGAGGATTGCAGAGGTGATCTGCAGACTTCATGAATTTTCGCTTCGAAAAAACAAACAACACCTTAGCCTATACAAGGATTGTTTTATAGTTAGAGAGAGTCGGCCTAAGGATGGGCTTACGAGACGGTGCTCGATGTGGTCTTTTTAGGGATTTTTGTTCCATTTTTAGCTTTTTATAGAAATAATCAGTGACCTTGTTTTATTTTAAATAACATACAAACAAAAGAAGAGGCATAATAGTCGGTTACCGATGCTTAATGGAGCTTCTTAGATGGTAACATACTTATGAACCACATGGAACTTTTCTAAACCAATAAGATAAGCCACATTAATTATTGATAATTTGGACTTAAATTGCAATTTATTGCCAACCACACAAGTATAGGTATACAAATGAGAAATCCGATATGATTTGACCCGGATCCTATCCATTTGAATGACATCACAATGAATCCACTCCGGGTCCCACCAAAATCCAATCCGGTTTTCGGTGGATTTTAAGGCTAATTTGAAATTGAATACGGTCATTATATAATTTCAAACCGGTTTGATCCGATTTTTGGTGGTTTTGACCGGATTTTAGGTGGATTTGGAATTGGATTTTAGCAAATTTGGTGTATGATCCAATATCAAATCTGGTTTTGTTCATAGGATTTGGATCCGGTTATACTCCAATAGATCGGATAGATCCGGTTTGGTCAAAATCCGGTTTTCATCGGATACGGATTCAGATCAGATCGGTTTGATACCGGATACCTGTTTTCCCGTGCATCTAGCCATCTTATAAGGACCAAAACTGTAATTTACTATAATAGTTCTCAAGTAAACTAGAAACAGTGTTTATCTGAAAATTATATGAGATATATAGTAAGATAACATGATTTAATAAACTGATGTGAAGCTGGTAGTAGTTGGTCTAGTTCCCGTAACCAACTTGTTAATAAGTTCACGAGCCCAGTGGAATGACAAGTACGTACCAACCATAAAGTTGGAAAAGACAAAGGAAAACCACGTAGATACAATTATAGCAGATTATTATTATTTTTGCAGAAAAGGCTAGAAATAAAAGTCTCTACCCTTATTTGTATTTAATCAATTAATGATTGACAATTTTAATAGAGCAAATTGATTTGTATGATCGAACTAGGTCTAAATCAGCCACTTCATTCATTCAATTTTGTGGTCGAGGTAGTGGGGGCGTATAGGAAAATTGTTCTAATGGATATTATTATAAGTTTTAAAATAATAGTTAAATATGATTATAATATAATTTTTAAATTTGGCGGAATTAATAAAGGATGCGTTTAAATAACCGATCTTATGGTTCGAACCACTATTTTCACAGTTCACTTTGTTTTACTTTGTCTTATAGGAGACTTAGGGGTCCTAGACTAAGGAGGCTTTCTTTTACTACAGCTACAGCATAACAGATCGGCGGATTTGGAGGGTTAGAAGGTCATGCATATGCAATTATAAATCCTATATATTTATTAGAATTATTAATTTTAAAGCAATAATTATGTTTTAAATATTGATAGCAGCATAGCCTTGATCCAATGATTGTGCACATTAAACATCAACACCTATAAATCTCACAATTTAAATTCAGAAAACTGAACAACTGGATAACACCTAAATAAAATCTCAAAATATTAACAATTTGAAGATTACCTCTCAAACTAACCACAAAAAGTAGAGAAAGTATATTTTCTAGCTTTTAATAGTTTTTAGTTTTAAGTTTTGAGAAAATGATCTAATTAAAAAAATGGTTCGAAAATACGATGTTATAACTTTTAGTTTAAATGAAAACAATAGATATCAATTTTCAACTATCGGTTTATTTTGTCAAACATTTAGTAAATTTCAAAACGATTAGAAAAGAAACTTCACAGGCCTATCATTGCATGAGTAAGTCTCCTTACTCTCACAAAATCCTACTCTCCTTTTCCACTACGTGGAGTTAGCTTGGCAGGAGTGTGCCACTTTTCAAAAATTTTAAAATTATATCTATTTTTTCATAAAAAATTCAAAATTTTAATCCTCTTACAACCATTATAAATATCATGAACTATATAACTTTTTAACACACAACCTTCAATTTTTCACTCAAATACTCTCCATATTTTGTGAAACATGACTTCCTCCAATTCACAATCCAAATCAAAAATTCCAAGAAGAAGCAATAATAATAATAATAATAATAATAATAATAATAATAATAATAATAATAAATAAATAAAATAAAAAAAACTTCTTCATGACCACCTTCTTCTAAAATCATATTAATTGCCAAATTCATTCACTTCCTAGTTTCCATTATCTCGGTGTGTATTACACTCCATATCCTATTCATATCCAACCTCAATTTCAATCTCAATCTCAACCCTAAATTCAATATCAATCTTAATCCCAACCCAAATTCAAATCTCAAATGTAATCATAACTGGAAAATGATCTCAACCCATTTGAAAACATTCCAAATCTCAATTCCAATTTCAAACTCACTGTTAACCCCAAATCGTACCCGAAATGGATTCCTAGTGTTGAGAGATTCGGGACCCAAGAATAAAGGAAAGACATCTTCTAAGAATTGGACATCGAGGGAAAAAGTGGCGTTGACTCGTACATGGATAGATGTTTCGAAAGACCCAAAAGTCACGAACAACCAAAATGTGCCAACTTTTTATCAGAAAGTTACAAGGCGTTTTCTCTCAGAAATGAAGCTTGGAGACCACTAGAAAAAAAAAAGATCAAGGTTACTCAAAGTGGAGGAAGACCAACAAAGTTGTCACGAAGTTTATAGTGATATTTGTGAGCATGAAGTGTCAGTGACAAAGTTGTGAGGATGATGAAACAATATTGTAGAAAACTCTTGCACTTTACCCGATAGATAAGGGGGCACCTTTCGAATTTCTTGGTTTTTGCAATATTGTGAAAGAATCAAAAAATAAGCAACATATCCAAATTTTAGAATCATTCACAAGTAGTTCTAAAAGAACCAAAACATTTGAATCCACTTATAGCCAATCATTGGATGCACATATTGGGATTGACCTCAATAAAAATGAGTCTATTTAGGGTCTAAGAGTTAGTCGTTTCATGAGTGAATACTAAACAAAAGGAAAAGGTAAAGATTGCAAGTCGTTTCATTAGTCACTTTACATGACATGAACAATAATCGGTGTTAAAAGTGAAAGATGAGGTTGCAAAATATATATATATATATATATATATATATATATATATATATATATATTAGAAAATATGTAGTTGTTATGTATTTAATATTAGATATAAAACCATAAAAAACTACAACAGTTTAACCAAATGTAATCAAATCTTTGTATCATCTTTCTTGTATTTTTTATTAGACCTTATGTTAGGCTTTGAATATAATTTGTTATGGAGTTTTATAAGTTTAATTTTAGATTACAAATCACTAGTACACAAGTCATTTAATAGTGCGAGTGGTTTTCATTTTTTGATGCGGTCCCTTCTAAAAACTGCCTTATTAAATACAAACAACATCAAAAAATAAAAGAATCGCACCATATAATAGCTTTGTTAGTGTGGGTTCCTAAAATCGCACCATTAAAACATTTTTTGATGCGGTTTCCCGAAATCGCACCAAAAAAGCATGTGGAAACCGTCCTAAAACACAATTACAACTGCACCAAAAATAATTCGCACTAAAAAACATTGAACCGCACCAAAAAAAAACAATTCACACTAAAAAATATTGAACCGCACCATTAATCTTTCCTCTAGAAATTTCATTTGAATTTTTCATTTTACGCTAGATCCCTCCAAAATTCTTTCAAATTTGTCATTCAATCTTCCCTCTTTTATATACAGTTGGAGATACAACCTCTTCTCATAATTAGAGATCTGTCGATTCCATGCTTGAAAACGCATGTGAGGTATGTCCATTATTTATCTTCTTTTCATTAATGGTATTTGTGATTTCATTTTCTCTTATTAATTGTAAATGGGTGTCCTATTTTAAGTTTTAACGATGTTACTTGTTTTTAATATCTACAGATACCTCTTCTTCCGTGATATATCTACAAAAAAGGATCTAAAGACTTATGATGTTTGCTTCCTTAACTTTCAATAAATGGGTATGAAGCTAGTTTTTGCAGAGTGACTTTTAAGATGTTCGAAAAGAAATTGAAAACAACATCGATGAAATGTGATTTCCAAAGAAAAGATTTTTAGTTGGTAGAGAAATAGAAATTACATAGATTGAAACAACCATTTTTGGAGAAAATGAAATTATAAATGAATCTTTGATTGAAAAACACTCACCGAACATACCTAAATACAAGAAAATGAAGCTTCATAAGTAACGCGGTGTGCATCAATGGCGTTAATTGGTGAGGTTTTAGCTAGCTATTTTTTGAACTGGTTTTGGCTATTTTTGGTGCGATTATGGCTATTTTTTTAGACGGTTTTGGCTATTTTTTGAGATGGTTTTGACTAATTTTTTATACGATTATGTCTATTTTTTGAGACAGATTTCCCTATTTATTGGTGTGATTTTGGCTATTTATTGGTGTGGTTTTTGCTATTTTTTGGTGAGGTTTTGAAACCACACCATTAAATAAGGTTATTTTTTGATGCGATATTTTTTGGTGCGGTTCAAAACCCGCATCAATTAATCATTTTAACCATATCAACAAATACTTTCTATACTAGTGAATCATATATAAAAATATTTACCAACTATTTATAGGTCTTCATATTGAAACTTAATAGAAAAAACTATAGTGAAAGATTGAAAATGCTCATTAAAAAACCTAATAAACCTCATTTCATAACCCACCAAAAAAATATGCAAGTATACATAAGATAGGTGTCGAAGGAAAGTTATGAAACTTATTAGAAAACTAATAAAAAAAACACATTCAAAATACATAGATGTAGGGGATGAATCACGAAATCTGAATTAATATGAGTTCATAAACAATAGGAAGAAGCTAAAAATGAAAGAAAATTGTGTTTTCTTAATCAACATGAAGTTATTTTTTATGGTTCTGTACCTAATATTATATATATGACAACCATATATTCACTTTTCCCATATATATATATATATATATATATATATATATATATATATATATATATATATATATATATATATATATATATATATATATATATATATATATATATATATATATATATATATATATAGGAAAAGTGAATATACCCTTAAGGGTATATAAACTTAGGTACCCAAATTCACAATACCATGTTGTTTTTGTGTCATATAATACATTCTAATTGTCCACTATTCTTATAATTTAACTTCTAACTTGATTTACTTCCATGCTTTTTATAAATTACATATTTATCTTCCTCTTATATGATTTTCTTTTTCAACTACAATATATATAGTCTAGTAGGTGGTCGGCAAAAATGTGATGTAAGAGGAAAGTAATAGTGAAATTTCGAAAACCTTGAAAGTAAATCAAGTTAAGGGTTGAAGTTTAAGAACATTATAATAAATATATCAAACAAAATGACTTATTATGGTATGCTTGGGTACCTACGCTTATATACCTTTAAGGGTATATTCACTTTTCCGTATATATATATATATATATATATATATATATATATATATATATATATATATATATATATATATATATATAGGTTTTAGTTTATATTTTTCGAGTTTCGTAGTTTTAATATATATGTTTGATCTTTTTAATATCTATGTTTAATTTTTCATTTTTCGTTTTTAAGTGTTATTAAAATTTCCTTTCAAGTTAATGAAATTTTAGCTTTTATAAAAATTAATTTATTTACATTGATTATTTTTATATAATTTATTTAGTTTTAAAATAAAACAAAAATTATTGCATGACAAAAGTAGCAAACCACCTCCTCCAAACGACAAACTTTAAAAAAAATGTGGCATTTACCTGCCAACATATATATATATATATATATATATATATATATATATATATATATATATATATATATATATATATATATATATATATATATATATATATATATATATATATATATATATATTAAAAAGCTAATATTTTTTTCTTGAACCTCTTGCATTTGAAATTCCCAAGATCATCTTTTCTTGAACATCATACATTTGAAACTCCCAAGACTATTCAACTTATACAAATTAATTTATGATTAATTGAAATATTATGATTTGTAACTCTTAAAACTCTTCAAATCATGCTATTTAATTGACAAGTTAAATGAAATATTTAGCATATATAATAAATTTGTAGATTACATATTGCATGTATGTCAACACAAAATGATAGATTATATTTATAGGGTTTGAAGATTTATGTGAGCGGTTCCATGGATGTAAGAAAGAAATTGCAACTTTTCCAAATATAAATTTATGTAAACTCAAATTGTGTGCATGTAAAGTTTTAGATATTAACCAATGTTAAATTTAGGTATGTTTATAGAAGTATACTTGAGATCATTTTTTAAGTTTATACGTTATGCATCTTCCTATAATCATAAGATGATGAAGTGAGATTGATAATTACTTCTCATGTGCTTTTGGTAAATCAACTATCAAGTAATTTATCAGTTAGAGAAATTAATTTTATTAACATGTATCTATCTTTATGTTGTCTCTCTCTTTTTTATGTTAAGAGAACATATATGAAGTATAAGAAACATTATTCAACATGTACTTTATGTTATGTATATACAATGTTAATTTCCATTACTTATTTTTTTGTAAATAACATCGATGGAGTTTTTTATAATTGATTTTGATGAAAGAAGTTTACAATTATTATTCCAAATTGTTTGTGATAATGACAAATTAGAACGAATGATTTTTAATATGATATTTCTTTATTGTTGACAACCAATAATTATATGTGTTATATAAATGAATTATTTATATTCTACCAAAACTTATTCGAATGTACCAAATTTTAAATGTTTTTATAGTAGTAAAAATAAATTATTTTATTACATTTGTTAATTTTTTTTTCTCTATTCGTTTTTTTATCGTAAATAAAAAATAAAATAAATAAAATATTAATATTTTCATAAGAAAATATAAGTGATAAAAATATATATCTCAAGTGTACCAATTTTCCTCATCTAACCTACTCTTAACATGTTTTTTTAAGATTGATCACGGTACATAACATTTTTATAATTTTAAAATTCAAATCATCATTTTATTTGGACCGTTCATTATCTTCCAATATTTCATAGCTGTAAGAAAAAATGAAAATAAAATTAAAAAGTATGATAGTTTTTTATAAATACAATAATAAAAATTTTAAATAAATAGTTTTTAATTAGTAAAAAGTAATAATTATTTAAAACAACGTAAAACTTAAGAATAAATTATATTATATTAAAAAATTATTGTTATTTGAAATAATAATAATAATAATAATAATAATAATAATAATAATTTAGGAAATAAAAATTATTCAAATAAATTATTTATAAATTAATTAAAAATACATATAGTTTAAAATAATTTTAAATCAAAAATTTAATTCGATTTGATTCAAACACAACTTTTTATATCTTTTTTATTATATACTTAAAATTTATCATAAAACTTAACATATGCTTAATATATTTGATACATTAAGAAAATAATATCATCCCGTGTGGCAGATTTGAAGGGTCTACATACATCTGTATATATGAGATCCAATAATCTCTCACCTCTTTCACAAGTCCATATGAATGGTGATTTTATCGTATTGCCTAACAAACAAGATTCACATACATCATCTGATTTGGGATCAAATGACTCCAAGATTCCTTCTGAATGGAGATTGATGATATGTTCCTTATTTATATAGCCGAAGCGACAATGCAAGGGAAATCTTTAAACATGAAACAATTGTATTTACAAACTATTATGTAACATTTTTAATTATTAAACGAAAACTAAAACCCTTGTTTATACAATGCATGGAAAGAAATGATGTTTCTTGACATCTCAGGAGATTACAATTAACTAAATTTATCCTAACTACGCTTTAGCTTGAATTCTCCAATCATCGTGATAGCCGACCTTCATATATTTCGAATGATCAGGTTGACATCTCCATGTTTAAGCTTCCCTCTTGATTTTAGTCCCTGCAATATCGAGCACATGTGAACACGACATCCAATATTAAGAGCCCCATGAATTAGAAGTAGTAGTATTGTGAAGTTCGATCATATAAGTACCTAAAATGGACTCGGTCATTTGAACCTTTCCATCCTTGGGATCCTTCAAATACTTGGGGTAACTTCATTTCTAATGCCTCTTGACGCCACAATAAAAGCAAAATGCATCTTTAGGATTACTAATAGGTGGGTTTTATCAATCTTATTTACCCTTATTCCTATTTTGGGAATGAGAAGCCACTTCTTTTCCTTGCCACTTAGGATTTGAATGTTTTCTATTGTGTCCACCACCACTTTGGATGGAAAGCACTTAATTAGTTATCATAAATTTCTTTATGCATGCTTTAGCTATTTGGAGGAGATTGTAGAGCTCCATCAATTTCTTGTTTACACTCTTCTAGTGATAACCAGGGGCGGATTTAGGGTGGGTCACCGGTGGCACCGGCAACCCCTAACTTTTCCGGCCGTAGTGGAAAAATTTTTGAAATTTTTAATTTTTTCTACCCGTGCACCCCCTACCGAGAAATCCTGCGTCCGCCCCTGGTGATAACTCATGATGAAATTATCATATGAAATTGAAAGAGACCCAAGCATGAGATCCAATACTAGGTTCTCATCAAAGACAATATCGAGTTTCTTGAGTCTATCAATGTAACTATTCATTAATTGACCATACACACACATAGAACAACCTTCTTTGAGGCCTACCACATTAAGGAATGACAATTCTGAGTACGTGCTCGATGATCCAATTATCGAAAAATGATGAACACTCAACTGATGAAGAAAAAGTCATCCATGCCAAACATGTCGATGACTCAAATAAGTTCTCTCGCATTATGATAGCCACCATGTATTTAAATCTCCAAAAGACATTCGAACACGCTTGGGCTTATGAGATGAACTTGCAATTGGCGAAATTGTTTCAACAAAGGGAAATAAAAGAGCTATTTGAAGTCCCCAAGTCCTTTAAAGTGAGCTTCACTTCATTTTAAGAAGAGGGATATTGTAATCATTCAACAACTTTATTTTAGGTAGTCACTTTACCAATTTCAATCACTATGAAACTCCTTGATCTTGGAGACTCATTAAAATTATTCAATGTCATGTTAATCTCAGATTTATACATCCTATATTTGTGCCTAAATTGTCGAGGTCTCACAAATATGATGGTGAATCAACCCTGAAAGAACATGTGACCCTTGAGATCGGGCCTAATATGTCCAATCTTTAAGCACGTGTTTTAGGTCAACACTAGTTTTAGGCTTTTACTTTATAATCATTTTGACGTTCACAAAAATATGAGTTCACATGAAGCTAATAAAGGTGAAATTAGGGGTGTTTGGATAGGAAAAAAAGAGGTGTTTATTGCTTATTCCCACAATAAGCTAATTTAAGTGTTTGGATAAAATCCAGCTTATTAGACTAAATAAGCTAATTTTAATAAGCATTTCTCCCATGCTTATTGCTTATTGTTTATTCCCACCACAAATAAGCTATAAGCAATAAGCTAAAAATCTAATCCAAACACCCCCTAAGTACTCCATGTACAAATATGCTTCAACTTTAACTCTTTTTATGTCTTGATAATGACAGTGGTGCGTTATAAAACATCAAAGCTCATAGTGTTTACTCTTACATGTTGGTATTTTTTTGATAAGATTTTAAGTCTTGTTTAGAATATGTCTTGTTCAAGTAATTAATAATCACAATACATGACTTTATGAAACGGCAAGCTCATATGTAATTAAAGATTGAGTTATGGTCACACCCATTACATTTTGTGGTGGAGATGGCTGAGCAAGTATTTCTTAATTGAATATTTCCATATATAGTGATGGTGTAAACACTAAAGTCGTGGATTTGCCTCACCAAAAGGTCACCTCAAGTACCATATCTTTATTATCTTATAGTTTTCAAAGTTTTAAATCTATGTTGCTTGCTATAACAAAGATACGAACACGAAAGACGAAAACCATAAATAAATGGACCACTTCATCAAGGTTTTCCCAGTGTTAATGCCATGTTGCATGGCCAGTTTCATGTTTACGAAGTAGTTAAACGTCGCGCCCCACAAACCACATTAACTGATTTATATTTTCATTTGTTTGTTTGTACATCTTATTTAAAAATTTATAATTTATATTGCATGTTCTAACAAATTAATTTGTATATTGCATCAATATAAAAATTTATTCTATACTATAATCATTTCAATATATTAAAAACTCATAACGAAATAAGGTACACCATGATCTCTTTGATACATTCAAATAAGACCAATATGCCAATATTGATTATTATCAATCACATTCATTTTTAGTTTAAAATAGATACCACTTAGCCGGCTAATCCGAACACGTAGTAAAACAAAGTTTTGATGCATTTACAAGTGTGTAATAATATTTCCCGTTTAACATCGTTTTCCTGTTAAATCTATTGTGATGTGATTTTTCGAGATTATGGGCCATAAAGGTATTCATCGTAGATCGGGGACTGCTATCGACAATCCGAGTTTAAATTTGGGGATTGATTCTTAATGTCAATACATAAATTAATTAGGGTTTCCAAAACACTTTCCTTACAAATTAATTTGGGGTGGCGACGATTGACAGAAAAAGAAAAATGAGATGCTTCACCCATTAGGCATTAAGCTAAGCACGTTTAGCCCAAAAATGTTTATAGAGAAAAGGCCCTTAAATATGTAATATTCAGACACCACCCCACCTGTGGATATGCTAGCCTTAAACGAAGCAGCCCAGTTACGAATGTTAGATTGTTAGCTTATTCCTAACTGGCCCAAACGAGTAACAAAGAAGCGTGCAAACCTATTGGATTAGTTGGAAGCTAAGTAACTCAAACAAAGAAGAATTGGTTAGATGTAGAAGAAGTCTCCTACATTTTAGTATTAGTTGCATACAACTAGCATCACGTTTAGTTTATCATCCCTGAGGTCCATAATCATCCACCAGTTTATTAGTTGCATACAATTAGCATCCGTTTTAGTTTATCATCCCTAAGGTCCATACCGACCATAACCATCCACTAGTTCCTAGTTTTTAGCATAGCATATTTAATTGATTATAATGTGTCCTTCATAGATATGAAATATTATAGAAAATTGATTATAGTGTGTCCTTCATAGATATGAAATATTATAGAAATTGTCCCAATTCTTCTTGGCTTTTGATTATTGGGACATTTGTCATCTCCGATAGACATTTATCAAAAGGGTGCTTTCATCAAATTGTTCACATGCCTCCGAAACGAGAAGGTGGCATCATCGTCACCAACAACCACATCACCATTCTTCACGAACAAATGATCCATTTGATACGTTTGTCCACCAAATCCAATGCTAAAATTGACTAATTGGTTCAATTCCTTTCTGCGAGAGGACCAGAGCCACCATCACATCCCTCGATGCCACTTCCACCTCCGGCTAACCAACCTCAACCACCAAAAATATTGTTGCCTAATTTTGATGAGTCTAATCTGCTAGACTGGCGTTTTTTAAGCTAACTACTATGACTATAATAACATACCAAATAATTGAAGACTTTCTTATGGGAGCTTTAGATGTCCGGTTTATATCATCTAACGATCAACTTGCAGATGGTCTCATGAAACCTATGACTCGTACAATGCTGGAGAAGCTAAGACACAATCTGAACCTAGTGACGGTTAAGATTGAGAGGGAATGTAAAGATAAGAAGGATAAGAACGATTAGCTTAAATATTTCAAATATAGATTTAGTGATAATTGTTGTATTATCAGATCCATAAGAATAGGATCTTATAGTTGTAATCATATGCTATAAATAATATTCATAAACCTGAGGGATAATTCAAGCCAAAATACTCTTTTATCTTGGTATCACCAATAAAATCTTCCACCATTGCTACCGTTGTCTCCTGCAAACTAACTCGCACAAACTTCCTGCTATGGAAGGCTCAAGTGGTCCCCATCTTAAAGGGGATCCAACTCTTCGGCCATCTCGATGGTACAAAACCGGTGCCGCCAGTCACCATTGTCGTGAGCACTAGCTCCACAGACAAGGAATCCACTGAAATCCCAAAGCAATCTCTAAATCCTGAATATGACACACGGGTTATTCAGTACCAAGCAGTAATTGGAGGTCTACTTTCCTCCATAACCGAAGAGGTGCTTCCCCAATTAATTCGGTGTACAGACACTGCTCAGCAACTATGGTCAACACTGCATACTATGTTCTCTGCTCAACATCGCGGGAACTCAATTCAAATCCGCACACAATTATCAACCACAAAGAAAGGAGATCTAAGCGCTGCTGAGTATTACCAGAAAATGACGGGTTTTGTTGATACAATGGAAAACATTGGTAAACCAATGAATGATGAAGAGGTGATTGGTTACATGTTGGCAGGATTAGGCCCAGGTCAGGGTGATCTGTTCACTGCCATTACTGTGCTTAGCAACGAACGGAAAATCACACTGCCAGAATTTTACTCATATCTGATTGCACATGAAGCTCAAGCCACCGCCATGGGAAGCACGGTGGAGTTCTCGTCCTCAGCAAACAGTATCACACGTCAAGAAGCAAGAAATAACAATCCTCTTCGTCGTAATTACAACAATCCTAATGGGTACACCAACAGAGGCAACCACCGAGGAGGCTATCGGGGATGAGGAGGCAGAGGTCGTGGTCGCAACAATGGAGGACCTCGCTGCCAAGTATGTGGTATACCGGGACACACAACTCTTACCTGTTGAAACCGATTCAATCATTCATACCAGGCAGAAGACCATCGTGGAGCAAATAGTGTGACCCAAGCAGGTCATAATCAGGAACAAAATTGGTGGCTTGATTGTGGAGCCACAGATCATTTGACCAATGATCTAGATCGTCTTACTGTCCATGATCGTTATCATGGGAAGGATCAAGTTCAAGTAGCAAATGGTGCAGGTTTGTCTATTTTCCATGTTGGTCATTCAATAATTCCCAGTTCAACTCGACCTCTTCATCTTAAAAATGTTCTACACGTTCCACATATTAATAAAAATTTGTTGTCTGCTCAAAGACTTGCTGCTGATAATCATGTATTTATTGAGCTTTACCCTAATGTTTTCTTTGTCAAGGACATAGCCACGAAGAAAACCCTTCTTCTAGGTAGGAGCAAAGGAGGCATCTACCCAATTCCTATCAATCATTCTAGAAGTCTTCCTCAGCGTCAAGGTTTAGCAAGTGTCAAGGTCTCAGCGTCTCAATGGCACCAACGGTTTGGTCATCCCACGTCAATGGTTGTCAAGACGATTTTGCATTCAAATAAGTTTGGGTATTTTTCCAGTAATGAGTCTTTAGTCTGTGATGCGTGTCAACATGTAAAAAGTCATCAATTGTCTTATAATAAATCTATTCGTGTCTCTACTTTTCCTCTTGAATTGATTCATACTGATGTTTAGGGACCAGCTCAAACATCTAGAAGTGGTTTCAAATATTATGTCAGTTTTTTGGATGATTATAGTAGATACACTTGGGTCTATCTTATCAAAAATAAATCTGATGTTGAATAAGTTTTTTATAACTTTCAGAATCATGTTGAAAGACTTTTTAATACTAAAATTCGCAGCATTCAGTCAGACTAGGGTGGAGAGTATCAAAAACTACACCAATATTTCCAAAAAGTCGGAATCTCTCATCGTGTGTCATGTCCACATACTTCTCAACAAAATGGAGTCGCCGAAAGGAAACATCAGCACATAGTCGAAACTGGACTTGCTCTCCTAGCACACTCATCCCTTCCTCTTCATTTCTGGGATGAGGCTTTCCTCACGGCTTGTTATTTAATAAATAGGATGCCTTCTCGAACAATAGGTAATGACACACCCATTACACGATTTTTGAAAATCACCCCTGACTATTCGTTTCTTCGAGTCTTTGGTTGTGCGTGTTGGCCGAGTTTACGGAAATACAACACTCGCAAACTAAGTTTTAGGTCAATTATGTGTGTCTTCTTAGGTTATAGCTCCATTCATAAAGGGTACAAATGTCTAGACAGAACCACTGGACGTCTATACATTTCACGAGATGTTGTTTTTGATGAAACTTGTTTTCCATATGCTTCCACTCCGAATCTTACAAATATATCTCCTAGATCTGACCTAGTTTCGTTTCCTCAACATGAACCGATAATTATTAATGATCACATGCGAAACTATGACTTATCTCTACTTTTAGCTAATGATTTTGTTGCAGATATTGCTCCACTCGCATTAGCTTCACATCCTGTGATAGTTTCTTTTCCCATTCCAGCACTAGTATCTAATGACACCAACAAATAGCCATGCGCACAACCTTCACCTAATTTAAGTCATACGGCCTCCCTACCTGCAGATACTATGCACGTTGAACCAGCATCGCCCTCTCCTACAGTCCAAATTGTGGAGCCTGCCTCAATAGAAACCATTGCATTTGGTTCATCCATATCTGCAGATATACAGTCACCAATACAAGTTACTCCACATGCATCTCCTCCTGGTATGACTACTCGTGCACGTGCAGGAAAATTCTTTCCCAAACAATTCACTGATGGTACCGTTCCCTATGATCTCTCCAAACGGGCTTTTGCTGTTGTTGCACCAACCTCTCATCATGATGCAATTACTCACTCATCATGGAAGGCTGCAATGGAGTCAGAATTTGCTGCTCTCAAATCTAACCACACCTGGACCCTTATTCCTAGACCTTCTGGTGTGAATATTGTTGGGTGCAAGTGGATATTTAAATTGAAGCAACATCCCGATGGTACCATAGACAAGTACAAGGCTCTCCTAGTTGCAAGGGGATTCACACAACAATATGGAATTGATTATCAAGACACTTTCAGTCTCGTTGACAAGCCAATAACAATATGATTGGTGCTCTCACTTTCTGTTTCGTGTGGTTGGCATCTACGCCAAATAGATGTCAACAATGCTTTTCTTCATGGCCTTTTAGAAGAAGATGTTTACATGCACCAACCTCCGGGTTTTTAAGATTCCACACATCCTAATTATGTCTGCAAGCTTCGAAAAGCATTATATGGACTTAAACAATCACCAAGAGCTTGGTTCTCTCGCCTTCGTGACAAGCTTTATTATCTTGGTTTTCATTCCTCTAAAGCTGATACTTCATTATTCATTCTTCGCACTTCACAGGTCTTTATTTATATGCTTGTTTATGTAGACGATATTGTTATTGCGGGATCTTCAAAGCTGGCTGTTGACAAACTTATTCGTGCGCTGAGTTCTACGTTTCCAATTAAAGATCTTGGCCGCCTAAAATTTTTCTTGGGAATTGAGGTGCTTCACAATTCAGGGGGAATTCATTTGCTACAGTAGAATTATGCTTCTGATTTATTAAAGCGGGTTAACATGGAGAATTGCAAAGCAGTCTCAACTCCCATGTTAGTTACTGAAAAACTGTCAAAAGAATCAGGGATGTCGCTTACTGAGGAGGATATTTTCAAGTATAGAAGCATGGTTGGAGGATTGCAATATCTTACTTTAACACGACCTGATCTTTCTTTTGCAGTAAACAAGGTGTGTCAATTTTTGGCGAAGCCCACAGATGTTCATATGGAGGCTGTGAAGTGAATACTGCGATATGTCAAAGGGACTATCACTACAGGACTTCATATTCGAAAATCACCTTCTACTCTGTTGAGTGTTTTTACAAATGCAGATTGGGCAGGATGCCTAGATTATCGACAATCAATAGGTGGTTTTGCAATTTTCCTAGGTCCTAATTTGGTTTTGTGGAGCTCTCGTAAACTGCCAACTATGTCCCGATCGAGTACTGAAGCAGAGTACAAAGCTCTTGCTATTCAATCAATTCTTAAAGAATTAGGAGTGACACAACCTCGTGCTCCAGTATTGTGGTGTGATAATTTGGGAGCCACGTATCTCACTGAAAATCCAGTGTTCCATGCTCGTATAAAACATATAGAAGTAGATTTTCACTTTGTTAGAGAGAAGGTAGCAATGGAGCTTTAGATGTCCGGTTTATATCATCTAACGATCAACTTGCAGATGGTCTCACAAAACCTATGACTCGTACAATGCTGGAGAAGCTAAGACAAAATATGAACCTAGTGACGGTTAAGATTGAGGGGGAATGTAAAGATAAGAAGGATAAGAACGATTAGCTTGAATATTTCAAATATAGATTTAGTGATAATTGTTGTCTTATCAGATCCATAAGAATAGGATCTTATAGTTGTAATCATATGCTATAAATAATATTCATAACCCTGAGGGGTAATTCAAGCCAAAATACTCTTTTATCTTTTCTATGTGTATGTTTTATTTTACAGGATAAGTCCTCAACTGATACAAACACCTTTGCAACAACCAACTTCTCACCAAATGGCCAGAACTTTCACGAGCTTTAGAACTTCGATTCGGTCCTTCCTCATACGAGAATCACCTGGCCAACCTTTTCAAACTCAATCAATTGAAAATAGTGGCAACGTATCTAGCCGATTTTCAATGGTTAAGTAACCAGGTGGATTACATTACCCCCCCCCCCCCCATTTTTCTATCTCTAATTGTTTTATCTTCAGGTTGCGTATAGAAACTAAAAACAAAATCGTCGTACACAATCCCACCCCTCTTTACCAAACATACATCCATGTCAAATTTAATTAAGGAAAAAATAGTTGTATCCAAAATTGGATACCCCATGACCAAATTATATCCTGCACCCTTCGCTAATACAGTCACCACTCCCACAAAATCCTAGCTAAAACCATCACTCCTACACCGCTTCTTCCCACTCAGTAAGCACAAGCAACACTCATTTTCACTCGCTTATCACCTGGTGCACTCTAGAAACAAAGAGCAGAGAGATCGTGCAAGACCTAAAATATCATCAACTCTTTAATTTATGGTCACTACTGACAATAAAGATGAACAATTGGCGGAAATATCGTCGTTAGGCTGATGACATGATTATAACCAGTCAGACCAATTTATACTATTGAAAACAACGGCTTTCTATGGCCTTACTTTCATCGAGCCCTTCGTATTACTAGGTTTATTCATAACAAACCAGTGAAAATTATGGTTGATTTAGGGAGTACATAGAATATGATCTAACCTCGAGTGGTTTTCGCCTTGTAACTAGACCATAAAAACGTCACTTCATTTCATGTGATGGTTGATAGTGGAGAATATCTTCACTGCAATGGCATCAGCCTAATTTAGAAGTCCGACTCCAATAAACACCCTTTAAAATTTCGTTCTTTATCTTTCCAGATGAAGAAATAGATGTCATTGTAGGTCCTGCATGGATTAGTACTGTGGGCCCATTCTCACAGAATTCTCCATACCACAAATAATCAATAACCATGGGCCCAATACCATCACCCTTGAAGGGGATCCTATTTCCACGTCAACTTCTATTACATACATTCAATCTCTTATGCATGGAAAGAGTATTGCCTTCCTCCATGCCCTATATTTCCAATTTCAACCTCACACACCAACAACCTTTACACCTGAACGTCATCACAACACCCTAACTATTGCCAAACTCTTCCATACCTACAAAGATATCTTCGTCGTTCCCACCTCCCTACCATCCACACGATCCCAAGATCATTGTATACCCAACCTCCCCAATGTCACTCCAAACAATGTTCAACCATATCGTTAACCAAATTACCAAAAGCAAATTATGACTAATCTAATCACCGAGATGCTCAACGATGGCATAATCAAACCTAGCAACAACCCCTTCTTCTCGTTGTTACTTCTTGTATGCAAAAAGACGGCACGTGGAATTTCTATGTCGATTACAGTGTGCTGCATGCCACCATATTAAAAGATCGATTCCTGATTCCGATGATAGATGAACTCTTTGATGAACTACACTATGCTACTGTTTTCTCGAACATCGATCTCTGAGCATGGTACCATCAAATTAGCGTAACCCCGTATGAAACGCACAAAATTGTGTTTTGAATTTTGGATGAGCATTACGAGTTTCTTGTAATGCCCTTTGGGATTTCAAATGCCCCCTCCATGTTTCAATCAACGACGAATGAGCTCTTTCGCGATGTTTTATGATAGTATCTTCTCGTCTTCTTTAACAACATACTCGTCTATGGTACCTCCATGGTCCATAATTATCGTCACCTTGAACAAGTATGTAATGCTCAGTCCAGGTAATATTTATATTTTGGTCCCTTATATATTGAATTATTGCTTTTGGACCTTGTAATTAGCAAGTTTGAAGGAAAGAAGGACTATTTCTACCAATTCAAGATTTTGGAGGCGGAGCTCGAAACGCATTACGTTCACGTACAGAATGTAAAGCCCTAAGTTTAGGGTTTTATCCCTATATAAAGAACAGTATGCCCTAAAGTCCAGCCTCCCTCTCACCTTCAAGCTACTCCCACGAAACCATAATCCATATTTTGTGTGTTCTAGTTCTTATAAGGCCTTTGAGTGCATTTTGGTGTTTTGGATCCATTCTCCAAGGAAGTGAAGAGCAAAGCAAGGTGGTGGTTCAAAGAAGAAGTTGTAGATCTGGTATTGTTGCTTCATTTCATACCTTTTGAAGGTATAAAGTCTCTAACTTGATCCTTGAGTGCTTAGATCTCTTATGTTGAGTTTTTGGACCTTTTTGGTCCCAAGAATGGAGCTTTATGGTTCCAAATTCGTTTCTAGGATTAGGGTTGCCACCCTTGGTACTATTTGATCCCTAAGACAAAAAAGTTGCCATCTTGAAGGTCTTAATTGGTTCATGCAAGAGTTATGGCCATTCTAATAGAAGTTGATTGCTATTTCTTGAGATTGGGACTTTTGGGGGCATGCAAAGTCACCAAGTCCATGACTTTATTATTCTATAGGTCCTAAATGGCTTGGATCTACGTTTGGATAGCATGGCTTAAGCATTAAGTGATTAATAAGCCTTTTTGGAACTAGCATGCGAACGCGTTGCGTAAGGCTTGGGAACGCGTTGTGTTCCCATTGGGACTCACGATCTAAATTGATGAGGAATGCCCATCGTTCCATAAGGGAACGCCCTGCATTCGTTACATCAGTGGGCTTCTTTGGGCCATTTCCTTGGACTTTAATACTATGGGCCTTAGTGGATCATCCTTTTGGGCTTTTATTGGACTACATCTTAGGTTGTGCTTAAGAGAAGGCCCATTTGAGGAGTTGGGCCCAATTTAGAAAATTAGGTCATTGGTGGGCCACTAGTGGGCTTGGGAAGGCTATTTAGATTTGGTCCTTTCATGTTATGGTGTTAGGCCTTAGGCATGGGCCAAATTAGATCAGGGGTAAAATGGTCATTTTACCCTAAGAAGGATTATTAGTTTTTTACTAAGTGTTATTATGGTAATGATAGCTCGGGGAGTCCTCAGAGCAGCCGTTAGAGATTCCTTACTGTGAGATTCTGCATTCAGCTTTGCGAGGTGAGTTTCCTCCTATAGGAACGGGTTAAAGGCACCATTATCGACCCGTTTGTATGATTATATGTTTCCGGAATTTTCTCCGATGTCGGGCAGTGCCCGATGAATATTTATATGCTTTCTAGATTTCGGTCCGATATCGGATGATGCTCAAGGAATGTTTGTATGCTTGATGTCTTCGAGATTCATGCATGTGCCTATATTTGTATGTTTCTGGATTTCGGTCCGATGTCGGGCAATGTCTGAGGAATGTTAGTATGCTTCCGAATTCTGGTCTGATGTCGGGCGGGGCCCGAGGAACGTTTATATGTTTATGTTATGTGAATATTTTTTGTGTATTTGATGAGATGTTGTTATTTATACCGAGCTTTTCTCGATGTCAGGTGGGGCCCAATGTCAGACTCTATTCGATGTCGGGCGGGGCCTGATGAAGCGAGTGGGGCCCATGATATGTTATTATGTGGTTATTTGATTATGTGTATGGTATGTGGTAGTTTTGTGAGACTCACTAAGCTTCGTGCTTATAGTTTTCAGTTTTGGTTTCAAGTACTTCTGGTAGCAAAGGGAAGAGCTCGGGATGACTTTAGTGCACACACCATTATGTTTAGCCTCATATGATTACTCTGATGTTTTGATTTGGAAACTTTGGTAATAATGTTTTGAGATAATTTGACTTATGTTTCGATGAAATGTTTTGATAACTTTGGTTTTATTTAATGATTTAAAATGAAATTTTTGGTCATGAATTTTAAGATGTTTCAAGTTGGTATCAGAGCCTTGGTTTGAGGGATTCGGGCACACTCTCGGGTGTGTCTGAGCTCAAACTGAGGACTTGGTATATTTTTTTTAAAAGAAAACCATTTTTATAAAAAGGATTTTGAAAAGAGAAAAGGGTGTTTAGCATGAAACTAGCCGAGCTCAAGTAAGTTCTCCTAAATTACCCATACATGTTTGTTATGATATGATATGATATGATTATGAGAACTGCATGCTAGATTAGAACTAAGGATTTAGGAAGGATGCCTTGTATGCCTACTGTATAAGCTTATTGAAATGCAAGCTAGTACTGATTAGTCACTGATATGATAGCTTGAATCGGATATGTTTGGTTTTGTTTACTCAATGCTCGAATGTTGCTTGCTTTGTGCTTTTACGAGTTCTCGTTATATTTAACTAACTAGTAAATGAATACACTAAGTTACATATTACGAGGACTAAATAATTTCAGAAGGTTAGGTTTTTCCTTATTTCGCAACTCTTGTTTGAGTCCAACCGTTGTAGGGAGAGACCTTTCATTCAAAAAATTATCTGGTGTTAGTAATATGGAATGGTAATCGTGAGCTAATTAGGGGGAGATAGAAAGGACTTCTTATGCAGCTGATGGTGGAGAGTGGATCAGAGATTACCCTTGGGCAAGCCTAGGATGAGATTAGCCCGAAAAGCAGTAATAGCGAAAGGAACTTGGTGGAGTCAAGGAAATTCTTGAGGAAAGTATGGATAGATGTGGAAGGTATTATGGGCCTGTACTACTAAAAGCAGGATCCATAATCAAGTCAAGGAGGGATAAGATGAAACCAGGGAACTTGGAGTGTGTGTGATCCCTCGAGTTATGAAGTGTATTTTGATGTTTGTTATGGTGTATTTTCAGTATGGAGACGCTACACACTAGACTAGTTGGTAGTTCAAGTGTTAGTGAAGGATCAGGCTCGAGCTCTGGAGGCGAGCAGCTCGATGTCCAGATGAGTGAGTTTATGTCATCTGAGATTACTCGCAGTATTATGGACCAAAATCCTGTGATCTTTGGTACTGTCAAGGAGGGCATTTTGGAGATTCTTGACGAGAGGTTGGGTGCATTCTGTACCGATATGGCGGCCATGATGGGGGCGTGCACGATGACATTCAGGGAGTTACGAGCTTGTGGAGCTCTCATAAGTCTATTTAATGAATATACTAAATTGTACGTTATATGTTGAATTGATGCATAATTGTCCAAGAATGACACTACTTTGATGAGTTGTTGAACTTTATATGCATGTAAATACTTGGTGCTAAAGTGGGCAAAACCCGCAAGAAAAACGAGCAAACTGAAGTTAACAAGCGTGGGAGACAAATTGCTAAAGGAATGCAGAAAATTGTGCTGAGAAATTTGACCACTCTTCAATGTTTTCATCATATCTCAAGATCTAGAGCTCCGATTGACATGAATGAAGAAGTTTTGGAAACTAGACAAAATTTTCTACAACTTTCATGTTTTGCATTTTTACTGATTCTACAGTTTTCATCACAAACAAGGAGCGACAAAGATGAGGGACGTTCTAGATAGCGTCTAAGACGCCCCCTAGGACGCCCACCCATTTTAGGCCATTTTCAAGTGCAAATCAAGGACGGCAGAAGGCATGTTAAACGCCCTGAAGGATGCTCAGACGTCCTACCTAACGTCTAAGATGCCTACTAGGACGCCGACGCGGAAAATAGCTCTGAAAATCAGTTTTTTAGCACCTATTTAAGGGAGATTAAACCCTAATCGACTTAGAACTTCTCCCCTGCGATCTAGCCCAGTTTTGGAGGGTTCCAAACACATTCAAACCTTCTCCAAACACGTTTTTTATCACTCCAATCCGGATTCAAGACGAGAAATCATCAAGTTCATCAGGATTCAACATTAGGGCTGACAATTCTCAACACGACCCGTGACACGACACGAAATAAACGGGTTTGGGTTGAGTTTTTCACCTCGCCAACCCGCTAACCTGCCAACTCGCCAACACATTTATTAAACGATTCATATATGGGTTTCTCAAAAAATAAACAGGTTAACCTGTCAACCCGTTTATATTTTTAATTAAAAAAATATATATTTTTTTAAATGTGACTCCTAAGGTCTTAACTCACTAACCCGTAAGTCTGTATAACCCGTAAGTCTGTATTCTGTAACCATTTGATTTTCCCGATTTTTGCCCTAACTCAAATCACATATCGGCCATAGCCCAATGACTGTATGACAACTATACATTTTTATAATTTTACTTGTATGTGCTTAACTTTGGCTATTGTTTCTACTTGAAGGTTGAAGTTTATCATAAAGAAGAAAATGATGTTGGAGAATTAACTTTGTTTTTTGGGAGAAAAAAAATGGAAATTTTAGCTATTACTTTAGCACTTGAATTATCTATATTTGTATTAATGTTTAGTTTGAACATGTTTCTATGAGTGTTTTTAATTTTCATTTTAATGTTTAAGACTTTAAGACTTAAGTAGTTAAGTGTCTAAAATTCAGATACGTTTGCATCAACTATCAAGAATTTATTCATGTTTAATTGTTAATTTTATTTATGGAATCTGACCAACGAACCCAAATCTAACCCACGAACCCGCCAACCTGTGAACCCGTATAAATAAATGGGTTCGCGGGTCATATATGGGTTGATGTAACAAAACCGCCAACCTGTGACCTGTATATTTAAATGGGTCGTGTTTGGGTTGACATATTTTGATCGGCCAACCTGCCAACCTGTGACACGCCAACCCGAACACGACACGATTGTCAGGCCTAATTTTCAAGTGCAAATCAAGGACGGCAGAAGGAATGTAAAACATCCTACCTGACGTCTAAGACGCCTACTAGGACGCCGACACGGAAAACAGCTCCGAAAATTAGTCTTTTAGCACCTATTTAAGGGAGATTAAACCCTAATCGACTTAGGACTTCTCCACTGCAATTTTGCCCAGTTTTGGAGGGTTCCAAACACATTCAAACCTTCTCCAAACACGTTTTTTATCACTCCAATCCGGATTCAAGACAAGAAATCATCAAGTTCATCAGGATTCAACATTAGAAGATTGTTCAACCAAGGATCTTCATCATCTCCACTACAACTTCAGAATATCCTTACTTATCCCTTAAGGTTTTATTGTTTCAAGCTGTGATAATCATTAGGTTATAATTGTTTCATGATTTAAAGTTTGTTCATGAATTTCATTATGCATTTTATTTATTTCATCCAACTTATTTGTTTTATGAAATCAATGGAAGACTAAATCGTTAGGGTTACTTCCGGGGATGTTTATGACTTTTGGATGAGCACACTTGATTATTACTTGATTCTAGTTAATTTCAATTGTTGTTTTATGCTTCGTGTGATGATCTTTGGTAATGACAATTGAAATTGGGTTTTATGAATTTGTTTGATGTCATACTTAAGATAGTCTATTGTTAATTCATCATTTGTTCTAAGTTCAAGTAGTTTATGAATAAAGACAAGTGATTGAATCAACATATATTATTCCAACTTATGATATTGAAACTTAATATTGTAATAGGTAACTGTAAGACACTTTATTGCTAATTCACTAATTGTTCCTAATCCATTTAGACATAGGGAGTAAGATAACTAGTTTAATGAACATATTGTGTGCCCAAAGTTATGTGTTACAAGATAATAAAACCCAATTGAATTTAAGTAATTGAACTAGGATTGTAGGGAAGAAAGTATGTGAATCTAAACTATCCATAACTAAACCGAGAGTACCTTGCCTTTCTCATTGAGAGTTTTGTTTTTATTAATAAATTTCCAAGTTTTTGTTTGATCTTTGTTTAAATCATTTTCGTGACAATTGCTAGTATTAGTTTTTCGTTAACTATTTTAACACAAAGTTTGACCACAACCTCCTCCTGGATTCGACCCTTACTTACCCTAGCTATCTAGTGTGTGTGAGGTTTATTTTTGACCGCGACAATGACCTCGATCAAAATTTGGCGCCTTTTCCAGGGAGATTGTGTGCTTAAACTATTATGTTGAAGTAGACTTTAAGTTTTATTTTATTTTGTTTTATTTTTAGTTTAGAATCTTCACTATTTTACTATTTTTGTGTAGGGACTGTCATGAATGGAGGAATACATTTATATTAACCAAGATATGTGGTGGGGAGTGGAAATCCGGGTCAAGATCAATACAATAATGATCCATACGATCAGTCATATAATGATTATCCATACAATGATCCATATGATGATGATTGTTATTGGACTGACAAATCGACTCAAAACCAACACCATGAACCATATTATTTCCCGGACGACGAAGAATCATAAAAATATTCATTTAGCAAGAGGTTGGATCAAATGTTGGACATGTTGAATGAAACCTTCAACAAGGAGGAAGACAACTCCAAATCAATTTCGGCAATTGAAGATCAACTAGAACGAATAACGGAGAAACTAAAGCAACAACCACCGGGCAAAACTTTGGACATTACCCAAGTAAATGAGGTATGTTTTCTATGCAATGACAACGTTGTGCATAATCCTACACCACCCAAACTAGAGCTTGTGGTAGAGGATTATGTATCTTTAGATGACCAGGAGAATGAGAGTATGATAGAAAGAAAAGAAGCTATAATTGAATTGGAAAATTATAATGAAGAGTTTCATCTTTTAGAAGCATCCAAAGTTGGGGAAGGGTTCGTGGAGGTTGGTATCACCTCTTACCCAACAACTTTTAAAAAACCTGAACCGCAACTTCTTGATATGATGGATTCTAAAAGACTAAACACATACAAACAACTAAATGTCATCATTGATCATCCCCTCTTAGCAACTATATTTTCCCATATAAGTTGTCGAGAAGGTGCGATAAATGTGACATATGGAAACCATAAAGTAATCTTTATTTTTCTTGGACCTACTAATGATCCTCCAATCAGTGGTGAACTATTTGTGATCAATACTATCGATGATTATGTTTATGAGCATACCGCAAATATGCTCTATGGAACCACCCACAATTTGGAGAAAAATTTATCATGTAATAGGTCAAAAGCACTAGATGATTGCATGAGTCAACACAAGAAAAGAAGATTAGGGAATAAGAAACATGATAACACACACTCTCAAAAATAAAAAATGGAAGTGTTACATGATATGAAGTATCGATTAAAGAAGTTTACTAGATGGAAAGATGCATGGCTCTTCAAAACAAGGTTTAAGCATCATTGTGGAAGGATTAAACGCAAAATAGTTGATTTTCACAAGGCCAAAAAAAAGGCTTTCCCCATGATTAGGTTCCTCAAAGTAAGGTAAGCAACCTCATGGTTGACTTTCAAAAAAGTCCACAAATATATGAGCCTCCATAGACATCACTCGAGGTAACCTGTCCCGCTAATGACATTAAACTTGGCAATTTTGGAACTTTGTGGGTAAGTTCACTACAAACCCTCACGAGACTTCACTCGTCCACTAGGGGTATAAAAGGCTTGTTGCACTTGCCAATTGAAATCGTGGACCCCGACGAAATTGAGGGCTAGTTAGTGTAGTTTATTTTTATTTGATTTGATTTGTGTGTTTGTAGTTGGTTTTTTTTTTTATTTTAGGAATTTATCTTTTGATGCATCGAGGACGATGCAAGACATAAAGTTGGGAAGGGGTGTACACAAGAAAAAGTTGGAGGATTGAAGAAAAAGTGATTTAAAAAAATCATAATTATTTGATGTTTTTTTGGGCATAACGAAACATTATGCAAATACCTCCAACTAGTGAAGTTTTTTTTTTGGAAATCAAAACCGCCTCTACCATCAGTACCATCAGTTGTGTCGTCCTCCATGTTTTTAATTTCTTTTACATTAACTTTGATGAATTTTTTTTTTGGATAATCAACTAAGGATGAATGTACTGCTATCTTAAACTCTATCTTTAATTATCTTATCTTGAAGTTGGTTCTATGAAATATGTGACGAGTTAGTAGCAAATCTATATCTTGAATGTAAATCAGCAAGATGGAAAATGATAGGAGTTTCATACATCGAGTCATAATATCTATTTAATATTGATTTTGTGGGTTGCTCAGCCGGTTTGGGAATACTTATATTTATTTAAAAAATTTGTTATGTGAAATACCCCAAGTGTTTGAAAAATGAAGGTTTTTGGCTCGAGCCTACGATCTTTCAATTGAGGACCCAACCGAACAATATGTGTCATTGTGCTCGGAGTACTTGGTCTTACTTACTCCTGCACCTTTGGGGTTGGGAGGGGACTATTATTGTTTTCACACACAAAAAAACGCATCATAAGACATTTAAGAAATTCAAAGTATATATATTCAAGCTCAAAAAAATACAAAGATGATCAAATCCGATGAAGCATCAAAAAACATGAAGAATGCACAATCAATATAAATATGAAGAAAAGTTCAAGTTGAAGACATTTTTTGAAACAATATGTGACCCCTCGATAGCGGGAGTGTATGGGTTGGTCCATTAAGTGTTACCGACCGCACTAACTATGTTAGTGAACCTTAAAAACGAGACTTTGGCAATGAGTTCAACTGATTACTCATGAGGTTGATTATTGGAAAGGGTTCAAAAAGTGAAAGGTTTCAAACAACAAAGTAAAATAAGCATAACATGTATTTTGAGTTTAAAAGACCGGATAAGCAACTAATGATCACCGAAATCAATATATTGTGCTTATTGAAAGTATTATGATAAAATGTACAGAATTTGTGATTCCATTGAGTTTTTCTTAGGATGAGAGAGTAAGCCAACGCTGATTATTTCAGGCCAATCTCGGGACGAGTTTGGAATAAAGTTGGGGTGGTTTGATAAGTCTATTTTATGAATATACTAAATTGTACTAAATATGTTGAATTGATGAACATACTTTGATGAGTTGTTGAACGTTATATGCATGTAAGTACTTAGTTCTAAAGTGGGCGGAAACCGCAAGAAAAAGAGCAAACTGAAGTTAACAAGCGTGGGAGACGAATTGCTAAAGGAATGAAGAAAAATGGTGGTGAGAAATTTGAATACTCTTCAATGTTTTCATCATATCTCAAGATATAGAGCTCCTATTGACATGAATGTAGATGTTCTGGAAACTATACAAAATTTCCTACAACTTTCATGTTTTGCGTTTTTACTGATTATACTATTTTCATCACCAAAAAGGAGCGACAAAGATGAGGGACGTCCTAAAAAGCCTCTAAGACGCCCCCTAGGATGCCCACCCCTTTTAGGCCATTTTCAAGTGCAAATCAAGGACAGCAGAAGGCATGTAAAACGCCTTGAAGGATGCTCAGACCTCCTACCTGACGTCTAAGATGCCTACTAGGACGCCGACGTGGAAAACAGCTCCGAAAATCAGTTTTTTAGCACCTATTTAAGGGAGATTAAACCCTAATCGACTTAGGACTTCTCCACTGCGATTTCACCCAGTTTTGGAGGGTTCCAAACACATTCAAACCTTCTCCAAACACGTTTTTATCACTCCAATCCGGATTCAAGACAAGAAATCATCAAGTTCATTAGGATTCAACATTAGAAGATTGTTCAACCAAGGATCTTCATCATCTCCACTACAACCTCAGAATTTTCTTACTTATCCCTTAAGGTTTTATTGTTTCAAGCTTTGATAATCATTAGGTTATAATTGTTTCATGATTTAAAGTTTGTTATTGGATTTCCTTATGCATTTTGTTTATTTCATCCAAGTTATTTTTTTTATGAAATCAATGGAAGACTAAATCGTTAGGGTTACTTCCGGGGATGTTTATGAATTTTGGATGAACACACTTGATTATTACTTGATTCTAGTTAATTTCAATTGTTGTTTTATGCTTCGTGTGATGATCTTTGGTAATGACAATTGAAATTGGGTTTTATGAATGTGTTTGATGTCATACTTAAGATAGTCTATTGTTAATTCATCATTTGTTCTAAGTTCAAGTAGTTTAAGAATAAAGACAAGTTATTGAATCAACATATATTATTCCAACTTATGATATTGAAACTTAATATGGTAATAGGTAATTGTAAGACACTTTATTGCTAATTCACTAATTGTTCCTAATCCATTTAGACATAGGGAGTAAGATAACTAGTTTAATGAACATATTGTGTGCCCAAAGTTATGTGTTACAAGATAATAAACCCCAATTGCGTTTAAGTAATTGAACTAGGATTGTAGGGAAGATGGTGTGTGAATCTAAACTGTCCATAACTGAACCGGGAGTACCTTGCCTTTCTCATTGAGAGTTTCGTTTTTACTAATAAATTTCCAAGTTTTTGTTTGATCTTTGTTCAAAAAGTTTGACCACAACCACCTCGTGGATTCGACCCTTACTTACCCTAGCTATCTAGTGTGTGTGAGGTTTATTTTTGACCAAGGCAACGACCTCGATCAAGCTCCAGACTACCATTGGGCTCGGGACCTCATTGCTAGCAGTAAGTGGTAAGCCTTTCGCACCAGCCGTTATCCTGAGGGGGACAAGGTCTGAGTTGCTTCCTGCCTCCTGAAGGACATGGCGTGCGATTAGTGGGAGGAGGTTGGACATGCTATTGGAGATGGTGCCGCTCTTGATGCTATGACCTGGAGAGATTTCTCTGCCAGATTCAGGCCCGAGTTTGCACCTGTGATCGAGGTGCAACAGCTTGGGAGGGAGTTCCAGGATTTCCTGCAGACTACTAAGACATTGATTGAAATCACCGCCATGTTCAGGGAGAGGGCCCTTCTTGTTCCGCAGTACATGGAGGACGAGGAGATGAAAAATCCCGGTACCATGAGATGTGCTGGAGTGATATCTACCAGTTTGTGAGCTGATCCAGCTGCAAGATGCAGGAGGATATGATAGCAACGGCTCCGGAAAAGGAGTTGGATTTGGGGATGGAGAAGAAGATGAAACCAGAGAGGGTTCAGACAGGGAGTTCGGGAAAAAAGACCAAGTTATCGGATCACAGATCGAGGAGCCAGCAGAGCCGTAACCGTTGTGGCAAGTGCGGCAAGATGCATGAGGGGACGTGCAGGGCGGGTAGTCGGGCTGCTTTAAGTGTGGCCGGACTGGTCATGTCAGCAGGGACTGTACTGTTACCACCACCACTACAATATCTGATCTAATTTTCTTTCAGTGCAATCAGAGGGGCCACAAGAGGTCTCAATGTCCGATTTTAGCAGCAACAGTACATATGGCGGCACCCGCTCCTGCTACATTGAGGATTACCGACAGCCATCAACGCTAGATACAGGCACCTGCGGTGAAGAGTAGAGCATCCCAGCTGACAGCAAAGGAGGCACGTGCAGCTCCTGATGTTGTGACAGGTATGTATCTTCTCCTTATCTCTTTATTTATATTTGTTTTTGCTTATGTTTATGTATTTCATTATAGGATCGTTCCTTGCAAACGGTATATCTGATGGGTTTTGAGCACTATAACATCCCTATGGTGCACATACAACCCTAATGTTGTGGATCTATGTTTTATCTGGTTATACATGCAAATTTCATTTTTCCAAAGCATGAAGCCTATCTAGCATACAACTTGATATATGAATTATAAAAACTAGTTAGAAGATTACCTCTTGTTGTAGCTTGTTGAATTTTGCCTTTCAAGAGCTTAGCACCTCAATTGTGATGCCTCTAATAAGTCACAAACACCAACAACAATTAGAGTACTTGAGAGAGAGAGAGAGAGAGAGAGAGAGAGGTTAGGAACAACCTAAAATTGGCTATACTCTTGTTATATCACTTATGTATCGATTTAGGGCCAAAGGGTTACGTATATAAAGTGTAGAATTCCAAGAGTCATATGTAACCCTAGTTCTTACACTTAGGCTTATGATCCATAACTCATATGGACTAACTCTTCATGGACTCTCACATAAACTTAGTCCATCATGGATCAATAGCCCATATGTATCACTAATTTATATAATTAGTCCCCGTTACTTTTATTAGTCTCTTTTCATCACTAAATTAATTCCAAATTAATTCTTGATCAATACTAATTAAATAATATTATTTCCCCATTAATATATTATATTTATAATATATTAATAAATCAGAAACAACCTCTTGCTCAAATATCCATCCTATCAGATTGTTCTGGTGAAGGCAACCCAAAAGGACCATTCTACTATCTGGTTAGTACATACCTATTATAGTTATGGGCTTAGACACCTAATCCAACAATCTCCCACTTGGATAAGTCTAATAGCTATAACTGTAAGTAAAACCGATTAGCAATCGTAGTTCTCAAAACCCACTGTCGAACTCTGACGCGTCCTTTAGATAAGAGATCATATAATCATCTGTTCTTCAAGATATCATGCGGACAAGTACATGGAGCATAGTCATACTTATTGTCCAGCAGTTTGTTTCCCGATTTCTGATTTGTTTGACATAGAACTTAACTTAACACATCAATTGAGTTCTGACCGGGACCGACACATAAGTCAAGACAAAACCATCGAGGAGCCCAAGACATCAAGTTCAATCCTCTAAGGATTAAAATGAACAGATAAACCTCGACTCATATACTTGTAATAACTACTCGTTAAATCATACACAATAGTACGTTTTATAACATCAAGTTATTGATGGATTTTCGCACTATCAATGTACAACCAACTCATAATCAACAAATCATATATCTTGGTTTGAAGACAATATGATATTATCATCCCACAATCACTCGTGATAAATTCCATGAAGTGATTCATGTGAGCGTGGGTTTATTCCAATACTTAAATCTTATTTTAGGAGCACTCATGAATGTTGTAGCAAACGTTTGCTATGTCTAAACACTTTAGACAATCTACAAGCCAAATTCATGACAGTCTTGTCTCGATACCTACTTCCAAAGTATGATCGATTGTGGATATTTTGAATTATCTTATTATTCTGGAAGTCAAAACATGCAAAATGAAACAATAGTAAACAATTGACATAAGATAGTAACTTTACTCATAAATAAAAATCCTTTTTATTTAATCATCAAATGTCAATTACATTTTATCTATTACAAGTTTCTAAACAACTATCTAATCATTAAACTAATATCGTCCTTCAGCCTAATGCTCCTCGCATGCTACAAGTGCTTAACCCTACTCAGTCCCTTCGTAAGGGGATATGTTGGGTTCTCCTTTATTGATACCCTCTTTACTACGAGGAGTCCCTATTCTACCTGATGTCTTATGAAGTGATATTTTTTATCGATGTGTCTGGATCTGCCATGATCCCTTGGTTCCTTGGTTAAGGCGACCGCTCCCTCGTTGTTACAGAAAATCTCCATAGGCTCCTTTACACCTGGTAGAGCTCCAAGGTCTATGATGAAGTTCTTCATCCATATCGCCTCCTTCGACGCTTCGCTTGCTACTATGCAATTTGATTTGCATGTTAAATCAACTACAGTCTCATGTTTGGAACTTTTCCAAGTTATTGCTCCTCCATTCAGGGTAAATACCCAGCCCGAAAAGAGTAGAAATTATCTTTGTGGTCTGAAATCTACTGTCAATATACCATGTCACTCTTAAGTCATCACTCCCATCAAGCGTAAGGACCCAGTCCTTAATCCTCCGCAAGTACTTAGGAATGTTCTTTACCGCAGTCCAGTGAGCTTTACCAGGATTCCCTTGAGATCTGCTAGCCATGCTCAAATCAAAGGCCACATCAGGGCGAGTACACGTCATAGCATACATGATTTAGCCAACTGCGGAAGCATATGGTACTCGACTCATCTCTGCTATGTCATCCTCTATACTCGGACTCTGAGTCTTACTCAGTTTGGTATTGCTTTGGATAGGTAAGTCACCTTTCTTGGAGTTCTCCATGGTGAAACGCTTCAACACCTTGTCCAAGTAGGTACTTTGACTAACTCATATTAGTCTTTTACTCATGTTTCTCAATATCCTTATCCCTAGAATATAAGCAACTTCCCCGAGGTCCTTCATAGCAAAAAACTTCCCAATCCACGACTTAACCTCCTGCAAGGTTTGAATGTCATTTCCTATGAGAAGTATTTCATCCACATACAACACCAGAAAGCTAACTATACTCCCACAAGCTTTGACGTATACACAAGACTCATCCTTGCTTCTTGAAAATCCAAACTCTTTGACTTTCTCATCGAAACAAAGATTCCATCTGCGAGATGCTTATTTAAATCCATAAATGCATTTCTCAAACTTACACACTCTATTAGGGTACTTTGCATTGAAAAAACCCTCTGGCTAATTCATGTAAACATCTTCAGCCAACTTCCCATTAAGGAAAGCGGTTTTGACATCCATTTTCCATATTTCATAATCATGAAATGCAGTTATGGCTAGTATAACCCTTGTCAACTCTGTGAGTTTGACTAAAGCCCTTCGCAACGAGTCACGCCTTATATGTGTGTACTTTCCCATCCATGTTGGTCTTCTTCTTGAATATCCATTTGCACCCGACCATTTTACGACCTGGTACATTGTCAACCAAGTTCCAAACTTGATTGTCATACATGGAATGAATCTTGATGTCCATAGCCTCTTTCCATTTTGCAGACTCAGGGCATGCCATGGCTTCCTTGTAGTTATTAGGTTCATCCAAATTTATTAATGTACTATCACTGATAAACGTATCACCTTCAGTTGTTATATGAAAACCATATAACATGGGTGGAACACTAACTCTATTGGAACGTCTCAGAGGTAAAGACTCATCAATTGGTTCAATAGGAGTTTCCTCCCCGGGTTGAGAGCTAGTGTTTAAGGTTCCTTCATCTCTTAACTCTTGAAGCTCTTCAATGTCAATTTGCCTCCCACTGTCCTCTTGGCATATGAGTTCTCTTAGCGGAAAACCCATCTCCTCGCAACGAAGACAACATTGTCACTCGGTTTATAGAAGAGATATCCAAAGGACTTCTGTGGGTAGCCTATGAAAGCCACGCAAACCCAAACCTTCATATGTGCTAACAAGGGAACCTTCCCTGTCCACATCTCATGAGGTGTTTTGGTAAACTTCTTAGTTGGGACTAGATTAAGTATATGGGCGGTAGTCTCTAAGGCATACCTCTAGAATGAGATAGGTAATGAAGCTCGACTCATCATGGAACGAACCATGTCCAATAAGGTTTGATTGTGCCTCTCAGCCACACCATTAAGTTGTGGTGTCCTAGGTGGCATCAATTGTGAAACAATTCCACATTTCTTATGATAGTCATGGAACTCGATACTAAGATAACCACCACTTCAATCAGATCGAAGCATCTTTATCTTCCTGCCCAACTGATTCTAAACTTCTTGTTTAAACTATTTGAACTTTTCAAAGGTTTCTAACTTATGTTTGATTAAGTAGATATAGCCATATCTATTGTAATCATCAAGAAAAGTCACATAGAACAGTTAGCATCCCTTGTGGTGGATCTGAAGGGTCCACATACATCGGTGTGTATGAGATCCAACAGACCCTAACCCCTTTCACAAGTACCAGTGAAGGGTGACTTGGTCATATTTCCAAGAAAACAAGAATCACAAGTTTCATCCTACTTTAAGTCGAATGACTCCAAGACTCCATCCTTTTGGAGTTAGGCTATGCACTTCTTTTTGACATGTCCAAAACGACAATGCCACAAGCATGCATTGTCCAAACCATTGGACGAATCGATGTACAATATATTATTTCCTAAGTTGTCTACAACCATCATAGTTTCATATATACCATTACAAGGCAATGCTTTAAAATAAAATATACCATTATAAAAACCATTAATAGAACCAATTTCATTATCAAATGAAAATCTAAAACCTTGTTTATACAAACCATGAAAAAAAATAATGTTTCTCGTCATATCGGACGAGTAGCAATAATGATTCAAATCTAATTCTAACCCACTAATAAGAAATAAAGAATAAACTCCAATCTTGGTGATAGGAGACACTTTCCTATTCCTCATGATTAAGTTTATCTTCTAGTGCTCCACATCCCTACTTCTTTTTAGCCCCTACAAATCAGAACAAATGTGAAAACCACAACCTATATCAAGGACCCAAGAATTAGCATGTGATGAGCTATTAGACAGAATAGTGTAAATACCTGCACGGGTGGGCTTTGTCTTCCCATCCTTGATGTCTTGCAAGTATTTAGGGCAGCTTCGTTTCCAGTGCCCTTTGTCATAATAGTAGAAGCACTCTACTTCCTTTTGGTTGGAAGAGGGATTAGCAGAACCACCTTTGGTCCCACTAGAAGAGGATCCATCATGGGACTTTCCCTTATGGATCTTAGAAGGAGCCTTCCTTTTCTTCCTTTCCCATGTCCAATTTCCAGATAGGGGCAGCAACAGTAGGAGTAGGAACAACATATTTACATTTTAAATTACTTTCAGCAGTTCTCAGAAGGCCATGATGTCTGCTTAGAATGACCTCCTCCTTGCTCATATGATAAGTCATATGAAACTGATCATAACAAGGAGGAAAAGAGTGGAGGATAATCTTAATGGCCAACTCTGCATCGAAGTTAACATTTAACTTCAGCAAGCGGTCCACAAACCTTTGTATCTTTTGCAAGTGGGCAATTTTGGACTCTCCATCCTTCATTTTTGTTGTAATCATGGAGTCAATGATTACATACCTTTCATGTCGAGCACTTTGATGGTATCTTTCCATCAAGTCTTGGTGCTTCTCGAAAGGGTAGTAGTCATCATAAGACTTTTGAAGTTTAGCTGTCATAATGGCTAACATGATACACGACACCTTGGTGGCGTCCTTCTCATGAGTCCTATATCCAACAACTTCTTCAGGAGTAGCAGTTGCTACATCAATCTCCTTAAGCTCTTTATCGAGGATATATTCCTTGTCCTCGTAACGAGTGACCATCCTAATGTTCTGAATCCAATCATTGAAATTCGAACCATCAAAGATGACATTCCCACATAAGTTCATGAGGGAGAAAGAGCCAGCGGAGTTGGAAGACATCTGAAAAGAAAGACAAAGTTTAGATTAGATAAGAATCCTTAATATAACACTCAAATGAAATATTAAGGCTAGGACCCAACACAATATTTTACAATTTGGAAGAGGGATGTCATAATCCAGTTGCAAAATATTTGAAGGTAGGTAAATGATGGTTTACCAATTTCCACCATGAAAAACGAAATTGATTATTAAGTTTTAAATGAATTGAAATTCTTAGATTTTTTTGAGATTCATTGATATTGTAAAAATAACAACTTCAATGTAATTGTGTGTGTGTGTGTCTATATATATATATATATATATATATATATATATATATATATATATATATATATATATATATATATATATATATATATATATATATATATATATATAGTGTTTTGAATAATGAAATCATTATCTTCCAAAAAATTAGGATCCTAAGATATAATCTTGGAGATTTTCGGCTATTCATCTTGAAAAAAATATATCAGTTATATTGATTCAAAATTTCAAATTAATTGACTTGCTTATTTAATGAGTTTTAAAATTCAAATCATTATCTCAAATTGATTCATTTTATATGGAATATATTGTGAGATAAATTATGAATAATATGAACTTTAATTTTGACTCTTAAATATTTTACTGATTTAATGAGATTAGATTAGATTTATAGGTTAATCACCAAATTATTGATATTCTTATTTAATGAAGTATTTCAAAAAAAAAAAAAAAAAAAAAAAAAACTGAACGAGTTTGAGTTTTCAAGCCAAAAAACTATAAATAAGGAAGTTAAATTATAAACAATATTAATTAAAGAAACTGATATCTTGTATATAGAGAGTGTGATATCTTCAATTGATAATATAATTACTGAATTTAAAGATTCTATAGGTATTAAATATTATATAATTAAATGTAATTGTATTTGAATTTTATTTGGAAAATATGATGTCAGCAATTTGATCTAATAATGGAAAACATAAGCTTGAAATGTAATCAAAGGCTTTGATTGCTTCATTGGTGAATTAAGGGTTATCTTTTAATAATATTTAAGTATTAGTAAATAATGAATTAACTAAAACTTATGGAGAAGGACATTATGGTATTGTTATCATATTTGAGCAAACTTGGAGACAAATGTAGCTCTTAAGACCTATGACTTATATAAGGCATGTAATCCCTTATGTTTCCTAACCCTAATTTGATTTCTCCTCTCTTTCTCTCAAATATTCTCCCATAAGGAGAATCTGATTTTGTTTGGAGCACAAGGAATATAACTTAAAGATCTTGCTTGTTTGAAGTCAAAGATTGTGAAATAAAGTGTCATTTGGGTTCTCTTAATTCTTCCTTACTACAACAAAAGATAAATGGTCTATCTTTCTTGTAGGATAATTTAGTTGCATAAAGTTAGAATAAACATATATCTTGTTCTATGGTTTCATCATTCCTCAACAAAACCACAAAACCAACCAAAACTCAAATAAAATGGAGAGTTTATTACCTTGAGAGTTCATGAAATCAAGAATCGGTTTAAGTATCCATTTGGTTGTATAATTCTGAAATTAGATGTTTCCCAGCATGATGTCAACAAGAGCTCACAAATTCTTCTCTTTTTTTACTGCTTCCTATCCCAAGCCCGGAGAAGGAAATGAAACTCCAATAGGGTTTTAACCCTTACATAAAGTTTCATATTTTACTATAAATTTCCGACTAATTAAATCATTTTGATTAGTTCCATGAACTTTACTTTATCCAACTTAACTCCCCTTCTTATTGGCGATAAACACAAACTACTAATCTTTCACTTTTTCTCACAATTAATGCTTTAAGTACGGCATAGCAATGTGCTTTCAAATATCCATGATACGTTAATTCTTATCACATGGAAGTTTTCTTCTTGAATTGCCATCATCCTTTATTTAATAGCATCTGGTTCATCAACTAGATAATTAAATAAACACCTTAATGGCATTTTCACATTTTTAAGGTCAAAACCGTCTAACTCTAACCCCAAATCATACGCATATAATACTTTAGATTTATAATGAACGTGTTAATTAACAAAACTATCTAATGATCTTAAATTTTGTACAATACGATAAATATGAACGTTTTTATTTCAATATTGATCGAGTTTATTATGACAGTCATCCAACATAAATTTTACATGTCATCTTATGCTTTTTAGACAAAACAATACAAACAAATTTAATACTTTAAAAAATGACCTATCTTATGGACTCGAGAAGCTTGGACTCCATTTTTAACCTTGCGATTTAGTATTCCCATCAAATGGTAAGAAAATGACACATGTTTGAGTTTACTCCAATAAGAACTTTTTATGCCGAATCATGTCTTTATTTCCGGTAATGAATGATTTTGATAGTTTTGTCTTTTATATAAAATGATAAGTATTAAATTCACTAGATTTTACTTTTTTTATTCTACATGTAGCTACAAAGAACATACTGATCATAAGATGTACATGTTTAAAGAACATACTTATATGTACATATTTAAATGATGCATAAAAAGTTAATATTATTAAATAAAAAAAATATACCAATCATCTGAAAACATTTTTTAACGGTTATATAACTTTTATCACTTAACCTAGAGTCCCTTACAGAAAATTAAGGCTAAACTACCTCTTTAATATTAGGGTAGATTACACTAATGGTCATTGTGGTTGGGATAATTTCGTCGTTCGGTCCCTAATTCTATTTTTTTTTAACTCGGACAATGCTCATATTTCGTTTTTGTTGTGTATTTGGTATCTGACATAAAATGACCAATTTGCCCTTACTAATTTATTTTAATATTTTTAAAAAAAAATTATTTATTAAAATTAATGTTAAATGTGGCCCACCAACTAAACCCTTTCCCACATTTTCCTCATTCACGATCATAGATTCATGTCACCGTTACAACCTCCGGTCATTGGCCCAATGTTGCTGGTGAAGAAGACTCTCATTTGTGCAAACACCCGACTCCATCTTTTTTTCTTTTACGATTGAAATCCTGAAGAACCACCTTCTCTAGTTCCTGAATATGTATCTAAGAAGCCCTAATCCATCATCTATGCAACACACCCCATGCATCATGTCCCTCAGTTGAAGACGATTATCATACCCACATCCATGCTACATAAGATGTTGATTTATGATTTTTAATCGCCCATCAAATTTGCACTAAACTGCAAAACCCAGAGATCTTTTTAATCGATTAGAATTAGAAGTCAACTGAAGATTTGGGTGTGACGAAAGCTTCAATCATAGTAGTTGTTGGAGTTGGTAGTCATCATTGTGTGGGGATGGCTATTTTAGTTTAAGTTTTTGCTTGGGTTTTAATTAATTATCTGCAAATGGAATTTCATTGTTAGTTTTTAATTTTTAGTGTTCTTTGATTGTCGATGATGTGGTTATAAACTTATACATAAGAACTTGTGTAACATCTAATTTTTTAGGTATTCACTTTTGTCCCGTGGGTTATTAATTGTTTGTAAAAATGGTCCCCAATGGCATTTTTGTAATTTTAGGTGCGACATGGGTATGCTGGGAGTACACCTTGGTACGTTGGGCGTATCTAGTCTCGTTCATGTACGCTGAGCGTATGTGGTTTGGACCATGTGACATCCCCATTTTCACGGTCAGAAAATACCGATTTCTTTATACTTTGTTTTATAAAATCAGAGTAATCTTTTAAAGAAAACGGTTGCGGAATTTGTTCCCAAAACAAAATATGATAAAAATTATCAAAGCATTTCTCGAAGAGAATGTATTTTCATTTAATAATAAAACCTCGGGATGTCATGTTCCGATACAGACATATAAGCATAAACAGAACTTATATTTAATTACACAATTGATTTATATCTCCTTTAAATCTCTCTGTGAAATATGTCTTCGTATTAATACGTGTGATACAAAGAAAACTGAGTGGGTCAGGCTTGGGAGCCTGGTGAGCATATAGGGTTTTCAACCCACAATAATATAATTATTATATTCAACCATCAAACAATCAACTCAATTACCCATCCCTATTATCTTTTTTATTTCTTAGGATTTTACCCTAGGAATTCAACTACCCGTCATTCATTCATTCCTAAGGATTGACCTAAGGAATTAGCACAAACTTCCATTGCTACATAAGGCGCATCTTCCAACATTATCCTTTAAGCGCCTCTGCCAGGATTACGTAATACACTATGAGGCGCGAATGCCAAGTTTATGACATTCTCTTTTAGGCGCATCTGCCGACATTATCCTATAAGCGCATCTTCTAGGATTATCCTATAGATAGTCTGCAACCTGCCTCTGCAGCCACAAGTCATGAAGGCTAGCTCCATTTCCGATATCCAATCCATAACTCCGATCAGATCTTCCTTTCCAGTGAAGGTCGATGGTTTGCAAGTCAGAAAATCCTTATACTTGCATCCCATTCCATCATTCCTCCCATTCTGGTTGTTTTGCCTAACTATCGGTGGGTTGGCTTGACCAACAGATCCACTAAAGTTTCCACCTTCCGAGTGTCCTTCATTCACTTCGGGCTCCTCCACTTGAATTAACAGTTCTTCACGATTCTGTTGAAGCAGACGTCTCGTCTCATCCATCTGACGATCCAAGATCGTCTGAATCATCAATTGTACACCGGCCAATGTTATTGGCTCAGGTGTTGCTGCTATGACAGGTATTTGCTCAATCACTGGTGGTTGATTCCTGTTTTCATCAGCATTTCCAACTCCAGTTCTTGTTCTCACCATTTTTTTATCTGTACACCGAATAAAGTGAAATTAGATACTCATTCACGATAGATATTCAAATCATCCTTATCACTCCGAAACGTTTACATGCTAGTTCTAATATCGTAGACATACGCTTAGAATCCTAAACGCATAAGGTTTCCAGATCCGGTCGGCAACAGACCATAGATCCGAACAAATAATAGCATCAATATAGCTATCACACAAAACATTTAGCACATAAAAGCTTTTTAGGCATCATTCCTAAAATAAACTAGTGCTTGTGTCAATTTAGGTGTACTACCTAACATATTTTAGACACACTCCTCACAATCATTACTTAGCATTCTAAGTTTAAGTCTAGAAATTTCCTACAATTTCCTAGTTCGCTTAAACTAATGCTCTGATACCAACTGTGACATCCCCATTTTCACGGCCAGAAAAGACCGATTTCTTTATACTTTGTTTTATAAAATCAGAGTAATCTTTTAAAGAAAACGGTTGCGGAATTTGTTCCCAAAACAAAATATGATAAAAATTATCAACGCATTTCTCGAAGAGAATGTATTTTCATTTAATAATAAAACCTCGGGATGTCATGTTCCGATACAGACATATAAGCATAAACAGAACTTACATTTAATTACACAATTGATTTATATCTCCTTTAAATCTCTCTGTGAAATATGTCTTTGTATTAATATCTGTGATACAAAGAAAACTGAGTGGGTCAGGCTTGGGAGTCTGGTGAGCATATAGGGTTTTCAACCCACAATAATATAATTATTATATTCAACCATCAAACAATCAACTCAATTACCCATCCCTATTATCTTTTTTATTTCTTAGGATTTTACCCTAGGAATTCAACTACCCGTCATTCATTCATTCTAAAGGATTGACCTAAGGAATTAGCACAAACTTCCATTGCTACATAAGGCGCATCTTCCAACATTATCCTTTAAGCGCCTCTACCAGGATTACATCATACACTATGAGGCGCGACTGCCAAGTTTATGACATTCTCTTTTAGGCGCATCTGCCGACATTATCCTATAAGCGCATCTTCCAGGATTATCCTATAAGCGCATCTTCCAGTATTACAACATTCACTACTTGGTGCATCTACCGATATTATTCTTAATCATCTTTCATACCTCATCGTTTTATCACATACCAACTATCTCATCTACCCATGTTCTACCCAACATATTTGTAGATATAAAATACATATACAGTTTAACACATTTAAAAACTATATAAAACATCCATCCCACACTCATCTCAAATAAGCAACAATATATAAACACATAGCACGTATTTTATAACAAATACTTCATATTTATGTGTTAAAAGAAAGTAACCACACGCTCACCCAAACATATACTTAATACATTCAAACAATAGTTGTATTATGCTCGCGTTTATGAAAGGGACTATACACCCACACATATAAACAAATTTATATTCTACACATAGCATGTATTTTACAGCAAATACTTAATATTTATGTGTTAGAAGAAAGTAACTACACACTCACTTGATCAGAAGATGATCGGACAGCACTACGGCTTTAGAAGTAGTATTCTTCGGTAGATCTGGAAGATCTTCACAAAAACCGGGATCCTTGCGGGCAGAGCTTCAGCTTGGGAATCGCACTTCTCGGGATCTTCGGGGCCTCGGGACTTGCTTCGGGGCTCGGGAATGATATCGGGGCTTCGGGATATTTCTTGCACGAAAAACGATGCAAAAACACGAGAAAAAAGGAAGAAATGAGCAAAGAAGTCGGTTGCCCTCGACACCCTTTTATAGGGGGCTGGAACACGAATTACGTTGGGCGTAATTCTAAATTACGCTGAGCGTAACGGCGATAAGATCGCTGACTCCCCCCCCCCCCCCCCCCCCCTTCGGATAATATCGGAATTTATATATAAATAAAATATCGAAAATATTTAATAAATTTCAAAATTCATATCTTCCTCATACGAACTCTGTTTTCGACGTTCTTTATATCCCCCGTAGGTGAGACTACGATATACAACTTTCATTTAGACTCCGTCGGCTAGTTTTGACTTTATTTTTATTATTTATTTTTAGTAGGCCTGGACAGGAAAACTCCGTTATAAAATCATAACTTCTTTATCCGACGTCCGTTTTCGCCTATCTTTTTATCATTTTACTCCTATTAACGAGACCTTCGATTCTCATTTAGATTGTTTCGGCTAAAAACCGCTCGGTCTCAAATCGAGCATTCGGGCTGCATACCGCTAAGTCGAAACTTCGAAAAATCATAACTTCCTTATACGAAGTTAGATTTGGGCGTTCTTTTTATGCACGCTCATGGTTTAACGTATTCTACGACTTTCATTTAGATTGCTGAGGCTAAATATCGCTCTAATGTAAATTCACTTTTTACGTCGCGCTGTGTCGTGCCGGTTCTGTCGCGAAACTTCAACAGGTCATAACTTCTTCGTTTTAACTCGGATTTCGGCGTTCTTTATATGTACGGAAACCTTGTAACATATGCTATAACTTAATTAAGATTATTCCTTCAAAATAACCTTCTATCAAAAAGTCATTTTTGACGCTTAACGTCTTTAATTGACTAGCCCGGATATACGGGCGTTATAGACTAAACCCTAATATTTAGGGTTTATGCACTATATAAGCACCATTATAGCCTTAAACCCTTTCCTCTTAGCAGCCTCCACTCCTATAATCGATCCACCTTTTAAACCCTAATCCACTTTGAGCTTTTTGATATTTTGAGTGAGTTGTGGGTCTTCTTGTTTGTAAAAGAAGATCATCAAGGAAGTGGCTTTGCTCTCAAGACTTTGGATCCAACATTTTCTCTTCATTGTGCACCATTTGGAGGTACAAAGCTCCAACCTTGATGAGTATTTCATTTAGATCTAGTTCTAGCTTAAACTTGGCAGTTTTTTATCCCAAACTTGATCTTTGTGAGTATAGATTACTCCAATACATTTAAGTTGTCCTTCCAAATGCTTTAGGGTGTGTTATGTTAAAAATATATGATCTTGGAATTTGGTTCCTTCCCACGCATGATCTAAATTGTCTTAATAGGTCAATAAGTTAGGGTTTTTGTTATTAAGATCTTAATAGCCATGCAAAACCATAAAGTTGGAAACATTATGTTTAAGATCACCTTTTAGGGTCTAGATTTGGAATTTTGACATGTGTGCTTAAGGATTAAGCACTTAATGGATAAAGTGGTGGACAATCACATATGCTAGGCGTACCAAGGGATACACTGCACGTATATGGTCATCTCCCCGATTCTAGTCAGCCAAGCGTTACGCCCCACGTTCATTTTGAGTATGCCAGCGTACTTACTGAGTCAACTCGATTGACTCGGTTGGATTTGACCTGGATTTTTACTAGTGTTTGACCGAGGGGTATTTTACGTATTTTGATTGGATGTTAAGATAGTGTTATTGAATTATTTAAGGTGACTAGTAGAGTTGATCTCGGAGCGGCGAGCTATTCAGTTTGCTTATCTGTCTGTGAGGTGAGTTTTCGTACTTGATCCATGGGTCGAAGGCACTAATGTTGGCCTATTACTTGTTATGTGGGATACTAGTTGTATCTGTGATACTTGTATGAAAGACCAGGATTTGGCCCCTGGAAATTATATGAAAGACCAGGATCTGGACACCGAGAATTTTATGAAATACCAGGATCTAGCCCATGATACTTGTATGTAAGACTGAGATTTGGCCCTCGACATTGCAAGGAAAGACCATGGGGGTAGCCCATGACACTTGTATGTAAGACCGGGATTTGGCCCTCGACATTGCAAGGAAAGACCATGTGGGTAGCCCGTGGCACTTGTATGTTTTGGAATCTGGTATTTTGAATAACCCACTAAGCTTTGTGATTACAACTTATGTTTATTGTTTCAGGTACTTCCGGTTCGAAAGGGAAGAGCCGGATGTGATGATACAACATCCTCCCATCATGATTTCTATATTTTAAATGTTTATACTCTAATGTTTTGAATATTAAGACTTGGTGTTGATTTTGAACAATTAATGAATGATTTGATAGACTTTCAAAATAAAAAATTTTAGTACTGTTTTCAAGACGTTACAAGTTGCCGATCTTTGTGGTTGTAAATCAGAACCAATAGACACGCAAAGAAATCGACAAATAATATTGAGAATTATATGTCGATTAGTTGCGAATAATAGATCCAATTATAATTAATATGATTACCAAGTTTCATCCAGAAACCAGATTAATTCTTCTCGATTATATCTAATTATAAGAAAGGTAGAAGGAGATTGTCATGTTATTGGATGAAATAAACGCAAGACAATAAAATAAAACTGACCTGTTAACGGTTGATCTTGAGTGTGTAATAACTGTATGGATTGAACTTATGTCCTTAATGGTTTTTACTTCGCTTCTATCGTCTGTAAGCAACAGAGTAAAACCCCAAAATTTAATGCAAATTTACCGAGTCTCCAATAATAATGAAAAACGATGAACGCAAAGTGAATATTGAGAAACTGGGAAGAAATCGTAGAGAGAATGAGAGTGCTTTCAATTTTTTGTGAGTTTCAAATACAGCTCCTATGGAGCTGTATTTATAGGCATCAAAACCCTAGAAGGCAGAAAAAAGGTCCACATGGGTCAGCCCCTGGAAACCCTAGGGCGATGACTTGCTCTCCAAGCTAGCCATTTTCTAACCCTTCCATAATATTCTATTTCCATATCTACGAAGTCAACCGTTTGACCAGATCGGTCAAGCTGACTTGATCTGAACTTCGCCAAAAATTAAACCTCATCAGCTCCCAGCTACTAATGCGTCATGCCAAGTGCGCCTAAATCGCGCACTCGCGACGTCGGCTAGGGTAGGCTCATGTGTGTGGCTTGGCCCATTCCTTTGATCCACTAAAACCTTTGAAGGCCTATCAAGGAAAAAAAGACTTATAAACCTACACAAGGTTTCTTCCCCCACCAATGTGGGATAGAGAGAATTTGCCAACTTGCAAGATTGCCTCTATAATTTCCAACATTTACTATATTGCGATGGTGGAGTTTGATTGTTGTGATGGGTTTATTTGTATGTTTTGTGGTTATCAATGCAAGATGAAGGAGGGATGGTCGAAGTTTGAAACAGAGTGTGAAAATGAATAATGTTTGGGTGGCACATTTATAGTCACGGTGTGAAGTTAAGGAAACCATTTCAGATCTATAACCGATAAATACGAGATGAAAGTGATACATGGAAGAAGAAGAAAGGAAGTTTGTAGGTTTTAAGTCGAGCTGAAGCAGTTTCTTTGATAATTTGTTCGTTTTTCATGGGTTTTTTCTATGTACTTTTTCCTTGTGGTTTCTTCGTGTGTTTTTTCGATGGAACAAATACGTGCAATTTTTTGCCATATGTTTTTCCGGCCAAGATCTTTGCTTTTCTAGATATATTGCGATCTGTACATCTTTTATGACATGTCCTGGCCATGATGTGGGTAGAACAAATTTTGCATCTTCCTACCAGAATTCTGATTTTCCAACGGAAGTGTGAGATTTTTCGGCAACCAAACATAAGCATGGGCTGGTAGGAGGGGTCGATGGTGTGGGTTTTTCAATCAAACCAACATATTTCATTAATACTTTCTTGTTATATTTAATTAATATGTTTTTTTAGTTAATTGATAATATAAAAAGGGTTTAGGTCATTTTTGGTCACATAACTTTTGTTTTTGTGCTCATTTGGTCACTTAACTCTTTTTAAGTTTTAAAATGTCATCAAACTTTTAACTTTGTGCTCATTTAGTCACTTAAGTTTTGGTTTGATCGCTTAACTTTTAGATTTGTGCTCATTTAGTCACCTAACTTTTAAAATTATGCTCATTTAGTCACCAAACTGTTGAAAAAATTTAAAAGTTTAGTGCCTAAATGAGCACAATTTTGAAAGTTAGGTGACTAAATGTGACCAACCTAAAAGTTAAATGACCAAATGAGCACAAAGTCAAAAGTTTGATAACCTTTTAAAACTTAAAAAGAGTTAATGGACCAAATGAGCAAAAAACTAAAAGTTAAATAATCAAAAATGACCTAAACCCTATAAAAAAAAAAAAAAAAAAAAGACAAAAGAAATCCATAAGGGTAAATAAGTCTTTTTAAGATCGGCATGAACCAAATCTGCAACAAAACTATATAATAAGGACCGCCCGGATTTAAAAAATAAATTATAGACCAAACCATGATTGTCAAAATCGCAATCCCGATCGTACGATCCTACGTATGAAAAACGATCCGAATCGTAAACGGATCGTATTTGGGGTAGGATCGTAAGATCGTAGGATCGAGATTAGATCCGATCCTACATTCCTTTTTTTTTTTTGCAAATAATTTTTTTTACCACTTTATATCTTTTACCATTTATCATTTTGTTATGATTAATATTTTGAAGTTTTTATAACTTTTGAATGAAAAATTAAATGTTTAAAATATTTTTCATGATTAAAAATTATAATTTAAAAATATTTTATTTTGTGGGATCATAGGATCACGATCTCGATCTTCAATTTCAAAAATGATCCTATATAGGATCCGATTTTAACAACTTTAGACCAAACATACAAATTACTTCAAAGCAACAAATACGTTTCATATAATTTACCCTTAATATTATCATATTAAAATAGTTCGTCTACGATATCTTATACCATTATTATTGATCCTTTACTTTTTTAGTTTATTAAATAACTTCATTCTTATAAAATAAATGTAATAATGAACTTAAATCAACCCTATCTAAAATTTAAAGGTCGTTTTGTTTTTATCAACAAATTCATTTTATATATGCGGAACTTTGAATGAAAAATATTTGTATTGTTGATCACGTCTTAGCATTTAATGATTTTATTATTTAAATTAATATAAAACGTTTTGGTCGTTACATATGTACTACATAAATATTTAAAAGATAAACATAAATAGTATCGAATAGCTTTGGAAATATTAAATTTATTCCTTAATTGAACAAGAAAAGGTCTTTTCTCATTTTCCTTTTTTTGAACGGCAAAAGGTCTTGTTTCTAATCAGTTTATAAATATTCGCCGGTTTGGACAATTAATTTTATATTAAAAAACAAAATCAATATAAATTTTTTGATTAAGTTATTTAAAAGTTAACGTAATCATTTAGCTTAACTTTTAAAATTTCTAAATGATGAATTGTTCAACATCTTAACAATAATGTATCTTGATTTTTTGGGGTCATAGAAAATGAATTATAATATAATATTTAGCATTAAAAAAAACAACCAATTGTTTATCCAAAAAAAGAAATTCTATTTCTTAAAATAAATTTGTCTTTTTACATTTATGATTTATCCCAAACAATAAAACAATATTTCTCCATGGCAGCATCACCGGCGTCGCGACAAAGGGCTAGAAGACGAAGATGAATGCGACGGCGTACCGGTGCCGGAGCTTCCGGGACCACCGGTACTATGGAACAAGTCCGACAAGTGATTACCCAAATCGTCTGGTGCATATCTGACAACTGAATCAACACCTCTGAAAACATCTCTGTATCTATCGTAAAAATTCCGGTAAACCGGCGATATCTTTTTCGCCACCGAGATTTTAATTTCGTCTCGCATTTTCGAATCGGGGATGACCCAGGTGGCTTGTTTCCGGCATGCGTTGTTGAATTCAAGATTGAAACGTCTGAAACACTCCCTCGCTGCTTCAATCGGTAAATTGTTTGGATTCTCCGGCAACGATGTCATAACTTTACTCCATGCCATTCGTTCGTAATTTGCAGCGTATTGTTTCAGTTTCTGTTCGTGTTTCACTAACCAATCTTCTCCGATCAGGAGTTTTAGATTAGAGCTATGAACCTTTGAAATGATGTAGTTTAAGTTGTTGACTAGAAAAAGGTACGACTGAGCTACATCCCGGTAGAGCTCAGCGCTGGCGTCGATTTTACAGAGCAAAACCAGCACCAGCCATGCGAAGCGGGCGGAGATGGACGACGATTCTTCCGAACCGGTGCTTGAGAAGTACGATTCCGGCAATGGCGACTGGATCTGAAGTGGCCAGTCGGCAACAATGTCAGAGAGTGCTATGGCGTAGTCGCTTAAGAAAACTAAGTAGTTCATTACGTAACGTGTTAGAGGATGAATGCCGCCGCCGTGGACCGGAGTTTTGGATGTTTCTTTCTGAATCGCCGCCTCAAAATCCGTTAACATTGCTCGGACGGCGTCGCCGAGTTTCACGAGTGAAGTGATGGCCTGTGTCCGAACGACCACCATTGAATCGAACGAGAAGATCATTTCGATGTCCGGCCACTGTTCCGATATCCCGTTGTATAGATCCAATGTTCGGAACATTCTCTCCATTGATTTCTTCGATTTCGCTACAAACTCCGGGAATTCAAACAGCTGAATTGCTTTTTCCTTGCAGATATCGGAAAAGCACGATTCTCTGATCTTCTCCGACGACGAAAACACGTAGTCGCAGAGAATTCTTTCGCCATAGAAGAGAGATTTCACAGCAACTTTTTCAGCGTGTACCCAGGTTTTGATTTTGGGTTCGATTACTTCCCATTCCATTTTGTTAACTTGATTTAAACTGTATTTCTCAACTCCGAGATTATACAGTGTCTCATCAACAATGGATTTCCTGATAATTTTGTATATCTTCACACATTCTTTTGCATACCCAGAAGAGATCATGCAATCAGCAACCGATTTAAGATCAGCCATAACTATTTCTGAAACGGAAACTCTTTCTCCGTCGGACACTGTGTTTCCAGACGATGAAATCCGATCATCTTCTTCGGAAGCATCGTCTTCATCTGAAACACTTGATCTAGCTCTTGAGGAATGATTAGAAACAGACTCGGAGTCAAGAACATCTCTATTCGCGGATAAAATCTGATAAAATTCCTTCTCCAATCTCTTCATCGCAATCTGCATTAACTTCTGAGCATGAATGATCTTCTCCGAGCTAGCACTCTCCGAAACAAAGGAATGCATCGCCGACTGCAAATTCGTAACAGACTTCACAAACAATCGAGCTTCACGTCTGTCTCCGGTGAACAGATAATCCATTTTTGTATAAAACGGAGAATCAAGGTCCCACCTCCGGATGATTTGTTCGGCATACAACAAATCTTCTTCAATGATCGAAGCAGAAAAGGTTTGATGATGAGAAGGAGTGCTCATGGGAGACCTTGGAGTCCTAGCCGGAGATTGAGCAAATGAATGTGTAGGTGACGAAGCTTTCGACGACCTCGCCGGAGATTGAGCATAAGAATATGAAGGTGACGAAGCTTTTGATGTATAAAGCAAACCCCTCATGATTAATCGAAGTAATTTACAAGAAATTTCAAATTTTATTTAAGAAAACGATTGATTATGAGATTAACCCAATGAAAATTGAAAGCAAAAGAGATGAAATGAAAGAAGTTTTGAACTGAGGATAGTGAAGGGGGTGGGGGTATTTATAAAGGAATGAGGGTAGTTGAAAACGTCAACGGATTTGCCACTTGGAGGCGAGAACGCGTGATGCAAAATATGAGGGGTTGTAATTTAAGCAAACAAGTCAACAAAAATATGTTGGTCAAAATTAATAGAAATGTGTATTTTTGTTTTTATAAATAGAAACAAGTAACTTGCAACATATGTAAAGTCAAAAAACGATATGCGAACGATAAAATGCATAAGACCAACAAGTTATATAACAGACGCTTCAACCTCATTTACACTTGTGTTGAAAGAGTAAGGTGGTGTTTGTTTTTTATCTGCAGATCTGCGAGATGTTTTCTGTCTGCGCCGCGCAGACATTAGTCTTCGCAGACTGTTTGTTTTTTTTAAGACTGCAGACCTAAAAATGTCTGCGCGCCCTTTTCTTAGCGCAGATGTGGACCAGAGTCTTCTAACATCTTCAGACATCTTCTAGCTTAAAAAAACATATATATCTTTATTTTTTTTTAAGTTTTTTTTTTAATTTATATTTTTTCCAACTTTATTAATGATAAACAATATGAAAAAAAAAATTACAAAACTTAAAAAAAAAACATTTGACGATACAAACATGATATTTTTAACAAATTTAGAAATAAAAATTTATTATAATAATAGTCGTTGAAGTTGTTTATATAAATATGAAAAAAAAAATCATAATATATTCTTATATTTTTTTGCCAAAATTTTGTAAAACTTTATTTAATAGAGTATGATCAATTTCTCGAGAAAATATTTATCGTACGTTTTTTAATAGATTTATTTGAAAAAATCGAAGTTTATTTCCATCTATTTATGTATCAAATTCTTTGATCACTAATTGTAATGTTTAGTTATAACTTTACAATCAAAGTTGTTGGTTTTTATCAAATATGTATATGAATTAATACCATTTTTATTTTTATTTTTTATATAATAATACATAAAAGTTGATCTAGATTCGTTATATATTTATAATAAAGTCGTAAAAATATATAAAAAATTCACTTTGAAGTTTTAAAAAATCAGTTTATTTAGATTTCAGTTTATTTTAATAGCCCGCATATGTTAAAAAAAACAAACAGTCTTCTTTTTTCAGACTGCAGACGTTTGGTCCACCTCTTCTAATGCAGAGGTCTACAGATGTGGTCCGCAGACTGCAGACATTTTGCCTCAGAAAAAACAAACAGCACATAAGTATATGTCAGCCTTGATTTGGAAATTTCGTTTAGAAATTGGCGAGTCTATAGAAGGAAAAATATTAAATGTTATGACTATAGTAGGAAAAGAGTTTGAAAATATATGGTATCTAATAGAAAACTGCATGGTTTCTTATTATGATTTTCTATTTAAGTAAAATTGATAAAAATGAGAGTTATAAATACTAGTTGTGGAGTTGTGGGTTGGGTCGTATGTAGTGTTATAAAATTCGGACAATTTGATTGAGTTCTCCGTAAGTTACTCGGATTCAAGTGTCTACTGAGGCGAGATTTGTCTACTTGGCCAAGGAAATCGGAAATCTTTCAAACTTGGTCCAACTTATCCAACTTTTTTTTAAACAAGGTTATACCAATAAAAATCAATTCAACATACAAAATAAATATCAAATAACTATAACCAATTTAAACATGAAATAAACCAAGTCTGAATCGTTAACTTTTTTACTTGATAACTCTACTCGACAATGTTGGAGTAGGAGCTAGAATGCTTGTTCAAAAAATACAAAATATATCTTCCAATCACCTTCCTTTTTATAAGTAACAAAACCCATATAGCTTTTACTATATTGTCGATGTGGGATAGGTATATATAAACTTATAAATAAGTTAATTATGTCCTACAAATTGATCATCCATTTTGGTTCGATATAATAAGGTAGGTCCTACAAAATATCAAGGTGGTTCCTAAACTTTTTTGCTTCATATATAACTTGTTAAATATTGTCAATGTTACAAACTTGTCATTTGAGATTGTGCTGGATGTTATATAGAAGTTATCTAGATAAGATTTGATATGAATTTATAGCTTATGGGTTGATAGTGTTAATTATTGGAAGTTGTGGACTAAGGTTGAAGGTTTTGCTTATTAATCACGTGGGTTAACACGCGGGTCAGAATATTTGTTTACTCGGTGTATAAGTTATAGGATGGAAGACTGATTCGTCATTATCCACTAGATATTTTTTGTTAGTCTCTCTATTCTCTCTATATTTAATAAGACATTAGGGTTTGTATAACCTAATTGTTCTTCGTCTGTTCTTAATCAATAAATTAGGATGAGTGTTTTGTTAAGAGTGTAGAGTAGGATTTATGTAGTGAGGTTTCATTTGTAAGTATCTGAAAACCATACGTCCATTTGTCCTAAATTGATATAATAGATGACAATGTTGGGGAGATGAGTTTCTATGTTTTTCACATGGTAGCAGAGCATTAGGGCTTCGATTTCTGCTTGATGATCATCTTCATAAAGGTGCTCTTGTTTCTTTAGTGTTTTTCTTGGTTAGATCCTTGTAGATCTTCATAGATGAGTTCGTACTGTGGTTTTTGTTGAAATCTCAGTTTATCTAACCCTTCCGTGAACATCTAGGGTTCTTTTGTTGATCGGGATGATCGTCAGTTTGATCTGGATCATCTTCTAGTTATTGTTTTCCTTTGAGATTTTGGTACTGCGAGTTTCTTTGTAATCTTGTAGTTATGTCTTCAAGTGGAGATCCTTGAGTGATTGTTGTCATCGTCAAGTGGAGATCCTTGATCGACAAGTTGATTCTTCGTTCTTCGGTCGATTAATCCTGTTCTCTGAAATAACTCTTGATAACAGATTTCATCACCACTATCCTTTAGAAGAGAACAGAGTAACAGGAGTCGGTCTGTCTCATCTGATCAACTTATAGCTCTGTGAGAGTTTTCTTGTTCCCTTCTATTCTTATTCTAGCTGTAGATGTGCGAGATCCTGGTTGTCTTGTGTACACCAGTTATTATTTCTTGATGCTTTGTGGTTTTTTTACTCTGTGATTCTTGTCATGGGCCCCGACATACTGTGGTGACCATCTGAACATATAAGGATCATAGTAGTCTTTGTTCTCTTCTGTTTGGCTTAATTTTGTGTGAATATGGTTGATTCTCCTCCTGAGACTGGTAGTAGTTCAAAGGTTGATTCCGTGAAGTACGATGATCCTATGTATATACATCCATTTGATAATACTGTAACTACAATTGTGAGTTTTAAATTAACTGGGAACGATAATTTTTGTGTATAGCGTAGCTCTATGATAAGGAGTCTTAAGGCTAGAAATAAACTAGGGTTTGTAGAAGGAACTGTAATAAATGATTCTAAGGATGAAATCAAGTCTTCAAAATGGGAACGTGCTAATGTTGTAGTTTGTTCTTGGATCCTTTGGTCTTTGTCTGAGTCAATCTATTTTGGGCATGCTTATTCTGAATCTACTGTAGACATTTGGAATGAACTTTTTGAAACCTATAACAAGGCTGATAGGTCTGTTATTTTTAATATACATCAACGAATTAATTCACTTAAACAAGATGGATCTTCTCTGTCTGAATACTTTAATAGACTAGATACACTTTGGAAAGAGTTTGATGGTCTTACTAATCTTACTGAGTGTACTTGTGAAGCTGCTACTAAGTATAATGATCATTCAAAACTTATGAAACTAATGCAGTTTTTAAGTGGTCTTGATGACTCTTGTAATAAAGTAAAGATTCATATTCTTTTAATGGAACCTCTTCCAAATGTTAAAACTGCTTTCTCAATTGTTTCTAGAGAGGTGTCTCATCAGAAGAATGGAGTTTTGACTTCTTTGTCTAATGTGTCTAAAACTCAATCATCTGCATTTAATGATAAAAAGAGTTCTAATTCTAATAGAGGTAGAAATCAAAATTTCCAGTGTAGGAACTGTGGTCTTAAGGGACATCTTATTGACAAATGTTATAAACTGATTGGTTATCCAAAAGATTTTAAACCTAGAAATGAGTCTATTAGTAATAATCAAAGAAACCAAAATAAGACATTTTTTGTTAATTCTTCTTCTGTTCCTTCTAGTAGTGCTTCTTCTTCTGGTGTTATTTCTAGTGTCTCTGGAAATGATGGAACATATTGTTTCATAAGTGACCAATATAATAAGCTCTTGAGTCTTATCAATGAAAGATCCTCAACTTCTAAGGATACTTTTGTCAATGCCAATATGGCAGGTATTCCCTCTTTTAATGTTTATAATTCTACTGTCAATCATTAAAAGTGGATTGTTTACTCAGGTGTAAATCAACATATAACTTCATATGAGTCTCTGTTACAAGATACTGTTGATGTTTCTAAGTGAATCTTCTTGTTAATCGCCTTAATGGTTCTTCTGCTAAAATTGAAAAAATTGGGAATTTACAGTATTCTGAAAAACTAACACTTTTTGATGTCTTTTTTGTTTCTGATTTTAATGTAAATCTTCTTTCTGTTCACAAGTTATGCAAAGACACAAATTGTGAAGTTTTTTTTAATGAAAATTGTTGTAAAATTCAGGGTTTACAATCAAAGAAAGTTGTGGAGAATGGTAGACAGTCTGGGGGATTGTATTATCTAGATGCTTTTCCTTTAGGTATCAGTTCTTGTAATCATGTTAAGTGTTGTGTTTCTAAACTTACATGGCATAGTAGATTAGGTCATCCCGCTGAACAAGCTTTAAATTCTTTAAAAGATACTCTTAATTTTGATAATTCTTGTCTTCCTCCTTGTGATGTTTGTCACAAAGCAAAACAAATTCGTGAGTCTTTTCCTCATAGTGTTCATAGTTCATCTAAACTTGGAGAACTAATTCATTTAGATGTATGGGGTCCTTATAGAGTGTCTACTAGAGAATTCTGTAAGTTTTTCTTTACTATTGTGGATGATTTCACAAGGGCTACTTGGGCTTATCTTTTAAAAAAGTAAAGATGAAGTTTATGCTAGCTTTACTTCATTTTTTAATGTCTTGGTAAATCAGTTTGATTCTAAAATTAAAACAGTTCGTTCTGATAATGGAACTGAATTTCTAAATCATAAGATGGAGTCTTTTTTTAAACTTAATGGTATTATTCATCAAACTACCTGTGTTTATACACCTCAGCAAAATGGTATTGTTGAAAGGAAACATAGGCATATTCTTAATGTTGCTAGATCTTTGCTTTTTCAGTCTGGTCTTCCTATAAAATATTAGGGAGAGGCTATTCTAACTTCATTTTTTTAATAAATAGAATACCAACTTCATTTTTAAAAGGACAATCTCCTTATGAATTAGTGTTTAAGAAAATACATGTTTTTGATCACTTAAGAGTTTTTGGCTGTCTGTGTTTTGCTACAAAACTTAATAATCTTGATAAGTTTTCTGTGCGTGCTGAAAATTGTGTTTTGTTAGGATATTCTTCTGAAAAAAAGGGGTTATAAACTTTTAAGTCTTGATACGAATTCTGTTTTTGTTTCTAGGGATGTGAAGTTTTATGAGTCAATTTTCCTATTTAAGCTGAAGTCAACAACTGTTGATAATCAATTTAATTTTAGTAATTCAGTAGACCCTTTTTCCTATGATGATCACAATAATTTTGAATATGTGAATGATTTAATAGATCTAAATGACTTGAGTGTTAACCATCAAATGGATGGCTCTAATGCAGCTTAGAATCTAGATGAAACTTTGTTTGATACTACTTCTGATAATAACAACCAGACTAGCGAGGTATTTGAACCTTCATTTGATAATAATATGCCAAGTTATTCAGATTCAACTGAGGAAAATAGTCATTTAGATTTTGTAACGCATCCGGGCTAGTCAATTTAGAGATAATAGGGGTTAAAAATGAATTTTATACAAAAGATTATTTAGAATAAATAATCTTAACCAATTTGTAGAATATATCTCAGGGGTTTCATACATATAAATAGCACTGAAATCCGAGTTATAACGAAGAAGTTATGACTCGTCGAAGTTTCGCGACGGAACCGGTACGTCACTAGGGAGACGTAAAATATTGAATTTATGATAGATCTACTTTTAGCCTTAGTGATATAAATGAAAGTCATAGAATATTTTAACCTGAGAGTGTCCATAAAAAGAACGCCCAAATCTGACTTCGTATGAGGAAGTTATGATTTTTCTAAGATTTGGTTTAGCAGTACACAACCCGAAACTCAAATTTTAGTTAGAGCGGTTTTTGGCTTACGCGACCTAAATGAGAGTTGAAGATCTCATTAACAGGAACTCAACGGTAAAAAGACAGACGAAAATGGAGTCTGTATGAAGGAGTTACATATTTTTCGCAGTCATTTAACAGTCTAATCTTCTCGTACTGTTAAATTTAAGATCGGTTGAGAAATAGCCGATAGAGTCAAAATGAAAGTTGTAGATCTTATTTTTACCTATGCATGGATATATAGAACGTAAAAAACAGAGCTCGTATGTGAAAATTACAGATTATAGAAGTCGGAAGTGTGTTGTGCGAAAATGGGTGACGTGACACAATCTTGGCTATTGCTTTCTCCCCAAGTCTTGCCACCAGATGGTGACATGTGGGACCAAGCTCAACCATATTTTACCCTATAAATAGAACCTCTCTTACCCTCAATTTCTTCACACATTTCCCATTCTTTTTTCTCTTTACTCTCTCTCTCTCTCTCTCTAGAACCTTTCTTTAGCCCCAAAATCCCCCGAAAAGCCTACGGAACCTCCCCAGCACTAGGTGGAAGCCCCGGGGTGCTCGACGGCTTTAGAAGAAGAGCTTTTCGGCTCGGGAACATTGCTCCAAGCAAATTCCAGTTTTCTATAAAACTCGTTGTAAGTAAGCTACACCTACGCTATTTTTAATATAGCTTTTATTTAATTATAGTAACGTTATTAGGAAGTTATAATAAGTAATTGGGATATTATTATGGGTTATATACACATTGTTTAACGCTTATATAATAGTAATAATAGCTAGACTGTTAATTAGTCTCGGTGAATAATGGACTAAGCTCTAGTGGTAATAATACTAGGTTTCGTCGAAGGAAATTATTTTTAAGAAGCGAAGTGCTGTCTGAGTTCAGAATCATCAACTTTTCAAATGAGTGCATGGTCCATTTCATCTTACACATAAATATGAAGTATTTAATATATATTACGTGTTGTGAGTGCATGGTCCCTTTCATCTTACACATAAATATGAAGTATTTTATATAAACTACGTGCTATGTGTGCATATTATCTGTATACTTGCTGTCTATGCTGGATGAACGATTTTATACATGTTTTAAAAGATTTAAACGGTATATTTATTTTATATTTACAAATATGTTGTGGATGAAACATGGGTAGATGAAATAATTGGTGTGTGATGAAATAAAATGATGAGAGATAGGTGATGATAATTAGGTAAATAGATGATGATGAATAGGTGATGTAGGATGAAAGGAGATACCATAACCTTAACTGGCAATGTGGCGATATAGTCATCTACCAGAGTATAAATGGCGACCACGGACTATTCTAGACAACCCCATGGAAACACCATCATGCCCATAACATGTAGGTGATGAATTACGAGTTCAGACGATGTTGTAACTACGTATTCATGCGATGATACTTTAACCCCTTACTATGAATTATGAGTTCAGGCGATGTTGTAACTACGTATTCATGCGATTATGCCCTAACCCTTGTTGGGCACGTATTGAGGGAGTAATCCCTGAATCAATATTGTCTATGCAATGTAGGCGATGATCCTTAGGGAGAGTCCTTAGGAACAAACATATAAGGAAATGCGATGTAAGGAGATGAGAGGTAAATATGATGTAGGAGATGATCCTTAGGATAAATCCTTAGGGAAGGTACTTAGGAATAAAGATGATAATGGGGATGGGTAATTGGGTTAATTGTTTGATGATTAAACATAATAATTATATTACTGTGGGTTGAAAACCCTATGTACTCACCAGGTTTCTCAACCTGACCCACTCAGTTTACTTGTATCACAGGTGACGAGGTGAAGTTACATTACACTAAGAGATTAAGGAGATATATATCACTAGTGTAAATGAATGTAAGTTCTGTGTATGCTTATGTTTATGTATTGACGATGACATCCCAAATGTTTTAAAATGAATAAAAATACATTTATTCGGAAATGCTTTATTAATGAAATTATCATGTTTTTTCGGGAAACAAATTCCGCAATGTTTTTATTAAAAGATATACTCTCATTTTATAAAGCATAAACAAAATCGGTCTTTTCTGGCTGTGAAAATGGGGATGTCACAGATTCATTGCCTTCTCTAGGACAGTCAATAGGGGCGTCTAGGTCTAGAAGAGAGTCTCGAATGCCTCTGAAATTCAATGATTATATTGTTGAAGGGAGGCATAGATATGGAATTGAACATACAATGAATTATTCTGTTCTTAGTGCTGAAAATAAATGTTTTTGTTCTAATTTAAATAAAACTATTGAACCAAAAGTTTTGAAGAAGCATGTGTAGATCTAAACTGGATTGAAGCAATGAATAATGAAATGGAAGCTATATATCGTAATCATACATGGGATATTGTTGAACTCCTTAAAAAACGAAAACAAATAGGTAGTAAGTGGGTTTATAGAATTAAGTATAAACCTAATGGGGACGTAGAAATGTATAAGGCTCGTATTGTAGATAAGGAGTATAGCCAAATAGAAAGGGTTGATTATCAGGAAACTTTTTCTCCTATAGCAAAAATAGTTACAGTTCGTATAGTTATTGCATTGTCTGTGAATAAATCTTTGCCTCTATATCAATTAGGCATTAATAATGCATTTCTTTGTGGAGACTTAACTGAGGATGTGTATATGAGTTTACCTCAAGGGTATCATACTAAAGGTGATACAAGAGTGTGTAAACTGGTTAAGTCATTATATGGATTGAAACAAGATTCTAGAAAATGGAATGAAAAGTTGTGTTTCGAATTGTTTAGCTATGGTTTTACTCAAAGTATAAATGATTACTCCTTGTTTGTTAAACAAGACAGCAATTCAATTGTTATTTTGTTGGTTTATGTGGATGATATTATTCTTATGGGAAGTAATGAGTTTGAAATTCAGAAGGTTAAATATTTTCTAAACTCAAATTTTTTAATCAAAGATTTGGGGAAATTAAGCTATTTTCTTGGAATTCAAGTATTAAATAATAATAAAGGTGTATGCTTAAACCAAAGGAAATATTGCCTTGAACTTTTACATGAGTTTGGTATGTTAGGCTGTAAGCCTGTTTCAACTCCTTTAGAGGCAAATTTTGTTCCCAAAAGGAGTTGTGTTGATAGTGGTCCTTTACTTGAAAATGTAACTGATTTTTAGAAATTAGTTGGAAAACTTATATATCTAACCATTACAAGACTAGATATATCTTATTGTGTTTACATTCTTAGTCAGTTTATGCATAAACCACATAAGTCACACTTAAATGTTGCGTTTCATGTTACTTAGATATTTGAAAAGTAGTCCTGGTAAAGTTATTTCAATTGTAAAATCAGAAAATTGTGACTTAATGGGTAATATAGATGCTAATTGGGTTAAGTGTCTTAATTCAAGAAAGTCAGTTACTGGATATTTAGTTTATTTTGGAAATTCTCTAATTTCTTGGAAAAGTAAAAGACAAGCTATTGTATCCAGATCTTCAACAGAGTCTGAATATAGAGCTTTAGGATCTATTACATGTGAAATTATTTGGATTTTAAAATTGTTGTTTGATTTAGGAATTAAAAGTTTGATTCATGTACCGTTCATTTGTGATAATGAGTCTGATATTAAGTTGGCTTTAAATCCTGTAATTCATGAAAAAACAAAATATTTTGAAATTGATTTGCATTTTGTTATGGAAAAAATTACAAGGTGTGTTTTAAACGTTGAAAAAAATAATCTCTTCAAAACAAAGGGCTGCTATTTTAACATAGTTTTTAAGTGTTTCACAACATAATTTTTGATAGATGAAATTGGCTTAGTTAATCCTTTTAAATAGAATTAATATTTTTCCTCAAATGTCAAGTTTGAGAACGGGTGTTAAATATTGTCAATGTTACAAACTTGTCATTTGAGATTGTGCAGGATGTTATATAGAAGTTATCTAGATAAGATTTGATATGAATTTATAGCTCATGGGTTGATAGTGTTAATTATTGGAAGTTGTGGACTAAGGTTGAAGGTTCTGCTTATTAATCATGTAGGTTAACACGCGAGGTCATAATATCCGTTTACCCGGAGTATAAGTTGTTGGATGGAAGAATGATTCGTCATTATTCACTAGATATTTTTTGTTAGTCTCTCTATTCTCTTTGTGTGTAATAAGACATTAGGGTTTGTATAACCTAATTGTTCTTCTTCTGTTAATACATTAGTATGAGTGCTTTGCTAAGAGTGTAGAGTAGGATTTATGTAGTGAGGTTTCATTTGTAAGTATCTGAAAACCATCTGTCTATTTTTCCTAAATTGATATAATAGATGATGATGTTGGGAAGAAGAGTTTCTATGTTTTTCACATAACTTACTATAAGATTTGAAAATCAAGGTGAGTCATGGGAACCATCTACATCTATGTAAACTCAGCCCCTATATTTAGAGCATTACTAATATGAAATTATTGATTTTTGTTGGCAATTTGGTATTATCAAACATTTTAGGTGAAACATGTCATCTCGTATCATTGGGAATTCGGAGAATCATATGATATCATTTGCAATAATGTTGAGTAAGTACAATTCACGACTTTGGTCCCCCTCATGTGGCATTATGTCCATTTTACGAACCTGGATAAATGGTGCTGGGCATTGGATACATCATCAAATTTGTATTAACAGAAAACATATTGATAGTGTGGTGATCTTGGAGGAGAATAATGGAACTACATGGTTTTCGTTGGTTGCGAAAAAAAGGGTAATATTTTTGTTTGAAAAGCTATGTAAAACATATTGCATTCTAGATTTAATCTATCTAAACGGGGTTTTGATCTGGAGTCTATTGCATGTACAATGCGTTGGGAGGGTGTGGAATCCATGTTTGTTGGCTTTTAACTTGTGGTCCAAAGGAGGTCGGCGGTGACAGATTGATTTGTCGATGTATACGTCTATCTGTAATTTTATTTTGTGGGTAGATGATACAACATCAAACATTAGTATTCATAAGATGCAATGCATGCATTCAAGCACCTGATCAGTGGGTACTTATGGTTACCACTCATCATCGACTAGTTGTTTATGACCATTATTCATCATTCTCTTGGTTGCTTACGACCACCACTCGTCATTTTACCATCACAAGAAGAATATAATGAACATTATGTCAACTTCCACTATTTCAAGAAAGGAGGTACAACCTGATAGTGCATTAATGCCCAAATTAGGGACATAAAAGGTCTAGGCTTCCTTTACATTTTGTAATGCAATCACATTTTGTGTATGTACGCAATTATTCATTCTCCTAATATTTCATATAACGCTTTGAAATTTATAAATATCAACATCATTTACTAACATAAGCTCATGCAATAAAAAAATATAAGATTTTGTGACATATATCTCAAAATTGAAAATCTCTATATGGAAGTTAGACTAAACTAACATGTACCTTGCTCTTCTATTTATTAGTGTCCAAACATGTCAAAGTAATCAAATACATATGCTTAATAACCACAAGAAAGTTCGGTAACACTAACACTAACATTCTATTCTCAATTTGACCAATTCATTTCTTTTGACGCTTATTAGGTAGTGTTTAACATTTTATTCTCTAATATCATCACCTTCCATATATTCCATCTAATAAACATATCATTCCAAAACATAATTTTCCAAATTTCTACCAATTTTAACTTTTGAGTCAAACACATGATTCTTTGTTAGCACCTCTTACTTATTAACTTGTTTATAACGAAATATTGTGAAACAAAACATTATCAATTCATAACTATCTTTACCATACTTATATCCCTTCATAAATAATTTTCCTCATTCAGTCGTATTCAAATGGGTCTTAACTTAATCCATAATAATAATAATAATAATAATAATAATAATAATAATAATAACAACAACAACAACAACAACACCAACAACAACAACAACAACAACAACAATTATAATAATAATAATAATAATAATAACAATAACAACAACAACAACAATAATAATAATAATAATAATAATAATAATAATAATAATCAAAATCAAGGTTTAAATCATGTTCTTATCACAATTAAAGGTTTTTATAACACTATTTTTTTTTATAATAATCTACTACGAATTTCATCTTTCACATATACTGACTTTTTGAAGTTATGGAAATAAATTGAACTTTATTCTACTTTAAAAACACATCAAACCTTGTCACCGGGTCAGACCCAACTAGATTTAGTTATGTATGGATCGCGCATAAGTTGTTGTTGGGTTGACTTTGACTGCACAAACTAGTTTGGATATAATTTTTTTTCTTCTTACATGGGCACATACTGTGTACCCCTTTCCCTCACAAACTGTATTAGAACTAGACTCCCACATTTACTTTCTTTTCACTTGACCAAAATTCATGTTTGATGTTTCTAAACTCGCTATACATGTGCAAACAACTTTACACAAGCCAAATATCTCATTCTTGAATACATTAGGGTATTTCTCTGATGTAGTTGATATAATAAACACTAAGAATTTCTTGCACACTTTCATATTTGTATCATATTTAGGTAATGCACTTTCATATTCTTAACATCTTAAGCATTCAAAGATTATCATATCATTTATATGGTGTTTCTAAGTGGTTTTCATGCTTTATTACTTTAACCATATAACATCTATAAATCCTATTTGTCCCATATTTTGAGAAATAGCCACATATTTTAGGATTTTTTCCAAGTATTGCATAAACACATATATGCAGTCCAAGTAATGCATGCATCAATATTTAACATGAACATTATCAATTAACAACATACTACTTATTAAATTTCAAGCATTATCCATATATGTTTTTCTTATAATTTTAGAAATTTTTAGGATGTTACATTAGGTGTTAGAATATGCATGATTGTTAATGCTACAAAATCCATTGGTCCAAAAATAGTAGCTTACATGATTGGTATATAATCACAAAAAAAAAAAAAAAACAAAACAAAGGTTAGTCGTATACTTTGAATTATGGACTTGAGGATACACTATGTGTAAGAACCTGAAATTTAGAGAAAGTTGAATTTTAGTTAAATATTGACAAAAAGGGAAAAATGGTCAATTATGAAAAAGAGATGAGATTATGAAGTTGTGACTTCATGAAAATGGCCAATAAGAATTTAAGTCACTTAGAAGATGTTAGATGAGTAAGTTTAAGAGAAAGAATGCATGAGAAGATGCATTTATATCGATTTTGAGGTTGGAGAAGGATCAAGAAGTGATCAATGGTGCATATGGCTTAGATTCGAAAATAGAAGCTCAAGAGGTAATCATTTTAACCATTGTTAATCTACTTAGGGCTTTAAAGGTGTTTTGATTAATTGAGTTAATTATGTTAGATTAAAGTAAAAAAAGATTGTCTATAGAGTTAGAGAAGATGTTTAGATGCCTTAAAGAAACTTGTATGTGATTTCCATGAGTGTAATCAATCCAATGATAGTTAGGGTTTGAAACCCTAACTAATGATTATGATAACGGGGATTAGAGTAGATTGTGATAAATTAGCTATTATGGGATGCTTAATTCATCAATTGGATAAGCGTGAGAGATGGAGAATGAAAATATAGAATATTGATCCACTAAGTGGTCATTTTGACCTTAAGATGCATTAAGCTCTTAATAGGCTAATACAAGTATTAAGATGCTTGTGTATCTATATAATTATGCCTAAGAGAAAAGAAGATGGATCCAGATGTGTCAATAACAGAGTAGAGGAATATAGGACAATTAGTCTTCACTAACTGATAAGGTGAGTTGTAATTCTCATTCTCTCTCTCTCTCTCTCTCTCTCTCTCTATCTCCCCCCCTCTCCCTATCTTTATATATATATATATATATATATATATATATATATATATATATATATATATATATGTTGGAGCTTGGGTCACTAAGTGAATGTCCCCAAGTAATGAGATGAAGATAGATGAATAATATGTATGTAAGAACATGTATCAGAGCATGTACACATACTAAGAGTATGTAAGAAGTATACCCAAGATACATGTAGTAGAGCATGTATGCATACAAAGAATATATGGTTTTAGATAAGAAGTGTATTTGCTAATACCCAAGAGATAGAAGATGATTATATGTAATATAATCATAAGAGTATGTAAGTATGTTTAGACATTAAGGGTATTGTGTAGAATGTCAATATGTTATTAGACATAGATAAAGATTAAGTACTTAATGAGTTAAGTACTAAAAGAGATAGAATAGATGGTCTCTTAATGAGACAAAGAGATAGATTTCTATGGGATTAGTGTTATGTGAAGAGTTACACAACTAAGATAGAGATTTAGAGATAGAAGGTTCCTTCAGGAATAAAAGTATCGTTCCTACGGGAAAAAGAGGTAGAAGATTGCTCCGGGGACAAGAGTATGGTTCCTTTGGGGAAAATAGACAGAGTATGATTCCTTTGGGAATACAGTAGAGGTTCCTACTAGGAAAAAAGTATGCTTCTTTCGGGAATAAGATTATATCCCTACGAGGATAGAGATAATTGATGCCTTTAGGGATATAGATAGATGATTCTTGACAGAATCCAGATTGTTATGGTTAGAGAAGATAGATAAAAGGTTACTTGAGAGGAACAATACAAGAGATTTCATTATAAGAACTTAGATGTAACCCATTAGGGGTTAAGTGTAAGGAATCTATGAGGGATTCAATATTAGAAAGAAAAAGTAAGGATCCACAAGGGATTATAAGATAGAAGAGTAAGTCCAGATGAGTCCAGCTAGTAATGGAAGTGGGATGTTGTTTCCATTAGACTATACATGAGAATAGAGTATGAGATGTGACTGTTGGGTCTAGACGAGAAAAGAATGTTAAGACATTAGACTTGAGAAAAGAGAGAGGTGAAGAGTAAGTAGAGCATGTGAAGGCATGCTAAGAGTTAGAGTATAGAGAAGAGATAGAAAAGAGTAGAAAAGAGAGAGAATAAAGAACATAATAAGAGATAGATAATAAATAGAGTAGAGAAGATTTAGAGAAGATATAAGATCGAGATAGAGACAAAGTTAGATAGGTTATGGGTAGAGTGTGAGAAGATCCTGCTAAAAGGCTAAGAGAAGAGTATGAGAAACATAGTAGATGACAAAGAAAGAGATAGATGGAAGAAGAGAAAAGAATAGTAGTGTATGCTACTAAGAAAAAGAGTTAGATGAGAGAATATGAGATAGAGAATAAAGATAAAAGATAAAAAAATGAATAACTCACCTGACATATTATGTCTTATATACCTGCGATTTATGTTTTGCAAGTTCGGTTTGTAACAACCGTGGCACCAGAAGAGAAGATAGGAGGAAAAGGAAGATTTAGATAGTAGGTTGTTATTATTGTAATTCCTTGTTGTTCTAGATTGTGTAGATTTTTATTGTAAACCCGTGATTTGTCTTGGAAAGCAAAAGGTTTTAATTTGTTTAGAATTACACGATTATATGAAAACTCTGATATTTCCCTTTGATTGGATGTATAGAAAGCACGGGTCTTTTTACACCATGTCATTATAATTAGGCTCATTTGAGAAGGGGGATACATGACCAACATAAGAGTGTGATAATATTTAGGAAAAAGGACAGATCATAATGTTTGTAATTGGATGTGAAGCCTACTTATATTTCATTTACATTGATCGCTATTTTACCATTTTGGTGTGACTGGTCCTTATGCAGGACTTCAGGCTAGTTGGTTGCTTGCTTTTCTGAAGTTGGTCTATAGTTGGGTATGTTGATGGCATACTTGTTTTCTTTATTTGAAATGATAACTAACATTTTACCTTTGCCTCTTGATTGTATTGTTAACCCCTCATATACCTTTTACATTTAACTTTTATTTAAAACATTTGATGTTTTGTGACATTTTCCAAACACAACTGTACTTAAAATGATTTTCAAATCATTTAAAATATATTATTTAAAACTACCCATATAATGGGTATTTGACATAAGTATTAAGGAACAATACCTTATCGATGCTAGGAATAAGGAATAAAGATGACTCATTGTATCACATATAGTTGACATACTAATAAACCCATATGTATTTTGAAAATTAAGTTTGTATCATATGTGAACATGTGATGTATATACTTGAAATTATATAAGGTTGATTTAGGAGATAAATATATGTAAAACAAGTATGTTCATGAATAAAAAAGAAAAAAAAATTCATAACACCTCTCATAGTGGACACATGGTATAAGTCCAAAAACATCAAAAATAATTTAGATCAGAGGTAGAGGAAAAAAGTAAATTCAGTTTCATTGAACAAAAATCATGAGCTTTTTCTATTACATGACTAAAAGGGACATATTATTCATTTTGGACATATCCACACTAAACAAAAGTATTTAAGGACTTTAGTTTAGATGCATATATGTGATCTAAATTTGTGTTCCATACATTAAAGGAGGAAAGGCTCGGAGTGGATGCAATAATACAAGGTGAAGATTTATGTAAACAAATATATACCATCTTAATCACTTTCCCAACTTCATAACCTTCTTTCAGAATTTACTTGTTCTTTGCATTATGTATAATACATCTAGAAGAAGAGAATATAAATTCATATTTGTATCACACTATTGACAAATTTATACAATGATCATACGTGGATTTAAAACATGAACTACATTAGGTAGGTATCAGTGGGATGAGGAGATATATCTACTTATTGCTACATGCAAATGATCCTCATCAGCTTTGTATATAAATGAAAATTTTTGTTATGGATATTTAGTAATGAACAAGTCTTTATATTGCTAGAATAACATAAATTAAACAACCATGTATTACCTAAATAGTTTACCATAAAAAAGCGTAGATTTTTATTTTTGTACATTTGGGTTGAATTTTATTTTTACATCTTTTGGTTCCGTTGTCTTTACATCAATAAGCTCAATAGTCACATGTTTTCCATCCTTTGCTCGAGTAATCTATAAACAACAAATAAAAAAACTAAATATCATAAAAATCAATATACTTGTATATATAAAACACAAATGTTGCCCACTCCCATTCTCATTCCTCTTTCTAATCCACCTCAAGAATCGTTGAATCTCCTTCCCAACTATCATTCACATTCCTCTTTCTAATCCAACATAGATGTTGCCAACTCCCATTCCCATTTTGATTCCTCTTTCAAAGCAAGAGATAAATACAATCAAAATTGGTTGCCTATTATTGTTTGTTATCAAATTTTGTAAAAACATAAAATGTAATTGTTTTTCATGCACAAAAGATTTCCAAAACTATAAAAGCCTTTCATTACCGTTTTCCATCATACAACCACAAAAAACACCTAAATAAACACATCAAAACCTAACTAAAAACATGAAAAACACCTAGTCGTTAAGGAGGTGGTTGATCATGTTCTTGTCGGCAATGATTGCCTTCTTCGTGGTTTCATGTATGTTGGAGATTGTGTCTAGCATGTCGGCGTCTGCCTTCTTAGCGTCGGGAGGACTTGAGTGGAAACAATGTAGTTAATGTAGCGTAGAGTGGTGGGAATGTTTTGGATGATATCCTCATTTGTGTTGTAATGGTTGATGATGTTCAACTGCACACCTTTCAATGATTCCCTCATCTTATTGAGCTGCTGAGTGAGGGTGTTGAGCACCTTCTTCATCTCTTTAGATTTTATGTTGATGTAATCGTGATTGACTTGCTGAATAAGGGTGTGGATGAGAGGGCAAAGAGGCACCCGCTATATAGAGTTTAAGGCGAGGGAGTTGAAGTAATCGGTGGGTCGGTGTTATAATTACTTAACATTTATTGTAGTTATTTACTAAAATTGATTACAAAATAATTTGCTTAGGGGATATTTTGGTAGACGAAAAGATGGGTCGGTTATGATGATTAGACACATTGAATATCTTTGGTTTTTATCTATTAATTTTAAATGCTTATGACAATTCTTTTCCTATAAGTGTTCTAGGAAACTGTCAGGGTAGCTTAGTGGGTGTATAGATGATAATGATTTGATCTTCAAATAGCCAGAGGCTATATTATTATTTATATCATTTATATGGATAAAATACACACGTTAGGATTAGAATACTTTGATTAATAAATCATAAACAGGTGGTGGGTGGCGGTTTGCATGTAGAGGAGGATGTGGTGGGAGGGGGAATGGGAAGAGGGAGGGGTATTATTTTATACTTTTCTAAATAAGAAAAAAAATCATCAAAATGGTCATATAAAAAGATTATTATGTCCTTAAGCCTAACAACTAATAGAGTTGGGGTTAAGGATCATTCATTAAAAGTTTTGAAACGACAATGATGTTTTCTAAACATAAAAAAATGAAGGTTTGGGCTCGATTTTTTTTGAGCCACAAGGATCATTTTGGAAGGTTTTTATTTTTATTATTTTTATTTATATAAAGATACGAACCATGGATTAATTGAAAGAACCCACAAAGAAATACGTTGAATTTAAATTTAAATTGAAAATAAACGTGCATGTGGTAAAAAAAAAAAAAAAAAAAGATTGAAAACCGTTTCAAAATACCGTATCAAAATAAACTAGTTGAAATTTTTTAAAAATCTTATTAAAATTAAAAACTAAACAGTATATTTTATTATTAATCATTAAAAATAAAATAAAACTACATTGATCCACATGTATATGGAAAAAGTATATCATATTTTTCAGTTGTCAAAGCTAATTAATATGGTATACAAGTCAAAGATTTTAAACCCATAATTAATGTTTGTAATCGTGTACACAAAGTTGCCTTCTTCAAATAGGCTAAGCTCTAGATAAAAAAACGATTCAACTATTACGATTAAGCTGCCAAACAAATATCCTACACACAACAAAGTCTTAATTTTCATGTTTTTGGCTTTCTTCTCAGCCATGTTCGACAATTGATCAACGCTTTAAATATGTGAAAGTTCAAATATATCCTCGACGACCTCATATCACACCTGCTCGATGTCATCATGTCATAGATAAATAAGAGAACATCAACAATCTAAATAACGGCCCTCTCGTTTAAGAGTCAACATGTAAACATCTAAATGATTGCCTCGTGAATGTTTAAAGTGTCTTGATAAATAAATGGTGGAAGACTTCTTATGTCAACATCTGAACATAATATATATTGATATGGATCCTGACTTTTCAAACACATTAGCCTTTTTTCGTCGTTTACATCCATAAGTTGTTTTGAACAGTAGATCATAATTGAGTTGTCGATAGAAAAAAGAATTAATGTATAATCGAATTCCATTCAATCCTTTTTTTTTTCGACTTTGGGCTTTGAGTTCATTTTTTAGCCAGGGTTAACAAGTTGAGATCTCTGTTGCATTTAAATTTGTTATGATCAAAATTATAGCAAATCAATTTAGTCTACCCACTTTAGATCTATTTATATATTTCATTCAATGTGCGTAAAGTTATGGACACAATTTGCACTTTTATGGAGAAATCGACTAGATCTCTACTTCAAAGTTGGTATTGTTTTAAATCTTCAAGAAGCGACAAAGTTATTGTTTAGTTTATAAAAGGTAAAATATATGTATTTTTTTTAATATATATATATATATATATATATATATATATATATATATATATATATATATATATATATATATATATATAGAGAGAGAGAGAGAGAGAGAGAGAGAGAGACCAAAAGTCTTTGGTATGTTAAAAGAAATTGTTTTTTTTTTTTTTTTTTTTTAAATTTTTTTTTAAGTTTACAAGCTACATAAATGATACTAAACCACATTGATCATATATATGATACTAAACAAACAAACTAGATATACATACATTCATCAACCATATTGATGTAAAGGTGATAGTAAAAGACGATGATGAATTGGTCGTGGCATCAGTGGTGGCGATGGGGGTCTTAATTCGGTTTAGGTTTAATTGCAAACTTCTAACGGGTCCCTAAACCCCCTACCCCATTAGTCACCTTAATGTCGAAGAGCACCAAGATGCTCATTCCAACCATGAAAAGCTATAATAACCTTCTTCTATAAGGGATCAATTTTCGTATGGAACCTCCACCACCACTCACCAATGAGGGCCAAGTTTAAATCCTTAAGGCTTCCAATACCTAAGCCAACTTTGTCTTTCATAAGAAATTCCTATGACTGAGCAACTTAAGTATAGGGATGAGATCATTTCCAGATTCGAACCGAGCCGATTTTGAACCGGAAAACCGCAACTGAAAATAGGAAATTTAAGGAATCGAGAACTAAATTGATTCAAATAATCGGTTCTTATGTTGTTCCATTCTGGTTTGGTTCGGTCATATGTTTAATTTCCTTTGGATTAAGATAAGACCAGTTATTGAACCGACACAAAAGCGAAAAATGGAAATTCAAGGAACTGAGAACATAATCAAATGCCCCTATGCAGTCCCATTCAGTTCCGATTCTGATTTAGTTCTTTGGTTAATGTGTGCACCCCTACACAAGTAACTTTTCTTTAATTCGAATTGTCGCCCTAAAAAATCTTTTGTAATGCCTCTTAGAGTTTTAATTATCTTACACAGGGATTTAAATAATGATAAATAAAAACAAGGAAAGGCTTCCAAGAACCAATTTACAATGAACAAATGTCCCTCTAAATTCCTAGCTTTCCATCCAAATACCTTAGATTGAAATTTGTTTATAATTGGGAGCTAATGTTTCACCCGTTACCTATATGCCTTTATTGTTATGTCTAAGTAAGTGAATGGAAGAGATCCATCCTTGAATTCATGCCATGTGCCATCTTTCTAAGATCCGATTTACTCACCCCCAACTCCTATCACTTTACTTTTGTAAAGGTTAACTTTCAAAATTTATTGTAACGACTCAAAAATGACAACAAATTTAATCTTTTAAAAACAACCCATAGTTGTCAAACGTTTACAAAATCATTGTTTCCAAATTGTTTATCATTATAAGAGTATCCCAAAATCATAAAGCCATAAACGGAGGATGTGTACGGTCATACCTTCACCTTCCCACGATCATCAGAAGTACCTGAAACAGTAAACTAAAACCGTAAGCCAAAGCTTAGTGAGTTCCCCCAAACTACCACCACATACAACATATCAAACAGCAACATGCATAATTGAGCCTTCATCTTGACTGGACCGCCTCACAGGGTCTACAACCTATCTGGACCGCTCCTGAGCCTTCGACATGACTAGACTGCCTCGTAGGGCCTACAACCTATCTTGACCGCTCGTCGGGCCTTCGGCCTGATTGGACCGCCTCGCAGGGCCTACAATCTATCCGAACCGCTTGGAGTATCTTAGCCTTCAGCACAAAGCAGGACCGCCTCATCCCAGCCAACCAAAACATGTCGAAATGCACATAACATATAAACATATAACCATACATCATACAAATAGGCAGATTTACAGATCACTACTTCATGCTAACATCCTATATACCAAGATACCGATCCAACAGATCTCTATAGCATAACAATATACTATCATGTAACAGGATATACAACCCACTAGGCCAGCCTTGGTGCCTTCGATCCATAAGCACAGTGAGGAAGACTCACCTCACAGCCTGACAAAGAAAACTGATCAACCCTCTGACCCCGAATAGCGGCTCCACCTAAGTCCTAAACATCCAAACATTTTCCATTAATAAAATAATCACAATTTCCTAAATTACCTATGGTCAAAACCAACAAGTCAACCGAGTCAACCCAACTGAGTCAACCCAATCGATTTAACTCAACCGAGTCGACACGGAACTCGTATGCGGGGCATACTCCGAAGGTATGTTGGGGCGTACTCAAGTCTTGATCGCAATCGGGATGGTTGACCATGAATGCGCTGCATTCTCCAGGTTACGCAGGGAGTATGCCGAAACTTCTCAAATATTCATTAAGAGCTTAATGTGTTAAGCTCTCATGTCCATCTGTCAGATCCAAGGCCAAAATACTACTCGGAGTCATAAAGTTTCCAACTTTATGACTTTGCATATCCATTAAGTGCTTAACTCAACATCTTAATGCATTAAGACCTTCTAAAGAATGCATGAAGCAATACCAACCATCAAGACCACATTTTAATGATTCAAGACCCTTCCTAAGGTCTGAAAGGATGGCTTAATTGGTTAAGAATATGCCATGCTCAAGAATCACCATTTTGGGACAAAAGGTGACTTAAAGAAGTGAAATATATAGATCTACAATATGGAGTGATCAAGATGCAAACTTTTTACCTTTTGGAGCTTGCTAAAAAGGAGGAAATCTCAGATCCAAGGTGCTTTCCAAACTCCAAGCTCTTTCGACCACTCACTTCTTCTTCAAGAACACTTCTAACACTCAAAAGGCTTCAAAAAGGCACTCTTTCACTTAGGGTTGCTTGGGGGTCGATTCTCACATAGGAAGGCTAAATAAGAATGAGATGTGACGCTATAATGAGGTTTAAATATGCCTGGCGTATGAAGTGTACGTCTAGCATACTAGGGCACACCCTAGTATGCCTAGCATACATAACGTACACTCAATGTCCAACACAATGTCAAAAATTACCATATTGCCAATATGGGCTATTTTGCAATTATTTTTCAATCCCAAGGGCCAAGATGCAATATTAGTCAAACATAGGGTGCACATTGGAAGTACCTTGACATCATGATTTTACACGTATGACAAATGAAAGCATCATATGATATGGATAACGTTAAAGGCATTGAACCGAGACTAATCATTGAAAAAGATTGCATCATACCCATATTATAATATGAAGATAACAAGACCGTAATGGGAAACAACACCCTCCAAAAAATTCATTTATCAGTAACAACCCAAAGTCGAGAGAAAACTGTTCACTAGGGGATCCATTTACGAGAACCAAGACCTTGGTAAATGATGTGCAACCATGGATCCAAGAACTTTATCTAGTATTGAGTCCCAATTATTCTTTGATATCAGGAAGGAACCCTCAATTTACAGAGTCAAAAGCCTTTTCGAAGTCGACTTTAAAGATAATGGTTTTTTACTTTCTTCTTTTAGCCCTTGAAATTATCTCGTAAATCATGAGGGATGTCAAGAATGTTCCTTCCTTCGACGGAAGATGTTTGCTCATTGTTAATAACCGAATCCAACAACCTTTTAAAGATATCTACAAAGACCTTAGAGATGATCTTGCTAGGACACCCAATAAGATTGATTGTGAGATAGTTTAGGAACGAGAGAAATATGAGTAAGAAATTACTCCCCGAACTAATGATAAAGAATTCCTCGATGAATTTGACCGCCTTGTAAATGTCGTCACCCAAGATGTGACATAACCTTTTAAGGAAAAATGTAGCTATCTAGGTTAACGCTTCCCACACTCCTAAACGGTCTTCTGACTTCATGCGAAGATAAGGGGAGTTAAGGAAGGAACTTTAGCCACTAGAAATTTTAAGGAAACTATTGCTTTGAAACTAAGGCCTATTCGTTGTTTCTTCTTTAATATTATTCTTGTAAAATTCAAGAAGCAACACTTTGATCTTCTTTGAATCGAACACCCAAGAGCCTTGATACCAAGTCCATGATTTCTTTATCTTCTTAAGATTATTGTTGAAAACTGATGCATAAATAATTATGGATTAGTTTAACCTACTAATGTAACTAATTATTACTTCCTAAGGCAATGTACATTGTTGAAAATAGAATAGCACAAATAGACGGGTATCGAACACATTGAACAAAATGTTTAGCTAATTTTATCTACTAATTACCTAAATTAAATAAGGAAAAGGGATTTTCTCTAGTTTTGCAACACTAGAAACTTAATTAACCAAACTAACTATTATCAACTAATGAAACAAAAACTAAAACTTAAAGCAAGAAACACAAAAGACGATTTTAACCGAGGTAATTGAAAGACTTTCATTTATCTTCAATATACTTGCTATTATGGTTGATTTAAGGAAGTGCAATGGATAAATGCTTTGTTGGTTACCGATTCCTAAGATGATCAGGTTAATGTTCACTAACCTAATCCTTTAGTAAATAAGTTCATTCATATGCTGATGAGGCAGATAAACTAACATATTTACCAGTATTCGGTTCGAGTAAAATTAGACTTATTGTGGATTGATTAATTTGGTTTGTTTAATCAATTAAATATATATGATTGGTCATCATATATTAGCTCCTATGATTATTTACCCACTTTTCTATTTAACCCTAGGTTTTGGTCAAAACACAAGTCCTACAATTTTCCAATTCACAAAGATCATAAGATTCAAGTTCAATCAAGAATGATGGTCATGCAAACTTAATAAACTCAGCAATAAACAGAAAAGTAGTTCTCATAAGCATAAAGAGGTTCTTTAATAATCTAAAGTAACAAATAACCAACTATTCATAATCCAAACCATAAATCAAACCATAAGAAGTCAAGCAATCTAATTTAAACAAAAGCCATAGTTTTTTAGTCCATGATTTTAGCTGGTAAACACATAAAAACGAAGTTCAACTTAATGTTCATGATTAAACACAAGAAGAAAAACGTAATAGGAAGTTGTTTTGCCTTAAATCTCTCAAATCTAAGCTATAATTGATCTTCTGTAACTCCAAGCTTCAAAGTGTGTTCTTGGCCTTCAAAAGACGAAAATAGCTCCAACAAAAGTTGGGTTTTCGGAGGATTATGACTTTTATTTATAGTTTTCTCGAAGTTGGTCCACCACGTCATGGCAAGTCCACCACGACATGGTCTTCAGGTTTATCACGTAATCTGCAAGTCTTCAAGATTCAACGGGAAACTTCAAAACACCACGTCGTGGTAATGTCACCACGACGTGGGAATGGATCTTATCTTCATTTTTGCGTTGATTTAAGTTCCTAGCTCCCAACTTCCTTTTTGCTCCATGCATGTCTTTTACCACTACAACATATTATACATTATATTAAGTACCTTCTGCTCTATAATGGGCATAAAATTGGATAAAAATATTAAGATATGATATAAAATATATGTATAGATACACACATATCAACACCCCAATGGAAGAAATGAATATTATCCTCCCCTTCATGAATCCACATCGATCTATCTCTTTGTCATAAGTACAAGAGATTATTGGCATCCAAATCTTGAAGCTTAAGACTGTTGCATGATCTCTCCTTAATCAACTCATCATTAAGATATACGAATTCCACAATAGTGTCAATAAAGACAACTAGTTTAACGGGCTCATCCTTTTTTATTTTTTGAATCTTCATCCACTTTGGCTAGCTCTCCATGCTTTGATAGACAATATTAGTTTTTCAAGTATCTAAGCTTCATGATAATTAACAATGTATAAAATATACTTTAATATTATCTTAAACAATTACAACAAAAAAAAAAAAACTTAACATTCAAGATAGATGAAAATAAAGACATAAATTACATATCAAAATAGTACCTCATTAACCAATGCTAAGGCCTATCTGTCACACCTTCGACCAACAACGGAAACGTCGGGCTGTGTGACATAGGGACATTGGATCACGGTGATAGGTATATTGAACAATACACAAAAGTATAGCACAAACATTACTTTTATTTTTTTTAAATTATTTTAGGGTTACATTGTTTAGAGTTCAGGCACACATCCTTTTCATAACTAAGCATAAGAAAAACATAAACAACTTCCAGCAACTTCCTTGGTGACTTTTTTTCGTTCCAAAACTACTCTCCACGCTCATCTTCCCGAGAATATATGTATTTTGAAAACATCAACATAAAGTTGGTGAGCTCACATGTTTTATAGTTTTCTGTTTTTATTATTTTATCTTATCGAAAACTATTCGTGTTTTAAAAACCTTTCTTTCCTTTAGGGTGTATTACCTATCTTAATCTTATAATCTTTATTAAATTAAATCATACAACTACTCGAACGCGTCCCTCTAGGCAGTTTTAATTAAGATTCTCCAAACAACATTACCATGAGTCCCTATAATCGACGCTATGGACCGATAAATACCCCACACGACGCTTCATTATATATCGAATAATATATTTTTATGCTTAAGAAAGTTATCTCACCGGGATTGTAGCCAGAAATCGCAAGTGGGGGTGTCAGCCCCGTATAGATCTATACATATCTTTCTGGATCTTGAAAGATTAACGATTACAGGTTTGGGGTTAGCCAGATTTAATCAAGATATAGAATGAATAATAACAGCTCACTAACACGTGGTTATTTAATCTTAAGTATGATTGTCGTTTTTATCTTTTCCTTACGTACTCTTTCTTTGATACTAATTTCCTTTCAAAATTATTAATATGTACTTAACCTTATATATAATAATTATCTTTTGTAGATATTCTTTGATAGGTTACAGTACAATTAAGTACATCATCTATCCTTACGTTTTCTTACATAATTATCACTTTATATATATATATACATTTTCTTTTATCATATAGATAAAGTTATTACGATCATCTGGATAATAAGATATTAGGGCAGAGTAACAGCTAAGTATAATGCGCATCCTAAGATTTAGCCAACATTGCTTCTAGGTATTAAGTTATCCTAGGAAATTGGTCAACATAATATCTAGCTATAATCTTTCTTGGTATAATGGGTATCATAACGATTAGGCATAATATCATTGCTTAAGTGAAGGCAGAATTTCTACCAGCATATTATCATACTGTTTCATATTTACATATATCGTATACTATATTATAAAGCATATTAGTCATATATTGAATTTTAAGAGGTATAAGTTACAAAGTTTTTTGTACAAATCAGTTATGCATGAATAATTCATTAATACTTGTCATGATTTTGAAAAAATGAATTAAGGAAAGTGATGATATTAGGCCAATTAGCATGGCCTAGACAGCTCTGGTGCTCCTGCCTTGCCTAACACTCTCTTTCCAGCCTTGCCTAGCACCCCCTTGCCAGCCTTTCTGGGTGTGCGCCTGCCAGCCTTGCCCGACACTTCCAAGCGGCCTTGCCTAACTCCTTGCTAGTTGGGTCTGAATTGGGCTGGCCCATGGCTTGACCTAATTGTCCCCGATAAAGTGAATAGTGCCTCCTCCGTAAGGGAGGACTCTCCCTGGTGGTTCAGCTGCCACCCTAGCCTTTCCCTTTTGCTCAGCCGCCATACTAGATTCCGATCGGGTGGCTCAGCCGCCACCCTTCGTCATACACCACCACTAGCACCAAGATGGCTCGCTCAAGTTAAGAAGAACCATCTCATATTAACCAACCAATCTAACTTGATCGTATGAGCATGATCCCAGGGCACAGTCTCTGGGGCGGTTGTAACGACTTTGCTCTATGATATCCAAATCTCCACCGCAGTAGAAGTCCAAAAAAGGTGTTGGAGGTCGATGTCGCATCATTTAGCATCATCCCGAAATCGAATGAGCAACCACCATCTCATTTGGTCTCAAACTCATTCTTGCCTAGATCTGTTCAAATTTGTTGCATTTTCACATCAGGTTTGCTCAAATCTATTCATGTCTACCCTCATCTGATCATATATGCTTGGTTCTTACCAAAATCTCTTCAGATCTGTTTTACCATCATTTAGATCTCAAGTTCTACTTCATTTTCAGTTCAGATCTCTAGATTTGTTTTCGTTCTTAAGCTCAGATCTCAATATCTATTCAATTTTTAGCTCATCTGATTATTCATGAAGCTTGCAAAGATATTTTAGATACGTTTCTTTACACACTTTGGTGATTTTTCAGCAACTTGAGGGAGGAGAAAAGAAATTTTTACAAGTTTGATCCTTTTATCAAGTTCATATTACTAGAAATTTGTTTTTTGTTTAATATTTCTATGTACAACCTCACTCCCTGCAACATTTGTTTGTAAATAAAGCTCTGGTACTTGTATATTTCACATAACCTTCAAAAAAAAGTTGCTCAGATCTCTAAATATGCTTCATTTTTGGTCATCTGAACACCCCTCAAGTTTAAAAAGACTTTATCAAATCTATATTTCGTTTATATTCCGATGAATCGTTCAGCAAGTTGTGGAGAAAGAAGCTTTTATGAGTTCTTAACATATCTTTGTTCACATTTTGGTGATTTATTCAATAAGTTGAGGAGAACATAATATTTTACATGTTTTTACCTCCTTCATCAGTTCATTATCACAAGAAAAATCATTTTTAGTCGATGATTTTTTGTACATAACTTCATTTAACTTGTGTGTAAATATTGATTTAGTGATTACTTCAGGAAGTTTGAGAAAGAAAGAAATTTTTATGAGCTTTACTTTTTTTCCTTAATGACTAGATATGCTGAGATTTTTTGTTCATTTCAAACACATTTGCAAAGAATTTCTCAGATCTATTCTTTGTTCGTATTTTACTGGTTTTATTCAACTTTAAAAAGAAAGGAAGCTCTTATGAATTTTTACCATTTTTCAGTTCAGTTATTATCAAAATTCATTTCAGTAGTGAGTTTATGTTTATAAGTTTGGTTAAATCGTGAAAATTGCTATGTTGGTTGTGCATTCCTTAAAACCTCCAACAATTCTTAAAAACCTGTTGATTTTTTTACTCTTTTATTAAATTACACTCGATTTACATTTACACCACATCAAAAGTTACCCTTGCACTAGTTACCACTTCAATAAATGTTTTTCAAAAATAAAAGGGTACAAGTGGACTATTGGTTAATGAGGATGTATGTGTATGCCCCTATCCAAACACAACGAAAAAGAAAGTGTTGGGTATTATGTGTTGCGTCATGGGCTATTCTTTTGTATATCCGATTTGGGTCTGTCCAACCGTAATTATAGATTAGGTTTACGTTTTATATATAGTGCATGCATGTATGCCCTATAGAATAGTCATTTATTATCCCTGTTGCATTGTAACCATAAACACCTCTACAATCGAAGTTCTTAATCGAACTCTTCTGAGGTGTTCAAGTTAATCATTCGACATCAGTTAAACCATTCTTGTGTTCATCAATTCTTTATCTTTATTGTTATGCTTGAATCTAACGATCTATAAGAATTTTATGTTCCAACAATTGGTATCAGAGCAAGAGACTGTGTTACTCATACGCATTCCTTTTGTGTGAAGAATTTATTAGGGTTTTCGCTTTTATCAAATATATGTAGGCCGTCTTCTTCCTGTCAACGGTAACTATAGTGTTTGACAAAACCCTAATCTCAAGTTTACAAGTCTGATTCTTGCAGATCTAGAAAACAAGCTCATCATGTCACATAAAGACTCTCCAAGCAATCCAATCAACATCTCGAATAGCATTGGATCAATCATTAGAGTCCCCATTCTCTACACTCAAGACTATAAAGTGTGGGCGCATCACTTTGAAGATTACGTGGTTGGATCTAAAGATAATGGTTATCTCATCTGGGAGGCTATCACAATTGATCCATTCATTCATTCTGGAACAAACAGGACAGTGAAGACTCAAAAGGAGTATAATCAGATTTTGGTGGACGTAGAGAAGATTCCACAAGATGAAAAAGATAAGCTGTTGTGCAATCTCAAAGCCTTGAGAATGATCAGATTGCCCTACAAGCCAATACCTTCCGTCTAGTTAGTTCATGCACGACTGCGAAAGAGATATGGGACAGACTGAAAGAATTGTATTCAACCGACGGAGATCTAGAGCATTCAATACAAACCTTGTTACTCTCTGAGTTTGGTGCTTTTCTCAAAAACTTGAGGAGACTCTTCTTCGGATGTTTGATCGCTACAATCATCTGCTCAGCAAGATGATGAAGCACGGTATTGAAAGGAAGGAGATTGAACAGAAAGTCACGTTTTTGAATGGCCTGAGACCTGAGTTGATGTCAGTGGTCTCAACTGTAAAGGCTCATGAGCAATTCAAATCTTACTCGCTGGCAAAACTGATGGGCATCTTAAAATCCCATGAAAGCACAGTAACAAAAGAAGCGAAGGTTGTGTCTGGTATGGTCTCTTTATCCCTTGTCTTAAAAGGGAAGAATGTGGCAGAAGAAGAAGAGGACTCAAATATGTCTGAGTGTGACCTTACAGGTGAAGAGTATGCAATGATGGTCTCCAACCCTAAGAAGTTTGCAAAAAGGAAATTCACTGCCAATAAGAACCGAAATTGGCAAGGGAGTTACAGCTCCGAGAAGGTGAAAGAAGAATCGAAGAATGCCTTTATAGTTTGGCTTTTGTTTGGTTCATATTATTTCCATTTGGGTCTTGCTTTTGTGCTGAGGTCAAAAGGGAATGACTTTTTAATAAAACAAGCTCGATTTTTCCCTATTTCCCAGGATGTTGCTTTGTAGACTTTATACAAAAGATCTATTTTTATAAGGTATATGTGTTCGGTATGTCTTGGTGGGTTGAGTACCGAACAACATCATACATGGGTTGCAACCTTTCTTCAGATCGTAGCATTCGACAAAACTATTTCTATATAGGCCGATTTCCATACCCCATTAACCATGTAAGATCATATTGGAGGTAGGATTCGTTTAGTATATACATATATTGTTTGGAAAATTCACTTGAAACACCTCACAAAGATCTTGCCCATACACCAGTCCCGTAAGTAGATCAATTTGTATAATATTGGAATTACTGATAAATCTTATTTATAGGTTCATTATAACGATAATGAACTTAAATATAAGTTGCACTTAACAAGCGTAGTAAGTGCAACTCAACTTACAAGTTTTCTAGAAAAAACTTGGAAACTTCACCGGTAGAACTTCGATGGTAAATACTTTTTTCTGTCGGGCTTTCCAACACTGTTCAAAAAGTCGGATCTCGAAGGCGCGGGAAAGTTAAGAGAGAATGGTGTTAAAAATATGTGAGAGATGAAGGTTATTTATAAGCTTTTTAAAAAGTGCATTGCACCCTGCCACATGGCAGTTTTCCAGTGGTCCATGTTGATGCTTATTTGGTGAGGGAAGGGCTTTCCAGTACTGCCATGTGTCGCCCTCCAGGTGGTGCCACATGAGCCTTCGTAGGTAATTTCTAGCAATCTTTGAAAACTCGTAACTTTCACATACAGGCTCCGTTTTCAATGTTCTTTATAACAACATATTTGTATTTCTAAATACTACAGTCTTCCTTTATATCTCAACACCTAATTCACATTCTGTTTTCACTTTATATTCTATAAAAAGTACACTGTGAAAGCTCTTGCAAAATTAATAATTTCTTCATAGGATTTCCATTCGGGATGTTACGTCGACATCAACTTTCATTTGCATCACTTTTTCTAGCAAGTAATATATTTTCATTTTTTATTTTATGACAAATATGGATGTACTGTGTCGAACGCGCAACTTCGAAAAACCGTCACTCCTTTATATGACGTCAGATTTTGACGTTCTTTATACTCATAAGTTTGTAATCACGATTAATACAACTTTCATGTAGACTAGTTATTTTAAATATAATTTTTTATTTAGCACAAATTTTTTTAGTATGAAATAAGATTTTATATTGATATTGTATATTCATAATATGTGTCCAAAAGTCTAACTAGAAAAATGTGGGTTTAAACTACACAAATGTGGTGTAGTCTGGGTATATCTCATCACAAAGGTAATATTCATGTTTGTAATCATGTTTGTTCATCGAGAAAGATCAGGTGCTCGTACGATTCATATATCGTTGAAAATGTGGGACTAGCAAAGAACATTTTGATCATTTTTGACCATGCAACCCCAAAATACGCATTTCAAATCCATTAATCTTAAGATGTAAGAGCTTCGAGTATTCTAGACGATTCACCTATATCACATCAAGTAAATTGGCATCACCACGCATTGGACATTTTTCTCATGCTCAATGCAAACAATCAAGGCTACCGATCATTCTTGATAACCAAGTCTCGCTTCTTGTGCCAAATACAATTTCTCAATATCACGTGTAGTAGGTTTACACACATATTCTTTGCCAAAAATCTCAATAACACAAGCGAAAAAAATTACACACTCAATGGCGGTCCTCTCAGACATTTTCAAATACTCATGATATTTTTATATAGTACTAAAACTCATTCTACCTCTAGCATCTGCTTTTTACTGGAAAAACTTATAGCATGACTATAACATTACTAATACATAAAATTACTTTCTTACTAACACCAAAAGGATGATCGAATAGCATCATCAAAAAGATAATTATCGTAAATAATCATGTACCAAAAGTTCATGTGCGGATTGCCGATCTCGATTGACAACCGTTCTTGTATTACAAATATTCACGCGATCTCCATCTGCAATGTTATGAACAACATTAAAGAACGTTGTGATAAACTACCCATCATACAGATCATAATTTAAAAAAAAAAAATTTTTTTGCTGTTAAAAAATATAAAAGAGATTATGGCTTATATGCAAAAATTGATATATATATATATATATATATATATATATATATATATATATATATATATATATATATATATATATATATATATATATATATATATATATATATATATATATATATATATAGACAAACACACATAGAGAGAGAGAGAGCTAGGTTCAAATATTCTAACTAATTATTGTACATCTATCGTATGCTATGAGAATGATAAAAAAATATATTTTTTTTGATAATATAAATACGTTCAATCTTAAATAACTATTATCATTAACACACATTCTCACTAATTAAATCGTCTATAAGGTTATTATACACTTGTTATTATTATTCTCATTTCTATCAGAATGTTTTATTGGGTCGTATTCTCTCAGAATGAAAATGAGTGAAAAATGATGTATGAGAACAAAAAAAAATTTAACGAGAATGCATGAAAATAACGATATTCTTGTAAGGTTGAACATATTCGCATTGCTAAACTACTTATTCTCTTCGTAATTTTCATAGCATATGATAGATGTACAATAATTAGATTTTAACATATATTTTTTTTAAGAAAGTGATCATTGCTTTTATTTTTTTCTCCCTATTGGGGTGCAGTTAAATGTGGTCATGACCACAATCCAATACGACCACAACCGCCACGACGCATTGGGATCGTGTGCACGGTTTGATGGCCTGTCATGGTGGGCACAAATATGTAATATTCTGGTTGGCCTAACCTACAAATTTATGCTTTGTTTTCGCAACCTTATGTCATGTCACTCAAACCTCTTTAAAACCATGCAATGCTATGAGATGGGTTGACATGCACATCAATTCAAGCTTGATATTGTCAAAGTATCCCAAGATGAATATCATTAAAACACGAAGATATATTGCTAGTAAACTAAATAAGACATTGTTGTGTTGAATGATAATGAAATCGTTAGGCTACAACAGATTGCCAACGAACTCATGCGACAATACGACTTTGATGGTTAGATGAACTTTCTATATCCGTTGACTTTATAACGAGAGGTTACCATTTTCAGCATGGTCTCATAACTTGACTATATACTATAGCCTTAATGCCCTTTGACCAGCTCTATCTTTAATATATTTAACCTCTTTGCTTTAAAAAAATGATATTTAGTAATTAACATAATTAGTCATTATGAATGAAAATTTTGATAAACTTTTTATTTTATTTTTTGTGTTTGGAGAAAATAGCTATTTTATTTTATATCGAATGAGTTATTTTGATCCAATCTGGATTAGTTTTATATCATATTAAAAATATAGTTTAAGAAAAAGAATACTTGTCAGTTCAATGTTCCAAATTCTAGACTATTTCGGAATTTAAGCAAAAAAAAGTATTAAAGAATTTAAAAAAAGTAAGAAATTTGATGAACAATTTGCAATATAAAGTTTTTTTTGTTATGAAATATCATGATAGCAATATATATATATATATATATATATATATATATATATATATATATATATATATATATATATATATATATAAAAGTTGAATAGAGAACCACTATTATTTAAGAAACCAAGGAATCAATCCAAAGCGTCAGAATTTAAAACGTTCAACGGTAAAATGAATGATTGTAATTTTTTATAATGGACGCACATGTACCAGATTATAACAAAACTCACTTCCTTTTTTTCATTAAAATTTTTTTTAGGCCAAGTTTTTATCAAAAAAAAAATCCGAATATACCGTTTTTCATGATTTTTCGTCCTCTATGATGATATATAAAAAACGAATTTTTTTCCGAAAAAAACTCACTTAATTTTCTATATTTTTTCAATATTTAAGTTTTTTTTTATAAAAAAACTAATTATACCAAAAATATTAATTTTTTGTACTCTATTAATAAACATCAACACCGATTAAAAAACCTCAAAAAGTGTAGATTCACACTGTGAATCTAAACAATAAATATTTCAATTTTTAACATTCACAATATGAAAAATCTCGAACAGTTCAGATTCACATTGTGAATCTGGGAAGGTTCACACACAAAAAAAAAAAAAAAAAAAAAACCTTGATCAGTGTAGATTCACATTGTGAATCTAAACTGTAAATATTTCAAATTTTAACATTTACAATGTGAAAAAGCTCCGATCAGTTCAGATTCACACTGTGAATCTGATTTATTAATATACATACTGTGAATCTGAGGAGGTTCACAATGTGAATCTGAACAAGTTTACAATATGAATCTGAACAAGTTCACAATGTTAATCTGAACTGAAATATCATTTTTTTTAAACATGAATATGAATATATGTTTAAAAAGTACAAAAAAATATGAATTTTGATATATTTATTAATTTTTTTTCTATAAAAAATAAACCTTAACTTTTTTCATTAAAGAAAATGAAGTGAATTTTTTTCGAAAAAAAAAAATTTGTTTTTTTATATATCATCATGGATCTCTATGGAAAGAGAAAGAAAAATCATGAATAACAGTATATTAGTTTTTTTTTTTAATAAAAAACACGACCTAAAAAAAAATTTAACGAAAAAAAGTGGTGAGTTTTTTTTTGTAAAGGGTGAATTTTTTGGTATAATCCGGTGTGTGTGCATCCAATATAAAAATGTACATCTATTTCCTTGGTCATTGATCGTTATAATTTATGATGCTCACGATTGGTTCCTTGGTTAATTATGGTTCTCTATTGAACCTCAACATATATATATATATATATATATATATATATATATATATATATATATATATATATATATATATATATATATATATATATATATATAATGGTCTTTGAAAATTCCTAAAACAAAGAAAAAACTATAAAAAATCATTTTTTCTTAAATAACTCGCATATCAGTCCTACTGTCTTTGGAATTTCTCATGCTTGAATTGAAAATTTATCTGAGTTTTAATATTATTATTTTGTTTTAATATCCTACCATAAAACCCTTAGTATCTCGCTCCGGTACAATTGCACTACGACGTAATTGATATTCTTTGATCGGCGGGATTGAATATCGTTTCAAGCCAAATGGAGATGGGTGAGTGCTAATTGGTTACAAGGTGTTCCAAAGAGGATTCCTTTTGCCTACTTCCCGAGTTTTAGTAAAGAAAATAAAAGGCAGGAAAAGAAAATAAGGAGAGAAAAGAATTGAAATGAAAGAAAAATAAATTTGTATTTTGTGTTTGTGAGTTGCAAAAGAAAATTTGAACATTTTATTCTTTCTCTCTAAATCCTTCCAAATCGAAAGGAAAGTTATGAGAAAAAAAATGATATTTCCACTTCCTTCTACTTCCAAATTGTAGATACTATGCTTAGTTTTCAATGAAACTACAAAACTGGTGGTAAATTTTTTTTGTTAAATCCTATTAAAGGCTTGCGGAATATAGTTTAATTTTTCTTGTCTATTTTTATAATTTAACTATTGAGCTTTAGGAAGTGTTCAACAAAACTAACTAGTAGCACGAGCGGGTAACGTTTGATTTTGGAGTGTTTTGGTGAAAGTTTCTTCATGTAGTATTTGATTTTTGAGCGTTTGTTTAGGCTAACAGTTAGATGCTCCTGTCATCGTCGAGCGAAACTTTTTTTTACGAGCAGTGTCTTAAAAGCTAAAAAGTCAGAAGTTCTCAAAAGTTATATGTCGAACACGCCCTTAGTGTGCTTTGAATAAATTTTTATGAGTTTACAGTAAGACTATTAGGTATAGGCAACATGCTAAGGAGTGATATCACATCAAAAAAGTATCACCTCTCATGTTAATTCACCCATGATGTTATAATACCAATTGAGAAAATGGGCGATATGTTATAACACCCATTATTTTCTATGTCATAATTTCTTTTTTATTTTATTTTTTAGATCTATTTATTTTTTGATTTATTTTTTTTCTATTTTATTTATTTATTTATTTATGATTTATTTTTTTTATTTTTTCAATAATTATAAAAATAAATATAATATTATATAACATGCTATTTAGATGCTTTTTTTTTGTAGAAATATTGAAATTTTATAAAATATAGAGAAATAAAGAATGAGTTGAATGAATTTGGTATATATTGTTTGTATTTATAGGTAAATAAAACTTAATTTTTTTATTTAATATGACTATTAATAGTCAAAATCTTTGAAAAGCGTTCAAATTTCAAGCTAAAATACACATTGTTGGTCGTTACCGTGGCAATGATGGACACCATAACGCCGCCTTGGGCGGTGATTCTGGCATTACCATGCTGTTAAGGGATCTCCAGCTAGGCAATAACGGGGAAAAATGGCTCCATACCGATTAGTTTAAGCCACTTCACTTTAAATTCAACTAGGTTTGTTTGGGGCTTCATTGTTGATATTTTTAATTAAAATATATAAGTTTAATCGATATATAATCAGACAATCAGACGAAGAAACTAAATACAAAAATAATACCTAAAAACAACCATTTTAGATATAAAAAAAGTTGAAATAGGTGTAATAAAACATGTTTTAGATTAAACTTATAAGTTATAACTATCTAAAACATTAAAATTGTGAGCCAAAACACTTCACATTATTTATCAATAAAAAGGAAATAGTTTAGGGACCAGCTTCATTGAATGAGATGTGTTATTAAAATAGGATGGGTAAATTACATGTATGGTCCACATGGTTTAGGGTAATTTGTGTGTTTGGTTCCTAACTTATTTTTTTAATTCGGAAGGTCCCTACTGTTTGCTTTTGTTACACGTTTGGTCTATGTCTTACATAAAAAGTTTATTTTTCACTTGATTTTTTAATTTATTTAAATAAACACACCACAATCTCGCTTCCTCACCTTACCTTACTTACAATACCATTTTTTTTCTCTATTTAAATAATTGTATTTTTACATAAGATGTGGACCAAAAGCGTAACAAAACAAACAATATGGATAAGAACCCAACATGTAACAATAACAAACAGTAGAGACTTTCCGTATTAAAAAAAATAAGTTAGGGATAAGCATGTAAATTACTCCAAATCATTGATTTGGAATCATTTGTGTAATTTACTCAAATATGAATATAATTTGTGTTGTATTTACAAATTAAAAACTTAATGCTCTTAATCTTTGTCTATTTACAAATTTAACCCCTTTACACTTTATAACTAAACATAGAGCCACCATGTTAATGTCCTAAATGAGTGTCAAAGCCATTAATAATTTAAAACTATGTTTATTAGACTATATTAATTTAATTCAAATCAATAAATAAACTGTTTTCTTCTCTTATTTATATAAACAATCTTTAATCTAATAAAATTCTGACTTCTATGCATTTCATTATTAATGGTTATGTTTTATTATTACCAAATGTCGGGATTTATATGAAAGTATCTCGTTCTTAATATTTATTTGTAGAAACAAGTTATAAATTTTCATATTTTTTATAAAAATAAAATCAATTTTGTAATCAAATAAACTTTATTCAAAAGGATGTAAAACAGTCAAGTAATGTGATACGTTGCACAGAGGATTTAGCATTATATTGTTTTTTGGATAAATGAGAATATGAGATAAAAATAAAATAAATAGAGAAATGGCCAAATTCATAGGATTTTAACTTTCAATCCTTCCCAACAAATTTTAAAACAAAACCTCACGGGGAGAAAATACCATAGGATATTGAACTCAAGGTTAACATAGTCTAGATTATGCACACATTTAGTTATTTATGTTTATTTTTGTATATATTTAGTCATTTATGTTTTTTTTTTTTTTTTTATATATTTAGTTACTTTTATTTTGTATGCATATGACCATTACATTTGATAATCATAATATACAAAGGCAAAAACATAAGTGATTGAACATGTAAAAAAACATAAATGACTAAATATGTACAAAAATAAGCATAAGTGACTAAATATCTACACAATCTAAATTATGTTACCCTTTGAGTGCACTATCCCTTTTGTTCTTAAAAATCAAAATATCATATTTATCCATCCTAACTTCTAAATATCATATATACCTTTTATAAGTTTTTAAAATTATTTTGCCAAATTCTTATCTTTTTATATTTTTATAATGATTTATTATAATTTAAAATCATTCTAATTATAAGAGAATCTGGAATACCGATAATACCCTTACACAATTTCCATTTTAACTAGTTTTATGCTCGTCTGGTGGACAGTTGACCAGTGTAAAAAAAATATTATTTTTTACTTTGTCCTATTTGTTATTATACATTGTACAATGACAACTCTACCCAAATAAACAACATATGAATGAAAAAAAAAACATTAAAACATAATAAAACAAAAAGAATAGAAATCAATTAAAACACAATGCAATCCACATACAAAACATGTTTCACAACTAAAATGTGGTGATTTTACAAAATTTAATGCCCTAATCATTAAAAAAAAAAAAAAATTGAAAGTACAATGTTATAATTATGTTGAAAGTTTCAAGTACAATACCCCTTGATAAAAAAAATATGAAAGTAGAAGGTTGTAATGGAACAAAATGGAAATATGAATTTGGATATTATTAAACACAAATAAAGATAAGCACATTATGTTTTGCATTAAGTCCAAAACAAAATGTAGACAAATTTGTAATAGGTTAGGACTTAAAAGTCAAGAAAAAAAACATAGGCAAAATACTAAGGTGCTGTTTGTTTTTTCTGAGACAAAATATCTGCAGTCTGCGGACCACATCTGTAGACCTCTGTAGTAGAAGAGGTGGACCAAACGTCTGCAGTCTGAAAAAAGAAGACTGTTTGTTTTTTTAACATCTGCGGGCTATTAAAATAAATTGAAATCTAAATAAACTGATTTTTTAAAACTTCAAAGCGAATTTTTTATATATTTTTACGACTTTATTATAAATATATAACGAATCTAGATCAATTTTTATGTATTATTATATAAAAAATAAAAAATAAAAATGGTATTAATTCATATACATATTTGATAAAAACCAACAACTTTGATTTCAAAGTTATAACTAAACATTATAATTAGTGATCAAAGAATTTGATACATAAATAGATGGAAATAAACTTCAATTTTTTCAAATAAATCTATTAAAAACGTACGATAAATATTTTCTCGAGAAATTGATGATACTCTATTAAATAAAGTTTTACAAAATTTTGGCAAAAAAATATAAGAATATATTATGATTTTTTTTTTCATATTTATATAAACAACTTCAACGACTATTATTATAATAAATTTTTATTTATAAATTTGTTAAAAATATCATGTTTGTATCGTCAAATGTTTTTTTTTTAAGTTTTGTAATTTTTTTTTCATATTGTTTATCATTAATAAAGTTGGAAAAAATATAAATTAAAAAAAAACTTAAAAAAATAAAGATATATATGTTTTTTTAAGCTAGAAGATGTCTGAAGATGTTAGAAGACTCTGGTCCACATCTGCGCCAAGAAGAGGGCGCGCAGACATTTTTAGGTCTGCAGTCTTCAAAAAAACAAACAGTCTGCGAAGACTAATGTCTGCGCATGGTCTGCGCGGCGCAGACAGAAGACGTCTCGCAGATTTGCAGACAAAAAACAAACACTACCTAAATGATGTTTGACCACCTTCCAAATAAACAAATTGTATATAATTCTACTTTGGACCCTGATGTTTGAGATAATTGCAAATATTACCAAATTACATAAGTTAAACATATGAAACAATAAAACCAATCATAAACATAATTTAACCAAACATATAACAATAAAAATTCATGGAAAAAAATTTCATCTGTCATGGAGTTACTTGAGTTAATATTATTTACTATACAACTAGACTTGTCGTATACATCAACTTCATGATTATCATAAACAACCTATATTACGTCCTGAATTTCAAAGGCAAAATTTTCATTTTTCACTTTTTTATAATATAAGTTTTACAAAACATTACAATTTATTATTATATAAAAGAGTATTTTAGTACAAGTCTACAAAACTTTATTGATGCTTTGATGCTGATACAGTAATGCGTGAGCATTTCTACGGTCTGATGAACAACCTGTAAAGTAGTTATTCAACAACTGTAAACCAATGCTGAGTGAATTCCCTCAAAATATTTCATACCACAACATATATACACTACACACACACACATAATGGCCTTCAAAATATAGTTGGTCCGCCGCTGGCCTTCAACATAAAGTTGATCTGCCTTATCTTTACCTACAACATATAGTTGGATCGCACCTTGGCCTTTAGCATAAAGCTAGTCCGCCTGAGTGTGTGTGTGTGTATATATATATATATATATATATATATATATATATATATATATATATATATATATATATATATATATATATATATAATCCTTTATGTCTAGCACTTTCCTATTTAACATAGTTATGCCCTTCCAAAAAACTTTATTCAAGTCTAGTTATAAAATTACATGTTTTTTAATCAATGGTGAATTTTAATTTTATATATTCAACAATATGTGTCAAATTTAGTCTCATTATATATGAAAGGTTAAATTTAAGTTTTTATAATCATGTTTAACTAATAAAAACTTATCCTTTGTGAATTATTGAACATTTTATTATTCATTACTTTTTTTTTGTTTCACAATGACTACCAAAATGTAACTGGTCAAGCAACCAACCCAAGATCGGTGAAATAAAGCAAACCAAAAAATTGTAAAATTACAAACTAAAATTTTCATCAAAATTTTGATTTTTGAATTATTCGGTTACCCCAAACTCATAAATAAACACAATATTGTTTCTTTCTATGTTTGATTTTTTTTTTTCTTTTTATTATTTCTAAGGTCGTAGTTTTTTTTTTTTTTTTTTTTTTTTTTTTTTTTTTTTCTTTTTAGATCAATTTGTAGCTACCGTTATAACAAGTCGACATCTCTCTTGCAATACTTTCCGCAATATAGTTGACTTTATATATGTTGACAGAAGGAATCCCGGTGATAAAGGCCCCAGTTGAAGTCCAATATTTTTATGTTGATAATACAAACTTGATTTTTTTTTTTTTAATAAAAATGTATTCTTTAATTTCCATGTGGAGCACATTTCCGTTACATTATTATTTCTTTCACCTGGAATCGGTCCAAAAGTATGTAAGGATCAGGGCAAAAAGAAAAAAAATGACCCCTGAAAACAAATAAAATAAAGATTAAAAAAAATATCATTTATTCTTCGGTTTAGATATGTTCAATTAGCAATAACAAACAAGTCAAATTGCTTATCTTCTGAGCTAATTTGAGTTTAAACCAACTTTACACTCTAAAAATTATTTAGGTAATAATTTGTTTTAATAATATACACTATATATCCCATAAATTTTGGACCCCTTGGAGACGTAGGCACTGGGCGCTCACCCAGGTTGCCCACCGTCTGGACCGGCCTTGCTTTCACCGTGGAAGCTATCTTTGGGTTCAAAAAGTTCGACATAGATTCTGAATTCAAAAATTTTATACTATACTATATTATGGGGGGTTTGTTTTAGGTTTTCACAGCCCAAAAATCCTTTTTGAAAAAGTTATAAAAAATCAGATTTTCCTGATTTTTCCAAAAAAATCTTTTTTCCTGTATTAAAATTCCAAAAGTAGCTTTTAAAACTAGTTTTACCAAACACCTTTTGTTTTTTTTTTTTTTTTTTCTAAAATGTACTTTTGGCTGTCAAAAACTAATATACTATATTTTCAAGGCTTCATATTTATTTGATACCCCATATTTTTTCATATTTTTAATGACTTTCTATTATCTTTTAATAACTATTATCAACTATCTTAAAATCAAATATCTTATATAAACTATTACATATGACTTTAGACAGAGTCGGTTATTAGGAATTAAATATTATCAAAGACTCATGACGAACAATAAGAAAATGGTTATTATCATTATCATTATTATAAGTTGTTATTTTTAAATATAAATGTATAATAAAAAAAATTGGACCATATGTAGCTGTCTATTTTTTTTTTTTTTTTTTTTTTTTTTTTTTTTTTTTTTTTTGTAGATTTCATATAATCAAATTTGTAATGTCGACAATTTTGAATATTCACTCAAGCTAAATCGGAAGAAGTATAGTTTATGAAAATCAACCAAAAAATAGGTAATATAAAATGTTTTTCTTCTTGCCTCAATCATATGATTTATATATTCATCTTGGTTTCTTAAAAGACTTCTTGCCCTAAGTGTTTATGCAACGTGTTTATAAAATGTTACTAACATTTTATGATCATGTTTTTCTTTAGTCGATTTCATATAATCAAAATTGAAATGTTTTAGAAGACAATTATTATTAATCATTCAAGCTAAATTCGAGTAAGCATAGCTTATGATGATCAACCTAAAGATAAGTAATGTAAAATGTTTTTTTCATTTACCTCAATCATATTATTTTATATATCCAAAATGAACCTTAAGTTGGATTTATATTTGCTCAAAAAATATAGATAGCTCAAAACCGACTATTGTATTAGCAATGTTTATTTATGTTTTATATTATACTTTACATAATTAATTTTTTTATTTAGAAATGACAAATTTATATAACTATTCTTTATATTCGTTTGGTGTTGTATATATTGAGGGTGTTTGTATTTATGTTATAACAAAACAAAAATGGTAAAGAGGGTTTGGATTTATGAAAGTTGTAAATAGTATTTGTATTATTTAAGATAGAAAAAACATCATTAAATGGTCCCCATGTTTTACTAAAAATATGAGATATAGTATTTAAGTTCAAAAAACCCTCCCAAATGGTCAATGTGGTTTCAAAACTTTTAACAAAAGGTCCTTATTGCTCATTCCGTTAAATTCTGTCTGTTAACTAAATAACATTTGTGTCATTACACTACAACAATGACCATTTATGAAGTTCTTTGTTATTTAAAAAAATGAAATTTATTATTTAATATACATAGCTCTCTCTCTCTCTCTATCTCTCTCTCTCTCTCTCTCTCTCTCTCCAATAGAACATGGCACCCCATCCAACTCCATTTGCTTCATCTTCCCTAAAACCTCAATTCCAAACCCTCTCTCACCAAAACCAAAAGCTTATGAAGAAAGCTTTAAACAACAACAAACAAACCCTTTGTATTGGGCTACAACAAAGCATCAAGATTGCGTATACTGTTCAAAAGAAAACCCCACCTTTTTCTTCTCCTTCCACATCTTTCTCTCCTTAAAATTCCATGCTTTTTTATGTTGTAGTGAGAAAGTTACTCGAGTGTTTTCCAAATATTGAAAAAGAAAGCTCGATTCATTTCTCCAAGAACAACATACGAAGAACATATGTTTCTGATTTCATCCCATTTCAATTCAAGAACTGGAAAGCTTTAAACTTTCAATGGTTCAAGATTTAGAGTGTATCATCTCTATTTAAATTAATCTCTTTTATATGATCAGATGGGTATGGAAATTTTGATAGCTTTTATGCAAAAAAAATTATTGTTTTCTCTTTCCTTTCATTAAACAATCCCCACGATTATACCCAGATTTTTCAAAAGTTGGTCTTTATCATCATCCAAAATGTTTAACAAATCTTGACCGCTACAAACTCCATTTGTCCCCATCTCTAGATTCGATGGTGACAACATGATTGAAAGGTCAATAAATCCCGATTTGTACAAAGGCCCAACTCTCCTCGAAGCTGTTAACCAAATAAACGAACCAAAACCTCACACAGACAAACCACTTCGTAGATGTTTACGAAATCTGTAACACTCTAAAAATCACAATAAATGTAAAATTTTCAAACCAACCATTAATCAATATTGTTTACAAAAGAGTCATTATTTCAAAAACATTATTTCAAATAAGAGTTTTTCCCAAGACACGGAGACATAAAAAACAGGAAGTTGTGTACGATCACGCCTTTGCCTTTCCATGATCCTTTGAAGTACCTGAAAGGATAAACTAAAATTGTAAGCCAAAGCTTAGTGAGTTCCCACAAAGTACCAGCATGCCACATAATAAACAAGCATACAAGTTGAGCAGCCAGCCTGACTGGACTGCCTCACAAGGCCTACAACCTATATGGACCGCTCTATGAGCCTTCGGTATGACTAGACCGCCTCGCAGGGCCTACATCCTATCTGGACCTCTCCACGGGCCTACGGCCTGACTGTACCGCCTTGCAGGCCCTACAGCCTATCTGGTCGTCCCCGGGTGTGTTGGCTTATAGTACCAAGCATGACCGCCTTAACCCAACACAACATGTTGACATATGCAACAAATAAACATAAACATAGAGCCAGTAAATACATATAATCATACAGATCTACTGAACAAATATAAACTATAATATCACTATCATGACTAGGATAAATAACCTAGTGGGTCAGCATTAGTGCCTTCGACCCATGGGTAAAGTGAGGAAACTTACCTTTCAGTCTGAATGTAAATTAAATAAATCCTGGTCCAAAAAATTAGCTCAACGATTACCTAACCAAAACCAAGGACCTAATCTCAATTAATCAGCTCAAAATACCTAAAATACCCCTAGGTCAATTTGGTCAAAACTTATTGTCAAAGATCAAGGTCAACGAGTCAACTTGGTCCACTTAGCTGAATATGTGGGGCATACTCAGGCTTTGACCAGAGTCGGGCAGTTGACTATGTACGCACGACGTACGTTGTGTTATGGACGGTGTACGCACAAACTTCCTTTTTCCTTAATAAGAGCTTAATGCATTTAGCTCTCACATCTAAATTTCAAATCCAATGCCAAAATACCACTAAGAGTCATAAAGTTTCCAATTTTATGACTTTGCATGCACAAAATCCCAACTTCTTAACACATTAAGACCTTCTAGAGCATGCATAGGGAAAAACTAAGCATCAAGACCACATTTATATAACTCAAGACCCCTCATTAGGTTTGAAAGGACGACTTATTCGACTAAGAGCTTGTCATGCTCAAGAATCATCATAGTTAGGACCAAAAATGTCGTAAATGAAGAAATGGTTAGATTTATAAGATAAGATGATCATTCTAGGAGCTTTTTACCTCATGGAGGTTACTAGTAAGGAGAGAATCCCATATCCAAATTGCTTCCAAGCTCCAACGTCTTCATACCAGCTTCTTCTTCTTTAAGAATACCACTAAAACACAAAAAAGAGCTCAAGATGCACTCTTCTCACTTAGGGTTAGCTAAAGGGATGTTTTATCTAGTGGAGGATGATGAGGGAATGAGAAATGAGTAGTTAATGATGATTATATATAGGCCAAACCCTAAAAATTAGTGTTTGAAGAGCCTTTACGTACGCTCGGCGTACACGTTGTATGCTTAGCATATTGATGCTCGTACATGTACGCCCAACATACACAACATACGCCCAACATACTAAGCCTTGCCCTGGATTTACAAAATTGCCACTATGGGACCAATTTACAATTCTCCCCCACTTGAACTAGACATCGTCCTCGAAGTCAACTGCTGTGAATAACTCAGTATAATGCTCTTACATCTCTGTCTCTGGCTCCATGGTCCACTCGGAGCCTCTCCGATGTTGCCACTGAACATTTACCAAAGGTATCTCCTTGTTGCGTAGGACCTTCATATTTCTCTCTGCTATCTCTACTGGCCTCTCAATATAATTCAGTTGCTCATCGACCTGAATATCATCCAAAGGAACCACTGCCTCATCGTCTAACATGCACTTTCATAACTACAAAACATGGAAAGTGTAGTGGATCTGACTAATCTCACTCTACAAATCCAACCGATAGGCCACCTTGCAAACCCTGGAAATCACATGGAATGGTTGAATATATCGGGGACCCATTTTTCCCTCTTCCTGTAGCGTATCACACCCTTCCAGGTGAGACCTTCAGTAGTACCATATCGCCGACTTGGAACTCCAACTCTGATCAACACCGGACAATATAGCTCTTCTACCGACTCTGAGCTGTTTGTAATCTTTGTTGGATCTGTTGGATGAGCTATGTAGTCTAGAGGACTACCTCAATCCACCCCATGACTTTGTGACCAAACTCCCCCAACAAACTGGGGTACGGCATCTCTGACCATACAGAAGCTTGTAGGGTGGTGCACCAATGTTGTAGTGATAGTTTTTGTTGTAGGAGAACTCCACAAAGGGGTAGGTAGAAATCCCAACACCCACCAAAATCTATGACACAAGCCTGCAACATATCCTCAAGTGTCTGGATAGTCCGCTCACTCTATCCGTCAGTCTACAGATGATAAGCAGTGTTGAAATGTAGCCTTATACCCTGTTCCTCGTGGAACTTCTGCCAACATTAGGAAGTGAACCAAACATATCAATCTGAAATAATGGAAAAGGGAACCCCATGACAAGCAACAATCTCACGAACATACACATCGATCAAATTTTCGGCCGAAGAGCTCTCCCGGATGGCCAAAATGTGGGCACTCTTGGTCAATCGATGCACGATGACCCAGATAGCATCAAAACTCTTGGCAGTTTTCGGTAGCTTGGTGATAAATTCCATGGTGATCTATTCCCACTTCCGCATGGGAACCTCCAAAGGATGTAGCTTGTCATGTGGCCTTTGATGCTCAGCCTTGACCATCTTACATGTGAAGCACCTCTCAACGTACCAAGCTATCTCCCTCTTCATATACGACCGATGATAACTTAGCCTCAAATCTCGATACATCTTGGTGGCTCCAGGGTGTATCGAAAAGCGAGACTTATGTGCCTCCTCCAGAACTATCTATGTGACCCCTCCTGAAACAGGAACCCAAGCTCGACCACACTGGGTCAACAGTCCTCGACTTTCGGTGACAAATTTGTCAATCTCTCCTCTGATCCTCTCTAGTTTCCCGTTCTCCTTCTTAAGACCTTCTGTTTGTGCCCCTCTGATCAAATTCAAAAGCGGATAACCAATAGATATCCTCACACACATATCCCCATTTGAAGATCCAACTAAATTGCGGCTTAAAGCATCTGCGACCACATTCGCTTTACTTGGATGGTCGCAGTCATAATCCTTGACCACATCAAACCACCTGTGCTGCCTCATGTTCGGGTTCTCCTGGTCCATAAGATATCGCAAGCTCTTGTAATATGTGTAAACGGTACACCAGACCCGATACAAATATTGTCTCCAAATCTTGAGGGCAAGCACTATTTCCCTGAACTCCAAATCATGGGTAGGATATCTTGCCTCGTTCGACTTCAACTGTTGAGAAGCATATGCAATCACTTGCTCCCGATGCATAAGAACCACCCCCAAACCATTGATATATGCATCACAAAATACAATGAAATCCTAAACACCCTTCGGACTGGTCGAAACTTAGGCCTCACATAATCTCTCTTGAAGCGTCTCAAATGTCGTATGTTGCCCAGGGCCCCATCGGAAATCCATGCCCTTCCTCATCAGATGAGTGAGGGGTACAACAATCTTAGAGAAATCCAAGATAAATCTCTGATACTATCCTGCTAAACCTAAGAAACTCCTGATCTCTGAGGGATACTTTGGAACCACCCACTGCATCACAACTTCAATCTTGGCCAAATCGACCAAAATCCGGTTCTGGTTAATGAGATTCCCTAGGAATTGGATATCTTATAACCAAAACTTACACTTCGAGAACTTGGTATACAACCATTCTCGCCTCAATACTCCCAAAAGTTCTCGAAGGTGCTCATCATGCCGCTCTCTGGTCTTGGAATGCACCAAAATGTCATCAATAAAAACATTAACTGATCGACTGAGCATCGACCTGCATACCCGATTCATCAAGTCCATAAACATCACAAACGCATTGGTGAGCCCAAATGACATCACCACGAACTCGTAAGGCCCATAACGAGTCTGAAATGCTGTCTTCTCCATATCCTCCTCTCTAACCCTCAGTTGATGATACCCCAACCTCAGATCGATCTCGTAGAACCAAAATGCACCCTGCAACTAATCAAAGATGTCGTCAATCCACGGAAGTTGATAACGGTTCTTCACCGTCAACTTTTTCAAGTCTCGGTAATCAATGCACATCTAGTGTGAACCATCCTTCTTCTTAAGGAATAATATCGGTGTTCCCCACAACAAACTGTTCGGTCTGATGAAGTGCTTGCCTAATAGCTCCTGAAGCTAAGAGGATAACTCCTACATCTCAGGTGGTGCTAAACGGTACAACACATTGGCAATCAGAGTCGTAATTGGAACTAGGTCAATCCGGAACTCAAACTGCCACTCGGAAGGCACACCCTCGTATTAACTACATAGGCGAAAGAACTCATATAACCATGCTGACTATATTGTCAAGCCGTGGGTGCCAAATAAAACTCTGATCCAACCCTGGTACCCTCTCCATAGATGACCAGTTCTCCCCCACTTGGGGAACGAAATACTACTTGGTAACCTTCACAGTCAATCATAACACTAAACCTTCTCAGCCAATCCATCCCCACTATCACACATACATCTCCCATGGGGATGGGAATCGAATCAGTTGGATAAGGCACCCCGAAAATCTCCTAGACACAACCCGAATACACTCTGGATGCAGAAATACCATGTTTGTTGGTGATAGAAACCTACAACGGGCACACCAACTCTCTAAGGGTCATATCAAAATCCTTACAAAAAGACTAGGATACAAAGGGCCGACTCGTGCCTAAGTCGAATAACATAAGTGCAGGCAAAAAATCGCTAAGAATGTACCTATCAGAAAGATAAACGTAAGCAAACCATAAAATTAATAACAAAATGATAAATAGAAACATACTAGTCATGACATCTGGTGCCACCCTGGCCTCCTCTTCCATGAGCTAAAAAGCATGAATTTGAGCCTTTGGGGACTCCGCCCTTCCCTGGCATCCATCGGTGATCCTCAAAGTAGCTAGCATTAAAACCTGCACCGATCCTACAGTGAGCATAGGACTGTTGGCCTTAATATTGCCAACCTGCTCACAGTGATAACAGATCCTGGTAGATGATGCAGGGACCTGCTGGCAAAAATCCTAGGCATAATGCCCATCCTTGCCACATTTGTGGCATCCAAACAAATATTGACAAGAACCCTCATGAACCTTTCCGCACTTGCCACAAGTACGACCCTGTAACTCCCAGATCTCACATCAGTATCCTTGAACTGCTACGATGCAGGTTGTAACTGTACTGAAGCCTGCCTCCGCTCCTTTGTATGTAGCTCCAACTCGATCTCCCACCTCCTAGCGGCCTCATGTAACTCTATAAGTGTACCATAACGTTGAGTAGACACAAGCTTGCTCAGAAGCAGCAAACCCATGATAAAACAGTGCTCTCTCAGTAAACATCTTGGTAATCTCAGTCACTAACTCTGTCCCTTGCCTCAGATCCAAATACTCCTGGGCTAGTCTCTCCCTCTCAACCAATGGAACATATATCATGTAGAACATCTCAGAGAAATGTTCCCATGAAACAATTTCCCTCTGCTCCGGAGTGTAAGAGCTAGTAACTAAGCTCCACTAATCCTTTACCCCCAACCTGAGAAGGTTTAGGGCGAACCTGACCTTCTGGTCAACTGGGCAGGAGCAAGTAAAGAAACATCCCTCGACATCAGACAACCATCTCATAAAATGATCGGATCCTGAATCACATTGAAACACCGGGGGCTTCGTATTGTTAAAGTCCCGGTACTCGAAAGCTCCCTCTCCACAAACCCCAGCGGCCGCAACGGTCGTGGTAGTTGCATCAACAACAGCCTCAGTAAGAGCAACGTATCGGTCGTCAAAGTAATCAATCACGCGCAATGTACGCTGATTTACACATTACGTACGCACATACTTCCTTTTTCCTCAATAAGAGCTTAAGACATTAAGCTCTTACGTCCAAATATTAGATCCAAGGCCAAAATACCACTAAGAGTCATAAAGTTTCAACTTTATGACATTACAAACCTATTAAGTGCTTAATACACAAAATCCTAACTTCTTAACACCTTAATACCTTCCAGAGCATGCACGGGGAAAACTAAGCATCAAGACCACATTTTTATGATCCAAGACCCTCATTAGGTCTGAAAGGATGACTTATTTGATTAAGAGCATGAATCTGTTGGACTAGATGTCCAAGCCCATCACTATTATTGGTATGTACTCGACCCGAGAGTAGCATGGTCCATTTGGGTTGCATGGCATTGAAACAATTGGATAGACAAGTGAAAAAAAGGTTATTTATGATCAAGGTTCTAAATGGCGTGAGGTGTGGCGGCTAGGCCAAGCCTCAAGCTTAACGAGCCATGGTGTTTTTTCAAGGCATGATGTAAGGCGGGAATTTTGTATTAATTTAAAATTATATTACCACATAAATATAAATTTATATAAAATATAACTACTTTTAGCAATATTAGTTCAATAACTAATAACAAAAAGTTAACAAAAACACAAATACTTGTATCTCTGATTAGAAAAGACATAACAAATAGCAAAAACTTGTATCTCAAACGAAAAAACACACGCCATAACACGCTATAACGCGCCATGGCGCGCCATATCGCGCCTTGCCACATGCCACACCTAACACCAACGTTATAAGGTTTTTTGTAACGGCGAAGCCACGTGGTGCGCCTTTTAGAACACTGTTTATGATTTATATTAATATATTATAAGTTCTAATATATTAATATGAAATCATATTATTTAATTAGTATTGATCAAGAATTAATTTGGAATTAATTTTGTGATCAGAAGAGACTAATTAAATATATGGGGATTGATTATGTAAATCATTCATTCTTATATATGTGGGCTTTTGATCCATTGTCCTTCATGTTGGGCTTAACCCATGTGGTAACCCATGGATACTCCATGGAGGTTAAAACCCATGGATCGTGAAGGAAATGGAAAGTCATGCACATTAGAGTTTACATGGTGTAACCCTAATGAGCCACACTATATAAAGGAACCCATGGTTCATGAAATGGCACTAGTGGATACACATAGTGAGGGCAAGGGTCGATTTCATAGGGGGAACCAAAGTAACCTTCTTCTCAAGTTATTCCATTTTTTGGTGGTGTTGTGTGATTCCATTTGAGGCTTCCACACTATTAGGGCTAAGCTCTTAAAGGTTCAAGACTTCAAGCTTCAGCAAAAGGTATGTCATCTAACTAGACTTTTGTAGTATATAGTTGCTCCATAATATGCTAGTTACGATGATGCTTTGGAATTTTGTATATTTGCATATATATATATATATATATATATATATATATATATATATATATATATATATATATATATATATATATATATATATAAAATAGTGAAAACATAGATCCAAGGCACATAGGGTTGCATGCACACCAAAGGAGTGTTAGAATGCTCAAAACCCATAAGTGGTATCAGAGCCTAGGCTTGGTTTTCAATTATACTTGATGCAATTGCTAAAAAACCGAAAAAATGGCTTTCTGAATAGTGGAGTCCAAGGCAAAATCTGACCAACTCGCCGAGTTTGTTCATACACACGATGAGTAGGACGCCCAGAGCACAGATTTTCGAATTTTTACACTAGAATTGGACTAGAATCATTACCTTAAGCTGTTTTTGAACTTATAAACTTCTTTTTGATATGGTAATGATCATTCTAATCCAATTTAAAAGTTAATTGTCAAAAGTTTCATGTGTTGTATTACTTTAATGGTTAGGCTAATTACATGAAAATTGTTTGCTTTGAGTTGTCTTGTTCATATGAGTTTAATCTAGATCATAGTTTTTCTTGACATGTTTGTTTGTTTATTAAATGATCTAAATGGCCTTTAATGGATTCCACAGCTTGTCCTCAAGTTATGGAAAACCAAAAGTCTTTCTTGTTAACAAGTCTCTAAAAGTCATAAGTTATGTTTTTGAAGAGTTTTTTTTCCTATAAATTGTTTTATGATATCCATAACTTGTCCTCAAGTTATGGATTTTCAAGAGTCTTTCCATTAAAAGCCATATTAAACTCATATGTTATAGATTCCAAAAATGTTATGAATTGTTCAAAACTTGCCCTCAAGTTTTGGAATTTGTAAAGTTACACTTTTGAATCCTTTAGTTCCAAACCCAAGAATTTTAAATAGTTTAAAGTTCAACCCTTATACTATTATAATAGTATAGGTTTAATATATATATATATATATATATATATATATGTATGCATGTATGTATGTATGTATGTATGTATAAGAGTAAAATTCAATCTTACCGTTAGTAGGCCTCATTCATGAAGCCGATCTATAAGGGGGTATAAGGTTACTGCCTATAAAATGGAACTTTAATGGGTGTCCACTCTCACCCACCGCTTCCTTGACTGGTGGAGGGTTGTTAGCCGAACGGGTAGGATAGGACTCTAATTCTCCCTTCATTAAAAGTATAATGATAAATATAAAGTAACTAAACACTTATAAATTCCCAATCTTAGTTAATTTAAGAAAATATGAATATGGTGCTAACCTATGAAATTGCAGTTTATGCCTTACCAAATCGTTAGTGGATCATGTGTGGTTAACCGGTACGCTAACATGGACTAGTAAGAGTGGCAAAGGGTAGCTTAATATTTATCATAGATTGGTAGAACATGTGTGGTTAACCGACACATCGATTAGGTGATACAGTTAAGGGTACCAAGTTAATTTGCATGGTCATTCACACCTTGTTTGTGATCTTCGGCATCCCACTCACAAACTTAAGAGGGCACAACTGAGATTTAAACATGCCATTGAAAAGTCAATGAATCTCAAAAGATATAGGAGTTTCAATCAAATTAAAACCTGATACTTATTTCGTTTTTCATGGTAGAAATTGGTGAATCGTCATTTGCGTACCTTCAAATATTTTATAGCTTGGATTAAGGCATACCTCTTCCAAGTTATAAAATATTGTGTTGGGTCCTAGCCTTAATATTTCATATTGGGTGTTATATTAAGGACTTAAATCAACTAACTTGAATTTCTCCCTTTGTAGATGCTTGGTTCAGACAATTATGGTCTTCCCAAATCCCTTGGAACAAGCTTTCCTAATGAAGATGATGTCCCGCGGTTGGATCATGGAAATCATACTATGGTTACCACTAGAGCTCAACAATGTACACCCAGTCTTTCATGTGTCAATCCTGAAGAAATGCCTATTTGACGAAACTGTCATTATCTTTCTTGATGAGATTGAAATAAATGAGAACCTCTATTTTGTTGAGGAACCTGTTGAAATTATGGACAGGGAGCTGAAATGAACAAAACAAAGTCGCATCCCTATTGTGAAGGTCCGATGGAGTGCCAAATGAGGACATGAGTTCACCTGGGAACGCGAAGACCAGATGATGCATAAGTACCCATATCTCTTCCCTTGTTCTTGAGAGCTGCTCTGTAATGAATTTCGGGATGAAATTCCCTCTAACGGGGGGGGGGGGGGGGGGGGGATGATGTCACAACTGGAAAATTTAGGGTTGAGATTGTGATTCATGTACAGACAATTCCTCTATGTAACCTTATTTCATTAAGCTATTTAAAATCAAAACAACAAGGTTATATGAATACATATGTGCATACACTAAGAATCAAGTTGTCATAGCCTCTTATAAGCCTAAGTTGACCCAATAGCTAAACAAAAATCAATTTTGGGCCTTTGCCTAACGGTTCTCCGCCCAAATACCCTAGGCCGAAAACTCCCTTCGTGGGCCTTCCTTTGTCCGAAAACTCCTTCATTGGGTCAAATTAAGCCCAAAAGCCCATAACCACTCGAAACTAGAAATCCCTCCCTTAATGGACCATCAAGACCGAAGACCCCCTTGGGTAGCCCACTATGGCCGAAAACCTTGTGAGGTTTTGGTTGGGGAGGTTAGACAAAGACAAAAAATAGATAAAGAATAAATGGTACCACCTCATAACTTTACATTGCATTACCCACAATATTTCAGCACTACACATGCAATTACCTTCCATGCATCCATGCAATGCACTATATTACCTCCCATGCAACAAAGCACTTTTCTTCCCCTTTCCCTTTAATACTTGCAGAAAAAGAGTGTGATATCTGTGACAACCCGCAATTTCTATCTTATACACTTATTCAAATCAATCAAAGTCAGACTCGTTTTTGATATATTCTAGCATTGTTTAGTGTCAATTTGAGAGTTCTAAGCCTAGTGTAACCAAGGTATGAGGCTAGGGATGAGTGTATTTGAGTTCAACACTTTTCAAATGAGCCAAACACCCCTTCATGAGGTGTGTGCGGCTGCACACATGGGTGTACGACCGTACACCCATCCCAATCGTACACTCTCATGTATAAATGAGAGTCTTAGCCTTCATTTACTTCTTTTCACACTCCTAAGCCAAGAAATCAACTTCTATCTCAAGTATCATCCAATTTTTCTTCTAGATCTTCAAGTTGTAAGTGTTTCTTTCTTTGATTTGATGATTCATTACACTATCTAGTAAGGATCTATCATTTCATCCATGAAATTACTCCTTTTGTTTAGATCTTCAAGTGTTCTCCAAGAACACCTACTAAGTTTTTGTACCTCAAACACCCCTATAGGCTTCTCTAGTGTAAGTACCACTCCTCATGCTTGTTACTTACTAGCTTTACTACTTAGAAAACATCCAAACGGTGATCATTAAGGATTGTACGGCCATACACACCCCATGTGGCCGTACACCCCTTTACTTAGTGCATAATGGCCTCAAAACTCATGTTTTATGCTAGCACTTGATCAAGAACACTTAGGGGATGCATGATAGAACCTTGTAATACAATTTTGACTAGTTTTACATGAATATCAAGGGTGTATGGTCATACACTCCTTGTGTGGTCGTACACACCATTTTTAAGCTCCAAATGACATTAGACTTCCATTAAGGCTAAGCATTGGTCAAGACACACTTCCTAGATGCTTAATAAGACTTTAAATCACTTAATGAAATGTTTCACCATGAGTATGCGGCCGCACACCCACTTGGTATGCACACTCTGGTCGTACACACACATGAAACACACCATTCTGGGCTTACACTCCTATATATGGCCATACACCCATTATATGCAACCCATGGTACTTCTAGAACTTGAATCTAAGTGTTTTTCTATGTCCTCGGGTGTCTTTCCTTGCATAATTAGTTGTTTAAACACTAATTAGATACATATATGTGTCACTATATGGTTATTAGGATCTGTTGTGCTCAAGTCTTCACTTGACACTTAGTTTCCTACAAACCAATCTTTCATACGTACCACACACTGCATGTGAGTTCATACCCCTTAACTTATATTTTAAATGATTTTAAATGCTTTTATGGGGGGGGGGGGGGGTGATACAAGTAGAGACTTTATAGTTATTATATCAATCACATGTGATTAATAACTATCAAACAGACGGATTTACTATACATTAAACTGTGTTATCAAACAAACTGCTTCAAATCGTTTTACAAACTCTTTTATATGCAAAACTCCTTATTAAACTCTTTCAAATGTAGATTGTCAAAATCATATCTATATAAATATAGTTATATAAGATTATAAGTAGGATTGAAAGGACTTAGGACTGATAACTCGCCTTATTTACTGTTCCTTGTTTGGTTGTGGACTTAGGGTATTTGGTTGTTTGTCCGACGGTCGTTTGAATCTTAGTTATATATTATGTGTATTTATATAGATAATAAAGCTCTACATCCAGTTCAATATGTTTGGGTAGCAAAGGTGCACAAACATGTTCATTTATACAAACAACTTTACTAGTAAACTATAATAGGTATAGTTAAGGAAGTCACTACTCATTATATCTAGTACAATGAAACATACAAGAGTCGGTTCATTCATGAATCAATACGAACATACTATGATGAGAAATTAAGACAACATACAATACACTACACTATACAAGAGAACACACTATGATGAGAAACAAAGGGAACGTACACTACACTAGTACAGAGAGAACATACAATACACTAGAACATACTATACAAACACTAGAACACTATAACATTAATGTGAGCCACTACTTCATGACATGGCAAGCAATTGTTGTGTCATGTTTTGCAACCAGAGTCTCCTAGAGGGAGAGCGTGAGTTGGTGTATAGATCTATACGGGATTGAATATCCTACACCTTGCTGATAGCTACAATGGGACCTGCAAGTCTATGCGTGACTAATGGCATACCATTTCGATGCCTTAGAGCGTCGTGTTTTAACTAGTCGATCAAGCATGGTTATAACTATATCACATTTTGCCTTAATTAAAACAATGGTTTTAAGGTAGTTAGTACAATGGTAGTGGCTATATACTAATACTAGAAGTACATCAATATTATTTTCCCATTACATTCATATTGTGAGCTTATCACATAAACGGTAATGTAAACTATATTTCTGGTAAATGATACTCTATCTTTGGGGAAAATCACACACTTTTACAAATAAACAACATATAGAACATTCGAGCCTTGGTAGAAGGCTACTTTTAGTAGAAAATATATGATTTTCTAGGAAATACAAATATTTACAAATAAACATTTACAAACACTTACAAACATTTACAAACACTTTCATACAAGCAATGACACTAAAATACTTATAAACTCACCGGCTTTAATGTTGATCTACGCTTTCAAAATAACTTGTATTCTCAGATCATCAGTAGACAGGTACCGATGCCAGATTTTTGAGAAGATGGAGCACGTTCAAGACTCATCTCTTATTTTGATTCATATTTTTGGTGTATTATAAACTATACAGAACACACTTGTATTAAAATTATATTATTAACGCAATGGATGACGTTGTTGTTTGTTTACTATTATGCATTGTTGTGATACTGTACATGACGTCCTCTGCCCCAGAACGTTTCCGCCGTTCAGGTTTTGGGGTGTGACAATATCCCACTCTTGCCAGTTCATTCCTTCACCAAACTACTCTTCCTCTCTAGAACAAAGTCAAGTCTTCAAGCATCATCACCACAAAATCGGTCCTAGGAAATTTTGGTAAGTTTCTTGTAAAACTCAAGTGGTTTTATACATTTTTAAAGTTAAGATCATCATGTTTACACACACATTTTCGTGTGTAGTTCCTTAGAACACTAGCAATTTTCGAGTGAGATTCAAGCTTGTGTAAAGCTAGGCTCAAAATCACTTCTCTTTTCTTTCCTCTTACCACACAAAATCAACCAAGGTGAGCTTCATACCCCTATGTTTTTGTGTTTTTCACTCTTTTTTTTTTTTTTTTTTTTTTTTTGGGGGGGGGGGGGGGGGGGATACAAATCAAGTTTCATTTATCTTGTATAAAAAGGTTAATATCATGTGTTAACAACATAAGGATTTTAACACATGTGTTTGTTATCATTTTGTTACATAAAATTCGTGATTAGCTAGAATTGACCCAAAATAAAAATATTTTGTGTTACAAATTTACAAACCGGTAAAAAGGTGTTAAACAAAACTACAAAGTTTGATATTTTATTCCCAATAATTGTATTAGTAAAGTAGCTCTAAACTTGTCGTCACTATTTTTGGATGGTTTAAAACCTGAGAAATATATTGTTATGTTTATCACTAGACATGGCAATTATTAACTACTTAGATAAATTTTTATAACTAGTTTTAGCAAAAGAGATTACAAGACAAACTGTTGACAGAAAAATTTGCGTGTCACAGAACACATGTCATAAAACATGTATCATGAAACTATTAAAACGCGTGTCATAAATTGCATGTCATGAAACCTGTAAAGGGAAGTCATCAAACGCTTGTGATAAAACGCTTGTCATGAATTTACACTAGTGAAGTCATTTCATTATATAATAAAAGGGAGTCAAAGTTCCCGTAAATCCGTTAATGCTCTAGTGAGACATTATCTTCACTGTACTTACCTAGCATACACTATAAGTCCTGTAATTATAACTAGAGTCTCCAGGAGGGAGAGTGATGTAGTTGTGTATAGATCTATACGGGGATTGACACCCCCATACATGAGCTGTTCACTACATCTAGACGAGGCTAGTCTAGGGTGACAAGTATCTTACCTATTTATGACGCCTGAAGAACGTCACAATAGGCATACAGTCATATCAAGCATGGTTATAATGACTCACATTAGGATTAACAATACTATCTTGGTTTTGCAGGAAGCTCACACTCCACTGGTTTTATATATTATAAAACTACATATTATTTTTCGGTATACTATTACCACTATTCCGATCATAGGGTTTAAGACTACATATTTTCATATATCAGAAAATATTGAATTTTCTGGGAACATACAAAGAAACATGCATACATACATTTTATGTCTTTAGTATAAGACATACAATTCACTATTATAGAAAATATCGGAATTTCTGGAAACATACAATATTTTTCAAACAAAACAGATACAAACCGATTCTCATACAAAAATGCTTATGAACTCACCAACATACATTGTTGATGATATTCAAAATGACTTGTATTCTCAGGGAACTAGTAAGCAGGTACCTTAAGCCATCGGGAACTGGATTTATTTTGCACCTTGAAATTGTTACTTTTTAGTTAATGTTTTGTAAACTTTGAACAAATACACTATGTAACAATGTAAGTTTGTATCTCTTAATGTATGTTGTGTAGGTTGCTATGTCCATTTATATTCAATTGTTATGATAGTATACATTGACGTCATCCGCCCTCGAATGTTTCCGCCGTCGTGGTTCGAGGGTGTGACACTTTTCTTTAATAAAACAAAACATCATAAATGGTCTCTAGGGTAGTGAAATGATGAAAATGTCTTTCACTTAACAGAAAATGATGACAGAGTGAGCAATAAGCATGAAACATCAAAAGTTTTGAAAGCACAAGGACCATCTGTGAGACTTTTTAAACTTAAAGACAATATATCAGATTTATCGAAAGCACATGGACCATTTATTATAGTTTTTCTTTAATAAAAATAGTTAAAATTAGATAATTAGGTATAACAAAACGACTATCATTGTTTAAACAAATAGTCGAAGATAGTTTTCGGTGAGTTTCAATTATCTAAAATATTAATTTTAAGAAAATCATTGTTTAAACATTTGATACATTTTGATTATGCAAATAATTAATTATTTAAAACATTATTATTTGAAGACATAATTTATCCAACATATATTAAAAAAATATAACATGTAATTTTAACTATTACACCATGTTGATTTGAAACCTATACAACTCATCAATTCATAACTAATTAATTATCACTAATTTAATTTTAATACATTAAACTCATTTGTAGTTTTAAATGAAGTTCCACATTTTCAATTTTAGTATAAGTATATACATAAATTGTTTATTTCACATTTATATTTAAACTATACTATAATAGAGACATATTTCAAAGCTCCACATTTATTTAGAACCGCATGTCTTTTTGGGAAATTTCCAGAAAAATTCTAAAATTTTACCCTAATTTATGAAAAAATCTCAAACTAAAATTTGTTTACGAAAAATGATGAATTACCAGTAAAAATAGCGTTTTGACCCTATTTTCTCGGTTTACCGGTTTCTTTACTTACATGTTTCATTAAAGTCCCATTACTTTATACTAATTTACGAATAAGTCCCAAACTAAAATTTAGTGATGATTTGACCATTTTCTTCATGTAACATATATTTTACCGATTTTATCGCTGATCTGGACGCCTAATCATTAAATGAGCCGATGAGATGGATATGTTGGGTTATATAATGTTATGTTTACCATAAAACTTGATATCTTGATATATTGTATATTTTTTGGAATATAAAATGCAATTGATGAAGACTGTAATAATCACAAAAATTAGCAATAACTATGCCTTTTATTATGCTTATAAGAAATTTCAAATTTTCTATCGAATCTTATGTACCAATATATCCATCACATCAGACATCAACTCATTTCCTGCCATTTTTTATTAGAAACACATATTCTATTGGTTTTATTGCTAATCTAGATACATAGTGATAAATGAGCCAATGAGATGGATATCAAATTTCACAGGAAATATAGTATTATATAAACCATCATACCCATCTTATCAACTAATTTAATGACTACATGTCTAAATTGACAATGAAATCGATAAAATATAGGTTTGATGGAGAAAAGGGCTAAATCAACACTAAATTTTAGTTTGTGACTTATTCGTAAATGGGGAATAAGACTAATTAAGGTAATTAATTTTTCGGTTTGTTTACATGTAGGTAACTATCTTTTTTTTTGTATACATCTAGGTAACAAACTTTTTGAAACTGTTCACATATGACCATTATGACCTGTTGTAGCAGGTTACCTCTGGTTACAGTAGGTCATAATGGTTACATGTGAACACTTTCAACAAGTTCATTACCTAGATGTATACAAAAGAAAAATAGTTACCCAAATATGAACAAACCAAAAGTAAGAGTAAATTATACGAATGGTCCCTGTGGTTTGGGGGAATTTATGTGTTTGGTCCCTAACTTATTTTTTTTTAATTCAGATGGTCCCTACTATTTTGTTTTGTTGCGTTTGGTCCATGTCTTACCTAAAAAGACTAGTGTGTCCTTATTAATTTAATTTTTTTAAATTAATTTTCTTATTTATGTATTTTTTATATGTTTAAAAAAACTAATAGACCTCACATATTTATATCTCCTCACCATCCTATCTTTCATCATCATAAATTTTTATTTCTTTTCCATATTTAATGACAATTAAGTCTTCACCATCTATTCTTTTTCAGTCCTTCAACTTCAGCAAACCAACACCACAACCCAATAAAGTGAAGAGACTATGGGTTATGGTGTTTGTTCGCCAGAGTTGAAGGATAAAAAAAAGGATGGTGAAGACTTCTCAAAGGTGGTTTCAGAAAATAGAGGTTGAAGAGGATGTGAGATGGGATGGTGACCGGTAGGACCCAAATAAAATTTCTCAAAGGTGGTTTCAGATTTACGGTGAGGAGATACAAATATATGGGGTCTATTAAGTTTTTTAAACATATAAAAAAACATAAATAAGAAAATTAATTAAAAAATAAATTAATAAGGGCATAATAGTCTTTTTAGGTAAGACAGGGACTAAGCGCGCAACAAAAATAAACAGTAGAGACCATCCGAGTTAAAAAGAATAAGTTAGGGACCAAATGCACAAATTCCCCTATACCATAGGGACCATTCATGTAATTTACTATTACTTTTGGTTTTGTTCATATTTAGGTAACTATTTTTTTTGTACACATCTAGGTAACGAATTTGATGAAATTGTTCACATATAACCATTATGACCTGCAGTAGCTGGATGTAACCTGCTACAGCAGGTCATAATGGTCATATGCGAACAGTTCCAAAAAGTTTGTTACCTAGATGTGTATAAAAAAAGATAGTTACCTATATGCGAAAAACCTAAAAAGATAATTACCTTAACAAGTCTATCCCCTTCGTAAATTAGGGTAAAATAATGGGACTTTAATGAAACAGATAAGTAATGAAACCAGTAAATCGAGAAAAAAGGGGTCAAATCGCCATTTTAACCGGAAATTCATGTTTTTTCGTAAACAAATTCTAGTTTAAGACTTTTTCGTAAATTAGAGTAAAATTTTAGAACTTTCCTGGAGATTTCCTGTCTTTTTATATTTTCTAATGGATTTCTATTATCTTTTAATAACTTTTTCTAATTATTTTAATATCAAACATGTTATATAAGCTATTACATGTGACTTTAGATTCTATATTTGTCCCTTTAGTTCTTGGTTTCTTAAAAGGATTTTAGCCCTTAAGTTTTTATGCAATGTGTTTATGAAATATTGCTAATGTTTTGTGTTCATATTTTTCATATAATCAAAATTGTAATGTTTTGGATAACAATTTCAATTAATCATTCAAGCTAAACTCGAAGAAGCATAGTTTATGAATATCAACCCAAAAGTAGGTAATGTAAAACGTTTTCCTATTTACCTCGATCATATTATTCATATATTCATTATGGTTTCTTAAAAGGCTTATTTCACTAAGTGTTTATCCAACTTAACAACCATTAATTTGATTTTTAGTACATTAAATTCGTTTATTGATTTGCAACTTATACAACCCATCAACTTCTAATTAATTAACTATTTTAATTTCATTTTTTTAGTAATTAAACTCATTTGCAATTTTAGTTTTAATTCCAACTCTTCAAATCCGACATAAAATATACTGATGTTATTGATTTCTTACAACTTATTTACTTGAAATCTACATAACTCTTCAAATTCAAATTAACTAATCACCATTAATTTGATTTTAGCACATTAAACTCGTTTCTAATTTTAAATTCAGTGTTAACTCTTCAACTTTTAAAATAAAATCTTGTTAAACTTATTGATGTATGTCAAATAAGCATGGAAATGGTTCGGACTATTTTTAAAAAATTACTATATATATATATATATATATATATATATATATATATATATATATATATATATATATATATATATATATATATATAGAGAGAGAGAGAGAGAGAGAGAGAGAGAGAGAGAGAGATGTTGGATCAATGACAAACTTCATTGAATAAGCAAACCAACGAACCAACAAATACCTTGAATCAGTTGATTTCTTTTATGAATTTCTTTCCTTCCTCGCAGTTAAATAAAAGAACCAACGAGCTAATTACTAGTGTTTGATTACATAGATTTAAAACTTATTAATTTGAAGTAAACTTAAAAAAATCTTATTCATTTGAATAATGCACTACGTTTTTTCCTATTATAATTCTTGTGCCAATGAAACCAAAATATCAACTAGTTTATGTACTTGTGTAAAAAGTTTAGAAGGATTTGATGAACAACAATGATTTTTCTTATTAGTTGTGATGATCACGTAGATACGGGAAGAAAAAAAAGAAAAAAATGTAAACTGTAAAATTGTGATTCTCTACTTGCGTACAACTAAAAAATGCACACAAAGAAGGGTTATATAATTTGCTTTGAAGTGATTGAACATAAGCAAGATTGAAAACTTATTGATTTCAAGTAAACTTTAAAAAATTCTTATGCATTTGGTTGATACATTTGTTTTTTCCTATTTGTTGCACAAAAACCTAATTACTAAATCATTCTTCGGTTATAGAGATTGAAAATCTATTAATTTGAAGTAAACTTTAAAAAATATCTTATGCATTTGATTGATGTGTTGGTTTTTTTCCTTAAAATGTGAAAATGAACAAATGTCGTTGTTCTTGTTCAATGTTCATGCTCCATTTTGAATGTTAAATAGTATACTTTAGGCTAAGTCTTGACAGTTGGGAACAAAGGAAAGACAAAATAACAATGTTTAGGTTAGTTAGCTAAAACTACAAAACTAATTACTTATAAAGAGGGTACTTGATATAGGAATTGTCGAACATATAATTAAAAATGAATGCTTATCATCATCATATTATTATGTTTTCAAATTCAAAGTAGTATGTAAGATCATGATTTTTCAAAAAAAAATAAATAATAATAATAATAAATTTAACAAATATGAATAAAAAAATGTTAGTGGTAGTCTTGTTAAGAAAAACACCACAAGTGTTACTTGAAATTTTTTCATAAAAATCCTTCATTATTCAAAGTTGTAAAATTCGAATCAAACAAATACCAAAGCAAATGTAAATGAAATATTACAACGCGACTCAAACCGGTATCATTACTAGTGTCAAGCTATAACTACCCAAAAGATCCAACCTCACAAGGCCATCAATGTCCAACTACCTATATTCATGCGAATGTCACAACAACAGGCAAGAAACAAGTGTTAGCATCAACACAATGAGTTAATCTCAAGTACATAATATGGAAACAAAGCATGCATGTACATTATGTCAAAACATGCAATCACATCAATCCATGCATTATTCATTGAAAGTTACTAATGTATAGTTGCACATGTTAATCTCGAAATTCTTTTCATCGCAGTAATTATTAAATTATTTTCTTCGCTAGAATTACTATTAATGTCACTCGCTAACTAGGGTCTAAAACATCACTAAACTCTCCAAGGAAGATCACATTCGCTAATAACATGACCTGGCGACCCAATGCACCAAATGAGGCGCGACCCCTATCCTTAGCATTGTCCATGGTACTCCGCATTTGCTACCATTCACTACCAACGTGACCTGGGTACCAGTGCACCAAATGGGGCACGACTCCTATCCATAACACTATCCATGGTTCTCAATCCTCACTACTTCGACTATGCATGTGCAACATAATATTTGTCGTTTGAGGGTGCTACACGGTACGTCCATGAGCATACCTACAACCAAACGTGATGTTTATACATGGTATCCAGTACCAGTATACCAAATGCACCAATACCATGTTTCGAAATGGTTATCTAGAAAACCATTCAACATCGACTTGGCTTAAGCTCTTTTCCTCCAACGATATGTTGGATCTATATGAAAGAATCATTATTGAGTGATATTGCTAATAATATATGATCCTATAGGACACATCTTTATCAAGTTGCCATAATTTGTATATTTATTATCAATATGATTATTAATAAATAAATAAATTCTTGTATTTAAATATGGAATAATTATTGTTTTGTGAAAATAATAATAAAAAGAGAGTATAACTAGTTATTGTATCATATAGTATGATTTAATAAGTTACGTACAAAGTTTTGGACACTTTGGTTATGTCATGATATACATGATCATTCCTATAGCGGAAGCATATGGAGCTCAACCTATTCTTTCCTTTCCAGATCTTCAATTGTATAACTGGGCGATTGATCCTTACTCGGTATTACATCATGTTGCATAGGTAGATACACTTTCTTAGAATCTTGCATTTTGAATCTTTTCAAAACTTTATCTATGTACTTTGGCTTAGTCTAAGTAAACATTTCGATCTATCTCTATAGATCCTTATGCGCAATATATAAGTTGCTTTTCCAAGATCCGTCATAATGAAACAATTCCCAAGCCAAGTCTTCACACTATGAAACATTGGAATGGTGTTTCCTATAAGGAGTATGTCATCAACATACAACACTAGAAAAACTATGTTACTCCTACTAGATTTGACATATGCACAAGACTCATCCTTACTTCTAGAAAATCCAAAGTCCTTAACTTTTTTATGAAAGCAAAGATTCAAGCTTAATGATGCTTGTTTGAGTCCATAAATTGACCTCTCAAGTTTGCACACTCTATTAGGATATTTTGGATCAATGAAGCCTTCAGGTTGTGTGATATAGACATCCTCTATCAGTTTCCTATTAAGGAAATTGGTCTTCACATCCATTTTCTATATTTCATAATCGTAGAAAGCGGCTATGGAAAGTAATATTCTAATAGATTTAATCTTGGCTACTCATGAAAAGCTTTCCACATAGTCAATTCCTTGAGTCTTATTGTATCCCTTAGCAACAACCTATATTTAAAAGTGTGCACATTCCTATCTATGTTGGTCTTCTTCTTGAAGACCCACTTGCACCTAATGGTTTTAATACCAGACGTAGGATCAACCAAATTCCAAACTTGGTTATCATACATGGATTTAATTTCATTTTACATGCTCTCCTTCCATTTGGTAGATTCAGTGCCTATCATTTATTTCTTATAATTAGATGGTTCATCCATATTGGCCAATGTATGATCATCGATTAGTACTCTCCTTTAGTTTCAATAAGGAATCCATAAATCTCAAAAGGAAAATAAACCCTATCAGATCTACGAAGTAAAGAGTAGGAATTCTATCAGTAGACTCAATAAATTGATTAACCTTAGGTTGAGTACCAGTTTCAACTGTAGGTCCTTCGTTTGAATCATAAATTTCTTCAAGATCTATAGGGCTCCCACTAGTCTCTTTGGATATTATCTCACTCTTGAGGAATAAGAACCTTAAAGAAAAAAAACCTCGTTCTCAGAAGGATTATAGAACAAGTATCCAAAAGACTTTTGTGGGTAGCCCATGAAGAAACACTTTTCTTATCTAGGTTATAATTTATCGTTATCCTCGCAAGAACGAAAACTTCGCAACATCATAACTTTAAATGTGCAAGACTGGGAGGTTTCCCATTCCATATTTGAGAAAGGTATTTTAACGGCCTTATTATTTGGTAGGTGGTTTAATATATTAGTAGTTGTCTCTAGGGTGTAACCACATTTCAGAAAGGTATTTTAGCGGCCTTATTGTTTGTGGGTAGCCCATGAAGAAACACTTTTCTTATCTACGTTCGATTTCTTCTCTCGGAAACACCAATCAGTTGTGGTGTTCTGAGAGGAGAAAATTGTGAAACAATCTCACAATCCTTTAGATGATGGATAAAATTAAGACTCAAGTATTATCCACCCCTGTCGGATTGGAGCATCTTGATTTTCTTCCCCAGTTGGTTTTCAACTTCCTTTTGGAATTCTTTAAACACCTAAAATTTTCTAACTTATGCTTCATTAAGTAGATATATCCATATCTATTAAACTCAACAGGAAAAGTCACAAAATAACGTTCACCATGCCTTGTAGCAGATTTGAAATATCAACATGAGTCAATATGGATTAAGTCCAACAAATCCTTGTCTCATTCATAGTTTCCTATGAAAGGCTTTTTCGTCATTTTTCCAAGTAAGTAAGACTCACATAAATCATTCTACTCTAGGTCAAAGGATTATAATACCCTATACTTTTGGAGCTTAGCGATTCATTTCTTGTTTATATGGCCAACAAGACAATACCACAAGAACAATTTATCCAATACATTAGGATTAGAAGAACCAACACATTAGTGTTGCATATACAAAAAACACTTTCATAAACACCATTACAAGAACTAGCTTTGAAAATAAATGAACCACTTTTGTAAACCAAAATATCACCATGAAAAACCGCATGACACTTGATAGAAAAATTATTCTCTACTTGACGTGTAAGTTAACGAAACATGCTTCTTTAACAATATAATCTCACAACTGACACATCATACTTATTTTTTCTGTAGTGATGTGTCGGTTAACCACACACGCTCCATCATAAAAATATAAGTAATATGTGAGTTTTCATGGGTAATACATGCTCACATTTTGATATATAAAATGGGAATTTTGTTTTATTACTTGATTAATACTTTTAATCTTGAAAGAAAATTTGATCGAACCCATACGGTAACTCCACTCTCAAGATACAAATAGGCGGTGAGGGTGGTAAGCGCGAAACATTTTAAAAATAGACCTCATTATGAATCATAGAGACCACCTTAAACCTTTCTAAGAGTTTTAGACTGGGTGCACCTAGTTTTGATTCGAAGATAATGTTTTTAATTAAACATGTGATATAATTGGTATACATATAGAAGTTATACCATATAATAAATTTAAACCTTTTAAATTTATATGTTCTTGCCTTTCTAATTTAATTTTCTTATTAAATGAAGTTCTAGATAAATATTCAAAGTTTAAATAATATTCAAAATTTAACCAATTAAACATTCCAATTAAATTTTCAATTAAATAAGATTTCAAATTAATCTAAAATTCAAATATTCATATTTAAATAATTAAAATAATAATTTAATCAAGAGGGTTATCTCCAGTATTTCAAAAATAGATAAAATCTTAAACCTGAAAAATTGTCGGACGTGCCAAATCCAGCAAAGGGGTGCATCGCGCCTGTGACTAACATGTATCTTTTGTTTTCTTTGATTCTTACAAAGTTTGAGCAATATAAATAAAACGTATTAGTCTATATTTGTTTGGTTTTATTAGTATCATACACATCAAGAAGGTAGCAAAACAATCTAGAGATTTACCTAAGAGTACATGCACCATCGATCTAGGTTTTACTAGTTATAGCAACGTACATTGAAAAACAACAAGAAAGAACATTCTAGCCTCTTGGTTTCTTGCTTGAGATCTTATGAAGGCTATTTTTTTGCAATGGATGAAGGATCCAAAGTAGAACCCCTCTAATAAATTCAGACACAAAAACTCCAAAAGCAAAAAGGAAGAACCCTAGAATAGGGTTTAGTCGAAATTCTCTAACCCTTGGAGAGAGGTTAGAAATTTCATATGGAAGAGAGAGTGAGAGAGACAGAGAGACAGAGTGGATGAAATTATGAGAAAAATCATCCCATAGGGTTTGACCCCTCGTAGTCTATTTATAGGTAGTTGATGAAATCCTAAAGGATACAAACTCTTATGGTTTATCCTCACCTTATCTAAAAGCTACCTTATCCCTATCAGTGATGCATTCAAAACCGTCCACCCTTAGATCTCTCGGAGCTTCTGGAATATTCATATTAATCTCTTAAATTAATTAATTTATGACCTTTAATTAACTAAAATAGTTTAATTTATTACCAAAATATTTTCTAATTAATGTATTAATTTTTTAATAAATTAATAAGTTATTTTCTCCATTTCCGTAATGTTATTTGGGTTACGAGACCAACTCAAAAGGAACCTAATATTATTAGAAATAATATAAGAATATTTAATGACCTTGTACACCATTTCTAACAAGGAGGTTGAGGATATGGTGTTGGAAAAAAGAGATGGGTCCTCATCAAGGATGAATGAATCACAATCAGCAAGAAGGAAGAAGGATGAAAATACGAGTAAGGGAATTGATCTTCATCAAAGGTAACATGTTGTGAGATAATAGATCAATGCATCTATAACCATGATGATAAACAAAAGGCCCAAGGTAGACACATGTCGAGGAATGAGGTGAGAGTTTGTGAGGAGAAGTAGACAAAATTTTCGGGTAGCAGAGACACCCAAACACTTAGAGTTGATCATAAGAAGGAGAAAACCCAAGGTGAATCTCAAAAGGGGCATAAAGATGAAGGGTAGTAGTGGGCATAAGATGAAACGTATAAGAAGCAAAAAGAGAGAGGCTTGGAGGAGATATATACACATGGTCTTGTTAATGGTTCGTATTGTGCTTTCAAATTTACCATTTTGTTGCAAAGTATAAGGACAAGAAAAATGAATTTTAATTCCTTGATCTTTGAAAAAAAAATCCTAGTGTGGTTTGTTATTAAATTATTATTCCATTGTCACATTGAAACAACTAAACGTCGGTTTTAAACTGGTTTACAACATAAGCATGAAACGAGTTGAAGATAGTGAATACTTTGAACTTAGCACGTAACGGAAATATCCATAACAAATAAGTGAAATCATCTAAAAAGAATATAATTAATGCCACTAAGGCTTGGAACTTGATATTTACATAATCAAAGTGGATTAATTCAAAGTATGAGATAAAGAGAAAGGAAAACTATGATGATTCCCGAGTTGACAAGCATAACACAACGAATTATTTTGACTATAACATGAAATAAAATTATACGATTGAAGAAGCTAAAAAATAGAGTTTCCCAGATGAACAAGTATCCAATGCCAAGTGTCATGAGAAACGACAAGGGAAATAGAAGTATCACAATGAGCAAAAGATGGAAGGAAAGGGTAGATATCGTAATGGTTACTATTGTAGCGTTGCAGAAAACTACATGTGCTAAGATCATTCATGTTAAAAACAAAAGGATCAAAATCAACAAAAACATTATTTCTAAGGGTAAATCTTTGAGCGAAGATAATACTTTTAACCATTTTATCAGAATCGAGAGCATTTTTAAGGAGAAATGATTACCAGAAATAGGAAAGAAAGATTGTCTTATAAATTTAAGAGGCAATACAACACCATTACTAACCACGATAAATTTTGAGTAACATGGAGTTAGAGAGTGCATTTTTGGCTCAAATACATGTGAGAGCTTGCTCCATAATCCATGTAGTATTATTTAACACGTAATGGTCATATTGACTTAGCTTGGAAGACTGAAGACAAATATATGAGTTGAGGATGTGAAGTATTACCTCCGACTATCGAGTTTGGATGTTGCGGTTGTGAGGATACTGAACCGTAAGGTTATTCGGTGGCATATGTGTGATGTGGTGGTCTGTGGGAATGTAGTAGGGGCTACAGAGAAAGGTCGAAAGGAGACAACAGTTGTGTTGGCTGCTGAAAATACTGAAATGCATCATGGGAAAGTTGTTGGTAGAATCTGAGAGCATTTAGAGGTTGTTGAGGAGCAGCAACAACGAGATGAAGCTATTGAGAAGATCTGAAGGAAGAAAAAGGTGGTCCAAGGAGGTTGCGAGCTTGCATGGGAGGTGCACCAAATATGTTTTGAGTTCTGTAAAAATAATTGTAAGTGAACGGTGCAACTTGAAAAACTATAACCAGAGAAATACTTGAGGAAACATTAGAGTTATCTCATCCCCCCCCCCTCTTTTATGAAGCACCCAAACCATTATTTTTTCCTTTATTTAATTTATTTCATGATTTTCCATTGTTCGAGGAGGAATAAAGAGCAACTGAGGAAGTAAGACGTGTATCACCAAGAGGGTCGGTTGATTCTTCACGAGACTCATAAATCAAGAGGATATTTATGGCTTCAAGGAACAATGGAAATAGTTTTGTACTAGTGATGACATTGACAATATTGTGGTAGGAGGGAAGAAGTTGTCATAAAATTTGCATCACCAACTTGACTTCATCAACGAATCACAGTTCGCTAATGCTTTAGCCAAATTCTTGTGTGACATCTTTTTATTCAGAAAGAACTCATCAAGTTTATCCCAAAGGTATTTAGAAGTGCAGTTGTCATTGGATGTTATTTGCAACAGGTTTGCATCACAAGTGCAATAAAACCACGATTTGATCTTAGAATCAATAGCCACCCAATCCTCATCTTCATCTCCTTGAGGTTAAGATTTTCCAGTGAAATTTCCATATACCTTAGCACCTTTTCACATGTCCAAAAAAAAATCTACTCCACTATTTGTATTTAGAACCATCTATAGATAACTTGAAATTGAACTGCAAGTAGATGTTAGTAAGGAAAAAAAACCAGTTGACTAGTAGTAGGGTTTGATGGCATGACATTAGAATTCACGGCGAAATTGGACATCGAGAATTAGGGAAAAAACAAAAAATAAATATAACATAGACAAATAATAATAAGATTATACACTAACCGTGGGTAAAGGGAACTTAATGAACACATAGGGTAGTTAGTGGTAGTAGAGGCAAACAATGACAACACCAATCAACAAAATCAAACAACGAGAACAAAATATATGAAGAAATCCTCAACGCACGAAGCAGATTGGCAGTTGTGAAGTTGCATCGACGGCAACAATGACATGAGGAGCTGTGGTAGCGGGCACGATCAACATGAGCAAAGAAAACAAAAAATAGGAATAGGCTTTTTATTTTTTTGGGATGTGTTTCATAAATTATTAGCTTGATACCATGTTAATTATTGTGGAAAAACCATCATTAGGGTTGCATGTACTGAGATCCATGGGCGTCTGGGCGACTGTACGGGGATCATGTCGTGGAGGGGAACCCATTTTTACAAATGATTCAATATAATCGACTAGTAATCCATGCCAGAAAAAAATTGATTCAAAGGTATTGTCACCGGGCCAAAGTCAGGTCACTCTCCAATTCTCTCATCAGTCCAAGTCGGAAGTCGCTATAAAGCTATTCCTTTTCTTGAACTTGTTAATTCGTTGATGGCGTGTGTGTGTTTGATTATTGATTAACTGTTTGTTTATAAATAAGTGCACCATCTCATTTAGAAATCAAAATTTTAAGTTTCAAAATCCAATAAGATCACTCAACTTCAATCGCTTTTGGCCTTCTTCAATTTCAGATTATTTTTTAATTGATTGTTTCAATTTTAGAAATCAGAATCGATTTTCTACGAAATTTGATGCTCAACTGTTGTGTTTCAATCTCATAATCAATCGACTTTTGTTGTGGCTTGTGTGATTGATTGTTTCAATTTCAAGTGATTCATTCTTTTCAAACAAGATTTAAACAATACAATAAGTATGGCAAGAATTTTGGTGTTTTTTTCCAAAAAAATTAAAGGAATTTGATTATAAATTCTTAGGTTGTGTTGTAGCTGTTGTAGCCATCTTGAACTCGCATTTAAGTATGGTGAACAATTAGAGATTGATGCAAATAAACTTTAATAATAGTTAAAGCTGGTTGACGAGTTCTTATCGAGTGAAACTACTAACCCCACCAATCTTTAAAATATATGACAAAAAGCCAGTTGTTTTCCTAGTGCATTTCCTAGTGCAATTAATGGACAGAGTATTGTCGACTATTCGAGTAACTATCGCATTTGCAGAAACAAGTTTCTTAAAATTGAAGTTGTTAACGTCATACTTACGGTCCACAATATTACGTGAAAGAGTTAATGACTTGGAAATGATAGGTATTGAGAACAATATATTCGGAAGTACTGATTATGAAAAATTGATGAACAACTTTGATTCTAACAATGCTATGAGAGTATGGTTATTCATCTAAATATGTGATATTAGATTTAATATTATCCCTCTTTTTATGTTGTTCTTCTAACAATTATTGACTTATCGTAGTATTAATTAGTTTTGATTATACATATAAAAAATATGTTTAATGTCCAAGCTTATTTTTTGGATATGACCCTCAAAATCAACAAGACATGCATAATATCAATGTATAATGTACATAAATGTATTAAATTGTACAAACTACCTAAGACTTATTTAATGTATGTTGATTTATGACCTTTAAGTATTTTAAATAAAGTAATTGCGATTTTATATACCAAAAATGTTGAATCAAATCATAGATTTTTTTTTATGTTTTGTTGAGGAATACAAAACACATACATGACTAGATTTTAAGGTAACATGTATCAACAAAAGTAATTTTTGTTTTTAAAATTAGTCTTTAAGTTTTATAAAGAATTATTAAAAACTCAACTTATAATTTTATAATCTCCACATAATTTTATAACTGCTATATTATTTATATTACTCAATAATTTTAATATGAAGATACGATGGTACATAGTACATATAATCAAATCATTACATATAAGATGGTGCAATAAGTAATTTAAGGGGTATGTATAGAATGAGTCTTATCTTATTACGAGATAATTTATTTAAAAAACCAATCTCATAAAATAACTCCAACAATAAAATAATCATAATTATTAGAACTTTAAAAAAAAAAAAAACAAAAAAAAAGCCTTCAAGTACTTTGCATGGTCAAGTCTTAATTTGTCTCTAAAACCTCTCATACGTAATTTCCAAAGACCGAACAACTTTTAAACTTTAAAACGAATATGAATGCACCGAGCATCAGAACACTAGCAGTCAAAGATGCCACACATATACTCCTCAATTGATGTTCCAAAAAACTATAAATATAATAACAAAAAAAAAAGTACTCCTCAGGAGTTTCAATTATGATTTCTTAGGTAGCCACAAGAAGAAACTAATTTTTTAAAAAAATACAAAAACATGAAAACTTACCATGGACATCATAGTTACTGGTTCCCGTACGTAATGACGAACTTTAAAGATGATATTTGATTTTCACCACCAACTTATCAATTCTTCAATAGTTTTCTTCTTCATCATCAATATCATATACATATTTTGTATCATATACGGATTTAATGTCACAAAATAGACCATTATTGTTTTCATCCTCGTCATTCTCGAAAGTCGAGTCATATGTGGCCTCCGTTAATGGTGATATACATATGAAGATATCTCATGGGTCTCGACTGCCAATCCTTGGATTTTTATAAAATATGAGGTTTGCAGCTCTGCAAAGTCTTCCACAACCGAACATCTTAATTAATTGATATCTGATACCAAATGATATGAAAGACACAGAAAACATAAAATTACGATACTTTACAATAACAAAGAACAATTTCTAATTCGTATAAAAGTTTATTAAAAACTTCATTTATAATTTCATAATCTCCAAATAATTTTAGGACAACTACCTTATTTGTAATAGCATAGAAACCATATAATATTAACTAGGTATAAGACTCATGTAATACATGAGTTTATTGAAAAGAAAAAAAACTAAATATAAAATTATAAACATTTGAGAAATTTGAATTTAAAAGAAAATTGAGAAAAATATTGAATTATCAAAATTAAAGTGTTTTTTCTTTAAATTTAAACAAATAATTTAGATAAATAAATAAATGAAATTAATGAAGTTATAAGTAATTTTGAAATGAAAAGAAAAGTTCATTAAGTAAATTAATATGCATTTATTATTGAATTAAAATACTATGTAGAATTAATAAAATAGAAAAAATCATAAAATGAGACGCGTAATAAAAATTATAATTCAAAATAACCATAAAATGACATTTTACAAATTAAATGAAAGTGTGATAAATATCAAAAAAAAAATCTTTATTTATTAGAGGAGATTGTAATTGTAATTATAATAAATTCATCTAATTTAAAAGATAATATTAAGAATAAATATTTTATCCAATCGGAATATAATTTGAAAAAGTTTATCTACAAAAATATCATAAGCAAAACACAATCATAATTAAGAAAAATAAATAAATAATAAAACGTCCTTCAATAGTTCAATTACCATCATGTTTGTTGTTTGCTTAAAGATAATGTATCCTTTGTATCAATTCTTTTTCTTATTTTCATAATAATAAATATATTTAATGTCTCATAACTTGGAAAAAAGTTGACAAATAGAAATCAATGGTGTAACCAAGTCGACTCTCATAGTCGCGTAATAACTTATCATTAGACAAAACTGCAAATTTGGTCCTTGTGGTTTGCAAAAATCTTTGGATGGGATCCAAAAAGTTTCCAGCTTGCACAGAATGTCCAAAATTAAGGTTTTTCTGGGTTTTTGGTCCTAAACTTAAGAAATTCTTGTAGTTTTGGTCAATGCAGCACTTGAATTGACTGTTTTGCCCTTTAAATTTCTTTTTTGTATTTTTTATATTCTATTTTATAAATATTAATGCAAAAAGGAATTAGGTTGGTTCACCGCATCTCTCTCTCTCTCTCTCTCCCTCTCTCTCTCTCCCCACCCCATCGGAGCCCTCTCCCATTCTCTTTCTTCTTCTTCTTCCTCCTCCTCCTCATCTCTCTCTATCTCTCTCTCTCTCTCTCTTAAAATAAAATGCCATGGTTGGACTTGTATGCTTTTTTCTTGCTTGAAAATAAAAACAAATCCACATAAACCAAACACATACACATACATTCCAGATTACTAATCGTTTCTGTCTAAAAGCTCTTATTAAAAAACCCAGATATGTGGAAAAAAAAGAGAGCTTGTGTTTCATCTGGGTTTTGTTTTGAGGTTGTGAAAAATTCCAACTAAACACAATCACCAACAACACCAAATTCCCCCAATTGATGAGTCGATGATGAGATGATGAACTGGTAACACAGGCATCGATGATGAGATGATGAACTAGAATATGAGGAATGCACACTAATTCCCCCATCCCTTCTTCTTCTTCTTCTTCTTCTCACCTGCACACACCGTTGTTGAGTTCCAGCTATCAAAGTTTTCATTTGCTCCATTAGTGTCGTCATCATCATTGCTACTTCTTTGAATCAGAACCCTAACCTTTGGTTCAACACAAAACTGTGTAAGGGATTCCATATATGTTGTTCATCATCGGACAGCCACCATCAAAGAAATTAGGGCTCTTAAGAAGTAAGGGTTGATAAGCAACATAAATTGAAGCACATTTCCACAAATAATCGAAGATCTGACATCTGGGTTCAATACACATAGTGAAAAACTGAAACACGCACACACTCGAGAAAGAAAAAAATGGTGTAAACTCGATTGAAGAAAAATTAACTTGTGTGTGTTTTCTTTCTGATTTGCAGGTCGTGTTTATGATTGTGGTGGTCGATGGTGGTGTGTCCATGGAGAGAATATGGTGAGAAGATGATGGAACTGTGGGAAGAAGCGATGGAGTAATTGGGTTTTTGGTCATGGGATGAGAGAGAGAGAGAGAGAGAGAGAGAGAGGTGGAGTGGGGTCTATCTTTTTTGTTTTTTATTTTTATTTCATAAAGTATTATAATAAATACGAAAAGAAAATATAAAATTGAAATTAAAAGGGTAAATCAGTAATTTCAAATCTTTTTGGACCAAAAACCTAGAAAAACCTTGATTTTGGATCTTCAGTGCAAGCTGAAAACTTTTTGGACCCCATCCAAAGATTTTTGCAAACCACAAGGACCAAATTTGTAGTTTTATCTTATCATTATTAGTGTTTCAGGCACGTGACTTTTGTCTGAAATAATAAACATAAATAAATCGTAATAAATATAACTAGTTATTAGAGTTGAACAGTTAAACGAAAGACACTTTTTATATATAAAGAAATATATAAAATAGCCTAAATTGTTAATGACTTACAAAAAATAACTAAAAATTAGCATTTAACAAAAAAAAAAAAAAATAACCAATATGGTTTATCACCTTGTATGCTGTTTCATGGCACACGTAGTTTCATGGTCCATTATTTTAAATATTTAAACTTAAAAAGATTTATAACTCATTTTTCATATTTAATAATATGAAAATTATCTAACAATTTTTAAGTAATCTTATATGTAGTTTCTTTTATTATATATGTTGAAATTTAGAAGTAACATTTATGAATTTTTTTCAAAATCAGAAAAACATGAAGAATGAAATGTGGTACAAATCTTAAACGTAAAATTTGTTTATCAACTATACATTCGAAGATGACTAGAAAGGAAACAGCATGTATGACTGTATACCACAACAATTCAGTTGGAGGTACTGCAACACCCTTAAAAAAATTGTTTTATGTATATAAAAAAATTATTTGCAAACATGTTCTATATTATTGTACTTCCAGTTAAAGAGATTATATCATGTTTTTTTAATGTCCTGAATATGATAACTACATAGAATATTTATTAACAATGTTTATACCCCCATACAAAAATTCGTAGCTCCGCCACTGCAGCAATTTAGTGTTTTCGAAAATGGACAAAATGAAAAAATATATCTATATAAAACAATCGCAGGTGAAAGGACGATTCGGCAGACGAGTTGACGAAACTGTAGGCATTTTTGCCTCATATGCGGTTTCGTTGACTATTTTGGATAAACCTTTTTTTGTTATTTTTTTTCTAAGTCAATATAAATTAAGCTATTTTTATAAAATTCTCTAAATGTTTTAGGGGATGTTCAACTCATACTTGTCTTTTTCTTTCTTCCTTTCTGTAAAATTTGAAATTCAAAAAAGAAATTGAAATTCACTTGATTTAGATTTCAAACAATTAAAATTCTTTGATATGTTTGGTTGACAAAACTGACATATATTTTACAAAAAGTTACATATATATTCTCTCAAAGATTAACACCTTTACTAAGTATGATACTCACAAAATGGATATTTAAGATTATTAAGTGATGAATGTTTTACCTAAATGGATGGTGGCTGACGATGGTGGGAGGTCGGAGACGGATCCTAGATGACAATGGTGGTTGACCATGAAATTCAGCAACACTATGGACAATGGCTTCTGACCTTTGGCGGTGGAGCGGTGGCAACAAAGTCTCGCCCTCAATTGGTGGAGGCAATGTCGATGAAGCTTTCTAGCTAGGCGGAGCTTTGGTTGATCAGTAGTGGTGAATGAATAATTGATTACAATTAAGTGTCCGATGTTGTAAGTCATTATTGATTAACTTTGAATTCGACTACTGGAAATATGGAAACGTATATCTTACAGGTTAATCCCTTATAAGTTGGACCGAGAAGCGGTGATAGTGGGAGAAAGGGTCAATGTTTTTTGATTTTGAGGAGTGTCAGTCTTTTTCTACAAGGACATGTATCAATTGAAAATAGAGAAAGTCAATGATCTTAAAAAACTTTAGCCGTCGGCTCCAAACTAGCCAAACTAGAAACCACTCAGCTTCATAATATCATTGTTCATCAGCCCTACGTTTTTTTAATAATGTATATAATTTTGTGATTATATAGAAAATTACAAATTTAACATTTTATTATAACTTCCACACATAATCAAGGCTTTCACTGTTTTCTAATGATTACCATCTCTATTCCCACAATGTTTATCTTCGATGGAAACATACGTTTGTCTAGTGAGCAACTTCTCCAGTGACTCCTTTTGTGTTTTTTTGAAACCACATTTTTTCCCTTTGCATTTCATACTTCATAGATTTACAATTGGTTAAAAATATAATATTATTGAGGCTTTAAAACTCTGTCATATTGTTTTAAAAGGTTCCTAATATTTTTTTTGGTACTCTAGAGACTAAAGTTATCACGTATTATGAAAGCCACTTGACCTGTTATAATAGGTTTTAATGTCACTATGACTCCACCTCATCTCTTCCAACTTCCTCATCTCCAGGTGTTCACGTAACTCGTCGTACTCCAATAAAAATCACAAATAAAAGAAACATCTCCCTCTTCCATAAGCAAGTCGCAAAAATCAAAGAACGGAACAAAAGAAAGAAGGGGTTTTTATTAGTTTTTTTTACCATGAACATTGTTCATAGTCTTCTCAAAGAAAAGCTCTTGATTCATCAGCCTTTCGCTTGCAAGTTCTTCGATTTGATAATGTGACCACCATTAGCATCTCCCTCACAAAATCGACACGTACAACAAAAGACTAGAAGGGGAACTCCTTGTTCCTCGTTTACTTTTCTTGCACCTCAAACCCACCTACCAATCAGAAATCAAAATGGGAGAGAGCTCTTTTATTTCTTCTAGAGTTCTTAGGCTATAAAAAATCAATCTGTGCTTTTCTGAGTCCAGCCCTAGCACCAATACAAGTATTAAAATATAAACCCTGATGGTCAGCTTCTAGCATCAGTTTCTTTGGCGACACAAATGATTGGAGCAATTTCATGTGGAGTTCTTAGGCTATCAGAAACCTCAATTGATTTCAATACCCTACGAATACCAAATTTACCCAAAGAATATACCCAAAAACTCGAGTAAACTTCATGACTTTGAAAGTCAAAGTCAAAAATTAAAATGAAAGGATGATAGAATGATGCAGTCGTTGCATTTTGATGAGTAGGATGAGGTTTACCTACTTACCCTTTCATTTATTCAATCATATTATTTTTAACATATAAACATAGAATTTATGCCCTTTGAGTACCACAAATAACATAAATGAACTTTTAAATCAAAACTGATAAGTTTGTAAGGTCTGAGTGATTTGATTAAAACAATCTAAAATATACACACAAATCAGATTTAATGGAAACCCAAAAGCTTCGGTTTAGGGATTTTTTGAAAACCTTACTCAATAATACTTATGATCCACTATCTCTACCAATCTTCCCTCTCATATTCCAAAATTTTCTTTTCATCCAAATTCGAAAAGGATGAAGATGGATTGTGTAGCCCTTAAGGTCTGATTTTAATGAAAAGAGGAGTGATAAACCCTTAAAGTTTACCACCTCACCACCCTTAATATTAGCATACGAAAGATCTTCAAAAAGAGAAATAAGATTGATTGTAAGGACATCCACTATAATGTCTCATGATGTGTTCAATAAACATTCAATTCCACATTCTCTATCTTTCAACGTTCACTAAAACCCCCCATTATAGATGTCCTAAGGATCCTTATAAAATGAAAATTATGTAATTCATACATGGGGTAGAGATATCATGGGAACAAAGGAGTAGTGGTGAATGGTGGGTGGCGGTTGGGTTTTCGATTAAAGTGGTCAACAACTCGGTTGTGGTGGGTCGAATATGTGGTGGTGGTGTATGTTTGTGTGTTTTAAATTCCTTCAAATAGGGAGGTTTCTATTGGGATAATGACTTAAAAGGTAATATATTTTTCGATTTGTACACATTTGGTCACTGAGTTTTTTTCGTCAATATTTACCCCTTCAACTTGTTAAATTGTACACATTCGATTGTAATAACTGGTTAATCTAGGTTAGCCAGTAAAAATGACTTAATAGGGTAATATATTTCTCACTTTGTACACATTTAGTCCTTAATATTTTTGTACACATTTAGTCCTTAATACTTTTTTTGTTGCACAAGAGTCATTTTTGTTTTTGTACCCATTCAATACTTATAAATAATTTTTTTTTTATGTTTTCCCCACGACATCTTGCATGGGAGAATCATTAATGGGGTGTTTGAGGCTATTGATGCATATATTCATCGTGATCTCGACTGATTGGTTGCTTAGGTTATGTGTTTTGAACGTCATAACTTCTTCATACAATCTCAAATTTTAACGATCTTATATTCATGCGTTCGTATTTTAGTCTACAACATTCGATTAGATTACTTTCGTTAAAAAATAATATATTTTTACTTATAATCTTATATAAATATGTTTTTTTTATGAATGCATATATGGATTTTTTTTATAAATCGTAAGTGAAAATATATTACATTTTAACGGGAGTAATATTAACGAAAGTTGTTGTAGACTCAAAAAAAATGAACACATGTATATAAAGACCGTTAAAATTTGATATCGTATGAAGCAGTTACGACGTTCAGAGCACAATATTTAAGCCAAACCATAAAAATGACTTATTTTGAAATAAAAAAATATGGATGACTAAATGTGTACAAAAATATTATGGAGTAAATGTGTACAAAATAAGAAATATATTACTCTATTAAGTCATTTTTTCCGACTAATCTGAAGCAACAGGTCATAATGACTAAATGTGTACAGTTTAACAAGTTGAAAGAGTAAATGTGGATGAAAAAAAACTCAGTAACCGAATATATATAAATCAAAAAATATATTTCCGTTTTATGTCTATCCCGTTTCTTATTTTCCTTTAAGGAATTCATTAATTTGGTCTTTTCACACCGTCTAAAAAGTAGGAATTAAATTTCTTCAATGAAAATTTCTTACTTTCCTTTTAATAAGGTATCTAAAGATTTTTATAGGAGTTTATTTCCTTATATATTTATTAATTAAACATTGGATTTTAGAGGAATTAAATTTCGATTTCAATCAAATCCCTTGAAAACCTTCACACCAAACACCCTTGAGAGTAAATTGTTCTGGAACCGAAAAAACCAAAAACCGAATAAGTCGTAAACTAAGAACCGGAAACCAGACCGAATACCATTAACTGGTTCCAAGCGGTTCCGACTTCGGTTCAGTATTGGGTTCTAGTAAGAAATATGTTATTTAAGTTGGTGTTCGGAATCGGAATCGGCCCAAACCAAACTGGAACCAAAAAATCGAAAATCGAAAATCGAAAATCGAATAAGCCGTAAACTAAGAACCGAAACCCGAATGGAATATCACTATCCGGTTTTAGTTCCAATTCCGGTTCATTTTTTCGATTAAAAAAGTGTCCCCTACCTAAATATTCAACATTCAAGCAAAATAATGAAGTAAACTTTATCAAACATAATTAATTGAGTTATTGTTCCTTAGAATTTTTATGTATTGTTTTCTAAATTTTAAACCATATAATAACTATGATTAGACATGTCAAAGAAACATTTTAATTTTTTTGTAAAGGATATTTTATAAGTAGCTCATTTTTAACATTATATACATATAAATATTTGGGAAATTGATGGTCTCAAAACAAATTTAGGCAATCATAAAATGCCACAGAAATAAATATAAACATCGTTAATAATTTTTTCAAAAACCATGATCCAATTAAGTTATAAAGATTAACCAATAATGACCCCTTGGTGTTTTAGGTCGACTAATTTTCCGTAGTTGATGTAGAAATTATGTTAAAGTTATAACACCTCTAAAATTATCCACTCAAATAATTTTGAGATACATCCACAAGTACCACCTTCTTTGTTCATGGGGTCAATTCAAAAACCATAAAAGGGATGGGACCGGCATCGCACCGTCGACAAGATTAGAGTTAAAATCTTAATTTCCAAATACTTTCCTGGTCGATTTGGAGGTAGTATGATAGGTTGGAATCACAATATTTAATTGTTATGAACATTCGATTAATTTGGATATTTTTGGTAATTTTTTTATTTTATTAAAAGAGAAATTTATTTTAATAAAAAGAATAGATTGACTTTTTTTATTTATTTTTTTATTTCTCATTTATTAATCCTCTTAATTAATATTATATCACTTGTTTTTTTATTTCAAATTTCAACTTTTAAATTTTTCATTCTAATTACATTAAATTAAACCGTTACAATAAAAATTAAAATAAAATCAATACAAATTATAAAGTCACGTATTTATTTACATCAACAATTTTAATTTTATACAACGAAAAAAATATCTTTTAGTTAATAATTTATTCAAAATAATTGATTAATAATTTTAAGTTTTTACTATGAAAGTTTAATTAATTTTGTAACTATGGTTTCTACGGGTTTTATATATATATATATATATATATATATATATATATATATATATATATATATATATATATATATATATATATATATATATATATATATATATATATATATATATATATATATATATATATATATATAACATTGTGCTCTAAGCCACATATAAAAAACATTTATTATGACAAATAACATCCTTATGTTTATACGGAAATAATAATAACTAAAACAACTCAATATTTCCACCAGGAAATGAAAATAACTAAAGGTGAAAAAAAGACACTTTTATATAAAAAAAATAGACATATAAAATAGCCTAAATTTTTAATGACTTACTAAAAAACCATATAAATTAGCATTTAACAAAAAATAAGAAATATGGTTTATCACGTAATATGCGGTTTCATGGCTTACCTATAGTTTCGTGGTCCATTAGTCTAATTATTTAAACTCTAAAAATATTTATAACAAACTTTTCACATTTAAGGATATGAATATTATGTTTGATTGTTGAAGAAGAAGTTTCGTAAAACAATGTTTTAAGTAATTATATATATAGTTTTTTATATAAATAAAAATATATTTTAATTAATAATGTATTTAAAATAATTGATTAATAATTTTAAATTTTTACTATGAAAGTTTAATTAATTTTATAACTATGGTTTCTACAGGTTATATATAGGGATGAGTATAGGCGGGTACCCGCCTCATTTAACGAGAACCAGAATCGGAACAGAAATCGGAACCGGCGGTTCCTAGAAAGTTAGAACCGGAATAAGAACCGCTCTAGGCAGTTTTTAAAATTTTGGAACCAGTCTTGGAACTGGCGGTTCCGGTTCTGGGAGTGGGTAACCCGGCTACATTAAATTTGTTAATTTTCGTTGATAAAACCGCAACTTAGTTCGATCCAAACAAAATCAATTCGGACCAAAGAGAGACATAATCTGACAAATATATTCTAAACTGGTCTAAGTAACACAAAAATATATATATATATATATATATATATATATATATATATATATATATATATATATATATATATATATATATATATATATATATATATATATATATATATAAGCTGGTTTCGGTGGATACCTAGCGGGTAACGGTTCCAAAAAAATGAGAATTGGAACCAGAACCGGAACCGCTTAAGCCGGTTCCATAACTTTAGGAACTAGAACCAGAACCGCTTAAGACAGTTTCAATTCCAGAACCGGTAGTTCTGAGGTGGTTCCGATTCCAAAAGTGCTCATCTATATATATATACACACATTGTGCTCTAAGCCACATATAAAGAAAAACATTTATTATGATAAATAAAATCCTTATGTTTATCCGGAAATAATAATAGCTAAAACAATCCAACGTTTCCAACAGGAAATGAGAATAACTAAATGTGAAAAGACACTTTTATATAAAAAGAAATATATAAGATATAAATTTTGAATGAGTTACTAAAAAAACATATAAATTAGCATTTAACCAAAAATAAGCAATACGGTTTATCACGTAGTATGCGGTTTCATGGCTTACCTGTAGTTTCGTGGTCCATTAGTCTAATTATTTAAACTCTAAAAAGATTTGTAACTCATTTTTCACATTTAAGGATATGAAAATTATGTCTGATGGTTGAAGAAGAAGTTTCGTAAAACAATGCATTAATTAATTTTATATATAATTTTTTTTATCATATTCGTTGAAATTTAGAAATAACATCTATGAATGCTGACCAGGAATCAGAAAAATGAAGAATGAAACCGCAAATGACATGATCATCTGTGGTGATACAAGTCCTTAATACAAAAAATACGTAATAACGACTTGCGGATTCACATATGACTTGAAAGGAAACTTCATATGACTATATACCACCGCAATCTCATGTCTTGGAAAATGGACAAAGTGAAAAATATAGATGTATATAACACCGAATCACAGGTAAGAGGACGATTCCGCAACCATTTTCCTCAGTGTTGCGGAATTTCATGGACAATGGCTGCTGACCTTTGGCGGTGGAGCGATAACAACAAAGTCTCGCCCTCAATTGGTTGTGGCAACGTCGATGAAGCTTTCTATCAAGGTAGGGTTTTGGTTGAACAATGGTGATGAATGAACAATCAATTCCAATTAAGAGTCAAATGTTGTGAGTCACTATCGATTAACATTGAATTCGACTACTTGAAGTATGGAAACGTATAGGTTACAGGTTAATCCGCAATAAGTTGGACTGAGAAGCGGTGATAGTGGAAGAAAGGGTCGATGTTTTTTTTAGATTTTTAGGAGTTCAACAGTGGAAGAAACTAGGAGTGTCGATATTTTTCTACAAGGACATGTATCAATTGAAAATAGAGAAAGTTGACGACCTTTAAAAACTTTAGCCTCCGGATCAAAACTAGAAACCACTCAACTTCATAATAAAACAGTTCATAAGCCCTATGTTTTTTAATATGTATATATTTTTGTGATTATATAGAAAATTACAAATTTAATATTTATTATAACTTCCACACGTAATCATGGCTTTCATCGGTTTCTAATGATTAACATCTCTATTCCCACCTTGTTCATCTTCCATGGCAACATATGTTTGTCTGGAAGGTCCCCATTGACTCTTTTTGTGTTTTTTTAAACCACATTTTTTTTTCTTTCTCATATTTCGTATATTTACAATTGATTAAAAGGATAATACCATTGAGCTCTTAGAAACTTTGTCATATTGCTTTAGAAGTCCCCTAATAGTTTTTTGCCACTCTAGATAAGGGTGTAGCTGTAACAACAAAGTCTCACCCTCAATTGGTGGTGGCAACGTTGATGAAGCTTTCTCTCGAGGCATGGCTTTGGTTGAACAATGGTGGTGAATGAACAATCAATTCCAATTAAGAGTCAAATGTTGTGAGTCAGTATTGATTAACTTTGAATTCGACTGCTTGAAGTATGGAAACGTATAGGTTACCGGTTAATCCACAACAAGTTGGACTAAGAAGCGGTGATAGCGGAAGAAAGGGTCGATGTTTTTTTTAAGATTTTGATGAGTTAAACAGTGGAAGAAACCAAGAGTGTCAATCTTTTTCTACAAGGACATGTATCAATTGAAAATTGGGAAGTCAAGAAAGCCGATAACCTTAAAAAACTTTAGCCACCGACTCTAAACCAGCCAAACCAGAAACCACTCAACTTCATAATACAACTATTCATCAGCCCTATGTTTTTTTAATATGTATATAATTTTGTGATTATATAGAAAATTACAAATTTAACCTTTATTATAACTTCCACATGTAATCAAGGCTTTCATCATTTTTTAATGATTACCATCTCTATTCCCACCTTGTTCATCTTCCACGGCAAAACATGTTTGTCTAGAATGTCTCCAATGACTCTTTTTGTGTTTTTTTAAACCACATTTTTTTTCTTTCTCCATTACATATTTCATAGATTTACAATTGATTAAAAGGATAATATTTGAGGTCTTAGAAACTCTTTCATATTGCTTTAGAAGGCCCTAATAGTTTTTTGGCACTCTGCATAGGGGTGTAGCGGTAACAATAAAGTATCGCCCTCAATTGGTGGTGGCAACGTCAATGATGCTTTCTATCGAGGCATGGCTATGGTTGAATAATTGTGGTGAATGAACAATCAATTCCAATTAAGAGTTAAATGTTATGAGTCACTATCGATTAACTTTGAATTCAACTAATTGAAGTATGGAAACATATAGGTTACAGGTTAATTCGCGATAAGTTGGACTGAGAAGCGGTGATAGTGGAAGAAAGGGTCGATGGTTTTTTTTTTTTTTTTTTTTTTTTTTTTTTTTTTTTTTTTAAAGATTTTGAGGAGTTAAACCGTGGAAGAAACCAAGAGTGTCAATCTTTTACTACAAGGACATGTATCAATTGAAAATAGAGAAAGTCGATAAATCCGATAACCTTAAAAAACTTTAGTCACCGGCTCCGAACCAGCCAAACCAGAAACCACTCAACTTCATAATACAACTGTTCATAAGCCCTATGTTTTTTAATATGTATATAATTTTGTGATTATATGGAAATTTACAAATTTAAACTTTATTATAACTTCCACAGGTAATCAAGGCTTTCATCATTTTTTAATGATTACCATCTCTATTCCCACCTTGTTCATCTTCCATGGCAACACATGTTTGTTTGGAACATCTCCAATGACTCTTTTTGTGTTTTTTTAAACCACATTTTTTTCTTTCTCCATTTCATATTTCGTAGATTTACAATTGATTAAAAGGATAATATCATTGAGCTCTTACAAACTTTATTATATTGCTTTAGAAGGCCCCTAATTGTTTTTTTTGGCACTCTGGATAAGGGTGTAAATGAGACGAGTCGAGCCTGAGCTTGGACAAGCTCTACTCCAGCTCGTTTAAGTTATGAGGGTCTCAATCTCAAGCTTTGCTTGATTCGAGATTTATTGTATGGAGCTCGGCTCGTGCTTGTGAAGAACTATACGTGCTCGGCTCGGGGTGCTCAAGATCTACTAGTTTTTGTGTTATGAGCCTAAATAAGCTTAAGCTTGGTTAAACCTCATTAAGAAGCTCGTTTACTAATAACCTAAATCCCTAATTCATCAAATATGTTTTTTTTATTTTAATATATAAAAATAATAATAATGTATATATAGGCTCGTTTAGGTTCATTTAGGCGCATGAGCTCATTGACTGAAGCTCGTTTAATAAAGAAGTCGAATATTTAGGCTCAAGCTCAGATCAGGCTTGTAGCATCCCAATGTTTCGGTACTTTTAAATTATCCCTTTCAGTTTATTATATGACATTTTGGTCCCTAAGTCTAGAGAATGTGCCTTGAAGCCCTAGTGGCATTCTCATATATTTGGGTAGGAGAAGTACGCCAAGCGTATATGTGTGTATGCAGAGCGTACTAGCGTGAACCCTAGTACGCTGGGTGTACACCTATGTCCGTGGGGCGTACTAAATAAAGTTGGAAACCCTAATTTTTAGGGTTTGAGTTATTTAAGCATCTTTATGGCCTTATTTCTCTTCACCTAACCAGCCTCTACCATCTCTTCGTGATTAAAAACCCTAGAAGCATCTTGTGAGGCCATTTCAAGCATTAAAGAGTGTGTTTGTGTGATTAGAAGAGGAAGGAAGAAGATCAAGCTCAACTTGGAGAAAGAGGCACCTTAGATCTGGATTTCATCTTTCATTTGCAAGACTTTCAAGGTATAAAGCTTGCACCTTTGTCTCTTAATATTGTGGATCTAGTTATAGGGCTTTTATGTCATCTTTTTGGTCCCAAAAGTATCATCTTGAGCATGGAATGTTCTGGACATTTTGAGTTGTCCTTTGAGACCCCAGGAGGGGTCCTTAGCCATAAAAATGAAGTCTCTTGGGTTAGTTTTGCTCCATGCATCTTGTAGGAGGTCTTAACGGATTAAGATCTTGTTTTAAGCTCTTATTAGGCATGTAAAGTCATAACGTTGGAAACTTTATGACTCTAGAATGTGTTTTGGTCATGGATCTAAAATATAGGGTTAAGAGTAATATCGTGATTTTTCACCCAAAATTTTTATTTTTTTTAAAACGTTTATTTAACAGAATACGTTGCGGAAGACTTATTATGTTTATTTCGAAAACATCACCAATGTTACTTTCATGTCAGAACAAACCCATCTAAATTTAAAGTTCACAAAAACATAATGATGAAAACCCAACATGTTTAAATGGTATCATAACTAAAGATACTAACTAAGACTACCCAAAAGCTCCCATCCTCACCAAGGCATCATGTCAAGCTACCTGTTCCAGCACATAAAGAAAACCAACAAGCAAAGAACAAGTGTTAGCATAAGCTAAGTGAGTCAATACAGTACAATGTCAAGAGAATACACATATCATAGACAGAATCACACAAAACATCCACACACAGTCAAAGACTTACTAGCAAGACATGCAACATCACACCACATAACAAACACAAGTTTAGCTCAATTTATTTTAGTTCTTCAGTTAGAGCTTATTTTATTAGTTACTCTCCTCAACACCGCTGTAACTAATTTAATCTTTTCGGTTCACTGCTTGAATATTATTATATAATATTTTGTTTCTCTGCTTTACATTAATAAGTACTCATAGTTCATTGTTATAATTATTAAAGTATTACCTCTTATTTAGGGTCTATTTATTAACCGCAAAAAACCCCAAAGCAAGACCCCGTTCGCTACTAATGTGACCGGCACGACCCAATGCACTTAGTGAGGCGCGACTCTCACCCGTAATCATTGCTCCCGGTGTGCTGCGTTCACTACTCCGACCATGCACATACGTATACATGCTTTGTCGTTCAGGATTGGTATGAGCGGTGCCAATTCCAACAGATACACCTCCCAAATCCCACGTGATGTTTGCGTTGGTCCCACCGCTTCACCAACATCACTCCAGTCCCAGTATACCAAGGTGTACCAAGACCATGTCCCGAGTGGTTGTATAGAAAAACTAGTCGGCATCACAGTTAGCTTAAGCTCATTATCCTATAGGTATCTTTTAGCCTACTAGGTCATCATAATATCCGGATTGGGTATATACCTATGTCTAGGTTACTACCATTCGCCCCGCTAGTGTGTTCCCCTTATTAATTTAATAATAATTAATTAAATAAATAGTTACACTTTTACCCTCTTAAGTAATCATGTAATATTAGTGAATTTTGCTTTATTAACACATTACCTCTTTAAGGGTTATTTTCATGCAAACATGTAATTTTATGAAGTTATTACATTTTACACCTTACACTACTTTCAAAGACAACACATCTGTTAATTTGATACAACACTAGCATTCTTGTCCTAAAACAATTTAAACAAATATATTCAAACAAGAATTAACATGTTCACATCAAATAATGTTCATACACTTCACTCGATCTAGCATGACCCTAACTCACTTCTCACACCAAAAAAAGAAGAGTCTATCATGCAACACCCTAGATATCATTACACATTCAACATTTCAACAATAATGGCATAAAAATCAATCATCAAAAGGGGAACATGCATCCTAGATAACTAGGTTCATCCCAATTCATCTAAGATATGGGATACTCCTAACAATGTACTTTTAAAACCACAAGTTGACTCATCTTTGCCAAAGATGTGACCAACTCACAGTTCAACTCTTGTATTGGTTGAAATATCACCCTTTCCCTAGTGAATTTCAGACAACAAGGTTATTTTTGTTCTATAATGCCAAAGATGACAAATTTATAACTCAAACACATAAATCCACAATCTCTTGTCAAGTCAATCATCCTATATTCTTGTGCCATTAACTGTAATACAAAGACAACTGAGTGGGTGAGGCTTGGGAGCCTGGTGAGCATATAGGGTTTTCAACCCACAATAATATAATTATTATACTTAATCCTCAAACAATCAAACCAATTACCCATCCCCATTATCTTCGTTTAATCTTCCCTAAAGATATTATCTCAAGGGTCATCTCCTATATCATATTTACCTCTCATCTCCTTACATCTTATTTCCTTATATTGTTTGTTCCTAAGAACTTTTCCTAAGAATCATCGCCTACATCGCATAGACAATACTAATTTGGGGATCACTCCCTCAATATGTGTCTAGTAAGGGTTAGGGTATCATCGCATGATTACCCAGCCACAACATCAACTAGACTCGTAAATCATAATAAGCGTTAGACTATCATCGCATGAATACGCAGCCACAATATCGCCTGGACTCGTAATTCAAAATAAGGGTTAGACTATCATCGGATGAATACGCAGCCACAACATCTGGACTCCTAACTCATAATAAGGGTTAGACTATCATCGCATGAATATGCAGCCACAACATCGCCTCGACTCATAATTCATAATAAGGGTTAGACTATCATCGTATGAATACGCAGCTACAACATCGCCTGGACTCGTAATTCATAATAAGGGTTGGACTATCATCGCATGAATACACAGACACAACATCTCCCGGACTCGTAATTCATTACCTATCTATCATCACCTAATTATCATCACCATTATATCGTCACCTATCTCTTATCACATTATTTCATCACACAACAACTATTTCATCTACCCATGTTCTACCCAACATATTTGTAGATATAAATTACATATATAGTTTAAACCATATACAAACCTGTATAAAACATTCATCCAACATCCATCTCAAATAAACAAGCAACATATAAACACATAACACGTATTTCATAGCAAATACTTAATATCTATGTATTAGAAGAAAGAGACTACACACTCACACCAAACATATACTTAATACATTGAAACAATACTTGTATTAAAATTGTGTTTATGAAAGGAACTATACACTCACTTGATCAGAAGATGATCGGGTAGCACTACGCCTCTAAGAGTAGTACTTCTTCGGTGAAACTAGAAGATCTTCACACACCGGGCTTCTTGCAGGCAGAGCTTCGACTCGGAAACTCTTTTCTTCTCGGGATCTTTGGGCTTCAGGACTTGCTTCGGGTCTCGGGATGATACCAGGGCTTTGGGGGGGGGGGGGTTAAAATAGGGCTTAGAGAGGGTATCAGGAGTGGGAGAGAAGAGATTGAGCAACCAAACTCGGCTGCCATTGAATTCTATTTATAGGGCCATATTTCTAGATTCACGTCATGAATCTCAAATATTCACGTCATGAGTTCAATAGTCATAAGGTGCATCATCGCAAGTTGCATCTGGCAGGCTCCAGAAGTCATAAATACCGAGTTCACGTCGTGAACACTGTATTCACGTCATAAATTCTGACAATTTTGGGGTTTCGCGCCCCGAACTTCATAAATTGATAACTTTCGCATACGAACTACGTTGTTGACGTTCTTTTTTTTCCACGCGCAGGTAAAAACAAGATCTACAACTTTCTTTTAGACTTTGTTGGCAAATTTTGATTATATTGTTTTTAGTAGGCCGGGATAGGAAAAATTCGTTAGAAATACATAACTTCTTCGTCGGACGTCCGTTTTCCTCTGTCTTTTTACCGTTGGACTACTATCGATGAGATCTTCGATTCTCGTTTAAATTGTCTCGGCTAGAAATCACTCGATCTCATATTCGAACTTCGGGCTGCATACTTCTAATGCTGAAACTTCGAAAAATCATAACTTCCTCATATGAAGTCAGATTTAGACGTTCTTTTTTATGCACACTCTCGGTTTAACGTATTCTACGACTTTCATTTAGATCGCTAAGGCCAAATATCTCTCTAACATAAATTCACTATTTACATCGCATTGTGTCGTGTTGGTTCTCTCCCGAAACGTCGATAGGACATAACTTCTTCGTTATAACTCGAATTTCGGCGTTCTTTATATGTACGAAACCCTTGTAACATATACTAAAACTTAGTTAACATTATTTCTTCTAAATAATCTTCCATCAAAAAGTCAGTTTTGAGGCTTATTGACCTTAAATTGACTAGCCCGGATCTACGGGTGTTACAATTATCTCCCCCTTAGGATGATTACGTCCCAGAATCATCAACAAAATAGGACTTCTATAATCATTCCATATGTTATCTCTTCATCCAAGGTAACAACTTTAAGTTCTATATTTCCTTGAAAGAGTATCTAACTCTTGGACTTCTCAATAGTTGGTAGTGCTCAATCCTTCATCTGCTCTTCGTACTATGTTGGAATTTCAATCTTAACCTTCGAGGTACAAAATAAATCCTTATGGAGATCTCATTATTCTTCTTTGAAAAAGTACTTTCCTTTATCTATTGTAACAGACCGATGGGTCGTGTTCTAATGACCTCTCATCGTATGATGCAACGCTTAGACTCAAGTCTCTTAGAGTAAAATTCCATAATGTAATATACCTTCCTTCCTATTCAAATGTGATATAATCATATTTTAGCATATAGCGTTTCTATCTACAAGCTTCATTAACAATGAGCGTGATGCTATTGGTCGCATTGATTTCAATCTTCTGAGCTCATTCAGATGCTACATCGAACTTTGTTCTCCGAACCATGTAACAGACTCATCGTAGTTGGATTCAATTTAATATGACCACTAGGGTCGGAATAACAACCATCTTACTAGTCATTACCGAAACAATGTAATGACATACTTGAATAAAACAGAATCAATTACTAGCTTCTTGGAAACCTTGCGACTTTCCTTGATCCAAGTGCGAGTCCTGTGCTTCCAGTAGTATAGATATCTACTACTATTCAAACCTACTCAAACTCGTGCCAAGTATTTTATCGCAGTCCCCAAGTCCTAATATCACAAAAAAAATTTAACACATACTAATGTGTCCAATTAATCATATAAATTTTCCTAGACTCTACTAGGACTTCTTCCATACGCATCTTCACTCATCACATCTACTTCAACTCGGTTGGTGATGGAAATTCTAGACGATGGGACAACTTCAAGAATTACTCCAATCATTCCATCATCCTACCAATCGAAGGTGTACTGTGGACGTACCATACTCCTCTAAACATTTTGTTATTTTATCAGACATATTCGAAAGGAAAGATACCACTCTTACAATATCTTCTGATAGGTGTCATTCACTATCATAAGCCTTTCATTTCCTCAAATTACTCAATTCTCTACGAGTCTTCACCATAACGTTCTATACACCAAAGCAGACGTTCGGTGTATCGAGATGATAATATAGATAGAGGAAGGTTTAGACGTGTAATCCTCCAAATTACTTTGAAAAATTACATGTCAGTTCTAATATTGTAATTAAACATTTAGAACCCTCGGCAAATAAAATTTCTAGATCCGGTCGGCAACAGTCCATAGATCTAAACAAATAATAGCATATAAGCCAAACATAGAGCATTTAACACATAAAAGCATTTTAGGCATCTTTCCTAAAATATACTAGTGCCCGTGTCTAAAATATGGTAGACAATCATCTCACAATCATCGCATAGCATTCTAATTTTAAGTCTATAAATCCTACAAATTCCTAGTTCGCTTAAACGAATGCTCTGATACCAACTGTGACATCCCTTAACTTCATGGCCAGAAAAGACCAATTTGTTTATGCTTTGTTTTTATAAAATCAGAGTAATATTTTGATTAAAAGAGTTGCGGAATTAGTTCCCAAAACAAAATACGATAAAATTTATGAAAATGTTTCTAAAAGAGAAAGTATTTTCATTAACTAATAAAACCTTGGGATGTCATGTTCCGATACAGACCAAAAGCATAAACAGAACAATACAAACCTTAGAACAGTTATTCATAACTACTGGTCTATAATCCATAATCTCTCATCAAGTCAATCATCCTATACTCTTGTGCCATTACCTGTAATACAAATAAAACTGAGTGGGTTAGGCTTCGGAGCCTGGTGAGCATATAGAGTTTTCAACCCAAAATAATATAATTATTTTATCTAATCATCAAACAATCAACCTAATTACCCATCCCCATTATCTTCGTTTAATCTTCCCTAAAGATATTATCCTAAGGGTTATCTCCTATATCATATTTAACTCTCATCTCCTTACATCTTATTTCCTTATATGTTTGTTCCAAAGAACTTTTCATAAGGATCATCGCCTACATCGCATAGACAATACTAATTCGGGGATCACTCCCTCAATATGTTTATAGTAAGGGTTAGGTATCATCGCATGATTACGAAGCCACAACATACACTGGACTCGTAAATCATAATAAGGGTTAGACTTTCATTGCATGAATACACAGCCACAACATCGCCTGGACTCGTAATTCATAATAAGGGTTAGACTATCATCGCATGAATACGCATCCACAACATCGTGTAATTCATAATAAGGGTTAGACTATCATCGCATGAATATGCAGCTGCAACATCGCCTGGACTTGTAAATTGTAATAAGGGTTAGACTATCATCGCATTAATATGCAGCCACAACATCGCTTGGACTCGTAATTTATAATAAGGGTTGGAGTATCATCGCATGAATACACAGCCACAATATCGCCTGGGCTCGTAATTCATTACCTATCTATCATCACCTAATTATCATCACCATTTTATCCCCACTTATCTCTTATCACATTATTTTCATCACACACCAACTATTTCATGTACCCATGTTCTACCCAACATATTTGTAGATATAAATTACATATATAGTTTAAACCTTATACAAACCTGTATAAAACATTCATTCAACATCCATCTCAAATAAATAAACAATATATAAACACATAACACGTATTTCATAGCAAATACTTAATATCTATGTGTTAGAAAAAAGTAACTACACACTCACACCAAACATATACTTAATACATTCAAACAATACTTGTATTAAAATTGTGTTTATGAAAGGAACTATACACTCACTTGATTAGAAGATGATTTGGTAGCACTATGGATCTAAGAGTAGTACTTCTTCGGTGAAACTAGAAGATCTTCAGACACCAGGCTTCTCGTAGGCAGAGCTTCGGCTTAGAAACTCTTTACTTATTAGGATCTTTGGGCTTCGGGACTTGCTTCGGGTCTCAGGATGTTACCAGGGCTTCGGGGGGGGGGGGGGGTTAAAATAGGGCTTAGAGAGGGTATCAGGAGTGGGAGAGAAGAGATTGAGCAACCAAACTCAGCTGCCCCTTGAATTCAATTTATAGGGTCATTTTTCTGGATTCACGTCGTGAATCTCAAATATTCACGTAATGAGTTCAATAGTCATCAGGTGCGTCATCGTAACTTGCGTATGGCAAGCTCTAGAAGTCATAAATATCGAGTTCACGTCGTGAACTCTGACAGTTTTGGGGTTTCGCGCCCCGAACTTCAGAAATTCGTAACTTTCGCATACGAACTAAGTTTTTGACGTTCTTTTTTCCACGCGCAGGTAAAAACAAGATCTACAACTTTCGTTTAGACTTCGTTGGCAAATTTTGATTAAATTTTATTATATTGTTTTTAGTAGGCCGGGACAGGAAAACGTTTTTAGAAATCCATAACTTCTTCGTCGGACGACCGTTTTTGTCTGTCTTTTTACCATTGGACTACTATCGATGATATATTCGATTATCGTTTAGATAGTTTCGGCTAGAAATCACTCGATCTCATATTCGAACTTTGGGCTGCATAATGCTAATGCTGAAACTTCGAAAAATCATAACTTCCTCATATGAAGTCAGATTTAGACGTTCTTTTTATGCATGCTCTCGGTTTAACGTATTCTACGACTTTCATTTAGATTACTAAGGCCAAATATCTCTCTAACGTAAATTCACTATTTACATCGCGTTGTGTTGTGCCGGTTCTATCTCGAAACTTGGATAGGTCATAACTTCTTCGTTATAACTCAGATTTCGACATTCTTTATACGTACGAAACCCTTGTAACATATACTAAAACTTAGTTAACATTATTTCTTCTAGATAATCTTCCATCAAAAAGTCATTTTTGAGGCTTATTGACCTTAAATTGAGTATCCCAGATCTACGGATGTTACAATTATCTCCCCTTAGGATGATTACGTCCCAGAATCATCAATAAAACAGGACTTTTATAATGATTGCATATGTTATCTCTTCATCCTAGGTAATAAATTTAAGTTCTATGTTTCCTCGAAAGAGTATCTAACTCTTGGACTTCTTGATAGCAATTAGTGCTCAATCCTGCATCTGCTCTTCGTACTATGTTGGACTTTCAATCTTAACCTTCGAGGTACAAAACAAATCCTTATGGAGGTCTCATTATTCTTCTTTGAATAAGTACTTTCCTTTATCTACTGTAACAGACCGATGGGTCGTGTTCTAATGACCTCTCATCGTATGATGCAACACTTAGACTCAAGACTCTTAGAGTCAAATTCCAGAATGGAATATACGTTCCTTCCTATTCAAATGTGATATAATCACATTTTAGCATATAACATTTCTAGCTACAAGCTTCATTAACAACGAGCGTGATGCTATTGGTCGCATTGATTTCAATTTTGTGAGCTCAATCAGATGCTACGTCGAACTTGGTTCTCCGAAACACGTAACAAACTCATCGTAGTAGGACTCAATTTAATATGACCACTAGGGTTGGAATAACAACCATCTTACTAGTCATTACCGAAAAAATGGTAATGACATACTTATATAAAACAGAATCAATTACAAGCTTCTTGGTAACCTTGCGACTTTCCGTGATCCAAGTGCGAGTCCTGTGCTTCCAGTAGTATACATCTATACTACTATTCAGACCTACTCATACTCATCCCAAGTATTGTCTCGCAGTCCCCAAGTCCTAATATCACAAAAAAATTTAACACATACTAATGTGTCCAATTAAACATAAAATTTTCCTAGATTCTACTTGGATTTCTTCCATGCGCATCTTCGCTCATTAATTCTACTTCAACTTGGTTGGGGATGGAAATTCCAGACGATGGGACAACTTCAAGAATTACACCAATCGTTCCATCATCCTGCCAATCGAAGGTGTACTTTGGATGTACTGTACTCTTCTAAATGTTCTGTTATTTTACCAGACATATTCTAAAGGCATGATACCACTCTTACAATATCTTCTGATAGGTGTCATTCACTATCACAAGCTTTTCATTTCTTCCATTTACTCAATTCTCTACGAGTCTTCACCATAATATTCTATACTCCAAAGCATACGTTCGGTGTATCGAGATGAGAATATAGCTAGAGGAAGGTTTAGACGTGTAATCCTCCTTATTACTCTGAAAAATTACATGTCAGTTCTAATATCGTAATTGAACATTTAGAACCCTGAGCACATAAAATTTCTAGATCCGGTTGGCAACAGACCAAAGATCTAAACAAATAATAGCATATAAGCCAAACATATTGCATTTAGCACATAAAATCATTTTAGGCATCTTTCTTAAAATATACTATTGCTCATGTCTAAAATATGGTAGACAATCATCGCATAACATTCTAATTTTAAGTCTAGAAATCCTACAAATTCCTAGTTCGCTTAAACGAATGCTCTGATACAAACTGTGACATCCCTTAACTTCATGGCCAGAAAAGACCAATTTTTTTATGCTTTGTTTTTATAAAATCAGAGTAATATTTTGATTAAAACAGTTGCGGAATTAGTTCCCAAAACAAAACATGATAAAATTTATGAAAATGTTTCTAAAAGAGAATGTATTTTCATTAACTAATAAAACCTTGGGATGTCATGTTCCGATACAGACCAAAAGCATAAACAGAACAATACAAACCTTAGAACAGTTATTCATAACTACTGGTCTATAGTCCACAATCTCTAGTCAAGTCAATCATCCTATACTCTTGCGCCATTACCTGTAATACAAAGAAAATTGAGTGGGTCAGGCTTGGGAGCGTGGTGAGCATATAGGGTTTTTTCAACCTACAATAATATAATTATTATATTTAATCATCAAACAATCAACCTAATTACCCATCCCCATTATCTTCGTTTAATCTTCCCTAAAGATATTATCTTAAGGGTCACCCCCTATATCCTATTTACCTCTCATCTTCTTACATCTTATTTCCTTATATGTTTGTTCCTAAGAACTTTTCCTAAGGATCATTGCCTACATCGCATAGACAATACTAATTTGTGGATCAATCCCTCAATATGTGTATAGTAAGGGTTAAGGTATCATAGCATGATTACTCAGCCACAACATACACTGGACTCGTAAATCATAATAAGGGTTAGACTATCATTGCATGAATACACAGCCACAACATCACCTGGACTCGTAATTCATAATAAGGGTTAGACTATCATCACATGAATACGCATCCACAACATCGCGTAATTCATAATAAGGGTTAGACTATCATCGCATGAATATGCAGCCGCAACATCGCCTGGACTCGTAATTCGTAATAAGGGTTAGAATATCGTCGTATGAATAAGCAGCCACAATGTCGCCTGGAGTCGTAATTCGTAATAAGGGTTGGAGTATGATCGCATGAATACGCCGCCACAATATCGGCTGGACTCGTAATTCATTGCCTATCTGTCATCACCTAATTATCATCAGCATTATATCCCAACTTATCTCTTATCACATTATTTTCACCACACAACAACTATTTCATGTTCCCATGTTCTATCCAACATATTTGTAGATATAAATTACATATATAGTTTAAACCTTATACAAGCCTGTATAAAACATTCATTCAACATCCATCTCAAATAAATAAACAATATATATAAACACATAACACGTATTTCGTAGCAAATACTTAATATCTACGAGTTAGAAAAAAGTAACTACACACTCACACCAAACATATACTTAATACATTCAAACAATACTTGTAATAAAATTATGTTTATGAAAGGAACTATACACTCACTTGATTAGAAGATGATTGGGCAGCACTGTGGCTCTAAGAGTACTACTTCTTCGGTGAAACTAGAAGATCTTCAGACACCAGGCTTCTCGTAGGCAGAGCTTCGGCTCAGAAACTCTTTTCTTCTCAGGATCTTTGGGCTTCGGGACTTGCTTCGGGTCTCGGGATGATACCAGGGCTTCGGGGGGGGGGGGGGGGGGGTTAAAATAGGGCTTAGAGACGGTATCAGGAGTGGGAGAGAAGAGATTGAGCAACCAAACTCGGCTGCCCCTTGAATTCTATTTATAGGGCCACTTTTCTGGATTCACATCGTGAATCTCAAATATTCACATCATGTGTTCAATATTCATCAGGTGCATCATCGTAACTTGCGTCTGGCAGGCTCCAGAAGTCATAAATATCGAGTCCACATCGTGAAGTCTGACAGTTTTGGGGTTTTGCGCCCCGAACTTCAGAAATTCATAACTTTCGCATACGAACTAAGTTTTTGACGTTCTTTTTTCCACGCGCAAGTAAAAATAAGATCTACAACTTTCGTTTAGACTTCGCTCGCAAATTTTGATTAAATATTATTATATTGTTTTTAGTAGGCCGGGACAGGAAAACTTTGTTAGAAATCCATAACTTCTTCATCGGACGTCCGTTTTCGTCTGTCTTTTTACCGTTGGACTACTATCGATAATATCTTCGATTCTCGTTTAGATAGTTTCGGCTAGAAATCACTCGATCTCATATTCGAACTTTGGTCTGCATAATGCTAATGCTGAAACTTCGAAAAATCATAACTTCCTCATATGAAGTCAGATTTAGATGTTCTTTTTATGCATGCTCTCGGTTTAACGTATTCTACGACTTTCATTTGGATTGCTAAGGCTAAATATATCTCTAACATAAATTCACTATTTACATCGCGCTGTGTCGTGCCGGTTCTGTCCCGAAACTTCGATAGGTCGTAACTTCTTCGTTATAACTCGGATTTTGACATTCTTTATATGTACGAAACCCTTGTAACATATACTAAAACTTAGTTAAGATTATTTCTTCTAAATAATCTTCCATCAAAAAGTTAGTTTTGAGGCATATTGACCTTAAATTGACTAGCCCGGATCTACGGGCGTTACAATTATCTCCCCTTAGGATGATTACGTCCCAGAATCATCAACAAAATAGGACTTTTATAATGATTCCATATGTTATCTCTTCATCCTAGGTAATAACTTTAAGTTCTATGTTTCCTCGAAAGAGTATCTAACTCTTTGACTTCTCGATAGCAGGTAGTGCTCAATCCTGCATCTGCTCTTCGTACTATGTTGGACTTTCAATCTTAACCTTCGAGGTACAAAACAAATCCTAATGGAGGTCTTATTATTCTTGTTTGAATAAGTACTTTCCTTTATCTATTGTAACAGACCGATGGGCCGTGTTCTAATGACCTCTCATCGTATGATGCAACGCTTAGACTCAAGTCTCTTAGAGTCAAATTCCAGAATGGAATATACCTTCCTTCCTATTCAAATTTGATATAATCACATTTTAGCATATAGCATTTCTAGCTACAAGCTTCATTAACAATGAGTGAGATGCTTTTGATTTCATTGATTTGAATTTTCTGAGCTCAGTCAGATACTACATCAAACTTGGTTCTCCGAACCACGTAACAAACTCATCGTAGTTGCACTTAATTTAATATGACCACTAGGGTCGGAATAACAACCATCTTACTCGTCATTACCGAAACAATGGTAATGACATACTTGAATAAAACAGAATCAATTACTAGCTTCTTGGTAACCTTGCGACTTTCCGTGATCCAAGTGCGAGTCCTGTGCTTCCAGTAGAGTAGATCTATACTACTATTCAGACCTACTCATACTCATCCCAAGTATTGTCTCGCAGTCCCCAAGTCCTAATATCACAAAAAAAATTTAACACATACTAATGTGTCCAATTAATCATACAAAATTTCCTAGATTCTACTAGGAGTTCTTCGATGCGCATCTTCGCTCATCAATTGTACTTCAACTTGGTTGGTGATGGAAATTCCAAACGATGGGACAACTTCAAGAATTACACAAATCGTTCCATCATCTTGCCAATCGAAGGTGTACTTTGGACGTACCGTACTCTTCTAAACGTTCTGTTATTTTATCAAACATATTCTAAAGGCAAGATACCACTCTTATAATATCTTCTGATAGGTGTCATTGACTATCATAAGCCTTTCATTTCCTCCATTTAACCAATTCTCTACGAGTCTTCACCATAACGTTCTATACACCAAAGCACACGTTCGGTGTATCGAGATGAGAATATAGATAGAGGAAGGTTTAGACGTGTAATCCTCCTTATTACTCTGAAAAATTACATGTCAGTTCTAATATCGTAATTAAACATTTAGAACCCTAAGCACATAAAATTTCTAGATCCGGTCGGCAACAGACCAAAGATCTAAACAAATAATAGCATATAAGCCAAACATATTGCATTTAGCACATAAAAACATTTTAGGCATCTTTCCTAAAATGTACTAGTGCTCGTGTCTAAAATATGGTAGACAATCATCTCACAATCATCGCTTAGCATTCTAAGTTTAAGTCTAGAAATCCTACAAATTCCTAGTTCGCTTAAACTAATGCTCTGATACCAACTGTGACATCCCTAAATTTCACGGCCAAAAATGACCGATTTGTTTATGCTTTGTTTTTATAAAACCAGAGTAATATTTTGATTAAAAGAGTTGTGGAATTAGTTCCCAAAACAAAATATGATAAAAGCATAAACAGAACAATACAAACCTTACAACAGTTATTCATAACTACTGGTCTATAATCCACAATCTCTTGTCAAGTCAATCATCCTATACTCTTGTGCCATTACCTGTAATACAAAGAAAACTGAGTGGGTCAGGCTTGGGAGCGTGGTGAGCATATAGGGTTTTCAACTTACAATAATATAATTATTATATTTAATTATCAAACAATCAACCTAATTACCCATCCCCATTATCTTCGTTTAATCTTCCCTAAAGATATTATCCTAAGGGTCATCCCATATATCATATTTACCTCTCATCTCCTTACATCTTATTTCCTTATATGTTTGTTCCTAACAACTTTTCCTAAGGATCATTGCCTACATCGCATAGACAATACTAATTCGGGGATCACTCCCTCAATATGTGTATAGTAAGGGTCAGGGTATCATCGCATGATTACGCAGCCACAACATCGACTGGACTCGTAACTCATAATAAGGGTTAGACTATCATCGCATGAATACACAGCCACAACTTCGCCTGGACTGGTAATTCATAATAAGGGTTAGACTACCATCGCATGAATACGCAGCCACAACATCGCTTGGACTCATAATTCATAATAAGGGTTAGACTATCATCGCATGAATATGCAGCAACAACATCGCCTGGACTCGTAATTTGTAACAAGGGTTAGACTATCGTCGCATGAATATGCAAGCACAACATCGCCTGGACTTGTAATTCATAATAAGGGTTTAACTATCATCGCATAAATACGCAGCCACAATATCGCCTAGACTCGTAATTCCTTACCTATCTATCATCACCTAATTATCATCAGCATTATATCCCCACTAATCTCTTATCACATTATTTCATCATAAACCAACAATTTCATCTACCCATGTTGGGTACTATTTCATCTACCCATGTTCTACCATACATATTTGTAGATATAAATTACATATATAGTTTAAACCTTATACAAACCTGTATAAAACATTCATTCAACATCCATCTCAAATAAACAAACAATATATAAACACATAACATGTATTTCATAGTAAATACTTAATATCTATGTGTTAGAAGAAAGTAATTACACACTCACACCAAACATATACTTAATACATTCAAACAATACTTGTACTAAAATTGTGTTTATGAAAAGAACTATACACTCAGTTGATCAGAAGATGATCGGGCAGCACTACGGCTCTAAGAGTAGTACTTCTTCGGTGAAACTAGAAGATCTTCAGACACCTGGCTTCTCGCAGGCAGAGCTTCGGCTCGGAAACTCTTTTCTTCTCAGGATCTTTGGGCTTCGGGACTTGCTTTGGGTCTCAGGATGATATCAAGGCTTCAGGGGGGGCTTAAAATAGGGCATAGAGAGAGTATCGGGAGTGGGAGAGAAGAGATTGAGCAACCAAACTCGGCTGCCCCTTGAATTCTATTTATAGGGCTGTTTTCTGGATTCACGTCGTGAATCACAAATATTCACGTCATGAGTTCAATAGTCATAAGGTGCATCATCGCAAGTTGCATCTGGCAGGCTCCAGAAGTCATAAATACCAAGTTAACGTCGTGAACACTGTATTCACGTCGTGAAGTCTGATAGTTTTGGGGTTTCGCGCCCCGAACTTCAGAAATTCATAACTTTCGCATACGAATTACGTTTTTGACGTTCTTTTTTTCCACGCGCAGGTGAAAACAAGATCTACAGCTTTTGTTTAGACTTCGTTGGCAAATTTTGATTCTATTTTATTGTATTGGTTTTAGTAGGCCGGGACAGGAAAACTTTCTTAGAAATCCATAACTTCTTCGTCGGACGTCCGTCTTCGTCTGTCTTTTACCGTTGGACTACTATCGATGATATCTTCGATTCTCGTTTAGATCGTCTCGGCTAGAAATTACTCGATCTCATATTCGAACTTCGGGCTGCATACTGCTAATGCTGAAACTTCGAAAAATTATAACTTCCTCATATGAAGTCAGATTTAGACGTTCTTTTTATGCACGCTCTCGGTTTAATGTATTATACGACTTTCATTTAGATTGCTAAGACCAAATATCTCTCTAATGTAAATTCACTATTTACGTCGCGTTGTTTCGTGCCAGTTCTGTCCCGAAACTTCGACAGGTAATAACTTCTTCGTTATAACTCGGATTTTGGCGTTCTTTATATGTACGGAACCATTGTAACATATACTACAACTTAGTTAAGATTATTTATTCAAACTAATGTTCCATAAAAAAGTCAGTTTTGACGCTTGTTGACCTTAAATTGATTAGCTCGGATCTACGGGCATTACAAATGTGTTATCTAAGATAGTGTTCGGAACCAGAACTAGCCCAAATTGGACGAGAACCAAAAAACTAAAAATCGAATAAGTTGTAAACTAAGAACCGAGAACCGGACCAAGTATCACTAATTGGTTTCAGTTCTAGTTTGGATCAATTTTCGGTAAAAGAACTAACCCATACATGAAAGATTCAATGTTCAATCAAAATAATGAAGTAAACTTTATCAAACCTAATTAATCGTGTTATTGCTCATAAAAGTTGTGTGTTGAATTAATTAATTATTTATTTTCATTCATTCCAGTGAATTGAAATAGTTGTTTATATGTATATATATATATATATATATATATATATATATATATATATATATATATATATATATATATATATATATATATATAAAGTTGATTGGATCAAGTACAGTAACCTTTTACTCTTTTGGACAGTGGCCACAAGCTTCTAAACTGTTTGTCACTTTTGCTCCTATTCTTTGTGGTTCCATCACTTTTTGCCCCTCTAGATTTATTGTTTTCATGTTTTGGATATTAGATATTGTAACGCCCGTAGATCCGAGCTAGTCAATTTAGAGGCAATAAGTGTCGAAAATGACTGTTCGGCAAAACATTATTTAGAATAAATAATCTTAACCAAATTGTAGAATATGTCTAAAGGTTTGCGTACATATAAAGAATGCCAAAATCCGAGTTATAACGAACAAGTTATGGCCCATCGAAGTTTCACGAAAAAACCGGCACGACACCGGGAGACGTGAAATAATGAATTTACGATAGAATACTTTTTGGCCTTAGTAATCTAAACCAAAGTTGTAGTATACGTTAAGCTGACAGCATCCATAAAAAGAACGCCCAAATCTGACATCGTATAAGGAAGTTATGATTTTTCGAAGTTTCAGCTTAACAGTGTACAACCCTAAACTTGAATTTTTGTTCGAGCGGTTCGGCTTAACACCATAAAACTCACGACATGAGTGACCCTCCAGCCTCCTTGTAACAACCCAAAGTTGTTCATCGCCGAAAAACCCATTCTACCCGCATAACTCGTCGGGAATCGAAATGTCCCAATATCGTTTTTGGGTTTAGTTAGTAAAATTTATATGTTTATTTTAACTCAAAGAGTGTCCAACCCATTTAGGAACTCAAGAAATCCGCCCAAAAACATTATTACATGAGTTTCAGAAACGTCCCCGCCGGGTGACGGAAACTCAATCGGGTGCGACCTAAAGCCCCGTTTAATGCCAGTATCGGGTAGAATTCCACCGCGTCCAAGTTTTGGGAACTATATAAACGTGTTAAACCTTTCATTTGAAGCTTTTTCCTTCTCTCTCTACTCTCTCTCTAAGCTCTCTCCTAAAATCCAAGTTTAAGGTCCAAAACTCAATTCTTAAGGCTTCAAATCCCTAAGGTACCTCCCTAACCTTAATCTAGAGCATGTTTGGCTTCCAAATTCAAGATTTAAACATGAAATGGGACACAATGTATGAGTTTACGGTCCAGGAAGGTGCCTAGGCCGTAAACACCAAAAATGATGGGTTTTGAGCCCTTAAACCCCTCCTTGACTAGTTTGGACTTTAGATATGGCTAAGGGACTTCAGGATATGGACTTAGAACACTTAAATCATGGATTTTGAGTCATTTAAAAGAGTTTACAGCCAAGGCATAAGCTTGGGCCGTAAACTCATATAAATGGGGTTTTTCATGCCCTTAAGCCCTTCCAAATCACTAGTATGGCTTAGATATGAATTATAGAATATTGCTTATAGCATTTGGACACTTGAAACATGATTTTTGGGGGATTTAGGTGAGTTTACAGCCAAGGCATGTGCTTGGGCCGTAAACTCCTCAAAACTTGGCATAAATCCAATTCTAAGGTGTTAGAAAGCCAGCCAGCACCACCAAAAGCCTTGGAATAAATCATAGGACCAACCAAAAATACTTTAAGGGCCTTAAACACATCATTTGTGGGATTTCTAAGAGTTTACGGCCAAGGCTTGTTCTTGGGCCGTAAACTCCATAAATTATGGTGTTAGAATGCTAACTAAACACCCCTAAAGCCCTTAGATGAATTTTAGAAGCCCTTCTATGCAAGTTTTAGACCTTGAAACACCTTGTAGCACCATATAGTAGAGTTTACGGCCATGAGAGGGGTCTCATGGGCCGTAAACTCCATAAATCCCTCATATGTCCCATACGAACTCATGTTAGGCCTTGAAATAATTCTATTAATCACATGTGATTTGTTATAGCTCCATTTAACACCATTTTCTTGGAAAAATAGGAGTTTACGGCCAGGAAGCCATGCTAGGCCGTAAAATCCCATAAGTGGGTCTAATTTATGTTTTAAAACCATCCCAAGTCCCTAAACCAAGTCTAGAAATTATCCCCTAAGTGTAAGAAGTCATTTAGCACCTTAAACCACACCCACCATGAGTTTACGGCCGTAAACTCATGGGGAATGGGTGTTTTAGACCAAAAACTCTTCTATTAGTTTACTCATGGGGAGTAAACTCAAGTCCTAAGTCCCAAGTGTCAGTTCACGTCCTTAAACGCCACCCGGGTCCCTCCAAACACTTGTATCAGAGTGTTTTCGCGACTTGAAGCAAGTGTCCCTAACAAATAGCTAATCTAAGTCCTAATTAGATGCAAATGTGTATCTTTAAATTATACTTAGGAACCTCGCGCATTTGCAAGCCCCGGACTAAAGTTTAGCATCCGAAATCGTCACGTTTCTCGTCCGGTGAGTTCATACCCCTACCCTTTTTCACTGTTTTTAACTGTTTTCAGGGGGGGAATACAAGCAAAAGTACAAGTGTTTCTTGTACTTAAATTGATTTACAATTCAATGATTTTAGTTTCTAAATATCAGGATTTCCAAAGATTATGATAACTGATGTTTTGAATTGCAGGTTAATTATAGATTTCTTTTGAAAAGTGTTTTGATCTACATTATCTTTTGTAAAAGAAATTATAACTAAGTTAATAGATTATAGTCATCCGATCGTAGAATAACTAAGGAAGTAGAATACATAATTATTACTACTCACATAGTAATTACTGGTATTTTGAAATCAGACTTAATAACAAAACACCACACATAGGAAAATATGGGATTTTCCTGGGATAGCATTAAAATCATTAACGAACCTAGATACGAATAGACAACTCAACACATAGGAAAATATGGGATTTTCCTGGGATAGCATCAAAATCATTAACGAACCTAGATACGAATAGACAACTCAACACATAGGAAAATATGGGATTTTCCTGGGATAGCATTAAAATCATTAACGAACCTAGATACGAATATACAAATCAACATATAGGAAAATATGGGATTTTCCTGGGTAACATAGCAGCACATAATCGAATAAAGAAACAAACGGATAACTATAACTATAAGGAAAATATGGGATTTTCCTGGAATGTCATAACCAACCGTTTTCGAAAATATATCAAGGAATAACTAAACCGTTTTCAATAAGAAAATATGGGATTTTCTTCATCAACATCTTTTCTTGAACGTTAAGGAACTCGTCTTTTCAAAACTAAACTGCTTATGAACTCACCAGCTTTATGCTGATTTTCAAACTGCTTGTATTCTCAGGTCAACGTTAGACAGGTACACCGCAACCTTTTGGAGAAGACGGAGCGTCCCGAAGACTTGTCTTTACTTTTGTCTATATTACATATATATAATACATGTACGACTTTACTTTCAATCAGATGTAAACAATATTATGTAATGTAATGTTTTGCGATTACTGCTTTACTATGTGCATTGGATTTGATACTCAACGTGGAGTCAACCCCGGGAACGTTTCCGCCTTTCGTTTTCGGGGTGTGACAGATTGGTATCAGAGCCCTTGTTTATAGTGAACTAGTATACCAAAGCTTACATGGTATAAGACTATAAACATTATAGGGCCTAAGTGCTCTGAACTAAAAGTATCCTACAATATATAAGTATTTTCAAAAAGTATTTAAGTATGCCGAGCCTTCGAAATCCGTAACTATAAGTAGAACAAAACATAAGTAAATGGGTGTTGTACACCGCGGTTAAACCTGGGCAATTATGTAGTCGTGTCTAGGGTCAATATGGCCTGGCCAACTATATTCATTCGAGACACGGCCAACATGTGCTTGAGAGTGACTGAGGCATGCAGCATACCTAAAACTTACCCAATATTCCAAACAACAAATCGTCGCTGCAGCGAACCATGAAATACTATGGGAGTATTTCTTGAGCCGATCCTTTGCAGAAATCCTTGTATATGCGTTATTCCTTGATTATTTCTCTAGCGATAAAATGTTCTATCTTGATAACTCCTTTCTGCTTTATCACTTTTTATGATGCTATATTTGCCCTGATGAGATATCTCCTGTCCCATATCTCTCAATTCAATTCAGAGGACTTATGATCCTCTCTTTCCTGATCTTTTTAGATCAAGATGCCTCCAAGAAAGAGACCCATCTCAACGAACAACAACAATCCTCCTCCGCCACCACCTCCTATTCAAATCGATTTGGAAACACTTCAGGCAACCATTTCCACTACTATATCAGCTCTCTTGCCTCAACTGAACTCTAGGGATTCGGGTGGTGAAACCCGAAACCCAGATGATAGACAGGGACACCAAAAAGGAGGTTCCTATAAAGACTTCATGAACGCAAAACCGACATTCTTCGATGGCACAGGAGGTGTCATTACCTTAACCCGATGGTTCGAGAGAATCGAATCAATCTTTGAGATATGTGGCTGTTCGGAGTCTGATAAAGTCAAGTTTGCTGCCTGCACTCTCCTCGATAAAGCTTTGACTTGGTGGAACGACTGAGTCAAATCCCTGACCTTACCAGTAGCTAATGCTATGGGATGGGAAGTAATGAAAGAACTCCTACGTGCGGAGTATTGCCCTCGGGGTGAAATCCAGAATCTGGAAAACGAGCTATGGAACCTAAAGATGAAAGGTTCCGATATCGCCTCTTACACTTCAAGGTTTGATGACCTGGCACTCCTTTGTCCGGGAATGGTTACCCCGGAAAGCAAAAAGATAGAAAGATTCATCTGGGGATTAACCCAACCAACAAAGGGGAACGTTATAGCAGCAAAGCTAGATACCTACGACAGTGCAAAGTGTCTGGCTCAAACTTTGATCGATCACAGTGATGTGCAAGAAGAAGCAGACACTACCCCCGAGCCCACAGAAAAGAGTGGCGAGAAAAGAAAGTTTTGGAAGAAGAAGAAGAGTCAGACTTCCCCAGAACTCTCAAAGAAACAGCAAATAGTGGCAGTTCAAGCTGCCACTATCCCTGCTGCTGTTTCTGTTGTCAATTCCACATCTCAAGCACCTGTCACCGGATATGCCGGTATCCTCCCATGGTGTAACCATTGTAGTTACCACGATCGCATCCCTGGCCCTTGTCAAAAACTATGGCCAGGAAGGTCACCTCGCACGAACCTGCAAAACCCCAACCCCGTCAACTAGTCAGGCTTCCGGAGCAGGTATCGGTCAAACCTGCTACAGTTGTGGAGAGGTAGGACACTATAAGCGAAATTGTCCGAAGACAGTAACATCTGGCAACACCGGGAGAGTCCTAACCATGGGACAAGAGAGGACAGCCGCCGATCCCACCGTTGCTACATGTATACTTCTCTTTGATAAATCTCGTGCCTGTGATCCTTCTCGATTTTAATGTGGTAAAATTTTCTAAATCCTTTGTCAATAATCGAAACGTGCACCGTCAAGATAACTAATCAATGAGATAGAGAAACGGGAAGTAACAGTTCTTACCTCTCAATGTCTATCCCGAAGGATTCCCGGGAGTTTCTTTCGAACGTCTAGTTTAGTCTCACATCTGACTTTCCGAGATCTTTGTAGAAATCGATTCTATAACATTTAGATTTCGGATACCCTTAGAACTTGATAACATCTATCTAGATCACCATGTCTCAAATACTTAGAAGCGTCTGCCCAACGAAACCCTAGTGATTACTTGAGGAAACCGAAGTCGTCCAGGGTTGAAACCTCCATGAGAAAACAGATTGCTATCGTAGTTTGAGAGAGAGTCAATGTGCAAGACAAGGACACGTCCCGCTAATGAGAATTCGTTAGAACGCCCACTAGAGACCAAATTCCACATGGGAAGGTGAAGATCCAAAGCAACAAATCTATTCGTGTCTCATTCCAATCCATGATCTGTATCTTATTCTTTGAATTTTGGGATGAAATTCCCTCTAACGGGGGGATAATGTAACAACCCGAAGTTGTTCATCGCCGAAAAACCCATTCTACCCGCATAACTCGTCGAGAATCGAAATGTCCCGATATCATTTTTGGGTTTAGTTAGTAAAATTTATATGTTTATTTTAACTCAAAGAGTGTCCAACCCATTTAGGAACTCAAGAAATCCGCCCAAAAACATTATTACATGAGTTTTAGAAACGTCCCCGCCGGGTGACGGAAACTCAATCGGGTGCGACCTAAAGCCCCGTTTAATGCTAATATCGGGTAGAATTCCACCGCGTCCAAGTTTTGGGAACTATATAAACATGTTAAACCTTTCATTTGAAGCTTTTTCCTTCTCTCTCTACTCTCTCTCTCTAACCTCTCTCCTAAAATCCAAGTTTAAGGTCCAAAACGCAATTTTTAAGGCTTCAAATCCCTAAGGTACCCCCTAACCTTAATCTAGAGCATGTTTGGCTTCCAAATTCGAGATTTAAACATGAAATGGGACACAATGTATGAGTTTACGGCCCAGGAAGGTGCCTAGGCCGTAAACACCAAAAATGATGGGTTTTGAGCCCTTAAACCCCTCCTTGACTAGTTTGGACTTTAGATATGGCTAAGGGACTTTAAGATATGGACTTAGAACACTTAAATCATGGATTTTGAGTCATTTAAAAGAGTTTACGGCCAAGGCATAAGCTTGGGCCGTAAACTCATATAAATGGGGTTTTTCATGCCCTTAAGCCCTTCCAAATCACTAGTATGGCTTAGATATGAATTATAGAATACTGCTTCTAGCATTTGGACAATTGAAACATGATTTTTGGGGGATTTAGGTGAGTTTACAGCCAAGGCATGTGCTTGGGCCGTAAACTCCTCAAAACTTGGCATAAATCCAATTCTAAGGTGTTAGAAAGCCAGCCAGCACCACCAAAAGCCTTGGAATAAATCATAGGACCAACCAAAAATAGTTTAAGGGCCTTAAACACATCATTTGTGGGATTTCTAAGAGTTTACGGCCAAGGCTTGTTCTTGGGCCGTAAACACCATAAATTATGGTGTTAGAATGCTAACTAAACACCCCTAAAGCCCTTAGATGAATTTTAGAAGCCCTTCTATGCAAGTTTTAGACCTTGAAACACCTTGTAGCACCATATAGTAGAGTTTACGGCCATGAGAGGGGTCTCATGGGCCGTAAACTCCATAAATCCCTCATATGTCCCATACGAACTCATGTTAGGCCTTGAAATAATTCTATTAATCACATGTGATTTGTTATAGCTCCATTTAACACCATTTTCTTGGAAAAATAGGAGTTTACGGCCAGGAAGCCATGCTAGGCCGTAAAATCCCATAAGTGGGTCTAATTTATGTTTTAAAACCATCCCAAGTCCCTAAACCAAGTCTAGAAATTATCCCCTAAGTGTAAGAAGTCATTTAGCACCTTAAACCACACCCACCATGAGTTTACGGCCGTAAACTCATGGGGAATGGGTGTTTTAGACCAAAAACTCTTCTATTAGTTTACTCATGGGGAGTAAACTCAAGTCCCAAGTCCCAAGTGTCAGTTCACGTCCTTAAACGCCACCCGGGTCCCTCCAAACACTTGTATCGGAGTGTTTTCGCGACTTGAAGCAAGTGTCCCTAACAAATAGCTAATCTAAGTCCTAATTAGATACAAATGTGTATCTTTAAATTATACTTAGGAACCTCGCGCATTTGCAAGCCCCGGACTAAAGTTTAGCATCCGAAATCGTCACGTTTCTCGTCCGGTGAGTTCATACCCCTACCCTTTTTCACTGTTTTTAACTGTTTTCAGGGGGGGAATACAAGCAAAAGTACAAGTGTTTCTTGTACTTAAATTGATTTACAATTCAATGATTTTAGTTTCTAAATATCAGGATTTCCAAAGATTATGATAACTGATGTTTCGAATTGCAGGTTAATTATAGATTTCTTTTGAAAAGTGTTTTGATCTACATTATCTTTTGTAAAAGAAATTATAACTAAGTTAATAGATTATAGTCATCCGATCGTAGAATAAATAAGGAAGTAGAATACATAATTATTACTACTCACATAGTAATTACTGGTATTTCGAAATCAGACTTAATAACAAAACACCACACATAGGAAAATATGGGATTTTCCTGGGATAGCATTAAAATCATTAACGAACCTAGATACGAATAGACAACTCAACACATAGGAAAATATGGGATTTTCCTGGGATAGCATCAAAATCATTAACGAACCTAGATACGAATAGACAACTCAACACATAGGAAAATATGGGATTTTCCTGGGATAGCATTAAAATCATTAACGAACCTAGATACGAATATACAAATCAACATATAGGAAAATATGGGATTTTCCTGGGTAACATAGCAACACATAATCGAATAAAGAAACAAACGAATAACTATAACTATAAGGAAAATATGGGATTTTCCTGGAATGTCATAACCAACCGTTTTCGAAAATATATCAAGGAATAACTAAACTGTTTTCAATAAGAAAGTATGGGATTTTCTTCATCAACATCTTTTCTCGAACGTTAAGGAACTCGTCTTTTCAAAACTAAACTGCTTATGAACTCACCAGCTTTATGCTGATTTTCAAACTGCTTGTATTCTCAGGTCAACGTTAGACAGGTACACCGCAACCTTTTGGAGAAGACGGAGCGTCCCGAAGACTTGTCTTTACTTTTGTCTATATTACATATATATAATACATGTACGACTTTACTTTCAATCAGATGTAAACAATATTATGTAATGTAATGTTTTGCGATTACTGCTTTACTATGTGCATTGGATTTGATACTCAACGTGGAGTCAACCCCGGGAACGTTTCCGCCTTTGGTTTTCGGGGTGTGACACTCCTATATATAAGAGGTGAATCCCTCTTCATTCCTCACACATTCCCTCACTTCCCTCTTTCTCTAGAACTTCTCTCTAGCCCCAAAACCCCCTAAATGCCTATGGAACCTCCCTTGCACGAGGCGGAAGCCCTAGAGTACCCGACGACTCTGTGAAGAAGAGCCTATCAGCTCGGGAACGCTGCTCCAGCGAAGCCCGATTTTGAGAAAAACCCGTTGTAAGTGATCTACGCCTAACCTATCTTTAGTATAGCTTATGTTTCAATATAGTAATGTAATTAGGACCTTATAATAAATATTTGGGCTATTATTGTGAGTTATATAAGTGTCGTTAGAATATCTTTTTAACCACTTGCGGTACGGGGGATCCAGTTTGGAGGACCGCTTGGGTTGCTGGATTCAGAAGTGCTTATATGCTAAAATGATCCTACCCTCCGGTGTTCCATGTCTTGCCTCGTTTGTATATAGTGGGTGAAAAGTATTGTGTTAATGCTTATATAATACTAATAATAGCTAGACTATTAATTAGTTGTGGCTAACGTTAGACTAAACCCTAGTGATATTGGTACTAGGTTTTGTTGAGGAAAATTATTTTAAGAGTAATGAAGTGTTGTCCGAGTGCCAAGTCACCACCTAATCAAGTGAGTGCATAGTTACTTTCATCTTACACATATATATGAAGTATTTTATATAAGTTACGTGCTATGTGTGCATATTATCTGACTATTTGCTGTCTATGCTGGATGAATGATTTTACACATGTTTTAAATGATTTAAACTTATATTTATTTTGTATCTACAAATATGTTGGGATAACACATGGGTAGATGAAATAGTTGGTGTCTGATGAAATAAAATGATGAGAGACAGGTGATGATAGGAAGGTGATGATAATTTGGTGATGATAGATAGGTGATGATGAACCGGTGATATAGGATGAAATATACTATAACCTTGTCCGACAATTTGGAGATGTAGTCATCTACCAGAGTATAGATGGCGACCACGAATTATTATAGACAACCCCATGGGAAACACCAACAGGCTCATAAACTGTAGGTGATGAATTACGAGTTCAGGCGATGTTGTAACTACGTATTCATTTGATGATACTCTAACCCTTACTATGAATTGCGAGTTCAGGTGATGTTGTAACTACGTATTCATGCGATGATACTCCAATCCTTACTAGGTGCATATTGAGGGAGTAATCCCCGAGCCATTGTTGTCTGTGTGATGTAAGCGATGATCCTTAGGAAAAGTCCTTAGGAACGAACATATAAGTAATGCGATGTAAAGAGATGAGAGGTAAATACGATATAGGAGATGAACCTTAAGGTAATACTTTAGGGTATATCAAATGAAGATAATGGGGATGGGTAATCGGGTTAATTATTTGACATGTATTATGTGAAGAAACAAGTTAACTATATTATTGTGGGTTGAAAACCCTATGTACTCACCAGGTTTTCCAACCTGACTCACTCAGTTTATTTATATCACATGTGTTGATATGAAGTCACATTACACTGAGAGATTAAGGGGATATAAATCACTAGTGATAATGAATGTAAGTTCTTTTTATGCTTATGTTTCTATATTGACGATGACATCCCAAATGTTTTAAAATGAATAAAAGTACTTTTCTTCGGAAATGCTTTGATAACGTATTTATCATGTTTCACTGGGAACAAATTCCGCGACATTTTTATTAAAAGAGGTACTCTGATTTTTATAAAACATAAAAAAAAATCGATCTTTTCTGGGCGTGAAAATGGGGATGTCACAGATATACTACTTTTTGTTGCTCCACCTTCTACCCATTCGTGATGATTAGTGTCCACATAGAAGAAAAAAAGAAATTTGTTCGGACACGTGTATTCTTCTCTTTTACCACCGCTACGTCAACATGTTCTTTTTTTCCCTTTCTATTAAATATTAACTATATGTCAAATATTCTATGTATCTCTCTCTCTCTCTCTCTCTCTCTTATTCTCTGTCTGTCTCTCAATTTCCTTTCGATCAAGCTCGTTCTCACACTTCCAAACCCTAGCCAATCTATCTCTTTCATATGTGTTTCGATTTCGTGTGCTACATCACCAACGAACGGGTTGACTGCGATTCCTCAATCTTCGCACACTGGTGGTGATGGTCGCCAAAATTTGATCGATGGATTTCGAGTAGCGGAGTTACAAATCGTCTCGATATTAGGTGTCAATTTTAGGTCTGTTTTGTTCTGTCATGTCTTTCTACTTCTTTATGTTCACCGTCTCTCTTGATGTTTCTTTCTAAAAACTCATCGTCACCACCATATGTAACTGCCACCACAAAAAATAATTTCATTAAACTCTCCAATTTCTCAAAAGTTTGTCGACATCACTAGAAAATATAAGCCTAACTTGGATTCAGGTAATGTTTTTTAATCTTTTATTCTTTGACTTTATGATTTTCCTTCATGCCTCAAATACATGAACACCACAGATCGTTCATGAAGGGTTTTAGACATTACAAAACAAACTTAAATCCTTAAGTGTGCATGCAACCTAAAACAAAAGGTCTATGTTTTCTCTGTTGAGCCTATAACTATGAACATCAAATAAGAACCCTAAGGAACTCTAGGTATTTTCGAAATCAAGAAAGAAAGAAGAAAACATACCTTTTGATCCTTTGGAAGCAAGCACCACAATTGTCGTGCCTCTAGTGGTTCACAACGAAGCTAGAAATGAAGATGATGAGGAGAGAGGGGAGAGGTAATTTTTGGCTTCTCTTGGAATAGGAGTGGCCAAAAAATTTAAGGCTTAAGGGCCAAACCAATAAAATAACATTATCTTATTTTCGGTAATCATCAAAATTCCTAATTATCCTCCAAAGATAATTCTAGAGCCCCAAAAGACTCCTTAAAACCATCCGCCTCTATGGTGGAAGGTCCTGGAGCCTTTTGCTCAACTATTTAATAATTACACTTTTAGTCCTTTCACTTTTAATTAATTTTATTATTCCCAAAATTAATTCCAATTAATTTTTGATTAGTTATTAATCAAATAATACAATTTCTAGTTAATATATTATTCACATAATATATTAATAAATTATTTATATCAACTTATTAGTTAAATAATAAATCAACCTCTCTCTCTCTCTCTCTCTCTCTCTCTCCAAAAATCAACACGTCCAATTGCTAGGTTTGAGGGTAACCCAAAATGATTGTGTTGTTATCAATTCAAGTTTATACCAATTATAGTTATGGGCTTAGACACATAATCCAATAGTCTCACACTTGGATAAGTCTAATAAATATAATTGCTAGTATAACTTCTAAACTGGTCAGCAAATTGTAGCTTCCAAAAGCCACTATCGAACTCTGACCGAGTCAGTTACGTGTCCTAGGATAAATGATCGTATAATCCCCTTTTCTGCAAGATATCATTTGGATATGAGATGGGGAACAAAATCAATCTCATTTTCCAATACTCTTTCCCCGATTTTTAATTCGTAATGACATAGAACTTCCAATAGAACACATCAATTAAGTTCTTGTCGGGCCCGACACTATAAGTCAACACCAAATCACTGAGGGGCCCAAATCTATAACTTTTCCCATTAAGGAAAAATGAACGAATAAACTTCGACTTATATGCTTGCACCATTTACTAATCAAATCATGCACAACAATACGTTTTATAAAATCAAGTTACTGATGCGTTTACGTATCATCAATGCACAAATGACTTGTAAACTACAACTAATATATATATATATGTGTTTCAAGATTATAAGATATTATCGTTTCAGAATTACTCGCGATAAAACCTTGAAGTAATTCTTTGAGCGTGCGTTAATCCAATACTTAAATCTCCATTTCAAAGTACTCATGAATATTGCAGCAATACTATCTATGTCTAAAACCTTTTAGACAATCTACAATCTAGTTCATGACAATCTTAATTCACTACTTACTTTCAAAAGTACGAACGACTGTGGAATTGGAAACATGCAAAATGAAACACGATAATAAAAAACTGATAAAAGGTGGTAAATAAACTTATAAATAATTCTATATTATTTAATCTTGAAAAGTCAATTATATTTACTTTGTTACAAGTTCCAAACCAACTATCTAACTATTAAAACTAATATCATTTCTCAGACTAATGCTCTTAGCATGTTGAATGTGTGTCAACCTACTCAAACCCTTTGTGAGGGGATCTGCAAGATTCTATTCAGATGACACCCTCTTTAAAACGAGGTGGCCTTGTTCTACTCTATGTCTGATAAAATGATATTTTCCGTCGATATGTCTTGATCTGGCATGATCTCTTGGTTCATTTCTCAAGGAAATCGCTCCTTCGTTATCACAGAAAATTTCCATTGGATCCTTGATGACTGGAACAAATCCAAGGTCTTCGATGCAGTTTTTCAACCAAATCACCTCCTTTGATGATTCACTCGCTGCTATGTACTCTGATTCACACTTAGAATCAGCCATCATCTCTTGTTTGTAACTATTTTAGGTTACTGCTCATCCATTTAAGGTAAAAACCCAGCAAGATTGAGAATGGAAGTTATCTCTGCTATTTTAAAGCTGGCATCACTATACCTAGTTACTCTCAAAGTATCATTGCAACCAAGTACGAGGACCTAGTCCTTAGTCCTTCATAGATACTTGAGAATATTCTTAACTGCTATCCAATGAGCTCTACCTGGATTTTCCTGATAACGACTGACCATACTCAAAGTAGATGCCACATAAGGGCGAGTACATGTCATAGCATACATGATAGATCCGGTTGCAGAAGCATATGGAGCTCTACTAATTTCTGCTATCTCAGCATCGGTACTTAGGCTCTAAGTCTTACTCAGTTTAGTATTACTTTGTATAGGCAGGTCTCTTTTCTTGGAATTTTCCATACTAAAACATTTTAGTACCTTTTCCAAGTATATACTTTGAGTAAGTCCAATTAGCGTTTTACTCCCGTCTCTCAGAATTCTTATCCCTAGAATAAAATCAACCTCTCCCAAATCCTTCGTAGAGAAACACTTTCCAAGCCAAGACTTAACGTCTTGCAAAGTTGGAATGTCATTTCTTATAAGAAGTATTGCATCAACATACAATACTAGGAAGCTTAATATACTCTCACTAGCTTTGACATACACACATGATTCATCTTCACTTCTAGAGAAGCCAAAGTCCTTGACCGTCTCGTCAAAGCAAACATTCCATCTGCGAGAAGCTTGTTTTAATCCATAGATTGATTTCTCAAGCTTACACACTCTATTGGGAAACTTTTCATCAACAAAACCTTATGGCTGACACATATAAACATATGCAGCTAACTTCCCATTAAGGAAAGCGGTTTTGACATCCACCAGCCAAATTTCATATTCATGAAATGCAGCTATGGCGAGCATTATCCTAATAGATTTTATCTTTGCCACAGGTGAGAAGGTCTCATCATAGACAACCCTTGTGGTTTGAGTAAATCCATTCGCAACTAGTCGAGCCTTGAATGTGTGTATCTTTCCATCCATGTCAGTCTTCTTCTTGAAGATCCATTTGCATCCAACTATCTTACGACCTGGTATATTATCAACCAAATTCCAAACTTTGTTGTCCTACTTGGACTTGATCTGTTTTCCATTGCCTTTTCCCATTTGGCTGCCTCAGGGCATGCCATTGCTTCCTTGTAGTTAGCTGGTTCATCTAAATTTACTAGTATACTATCATTGATAAATGTATCACCTTCTACAGTAATATGAGAACCACGTAATTCAGGTTGCATTCTAACGCTAGTGGAATGCCTAAGAGGTAACGACTAGTTAACTGGTTCAACTGGAATCTCTTCCTCAGGTTGAGCCCTAACGTCTTCAAAGGTTCCTTCATCAGTTGACTCTTAAATCTTTTCAAGATCATTGGTACTCCCACTGTCCTCTTTGTATATGATTTCTCTCTCTCTCTCTCTCTCTCTCTCTCTCTCTCTCTCTCTCTTTCTCTCTCTCAAGACCCCCCTTCGTGCTATAAAGACCAAGTTATCACTAGGTCTGTAGAAAAAATATCCAAAGGACTTCTATGGGTAGCCGATGAATATACATCTCTCACTTCGATTTTCAAGCTTGTCGTGAGTTTCTCGTCTAACGAAAGCTTCAAAACCCCAGACCTTCATATCTTGTATCGAGGGAGCCTTCCCTGTACACATCTTGTGAGGTGTTTTGGCAACATTTTTTAGTTGGGATTAGATTGAGAATGTGGGCGGTGGTCTCTAAGGCATACTCCCAGAATGAAATTGGATGAAATGTTCGACTCATCATGGAATAAACCATTTCTAACATTGTTTGATTATGCCTCTCAGCGACACCATTAAGTTGTGGTGTCCTAGGTGGTGTCAATTTTCAAACTATTCCACATTCCTTGAGATAGTCGTGGAACTTGATACCAAGATACTCAGCGCCTCTATTAGATCTAAGCATATTTATCTTCCTGCCCAATTGATTTTCAACTTCGTGTTTAAACTCTTTGAACTTTTCAAAGGTTTTTTTTATTGACGCTTCATTAAATAGATATAACCATATCTCCTATAATCAACAATAAAAGTCACATAGAATCGATTAGCATCCCTTATGGATTATCAGAATAGCCCACACACATCTGTGTGTATGAGATCCAACAAACCTTCACCTCTTTCACAAGATCCAGTGAAAGGTGATTTTTTTTCATCTTACCCAAAAGACAAGATTCGCATTCATCATCTGATCTTAGGTCAAATGATTCCAACACTCCATCCTTTTGGATTTGCACAATGTGTTTCTTGTTAATGTGTCCAAGACGACAATGCTACAAAAACACTTTGTCTATACCATCAGACAAATCAATTTGAAATACATTATTGCCTAAATTGTCTACACACATCATAGTTTCATACACACCATCACAAGTTAAAGCTTCAAAGTAAAAAAATACCATTTTTATAAGTAGAAATATAACCATTCTCATCATTAAAAGAATATCTAAAACCTTGTTTAAATAATGCATGAAAGGAAATAATGTTTCATGTCATTTCTAATGAGTATCAACAATTTATTAAATCTATTTCTAACCCATTACTAAACACTAAGTCGTAAACTCCAATCTTGGTGACAAGTGAAGATCGCCTATTCCCCATGATTAAGTTCATCCTTCCTTGCTCCACATCCTCATTACCTTCTAGCTCCTACAAATCAGAACAAATGTGAAACCCACATCATGTATCAAGGACCCAAGAACGAGAACATGATGAGTTATTAGATAAGATAGTGTATATACCTACCAAAGTTGGCTTCACCTTGCCATCTTTGATATCTTGCGAGTATTTAGGGCAGCTTCGTTTCTAATGCCCTTTGTCATTGCAATAGAAGCAAGTGGCCTATTTGGGATCAAATATAGGGGAAGCATCAGAAGTGGATTTTTTTGGGTTTATTGCTTCATGAGCTCGCTTGAGACTTTCCCTTCAAGGTTTGCTTAGGAGCACCTTTCCTTTTTTTCCTTTCCCTTGACCAATGGCTAAGATGGGAGCACTAGCAGGAGTGGAAGAAATACCTTTTCCTTTCATCCCAACTTCAACTGTTCACAAGAGGTTTTGCAATTGATACAAGGTAGTTTCATTGTTGCTCAAATGATAGGACAAAATGAACTAATCATAACAACTTGGAAAGGAGTTCAACACTATGTCGACTGCCAATTCTTCATCAAAATTCACATTAAGCTTAACAAGCCTGTCCACGTATCGTTGCATTATTTGAATGTGGCTGCTCATAGATTCTCCCCCCTTCATCTTGCTATCCATGAGGGACTTTACTGCCTCGTAATTTTCCTAATGAGCTCGCTTATGGTACTTTTCCATAAGGTCCTTGTTCATCTCGTACAGTTAGTAATCGTCATAGCATCTCTACAATTCAGGAGTCATTATGGCCACCATGATGCAAGCAACTTTTGTGGCATCATTGTAGGGTTTCTTGTAGGCGACCATTTCTTTAGGAGTAACCTTCTCTTTGTCGATCTCATCTAATCATCTATCAAGGATATATTCTTTGTCCTCGAAACGAAGGACACTCTTTATGTTGCGCATTGAATCATTGAAGTTGGTGCCATCCAACTACAACTTAGAGCAGATGTTTAACAAGGAAAAGTTATGGTTGGAGGAAGAGGAACCAGAAGCATCATTTGGAGTAGACATTTGTAAAAGGAAGTTAGTTTTTAGTTAGATAAGAAAAATCCTCAATATAGCACCCAAAATAAAATATTAAGGCTAGGATCCAATTAAAAAAAAAACTTCACAACTAAGAAAAGGGATGCCGGAATCTAATTGTAAATTATGAAAAGGTAAGTAAATGACGATTTACCAATTTCACCACAAGAAAATGAAATTTGAACGAATTAAGTTTTAATGAAATTCCTAGATCTTTTGAGTTTTATTGAAACTGTGACATCCCCAATTTCACGGCCAGAAAATACCGATTTGTTTATGCTTTGTTTTATAAATCAGAATGATCGTTTAAAGAAAACGGTTGCAGAATTTGTTCCCAAATTAAAATATGATAACCATTTATCAAAACATTTCTCAAAGAGAATGTATTTTCATTAAATAATAAAACCTCGGGATGTCATGTTCCGATACACACCAAAAGCATAAACAATATAAAATAAACCATACAACAATTATTTATAAATACTGATCTATAATCCAAAACCTCTCGTCAAGTCCACGAACTTATACTCTTGTGCCATTACCTGTAATGCAAAGAAAACTGAGTGGGTCAAGCTTGGGAGCCTGGTGAGCATATAGGGTTTTCAACCCACAATAATATAATTATTATATTCAATCATCAAACAATCAACCCAATTGCCCATCCCCATTATCTTCTTTATTTCTTAAGGTTTTACCCTAAGAATAAACTATCCTTTATTCATTCGTTCCTAAGGATTTACCTAAGGAATCGGCAAGAAGTCCATTGCTGCCAAAGTTTATCTATCATGTACTAAGTCCATAGTTATCAGGCGCTAACTCCATAGTCACCAAGGTTCACTTAACAGTAGGCGCTAACTCCATAGTCACCAAGGTTTATACAATAGGCACGAAGTCACATCGTCACCAAGGTTTATACAATAGGCACGAAGTCACATCGTCACCAAGGTTTACTCGATAGGAACTAAGTCGCATAGTCGCCAGGGTTTACTTAATAGGAGTCACATTGTCACCAAGGTTTACTCGATATTCACAAAGCCGCATAGTTGCTAGGGTTTACTTAATAGGCACGAAGTCACATCGTCACCAAGGTTTACTCTATAGGCACTAAGTCCATAGTCACCAAGGTTTATCTAACGGTAGGCGCTAACTCCATAGTCACCAACTATCCCATCCACCCTTGTTCTACCCAACATTTTTGTAGATATAAATACTTACACAATTTAAATCATTTAACACTTGTATAAAACATCAATTCCATGCCCATTTCAAATAGACAAATAATATATAACACAAGCACGTATTTCGTAGCTAATACTTTATATTTATGTGTTAGAAGAAAGTAGCGATACACTCACACATATAAACAACAATATATATACACATAGCACGTATTTTATAAAATACTTCAAATCTATGTGTAAGATGAAAGTGACTATACACTCACTTGATCAGAAGATGATCGGAAAGCACTACGGCTCTAAGAGTAGATATTCTTTGGTGAAACCGGGATCACTTCACACACCGGGTTTCTCGCGGACAGAGCTTCGGCTCGGAAACTCTTTTCTTCTCAGGATCTTCGGGCATCGGTACTTGCTTCGGGTCTCGGGGTTGCTACCGGGGCGTTGGGATATTTCTTGCATGCAAATCGAGGTAAAACGGGAGAGAGAAGAGAGAAAATAGCAACCCTAAACGACTGGCCCTTCAAATCTATTTATAGGGCAAATTTGGCCCTTGCCACGTCGTGGCACCCTTTTTCCACATCGTGGGCTTGGTCGTCACTGCATAAGTCATCGCAAGTTGCGTCTGGGGGACTCCCGGAGGTGTCAGGAGACTTGCCACGTCGTAGTCTCTGACACAGCTTTGGGGTTTGCACCCCAAACTTCAGAAATTCATAACTTTCGCATACGAACTCCATTTTCGACATTCTTTATATCGACGCGAAGGTGAGATTATGCTCCACAACTCTCGTTTAGACTCCATTGGCTAATTTTGAATTTATTTGTAATATATTATAATTATATTACTTATATATTATTTTTAGTAGGCCGGGATAAGAAAACTCCGTTATAAACTCATAACTCCTTCGTCTGACGTCCATTTTCGTCCGTCTTTCCGTCGTTGCACTACTATCGATGAGATCTTCAATTCTCATTTAGATTGTTTTGGATAAATATTTCTCTAACATAAATTCACTATTTACATCGCGCTGTGTCGTGCCCGTTCTGTCGCGAAACTTCGACAAGTCATAAATTCTTCGTTATAACTCGGATTTTGGCGTTCTTTATATGCATGGAAATCTTGTGACATATAATACAACTTGGTTAAGATTAGTTCTTCTAAATAGTCTTCCATCAAAAAATCATTTTTGATGCTTATCGTGTTAAAACTGACTAGCCCTGATCTACGGGCGTTACAATTATCTCCCCCTTAGGATGATTACGACCCGGAATCATCAACGAAAAAGGATTCGTATACTGACTCCATACATTATCTCTTCATCCTAAGTAATAACCATGATGCTCAATCCTTTATCTGCTCTTCTTACTATGATGGACTTTCAATCATAACCTTCAAGTTAAAAAATAAATCGTTATTGCGAACTCCTTCTTCTTCTTAGGATAAATACATTCCTTTATCCATTGTAACAGACTAACGGGTCGTGTTCTAAAGACCTCTCATCGTATGATGAAATGCTTAGACTCAAGTCTCTTAGAGTCAAATTCCAGAATGGAATATACCTTCCTTCATATTCTAACGTGATATAATCACATTTTTACATGCAGCATTTCTAGCTACAAGCTTCCTTAACAATGAGCACGATGCCATCGAAATCTTCTGACTTAAGTCAAATGCTACATCGAACTCGATTCTCTGAACCACGTAACAAACTCATCGTAGTCGGACTCAATTTGATATGACCACTCGGGTCAGGATATCAATAATCTTTTTAGTCATTACTGAAACAATGGTAACGACATACTTGAATAAAAAGAAATCAATTACTAGCTTCTTGGTAACCTTGTGACTTTCCCTGATCCAAGCGTGAGTCCCGTGCTTCTAGTAGTATTGATCTCTACTACTATTCACACCTACTCATACTCATCCCAAGTATTGTCTCTTAGTCCCGAAGTCCTAAAATCATAAAACAATTTAACACATACTAATGTGTCCAATTAATCATAAAAATTCTCCTAGACTCTACTAGTACTTCTTCCATGCGTATCTTCAATCATCAATTCTACTTTAACTCGGTTGGTGATGGAAAATCCAGACGATGGGATAACTTCAAGAATTACACCAATCGCTCCATCATCTTGCCAATCATAGGTGTACTTCAGACATACCATACTCCTTTTAACGTTCCATTATTTTATCAGACGTATTCTGAAGGCAAGATACCACTCTTACGATATCCTTCGATAGATGTCATTCAACACATTATATAACAAAACTAGGGTTTATATTAATTCTTGAAACTATTACATAAAATTTCAAGTTGACCCTATACCATGCCTCTAATAGGCTACACTAATTGATACTAGCTATACCTTGATATGAATTCTTCATCCTTGATTCCTCGCTTTGTCATCTGCTTCGTTAAGGATCATTTAAAATGCTTCTGCCTTTGGCTGTGGTAGTGCATTTGGTTTTATTCCCTCATTCTTCTTCTGGCCGTCCCTAGATAAATGCCCTTCTCCCCGGCATTCATAGTACACCCTCTTTTTCGATACACACTTGTTGGCATAATGCCTTGTCTTTCCACACTTGTAGCAAGTCACTTCTTCGTCTCATCTCTCAAAATGTTTCAGTGGAATATTTGGATTTGTAACTTCTTCCCTCTTTGGGCAGTCCTGTTTGAAGTGCCATTCCTCATTACATCCGTAGCATACCTTTTCGTTGAATGTACATTCATTGGCATAATATCCATGCTTTCCACAATTAAAACATGACACCTCCTCACCACTTTTTCTCGAGTTTTTCGTTTTGCATTTCCCGCACCATTTTTCTTCATTTCCTCTTTTTCTAGACTTCAAGAACATGTTGCTCTTGTCAGACTTTGAAGACCCCTCAAATTTCCTCTTCTTTCCAACTTCAACCTTGTTGGCGATACAAGCATTGATCACTTCTTCGACTGACTTAGCAACCCTGATAGTTGTCTCAAGAGTAGGTTCCTGGCATACTGGCACAGTATATTCATCCTTACTTTATTGAAGTAAACACCTTGTTTCCTCCATCTGATGATCCAACATCATTCACACCATTGTGTATACTCCCGCCATCATGATTGGCTCAGGTGCAGTTGATAGCTCTGGTGCACTCCTAATCACGTGTGGCTCAGGCTGTGGGTTATCGTTTCCCAATCCATTTTGTGTGTTTTCCATTTCGATCTATACACCAAATTAGGTGAATTTAGATCTCTATTTCGATAGACGTTCAAATCATCCTTTTTACTCAGAAACGTTTACATGCTAGTTATAATACCGTATTCGTACGCTTAGAATCCTAAACACGTAAGGTTTCCAGATCCGGTCGGCAATAGACCATAGATCCGAACAAAAATATCATATATGGCAAACATATAGCATTTAGCACATAAAAGAATTTTAGGCATCTTTCCTAAAGCATACTAGTGCTCGTGTCAATTTAGGTGTACTGCCTAAAATATAAAAGACACACTCAACTCACAATCATCTCTTAGCATCCTAAGTTTAAGTCTAGAAATTTCCTACAAATTCCTAGTTCGCTTAAACTAATGCTCTGATACCAATTGTGACATCCCCAATTTCATGGCCAGAAAATACCGATTTGTTTATGCTTTGTTTTATAAATCAGAGTGATCATTTAAAGAAAATGGTTGCGGAAGTTGTTCCCAAATTAAAATATGATAACCATTTATCAAAACATTTCTCAAAGAGAATGTATTTTCATTAAATAAGAAAACCTCGGGATGTCATGTTCCGATACACACCAAAAGCATAAACAATATAAAATAGACCTTACAACAGTTATTTATAACTACTGATCTATAATACAAAACCTCTCATCAAGTCCACCAACTTATACTCTTGTGCCATTACCTGTAATGCAAAGAAAACTGAGTGGGTCAGGCTTGGGAGCCTGGTGAGCATATAGGGTTTTCAACCCACAATAATGTAATTATTATATTCAATCATCAAACAATCAACCCAATTACCCATCCCCATTATCTTCTTTATTTCTTAAGGTTTTACCCTAAGAATCAACTATCCTTTATTCATTCATTCCTAAGGATTTACCTAAGGAATCGGCACGAAGTCCATTGCTGCCAAAGTTTATCTATCATGTACTAAGTCCATAGTTATCAGGCGCTAAGTCCATAGTCATGAAGGTTTATACAATAGGCACGAAGTCACATCGTCACCAAGGTTTACTCGATAGGCACTAAGTCGCATAGTCGCCAGGGTTTACTTAATAGGCACGAAGTCACATTGTCACCAAGTTTTACTCGTTAGGCACTAAGTCGCATAGTCTCCAGGGTTTACTTAATAGGCACGAAGTCACATCATCACCAAGGTTTACTCGATAGGCACTAAGTCGCATAGTCGCCAAGGTTTACTTAATAGGCACGAAGTCACATTGTCACCAAGGTTTACTCGATAGGCACTAAGTCGCATAGTCGCCAGGGTTTACTTAATAGGCACGAAGTCACATTGTCACCAAGGTTTACTCGATAGGCACTAAGTCCATAGTTACCAAGGTTTATTTAACGGTAGGCGCTAACTCCATAGTCACCAACTATCCCATCTACCCTTGTTCTACCCAACATTTTTGTAGATATAAATACTTACACAGTTTAAATAATTTAACGCTTGTATAAAACATCAATTCCATGCCCATTTCAAATAGACAAATAATATATAACACATAGCATGTATTTCATAGCTAATACTTTCTATTTATGTGTTAGAAGAAAGTAGCGATACACTCACACGTATAAACAACAATATATATACACATAGCACGTATTTTATAAAATACTTCATATCTATGTGTAAGATGAAAGTGAATATACACTCACTTGATCAGAAGATGATTGGATAGCACTACGGATCTAAGAGTAGATATTCTTTGGTGAAACCGAGGTCACTTCACACACCGGGTTTCTCGCGGATAGAGCTTCGGCTCGGAAACTCTTTTCTTCTTGGGATCTTCGGGCTTCGGTACTTGCTTCGGGTCTCGGGGTTGATACCGGGGCATCAGGATATTTCTTGCTCGCAAATCGAGGTAAAACGGGAGAGAGAGGAGAGAAAATAAAAACCCTAAACGGCCGGCCCTTCAAATCTATTTATAGGGCAAATTTGGCCCTTGTCACGTCGTGGCACCCTTTTTCCACATCGTGGGCTTGGTCGTCACTGCATACGTCATCGCAAGTTGCGTCTAGGGGACTCCTGGAGGTGTCAGGAGACTTGCCACATCGTGGCACTGCTTGCCATGTCATGGTCTGTGACACAACTTTGAGGTTCGCGCCCTGAACTTCAGAAATTCATAACTTTCGCATACGAACTCCGTTTTCGATGTTCTTTATATCGACGCGAAAGTGAGATTATGCTCTACAACTCTCCTTTAGACTCCATTGGCTAATTTTGATTATATTTTTAATGTATTATACTTATATTACTTATATATTATTTTTAGTAGGTCGGGACAGGAAAACTCCGTTATAAACTCATAACTCCTTCGTCTGACGTCCGTTTTTGTCCGTCTTTCCGTCGTTACACCAGTATCGATGAGATCTTCAATTCTCTTTTAGATTGTTTTGGATAAATATGTCTCTAACGTAAATTCACTATTTACGCCGCGCTACGTCGTGCCGGTTCTGTCGCGAAACTTCAACAGGTCATAACTTCTTCGTTATAACTCGGATTTTGGTGTTCTTTATATGCACGAAAACCTTGTGACATATACTAAAACTTGGTTAGATTAATTCTTCTAAATAATCTTCCATCAGAAAGTCATTTTTGATGCTTATCGTGTTAAAACTGACTAGCCCTGATGTACGGGTGTCACTGAAACTATTCAATTGCATGTTTAATCTTGATTATTCTCTTCCATTTTTGACTCGGATACCGAAGATCACAAACAACATGTGAATAACCGTACAAATTAGCTTGGCACTCTCGACATCATTTATCATCTCATTTTAATGTGTCGGTTAACTACACATGCTCCATTAATCAATGATAATTATCAAGACACCTATTGCCACTATTTATTAGTCCCTATTAGTGTGTCGGTTAAACACACATGCTCCACTAACGACTAGAAAGTGAAATGCGTAATTTCATGAGTTAGCATATAAATTCACATTTTTCCTAAAGTAACTAAGATTGAGAATTTTAATAAAAGGTTTAGTTACTTTTTAATTCATTATACTTTTTAATGAAAATTAATTTGTTTTATTAAACCCATTCAGCAAACACCCCTCCACTAATCAAGGAAGCGGTTGGTGAGAGTTGACACCCATTTAACTACCATTTTATAGGCAGTTTCCTTATACTCCCTTATAGACTAGCTTCGTGAATGAGGTTTACTAGCAGTTCGACTGACTTAATCTTGTACATATAGTAATAATTAAACTTTTAATTTTACATATATAAGGTGTATTTTAAAACTTCTCAAAATACTAGGTTTAAATATTAAATTTCGAAAATTAAAAATTAATTTTAGATTTAAAATTAAACCAAATGATTTAACAATTATCTATTAATTAAGCATTTAATTAATTATATTAAATCATATAAGGATTACCTAGTTAAATTAATCAAATAATTTAATCCTAATCCATACCCTGAATTTTAAAAAATATGGGTAGGGATTTATCCAATTTTATAATTATGTTATTTAGTTAGATAAACTGACGATAACCAAAAATAAGAAAATCCTATGAGTACTTACAAATTTTCGAAAATTGCATGCTTGGGGGGAAGGTAAGGATTTCCAGCCTTACATTATTTTCGAAATCTTGAGGGGCAAGTAACCCCCTACAAATCGAAAACTTGGGAGGCAAGGTAAGGGTTTCATCCGTTACCAAAATATTTCAAAACATAGGGTCCAAGTAATCTTGATTTCGAAACTTTTAGCCTAAAGGGTTTAATTGTCACAAACCCTAATTCGAAGAATTCATCAATTATAACCATTCAATAGAAAACAAACCTCACTTTGATATCACTTATGGGTTTAGACATTACAAAACATACTTAAATCCTTAAGTGTGCATGCAGCCCAAAACAAAAGAACTATGTTTCTGTATTGAACCTATAACTATGAACATCAAATAAGAACCCTAAGGAACTCTAGGTATTTTCAAAATCTAATAAGAAAGAAGAAAAACATACCTTTAGATCCTTTAGAAGCAAGCCCTATTATTGTCATGCCTCTATTGGTTCACACCCAAGCTAGCAATGAAGATGATGAGGAGAGAAGTGAGAGGTAAATTTTGGTTTCTCTTGGAATAGGAGTGACCAAAATTTACAAGGCTTAAGTGCCTTTATATAGTGCAAGTAGGAAACCCTAGATAAGCCCCAAACCAATAAAGTAACAATATCTTATTTTTGTAATCATCTAGCTTCATAATTATCCTCTAAGGATAATTCTAGAGCCCCATAAGACTCCCCAAAACCGTCCACCTCTATGGTGGAAGGTTCTGGAGCTTTTTGCTGAACTATTTAATAATTTCACTTTTAGTCCCTACACTTTTAATTAATTCTATTAATCCCAAAATTAATTCTAATTAATTTATAATTAGTTATTAATCTAATATTACAATGTATAGTTAATATATTATTCACATAATATATCAATAAATTATTTATTTCAATTTATTAGTTAAATAAGAAATCAATCTCTCTCTCTCTAAAAATCATCATGTCCAATTCCTAGGTTTGAGGGCAACCCAAAAGGACTGTGATTCTATCAATTCAAGTTTATACCAATTATAGTTATGGACTTACACACCTAATCAAATAGTCTCCCACTTGGATAAATCTAATAACTATAATTTCCTGTATAAATTCTAAACTTATCAATAAATTGTAGTTTTTGAAAGCCGCGGTTGAACTCTAACCCCGACAGTTACGTGTCCTAAGATAAGTGATCATATAATCCTCCATTCTGAAAGATATCATTTGGATATGAGAAAGGGAACATAGTCAATCTTATTGTCCAATAATTTTTTTCCCAATTTTTGATTTGTAATGATATTGAACTTCTAATTGAACACATCAATTAAGTCGTCGCCCAGCCAGACACTATAAGTCTACACCAAATCATCGAGGGACCCAAAGATATCCCTTTTCCTATTAAGGAAAAAGGAACGAATAAACTTCAACTTATCTGCTTGCACCATTTAATCATACAATCATGCACAACAATATGTTTTATAAAATCAAGTTACTAGTGCGTTTACGTATCATCAATGCACAACTGACTTGTAAACCATAACTCATATATCTCCATTTAAGGATTATAAGATATTATATTCTCAAAATTACTCGTGAGAAATTCCATGAAGTAATTCTCTAAGCGTGGGTTAATCCAATACTTAAATCCCCATTTGAAAGTACTCATGAATATTGCACCAATACTATTGCTATGTCTAAAACCTTCTGGACAATCTACAATATAATTCATGACAGTCTTAGTTCACTACTTACTTCCAAAAGTACGAATGACTATGGAATTTGAATAATCGAATTATTCGGGAATATGCAAAATTAAACACAATAATAAAAAATTAACAAAAGGTAGTAAACAAACTTATAAATAATTCTCTATTATTTAATAACCAAAAGTCATTTACATTTACTTTTTTTACAAGTTCCAAACTAACTATCCAACTATTAAAACCAATATCGTTTCTCAGACCAATGGTCCTAGAATGTTAAATGTGCTTGACCCTACTCAGACGCTTTGTGAGTGGATCTACAAGATTCTCTTCAGATCACATCCTCTTTACAAAAAGGTGACCTTCTTCTACTCTATGTTTGATAAAATGATATTTTATGTCGACATGTCTTGATCTTCCATGATCTCTTGGTTCCTTTTTCAAGGCAACTCTTCCTTCGTTATTATAGAAAATTTCCATTGGCTCCTTAATGGAAAGAACAACTCCAAGGTCTTCAATGAAGTTCTTCAACCAAATCGCCTCCTTTGATGCTTCACTCGCTGGTATGTACTCTAATTCACAGGTAGAATCAACCACCGTCTCTTGTTTGGAACTTTTCTAGGTTACCTTTCCTCGATTTAAAGTAAAAAAACCCAGCTAGAATGAGAATGGAATTCGTCTCTATCTGTTTGAAAGTTGGTGTCACTATACCTAGTTACTCTCAATGTGTTATTTCCACCAAGTACCAACACCCAGTTCTTAGTCCTTTGTAGATACTTGAGAATATTCTTAACTGCTATCCCATGAGCTCTACCTAGATTTCCCTGATAACGAATGACAATAATCAAAGAAAAGGCCACATCATGGCGAGTACACATCATAGCATACATAATAGATCCAACGGTAGAAGCATATGGATGTCTACTCATATCTGCTATCTCAACGTTAGTACTCGGGCTCTGAGTCTTACTAAGTTTGGAATTACTAGGTATAGGCCGTTCTCTTTTCTTGGAGCTTTCCATACTAAAACGTTTTAGTTCATTTTCGAAGTATATACTTTGACTAAGTCCAATTAGCCTTTTACTCCTATCTAACATAATTCTTATTCCTAGAATGTAAGAAGCCTCTCCCAAATTCTTCATAGAGAAACACTCTTTAAGCCAAGACTTAACCTCTTGTAAAGTTAGAATGTCATTTCTTATAAGAAGTCTATATAATACCAGGAAGGTTAATATACTCCCACTAGCTTTGACATATACATTTGATTCATTTTCACTTCTAGAGAATCCAAAGTCCTTGGCCTTCTCGTTAAAGCAAACATTCCATATGCAAGAAGCTTGCTTTAATCCATAGATTGATTTATCAGGCTTACTAACTCTATTAGGAAAATTTGCGTAAAAAAACCCTCTGTATGACTCATGTAAACATCCTCAACTAACTTCCCAAGAAGGAAAGCGGTTTTGACATCCATCTATCAAATTTCATAGCCATGAAATGCAGCTACGGTGAGCATTATCCTAATAGATCTTATCTTCGCCATTGGTGAGAAGGTCTCATCATAGTCAACGCTTGGGTTTGATTAAAGCCCTTCGTAAGCAGTTGAGACTTGAAAGTTTGTACCTTTCCATCCATGTCGGTCTTCTTCTTGAAGATCCATTTGCATGCAACTGTCTTACGACCTGGTACATTATCAACCAAATTCCAAACTTGGTTGTCATACATGGACCTAATCCTGTTTTCCATTGTCGATTTGGCTTTCTCAAGGCCTACCATTGCATCCTTGTCATTAGATGGTTCATCTAAATTTACCAGTGTACTATCACTAATAAACACATCACTAATAAACGCATCACATTCTACAGTAACCATATATTTCAGGTTGCATTCTAACTCTAATGGAACGCCTATGAGGTAATGACTCATCAGCTGGTTCAACTAGAATCTCTTCCTCAGTTTGTAGCCTAGCGTCTTCAAAGGTTCCTTCATTGGTTAACTCTTAAATCTCTTGATGATCAATGGTACTCTCACTATCCTTTTTGTATATGATTTTTCTCTCTCTCTCTCTCTCTCTCTCACTCACTCTCTCTCTCTCTCTCTCTCTCTCCCTCTCTCTTAAGACTCCCCTTCATGCTACAAATACCACGTTCTCATTAGGTGTGTAGAAAAAATATCCAAAGGACTTTTGTGGGTTGCCGATGAAAATACATCTCTCACTTTGAGGTTCAAGCTTGTTGTGAGTCTCTCGTCTAACGAAAGCTTCTCAACCCCAAACCTTGATATGTGCTAACGAGGGAACCTTCCCTGTCCACATCTCGTGAGGTGTTTTGGCAACCTTCTTAGTTGGGACTAGATTAAGAATGTTGGCGGCAGTCTCTAAGGCATACCACCTATATGAAATTGGAAGAGAAGCTCGACTCATCATGGAAGAAAAGCTTGATAAGCGTTTCCATGTATCATTACATTCTTTGAACGTGGTTGCTAACAGATTCTCCCTCTTTCATCTTTCTTGATACGAGGGACTTTACCGCCTCATACTTTTCCTAACGAGCTCACTTATGGTACTTTTTCATAAGGTCCTTGTTTATCTCATACGGACAGTAATTCTCATAGTATCTCTGCAATTCAGGAGACATTGTGGCCACCATGATGCTAGCAAATTTTGTTGCATCATTGTAGTTTTTCTTGTAGGCGACTATTTCTTCAGGAGTGACCTTCTCTTCGTCGATCTCATCTTATGGTCTCTCAAGGACATACTCACTTTCCTCGAAACGAAGGGACATCTTCATGTGGCGCATCTAATCATTGTAGTCAATGTCATCCAATTGCACCTCGAATAAACAAATTAAGTTTTAATGAAGTTTTTAGATCTTTTGATATTCATTGAAACTCTTCAATGGCATGTTTAATCTCGATTATGCTCTTCTATTTGTGACTTGGATACCGAGGATCACAAACAAGATGTGAATAGCCATACAAATCAGTTTGTCACTCTTGATGTCATTTATCATCTCATTTTAATGCGTCGATTAACCACACACACTCCATTAATCAATGATAATTTTCGATACACCCATTGCCACTATTTATTAGTCCTTATTAGTGTTCCGGTTAACTTCAAATGCTTCACTAGCGACTTACAAAGTGCAATGTGCAGTTTTATGAGTTAGCATACAAATTCACATTTTTCCTGAAGAAACTAAGATTCAGAATTTTAATAAGAGGTTTACTTACTTAGTAATTCATTATACTAAATAATGAGAATTAATTTTTCATATCAAACCTATTCGGCTAACGATCCTAAACCAATCAAGGAAGTGGTTGGTGAGCGTGGACACCCATTCAACTACCATTTTATAGGCAGTTTCCTTATACCCCTTATAGACTAGCTTCGTGAATAAGGCGTACTTGCGGTTCGAGTGACTTAATCTTATACATATAGTAATAATTAAACTTTTAATTTTATATATAATGTCAGGAGTATTTTAAAACTTTTCAAAATACTAGGTTTAAATATTAAATTTTAAAAATTAAAAATTAATTTTAGATAACCCAAATGTTTTAACAATTATCTATTAATAAAACATTTAATTAATTCTATTAAATCATATACCAGTTCTCTAATTAAATTAATCAAATAATTTAATCATAATCCATACCCTTAATTTTCGAAAAAATGGATAGGGATTTATCCAATTTTATAATTATCCTATTTAATCAGATAAACTGACAATTACAAAAAATAAGAAACCCTATCAATTCTTACAAATTTTCGAAAATGGCATTTTTGGGGAGGAAGGTGAGGATTTCAATCCTTACCTTATTTTTGAAATCCTGAGGTGCAATGAACCCCCTCCAAACCCAAAACTTTAGAGTCAAGGTAAGGGTTTCATCCCTTACCAAATTTTTTTGAAACTTAGGGTCCAAGAAACCCTAATTTCGAAATCCTTATCTTAAAGGGTTTAATTGTTATAAACCATAATTGAACAATTCATCAATTATAACTATTCAATAGAAAACAAATCGCTCTGATACCATGGGTTCTAGAGATTACAAAACAAATTTGATGAGTTTTAGACATTACAAAACAAACTTAATTTCTATTATGTTATAAACATCTTGAAAGTGCAAGACTTAGTGCGCGACCAAGGTTTGAAAACTCAAACCTTGAAGTAACTTAAGATCAATGTTTGTTGCTAATATTTGGTGTAGTTAAGTCTGGTAAGCCAGTCTTGTCTTGAGATATGAAGATCAGCAAAGTATGCAACAAATATTTAATTAAAATGAAGTGAGTATGAGAAAAGTAAAGATAACTTAAGAACAAGAAGAATGATGGAGAAAGAGATTTGACTTGCAAAATATTGTGTATTTGATGTGAAGAGAGTATTTCTTCTTCAAGGTTACAATGCATGGATAAATGATCTCCTTAAATAGAAAGGGAAAGATAATAAACAAAATACATGAATTTCGTAGAGAATGTAAATATGATAAGTCAGAAAAGCTGACAAACACAATTTACTCGATTTTTTCCCATAAGCTGTACAATCAATAAAATTGACAAAGAGCATTAAGTTATTGTACGGAATCTAAAACATCAAAAACTAGGAATGTCTCAAATAAGTCTTCATCTTGGAAGTAGCTTGACTTCGGAACACTTCACATCTTGGAATGCACTGGACTTCGGTTCTGGTTTGGCTTCGGATTGCTAGAGGTTCACTTTTATGTATTAACAATCTCCCTTAGTGAACTTAGCAATCAATCAACCCTGCAGTTGGCTTCATCAAGCACAAAGAGCTAGGGACGGTGCAGCCAGTTTCGGACCTCCAAATGTCATTTGAGATGTTCGATGAACTTCTTCTTTACATGCTCAGGAGAATCACTTTTTGTAGTGCTGGAAATGAGCTTTTGAAGGATATGATGGGTTTTATAAAAACAATCCTATGTGTGCATGCAACCCTAGATTTGGATCTATGTTTTCACTATTAGATACACAACATTATGAACACATGAATAAAACCCTAAAGTAGATTGCTATTTTCGAAATTCATATATAAGGTTAGATCACGTACCTCTTGTTGTTATATTGCAATAACAACTTAAATCTTCAAACCCTAAGTCTTGAAAGCAAGCACCACAAGTGTAGTGCCTCTAATGGCTCACAAACACCACAAGCAATTGGAGAAGGTATAGAGAGAGAAGAGAGGAGGTAGAAATCGGCCTTGGGATCTCTTAGGAGCAAGTGGGGCGATTTATTAAGGCCTAGTGGTCTTTATATAGGGTTGGGATTAGGGTTTCAGTCCTTATCCTTATCTAGTTACTTGCCCACCAAGCAACCACAAGATAAGCCTTAATAACCCTTATCTCTTGGACCAGATGGATGATTTCAAGGATATCCAATCCCTTAAATTCGTTCACCCTTATCCATGGATAACGATTGCCCTATTTGCAACAATCAAATAATTACAATTCAGCCCCTCTAGTTTAATTAATTACACTTGATCACAAAATTAATTCCTAATTAATTATTAACCAATCTTAATTAAACAAATATGATCTCTCCTTTAATATATTATTCTTATAACATATTAATAAATCATAATAACCTCTTTCTCTATTTGTTTCTCCAGTCAAGTTGCTTTGGTGAATGCAATCCAAAGGACCATGCACAACCGGGTCAAGTATTTACCAAATATGGTTACGAGCTTAGACACTAATCCAACATGATTTTCGTTGGAAGAAGATGATTCTCAAGAACTCTAAAGAACTTTTTAGGTTAGACTTCTTTTTGAGATAGAAATAGTCGAGTTCTAGTACTTTAATGAGGCCTTCTACCAAGATTTGAGCTTCAGGCAGTTCAAAAGTGATTTTTGCCAAAACATTATCGGTTATAAACAGGTGAGCAAATTCAATGTCGGACCTACATAACTCCGCAACATAGTCCTTCAAGAAATTGGTTGTAACACTGTAAGCTCCGATGCTCGAGTGGATTGATTAGTGATCTTAGAAATGAGCAACAATTGTTAGAATGTCATTTGGGTTGATTGAAGGAAAGTCGGCATCCGTGAGAGTGATGGTTGATTCTTTATTCTGAGAGACATAATATCTAGATGTCATACAGTTGATATCAAACTTGCTTTGAACCTTGTTACCATATCCAACGATATTGGTAATCCTCTTCTGAGACCACACTTCTTTTTGGGAACGTGCGCTGACGGAGTAGAAAGTTTTCAATCTCTCATACTCTGTCCTGATGATTATTTGAGGATAATCATTCGTATAAAGAGGAGCGTACTTGATGTAGAAGTGACCGTGATGAGAGATTGGCAGATCAAGTTGCTCGGCATCATGTGTTGGAAGATCATAATACATGTCAGGAAAAATATTTATATCATGATTAACTACTTCTCGAAAAAGAGGAGATATACCTAGCATGAGATCCAGATTTTCTTTCAGCACTTGAATCCAGATGCTTTCTTCCAAAGCTTTATCAATCTTCTCATGAGACTACCCTCTACAAAATGTTTTAACGTCTTCACTCTGATTAAGTAGCAATCTTGTTGCCTTTGTCTTGAGGAAGTACATTTAAGCCAGAGATAATTTGTTGACCGGATTTGGTGATGACGAATTCTGGTAGATGAGGAACCATAGGCTCTTCAGGGAGATCAGCAGGTTTCTGGATTGGAGAACGTTCATCGATTTGAGTGATCCTCGGAGTGGGGATTGGTGGAAGCATAGATTGAGTAGCTCAGAATGTGTCGATGGTTAGCTTTGTCTTGATTTTGCCATATCTTGGCTTCATCTCAATGATTCTGCTAACGATGATTCCACATAACTATTGGATTAGTGTGTAAGTCCATAACTATTTTGGTATGTACTTGACCCGATTTTGAGCATGGTCCTTTTGGGTTGCCTTCACCATAGTAATATGTAGGATGAATTAAGGAGAGAAAGGTTTAATTATGATTTATTAATATATTAGGAGAATAATATATTAAAGGAGAAATCATAATGTTTAATTAATATTAGTCAAGAATTAATTAGCAAATTAATTTTGTGGCTAAAATAGATTAATTAAACTTAAGGCGACTGAAATCGTAATTATAAGATAATTGCAATTAGGCTATGGATCACCTAATAATATAGGTTGGACGAATTCAATGGGAAGCCCATAAGGAATTCGTCCAAGGGATATAATTGAAGGAGTCCATGGGCTACTTAGGGCCTAAGAAGTCAAATTAGGGTTTTTATAAGTTCAAAACCCTAATAGCCTAAGCATACAAAGACCCCTAAGGCCACAAAAATATGTGAAATGAATCCTTTAGGGTTTCTAGTCATTTTGGTTCCTCTTCTCTCCTTGTTCTTCATCTAGTTGCTTAGTGGTGTTTGTGACTCCATTAGAGGTGCAACACTTAAGGTACTAGGCTTTCTGAAGCCAAGGAAATGATTGTTATTTCTATATAACAACTAAAGGTAATATCTAAACCTTATTTCAGTTCATAATATGTTAGATCTAGGGTTTATAGCTTTGGATATTCAATTGCATGTTCATTAGACAAACTAGATCCAAAAGCTATTAGGGTTTGCATGTACACCATAGGAATGATGTAGTGCTCAAAACCCATCAGTGATATCAGAGACTAAGGCTGTTTGTTGATGAATTGATGATTATTTGATAGTTTATTGGATGAAAAATCCATTTTTGCACCTTCAGCTTGACTGAATCTGCGAGTTAGTAGATGAACTCGGCGAGTCAGGCTGACTCAGCGAGTCCAGACTCTGACTCGACTAGTCTAGACTCTGACTCGGCGAGTCCAAGGGTCTGACAATGATTTTTGGCGATTTTCTAACTGTTTTGGCTTGAGATACTTACCATAAACGTTTTTAATTAATAAAATCTGATTTTTATTGATTTTTGGGGAATATCCTTACCAAACTAGAAGATAATTACCAATTAATCGAATATTTGTTGCCTTATAAGATAACCTTTAATTATTTGTGTTATTTGATGAATTATCTTGCAAGAAATTGAATTAGGTCAAATTTAGATAATTACCAATTATTTGTTTAATTTAATTATTTGTATTTTGACCTAGATAGTTTTGAAAAGTTTAAAAACTTGCCCTCAAGTTTTGGAATTTAAAATTTTATTAACAAAGTTTAATTTACAAATATTAAATTCTAAAACACTAGTAATTTAAAATGTTCAAATCACACCCTTATGGTTTTATTAATTAATTAAAGTGTATAACTAAAAGAGATTTTATAAACCCACAGAGTTTTGGTTCACATTTAATTAAATTAAAAGTATAATTTATTAAATTAGACCACCTAGTATTTTAAAAGTGTAAAATACACCCAATAATATATATATATATATATATATATATATATATATATATATATATATATATATATATATGAGAAAAACAGTTAGTCTTACCGTTAGTAGGCCTCATTTACGAAGCTGGTCTATAAGGGGTGTTTAAGGAAATTACCTATAAAATGGCGATTGAATGTATATCTACTCCAACCCATCGCACTCTTTACTGGTGGAGGGTCGTTAGTCGAACGAGTAGGATAGGACGAAACCTTCCATTATAAGTATAATGAAGTACAAGGTAACCACATGCTTTTACAAATTCCCAAATTCTAGTTACTTTAGGCAAGATATGAAATTGTATGCTAATCCACAGAATTACACTTCGTACCCTTGTCAAACGTTAGTGGAGCATGTGTGGTTAACTGGCACACTAATTTAGGATTGAAATTGGTGGCGAAGGGTTGCTTGATGTTTATCATAGATCAATGGAGCGTGTGTGGCTAACCGACACATTGATTAGGTGATAGTAGCATTGAGTGCACCACATAGATTCGTATGGTTATTCACACCTTGTTTGTGATCCTTGGCATCCCTGTTGCAAACTTGAAGGGCATAATCGAGATTAAACATGCCATTGAAAAGTTCAATGAATCTCAAAAGATCTAGGAGTTTCAATTCATTTAAAACTTAAACCTCATTTTTGTTTTTCATGGTGGAAATTGGTAAATTGTCATTTACCTACCTTCAAATATTCTGCAACTAGATTATGACATCCCTCCTCTATGTTGTAGAGTATTGTGTTGGATCCTAGCCTTAATAATTCATTCGGGTGTTTTATTAAGGTCTCAATCAACTTAACTTGAATTTTCTCCCGATTTGGTAGATGTCTAGTTCTGACATTCATGGTCTTCCTGAATCCTTTGAAGATGATATTCCACGATATGATTGGGGAACAAGAGATCATGCTTCACTTCCTCTACCTCCTCTAATTATTCTCCCTAACCCACAAGTTCGAAGGCTTGAAAAGTTCAAGCTCACTCAAGCCCTTTTGGAAAGTAAACACAAAGATGAGAAACCTGTGTGTGCACATGTATTAGAGATGAAGTCGCACATTGACAGGTTAAGGATGTTGGGTGTCAAAATTTTAGGTGAGTTGGCTATTGACCGGGTTCTTCAGTCACTTCCTGAATCATTTATCGAGTTCGTTAGAGACTACTATATGATGGACCATGATGTGACCCTCATTGATTTGACCTATATGCTTATAGCTGCCGAATCGAGAATGATTTGGTGTGCTGATCAAGCAAAATTTTCTGGTGAATCAAACTCCCAAACTTCAATGGACTATGGAAATGGTAACATTGGAAATCCAGAAAAGGCAAATTCTGAGAGAGTTCCTTGTACCATTCAAAAAGACTCCATTTGCTTCTATTACCAAGAGAATGGGCATTGGAGACGAAGCTGCCCTATTTACCTGAGAGATCTAAGAGATGGGAGAGTCAAGACGTATGACTCTACTTCAGGTAAAATCCGTTAACTAACTCTATAAGTTCCTATTTTTTTACACTTAATACATGATGTGATAAGATTACATTTTGATGTTTTGTAGGATCGAAGAATGTGACAACCCGATATTTTTCCAAAAGCAGTGTAACGCACAAAAGTCAAATACAACAAAAATTATTTGGAGTCAATGAAATTAACCTCAAAAATAAAGTGTTCACATATCTAAGTTGGGATACATCAAATGTTAGATATCGTGTCAAGGTTTCCAAAAACATAAAGAGCGTTCAAAACCGGGTTATATTGAAGAAATTATAACCACTCGTATATTTACGACACACCGTTAAAATGCTATTTAACGTAAAAAGTGAAATTTCAATAAAATGCATTTTAGCCTTAAGTATCTAAACAAAAGATGTAGAGTTCGTTAGACTGTAAACATACATAAAAAGATCGCCCAAATTGGACCTAGTATGAAGAAGTTACGAATTTCCTAAGTCTTGTAATAGTAGTAGAGGGCTAAAAACTCGAATTGAAGATTGAGTGTTATTTAGCTATCGCCACCTAAACGGAAGTTGAAGATCTCCACAATAGTAATAAAATGATAAAAAGACAAACAAAAACCGACGTCGACTAAAGAAACTATGAATTTTTAAGGGACTTTAGTAGTCCCGGCCTATTAACAATATATCATTAAAAATAAAGTCAAAACTAGCCGACTAAGTCTAAATGAAAGTTGTAGAGCATAATCTCACCTACGCGTGGATATAAAGAAAGCAGAAAACGGAGCCCGTACATGAAAGTTACGGAATTTAGAAAATGGAAGACTGGATTACGCCCCGCATAATCCAAGAGTACGCCCCGCGTACTAGACCCAGTGTCAAGTCCCATCGACTCGAGTGCTCTACACTAGCTAGACCTGAGTCGTAAGCCGTGACGCATTTTTACGCCCCGCGTAACCGAAGTACGCCCCGCGTACTAGGTACGCCCAGCGTACTCCATTAGTATGCCCCGCGTTCGGGGATCTTCCAACCTATAAATAGAAAGGTTGAGCTTCGGGTTTTTGCACACAATTCTCAGATCCACTCTCACTTTTACACACCCTAGAGCTCTAGAGACCATCCCGACACCTCGGTTTCCATACCCGAGCCCCCGACGAAAGATCTACGCTACCGAGATCCCCGAAGAGCCCGAAGACGCAGCTTTCCGCGATCAAAGTTCTGCTCAACTTTAGCCTCTCTCTCTTCGAACCAAACGAGTGAGTTCATACCCCTACCTTTCAATTATTTTCATGTTTTAGGGGGGAAATACAAGTACATTACACGTTAAAGTATCATTTTATAAACATAAATGAAATGTCTATCTTCGAATATCGATACAAACATCTTTATGTATAAAGGGCTATTATATCACCAAGTTATTTTCACCAAATGGAACATACTTTCTGAAAAACTATAATGGGTATAGTTAATGAGTCAATCGTACATATTACATATACATCTTGGAAAAACGCAACACTTTCAAAAGAAGTAAAGTCATTCTTATTATAAATCTATTTATACTAAGCAATGTGAGGTATTCAAACTTCAACGTACACTTATGTATGCATTTCAAGTCCTGTATATTATACCATTATCTCTTGGAGGGAGAGTGTGATACTTGTGTATAGATCTATACGGGATTGACAATCCCACACCTAAACTATTAGCTATAGTTAGACCGGCAGGTCTGGGGTGACAAATGTCATAACATTACAACACCTGAAGAATGTTGTTACAGGCATTCAGTGTCAATAGTATGGTTATAAAACTCACATAAAAAGTATAAAAACAAGTTTGATTTATGAGATTCATATATGTATTACAGTTTTCTACATTATTTTTCATACAAAGTTATCTTTATCATTCAAGTACGAAAAATACTAACGCGTTCCAACTCTGTAAACTTTTCGAATCATTTATAGAAAATATTGGATTTTCTGAAAAACCTCAGTTACCAATTTGCTACCAAAAAGGATATACTTTTCAACTCAAAACACTCATGAACTCACCAACTTAATTGTTGACACTTTTTCAAAACCATTTGTATTTCTCAGGGAACCAGTAATACAGGTAACCATCAACTTTTGGAAGAAGGAACGCTAAAAACGTTTATCGTTAAACATTTATATCATCATATTGTAATATTCTTTTGGAAATATGTATAACGCAACAATGTACGTTTTTATTATATATATTATGGTTGTGTACTTTCTTTACGATATTCAATTGTTATGGTACTACGTGAAGTCATCCACCCTCGAATGCTTCCGCCATTCTGGTTTGGGGGTGTGACAAAGAAAAGAGAAGAAGCTTAAGAGAAGAATTAAGCTGAATCTGATCGTGAAGAAATGGATTTCGATCGCATTGCTTGAAGATCGGATTTTTGAGCTACTACTTTAGAGTTAGGATAGATTGCTAAGAAATATGTAATAGCATAGTTTTCAGTTGAACTACATTGTATGGACAAATTTTTCTGCAATAAAATAAATGTTGATTTTATCTTATTTATTTGTTCTTGAAATGTCGAGTATGAAAATATTGATGTTTAATTGTTTCTATTATTAGCAATAATGAATTTGATTCTTAATTATGTTATTTGTGGAAATGTCGAGAATTTGCCAAATAAGGGAAGATTCTCATCGCCTAAGTTTCAATTGGACAGAAATTTGGAATCATACAACTTAGTTGCATGATGAATGAGAAACTTCATATTTAGAAATTAGACTAATTCTTTGACAAAGTGTCAAGTGAAGGACTAGGAGATCGAGTACATTAGGTTGTGCGTTGATCAAGTCCAACACAAGAGTGATAAAGATATTCATCATGATTTACTAAAGTTTAGTAAATATGGTTATACTTATAAGATTAAGTATAATTCTAAGTTGATTGAAAGAGTTTCAATCAATAGCAGAACAAATAAGAAGAATCAAGTAGGCAAAAATATAAAAGTTTCTCTACTCTAAGAAGAACGGAGAGTACCTTTTATTGTGATTTATGATAAGTCTTAATGATTAAGAACTATTTGTCAATTGGTCCTCTAAGTGAGTCTTAGTGCGCTTGTATGTCTAAGAAGAGGAATTGAGAATTATGGATATAGTTAAATCAATAAGTCAATCATACTTCGTTCCAAAATCAAGTCTTAGAGTCATACTCCAAGATTGTGACTTGAGTGACAAGTCTTAAGAAGGTTTATAACATTCATCAAATGTGGAATTTGGAATAGTTTTCTTATTCTTGTACATTTGAAATTGGTAAGTTGTGATGTCTTGGATAAGACAAAGACCAACTACGACCAATTGTGTGAAGTGTTAAACTTGATAAGAAGCTACACTTACTCTTGAATATTTAGTTGTCAAGAATTGGTTCTTGACAAGAGAACCTCATATGTCAAGGAGTCAGTGGGAGTCTTAGTTGTCTTGAAAAGTTTAAAGAACAAACATAGTTATCATCACTAGCGCACGACTTGAGATTTATAACCTATCGTGTTGACATTATTTTGTTTATGTGCCATTCCAATTAATTTAACTATGTATGTGAGTTCCATGAGTTCTCATTTGAATGCATAAAGACAAAGTACCTTGATCAATGGAAAGTACATTGATATGTAGGGGTGAGTTGCTTGGAAGACATGGTTGGCATTCATGCCACCATGAGTCAAGGAATCGAGATTGAACAAGTTCCGTCCATATGAGTTTGGATTTGTCGCTAACAATGGTTTTGGCAAATTATCACGGATAGGAACACATAAACCATAAAATCTAAGTGTCATAAGGTTCCCTCCTTCATAAAAATGATTGTGAGAAAATGCTTTCACTAAGAGAGTTTTTGAGAAGATAGCAATTGTGAAAAAAATTGTATTCTCAAATTCGATTATGATTACGGTATCGCTTTCATAATTCGAATTGTGAGATTTGGCAATTAGTCTGAATATTTGGGACTTAGTAAGATAAGTTCTAAGTTTGTATAAGACACACATGTAAGCTTTCTAAGTCAAAAGTGTATGAGGTTAAGAAGCTTAGATAAAGGCTTATCAAAGCATCAAGTATTAGAAATATGAACTTAAGGGATTTAATAAGCATTTTTTTTGGAAGTTCAGCTGTTTTCTGAATACATGTCAAAGCTAAGTGTTATGCCAATAAGGAAATAATCATCATGTTAGTGGGAGCATGATTATTATGGTAAGTATTGCAAGTTAGCAATATTAATTATAGAAAACAAGAGTTATACTATGAAAAGTTGCAAGGGTTGAAAAGTTGTTTTGCTATAATTAAGGGAGAGAATATTATACTTCGTTTCAAAATCTAAAGCTTAGATTGAGAAAGTTTAATAAATTTAGTCAAGGATACATAGTGTATTCTCCAAATTCGATTATGATTAAGGCATCCCTCTTCATAGTTCAAATTGTGAGAACGTGGCACATAAAATGTCATGGCAGAAGATTGATAAAGTATCACATCTTTATGTAACACATTATGCATCGTGTCCCATACACTTAAGGTATAGGATCAATTGCATATGCTGTAATATTTGACCATTCTAAAATTTTCCAAATGCTTAGTGCGTTAAGAGGGAAAAGGGACTAGAATCGATTTTGACTAAAATAATTAAACAACTATCAAAGGACGATCCAAAGTTCGCTGAGGATTGGTCGCTTGTGAGTAGTCGGATGTATAGTACTGGATGGATAATATCGACATTATTATGAATAGATAAGATTCTATTAAAATTGAGTTGTCATATGGAAATGTTTCCATATTGGGTGTTGGAAATTAAGAATTTATGTCTAGATTAGAAAATTTTATGCAAAAGGATGTTCAAAGGAATGTACTTTGAGTGAGAGACATCACATCTATAGAAATTTTTGCAACAATTTCTGATTGAGAACCTTGTAATTTCATTGGCCAAGTCTTGGTGACTTTTATGCCATGACTTTACGAAAAGATCGTTGCATAAAATGTTGGAATCTAACATATTCTAGTAGTGGCAAGGACCTTGTGTTCTTACACTAACGATGAGGATTAGGAATTGTGAAATGAGCATCGTTAGAAAAGTTTTCAATTGATCTATTTCATAAAGCATGGTCCATTGGAAACATAGTGTGCATGCTTGGTGCATGGGACAACTATTGTTGTAATTCAAGTAATAAGTTGCTTTTCTAAGACAGTAAACAATAAATAATAAGTAATCAATATGGTGGTTAAATAAAAGTGTTTTATTTACACTCAAAAGTTTTGGGGCCATATAGGATTAAGTATTATTATTGTGTTTAAATTTTGAATGTTTTGACTTCCAGAATAACTGGGTTATTCGAACCTCCACAGTCAATCATACGTTCGAAGTAGGTATGAAGGAAGACTGTCATGAATCTATTTGTAGATTGTTTAAAGTGCTTAGACATAGCACAAGCTTGCTGCAGAGTTCATGAGTTCTTGAATAAGATTAAAGTATTGGATTAAACCCACACTCACTTGAATCGCTTCATGGTTTTATCTCAATTGATTGTGAGACGATAATATTGTATATTCTTGAAACCAAGACGTGTGAGTTGTTATTTGCTGGTCAGTTGCACATTGATGATTAGTAAACGCACTAATAACTTGGTGTTATAAAACTTATTGTTGTGTGTGATTCGATCAGTAGGTGCAAGCGAGCATTTAAGTCGAAGTTTATCCATTCCTTTTACCCAAAATGGGATAAAAACGATATATGTGGGCCCCTAGATGATTTAGTGATGAAACGTAAGCGCTTGGCTAAGCCGAGACTAAGTTGATGTGTTCAATTGTAGTCTATTGTCAGTCGTCATGAATCAGAAGTCGGGAAATAGTACATAGACACAGAGAAGGATTAAAATCCATGTCTCGTATCTATACAATATCTTGAGAATGGAGGAATATATGATCCCTTATCTAAAGGACATACATATCTGATAAGATCAGAGTTGACATCGGCTTTTAAAAGCTACGATTGCTGATCAGGTTCTGAAGTTATACAAAATAATTATTAGACTTATCCAAGTGGGAGACTGTTGGATTAGTGTCTAAGTCCATAACTATTTTGGTATGTACTTGACCCGATTATTAGCATGGTCCTTTTTGGTTGCCTTCACCATAGTAATATGTAGGATAAATTAAGGAGGGAAAGGTTTAATTGTGATTTATTAATATATTATGAGAATAATATATTAAAGGAGAAACCATATTGTTTAATTAATATTAGTTAAGAATTAATTAGCAAATTAATTTTGTGGCTAAAATAGATTAATTAAACTTAAGGGGATTGGAATTGTAATTATAAGATAATTGCAATTAGGCTATAGATCACCTAATAATATAGGTTGGACGAATTCTATGGGAAGCCCATAAGGAATTCGGCCAAGGGATATAATTAAACGAGTCCATGGGCTGCTTAGGGCCTAAGAAGTCAAATTAGGGTTTCCTACATTCAAAACCCTAATAGCCTAAGTATATAAAGACCCTTAATGCCCCAAAAACGCATGAAATGAATCCTTTAGGTTTTGTAGTCGTTTTTGGTGCCTCCTCTCTCCTTCTTCTTCATATAGTTGCTTAGTGGTGTTTGTGGCTCCATTAGAGGTGCAATTAAAGGTAATCTCTAAACCTTATTTCAGTTCATAATATGTTAGATCTAGGGTTTATAGCTTTGGATATTCAATTGCATGTTCATTAGACAAACTAGATCCAAAAGCTATTAGGGTTTGCATGTACACCATAGGAATGATGTAGTGCTCAAAACCCATTAGTAACCAAGGACCATTTCAACTTGCCTGCATCCAAAAGTACCTTCAGACGTTGATCCCTGCTAGCTTGAAGTCCTAAATTCTCATTTACAGTTAGGTCTTCAACTTCTTCATCACCATACTCAAGAGGTTCAAGAGTTTCAACCTCGAGTATTTCTTCATCAGACAACTCATCTCGAAGCGCAAATTCCAAGACAGATTTCCATTGAATCTGTTTTTCTCTTTCACTAGCTCCTTCTCCCCCATCTTGCATTGGAAGGCCCTACATCCAAAACAAATATGTTTTCTTGTTGAAGATCACTCAATCGTTCGAACACCTTTTAAAGCTCATACTAACCTATTTGGAGAAAGCATTGTAAGTTTCGACTGTGGGAGCTTGAAATTTAATATGGGTTAATGTTTCATCAATAATTATGAGCATCTCATCGAATTTATATGTAACATCCTGGAATCGCAAGAATAGAATTGAAGGGCTAAAAGTGTAAGTTTTAGAGGGTGACTCGGCGACTCCATGGATAGACTCGGCGAGTCAGGTCGCGGCTATGGTCGCGTGTCAAGTGGCCTACTCGGCGAGTCCAAAGATGGACTCAGTGAGTAGGTGCTGTATGGAGAAAACCCTAATTTTTGGGGTTGAGCCCTATATAAAGAGCATAATACCCCTCCACAGCCTCCCTTATTCCCCCCTGAGTTCCAGAAGCCCTAAATTCGTGGAGAGTCCCATTATTGAACAAACTAGAGCTTGGAGAGGTGTTGTTTGAAGAGATCTTGAAGGAGAAGTGGCTTGGATCAAAGAGCTTTGTGTGGATTCGAGTTTGCCTGCTATTGAGGCATCTTTTGGAGGTAAAACCTTCATTCTTGGGCTGTATCTTCCTAGTTTCATCATTTTGGGGTTTGTGGGGAGTATATCTTGGAATGTTTTGGAGTTTGGAGGTTAGATCTGAGGTTGCTACCTCAGATCTGGAATATTGAAGGCCTAGAGTACATTAAAGTTCCTGTGTTTGAGTGCTTAGTGAAGCCACCATGTCCCAAACCTTGGTTCTAAGGTGAATAAGGCTTAGATCTCCTTAGATTCACGTAAAGTTTGCCACTTTACGTGATGGATGGATTGTAGGAGGTTGGATCTATGTTTTGGATCAATTGCATGGCCTGAGATGCTTTTGTATGGATTCAGACCGGTGGTACTCGACGAGTCACATGGGTGGACTCGACGAGTTGGTTGAAGATGGCCTGGAACTCGATGAGTTGGAAGAACAACTCGGCGAGTAGGTTGAAGATAGCCTTGGACTCGACGAGTCCATTTGGACTCGGCGAGTCTTGTCGAGGAAGTCCCAATATTTCTGGTTGAGTCAATGAATCGGTGAGTCAAGGGATGAATCGGTGAGTTGGGTGCGAGTGGACTCAGAGTTGTTGGACTCGACGAGTCTTGGGGTGACTCGGCGAGTTGGGTCGCTGATTGAAGGAAGTTCTGAGCATATGGACTCGGCGAGTCATCGGGTTGACTCGGCAGGTAGGGTCAGTCAGGGGTTGACTTTGACTTGTCCATGGTTGACCAGTTGTCTTCCAGGGGTATTTTGGTAATTAAGGGTATTTATTGAGTTGTATGTTTTGATGTTCAGTGGAGGAGTTCGTGTCAGAGTTCGGAGCAGCGGGATCTTATCCTTTCAGCCGACAGTTTCGAGGTGAGTTATCCTCACTATATCAACAGGGTCTAAGGCACCAAGGCCGGCCCTTTATTGTATTGAGATTCGGTTATGGTTATTATGTTATTGTGTGATGTGTCTGCATCCTGGTAGCTAGGATGGTACATGCTAGGAGGCCTTGCTAAGGTCAGTTTCCCGATATACAGAGTGATGCTATGCTAGTGACCGGTTAGGTCGGTAACCCGATTAGGGTAATGATATGCTATGTGATCTGCTTGCTCGGTTTGTTAACTATGACTGTTATATGAATGTATGTTTTGTGCACATGGTTGTGTGGACTGGAGATGGGTTGAGGTGGGTCCTGCTTTGTGTTGTAGGCCAAGATACCCAGGGCGGACCGGTTGTTCCGAAGACCCAGAGAGCGGTCCGGATAGGCTGTAGGCCCCACGAGGGCGGACCAGACGTGCCGAGGCTCGGTGAGTGGACCAGGCCGACTGAAGGCCCGATACGGGCAGATCAGTCACATTGTAGACTCAGAGAGTGGACCAGGCCAACTGAAGGCCCGATACGGGCGGACCAGTCACACTGTAGACTCAGAGAGTGGACCAGGTGGGTTGAAGGCCCGATGCGGGCGGACCAACCCCACTGTAGACTCGAAGGACATGACTAGACCTGGAGGATGGTTCCGATGGACTGAAGGCCCGATACGGCGGACCAGTCACACAGTAGACCCGATATGCATGGCTGTTCTATGTTCTGTTATGTTATGTATGTTTTATATGTTTTGGACTGGAAGGTCGCAGCCTGGAAGGGCGTATACGTGGTTGGTATTTTGGGGGTATCTCACTAAGCTTTCGGGCTTACAGTTGTGGTTTAATGTTTTTCAGGTTCTTCAGGAGACCGTGGCATGGCGAAGGCACCATCGTACCGCTCCTCATGATTTTGTAGCAATGTGATTCTGGGAATACTCTAATGATTTGTACTGAAAACCTTTTTGTAAACATTTTAATGGAAATCGGGTTGTTTTGAAAATTTTAAATTGGTTGTATTTTTCGGATGTTACAAGTTGGTATCAGAGCCTTGGTTTGAGTGAATTGGAGGAACACTTGTGTGACTCCAGTCTCAAATCGAGGAGAGTTTTCAAAAAAAGAGAATTTAAAATGGTTTTCAAAATAAGTAAAGGAGGATGCGGAGGTACGATCAGCCGGAGCCAGTAAGTAACCCCAAAATACCATACATGACAATTGTTTTATTGAGCTTTGATAGAACAACATGCTAGAGTTAGGCTAGGGATCTTCAGGATTTATTGATGAGTTGCCTGATTTATGATGCCTGCTAGCCTAGGGTTCCTTGTGAGAGATTTCTAGTGTTCCTTTAGTTGTGAGGATAGAGCGTTGTTATGTATGTCGCTAGGGTGTTGTGGGAGTACTTCATACAAATATGGGTAGGTGTGGAAGGTAGTATGGTCCCGTACTACTGAAAGCACGGACTCATACGCGTATCAGGGTAACCATGACCTCTAGGGTTGGGATGAGAGCTGGTTCCCGGGATAGTGGAATATGTCTGAGATTTGGTGTTTTATTTTCAGTATGGAGATTTCAGGGCACGCTGGGAGTGGATCCAGGTCAGGATCAGGAGCAGGAGAGGGAGTTCCGGGTGGGTCTGTACAACCCGAGGTTGTCAGCCAGATGAGTACGCACGAGTTGGATGCGATGATTCGTGAGATCCTGCATGATGAGGTTGCTGCATTGTTTCGGGCTGAGCTGCCGGAGTTGTTTGGGTCGATCAAGACCACCATGGTGGAGTATTTTGATGAGCGCTATGCGGCTCTCACGGAGACGGCTGCAGCGGCGGCTACCGCAGCAGTAGCAGCGGCAGGAGGAGGAGCCAGTAGAGGTTTTCAGTATCGGGACTTCGATAATACGAAGCCTCCCACTTTCGATAGAGTTCAGGATCCGATCATTGCTATGAGGTGGTTATCAGATGTGGAGGGATGTTTCTTCACGTGTTCATGCCCTGCTGATCAGAGGGTGAGGTGTGCTCTGAACCTGTTGAGGCTCGGAGCAAAGGATTGGTGGAGATTGACCACGGGGTCGTACTCGGATGCGCAGAGGGCTGCGATTTCATGGGATCGGTTCAGATAGATGTTCAGCACTCGTTATGTTCCGCAGGTCGAGAGGGAGAGGTTGGCTTAGGAGTTCTTGGAGCTGAAACAGGATTCGGAATCGGTGACGGAAATCCCAGGATGTTTACTGAGAGGGCGATGTTTTGCCCTGAGTTCGCTTCGGAGCAGGCTCAGATGTCCCGGTATCTGAGTATGCTAAAGAGGGACATCAGACATTTTGTGTCTGCGCAGAGGTGTGAGACTTTGCTGGAGTTGCAGGAGGCCGCTAGGCGGCGTGAGTTAGAGATTGAGTTACAGATGCGTGAGCTGAGGCAAGCTCCGGTTCAGTTGCAGCCGGCGACGAAACGGTCTAAGATCGTTGATTCCAGGATTAGAGATCAGGGTAGCCACGTCTGTGGAAAGTGTGGAAGGGGTCACGCCAGGGTTTGTCGGTCCAGTGGAGCATGCCGCAAGTGCGGAAAGGAGGGACACTATGCGAGGGATTGTCGGCAGTCAGTGTCGGTTCGGGATTTGAGGATATGCGATCATTGTCATCAGGTTGGACATTTGAAGGTCAACTGTCCACGGCTTGCTGCAGGACCGGTGCAGGCTCCAGCACTGGCTACGTTGAGGATCACAGGTGGAGATTAGGGTGGAGCGGAGCCCCCAAGGGCTTAGGGTCGTGTTTTACAACTTGCTGCTACGGGTATGTTCTTTCTTCTGTTTTTGATTATTTATGATTGTTGTGGAGTATTGTTATCTGTTGGTTTCGTTGGTTGGTTATGGAATTGTGTTTCGGGTTTTCGTGTGATATCCATTGTTCCTTGAGGGTTTGGCGAGTTGTGATCGAGATTTCGTTTTGGTATCCTTGTTCCCTGAAGGATCGTTATGGTTATGGATTTGTACTTCGAGCTATCATTGATTATCCTTGTGAGGATTGGTGGCGGATGCGGCGTTGGTTTGAAGGCTGGGTAGATTTAGCAGTCTGAGGAATGGATATTTGAAGATTGGGTTCCTTTCGAGCGGGTTGTTCAGTGTGGAAACATGATTTTTTTATGAAAGTTGTTGGCGCTGGTGAGAAACATTTTGCGTGTAAGTGTTGATTTTCTGCAAGGTTACCTTGGGAGTTCGGTGATGGCGACCGGCGATTTATTGTCAGTATCTTAAGTGGGGGAGAATTGGAGATTCTTCGGATGATCGTTGGGTCTGAGAGGTTGTTTAGCTGCTTGGGGAAATTCAGCGATATTTCTATCAGTCGAGAGCAGGCTCGTATGGGTGAGTAACAGGCGTGCGGGGCGGAATACAGACCTAGAGCAGTTGATTGTGGAAGGCATGGGAGCGGGCCGGGATCGAGTATGTATGATGGAGATAGAGTTCGGGACCCCTAGAGGGCTAGAACGGTATGCACGGGAGGATTTCCCGAAGAGATAGTTCGGAATGATGAATGTTAGTTGAGCGGTCCGGATAGACTGAAGGCCGGTAGGCGTACCAGTCAGGCCGAAGGCTCGGAGGATGATCCAGTCAGATTGGCTGAAGGTTCTGAGAGTGGTCCAGATTGGCTGAAGGCCTGGGGAGGCGGTCCAGTCATGCTGAAGACTCTGCGAGTATTGTTGGATCGGTTCGAGGTTATCGGTTGTGTATGTTGCAGTGGGATTACATTGGGAGGTCTGGCCCCGGGTATCAATTTTGAGCAGTGAAGGTAGTGCATGGGCTTGAAAGTCCCTGTGATGAGAGTCAGCGTAGTGGTGATGCATGGATGTCGGGTACGCTTTAAAGAGGTAGTGTAGCGTGGGATGAGCACCATAGTGCCTGTCATGGTGACTGGGCGGACGAGTGGTTTCCTGGGTAAGGAAAGAGGGAGGAATGAAATTCCAAAAGGGAGTCCGAATTCATGGAAGTGAAAGCGGCAGTGTAGAGTTATGATTGGAGTGGTCCGTCGATGGTCTTTGAGTAGTGTGTTGCAGCGGTAGAATAAAAGCTCATTCGACTTGATATGTTGCTCTGGGCGCGGAGGGAATACCGCGGCGTAGAGCCAGGGAGAGGGGTTCGGAAGGGATACAAAGAAGGGTCTTGGACTCTCAGTGAGATTCTGATCAGGGTTTTGGGTATGTATCAGCGGTTCATCCTGGAAGGATGTTTGAGGATATCATCAGTGTATCGGGTTTTCCAAACCTGAGGGTGCTAGAGCTAGATCAACATGTGTGTGTGACTGCGAGGGGAGAACTCGGGGAAGTTGCTCCGGAATGGAAGAATGGGTCTTTCGGTCGTCATGGGATGGATAGAGTGGAATTCGGATCGGGAATCCGATGGTTCGTGGCTTTATAGCCATATGAGTCAAGTGAAAGATGAGAATTGGAGCAGTAAGGCATCATGGGTAATTCTCGGTTGTTGAGTGTGGTTATCGGAGGGTACAGTTGGTGCCCGGTTTGAGTAGGTGGTGGGGACACCGTACGGAAGGAGAGAGTGAGCTTCTGGTTTTTATGATTGTACCTGGAGGGACTTGGTTCGGTCAAGGTCAGGTGGCGCGTCGTGGGAAGTAATTTGAAGATGAGATGCCGTAGGCTTCGAGGACGAAGCCTAATCTAAGTGGGGGAGAATTGTAACATCCCGGAATCGCAAGAGTAGAATTGAAGGGCTAAAAGTGTAAGTTTTAGAGGGTGACTCGGCGAGTCCATGGATAGACTCGGCGAGTCAGGTCGCGGCTATGGTCGCGTGTCAAGTGGCCTACTCGACGAGTCCAAAGATGGACTCGGCAAGTAGGTGCTGTATGGAGAAAACCCAAATTTTCGGGGTTGAGCACTATATAAAGAGCCTAATACCCCTCCACAGCCTCCCTTATTCCCCCCCCCCCCTTGAGTTCCAGAAGCCCTAAATTCGTGGAGAGTCCCATTATTGAGCAAACTAGAGCTTGGAGAGGTGTTGTTTGAAGAGATCTTGAAGGAGAAGTGGCTTGGATCAAAGGGCTTTGTGTGGATTCGAGTTTGGCTGCTATTGAGGAATCTTTTGGAGGTAAAACCTTCGTTCTTGGGTTGTATCTTCCTAGTTTCATCATTTTGGGGTTTGTGGGGAGTATATCTTGGAATGTTTTGGAGTTTGGAAGTTAGATCTGAGGTTGCTACCTCAGATCTGGAATATTGAAGGCCTAGAGTGCATTAAAGTTCTTGTGTTTGAGTGCTTAGTGAAGCCACCATGTTCCAAACCTTGGTTCTAAGGTGAATAAGCCTTAGATCTCCTTAGATTCACGTAAAGTTTACCACTTTACGTGATGGATGGATTGTAGGAGGTTGGATCTATGTTTTGGATCAATTGCATGGCCTGAGATGCTTCTATATGGATTCAGACTGGTGGTACTCGACGAGTCACATGGGTGGACTCGACGAGTTGCTTGAAGATGGCTTGGAACTGGACGAGTTGGAAGAACAACTCGGCGGGTAGGTTGAAGATAGCCTTGGACTCGACGAGTCCATTTGGACTCGGCGAGTCTTGTCGAGGAAGTCCCAATATTTCTGGTTGAGTCGATGAATCGGTGAGTCAAGGGATGACTCGATGAGTTGAGTGCGAGTGGACTCAGAGTTGTTGGACTCGACGAGTCTTAGGGTGACTCGGCGAGTTGGGTCGCTGATTGAAGGAAGTTCTGAGCATATGGACTCGGCGAGTCATCGGGTTGACTCGGCGAGTAGGGTCAGTCAGGGGTTGACTTTGATTTGTCCATGGTTGACCAGTTGTCTTCCAGGGGTATTTTGGTAATTAAGGGTATTTATTAAGTTGTATGTTTTGATGTTCAGTGGAGGAGTTCGTGTCAGAGTTCGGAGCAGCGGGATCTTATCCTTTCAGCCGATAGTTTCGAGGTGAGTTATCCTCACTATATCAACAGGGTCTAAGGCACCAAGGCCGGCCCTTTATTGTATTGAGATTCGATTATGGTTATTATGTTATTGTGTGATGTGTCTGCATCCTGGTAGCTAGGATGGTACATGCTAGGAGGCCTTGCTCAGGTCAGTTTCCCGATATACAGAGTGATGCTATGCTAGTGACCGGTTAGGTCGGTAACCCGGTTAGGGTAATGATATGCTATGTGATCTGCTTGCTCGGTTTGTTAACTATGACTGTTATATGAATGTATGTTTTGTGCACATGGTTGTGTGGATTGGATATGGGTTGAGGCGGGTCCTGCTTTGTGCTGTAAGCCAGGATACCCAGGGCGGACCGGTTGTTCCGAAGGCCCATAGAGCGGTCTGGATAGGCTGTAGGCCCCACAAGGGCGGACCAGACGTGCCAAGGCTCGGAGAGTGGACCAAGCCGACTGAAGGCCCAATGCAGGAGGACCAATCACACTGTAGACTCAGAGAGTGGACCAAGCCGACTGAAGGCCCGATGCGGGCGAACCAGTCACACTGTAGACTCAGAGAGTGGACCAGGTGGGTTGAAGGCCCGATGCGGGCGGACCAACCCCACTGTAGACTCGAAGGACATGACTAGACCTGGAGGATGGATCCGATGGACTGAAGGCCCGATATGGCGGACCAGTCACACAGTAGACCCAATATGCATGGCTGTTCTATGTTATGTTATGTTATGTATGTTTTATATGTTTTGGATCGGAAGGTCGCAGCCTGGAAGGGCGTATACGTGGTTGGTATTTTGGGGGTATCTCACTAAACTTTCGGGCTTACAGTTGTGGTTTAATGTTTTTCAGGTTCTTCAGGAGACCGTGGCAAGGCGAAGGCGCGATCGTACCGCTCCTCATGATTTTGTAGCAATGTGATTCTGGGAATACTCTAATGATTTGTATTGAAAACCTTTTTGTAAACATTTTAATGGAAATCGGGTTGTTTTGAAAAATTTAAATTGGTTGTATTTTTCGGATGTTACATTATAATTTAGAACGTTAACAATATTCGAGGTGGCTCAGATCAGCTTGATGAGAACCTGTTGCATAATGATATTCCTTTCATCCTTTTTCCAAATCTCATTTTCTAGCCTTTGAATTTTTTTCTCATGATGCACATGATTCTGGTTGATGAGTTCATTGGTAGCACTAATCATGTCGTCATGAATCTTGAGCATGGTGGTGGTGGTGGAGATGTGATGATCATGGTTGTCGTTATACTTCTATTCAACTTCTTCCAGAGTGTGCTTGAATAGGAGGGAAATGAGTTGATCGAGTAGCTTTACTCGATCGAGTTCGGAGAGGTAGCATATTTGATCTTAGAAAGAGATGTGAGAATTAGTTCAATCTTGGAGTCGAGACTAGTAACCTTCTTATCAATCTTGGAATCAAGTTGTGTAATAGTCTTGTTGAGAGAGTCTACTTCGGAAACAACAGATGCTATATTATCTTAGGGCTCTAACAAGGCAAAAGTATCTGTAATGTTTTCATCCGAAGATCATGTTTCCGAGGTAAAACTCTCAAACTTCTTATCATCTTCATCATTATCAACATCATCTTGAGGTTCTAAAGGCTCCTCATTATCAACTGGATTGGATTGATATTCATTGTCTTGATTGCCTTGTGTGTTGGCATCAACATATACTTCTTCTTCTTTGGATTCTTCCAACGAGGAGAAAAGACTGAAATCATACAATGGTTTGGAGGAGGAAGGCTTATGTAACATTTTGAAATATGTGAGAATCAGAAAGGCACCAACATATGTGGTATCATTGTCAAACATTACATCATCTGAATGATCTTCATGGGAGGGAGGGTTGGGAGTTTCATCACTTGTGAACATCATTTGAGGATCATCCGAAACAATTGTGGGATCAGGAATATCTCCTGTAGTGGTTTCATGAGCTCCTTCGGAAAGATGAAATACTTGGCCAGTCTCTTCATCAGATGGAAAAGTGAATGGAAGATGAATTTGAAGAACTCTTTGACACATTGAAATAATTGTATACGCCACTTGTGCTCTAGTTTGCCCCGAATGAATAGAATGAGCCATGTTAACAAAATCATACCAGTCTTTGTCAAAAATACCCGATCTTCCTTTACTTGAACTAGGTATCGGACCGGTTGGGGCTTTCGAAGTAGGAGAGACGGCTCCAGCTTTAGAAAGCTTAGAATCAGAGGTAGGGGTCCCTAATTGCACATGTGTATAATCAAGTGGGATTTCCAAAAAGAATCGTGGGTGTTTCCCAGGGGTTTAAGGGACTATTTTCAATACCAGCACAATCTCTTGGGGAAGATGGGGGTACATTATATGTTGACTACCCATGAGTGTGTGCATGTGATATTGAAACTTTGAAGGGTACTTTGGAAGAGTAGACGGGAGGGGTAGGCAGAGATGCAGAGTCGGATTGAATTCCAATATATGAATCCTATTGAGAGGATCCATTGGCTTTGGTTCTCTTTTTTGGTTCTAACTTTTGAGGGAGAGCCCTTTCGTTTAGCCATTTTCTTCTTACGCCCACCAGTAGAAATTGGTTTGTTCACATCTGAAGGCTGATCATCCGAGACTGGGGTAGATTGTGTGCGTTCATACACAACCGAAGTCTCAAGATGGTGTCTGAGATATAGTGAATCAGATGGAAATGCAGCCAACATATGTTGTGGAAAAAGGACGAATAGGTCCGAAAGCAGATTAGTCCAGTAACGTATACGTTTTTATAGCCGTAAAGGAACAATATACCTCTTTGAGATTGAAATTGAGAGGATGGCTTCTAATCTTTCATCCTACAGCTGTGGAAGCGTTAGAGCCCAAAATATTGGACTTGAGATCTCGTTAGGCTTCCTTTTGATGCCAAACTTTCGAAAGTCCTGCCAGAGCACCTCGGTTCGATCAAAAATGTTGTTTCATTCGCAATAGATACTATACACAACGTACATCCAATCCTTGCTCTTGATTTCAGTACCACCATGCTTGCCAGATAATCCTCGAAGGATTAGGTGCATTAGAACAGTCCAAAGGCTAGGAATAGCAGACTTCTTGAGCTCCTTTTCCTTCAAATACCCATTATACATGATTTGATTGATAACTGTCTGAAAGTATTCGGTCGTGGGTTCTTGAGCACAAAAACCCTTGGGGTTTTCTGGAATGCCGATTTCCTTGTGGAAGGTGTTCTTGTGGAGAGGAATGATTTTTTCCGTAGGAGATTTTCACTTCCAGTACATCTTGTTCGATCTTAATTAATTCAAAGGCTTTGTGAAGAATGAAAAGAGGAAGTTTATGGTTAGGGATTTTGGTGAGAGGAACTACTATAGGATGATGGGTCATGAACTCAATTATGATGCAGGTGGATTCATCATAATCCATGGGATCTAGTGAGAACAGTTGAGTGGTTTCCCTAAGGATAAAATCAGTGGATGAAGATGAGCGGAACCCTTCAAAGATTTCTTCCTTGATGTAGGTTTGGAAACTTGAGGAATGTTTTAGGAAGATGTCATTGATGAATGTTTGAGAGATTGAAGAACAGAGTACAAAGAGAAAGGCTCTAGGTAGACGATTGCTAAAGTGAAATGTGGGAACAGTTAGGATTCAAAATCCTTTTATAGGTTGGATATTCCGGGCTGGGTCAAAGAAAGTAATTATGACACCTGGACACGATATGTGTTGCATTTAATGCATTGCTGAAAACCGCATCTTAAGCAGCTGTAGCACACAAAAGATGGGACGTCTGTTTGTTTTAAAATAGAAAACCATCGTTTCAGTTCTGATTTGAAATGATCTATATTGGAATGTGTGCCAAAGCACGTTTATTAAGAACTAAAGGGTAATCATCAAGTAAAATTACCATTAGTATATAAATGATAAAACGTTTCCGATTAAAAACGTTAATAACAACATTAAAATTCTTTTACTACTGAGGATCTCGAAACAATTGGATTCCGAGATGAGATGTCATAAGATACTTCAGAAAGAATATGAGCACATCATTAGTACATAATATAGAGTTCAAGATGGCAAAGTCTCAAACTGAATATCGGAGGTAAAAATTCATGAAGATCTTAGAGGACCAGTTTCATAAGATTGAGATTCCGAGAATTAAAGGAACAGAGCTCGAAAGAGGATAACATATGAACTCACATTACCGTTTTGGATCTGAATTCTGAGATGAACTTCATAACATACTTGATTTTGACATAAACTCTGAGATGAGATGATTGCAAGTACACCGATGTAACTATATCGGTCAGAATCTTCAAGAGATGAGGAAAGTTGAACAACTTAAAAACTAGTAGAAGAGGTTAGATAAAAAGACACATATGATGATCCTATATTTATACGAGTGGAAACGATTCCAAGGAGAAACGAATTTCACTTTAGAATTATTCTACTTTCTAATGTTTCCATCAGAGTGTACAAGCCTCTTGGAAGAATTGTGGATCCGACATCATCATTCCCATTTTGTCCAGAAACCCATTAAATTTGGTTTCGTCTAATGTCTTAGTTAAGACATCAGCAATTTCATCATCAGATGGAACAAAAATGAGTTTGATGCTTCCTTTTAAAATATGATCTTTATTGAAATTGTACTGAATATCAATGTGCTTGGTCATGGAGTGCTGAATTGGATTGTAAGAGATCACAATTGAACTTTAAGAGTCACAATAGATTGGAATTTGTTGAAATGGATAACCATAGTCCAAAAGCTAAGATTTCATCCAAAGAACTTGCAAAGTGCAGCTTGCAACAACGATGTATACTTCTTCAACTATTGAGAGAACAATACAATTCTATTTCTTGGATGACCAGCTAACCAATCTTCCACCCAAAAATTGACAACTTCCGAAAGTGCTCTTTCAATCCATTTGAAGACCTCCATAGTTTGAGTCGGAATATTCCTGAAGAAGAAAACTTTCATTTTCCGAATACCAAATTCTGAGGTTCTTTGTCCTTTGAGATATCAGAATATTTGCGTGGCATCCAGAAGACGAGACATCTTCGGATTAACTATGGACGACTTCTAGTATAGTAGAGAAGCGATCCAATCATTCCCTTATACTTCTTCTGATTAACACCAACACCTTATGGGTCCCAGAAGATCTTGTGTCTAAAACCCATTGGAACCTTTGCAGATGCACATGTGTCCATTAAATATTTTTTAGAAGTTCGGAAATGTATTTCTCTTAATGAATAAAGATTCCTCTGTTGGTTTTCTTGACTTGGAGTCTGAGGAAAAAAACTTATTTCATGATTCATGGTCATTTCGAATCGACTAACTATTAACTTTGTGAATTAGCAACCATCATTGAATCTGTGGATCCAAAGATGATGTCATCAACATATATTTGGAAGAAAATGAGATGGTTTCCATTGTATCTTCAGAATAAGTTAGGATCAAGAATTCCTCTTGGAAAATCGGAACACTTCAGAAAATCAATGAGAGTCTCGTACCAGGTGCGTGGAGCTTCCTTGAGGCCACAAACTACTTTTTGAAGTTTGTAACAATAGTTTGGATATGAAATATTTACAAAATTAGGGGCTACTGAAGATACACTTCGAAATCCAGTTCACTATTAAGAAAGTCACTTTAACGTCCATTTGGTAAAATTTAAAGCATTGTGAGCTACATAAGCGAGAAAGATTCAGATGACTTCAAGATCAACAACATGATCAAAGGTCTCGTCGTAATCATGTCCTTTGATCTGAGTAAATCCTTTGCCCACAAAGCTCGCTTTGTTTCTGATTATAACTCCATCATCGTCGATCTTGTTTTGGAAGACGCATCTTGTGCCAACAATAGAGTGATCATGAGGAGGAGGGAGAAGAGTCCACACTTATTTCTGTTAAATTCTACTAACTCTTCTTGCATGGTTGTAATCTAATCATCATGTTCTGAAGCTTCCTTGATGGATTTTGGTTCAACCATTGATATGAATGCCAAGAAGTAACACTCATTTTGGTTGTTGGTAGCAGAACGAGTTTGAACGCCAGCATTGAGATTTCCAATGACTTGATTCGGAGGATTATCCTTTGTCCAGATGTGTAGTCTTGGAAGTTCTTGTGCAGCGGATGATCCGATATCAACAATGGGGTTGTGTTGCTCCCCCTGAACAATTTGAATTTGAGGATGATGCTCCCACTGAAGTTCTAAACCGGATATTTCGATGTCGTCATCGTTCGGAAAGTCAAAAAAGTTAGCATCATCTTCATTATTATTTAGAATGGGATCAAATTCAACGAATTGATCTGTTGCATCTTGATATCCATCAACATTTGATTTGACGGTTGGATGACTATTCTCCCCTCAACCTAAGAAGGTTGAAATGGATCGGAATCAAATGGAGGAATGATGGGTGTTGGACTAGAGACATTTTGAGATAACAGAGCTTCAACTGATGACGATGGTATTGATTGAGATTCCAAGTCAAAAGCAGTTTCTAATGGTCCGAACAGGCTTTCGAAGTTGACTTCATGGATGATTTGGGAATTCGAAGACCCAGAAGGTGGAGCATCGGACTCCATGATGTGAGTTGTAACATGAGTTGGACTTGAGTTCCAAACAAAATTATCATCAAAACTGACATCAAAGCTTCCTTCAAGTACATGAGTTCAACGATTTAGAAATCCATAGGCTTTGGATTTGGATAAGTATCCCAAAAGGATTGCTTCACCGTCATTGGTTGAAGCTTGGTGAGTTAATCATAGTGTTTTTTATAAAGCATTTGCAACCAAAAACATGTAAGAAAGAGATACTCAGCTTGCAACCATTCATGGATTCATATGGTGTCATGTTGAGATAGCAATTAAGGATGCTTTAGTGTTGAGTAAAGAAAACAGTAGACATAGATTCAGCCCAAAGATAGAGAGGAACATTGAAAAGTTCATCATCATTCGAGCAGCTTCAACGAGAGTTTGGTTTCTTCTTTCAATCACACTATTTTTTGAGGAGTGTAGGGATCAAAGAAATTATGGTCGATGCCTTTGTCGAAGAGGAATTTCTCAATGGTGACATTGGTGAATTCAAAACCATTGTGACTTCGGATTCTTCTAACAAGGAGTTTGACAAGAAGTTCAATTCCTTTAATTAAGTTAATAAGTTCAAAGGTTGTATTGGATTTTAGCCTAAGGAAGAAGACCCAGATGAACCTTGTGTAGTCGTCACCAATCACAAGAATGTACTTTTTGTGATGCAGACTTTCTACAATGGATGGTCACAAACATCAATATGAAGAAGTTCTAATGGTTTCGAAATTGACTTTTAAATGAATACATGATGACCTTTCCTGGATTTCTTCCCACATTCACATGCAACACAGACAATAATTTTTGAATTTGAGGAGTGGCGGACCTCAGACCATTTCACTAGAATCCGGATCAATTATGTATAGAAAGTTGAGATGAGCGAGCCTTCGATTCCATAGCCAACTAACGTCAGGAACTGCCTTTGAAAGAAGACAAATTTGAGGCTTTCCGATGATCTTGTTGATGTCTATTGGATACATGTTCTTGATGTGATCTGATTTGATTAGACATTCTTTCTGGTCCTGTTTCATAACGTAGCTATGCTTTTTGTAGAATTCAACTCTTATGTTTGCATCAGTTAGTTGAGCTACACTAATTAGGTTATGCTTGAGATCAGCCACATAGGCCACATTGGAGATAGAGAAAATGTCATTGGTTAAGACGCCATAACCTCGAATTTGTGAATTTGAATTGTTTCCATATGTCACGTAACCAACATTAGGAGTGAGCTTTAGATCATGAAGAAAGACTTTCTGCCCAGTCATGTTCATGGAACAAGCATTATCAATATACCATATTGTATCTTTTTCGGAAGCACAAAGTGCCTGCAAAATCAGTGAGTTTTGGAGTTATTAGGCTCCGAGTTAGACTTAGGGACTTTGGCATAGGCTTTGGACTTAGATTGTGACTTTTAAGCAATTGGCATCTCAAAAGGCTTATTTTGAGATTCTTTCAGAAAGAAGCAGAATGTCAAGGTCTTTTCAATTTTCCAAAAATTGTATTCAACCAAAGTTTGTTTGGATACTGCTTTTCTCAGACCAACAGTTTTTCAAGATGTTGTAGGAATCACTCTGTTGACAGATGTTACAGATGTGTTTTCAGCCTTTTTTACTTTTCACTCAAACTTTTGTTTTGAATCCTTTGAGGATTTTTGAACAACATTGTTCTTAGAAACTTGTTCTTTTCTTGCTAATTTCGAAGGCACATTTGGTTTCGGAAATTGTTTTGGTTTGAAAATCGTGTCATCGGATTTAGAAATAAACATAGAAGAAATTGTTCGAGGAGAGTCAGTTTGCACAGAAGGAGTCTCAACAGTGACCTTTTTCGGATTATTATAGACAGATTTGTTTTGAACAACCGAACTAGGAGGAAAAGATGGCCTCTTAAGAATCTTAACAGGCATAAAGGTATTGTGATTCCTAGGAGCTGACTAATTGTTCGAGACACTTTATTTTCGAACTTCTCAATGAATCTGGAATCTTGCCTAGACCTAATTTCTTTCTTAAGGGCATTATTAGCTTCGGTCTTTAGGTGAAAAATGTCTTTCTTATTCAGCCAAGGTTTCTTCCGAGAGTCATATGATGACTTGGAAGTTTGTCCAGACGATGGATTATTAAACCTAGGCTTAATTGGCACTAGAGTTGATTTCGGAATCACATCAGAGTTAGAGATACAAGAGTAAGATGTATCATCACATACAATTTCTTCATCTATGTCACTATCAAATGACGCCCAAACGAAGTTGGATTTATCGGAGTCATGTCCAATTGTCTCGAGAATTATATCCTCAACAACATAAATGTTTGGAGGGTCGGAGTTCAGAATCTGAACTCTAGTACATTTGGTGTCAGACAATGAATCTAAAGACTGAGTCAGGCCCAGGGATATCAGAGGTGAAAGAGGCATGGAATCAGGACATTTAACAATGATAGGCTGGAACTCAGGAACCAGAGATTGGAACTGGTCTGAAGTCTCATGAAGGGGCGACAATGGTGAGACAGGGGTATCCGAATAAGTATGGTTCGGAATGTCTCCCATAAACGTTAGATTTTTAATTTCGTTCAAGGGACGAGCAACATGTTTAGGAAACTTACTTTCGAGGCCTGGTACTTTGGACCATGAATGACGAAAATTAGGTGTCATCCATTCGTTTTCTTCAAGAAATTCAATAGAGTTATGAAAAGCATCAATTTTGGCATTAAGATGTTTGTTATCAGAAACTAATATATTCCTTTCACAAAACTGATTTCACGATTGTCTTTTAAAATGATACATTCATATTTATACATTACAAGAACTCTCTCTCTGTGTGTGTGTGTGTGTGTGTGTGTCTCTCTCTCTCTCTCTAGTGATTTTATATTAATCTTGTGATCTTCAAAGTGTAATCTAAGACAAGTCAGTTCATTATCCTGTTTCTCACTAACTTCTATGGCAGACTCATAGGCCCTATGAATAACTGTCATATCTGATTGTATCTGAGTGCAATCACATGAGATTATTTTTGTAATCACATGTGATTGATTAATATTTATCAAGTATGTTCAACAGTACTCTAATCCCATGTAATTGATCAATGTCGAACAAGTATGATCAACATAAGTTGAATAACATGTGCTTATGTTTGTAATGACATGTAATTGATCAATGTTAAACAACTATGCTAATGTGATTTATATAAGTGTTAATCACATATGAAAAAACATATTATTCGCTTACTTGCAGGCTGAATAGCCTTTCACTAAACATTTCTTCTTCTGATGTCAACTTAGTCTTCAAGCAAATAATTCTTTCTTTGTAAGGGGTCTTTTGCATTCTGCAGGCTTTATTTTCCTTTTTTGTCGAGGTTCTTTCCTGAAGTTTTTCTTTTTAGAAACTTCGGCCACAACGTCTTTTATATCCTTTTTCAAAAGAAGAAGTTTCAGTCTTTTTGGTTTCGGAGTTGGATCTTCATCCGTTATAGCTTCTTTTTTCCCTTTAAGTTTTTCCTTTTTAGTAGGATTATGTGATTCATATGTGATTATCATTATAAGAAATATTGGAATCATATGTTAGTATACATAAAACATAAAATATAATTAAATTAATAATTGATAATTACTAGTAAGCACATGTGATTATAAGTTTAAGAAATATCGAAATCATGTGTGATTACAGTCCTAAATAGACGAGATTGTAAAATAAGAAATATTATCTGTTTTATTGGCTCTTTCTTCTTGATAAGATTTTATTCTGGTGATGTCAACCTACTTATGTTGATATCATACGATGACATTAATCTCCTCTGTTTCTTTTCTTTGTAATCATTCATAGCTTTTTCATAAACAAAATTTACCTCATCATCGTTTATCAAATGTGATTCTGGAATTTATTATGTGTTCCCAAGAATACTTGTCACAACATTATGTATAGTTTGGTCGACATATTCTTCAATTAAATTTTCTATAAAAATCACACGAATGAATTTTTTAGTTTTCATTATATGTGGATTTAAGTGTTAAACAAATTGTAATCATATATGATTTTAAAAACTGTACAATATTCATATCAGATTCTAATCATATGTGATTGAATATCCTTATGTATACAAAATATGTAACCACATGTGATTAAACAATACTTTTGGTTGCTTATATGTATAGTTATACGTGATTAATGTATAAAATTTGTTTTTTCTAATCACATACGATTTTGATCGTATATGGCCAAAACTTTTAATCATATGTGATTGAATCTCTTTTGTGTATTTTAAAAGTTGTAATCAGATATAATTAAATGTGACATCCCCAAATTTTCAGAACCGATTAAAACTTTTCTTTACGCTTTAAAATAATGAATTGTATTTGTTTTGGAAAAATCCTAGTTCATTGAAACATTTGGAGATAACAAAATATTATTTTATAACATTAAAACACCAAGGATGTGATAATCAATATCCAACATAGGTTACAACATAAATACTAAAAGGTCATGAATACTATTACAAGCTCGTCTCTTATTTCACTCAGCATCTTAACTGGTTTCCAGCAGCCTTAGTTATGTTATATGTGATGCATATAAATTGAGTACGTCGGGTTTGGGAAACCTAGTGAGATACATAGGGTTTTCAATCGCATAACATTTTAATGATAATAGATAATATCATTCATGCGAAATGAGCATGCCTAGATAGTATAAATATAAAAATATGATGTATATATCCATAATATAGTCTACCGATCCCAAGCGATTCCCACGAATCCAAAATCAACGATCATCTGTAAGAATCACCTTACCTGATGAACCGTTTGAGCAACTATTGGATTACACATCTAGTGGAGTCCTTGGTTGTTGTAAGTCATGTTAAAGGTAATCAATATTTAGAGTATTTGATAAATATATTATCATGTTTTATCTATGCATGTAGGTTATAAGTCTACTATAACATCCCCATCTGGCACGTATCACAATAGTGTCCGCTTTGGGCCACTCGGCACGAGGACTTCCCAGGGGGTCACCCATCCTGGTACTACTCCCGCCCGAGCACGCTTAACTGCAGAGTTCTTATGAGATCTGCTGCCCTCACGGCTTTAAAATGTGTTGTGTTAGGGAAGGTATCCACACCCCTTATAAGGAATGCTTAGTTCTCCTTCCTAGCCGATGTGGGATCAGATCTAACCCACTTTCACCCCCCATTATAGGGTTCGACGTCCCCGTCAAACACATCGACCCGTGCTCTGGCTCTGATACCATTTGTAACATCCCCAAAAACACAATTTAACAATACCTGAGATTTCGGGCTGTTACAATTCTCCCCCACTAGGATTAGACTTCGCCCTCGAAGTCTCGCTCTGAAAATAGTTCCAGATGCTGCTCCCGCATCTCACGTTCCGGCTCCCAAGTCATTTCCGATCCTTTCCGGTGTTGCCACTGAACCAACACCAGAGGTACCTCCTTGTTCCTCAGAACCTTGATCTTCCGATCCCTGATGGCCACTGGTCTCTCAGCATAGTTCAGACTCGCATCCACTTGAATATCCTCTAATGGAACCACTACTGACTCATCGGCTATGCACTTCCTTAATTGCGACACATGAAAAGTGTCGTGGATCTGCCCCAACTCCGCTGGCAACTCCAAACGATAGGCTACCCGGCCTATCCTTGCGATCACGCGAAATGGCCCAATATACCGGGGTCCCAGCTTGCCCCTCTTCCTGAATCGAATTACTCCTTTCCAAGGAGAGACCTTCAGGAGAACGAAGTCGCCGACTTGAAATTCAAGTTCGGATCGGCGTCTGTCCGCATAGCTCTTCTGTCGGCTTTGAGCGGTCGATAACCTCTGCCTAACCTGCTGAATCTGCTCTGTCGTCTGAAGCACGATCTCTGTACTGCCCATCACTCTCTGTCCCACCTCTCCCCAGCAAATGGGGGTCCGACACCTCCTACCATACAACAACTCAAAAGGTGGCATACCAATGCTCGAATGATGGCTGTTGTTGTAGGAAAACTCTGCCAAGGGTAAATACGCATCCCAGCTACCCCCGAAATCTAACACACACGCTCGAAGCATGTCCTCCAGCGTTTGAATCGTCCGCTCGCTCTGACCGTCTGTCTGGGGATGGTATGCGGTACTAAAATGCAGCTTAGTACCCAGCTCCTCATGAAATTTCTTCCAGAACTTGGAAGTGAAGCGTCCAACACGGTCCGAAACAATCGAGATCGGCACTCCATGCCGAGATACTACTTCTCTCACATATAACTCCGCCAATTTCTTCGCTGATGAACTCTCGCTGATGGCAAGGAAGTGTGCACTCTTCGTCAACCTATCCACAATCACCCAAATTGCATCGACTCCCCTGGCAGTTCTCGGCAATTTGGTGATGAAATCCATAGTGATTTGTTCCCACTTCCACTCAGGAATCTCCAATGGCTGTAACTTGCCATGCGGTCTCTGGTGCTCGGCCTTAACTCTACGGCAGGTCAAGCACCTCTCAACGAACCGGGCGACGTCTCTCTTCATACAGGGCCACCAATATTCCTTCCTCAAATCCAAATACATCTTCGTAGCACCGGGATGGATCGAGAATTTCGATCTATGAGCCTCTTCCATCAAAGTAATACGCGTACCGCCCACGAACGGTACCCAAATCCGACCCTGAACGTCAGAAGTCCTCGTCCATCCTTAACGAACTTTGAAATTAACCCAACGACCCGCTCTTTCTTCTGCACCTCAGGTCTCACAGCCTCGACCTGTGCCCCAAGAATAGCATCCAATACCGGAGTCATCACAGTCAGTCTCAGACATACATCTCACAATGGAGTGCTCTCCGCCCTGCGGCTCAATGCATCGGCTACCACATTAGCCTTGCCCGGGTGGTACAGGATTTCACAATCATAATCCTTGACCACATCCAACCACCTCCCATTAAATTGTTAAATTGTGTTTTTGGGGATGTTACAAATGGTATTAGAGCCAGAGCACAGGTCGATGTGTTCGACGGGGACGTCGAACCCTATAATGGGGGGTGAAAGTGGGTTAGATCTGCTGCCCTCGCGGCTTTAAAACGCGTTGTGTTAGGGAAGGTATCCACACCCCTTATAAGGAATGCTTAGTTCTCCTTCGGGGACATCCGATAAAATTGGAACGATACAGAGAAGATTAGCATGGCCCCTGCGCAAGGATGACACGCACAAATCGAGAAATGGTCCAAATTTTAAAAGTGGGTTAGATCTAATCCCACATCGGCTAGGAAGGAGAACTAAGCATTCCTTATAAGGGGTGTGGATACCTTCCCTAACACAACGCGTTTTAAAGCCGTGAGGGCAGCAGATCCCATAAGAACTCTACAGTTAAGCGTGCTCGGGCGGGAGTAGTACCGGGATGGGTGACCCCCTGGGAAGTCCTCGTGCCGAGTGGCCCAAATCGGACAATATTGTGATACGTGCCAGAGGGGGGTGTTACAAATGGTATCAGAGCCAGCGCACGGGTCGATGTGTTCAACGGGGACGTCGAACCTTATAATAGGGGGTGAAAGTGGGTTAGATCTGATCCCACATCGGCTTGGAAGGAGAACGAAACATCTACTTATAAGGGGTGTGGATACCTTCCTTGTCACAACGCGTTTTAAAGCCGTGAGGGCAGCAGATCCCATAAGAACTCTGCAGTTAAGCGTGCTCGGGCGGGAGTAGTACCAAGATGGGTGACCCCCTGGGAAGTCCTCGTGCTGAGTGGCCCAAAGCGGACAATATTGTGATACGTGCCAGAGGGGGATGTTACAAATGGTATCAGAGCTAGGGCACGGGTCGATGTGTTCGACAGGGACGTCGAACCTTATAATGGGGGGGTGAAGGTGGGTTGCACCTGATCCCACATCGGCTTGGAAGGAGAACGAAACATTTCCTTATAAAGGGGTGTTGATACCTTCTCTATCACAACGCGTTTTAAAGCCGTGAGGGCAGCAGATCCCATAAGAACTCTGCAGTTAAGCGTGCTCGGGCGGGAGTAGTACCGGGATGGATGACCCCCTGGGAAGTCCTCGTGCCGAGTGACCCAAAGCGGACAATATTGTGATACGTGCCAGAGGGGGTGTTACATCTACACTATCAACATAAGTCACTAGACCGACTAGAATAGCCAAGTGTTGTTATATATTTTAGTTGATAATTTAGAGATACCTACTAGTTGGATGATCTAGACCCACCATTTCTGGTCATCTAAGAAGATGAGGACTAATACACATCACATTGATCTTACACTCTACCCCAGGATGAGAGCTATTCAATATTTTGCTTAATTTGGACTAAAAATCTTTTACAAGCCTTATTTTATAACTAAACAAGACTAAAGCAACCGAGTTCTAGTACAGTTCCTATTCAAGTAGTACTATCATAGTTTACACAAATAGCATAAAGTATAATTAATACAATTAACATTTAGTAAGTCTTCTAAAGAATAAATACTTTTATTAAATTGTGCTCTTGAAAGTAATTACGAACTCACCTGACAAGAGTAGGTGATTTGAGGTTCTTGAATCATTTTGCCTAACACCTTATCCTTTCAAAATACCTGGATTTAAATAATGTGAATTATTAGTCTAGTTTCACAATCCTTATGACTATAATAACGATAGTCTAGATTCCTCAATAATCCCAATGTATACATCAAGATCTATCAAGTAAGGAATAACCAGGTAGGATTATATCAGAGATAGGGTCCGTTTGGTATACAAAGTATACTATTTAGAAATCCAACTTTAAACACCACACTAGGTCCAGCCTAGACATCACTATCGTTAGTAGATCAATCATTATCATAACTTGAAATCACTAATAAATATTATTTATAGTTTCATAATAACGACTATGAATATAAATAAACTAACACCTAAAGTATAATAAGTGCAGCTTAACTTACAGAGTTTTCTGAAAAGAACCGGTAACTACATTTTTGCGCAATCAACAAAATATTCAAAATATGTGGTGAGTCTCTCCATTAGATCTATTTTTTTTTATCCATTTCATTTTCTATAGCTTCACATTAATTTATCTTTGATCTATTCCAATTTATATTCATTAAGACGAATCACGAGATCTAAATGTTCATATCAATTTTAAGCCGAAGAACTGTTGATTATTGTTCATCAAATTATTTTGATTCAACTATATCGACCCAAATTCATATTACATAGTCAATATTAGCTAAAAAGAATTTTGATACATCACTGTTCGTTTGGATCCAAAATCAAACTCATATTATTCTAACATTTACAGTTCATCAATCCAGTCAGTTGAGCCTAAAGTATTTTACCAATCATTGTTCATGATCAATCAAATACATCCAATTTGTATTCATTGTACAAATCATATTCATACTAATTTTTTCATTCAAATCGGTTTTTATTGACTTCGTCGATTAATTGATATAAAGAAATATCGTTCGCAATCGATTCCGCATAAGATCATAAATTTCAATGCCTTTGATTTTATCGATTCCAAAAATCAGTTTGTAACAATTCCAAAACCGGTTTGTCGTTGCTCTCATCGTTCATGAAGTACATTTTTAAGGTTTACTGATAAATTGAATGATTAGAGATTTTTTCTTGATTTTTTGTTGCCGAACAATTGAAGAACAATCAAGAACAGATGAAGGTGAATTTTTTTTAGTTTTACCGATGTATTGATCGAAAAATCAATTTGAAAATGATGAATTGGTGTTTGTCGTGAATAAGGTTCTGATGGTCATAGGTAGCTTCATAATTGAAAGCTTATGATGGATGATTAATTCTGACTTAATGATCAAATGACAAAGTCAAACCAAAAAGTAAAAAATTGTGTTCTTGTTTATCTGGAAATGAAGAGGGAGATGAATTGGAATGAAGGTTGTGATTTGGTTATGTGTATCGCAATGGTGGTTTCTCAATTGAACTTTGGACCTTGATTGTGCGAAGGTTATTCTAAAACGATTACATGGATTCATAGTGATGGGTCTTTGAATCGCAATTGGAGGTTAATTGTTAATCTCATTATTTGGGATGAATGAGGCTTCACAATAAGTTTCTCATAGTTTTAGAACCATGGACTTATAGTTTGGTGCTTAGCGATGATCATATTTTATAGGTCTTGCAAGTGTTGAATTCGCATCTCGTTCTCGTATCAGACTGAAAATCGATACGTTGACTTTGCAGATTGTAATGGTCTCACAAGTTTATTTTCCATTGATTCGCAGTTTGTGTCATAGCTGGTTCGACATCAATTATGGGAAGATGAAGGATCGACATTTGATAACGAAGGCCTCACAGTTTGGTGCTTCGCAGATTGATGGTTCGTCATTGAAGGTTTAATATAGGATGAGAAATAGATTGCGAAGGATTAACTTTTTTAAGAAGCTTGGACTTTGGTATTTAACATGGTTCGCTACCGTTGCCTACTTTTGTGGGTGATTCGCTATTGCTGATTCTTCGTTATTTTTCAATTGAACATATTTGATCATAATGTGGTTCGACGGAGGGTTGTTGGAGGGATGTTTGATGGGAGAACAAGTGGAGAACATGGGAGATGAGATTCAATAAAATTAGGGTTTAGTTATTTATTGTCTTATTTAGGTAAAAGACTGAAATACCCTTAGCATGTGGATAACTTGACAAAAAAAATTACTAATGATGAAAGGTATGAAATGCGTAACTTTTAAACATATCATGGACGGTCCAAGTTAATTTTTGAAAATAGAGATCCAACATGCATTTTTGCATCTGTATGAGACACAATTGGTGTAATTTAATCCATTATTAGTAAGATTTTATTAAATTTTGTTAATTAGGATATTTTTAGGTTTCTTAATTGTTCATTGAGTTTTTTTATGTGTTTATTAGGATATCTGTAAGAATTTGTTTGTATTGATTTTTGCATTAAGTTTCAAAAGTTTTGATTTTGATTTAATTTTCTTTTCTTTTTTTTCTTTTATTTTCTCCAGTCTAAATTTTTCTTGTTCTTTCTTGAGGACAAGAAAGGTTCAAGCTTGGGGAGATTTTTTAGGTGCAGTTCATTCACCCATTTTGTAGTTTTACTCCATAAAATTGCATTGCATATAGGCTAAAACTCATGCATTTTGCATGGTTTTTGGGATTTTTCACGAGGCAATTCATTTACACATTTTTGTGATATTTCTAGGACTTTTGGAGGTAGGATCTTACTTGAAGAGGTGAATAAGAGATGTAGATGAAGTTTTGGGACTTGCGTAGCACCAAAGAGAAAGATATCAAAGAAATGAAGATTTTGGCTTCTCAGAGATTTACACGGGTCGTGTAAATGGAAGCCTTGAGTTTACACGGGCCGTGTAAACTTAGATCTCTGAGCATTGTACTTTGAAGTCCTGACCAAATTGTGCAGCGTACTTTTTGTGTTTATACGGTCGTGTAAATGCTAGTGTTAATTTACCCGAGCCGTGTAAACGTTGTCGTAAGTTTAAAGCAGTTTTCCTTGTTTCTAAAAAGGGGTAACCTGTTCCAAGAGGAGGGAAGTCAAACTTCGGAGTTTCTGGGGCAATTCTGTGGAGGATTTTAAAGACAATTAGTAATTGGAAACACTTGGATCTCATTTGGATTTCAATTTTTAAGACTTTAACTTTAATTTCTTAATTTGTGTTTTGTTCTAGTCATGTGTGGCTAGAACCCTAGATTCTCCAAGTTCATGTATTGACTATTGCATGTGACTTCAATCTTGTGACTTGATGTTTGTTTTTAAGTGCTATCTAGTGAATTTGATTTTCTTTTAATTGAAGGTTTGATTTGAATTCTAGTGCTTTTTGGCCAATTAAGTTAGGATTGTATCAATCAAGTTATCTATTATGCAAAATCCGTAATTGTTTTGTAAAATAGAATAAGTAACATGGATTAAATCATGCTACTTACAATGATTCTAATGTAAATCAAATTCACACATTTTTACACTCCCTAGCTTATAAGGAGCATTGAATGTTGTTGGTAAAATTCATACAAATCATATTGCAATCTTTCCACCTAATTCTAAGAGTTTGTTTAGATTTGATTGGTTAGATTAGAATTAATCAAATAGCTTATTTTGATTAATTAAAATGTTGAATTAGAATTGCAAGAGATTGTTAGCATTTCTAAGTACCAACTTAGATAGAATTAAAGAAATATCATTTCTTTGAAACACATCACTAACAAGTCTTGCATAGAGTTGAAGTATTTACAAATCTTGAATTCACTTCAAATAATCAATTGCTTACTTATTATTTCAGTTATTTGTTTAAACCATTACATATAACCCCCCCTGTTTTGTGATCTTAATCCTACCTTACGCAAAAACGGTATAAGCACTTATCATGTGTCTTTGTGGATTGACCCTAGTTACCTTGTATTACGTTTTTAGTGCAAATTAGTAGTGTTTTTTTTGGAGTCATTTGTACCCCTTTATTTGATGGGTTTGACATGCCTAACAAATTGGCGTCGTTGCTAGGGACACGGTGTTACTAATTGTTTATGCCTAGATCTTTTCGTACAGGTACACCACTGCCAATTGATTCGGAGATAGAGAAAACTACAAAGAAGTTAAGGAAGCAAGCCAAGCTTCGTAAGAAGCAACCGGGATCCAAGACTTCTTCATCATCTAACCCTTCGGTCATCAACATTCGGGATAACATATCCCTCTCAAGTGTATCCACATCCGAAACAGAAAGCCCCTCATTCTCACCAAGACCATCCTCGCCTAAAAATACCACTCCACCATCTTCACCTACTTATAACATTCCAAATACTACATCTACAGAAACTTCAACTACTACTCACACAATGGGAGACAACCATGGAGGGAATCTACCTCCAAATCCACCACCTGAGCAAACCCTTTGTCAATGGCCGAGACAAGAAGTTACACAACAACCTCTTTATATCATATATCCGGCAGCCACCAACTTAAAAGTAAAATGCAGGCTCATACACTTACTCCCAACCTTTTAGAAGCCTGGAAAATTAAGATCCTCACATGTTCCTCACTGAGTTCTATGTTGTTTGTGTGGGCATGAAAGTGATGGGTTTTATACAAACAATCCTATGTGTGCATGCAACCCTAATTTGGATCTATGTTTTGCTATTAGATACACAACATTATGAACACAAGAATAAAACCCTAAAGAAAAATTCTATTTTCAAAATTAATATACAAGGTTAGATTACGTACCTCTTGTTGTTATATTGCAATAACATCTTAAATCTTCAAACCCTAAGTCTTGATAGCAAGCACCACAAGTGTGGTGCCTCTAATGGCTCACAAACACCACAAGCAATTGGAGAGGCTGTAGAGAGAGAATGGAGGAGGTGGAAATCGTCCTTGGGACATCTTAGAAGCATGTACACGAATTCCCAAGGCCTAGGGGTCTTTATATAGGTTTTAGATTAGGGTTTCAGTCCTTATCCTTATCCAGTTACTTGCCCACCAAGCAACCACAAGATAAGCCTTGAAAACCCTTATCTCTTGGACCTTGGATGATTTTAAGGATATCCTTATCCTTGAATTCGTCCATCCTTTATCAAGGATAACCATTGCCCTATTTTGCAACTATCACATAATTAAAATTCAGCCCCTCTAGTTTAATTAATTACACTTGATCACAAAATTAATTCCTAATTAAATATTGACCAATATTAATTAAACAAATATGATTTCTCCTTTAATATATTATTCTTATAGCATATTAATAAATCATCATAACCTCTTTCTCTATTTATTTCTCCAGTCAAGTTGCTTTGGTGAAGGCAACCCAAAAGGACCATGCACAACCGGGTCAAGTACTTGCCTAATATAGTTGCAGCCTTAGACACTATTCCAACGGTCTCCCATATGGATAAGTCTAGTAACTATATGCACAAGTACAATCCGGTTTGCAATCGTAGCTCTCAAAGACGCTGTTAAACTCTGATCTAATCAATCTTGTCCTTTAGATAAGGGATCGTACAGTCCTTTGTATACATATCATACTGACATTTATATGGAACCAATTGTCTAGCATTTTGGTTTCTCGATCTCAGATTTATTTGACATAGAACTTAATCGAACTCATCAATTCAGTTCTGACCGGGCCCGGTATATAAGTCAAATAAAATCATCGAGCGGCCAAGATATCGCTTTTTCCTTGTTAGGATAAAAGTAAAAGATAAACTTCGACTTATATGCATTTACTTATTCATTAACCAATTATACACAACAATGTGTTTTATAGCATCAAGTTACTGATGCGGTTTCGCATTATCAATGTAAAACCAATTAACAAATAACAAACCATATATCTAGGTTTTAAGACCATATGATATTATCGTCTTGCGATCACCCTTTTGTCACATTCCATAAGGTGATTCCAGCAAGCGCGGGTTTGTTCAAATGCTCAAAACAAGTTCATAAGCACTCATGAACGTTGCAGCAATCTTTTTCTATGTCTATTACCATTTAGACAATCTACACACCAATTCATGACAATCTTTATTCATATCTACTTCCGACATATGAACGATTGTGGACAATTTGAATAATTCGATTATTCTTAATAAACTCAATTATTCTGGAAGTCAAAACATGCAAAGTGAAACAATAGTTAAACAATTAACATAAGATAGTAACATTACTCATAAATAAAACTCCTTTATTTAATCATCAAACGTTAATTACATTTATCTATTACACGTTTCTACTACTATCTAATCTATGCAAATATCATCCTTCAGCCCAATACTCCTAGCATGCTGCAAGTGCTTAACCCTACTCAGTCCCTTCGTAAGCGGATCTGCTGGGTTATCTTCTGATGATATCCTCTTCACTACGAGTTGTCCTTCTTCTACACGATGTCTGATAAAGTGATATTTTCTGTCGATATGTCGAGATCTACCATGATCCCTTGGTTCCTTGGTCAAGGCAACCACTCCTTCATTATCTCCATGGGCTCCTTTATGGCAGGTACAACTCCAAGGTCACCGATGAAGTTCATCAACCATATTGCCTCCTTCGACGCTTCGCTCGCTGCAATGTACACTGATTCGCATGTTGAATCAACTACGGTTTCCTGCTTGGAACTCTTCTAAGTTACTGTTCCTCCATTCAGGGTAAAGATCCGGCCCGACTGCGAACAGTAGTTGTTGATGGGTTTTAGCCATAAGAACTTTCTTATGTGCGCATGCAAAACCCTAATGCTTGGATCTAGGCTTTCTAATCAAACATGCTTTGAATCCAAGACTTCTAATGACTATTTAGGTGTAATAACAATATTGAAACAGATCTGGAATCATACCTTTGAATTCCTTGTTGATCTTGTTGTCTTGGAGCTTCTATTGTCACAATTGTCACTCCTTTAATGGATTACAAACACCAAATAGCAAGGAGGATGATTTGGGAGAGAGGAGAGGGGAGGAATTCGGCTAGAGTCTCTCTACTTTAGATGGGATGTCGAATTCCCTCAGCCATAGGGTTTATTTATACTTTTAGACTCCTTAAGGGTTACAACTTAAACCCTAATTGGATAACTTAGAGTTTAATTTAATCCATATCCTTTCCTTGATAACCCCATGGACGATTTTGGCTTATCCTATCCTTAGAAATCGTCCAATCCTTTATCAATAAGGATTTACAGTCTAAAGTGTAACTATCAAACAAGTGACAGTTTATACCCTCTTATTTAATTAATCTCTTTAAGTCACCAAATTAATTCCAATTAATTCTATGACTTATATTAATATATTATTCTTTATATTATTCTCATAATATACTAATAATATTTACTCTCTCTTAATAAATCATGTTGCAAATGCTTAACCCTACTCAATCCCTTCGTAAGAGGATCTGCTGGTTATCTTCCGATGATATTCTCTTCACTACGAGTTGTCCTTCTTCTACACGATGTCTAATAAAGTGATATTTTCTGTCGATATGTCGTGATCTACCATGATCTCTCGGTTCCTTGGTCAAGGCAACCGTTCCCTCATTATCACAGAAAATATCCATAGGCTCCTTTATGGTAGGTACAACTCCAAGATCTCCAATGAAGTTCTTTAGCCATATTGCCTCCTTCGACGCTTCGCTCGCTGCGATGTACTCTGATTCGCACGTTGAATCAGCTACGGTTTCCTGCTTGGAACTCTTCCAAGTTACTGCTCCTCTATTCAGGGTAAAGACCCAGCCCGACTGTGAACGGTAGTTGTCCCTATCGGTCTGAAAACTGGTGTCACTATACCCTTGCACCTTCAAGTCATCACTCCCTCCAAGGACTAAGAACCATTCCTTCATCCTCCGAAGGTACTTAAGGATATTCTTCACCGCAACCCAATGGGCTTTGCCAGGATTCCCTTGATATCTACTAACCATGCTCAAAGCAAAGGCTACATTAGGGCGAGTACAAGTCATAGCGTACATGATTGAGCTAACTGCGGAAGCGTATGAAACTCGACTCATTTCAGCTATCTCGGCCTCAGTACTCGGACTTTGAGTCTTACTCAACTTGGCATTGCTTTGTATCGCTAATTCTCCCTTTTTCGAGTTTTCCATACTAAAACGTTTTAGTATCTTCTCTAAGTAAGTGTTCTGACTAATTCCTATTAGTCTCTTACTTCTTTCTCTTACTATCCTTATTCCCAAAATGTAGGAAGCCTCTCCGAGGTCCTTCATAGCGAAGCACTTCCCGAGCCAGGACTTAACCTCCTGCAGAGTCGGGACGTCGTTTCCTATGAGTAATATGTCATCGACATATAGAACGAGGAAGCTTACTACACTCCCACTCGCTTTGACATATACACACGACTCATCTTCGCTTCGTACAAATCCAAACTCTTTGACTTTCTCATCGAAGCAAAGATTCCATCTGCGAGACGCTTGCTTAAGTCCATAAATGGACTTCTCAAGCTTACACACTCTATTCGGATGCTTCGGATCCACAAACCCCTCTGGCTGAGCCATGTAAACATCCTCAGCCAACTTTCCGTTAAGGAAAGCGGTCTTGACATCCATTTTCCAAATCTCATAATCATGAAATGCGGCAATAGCTAGCATCACTCTAATAGATTTTATCTTTGAAACTGGTGAGAAGGTCTCTTCATAGTCAACTCCGGGAGTATGAGTAAAGCCCTTCGCAACTAATCGCGCTTTAAACGTGTGTACCTTTCCATCCACATTGGTCTTCTTCTTGAAGATCCATTTGCACCCAACGGTCTTACGTCCGGGCACATTATCAACCAAATTCCAAACTTGGTTATCATACATGGATTGGATCTCGCTATCCATTACCTCTTTCCATTTTGCAGACTCCGGGCCTGTCATGGCTTCCTTATAGCTATTAGGTTCATCAAGATTTATTAGTGTACTATCACTAATATACGTGTCCCCTTCGGTAGTAATATGAAAACCATACAACTGGGGTTGAAATCTAACTCTTTCGGAATGTCTAAGAGGTAATGATATGTCAATCGTTTCAACCGGAGTTTCCTCGTCAGGTTGAGCACCAGCGGTTGAGGTTCCTTCATCCATCGACTCTTGAATCTCTTCAAGATCGATTTGCCTCCCACTGTCTCCTTGGCCTATGAGTTCTCGCTCTCGGAAAACTTCTCTCCTCGCAACAAAGACAACATTGTCCTTCGGTCTATAGAAGAAATATCCAAAGGGTTTCTGCGGGTAGCTGATGAAAATACATCGCTCACTTCGAGGTTCGAGCTTTTCAAGACTATCTCGTCTTATGAAAGCATCGCAACCCCAAACCTTGATATGTGCTAATGAAGGAGCTTTCCTTGTCCACATCTCGTGAGGTGTTTTGGTAGCCTTCTTAGTAGGGACTCGGTTAAGGATATGGCCAGCAGTCTCTAAGGCATACCCCCAAAAAGAGATAGATAGCGAAGCACGACTCATCATAGAGCGAACCATGTCCAACAAGGTTCGATTACGCCTTTCTGTCACACCATTCAATTGTGGTGTCCTAGGTGGCATCAATTGTGAAACTATTCCACACTCCTTGAGATAATCGTGGAAATCAAGACTTAGGTACTCTCCTCCTCGATCGGATCGAAGTATCTTGATCTTCCTGCCCAATTGATTCTCCACTTCATTCTTGAACTCTTTGAACTTTTCAAAAGTTTCTGACTTTTGCTTGATTAAGTAGATATACCCATATCTACTATAGTCATTGGTAAAAGTCACGTAGAAGCGGTTACCATCCTTCGTGGTAGATCTAAACGGTCCACACACATCGGTATGTATGAGGTCCAATAGACCCTAACCCCTTTTGCACGTACCAGCGAAGGGTGACTTAGTCATCTTTCCAAGTAAAAAAGATTTGCACGTGCCCTCTTCCCCACGGTCGAATGACTCCAATAGTCCATCCTTTTGGAGTTAGGCTATGCGTTTCTTGTTGACATGTCCAAGACGAAAATGCCATAAGGATGCCTTATCCATACTATTGGAAGAATCCAAGTACAAAACATCATTTCCTAAGTTATCAACAATCATAACAGTTTCATAAATTCCATTACATGTTATAGCTTCAAAGTAAAAGACACCATTTAGATAAGCTAAAATAGAACTATTCTCATTATTAAAAGAAAATCTAGAACCTTGTCTAAATAAACCATGAAAAGAAATGATGTTTCTAGCCATTTCTAGCAAATAGCAACAATTGTTCAAATCTAAAGATAAACTATTCCTAAGCACTAAAGAATACACTCCAATCTTGGTCACAGGCGACGATCTTCTGTTCCCCATGATTAGATTTATTCTTCCATGCTCCACGTCTCTACTTCTTCTTAGTCCCTACACATTAGAACAAATGTGATAACCATAACCGGTATCAAGAACCCAAGAAGTATTGTGGGAATCATTAGATTTAATTGTATATATACCTGCGAAAGATGGCTTGATCTTTCCTTCCTTGATGGCTTGCAGGTACTCCGGGCAGCTTCTCTTCCAATGTCCTATCTTGTGGCAGTGGTGGCACTCTGCCTCCTTCGGATTAGAGCAGGGCTTAGCGGGATCAACTTTGGTCCCACTAGAAGAGGCACCATCTCGGGCTTTCACCTTGCGATGGTTCTTTGACGAAGCCTTCCTCTTCTTTCCCTTTCCTTGTCCAATTGCCAAGACAGGAGCAGCGGGCGGATTGGGAGTTGGTGCAACAGACTTGTCCTTGAAGTTGCTCTCAGCGACCCTCAAGAGACCTTGGAGTTTGCTTAGGGTGACCTCTTCTTTGTTCATGTGATAGGTCATCCTAAATTGATTGTAGCTTGGAGGCAAAGAGTGAAGCACCATGTCGATCGCCAAGTCTTCCCCAAAGTCAACATTTAACTTGCGAAGGCGGTCGACATACCTTTGCATCTTTTGCAAGTGCACGGTAAGAGATTCTCCACGACCCATCTTAGCGGAAATCATGTTCGTGAAAATCTCATAACACTCTTGTCTCGCGTTTTGATGGTATCGCTCCAATAAGTCTTGATGCATTTCGTATGGGTACATTTCCTCGTATGACTTTTAGAATTCGGAGTTCATAGTCGCGATCACGATGCAATGCACTTTCGTTGCATCACGCTCGTGAGTTTCGAAAGCGGTGATTTCGACGGGAGTAGCGATTTCGGGGTTGATTTTCTCGAGCTTCTCATCGAGGACATACTCCTTATCCTCATAGCGAGCAATCGTGCGAATGTATCTTATCCATTCGCTAAAGTTCGTTCCATCAAAGGTGACCTTTTGACAAAGGCTCATCAAAGAGAAAGAACTCGCAGCAACATTGTTAGCGTTCGACATCTACAAATAGAAAGGAAAAAAGATAGATTAGAATATGAATCCCTAATACTCACCCACTAAGAAATTAGGGCTAGGATCCGACAACAATATTTACACATTAGAAAAGGGATGTCGTAATCTAACATGCAAACAATTTGAAGGTAAGTGAATGACTATTCACTAATTCTCCACCATGAAAAACATAACTTTAAGTTCTAAATGTATTGAGAATTCCTAGGTTCGGATGAGATTCATTGAAACTTTTCAATGGCATGTTTAAATCTCGATATGCCCCTCTTGTTTGTGATTGGGATACCGAGGATCACAAAGCGGGTGTGAATTACCATGCAAATTAACATGGTGCCTTCATTGTAACGATTACCTTTCGATGTGCCGGTAAACCACACACACTCCATCGAAATATGATAAACAATGAATCACCCTTTGCCACCTTCGCTTAGAACAAATTAGTGTGCCGGTGAACCACACACGCTCCACTAACTTCTTAGCAAGGTGCAAAGTGTAATTTCATGGGATTGCATCAATTCACTTTTCCTAAAGTAACTAAGATTGGGAAATTATAATAAAACATTTAGTTACTTTGTATTTCTTATCATACTTTTAATGAGAGGATGAGGTTGCCCTATCCTACTCGTTCGGCTAAAGACCCTCCACTAATCAAGCGAGCGGTGGGTGTGAGTGTACACCCATTAAGCCCCATTTTATAGGCCACAACCTTATACCCACCTTATACACCGGCTTCGTGAATGAGGCCTACTAACGGTAAGACTAGTATTTAAGTTATACATACATATATATATATATATATATATATATATATATATATATATATATATATATATATATACATATATATATATATATATATATATATATATATATATATATATTAATCTTGTAATATTATATTAGTATAGGATTGTATTTTAAACTTGTAAAATTCTAGGGTTTGAAATTTAAATTGTCTAAATTAAACTTTTAATCACAATTCATAAATTTCAAAACTTGAGGACAAGTTTTAAACATTTAAAACATAAAGGATCAAATAACAAATAATCTAAATCACATAATTATCTATATTTGATTAATAATTATCATATATGGAAATCAAATATTTTATTAATTGATAATTATCTTAAATTAGATCAAAAATATAGTCATATATATCACAAAATCGGATTAGGGTTGATCTAATATGATTAAGGTAAGTTTCCATAAGATAAATATGAAAAAAAATCCCGTTTTTGGCTAATCCTGACGCTCGGACTCGCCGAGTACACAAAGGGACTCGCCGAGTCAGGCCTACTCGCCGAGTCCACTTTGGAACTCGTCGAGTCCATGACTCAGAAACATAAAAATCGAATTTTTCAGTTTAGTTTCATACAATTAAGCAACAATTCAATGAAAACCAAGCTAGGCTCTGATACCACTGATGGGATTTAGCCATAAGAACTTTCCTATGTGCGCATGCAAAACCCTAATGCTTGGATCTAGGCTTTCTAATCAAACATGCTTTGAATCCAAGACTTCTAATGACTATTTAGGTGTAATAACAATATTGAAACAGATCTAGAATCATACCTTTGAATTCCTTGTTGATCTTGTTGTCTTGGAGCTTCTAGAGTCACAATTGTCACTCCTCTAATGGCTTACAAACACCAAATAGCAAGGAGGATGATTTGGGAGAGAGGAGAGGGGAGGAATTCGGTCAGAGTCTCTCTACTTTAGATGAGATGTCGAATTCCCTCAGCCATAGGGTCTATTTATACTTATAGACTCCTTAAGGGTTACATCTTAAACCCTAATTGTATAACTTAGACTTTAAGTTAATCCATATCCTTTCCTTGATAACCCCATGGACGATTTTGGCTTATCCTAGCCTTAGAAATCGTCCAATCCTTTATCAATAAGGATTAATAGTCTAAAGTGTAACTATCAAACAATTGACAGTTTATACCCTCTTATTTAATTAATCTCTTTAAGTCACCAAATTAATTCCAATTAATTCTATGACTTATATTAATATATTATTCTCATAATATACTAATAATATTTACTCTCTCTTAATAAATCATCCTATCAAGTTGCTATGGTGAAGGCAACCCAAAAGGACCATGCACAATCGGGTCAAATACATGCCTAATATAGTTGTAGCCTTAGACACTATTCCAACAGTTGTCCCTGTCGGTTTGAAAGCTGGCGTCACTATACCCTCACACCTTCAAGTCATCACCCCCTCCGAGGACTAAAAACCATTCCTTCGTCCTCTGAAGGTACTTAAGGATATTCTTCATTGCAATCCAATGAGCTCTGCCAGGGTTTCCTTAATATCTACTAACCACACTCAAAGCAAATGCTACATCAGGGCGAGTACAAGTCATAGCGTACATGATTGAGCCAACTGCGGAAGCGTATGGAACTCGGCTCATTTCAGCTATCTCAGCTTTGGTACTTGGACTTTGAGTCTTACTCAACTTGGCATTACTTTATATCGGTAATTCTCCCTTCTTTGAGTTTTCCATACTAAAATATTTTAGTACCTTCTCTAAGTAAGTGTTCTGACTAAGTCCTAGTTGTCTCTTACTTCTTTCTGTTACTATCCTTATTCCCAAAATATAGGAAGCCTCTTCGAGGTCCTTCATAGCCAAGCACTTCCCGAGCCAGGACTTAACCTCCAGCAGAGTTGGGACGTCGTTTCCTACGAGTAATATGTCATCGACATATAGAACGAGGAAACTTACTATACTCCCATTGGCTTTGACATATACACACGATTCATCTTCGCTTCGTATAAATCCAAACTCTTTGACTTTCTCATCGAAGAAAAGATTCCATCTCGAGATGCTTGCTTAAGTCCATAAATGGACTTCTCAAGCTTACACACTCTATTCGGATCCTTCGGATCCACAAACCCCTCCGGCTGAGCCATGTAAACATCCTCAACCAACTTCCCGTTAAGGAAAGCGGTATTGACATCCATTTGCCAAATCTCATAATCATGAAATGCGGAAATAGCTAGCATCACTCTAATAGACTTTATCTTCGTAACTGGTGAGAAGGTCTCATCATAGTCAACTCCGGGAGTTTGAGTTAAGCCCTTCGCAACCAATCGCGCCTTATACGTGTGTACTTTTCCATCCACGTCGGTCTTCTTCTTGAAGATCCATTTGCACCCAACGGTCTTACATCCAGGCACATTATCAACCAAATTCCAAACTTGGTTATCATACATGGATTGGATCTCGCTATCCATTACCTCTTTCCATTTTGCAGACTCCGGGCCTGTCATGGCTTCCTTATAGCTATTAGGTTCATCAAGATTTATTAGTGTACTATCACTAATATACGTGTCCGCTTCGGTAGTAATATGAAAACCATACAACTGGGGTTGAACTCTAACTCTTTCGGAATGTCTAAGAGGTATTGATACGTCAATTGGTTCAACCGGAGTTTCCTCCTCGGGTTGAGTGCCAGCGGTAGAGGTTCCTTCATCTATCAACTCTTGAATCTCTTCAAGCTCGATTTGCCTCCCACTATCTCCTTGGCCTATGAGTTCTCGCTCTCAGAAAACTCCTCTCCTGACAACAAATACAACATTGTCCTTCGGTCTATAGAAGAGATATCCAAAGGATTTCTGCGGGTAGCCGATGAAAATACATCACTCACTACGAGGTTCGAGCTTGTCGTGAGTATCTCGTCTTACGAAAACCTCGCAACCCCAAACCTTGATATGTGCTAATGAAGGAGCTTTCCCCGTCCACATCTCATGAGGTGTTTTCGCAACCTTTTTAGTAGGGACTCGTTTAAGGATATGGGTGATAGTCTCTAAGGCATACACCCAAAAAGAGATAGATAGCGAAGCACGACTCATCATAGAGCGAACCATGTCCAACAAGGTTCGATTACGCCTTTCTGCCATAGCATTCAACTGCAGTGTCCTAGGTGGCGTCAATTGTGAAACTATTCCATACTCCTTGAGATAATTGTGGAATTCAAGACTTAGGTACTCTCCTCCTCGATTGGATCGAAGCATCTTCATTTTCCTGCCCAATTGATTCTCCACTTCATTCTTGAACTCTTTGAACTTTTCAAAAGTTTCTGACTTTTGCTTGATTAATTAGATATACCCATATCTACTATAGTCATCGGTAAAAGTCACATAGAAGCGGTTCCCATCCTTCGTGGTTGATCTAAACGGTCCACATACATCGGTATGTATTAAGTCCAATAGACCCTCACCCCTTTCACACGTACCTGTGAAAGGTAACTTAGTCATCTTTCCAAGCAAACAAGACTCGCATGTGTCATCTTCCCTAAGGTCGAATGACTCCAACACTCCATCCTATTGGAGTTGTGCTATGCATTTCTTGTTGACATGTCAAAGACGACAATGCCACAAGGATGCCTTATCCATACTATTGGAAGAATCCATGCATAAAACATCATTTCCTAAGTTGTCAACAATCATAACAGTTTCATAAATTCCATTACACGGTATTGCTTCAAAATAAAAGACACCATTTAGATAAGCCAAAATAGAACCATTCTCATTATTATAAGAAAATCTAAAACCTTGTCTAAACAAACCACGAAATGAAATGATGTTTCTAGCCATTTCTGGCGAATAGCAACAATTGTTCAAATCTAAACATAAACCATTCCTAAGCACTAAAGAATACACTCCAATCTTGGTCACATGCAACGATCTTCTGTTCCCCATGATTAGATTTATCCTTCCATGCTCCACATCCCTATTTCTTCTTAGTCCCTGCACATTAGAACAAATGTGGTAACCACAACCGGTATCAAGAACCCAAGAAATAGCATGAGATGAATCGTTAGATTTAGTTGTGTATATACCTGCGAAAGACGGCTTGATCTTTCCTTCCTTGATGGCTTGCAGGTAGTCTGGGCAGCTTTTCTTCCAATGCCCTATTTTGTGGCAATGGTGGCACTCTGCCTCCTCTGGGTTAGAAGTAGGCTTGGTGGGATCAACTTTTGTCCCACTAGATGAGGAACTATCTCGGGACTTTCCCTTGCAGTAGCTCTTAGACGGAGTCTTCCTCTTCTTGCCTCTTCCTTGCCCAATGGCCAAAACAGGAGCAGCGGGTGGATTGGGAGTAGGTGCAACGTACTTGTCCTTGAGATTTCTCTCAGCAACCCTAAGGAGACCTTGGAGCTTGCTTAGGGTGACCTCTTCCTTATTCATGTGGTAGTTCATCCTAAATTTATTGTAACACGGCGGCAAAGAGTGAAGCACCATGTTGATCGCCAAGTCTTCCCCAAAGTCAACATTTAACTTGCGAAGTCGATCGACATACCTTCGCATCTTTTGCAGGTGCACGGTAAGAGATTCTCCATGACCCATTTTGGTGGAAATCATGTTAGTGAAAATCTCGTAACTCTCTTGCCTCGCGTTTTGGTGGTATCTCTCCAACAAGTCTTGGTGCATTTCGTACGGATACATGTCCTCGTAGGACTTTTGGAATTCGGAGTTCATAGTGGCTATCATGATGCAATGAACCTTCGTTACATCACACTCATGAGTTTCAAAAGCGGTGATTTCAGCCGGAGTAGCGATTTCAGGAATTATTTTCTCGAGCTTCTCATCAAGGACATACTCCTTGTCCACGTAGCGAGCAATTATGCGAATGTATCTTATCCATTTGCTAAAGTTTGTCCCATCGAAAGTCACCTTTTGACAAAGGCTCATCAATGTGAATGAACTAGTAGCAATGTTGTTCGTGTTCGACATCTACAATTAGAAAGGACAAAGATAGATTAGAATATGATTCCCTAATTATCACCTAATAAGAAAAATTAGGGCTAGGATCCAACAACAATATTTACACATTAGAAAAGGGATGCTGTAATCTAATATGCAAACAATTTGAAGGTAAGTGAATGCCGATTCACTAATTCTCCACCATGAAAAACATAAATCTAAGTTCTAAATGTATTGAGAATTCCTAGGTTTGGATGAGATTCATTGAAACTTTTCAATGGCATGTTTAAATCTCGATATGCCCCTCTTGTTTGTGACTGGGATACTGAGGATCACAAAGCGGGTGTGAATTACCATGCAAATTCACATGGTGCCTTCATTGTAACGATCACCTATTCGATGTGCCGGTAAACCACACACGTTCCATCGAACTATGATAAACAATGAATCACCCTTTTCCACCTTCACTTAGAACCAATTAGTGTGAGGGTAAACCACACACGCTCCACTAACTTCTTAGCAAGGTGCAAAGTGTAATTTCATGGGATTGCATCAATTCACTTTTCCTAAAGTAACTAGGATTGGGAAATTTTTTTGAAAAACATGTAGCTACTTTGTATTTCATATTATACTTTTAATGAGAGGATGAGGTTGCCCTATCCTACCCGTTCGGCTAACGACCATCCACCGATCAAGTAAGTGGTGGGTGTGAGTGTACACCAATTAAGCGCTATTTTATAGGCAACAACCTTATACCCACCTTATAGACCGGCTTCGTGAATGAGACCTACTAACGGTAAGACTAGCATATTAATTATACATATATATATATATATATATATATATATATATATATATATATATATATATATATATATATATATATATATATATATATATTAAACTTGTAATAATATAATAGTATAGGGTGTATTTAAACATTTCAAAAATACTAGGTTTTTAATTTCCAATTTAAAATTTTCGAAATTTAATACCATTTAAATTAAAATTTTAAATATTAAAACTCTTGATTTAATAATTATCACAAATTAAACTATTAATTTAAGTTATTAAATCATAAGGGATTATCTTAATCATGAGGATAATTACCATTTAAACAATTAACTTATCCTAATCCCTTTTCTCCCTCTAAATTTTGAAAATAATGGGATGGGATAATTCAATATCTTTAATTACCATATTTAACCATTAAAAGATAATTACAAGATATGGGATTATCCAAATCCCTAAAATTTAGGATATTATCTTGGGGAAGGAGGCAAATCTCGAAATCTAAGGGATTGCAAACCCTAGATTTCAAAATCTTGGATTAAAAGGAAAGGATTCAAAAACCCTTTCCAGATTTTCGCAAAGTAGGGTTAGGAAACCCTAATCTTGAAATCTATGACCTCCTAGGGTTTATTGGCTATAAACCCTAATTTGTCAAGTTCATACAATTGAATAATACTAATTGAAAACAAGTTAACCAAAGGCTCTGATACCACTGATGGGTTTTATACAAACAATCCTATGTGTGCATGCAACCCTAATTTGGATCTATGTTTTGCTATTAGATACACAACATTATGAACACAAGAATAAAACCGTAAAGAACAATGCTATTTTCGAAATTAATATACAAGGTTAGATTACATACCTCCTGTTGTTATATTGCAATAACAACTTAAATCTTCAAACCCTAAGTCTTGAAAGCAAGCACCACAAGTGTAGTGCCTCTAATGGCTCACAAACACCACAAGCAATTGCAGAGGCTATAGAGAGAGAGAGAAGGGAGGAGGTGGAAATCGTCCTTGGGACTTCTTAGAAGCATGTACACGAATTCCCAAGGCCTAGGGGTCTTTATATAGGGTTTAGATTAGGGTTTCAGTCCTTATCCTTATCCAGTTACTTGCCTAGCAAGCAACCACAAGATAAGCCTTGAAAATCCTTATCTCCTGGACCTTGGAAGATTTTAAGGATATCCTTATCCTTGAATTCGTCCATCCTTTAACAAGGATAACCATTGCCCTATTTTGCAACTATCACATAATTACAATTCAGCCCCTCTAGTTTAATTAATTACACTTTATCACAAAATTAATTCCTAATTAATTAGTGACCAATATTAATTAAACAAATATGATTTCTCCTTTAATATATTATTCTTATAACATATTAATAAATCATAATAGTCTTTTTCTCTATTTATTTCTCCAGTCAAGTTGCTTTGGTGAAGGCAATCCGAAAGGACCATGCACAACCGGGTCAAGTACTTGCCTAATATAGTTGCAGCCTTAGACACTATTCCAACAGAAACCACACAATGTCACGGAGGATCAAATCAAGCATAGGGAATTCCCCTTCACGGTGCAAGATGCAGCAAAACTGTCTCTATGACCTCCTACTGGGGACGGTTACCACATGGGTAGATCTTGCACGACTCTTTTAAGACAAATACTTTCTGGAGATGAAAGATTCAGCCCTAACCATTGGAATCAAGCAACACAAGAAAGAAGCTTTTCACAAATATTGGGAGAGATTTAAGAAACTTTGTGCCCGATGTCCAAAGCATGGAATCACCGAATATCAGCTCCTCCAATACTTCATTCAATGCTTGACTCCAATGGAAAGAAGACTTCTTAATGTCTCCAGTGATGGATCTCTACCTGACAAGACTTTGACTAAAATCCGCAACTTAATCAAAAACATGGTTGAAGATTCAAAACATTCAAGTCATTATGAGGAATGGTATACGGATGCACCCCAAGGTGTAAATAAAGTCCAAACTCCTCAAATTGAAGCTCAATTATCCGAGCTTACAAAAGTTGTAATGATGTTGGCTAAAGACAAGGGTGTGCAGCCCACACCCCGCACTTGCGGAATTTGTACTCAAGTGGGGCACCCAACTGATATGTGCCCTCAACTTCAAGATAAGGATTATGAAGAAGCAAATGCTTTGGGAGGGTACTTCGGGTCAAATTAGAGATGATATGAGCAGCCATGGGGTGATCAGAGATGGAATAATAATCAAGGCTGGGGAGGAAATCAACATGGAGGTTATCAACAAAGACCTCCATTTTCTCAACATCAAAAAAGGCCACCCTTTCAACCTCAAAATTTCCATCCTAGGCTACCACCAAAACAACCTCCACAAGTGGGTTCATCAAGTATGTTATTGGAGGATATTGTAAAAAGCCATTCCAGTTGCACTTAAAGTTTCCAACAAGAAACCAAGGCTAACATAAAAAGCTTGGAGCAACAAGTGTCACAACTTGTTCAATCCGTGAGTAGGATGGAATCACAAGGCAAGCTACCTTTCCAAACTGAGAAGAACTCGAAACATAATGCATGTGCCATTACGTTGAGAGGAGGAAAAAGCTATGAAGGCCCAAGAATTCCAGATGAAGAAAAGGAAGAAAAGGAGATTGTGGTGGAAGAAGCTATCAAAGAAGAGGAAAGAAAAAAAATACTTCAAATCAAAGAAGCCAATAAAAACTGAAGTGAAAGTAACTCCATCACCATTTCCTTTAAGATTAGCAAGTACAAAAAGAGAACGGGAAGATTATGAGATCATGGCAATGTTCTGAAAGGTTGAAATCAATATCCGTCTTTTAGATGCTATTACACAGATTCCTAGATATTTTAAGTTCCTTAAGGAACTTTTCACATCTAAGAAAAAGCTTAAATGAAATCAAATTGTGAAAGTTTGGGAAAATGTTTCAACTGTGTCACAAAAACGGCTACTAAACAAATTTAAGGATCTGGGTGTATTCACGGTTCCTTGTAAAATGGGTAACCTTTATGTCCCATGTTCCATGTTTGATCTTGGAGCATCAATTAATGTTTTACCTTAATCAAGCTATAAAATAATGGGAATTGTACCTCTAGACGACAGCGGAGTCATAATTCAACTTGCTGATCACCCTTTGCTGCGCCCAAAAGGTGTATTGGAGGACGTATAGTGCAAGTCAATGAACTGGTGTTTCCTGCTTATTTTTATATGCTTCATATGAGAGATGATGACCAAACCTCAAGTTCCATACTTTTAGGCAGACAATTTTTAAAACAACAAGAAAAAAATTGATGTCTACAATGGTACATTGTCTATGGAATTTGATGGGGAAGTCATTATCTTCAATATATATGAAGCAATGATGTATCCAAGTGATGTTTATTGTATAAATTTTGTTGATGTGATCCAACCTTTGATTCAAAAGTGTTTTGAGTTGACTAAGCATGATTCTTTGGAGTTATTTTTGAGCAGGAATTTTAATAAAAATTTGGTCAAGGAAATTGCAGCAAATTTCAAGCTTGATGAGGAAGTACTAGAAATTGTGGAGTTTATGGAAGAAATGAAGAAAATGAGGTATGATAATACCAAGTTGAAATTGCCCATTTCTAACATAAAGCTCATTCCTTCTTTTGTACAGGCACCAAAGTTAGAATTGAAGAGTCTTCCCGAGCACTTGAAGTATGCATATCTTGTTGAAGAAGAGACATTGTCCGTTATCATCTCTAAGGAGTTGTCCAAAGAAGAAGAAAATAAGTTGTTGAATTTGATGAAATAGTATAAGAAGGATATTGAGTAGATGATTGCGGACATAAAGGGGTTGAGTCTTTCCTTATGTATGCATAAGATTCTCATGGAGGAAGACTTCGAACCAAGCCGAGAGGCACAAAGAAGATTGAATCCCCCAATGATGGAGGTAGTAAATAAAGAAATCATGAAGCTTTTGGATTCAAGTATGATCTACCCTATCTCTGACAGCAAATGGGTGAGCCCCATTCAGGTAGTCCCGAAAAAAGTTGGGGTCATAGTTGTCAAGAATGATGAGGGGGAATTGGTGCCAACCCATGTGCAAAACGGGTGTCGAGTTTGTATTGATTATAGGAAGTTGAATGCTTGAACAAAAAATGACCATTTCCCCTACCATTTATTGACTAAATGTTAATGAGATTGACGGTCAAATCCTACTATTGTTTTTTAGATTGTTTTCTCAGGCTTTCACTAAATTTTGGTAGCCTCGGAAGACCAAGAGAAAACCACATTCACATATCCCTTTGGCTCATTCACTTATAGGCATATGCCTTTCGGTCTATGCAATGCACCTACAACATTTCAGAGATGCTTGGCGAGCTTTTTTTTATGAATATGTTGAAAACATCATCGAAGTTTTCATGGATGATTTCACAGTTTATGGAAACTCCTTTGATGAATGTTTGAGTAGTCTTACAAAAATTCTAAAAAGGTTCATTGAAACAGATCTTGTGCTTAACTATGAAAAATTTCATTTCATGGCGGACAAGGGAATTATTCTAGGTCATATAGTGTCCCAAAAAGCCTTGGAAGTTGTCAAAGGCAAGATTGACATCCTCAAAAGTATCCCTTACCCGACAAATTTTCAGGAAGTTCGTACGTTTCTTGACCATGCAGGTTTCTATCGGCGGTTCATAAAAGATTTCTCAAAGATTATTGTGCTGATGTGTCAGTTACTCCAAAAATATGTTGAATTTGAGTTTACTCAACCATGGAAAGATGCTTTTGATTGTTTGAATGTTTTACTCACTTCCGCTCAAATCATCCAACCACCCAATTGGGACCTCCCATTTGAGATCATGTGCAACGTGAGCAACACCGCGGTTGGGGTGGTGTTGGGAAAAAAAGTAGATCGAGCTCACCATGTCATTTACTATGCATCCAAGACTTTGGATAATGCTCAAACCAACTACACCACAACAGAGAAGGAGTTGTTGGCGATTGTCTTTGTATTGGAGAAATTCCGACAGTACTTCCTCAGAACCAAAGTGATTATCTATTCGGACCATGCAGCTATAAAGCATTTACCACTCAAGAAAGATTCGAAGCCGAGGTTAATACGGTCAATGTTTCTTCTGCAAGAGTTCGATATAGAAATCAAAGATAAAAGTGGGAAAGAGAATGTGATCGCAGATCATCTTCGTCGTATTGTGCCACCCGAAGACACCACACCAATCCGTGACATATTCCCAGATGAGCATTTGTTCATTGTCAAAGAAGCCCCATGGTATGCAGACATTGTCAATTATTTGGTCAGAAATCAGTTTCCCCCGGATTTCACTTGTTAGCAAAAGGATAAAATAAAGAAGGAGGCCAAGAAGTATGTATGGGATGAGCCTTAACTTTGGACGTATTTTGCAGACCAAATCATCCGAAGATGTGTTGAGCAAAATGAGGTACTATCCATCCTTAACTTTTTTCATTCCTATGCTTCTGGAGGTCATTTTAGACCCTAAAGGATAGCTAGAAAAGTTCTAGAAAGTGGATTTTATTAGCCCACCATTATTCATGATTCTTATCTGCTATGTGCACATTGTGATAGGTGCCAAAAATCCAGGTCCTTAAGTTCTAGGAATCAAATGCCCCTCACCCCATCTTGGTTTGTGAGATATTTGATGTGTGGGGAATTGAATTTATGGGACCATTTCCGCCTGTTATAATCGTCAATTTCCGGTCAATTCAAAGCCAAATAAAATCAACAAGTCAAACCGGTCAACTCAATTAACCCTTGTGTATTAGGGTTTACATCATGTTTACTATTGTACAACACACTATCTTTATGCAAAGTATCACTCTGAGTCTTCACGTGTTCAGAAAATCTAAACCCTAATCAGTGTGACTGATGGAACAACTCAATAAAATATTAATACATACCCTTCGAGGGAGTATAACGCTCATAACAAGGCAAAACGGGATTTACAATCCTTGCATGGCGAAGCTAAACATCCAAAAAGCTCACAAATGAAGTCTCTCTCAAACCTCTCTCGCCCTATCTCTCTCTCTATCCTAAATCTCTCCCAAATCTCTCTAAGTATGTAAAATCTCTATAAGTATGTGAAATCTCTCCAGGTAAGTGAAATCTCTCCCAAATCTCTCTAAGTATGTGAAATCTCTCCAAGTATGTGAAATCTCTCCCAAATCTCTCCAAGTATGTGAAATCTCTCCACATATGTGAAATCTCTCCCAAATCTCTCTAAGTATGTGAAATCTCTCCAAGTATGTGAAATCTCTTCCAAATCTCTCTAAGTATGTGAAATCTCTCCATGTATGTAAAATCTCTCCCAAATCTCTCTCAAAATCTCCCTCAACTTTTCAAAATCATTTGAGGCATCTCGACCCTTAACTTAGTCAAAAACCGCTCGAAACAGGAAGTTTATGTGAAAAACAGCTTTGTAGAAGCGAAACCCTCTGATAGGACGGAACCCTCTTAGAGCCGAACCTCCCTTAGGACCGAACCTGCTTGGACCGAACTTGCAAGGACCGAAGCTTCTGTGGAACCGAACTCATATAGACCGAACCCGAACTACCCTTCACTTCTAGCCTACTTCGCTTTCGGTCCCTCTTCTGTGTTCGCCTGCGAGACTTCTCGGACTGAGCCCTCCTCTCGGTTCTAATGCATCAAGCGAACCTACCTTCAGTTCTAATGGCTATGACCGAACCTCCGATCCTGACTTCGCAGACTTCGCCCTTTTTCCCGGTATTCGACCCCAACTTCGTTTTAAGCCCGTTTTCATGATTTTGACGCAGGATTTTCACCCAAACTTGTATTTCGGCATATGAGACCCTATATAATCATATTTTAATCATTTTTTGGAGGAAAATCATTGCCTAAGAATAAAATCTAGTGGGTAAGATATTAGTGTTGAAGTGTTGACTTTAGCTAGAGTATGACACAAGTTAACACCCATACCCTCATACGACAACCCTCAGTCACTATTTCTCCCTACCTAGGCAACTATTTGTCCTTTGACACCCCTCCTCCAGCGGCATAGCTTCATCAAAAGCTGTAAACTCTCATATCCCTTTCCACTTTACTCACTCTCTCTCACCAAAAAGCACACCTCTCTCTCTCTCTCTCACTTTCCCTCTCTAGAACTCGATATTTCAAGGCTATTCTTAAGCTTTTCACTTCATTTTTGGTAAGTAAATTTCATCCTTCACCTTATTATCCCATACTTTTTCACTCAAGTCATTGATTTCTCACACAAATATCGTCATATTTGTTACTAGATCTTCAATTCTTCAAGTGTCTCCCAAGTGTTCTTGACTTGGAAACCTCTCTTGTTCCACATTTATCTGAAGGAATAACTCAAGGTGAGTTCATACCCCCACATTTTCATGTTTTCTTCAAGTTTTAGGGGGGGGGGGGGGGGGAATACAAGTTAAAACACTAACAACTTAACTAAACTCAAACATCAACTTTCCATCAGGAAAGTTTAGTTCCATTCATGGACTGTTTTGAACATTTTAAACTTTTTAGTTTTCAAAACTATATTAGATGCAAATAGTTTAGTTTTATACCTTTAAAATGACTAATTGAACATATTCACATGATTTTTCTACAATTTATGTGATTTTTACAAAACTGCCTAGCACTGTAGCTACGAATTCGGACCAGTCTGTGAATATGAACGGTTTCACACCAGTTAGAGACTTCTAAAAATCATAATAAATGTGACATCCCCAATTTCACGGCCAGAAAATACCGATTTTGTTTATACTTTATTTCAAAATCAGAGTAACCTTTTAATAAAAGAATTGCGGAATTTGTCCCAAAATAATAATATGATAAAGATTTATCAAAAACATTTCCTTATAAATGTATTTCATTAAAAGACTCGGGATGTTATGTTCGATACACTACATAAGTATAAACAGTACATTATAAGCCTTACAACAGTTATTTACAGCTAATGGCCTATAATCCAAAAGTCCCTCATAATCATCATAATTATGCTCTGAGTCCACTTCCTGTAAAACAGAAAGCTGAGTGGGTCAGGCTTGCGAGCCTGGTGAGCATATAGGGTTTTCAACCCACAAATAATAAATTTATTAATTTCATCGATCAACAATAAATTTATTAATTTCATCAAACAATAATAACCATGATTACCCATTCCCGTTATTCTCACTTTACGTCCCTAAACACCTATACAAGGGACCTAGTCTAAGGATTTTATCATCGGGATGGACACTAATGCTAAGGGGGTTCCTTAACAATCAATGTCCTAAAGGCAACCATGAGGGGGATGGAGTACACCGGTGAACACATCGTTCACAACACCTACAGGTTGCGAGCCTGCCAACGTTCCACTGGACTGTCTAGACGAGTCAGTGGTCGTCATCCATACTCCGCTAGATGACTGGAACAACAACAACATTGAGGCCTCTCATCATTTTAACACACATCAACTATTTCGTCTACCCATGTTTTACCCAACATATTTGTAGATAAAATACATATAGAGTTTATAACTTGTATAAAACATTGTATTCAACAATCATCCCAAATAAACAATCAATATAATTACACATAACACGTATTTTATAAAAAATACTTCATATCTATGTGTAAGATGAAAGTGACTATACACTCACTTGATTTGATTATAATCGGACATCAATTCGTTCCTTAAAATGATCGTTTCTGATAAAACCGAGAGTTTTATTGAGAAACCGGGCTCTGCGAGAGTTGGAGCTTCAAAACCAAAAAGATAAAAATTTTCGGGTTTTCGAGCACTTCGGGACGTATTCCGGGCTTTAAAATTGATATCGGGGCTTCGGGGGAAGTCAAAATAGTCAAAATATAAGTTTAGGGGTGAAAAATGTCAAATTTCTAAAAGTAGTCGGGAAGGCTCGCAGCCCCCCTTTATATAGGGTGCGAGGCTGAGGGCTTGTGGCTAAGGAGGCTCCATGTAGTGCCTGTGAGGTTCGGACACGGAAGGAAGAGGTGGCAGCGAAGGGATGAGGCGTGTGGCAGCAGCGAGGCGAGACACGGAGGCGGGCTACGAGGCTCGGATGTGGCCCTACGAGACTCGGACACGCGGCGGCTACGAGGCGTCTTCTGATTGGCCGAGACTTCGGTCCGAGGGAATAGAGACACGCGTCGGATCTGGATTCGGCCACATCCTCGGTGACGTGTCCGGTTACTGTTCATCCGAAATTTTTCAAATTTTGAGCCCCGAACTTCTAAAATCCATAACTTTCGCATACAAGCTCCGTTTTTGACGTTCTTTATATGCACGTGTAGCTAAAATTATCCTCTACAACTTTTGTTTAGACTTCATCGGCTAATTTTGAATTTAATTTTAATATTATTTTTAACAGATAGGAAAATCTGTTAAAAATTCATAACTTCTTCATCCGACGTCCGTTTTCGTCAGTCTTTTTACCGTTGTACTACTATTGACGAGATCTTCGATTCTTGTTTAGGTTGTGTCGGCTAAATATCGCTCGGTCTTAAATTCGAGTATTTAGCTGTCTACTGCTAAGCTAAAACTTAGAAAAATCATAACTTCCTCATATGAAGTCAGATTTGGACGTTCTTTTTATCAAAATTATCGGTTTAACGAGTACTATGACTTTCGTTTAGATTGTTTAGGCTAAAAATCACTTTATCGCAATATTCACTTTTTACGCTTCCCGGTGTCGTGTCGATTTCGTCACGAAACTTCGACGGGTCATAACTTCTTCGTTATAAATCGGATTTCGGCGTTCTTTATATCTTCGGAATCCTTGTTTCGGCCACTACAACTTTCTTAAAATATATCAGCTTTTTCTAATATTTATTTTAAATGCTTATTTTCATTATTAATTAGTTAAATCATAATAATTAAGCAAATAAGCATATAATTCACATAATTCCTCTTTATTACTTCAAAATGAGTTACAAAGGTTGACCTAGACTATTACAACTTTATTAATGCTTTTAGCCCAGAAACACGGGCGTTACAATAAAAATTTATGAACAAACTAGACAGATTTTCTAAACTCTTAGAGTTTACGAATTTAGTTTTCGACTCCATATGATTTCTCTGTGATTTTTCCAAAACAGTGTAGAAATGTTAGAAATAAGTTAACAGCTTATAACTTTCATCACACTTTGTAACATGTTGAGTAAAGTGTTAATCTTTGAGGATTTCATATTTTGCATGTGTTTCCTGTTGTGGTATAATTATATAACCGAAAATACTCACTGTTTTGTAAGAATCCTCTATCCTTACCAATAGTAGAAGACAAGGCATGATAAACATAGTTATATTTTTGCTATACATTCAACTTACATAAAAAAGGGTTCTTTTACATTACTAACGTTTTGGATCAACTATAATAGGTATAGTTTATGTTTCGTATACATTACAAACACTTATAATAAACTATAGTAAGTATAGTTTATGTTTCATATACATTATAAACATTTATGTTAAACTATAATAGGTATAGTTTATGTTCCATTTACATTTCAAACTCATTATCAAATGTTTTCAGTTTATATAAACTGGGTGCGAATACAAAGTATCGGGTCTATACAAAAATGGGTTTTCAGTTCAGTTCACGTAAATCTGTTAATGAATAAATTTGTGAGAGATTCGCTTCACGTTATTTCCAAAGTAACAAAATCAAAAGTCCTGTAAATTGTAACCAGATTCTCTTGTAGGGAGATCGTGATAGTTGTGTATACATCTATATTGGGTCTGACAAACCCACACCTGAGCTGCATGCAACAGCTAGACCGGCAGGTATGGGGTGACAAGTGTCATTTAACTTTGTGACGCCTAAAGAACGTTGTATTACGAGGCCGTCTAAGTTATAGTATGGTTATAATAACTCACATGGGGTATTAACAAAACATAAGATTTATGGGTTTTACTTCCAGTTAAACGAGTTTATGTCGATTTAAACTTGCATAAATTACTTTAAGTATGGAAAAATACGTGTACATTTCAGTCTTGACATTTAAGACTACCATGCATTTTATAAGGGAAATATTTGATTTTCTTGAAGAAACATCACTTTTACAAAGAAAATGATTTTAGTATCACATTCAAAAGCTTATGAACTCACCAACTTAATTGTTGACACTTTTTCGAAACTACTTGTATTCTCAGGAATTCAGTGAACCAGATAAACAACTTTTGAGGATTGGACATTCAGATGTCAAACATTTCACTTTGTCATCATAATGTAATTGATTTTGTAATATGTGAACACATGCTACAATGTAACTGTTTCAATTATATTTATGATGGTTGTATTTACTTTGAGTACTATTATACTCATTGTTATGATACTACACATGAACTCCGCCACACCTGGACGTTTCCGCTATCCTTGGTTTTGGGGTGTGACACCGCCCTCTTTTGGTCGTACATATATTCTGTTGGCGGTGGACTATGTGTCTGAATGGGTGGAGGCCAAAGCCACCTGTACTAATGATTCCAAAGTTGTTGTGAATTTCCTAAAAGGACAAAATTTCTCTCAGTTTGACACTCCAAAAGCTTTGATAAGTGATCGTGGGACTCATTTTTGCACCCCGAATGCTTGAAGCCATTTTGAAAAAGTATGGGGTAACTCATAAAGTCTCAACAGCATATCAACCAATATGCAAGCAGAGGTTTCCAATAGACAAATAAAAGGAATTTTGGAGAAAATAGTTAATCCAAACCGGAAGGATTGGAGTATAAGGTTAGATGATGCCTTATGGGATTTGCAGTTTGTGTCGTAGCTGGTTCGACATCAATTTTAGGATGATGAAGGTTCGACATTTGTTAACGAAAGCCTCACAGTTTGGTGTTTCGCAGATTGATGGTTCGTCATTAAAGGTTTGATATAGGATGAGAAATAGATTGCAAAGGATTAATTTTTTTTAGGAAGCTTCGACTTTGCTATTGAACATGGTTCGCTATCGTTGCCTACTGTTGTGGGTGATTCGCTATTGTTGATGCTTCGCTATTTTGCAACTGAACATATTTGATGATGTTGTGGCTCGACGGAGGGTTGTTGGAGGGATGTCGGAGGATTGCCTACGTGAGAAGAGGGGGTGGAGAAAGAGGGATCGCGTTTGACGGAAGAACAAGGGGAGAACATGGGAGATGAGAGTCAATAAAATTAGGGTTTAGTTATTTATTGTCTTTTTTAGGTAAAAGACTGAAATACCCCTGGCATGGGCGTAACTTGACAGAAAAACAAACCGTTAATGATGAAAGGGACGGAATGCATAACTTTTAAACATATCATGGACGGTCCAAGTTAATTTTTAAAAATAGAAATTGAATATGCATTTTTGCATCTGTACCAGACACAATTCGTGTAATTTACTCTATTATTAGTAAACTTTTATTAAATTTTGTTAATTAGGATATTTTTAGGTTTCTTAATTGTTCATTGAGTTTTGTTTATGTTTATTTTATTTTATGTGTTTATTAGGATATCTGTAAGAATTTTTTTTTTTTTTTTTAATGGATTGTTTGTGGTTATAATTTTATGTCATCAAGTTAATAGAAATTGCTAACATCCGAAATAAAACCTAGACCTCAGACTCTCAATCTAAGAGACAAAGTCTCTATAAATGAGCTAGTGTCACACAGTTAAGAATTTGTTAATGGGGCTTTTTGTTATTTATATTGTGTAACATCGATGTAAATCTGCCATGAATCTGTCGTTGCTTATGCTAGTAATGTTGTGAAATCGTGGGTTTATAGATGGCAGAGCTTTTGATTGCCTGCAATCCTTGTTTTCTATAGATTGGTTATATAGTTCATTATATAAATAATTTGTTAAACCTTTAATATTAAATGAACCATTGTTTCTTGCTTTTGTTTTCTTCGATGAGATATCAATGTAAAAATAACCATGAAATCCAGAAATCCTGACCACTTCTTCCCATAAGTAATAGCCACATTTGATTTTCTACAATATATGTTAAACTTACAAATATTTGTATATACATCAAATATGCATTAAATTTTTTTTTTTAACAAAGTCAAAATATTTTCGTAAAGGTTTTTTTTTTTTTTTTTTTTTTTTTTTGTGTATAATTCACAAAAGAACTTTTGGTGCATATATAAAATTTGATTTCAATATTTTTTTTGAAAAGAAAATTTCTGTAGTTCCTTTTGGAAAATTTAGTTCTTTATTAAATATATTCTAATTAAGTAGCCCATATATATTTACTAGACTATAAGTATAACCACTTACAAAAAATAAATAAATAAATAACATAAAAAATAAGAAAAAACATGATTGGTTTGTATATAATAACACTTAAAGCGATTCCTTCCTATAAAGTACATCCCTGGATATAACCTTAAGGTTTTTCAAATCTTTGACTTGATCAAGTCAAGTAGAGAACAATCTTCCAAATAATTATCATACATAATTAATAATTAATTAATCTAATCTCTAAATCAATCTATAAAGTATTTTTAAATCATTGTTTCATTCCTAGTCATACATATAACATATAATTCCCTCTATCTCTCTCATGTCAGGACGGAGATCTATAATTTTTATCTTTTTAAAGAAGTTATAGCTTTAATATTAATAGAAAATTAAATAACTTTATATTTTTGTTTCTACAAATCCTCATACTCAACTAAATGATGATATGTGTTATATTAGTATATATAAACAATTTATTAAATGAACATTAAATGATAGAGATATCATTATTTAATTGGGTAGGAGAATTTGTAGAAACAAAAAATAAGAAGATATTTAATTTCTCACATTAATATTGTTTGTTATGTATATATATATATATATATATATATATATATATATATATATATATATATATATATATATATATATATATATATATATATATATATATATTAGTTAAATTCAAGGTCCGTGCTAAGCACGACCCGTGAAAGGTTATTTGGGTATTTCTTTCCATTATCTGAATCTTGAACACATGTATGATGTTGCTTTGATGAATTAGGAATGCAACGTATGTTGTTGTTAGTAGTATAAACTAAAGGTAATGATATGTACAATATATTTTTTAATCATACACAACAAATTATACGTTATACACTAGTTGTGAGACACATGTATTACATGAATTAATTGTAAAAAAAAAAATTGAATATAAAGGTTAAAATATTTGAGAACTTTGAATGTAAAAAAAATAAAAAAAGAATAATGAATTATTATAATTGAAATGTTTTTATTTTTTAAATTTAAACAAATAATTTCAATAAATAAACAAAACGTAGCTAGTGAACTTTAATTTGAAAAAATTGAAATTAAAAGGTAAGTTCATTAATGAAATTGATATCCGTTTATTATTATATTTATTACAATTATTACGTTAAAAATATTATGTAGAATTTAATAAAATAGAAAAAACTCATAAAATGACATGTGGAAAAAAAAATTAATTCAAAATAACCACAAAATGACATTTGACAAGTTGAATGAGAATTTGAAATGTTGCAAAATGACATTTATGTTTGCAGCGGGGGATTAGTCGGTGCGCGAAAGTTGGCCTGGAAACCCTCGTTAGGGAAGTTCCCTTTCCAAAAAAAAAAAAGATTTATACAGTACAATCATGTAAAGCATAAATTGTTATGTATGACTAAAAAAATATTGTGTACAAATCACTATCCACTAAGAGTAATGTTATTATTGGCTAAGAAAGAAAAATGCATTGCTATTATAGGTAAAGAAGGGAAATAACATTGTTATTATGGTAAAAAGCAAAGTACATCACTTATATTGGCAAAAGTGTAAAAATCTATTGCTACTTCCTGCAATTCCAAATTTGCCCTTATTGCTCAGCCAAGGAATCAGACTTATCCACCATTCCCATGTTCCTTATATCAAGGGTTAGTTTTAAGTTGTTGCTTTCTAATGGAAAATGCAAGTGTGTTGCTATTATGTGTAATAATAATTTAAGTATGCTGTCTACAAAGGTCCTTTTTAAAAGCACATTTTTTATTCTAGTAAACATTGTAAACTCAATTGCTAAAGAACAATACACATACACATGAACACACATAATATGGATGTGGTTGTATGGATATGTTTATTGCACTCCGTTTTAGTAGTTTTACATAAAAAAATATCCATATTAGTAAAAAAAAGTTCATTCCAGAACCCGTAAAGCTAGAAATAAAGACATCAATATCTTGGCATGAAATAATCTTGTAAAAAAAGTAACAGAAAGAAATTAGTGGAATAAAAAATTGGTAGGGCTATAATTTCAAGTTTAATAGTGCAAATTCAGGAAACAACAATATACTTACATTTATTTCACCAAATACATAGCAATTTCCAGCCTATAAAAAGAATGAAATAATTCTTCTTCTTTTCACATGTTTATTCAGAATTGTATGAAATTTGAGATCTTTTTAAAGCTTCGTGCTAAATTGGAAGAACACAATGTATTATTTTAATTGAAAGCGAAACTAATCACCATCGTTTAAGGTCACGAAGATCTATAAATAAGGTAAGACTTGTCTAAGCTAGTTATTTTCTGATGGACAAACTATAGAGAATATACTTTTCCATGAAACTTTTTCCTAAAAATATGGAATTTTGCTTTTAAAAAAGACGTAAAGATTAAGAAATGAGGAGCTGAAATGAATACCACATATAAAATTGTAACAAATTATCTCACTATTCTTTTAATTCTAATTTTCATCCATAATCAGGATAACAACTAAATTAAAAACTAAACAAAGAGAAATAACAATCACATACCTCCAATAGCTAACAAATACCGTAACTAACACTACTTTACAGTTTACACCATCAAGTCTCCATCTTTAAAACTATTCATTAATACAACCTCCACCACAGTTCAACAACACGACAACCATATCGATAGAAAAACCTCGATCAGAACTTAATTAAAACCTAGAAACAATAGAAATTAAAACCGAGAAACAATAGAAAGTCAATGTATCATTCCATTATTAAACTACACACACAAATATGTACAACAATTTCCTAATTAGAAATCAAGATGAGATAAGGTACAAGAAATTATAAAAAAAGTAACGATACCTTATTTTGAGAAATCTAAAGTGAACATGTGATCTTAAAAAACCTAGGGATTAGTGAGACGGGTAATAACAGAAAACATGACACCAACCTTTTTCTTCCATCAAGTTGCTTGCCCCAGTTCTGAAAACTAAAAAAAAAAAAATAGTTCGAAGAAGGAAAAGAATTAAACACAACAATATGTGATTTCCAGAGCAGCGTTGGTCACCACCTACGCCTCTTGAAACCGTTTTGATAACTTTACTCAGATGATAAAAACCCTAGCGTGCGGAAAACTGTTAAGAGCAACAATTATGAAGAAAGTTAACAAATATAACCAGAAGTGAGAAGAAAAAGAGATGAAGGGAGTTGTCGTCGTCATCGAAGTCGCCCCTTTTTATCACTCCATTTGATGATGAATGCTTACCAGTCGTAATTAGGGGATGACAGAACGAGAGTAAATGCGAAATCAGGGAGAAAATGTACTGATCGATGTGTATGGTAGAACCAAGAGCAAAGCAGTGTTCGAAAGGGAAGATTGGCAGCGATCAACCAGAGAGGTGAAATGTTGGGAAGCAACGTCTACCAACAGTTGTGACAATCCTAGATAGGCACCTTGACGCACTGTACGTGCTCCATAAAAATTAAGGTTTTCATATATATATATATATATATATATATATATATATATATATATATATATATATATATATATATATATACACACGGTTCATTTAAGGCCCGTGCTAAGCACGACCCACGAAAAGTAAGTAATTGAAAGTCTTTTGCTATTAGTAGTAAATGATCGAGTATGTTGTTATTTTTGGCAAATAAATGAAAATGCATTGGTTTTATAGGTAAGGAAATGAAATAACACTGTTATTACTGGAAAAAGGCGTAAATTTTATTACTATCTCCTGCAATTCCAAATCTATTCTTTTTGCTTGGTCAAGAAATCAGGTTTGTCCATGGCTCCCATGTACCCTACATAAATGATATTTGCATAAGCATACCGAGGGTTAACTTTTAATTGTTGTTGTCCACAGGAAAATGTACAATGTCTGTTAATTAAGTATGCTGCTATTATGGTTACAAAAAATTAAATATGTTGCTATTAATTAAGATCCGTTTTAAAGCGTTGTCTAATTTAGTAAAAATGGTTAAGTCCATTGCAAATGGTGTAATTTAGCCTTCATCTTTTAAACAACAACACGCATTGCCTTATACGCATACACATCAATATACACAATGTGTATGTGGTTGTATGGTTGTTTGTTTGTTTCACCCGTATTGATAGTCTTACAATAAAAATATCCATATCAGTAAGTACATTGCTATTTTAGAATGTACTTTTGTCCAACTTTTTGAAAGTTTTAAGATTAACACACACATAGTCACATGCACACACACAATATCCGACTAACACACAAAACAACAGCACACATAACCACACATACATACACAATCTATGTAGCTATGTGTGGTTTTATGTGTTTTCAACCCCTTTCTAATTCTTTGACATAAAAGATAATCATTTTCTATATAATTTAACTTTTTACTTATATTTAAAGGAAATAACAAAGTTACTATTTTTATTTTTATTTATTGAAATTTATAAAAACAATGAACAATTTACAGAGTTTCTATATAAACAGAAATAAGACTTCAACTTTTAAACTTATGAACCAACATTCATTCAAGCACTTGTATCCCATATTGTTTTGATTTTACATCTTCCACACCCATTTCTTATTTGATTCTTTAATCACTTGATACCTACTTTTGAAAGGGAAAAACATAATTTATGGTTTGCTTCTTTTACCACATTTTGGATGGCAAAACCAAAAGCGCACCACTTAAAATCTCAAAAAAAAAAAAAAAAAAAAAAAAAAAAAAAAAAAAAATTGAACATAAAAATGGATCTGAAAAAATCACAACTCTAAACATCATACAAGAACCAAATTTAGGTATATAAATTTGTTTAAAATTATAAAATCCTATCAAATTTTTAGAAATTCAATCATGTACTGTTTCTTGAACCTACATTTCTCAAAAACACATGGCCAAAAGAAGATCAAACAAAAATTCAATAATATAAAGATGTAGAAAGATGAGAAACAACAACGTTGGAGGTTGAAGATGACAAGGGAAGATTGTGAGATAACAAGTGATGATTCATGATTTTATTAAAGAAATAGGAGTTCGGGTAACTGAGCTTTCTATGGCCGCCAATGGTACCATTCTTTAAATGAAACCATATTGAACACAAATGAGTAGGTGTTAAAGAGAAGGTAGCCATCGTACGGCGAGAAGCCGACTAAATGAAGAAAGAAAAAGAAAAGAGAAGGTTCGCCAGCACCGATAAAGGTTACATTTCTCTGTTTGGAGTGGAACGCGTTTCAATTAAATGGATTCATGTAATCCTCCTAGAGCACCAAGACAAAAATAGGGTTTTTTCTGCAGAAGATTTGGTCGGAGTTCTTGGAGTGAAATCAATTACCTACATCACTGGTGAATCGACACAATAAAGTGGTTGTGTGAATCGTGTTTGATGACATTTGCAAAATTATTTTTTTTCTTTTATTTTGTGTTTTATAATTCTTTTTTCTAATTTAATTCTGAAATGTAACTAAGATTCTTTTGAAGACTTCAAAAAAATGGCATAATTAGTTATGAATTGTATTAGATGACAATTCAGCCATCCACAAATGGAAAAGCTTCAAAAGTGGGACATAAATTATAAAATAACATGTACTTCTGATATGCAGACACATAGGTAGGTAAGTTTCCTAAATAGTATTTTATAGTTAGTCAACTGTGGCTATTGTTGATAGGTTAACGCATGGAAATTATAAACATACTTAGGAAAACAAATTGAAATACCTCTTCGCATTGCCTTTAAGAGTTTAAAAATCGCCAAGAGATGTTTAAGAGTGAAGACAAATATCTGAGCATCAGCTTCACAAAGAAAAAGATGTAAAAGAACCCAAAGTGATAACCCGGGAAGTTATTAAAAGAAAATAAACGTTAAGGGAAAAGTCCCAACCTTGCTACCCGTAAACAAAAGTTCTTGTCTTGTCCATTTCACCATGAAATCGTCTGACCTCTATGCAAGTTAACTTGTAAAAATGCGAAAATACAAAAATAAATTAATGCAATAATAGGAATGTATTATCACTTGTTTGTTTATTATAGCATCCAACTTTCCTTTATTTCGTCACCGACCTTGTTTTCTTTTAAATATGTTTTCTTCTCAAGGCATTTTATTTTAAACTATCTACTTGAATATAAAAGTGAACTTCCAAAAAAATATTCTTATTAAGACCTTTTGTGTAATATCCTGCTAAAGTTGGTATTTTCACAATTGGATTATTTGCAAGCTATAAATTCTAATTCAAAGTTTGAGAACAAGTTATCCTTCCCACCATCTCTAATGCCACGCAATGTTGATCTTCTGAAACTTGGAAATTACAACACAAAATGAAACAATTTAAAAAGAATATTATAAAATAAAGTAACTTATTGGAAGAGTATTATAGTTTAAAATTGACACTTCTATCATAGAGAAATTACAAATATGGTCCCATAATTTGATGATTTAACTAATATAGGATGCTTGGATGCATTATATATTGGGGTAGTGTTGTACTATTGACCAATGATAAAAGTTGATTCACTGTTTCATGTAGATCTTCTGTAGTATTGTCACCTTGAAACACTCAACTGGGCGGACCCAAGAATTTTTTGGTCTGTGCATCAAACATAAACCCTAAACAAAATAAGAATAGAAATCTCCTTGCAATTTGTGAGAACTAAGACCTTAATTGGTTAGTAGGAGTCACAGACTCAACCAGACTCACTTAAAATCTCCTTTAAGCACCATCCATCCTCATCCACGCTTCTGAGGATTTTTACCTACAGGGTCCCAATTCTGGTGTCCAAACATTTGACAACGATGTTTAGGGAAGAAAATTTACCAGAATTACAATAGCATGTTGATGTCTTATTTGTAGGAATCTTTGCTTGGCAGTGGAACCAAGGATACTTTGCTTGCTGCACTATAGAAAGTCAATAATCATGTGAATCAGAGTTTTCTCTACATTAGTATTCATAATTTTAAATCCATTGGATAAATTAGGTTTTCAACACTCAACTCTTGGATTAATACTAAACAACAATAACAAAAAACTTGAAATTTAAATTAAACCAAAATTAGGGTTCATGTAGATAACAAATGTATAATTATACATACCAGGAGCAAACATAGGTACCAGAAGGAGCGACATTGAAATTTGAAAGTCTTCATCGATGTAAATTGATTCAATGATATACTCAAAACCGCTATTGATCGGCACCAGTGATGCTTCTTGTTCTGTCACATGAAATTAAAATCAAATAAGGCCATGTTTGTGTCTGTAATCTACCATAAAAGAGGCGGAACTTCTGATGAGGATTGGGAAACTTCAACATTTCAGATTGTATACAAACCAGAAACAAAGGAACAACAAGTGATTGAAAAAGACGGGGCTTTGAAGAAAAAGTGGCTTCATCAAATCTATTGTTTCTCAATTTCCTAAACAAATTGGTAAATTCCTACAAATGAAATAGAGAAAGAAGAACAAATTAGAAATAGAAAAGAATTATACTATAATTTCAATCAATAAATCATATCAAGGAGAGGTTTTAATTTTCATCCAAAATATTTGACATGATAAGCCTCTTATTAACACAATCTCTTCTTGCAATCATAAGATCTCCATAGCCATAGGTGAAGCAACATCGATAAACTTAATCTCAAGAGACAGAAAGAAAATGGAAGATTATGAGCCACTGTACGCCAAACAATGTGTTCCAAAATACATGCCTTTTAGAAGCGTGGAGCCGATGGTATGTGTCGTATGAGGAAAGTCGACGAAATAAAGAAGGAGGAAGGAAAGTGAAGAGGTTCACGGCCAATGTTTAATGGATCAATGTGGTTTTAGTGAACGGGTTCATACGAGGCAATTTTATGGGCATTGTTCACATGTGGCGACCTTGGAATCGTATGAATATGCTATAGGCGACAACATAAAAGAACTTATGAAGAAGAAAGAAGGCATATAGAAACTGAAAAAGCAACCAAGATAACTGATCTTGAATGGAGAGAAAGAGGGGTATATATACTCTGTGTCTTCAAGAAGTCGTATGAGAGGTTGTGTCGATTCCATGCTTCGATTTGGCATCGAATACCTTAATCCCATTGTCAACAATTCTATTGGCGTCGTTTCATTGTTGGGTGACGTGCCATCATTAAAATCCTACAAACTCTCTTTTGGCGACACCACAATGAAAGGACTTTTATATATAATGATGATATATATATATATATATATATATATATATATATATATATATATATATATATAGATAGATATATATATATACTAGCCGTTTACCTGCGTAAAGCAGCGAGCGACAAATAGTTTGTTTCGACAATTAATTTCTTTTCGATGGAGAATGATTATTTTCAATTCAATCATTAGTTTGTTTTAGGAAACATGTCATATCAAAAATAAAGAAAATTCATGAAATGACCAAATTATAGGGTGTTGAGTATTTATTTGGATGAAAAAAGATTTGGTCAAAACATTGGAAGAGAAGATTTATAGGAGTTTGTTTAAATTTTAATATTATTTTATTAGTGATTAGTTGTACAATTAGCTTAATGATTTGGACGTCTTAAAAAATATTATTATTTTATTCAATCTATTTTTAGAAATAGTGGGATTTGTTTTATAAGATAGTAAATATATATATATATATATATATATATATATATATATATATATATATATATATATATATATATATATATATATATATATATAATTTAAATAAAAAACAAAAAAATAATCAATTAACATACCACGTTAACACGTAAACTTTAAACACGGGGAAACTTTTTCAAATGACTTTGAATTCTGTCTACAAATCGTTCATTAATACTATCTACCTTCTCGAAAGCAATATTTGTTTAATAGAATGAAAAAAAATATATAAAATATAAAATATAAAAAATATATATAAAAACACAATACGGATCATACCATAAGTGAGCATGGCATGAAAAACCTTGAAGGACTACTATGACCTTTATATTTTTCAAGATCATTCAGAAAAGTAGATCATAAATTAAACACACCTCTGTGAATCCTATAACCCGGTATGAGTGACTCAATCACAGATCTTATACCAACAAATCTATTGGCAGATTCATAGACTTTTTCCCTAAACAAATTACGATTATAAAAAATATAGTAAACTTTTAAGATAAAAAAAAATTAAGATTATAAAAAAACATCAATAAGGAAATACCTGGGATTACACATAGCCACAAACAAAGAACCCGTAACCCTTTCTTCCAAACGTGAAACACGTTCAGTTGTATCAACTTCTTTTTTATGATAAGGTGAACAAAGTGCTAGACCAGGTTGTAGATCTCTTTTTGGTCTACTTGGCTTGGTATTGATGCTATAAGACTGAATTGGTATTAGAGAAAAAAAATGATAGGTTGTTTAATCTTCTCTGTAGAACTATTAAGAGGAATTGGATTATTTGGAGTTCTAAAACTTGCATCTGAACCAATAATCCAACAAATTCCCCTTAGACAAATTTTCAACTACCCCTTCACCTTCAATGCTTGTAGAAGATTCACCAATAACCAAAGCTTGATTTGAGCAAACACGAGAAGGATTTCCTAAAGTGTTTGAAATAATAGCATCAGGATCATAAAACTGATTTGAAACAATTGGATGACTCAATATTTTGCTTGTCTCAATACTATGATCTTCCAAAACTTCATTTGAATTTATTAACACCACCGACTGTTCATGAAGCCTAGGATGATCCAAAAATTGTGCCATTGACAGTTGATCAAGTTGAACATCTCTTAACTCTTGACAAAGCATAACATCTTCATTTTGTTTTTCAACATTCGAAAAATCCTTGGAAACTTCACCTTCTAATTTACTTCTGGACCACAAGATAACACAATATTTTGATAAAGGTCATTAAATTCAACATTTCTTTTATCAGCATACTCGAAAATATCTTTGTTTCCTGGGAACTGATTCCAAGCACGATTGATCCAATGATCAATGGTAGACTTCAAATAACTATAACTTTTACACAAAAAATCAACCTTCTCCTTAAAATCCTGAAAAATAAAATTAAAATCAACAGATGATAAAAAATCAAATAGAATATGATTCAAAAACATAATGCAAAAACATATATACCTCTAAAGACTTCGAACCATCAAAAATAATATCAAATCAAGGAACAGGAGGATTGCTATCCATCCAATCATCATTCACATTATAATATTTATCAAAAACAAATAAAAAAATTCAAAATATATATTAAAAACTTTTAGAAAAAATAAAACTTACCATCATTTCTCATTTCATCATCGATTATGTTCTCTTGAACAAACTTCTTGCCTTTATCAATATTATCCACAAAAACATGAACTGGTTCAAAATATAAAAGTAAACAAAAATAAAATACAAACAAAAAAATAAAAAATAAATAAAACTTTTTTTCTCTTTCTTAGTGGAATCCAAAACAATAGGAAGTTCATTCTCAATTGATTTCTCGTGAACAATATTAATTTTTGCTCTGATTTAAATAATCAATTACAAAGCCACACCAATCAATATCTTTAATGGACACTTCATCATCAAAATTTTCTAAAATTTTTTGGTTGCATGTGCCCATAGATGGACCATCAACCATAATGGTCACATATGAAACCAAAAAATTCAATAAAAGCATGAAACCTAAATCAATGCTTTTTTCTAAAAGCTCTTTGAGATTCGTGTTAAAAATTTGAGATATTGAAACCGATTTGGCATGTTTGGTTATTTGGGGAGGCCTTTTAGGGTTAATCGTTTTATGATTCACTACGGTGCCATTACAGTAAAAGTTCTTAATCGAGCTCTTATAAGGCATTGATTTTTTATTAAGGCATTAGTTTTTTATTTATCCTAGATATTTTATGTTCCCTATAAATAATCATTAGGTTAGATTTTGAGGCAAGCTTTTTTCCAGATTAGGTTTTTGGTCTGTACGTTCATATCAAAATCAATATACAAAAAAAACCTTTATCAGATTACTTGCATATGATGGTGATTGTTCTTGATATTCATTATTCGTCATCTCATATTTATTCTCAACAAGTGGTATCAGAGCGGGTTCTTATAGATCTCAGTGATTATTGCAAGAATCAATCTTGTTTATGATGATATTTTATCATGAATCTCACATTGTTCTTCAAGTTGTGTAAGTTTTCTGAAAAGAAAAAGTCTATACCTCATTTTATTGCAAAAATCTTGTTCGGATCTGTTATCTTCTACTCATTATTTCATCTAATTTGGTCTTGAATCGTGTTCTGGAAGAGATTTAGAAGAAAATTTTCGTGTTTATTCAAATTTTTGTGTTCATATCTACTTTATCTCTCTAAAATTAGTCTCATATCTATTTTCTCTCACTTCAAGTTCTGTCACTTGTTGAAGATCTAATGGATCTTTTATTCTCTAACTCCATTTTAGAACTTGGATTAAAGCTTACTAAACCAATTTATGGTGTCGACCAAGGTTGCAGAAAACGCTAGACGTTAGTTGGGCGGTGGACTGGGGTCTAGGGATTAATCGGTTAGACGGGGATTAATCGAGGGATTAATCGGGGACCATTAGTTATTAAAAAAAATTCAAAATTTTATAAATCTAACTTTAATACTAAGAATATAAGTAAATAAGCATAAAAGTTCAATAATAACTTAATAAGTTTACCAAGCATAACCATTTATCATCCAAAATAAGCATAATCAGTTTAAAATGAGACTGTTCTTCAATCAGGAATGAGATTGAGCACTATGGTCATTCTTGTGATTAACCTAATATCAAGCTCTCTCCATAATAATGGTATACCAAATAATTCAACACAAATCCTCCAAACAATCCGGTAATAACTAATAACATATGCTGTACATACCAAATCTATGTTTCTATATGAAGGTTTTTTTCACAAGCAGATAGAAAAATAAAGTTGTGGAATATTAAACCATGCGTTTAATCCATCTCCACCCCTCCCACCCCCACTATTTATTAAGGACCAAATGGTAATTTGCTCCCCCTACACGACATATCTGGATACGGGTACATGAAAACCTACAAAAAGTTATTACAAAAGTGAGAACAAAAGCAAATATTACAACATGAATGAATGAAAATGTAACTACTCACTTTTGCAGACAACCAATGAAATCTTTGATTGGTTAACCGAGTTAAAGATATTAGTTTCGAACTATGAAGGAACTAGTGACTTTGTCCAAAATCATGCCATTTTTAGGAAATCCTAACCTCATTGAAATAGCATTAAATCTTGATTTCCATGAATTTGTAACTGTTTGGAACTATGAAGGACCTGCTTGATCTTGATCAGGAAGAGATGATTGACTACTTGAGCTTCTGTATGTGACAACCGTCAAATTCCAATCAAGTCAAAGTCAAGCAAAGTCAACAAGTCAAACCGGTCAACTCAGTTAACCCTTGTGTACTAGGGCTTACGTTAGGTAATTACTAAAACAACTTGCTATTTTAATGAGAAAACATCAATTGGAAAATTCGTATGTTTGAATTTCCATAGCCGTGAAAATGCTAAACATCGAACCAAAGCGATAAAACACTATTGCACACTCATCAGGAGTGTGTAGGACCTTAAAACATGGCTTAAGAGGGTTTACGGACCTTGCATTGTGAAGTCGGACACTCAAAAAGATCACAAACGAAAACTCTCTCAGTCGTTTTCACTCTATGTCTCTCTATTTGGAATCTCTCCCAAATCTCTCTTAAAATTTCCTTAAACTTTTGATAGTATTTCGGGCCATCCCGACCCTTAACCGGGTCAAAAACGGCTTGAAATGGGGTAAAAACAAGTAAAACAGCTTTATTGAGCCGAAACTCCTCTTATGGGCCGACCCTCTTAGGAGCCGAAGCCCCTAGGGCCGAAACCTCAGCAGCCGAAACCGAAACCTTGGAACCGAGAGACAACCGAGAATCGAAACCCTAAGGACCGAGGTTCGGTTCTAACCTCCCAGCCGAACCTCGCCTTTGCCTCCCTCCCCTCGCACCTTCGGTTCCCTCTTCCTACTTTCGGTTCCTTCCTTCCCTTCTCTCGGTCTCTCTTCTACTCTCGGACCCCTCTTCTACTTTCGGTTCTAAGCTCCTAAGGACCCGAACATGCGCATCCTCGGCCCAAATTTCGGAATTTGGCAGTTTTTGCCCGGTTTTCAATATTTTTAGCATTTTGAGCCTGTTTTCGAGATTTTAACGCGGGATTTTCACCCGAACTCGTATTTTAACATAATAAACCCCAAAAATTCATATTTTAATTATATTTTGGGAAAAATCTTTGCCTAAGAATAATATCTAGTAAGTAAGATTTATGGGTGGAGTGTTGACTTTTCCTTAGTGTATGACACAAGCAACCTCCCCATACCTTCATAGTACAACCCTTAGTCACTATTCACCCATACCTAGTCAATCATTGTCATTTTCCCACTCTTTTTCAGCCATAATGTTGAAAAAAAGTTGGAAAACCCTCCTCTCTCCTCACATTACTCCATTTTTCCACCAAGTGACAGTTTCACTTTTCTCTCAACTTCTCTCTCAATTTCGAGATTTCCAAGGCTTTCCTTCTACTTTTGATCTTCGAACCTTCAAGGCATCTTCTTAGTGTTCTTGAGTGGAACACTACCTTTCTCTATCATCCATCTACTGAAATCATATAAGGTGAGTTCATACCCGTATCTTTTCATGTTTTTCTTAAGTTTTAAGGGGGCAATACAAGTTAAAACACCAAGAACACAACAAAACTCATTTAACAGCCTTCATCAGAAGAGTTCAACTCCATTCACGGACTGTTTTGGTCAACTTAAACATTTTTGTTTTCAAAACTATATTAGTTGCAAATATCCCAGGTTTATACCTTTAAAATTACTACTTTCAAATCTCCACATAATCTGTCTACGATTTATGGTGATTTTTACAAAACTGCCTATCATTTCAGAAACAAATTCAGACCAGTCTGTGAATATGAACATTTTAACACTAGTTAAAGAGTTCTAAAAATCATAATAAAAATTATTAATAAACTAGACACATTTTGTGAACTTCCAGAATTTACGGAATCAGTTTTCAACTTCATATGAATTTTATATAATTTTTCTAAAACAGCACATAAAGGATAAAAACTAGTTAACAGCTTATAACTTTCATAACATTTTGTATTAAGTTGAGCAAAGTGTATAACAATAAGTTCTAAATATTGAATGTGTTTCCTTGTTAGTTTATCATCGTAAACTGAAATTTAGTCATTCATGAGAAGAATCTTCATTTATTTAGAACACATACATTAAGCTATAATAAGCATAGTTTATGGATTCGTAGCACTAATGTGTTTTCATAAAAGGGTTCTTATACACCACAAACAATCCTACAACACTATACTAGGAATAGTTAGGTCGCATATACATTAAACACATTTTTATAAGCTATAATAGGTATAGTTTATGTTCATATACATTACAAAAGGTTTTCATATGAAATGGGGTACAAATACAAAGTACCGGTTCTATACAAAAGGGGGTACAAATACAAAGTACCGGATTCTATACAAAAATAGGTACATCACAAAGTACCGGGTCTTCATATAAATAGGGTACGAATACAAAGTATCGGGTTTATACAAAAGGGGTACATCACAAAGTACTGGGTCTTCATATAAATGGGGTACAAATACAAAGTACCGGGTTTATACAAAAAGGGGTACATTACAAAGTACCGGTTGATTTTCGTATAGTTATAATGACCCATAAAGGGAGTTAACTGAACTTAAAGTATACGGGATTTTATAAATAAAAAAGGGTTTTATGTCGATTGAAAATCACTTTTTATATCAATAAGTACGGAAATTACTGTACACTTTCGGTCTTAGTATTTAAGACTACACGTCATTCATTATGGGATTTTCCTCAAATCTAAAAGAGTTTTATGCCGATTTAAAACCACATTTATATATTTAAGTATGGCAAATACTTGTTTATTCTTGGTCCTGGGATTTAGGACCACATAACTTATATAACGAAAATATTGGATTTTTCTTGGTAACACACAATACTTTACAACGAACGGTTTCCAAACTCTTACTTTCAAAAGCTTATGAACTCACCAACTTAATTGTTGACACTTTTACAAAACTACTTGTATTATCAGGAAATCAGTGAAACAAGAAAACCAACAACATTTTGAGGATGGGACATTAAATCGTCAGAAAGTTCATTTTGTCAACATAATGTAATTGAGGGAAACATGTAAACATATACTTTGGTGTAACTTTTTCAATTATATTTATGATGGTTGTATTTAATTTGAACACTATTATACACGTTGTTGTGATACTATACATGAAGTCCTCCAGCCTCGAACGTTTCCGCCATCTGTGGTTTGGGGGTGTGATACTGTAGGAAGACCAAATGATTCAGTCAAGAAATACAATTTGATTCCCAAAGTTGAAAAACAAATCCGGGTTTTCATTCCTTTCGTAATAACTGTTCTGTAAACTAAATCTCAGCTCTATGTGAAGCAACAGTAAACTTAATCTTTCAACAGAAAAAATCGGTTGATTTGTGAACAGACTTGCATCTTCAATGTGAAGCAACAGGTTCGAGTATATCCTTCATCACCAGTTCATCACAAATCAGTTGATTAACAACTTAAATCAAAGATAATAGACTAAATCAGAATTTGACAGCACAAATCAGTTGATTAACAACATAATAGAACTAAATCGACGACAACTAACTTGTGTAGATTAGTCAGAGTTCACAGATTCCAGCGATGGCAAGGGCAAAGTTCACAGATTCCCGCGATGGAGAGGGCGAGTCCTTCAGTTCTTCACAAATTAGTTGAGGACGCGTCCTTCAGTTTTTCACGAGATTAATAGAGGTTAATCAGTAAAGTCGAAGTTTGAAGAACTAACCGTGTAGATGATAAAAAACGATGTTGCTGACGGAAGAAAAATAAGGCTCTAACAGCGACGAAGGCGGAGGAGAAACGGAAGGGTGCGCTCAGATTTCACGGATTCCAGCTTCAAGAGGTGATGGTGAGGATGAGGGTGAGCTTCAAGTTCTCCGAATTCAGTTTTGAGTCGAGAGAAAAAGTGAGAAACCACAGAAAACGTTTTCACAGGGGGGGTGATAGAATGAGAATTGAGAACGAACCCTAGCAAAACTTTTCAGTTTTGACAATTTTGCGCTTAATTTTTTTGAAAATCCGTTGACCAAAGTTGACCAATTAAACCACCTAGATCCGATTAGCACCGATTAGACCTGATTAGCTCCGAGTTTGACCAACGTTGACCAGCCCTGATTACGTTGAGTGATTACACATAAATGTAGTCGGTAGAAGTCCGCCTAGCGCCTAGGCCGATTTTTACAACACTGGTGTCGACATAGGGGCTTTGTTTCATGTTCTTGGTGATTTTACATTGAGGGATGTTACTGAGTTATATAATTTTTTGTTGATGAGAAAATAATTGAATACTCACATGTTAATGAACATGAATTACAAAATAATGAGAGAATAGTAGATCAATTTCATATTATCTATGAACATTTAAATAGAGAAAATAAACAATGGACTTTGGAGATGAAAATAGCTGAAAAGAAATGGAAGTTGTTCTTGGTGTTCTTGGTGAAGTTCATAATGTTCCTCATGTTTCTCAAGAAAAAATGACTCCAGATGTTGTTGTTGAGGGGGAGTCAAGTGGTTCATGTTTTTCAGAAGAGTTACATTCCGAATTTGGTACTTCAGAAGACGAATCTCAAAGAAATTCTTCTGAAATCGTAAAAGTAAAGACATTTTGTTCAATTGAAATTCAAACATATGATTTTTTATGTTCTGATGATGTTTTTGAAGGAATGATTTTGTTGGGATTAAAACCCTAATTGTGATTTAATGAACAAGATGCAGAAAATAAGAACAGACACAAATAAGAAGATATGTCGAATTATCACTCGATTTATTCAATTCTGAGGAACAAATTACAATTTAAGAATAAGAATCTAACTCTACAAGAAACCTCACAAAGTGGCGGTTACATTTTTCCTTACTCTTAACCATGGTTATGAGTAATACATGACTATTTATAGGGAAAAGACAAGTCTTGAGCTTTTAACCTACACTTAATCATGGGAGCCCATTACCATCACCCATGGGGTACTTTGAAACCCTACAATCTCCCCCTCAAAGTATGGAATGGATGACAATGCTTCAACTTCCAAAACAAGCATCTAGCAAATAAGAAATGATCTTGCAATGAGGAATATTTGAATCAATCCACGAATCTTGATTCTTCAATAGTCTTCAACCATCGGTTCTAGGATGTATATAAAAACCAAGTACTGAAGTAATGTTTTTAAACTTCATTTTCGAATGTAATCCCGACGATCTTCAATAAAACCAAACCCGCCATAAAAACTCATTTTAGAACAAAGAAACCAAATCACTTCTTGTCTTTGAAGAGCTTCCCCTCCAAGTCACAATGATCTTCAAATAAGCTAATGATATAAGCCACCAAAAATTATCATGTAACAACCCAAATTTTAAGATTCGTAACGCCACTTGATCGAGAAAACACTAGAAGTTGGAGATATAATTCTACCACAAGCTACCTTCATAATTTCGAATGGCCAGACCAAATTCTTCCCCGATTTATAATAAAAAAAATGATTATAAAGCCTTCAAATGGTCATGAGAATGATCTTGAATGGGAAAAAAAATACTGTGCTCCCTCGCGATAAAATGATATACACACTGAAGTATAAAATCCGAGAAAGTTGAAAAGTTTGACTTTATTGCGAAAAACGACTTTCCGAACTCCCAAGAATTGATGGAATCTTTAATTTTCTGTTCACGAAAAAAATATGTGTTAAAAAATCCAAAACTGTTCACCAACCCTCAAATTTGTAAACTTTTCTGAATATTGGGTAGAGATTGTCACTTGCTAAAAGACAAGAGCTGGAATGGTAATTTTGCATCAATATTCCCCTTCATTTGTAACAAAATCTAGAAATGGTGCATAATCGTCAAACTGTGAAAACAACAGGGACCAAAAGTGCCAAGTTGTTGAAGTTGTAGGGACCATAAATGAAACTTTAAGTTATCTTCTTCCCTATTTAAAGAATACGACTGGAACGGTGACTTAATTTCAAATCCAATAATTCCAAACAACGAACACCTGTAACTTGAACACGAATCCAAACCACTCTGATTTTCACTTTCGTTCCAAATCAGATGATTAAACGCTCAAACCAAATCCAAGTTCATTCCAAGCATCACGATGCAAATCTGATTTCATGACCTTTCGCTTTAAATCAATAAATCACATACCAAAGCGAATCCATATCCATACCAAATCCAATCACAGGTTCACTTTCTGTTCTCCCCTCTTTCGTTCCAAGTGCTAACAAACGAACCCAAGTTCGTTCCAGGTTCATTCTGAGTCCTTCAAATACACCCCAAAGAAAATCCATGTCAACGAACGTTAGAGCGAGACCATAAATCAATTCTAAATCCTTTTGCTCTGAATCAATCGACCACAGTTCCAATGCGAATCTCCAGGTAACCACGAAACCAAGAACAAGATCGTTGCGAATCATAGTCAACAAATGTTTGCATGTAGTGAATCCATTCACAAATTTGACTTTGAATTTTCGTTTTAACCTTTTGACCTGATTTTGACTTCCAGAGTTAACTATTCAAATTGATCATCGACAAATATCAAGTTCAACATTTCTCAGATCGATTTCAAGATCAAATGATTTCTCTAATAAAATTCATCACTATCTTCATCAGTTCTTGACTTCCCATAACAATAAAAAAAATCGATATTCGATATAAAAACTTGAATGAACAGATTGATTTAGTTCAAACACAAAATCAATTAATAGGATTAGAATCGATTTTGATGACAGATGATTCGATTAGCGATAAACGATTTCATGGAATGATAGATTAATGAACAGAAATTGATCTTGGTTGGAACTAAAACGATACGAACACCAGTCAAAACTATGGGCTTAGGGAATGGATCATGAATAGTAAAAGACAAATTATTTGGGCCAAATTAAAACAGTGGAATCGATATTGATATTGGGGGAATTAATAAACAGATCTAATCACGAATACAAACAGAAAGACGAATCAAATTAAAAAAATATACCAGATGAACAGTGGAAAATGTCATAAATCTTCATGAATAGTTGCTTGAACAGAAAAATTGATTCCATACCGCCAAAACACCAGTAATCTTCAAAATCTTGTGCAGAAAATCATCAAATCAAGAACCGATACTTCAAAAATCAATAGATCTTCAAAGATCCGCTCTGATACCACTTGTTGGGATGAAAACCCTAATTGTGATTTGATGAACAAGATTCGGAAAATAAGAACAGACACAAATATGAAGATATGTCGAATGATCACTTGATTTATTCAATTATGAGGAATAGATTGCACTTTAAGAATAAGAATATATCTCTACAAGAAACCTCACAACGTGTCGGCTACATTTTTCCTTATTCTATAATGCACCATTTATGGTATGTAATTTAAATAAAGTATTTTTCCTTTCTTAAGAGGTACTCGACGAGTCTGTAGCCCAACTCGTCGAGTATAGGTGGGATTTGCACGTGTCTTTAGTAGGCGACTCGACGAGTCTGTATCCCGAACTCGGCGAGTCCTCTAGTCTGGATGAAGCCCTAAATCCCAGGGTTTGCACCCTATTTAAACGTCATTATAGCCTCCCACCCCAGCCTCCTGCACCTTTAGAGAATTTCTCTGTAAAACCCTAGTCTCCATTGTTGAACTTGAGTGTTTTGTGATAGCTTGGGGGTGTAGAAGAGAAAGAAGGAAAGAGGATCAATAAAAGAGGAAGGAGATCCAAGAACTAGCTTCCATCTGCTTTATATTCAGGTAATAAAGTTATTACCTTGCTTATTCTTCCATTAAACCCTCTTTTATGCTTGTTTATGTCTCTTTTGGAGCCTTATGTGATTCAAACTCGAGATTTGAACTCTCCTTAGGATGGAGACCAGAGATCTGGATGTTATTGAGCTCTAGAAACTCAATATAGCTACCTTTATGCAAATATAGCCTTCTTCCAAACCCTAAGTGCTTAGTGTTGGAGGATTTTGGTGTTTTAGCCCCATTCACGTGTGCATGCAACTTTACGTGCAAAACCAACCCTAGAAGCCCAGATCTATAAATTGGATTCACTGAGACCGACTAGAAGTGACTGTATAGTAGTGGCATGCAGGAGACTTGGCGAGTCCACACCGCGACTCGGCGATTCCAAGGCAATCTTCTTGCCTCAAGAACATACTCAACGAGTTCTTCATACAACTCGGCAAGTCACAGCCTAGATGTGTTCATATGATGAAGGAGAACTCGACAAGTTGTTCATACATCTCGGCGATTCGGATGAAGTTAGATTCAACGTTAACCCAGAAGAAAAACTTATCGATTTGTTGCCAAACTCAACGAGTTGAAGCGAGTAGAGGATTAGAAAAGGTGTTAGGGACTCGGCGAGTTGGCGGCCCAACTCAGTGAGTCCAGTCAACTGAAAGTTGACTTTGACAAAGAGGTTGACTTTGACCATGGGTAAATTAGTCATTTTACCCTGAGAACAGTTATTAGTATCTGATTTAGTGTCTATGGAATTTGTAGCCGGGAAGTTTCAGAGCAGCAGTTAGCCAGCTTCAAATTTAGCATCTCAACAACCAATGTTACGAGGTGAGTTTTCCTTCCAGTAGGAATGGGTTTATGGCCACAATGACGACCCGTTTACTTAGTAGCAGTCCTGGACTGCGGTCCGATATGGTAGATCAGTATGCTTGATGTCTTTTTGATTCAAGCATGTATTTGTGTTATGTATTTATGCTAGTAGTTATGATTATGCTATGCCTTGTTCAGTCAATTCCGGACTTCGGTCCGATACAGAGGGCAAGGCCTTGGTTAGTTCTGGACTTCATTCTGATGCAGTTTCCGAACTTCGGTCTGATTCAGAGGGCAAGGCCCTGGTTAGTTCTATACTATGGTCCGATGCAGTTTCCGAGCTTCGGTCCGATGCAGAGGGCAAGGCCCTAGTTAGTTCCGGACTTTGGTCCGATGTAGTTTTCGGACTTCGGTCCGATGCAGTGGGCAAGGCCCAGTAGTTGTTTTATATGTTATTGCATGGTATGTGGTAGATTGGGGGAGCTCACTAAGCTTTGTGCTTACAATTTTAGTTTTTGGTTTCAAGTACTTCCGCAAGTAAAGGGAAGAGCTGGGGTTGATGGCATGGCACACACCACAGTTTCTGTTTATCTTGGGAGCTTTTATTTGGATGTTTTGATATGTTTTGACATTAGTTGATTTGATACATTGACTTTTACATTTGAGACATGTGATTCGTGGTTTTATTATATGATGATTAACTTCATGGTTTTAGTAATGTTTAAAACAAAAAAAATTTGGGTTGTATTTTTAAGATGTTTCATACTCTTAACCCTAATTATGAATAATATATGACTATTTTGTTGGAATAGTGTCTAAGGCTGCAACTATATTAGGCAAGTATTTGATCCGGTTGTGCATGGTCCTTTTGGGTTGCTTCACCATAGCAACTTGATGGATGATTTGTTAAGAGAGAGTAAATATTATAAGGAATAATATATGGTTATTTGATTAATATAAGTCATAGATTAATTGGAATTAATTTGGTGACTTAAAGAGATTAATTAAATAAGAGGGTATAAACTGTCAATTGTTTGATAGTTACACTTTAGACTATAAATCCTTATCCTAGATAGGATGGATGATTTCTAGGGCTTGGATAAGCCAAAATCGTCCATAGGGTTATCTATGGAATGGATTTGGATAGCCTTAAGAGAAGATTATCCAATTAGGGTTTAGGTGGTAACCCTTAAGGAGTCTACAAGTATAAATAGACCATAGGGGTGAGGGAATTCGACACACCATCTAAAGTAGAGATACTCTGGCCGAATTCCTCCCCTCTCCTCTCTCCTAAATCATCTTGCTTGCTATTGGTGTTTGTAAGCCATTAGAGGAGTGACATTTGTGACTCTAGAAGCTCCAAGACTACAAGATCAACAAGGAACTCAAAGGTATGATTCTAGATCTGTTTCAATGTTGTTATTTAACCTAATTAGTCATTAGAAGTCTTGGATTCAAAGCATGTTTATTAGAAAGCCTAGATCCAAGCATTAGGGTTTTGCATGCGCACATAGGAAAGTTCTTATGGATAAAACCCATCAATGGTATCAGAGCCTAGCTTGGTTTTCTTTAAATTGTTGCTTGATTAACTGAAACAAACCTGCAAAATTCGATTTTGGGTTTATGAGTCATGTACTCGGCGAGTTCCAAAGTGGACTCGGCGAGTAGGCCTGTACTCGGCGAGTCCGAGCGTCTGGATTAGGCAAAACCGGGATTTTTCATGTTTATCTTATGGAAACTTACCTTAATCATATTAGATCAACCCTAATTCGATTTTTTGATATATATGACTATTATCTTGATCTAATTAAAGATATTTATCATCTAATAAAATATTTAATTTCCTTATGTGATAAATGATTAATTATTTTGATAATTATCTTAAAAGAAATCTTGGATAAATCAAATAAAGATAATTAGGATATTAATTGTTAATCGGAATTATTTGTTATTTGATCCTTCATGTTTTAAATGTTTAAAACCTACCCTAAAGTTTTGAAATTTATATTTGTGATTAAAAGTTTTAATTTAGACAACTTAAATTTCAAACCCTAGATTTTAAAAGGTTTTAAAATACAACCCTATACTAATATGATATTACTAGAATAATATATATATATATATATATATATATATATATATATATATATATATATATATATATATATATATATATATATATATATATATATGTATAAGTAAATGCTAGTCTTACCGTTAGTAGGCCTCATTCACGAAGCCGATCTATAAGGTGGGTATAAGGTTGCGGCCTATAAAATGGAGCTTAATGGGTGTACACTCACACCCACCGCTTGCTTGATTGGTGGAGGGTCGTTAGCCGAACGGGTAGGATAGGGCAACCTCATCTTCTCATTAAAAGTATAATAAGAAATACAAAGTAACTACACGTTTTAAAATTTTTCCCAATCTTAGTTACTTTAGGAAAAGTGAATTGATGCAATCCCATGAAATTACACTTTGCACCTTGCTAAGAAGTTAGTGGAGCGTGTGTGGTTTACTGGCACACTAATTGGTTCTAAGCGAAGGTGGCAAAGGGTGATTCATTGTTTATCATAGTTCGATGGAGTGTGTGTGGTTTACCGGCACATCGAATAGGTGATCGTTACAATGAAGGCACCATGTGAATTTGCATGGTAATTCACACCCGCTTTGTGATCCTCGGCATCCCAGTCACAAACGAGAGGGGCATATCGAGATTTAAACATGCCATTGAATAGTTCAATGAATCTCATCCGAACCTAGGAATTCTCAAAAACACTTAGGACTAATAGTTTAAGTTTTATGATGGAGAATTAGTGAATCGTCATTCACTTACCTTCAATTTATTTGCATGTTAGATTACGGCATCCCTTTTCTAGTATGTAAATGTTATTGTTGGATCCTAGCCCTAATTTTTCTTATTGGGTGATAATTAGGGATTCTTATTCTAATCTATCTTTGTCCTTTTCTAATTGAAGATGTCGAATGCAAACAACGCTGCTGCTAGTTCTTTCACGTTGATGAGCCTTTGCCAAAAGGTCACCTTCGATGGAACGAACTTTAGCGAATGGATAAGTTATATTCGCACCATTGCTCGCTATGAGGATAAAGAGTATGTCCTCGATGAGAAGCTCGAGAAAATCAACCCCGAAGTTGCTACTCCCGAAGAAATCACCGCCTTTGAAACTCATGAGCGAGATGCAACGAAGGTACATTGCATCATGATCGCCACCATGAACTCCGAATTCCAAAAGTCCTACGAGGACATGTATCCATACGAGATGCATCAAGACTTGTTGGAGAGATACCACCAAAACGCGAGACAAGAGCGTTACGAGATTTTCACTAACATGATCTCCGCTAATATGGGTCATGGAGAATCTCTTACCGTGCACCTGCAAAAGATGCAAAGGTATGTCGACCGCCTTCGCAAGTTAAATGTTGACTTTGGTGAAGACTTGGCGATTGACATGGTGCTTCACTCTTTGCCTCCAATGTACAACCAATTTAGGATGAACTACCACATGAACAAAGAAGAGGTCACCCTAAGCAAACTCCAAGGTCTCTTGAGGGTCGCTGAGAGCAACTTCAAGGACAAGTCTGTTGAACCAACTCCCAAATCCGTCCGCTGCTCCTGTCTTGGCTATTGGTCAAGGGAAGGGAATGAAGAGGAAAGCTTCATCGAATAACTATCGCAAGGTGAAAGCCCGAGATGGTGCCTCTTCTAGTGGGACCAAAGTTGATCCCGCTAAGCCCTGCTCTAACCCAAAGGAGGCAGAGTGCCACCACTGCCACAAGATAGGACATTGGAAGAGAAGCTGCCCGGATTACCTGCAAGCAATCAAAGAAGGAAAGATCAAGCCATCTTTCGCAGGTATATACACAATCAAATCTAACGATTCTAATCATGCTATTTCTTGGGTTCTTGATACCGGTTGTGGTTATCACATTTGTTCTAATGTGCAGGGACTAAGAAGAAGTAGGGATGTAGAGCAAGGAAGGATCAATCTAATTATGGGGAACAAAAGATCGTCGCCTGTGACCAAGATTGGAGTGTATTCTTTAGTGCTTAGGAATAGTTTGGTTTTAGATTTGAACAATTGTTGCTATTCGCCAGAAATGGCTAGAAACATCATTTCATTTCATGGTTTATATAGACAAGGATTTAGATTTTCTTTCAATAATGAGAATGGTTCTATTTTGACTTATCTAAATGGTGTCTTTTACTTTGAAGCTATACCATGTAATGGAATATATGAAACTGTTATGATTGTTGATAACTTAGGAAATGATGTTTTGAATATTGATTCTTCCACTAGTATGGATAAATCATCCTTGTGGCATTGCCGTCTTGGACATGTCAACAAGAAACGCATAGCCCAACTCCAAAAGGATGGAGTGTTGGAGTCATTCGACCTTAGGGAAGATGACACATGCGAGTCTTGTTTACTTGGAAAGATGACTAAGTCACCCTTCACGAGTACTTGTGAAAGGGGTGAGGGGCTATTGGACCTAATACATACCGATGTATGTGGACCCTTTAGATCAACCACGAAGGATGGGAACCGCTTCTATGTGACTTTTACCGATGACTATAGTAGATATGGATATATCTACTTAATCAAGCAAAAGTCAGACATCTTTGAAAAGTTCAAAGAGTTCAAGAATGAAGTGGAGAATCAATTGGGCAGGAAAATCAAGATGCTTCGATCCGATCGAGGAGGAGAGTACCTAAGTCTTGAATTCCACGATTATCTCAAGGAGTGTGGAATAGTTTCGCAATTGACGCCTCCTAGGACACCGCAGTTGAATGGTGTGGCAGAAAGGCGTAATCGGACCTTATTGGATATGGTTCGCTCTATGATGAGTCGTGCTTCACTACCTATCTTCTTTTGGGGGTATGCCTTAGAGACTGCCGCCCTTATCCTTAACCGAGTCCCTACTAAGAAGGTTGCCAAAACACCTCACGAGATGTGGACGGGGAAAGCTCCCTCATTGGCACATATCAAGGTTTGGGGTTGCGAGGCTTTCGTAAGATGAGATACTCACGACAAGATTGAACCTCGAAGTGAGCGATGTATTTTCATCGGCTACCCGCAAACATCTTTTGGATATCTCTTCTATAGACCGAAAGACAATGTTGTCTTTGTTGCGAGGAGAGGAGTTTTCCGAGATCGAGAACTCATAAGCCAAGGAGACAGTGGGAGGCAAATCGAACTTGAAGAAATTCAAGAGTCGATAGATGAAGGAACCTCTACCGCTGGCATTCAACTCGAGGAGGAAACTCCGGTTGAACCGATTGACGAATCCTTACCTCTCAGACGTTCCGATAGATTTAGAGTTCAACCCCAGTTTTATGGTTTTCATATTACCACCGAAGGGGACACGTATATTAGTGATGGTACACTAGTAAATCTTGATGAACCTAATAGCTATAAGGAAGCCATGGCAGGCCCGGAGTCTGCGAAATGGAAAGAGGCAATGGATAGCGAGATCCAATCCATGTACGATAACCAAGTTTGGAATTTGGTTGATTATGTGCCCGAACGTAAGACCGTTGGGTGCAAATGGATCTTCAAGAAGAAGACCGATGTGGATGGGAACGTACACACATATAAAGCGCGATTGGTCGCGAAGGGCTTTACTCAAACTCCCGGAGTTGACTATGATGAGACCTTCTCACCAGTTGCGAAGATTAAATCTATTAGAGTGATGCTAGCAATTGCCGCATTTCATGATTATGAGATTTGGCAAATGGATGTCAAGACCGCTTTCCTTAACGGAAAGTTGGCTGAGGATGTTTACATGGCTCAGCCAGAGGGATTTGTGGATCCGAAGCATCCGAATAGAGTGTGTAAGCGTGAGAAGTCCATTTATGGACTTAAGCAAGCGTCTCGCAGATGGAATCTTTGCTTCGATGAGAAAGTCAAAGAGTTTGGATTTGTACGAAGCGAAGACGAATCTTGTGTATATGTCAAAGCCAGTGGGAGTATAGTAAGCTTTCTTGTTCTATATGTCGATGACATATTACTCATAGGGAACGACATCCCGACGCTGCAGGAGGTTAAGTCCTGGCTCGGGAAGTGCTTCGCTATGAAGGACCTCGGAGAGGCTTCTTACATTTTGGGAATAAGGATACTAAGAGAAAGAAGTAAGAGACTAATTGGACTTAGTCAGAATACTTACTTAGAGAAGGTACTAAAACGTTTTAGTATGGAAAACTCAAAGAAGGGAGAACTACCGATACAAGGAAATGCCAAGTTGAGTAAGACTCAAAGTCCGAGTACCGAAGCTGAGATAGCAGAAATGAGCCAAGTACCATACGCTTCCGCAGTTGGCTCAATCATGTACGCTATGACTTGTACTCGCCCTGATGTAGCCTTCGCTTTGAGCATGGTTAGCAGATATCAAGGGAACCCTGCCAAAGCACATTGGATTGCGGTGAAGAACATCCTTAAGTACCTTCGGAGGATGAAAGAATGGTTCTTAGTCCTTGGAGGGAGTGATGAATTGAAGGTGCGAGGGTATAGTGACGCCAGTTTTCAGACCGATAGGGACAACTATCGTTCGCAGTCGGGCTGGGTCTTTACCCTAAATGGAGGAGCAGTGACATGGAAAAGTTCCAAGCAGGAAACCGTAGCTGATTCAACATGCGAATCAGAGTACATCGCAGCGAGCGAAGCGTCGAAGGAGGCAATATGGCTAAAGAACTTCATTGGTGATCTTGGAGTTGTGCTGGCCATAAAGGAGCCCATGGAGATTTTCTGTGATAACGAAGGTGCGGTTGCCTTGACCAAGGAACCGAGGGATAATGGTAGATCTCGACATATCGACATAAAATATCACTTCATTAGACATCGTGTAGAAGAAGGACAACTCGTAGTGAAGAGGATATCATCAGAAGATAACCCAGCAGATCCGCTTACGAAGGGACTGAGTAAGGTTAAGCACTTGCAGCATGCTAGGAGTATTGGGCTGAAGGATGATATTAGTATAGATTAGATAGTGTTAGAAACATATAATAGATAAATGTAATTAACAGTTGATGATTAAATAAAGGAGTTTTATTTATGAGTAAAGTTACTGTCACATGTTAATTGTTTAACTATTGTTTCACTTTGCATGTTTTGACTTCCAGAATAATTGAGTTTATTAGGAATAATCGAATTATTCAAATGGTCCACAATCGTTCATATGTTGGGAGTAGATGTGAATGAAGATTGTCATGAATTGGTGTGTAGAATGTCTAAATGATGTTAGACATAGCAAGGGTTGATGCAGCGTTCATTAGTGCTTATGAACTAGTTTTGAGCATTGGAATAAACCCGCGCTTGCTGGAATTACCTTATGGAATACGATATAAAAGGTGATCGCAAGACGATAATATCATATAGTCTTAAAACCTAGATATATGGTTTATTATTTGTTAATTGATTGTACATTGATAATGCGAAAACGCATCAGTAATTCGGTGTTATAAAACGCATTGTTGTGTATAGTTGGTTAATGAATAAGTAAATGCATATGAGTCGAAGTTTATCTGTAAATTTTATCCTAAGAGGGTAGAAGAGATATCTTCGCCACTCGATGATTTGATTTGACTTATGTGCCGGGCCCGGTCAGAACTGAATTGATGTGTTTGATTAAGTTCTATGTCAAATAAATCGGAGATCGAGAAATCGAATGCTTGACTAACCATTCCATAGGATTGTCAGCATGATATCTAACAGAGGACTGTAAGATCCCTTATCTAAAGGACAAGATTGATTAGATCAGAGTTGACAGCGTCTTTGAGAGCTACGATTGCAAACCGAATTGTACTTGTATAGTTACTAGACTTATCCAAGTGGGAGACTGTTGGAATAGTGTCTAAGGCTGCAACTATATTAGGCAAGTATTTGATCCAGTTGTGCATGGTCCTTTTGGGTTGCCTTCACCATAGCAACTTGATGGATGATTTGTTAAGAGAGAGTAAATATTATAAGGAATAATATATGGTTATTTGATTAATATAAGTCATAGATTAATTGGAATTAATTTGGTGACTTAAAGAGATTAATTAAATAAGAGGGTATAAACTATCAATTGTTTGATAGTTACACTTTAGACTATAAATCCTTATCCTAGATAGGATGGACGATTTCTAGGGCTTGGATAAGCCAAAATCGTCCATAGGGTTATCTATGGAATGGATTTGGATAGCCTTAAGAGAAGATTATCCAATTAGGGTTTAGGTGGTAACCCTTAAGGAGTCTACAAGTATAAATAGACCATAGGGGTGAGGGAATTCGACACACCATCTAAAGTAGAGATACTCTGGCCGAATTCCTCCCCTCTCCTCTCTCCTAAATCATCTTGCTTGCTATTGGTGTTTGTAAGCCATTAGAGGAGTGACATTTGTGACTCTAGAAGCTCCAAGAGTACAGGATCAACAAGGAACTCAAAGGTATGATTCTAGATCTGTTTCAATGTTGTTATTTAACCTAATTAGTCATTAGAAGTCTTGGATTCAAAGCATGTTTATTAGAAAGCCTAGATCCAAGCATTAGGGTTTTGCATGCGCACATAGGAAAGTTCTTATGGATAAAACCCATCATATTTATAGGGAAAAAGACAATTCATGGGCTTTTAACCTACACTTCATCAAGGGGGCCCATTGCCATCTTCCATGGAGTACTTTGAAAGCCTACAGATTTTCATACAGAAAGCCAATTCTTCAAGAAATTCAGATTTATCAAACTCCAAAAGTTTGTGTACCAAAGATTTCAAATTTTCAAATTCAGAAAGATGAAAAGGTTGTTCAGATCCGAAATTCGTTTCTGAAGCCTAGAAAGAAGAAGAAGAAGAAGAAGAAGAAGAAGAAGAAGAAGAGTAAAATGAAGAAGGTTTGGATGCCCAAGGTACAAGTACCTAATGCATGTGAAAATGTTCAGAACATTGAAGTCAAGAATGTTCAAAGGAAATTCCATTCACATTTTTCTTCAGATGAATATGTTAAAAGTTGGAGAAAAAAGAGAATAGAAAATTTAGTTGGTTTAATGAATTCTATGGAAATTTTTGTTTTCCAACTAAAAAGCGGGTATTATTTTCTGAAGATGATATATTTTCTTCAAATAAATGGGTGTGCAAGAAACATACTTCAATGCTGAATCTTAAATGGATACCAAAAGTCTCATAAAAAGTTTTGTCCATTATAAAAAAAAAATCGAAAAAGGGATAATATCTGGTGAAATCTAGTGTAAAGTCTGTCAAATATTTGAAATTGTGTTGACGAAGTCAATTTTATTGATTTTTAATTGTTGAAAATTACAAAAAGGTGAAAAGTTGAAAAAATGGGGGAAAAATAACATTTTCTGCAAAAAGAAGGTCATCATTTGACACTTTCCAGCAAAAAGGGTGCAAGCTGTCAGTTCACTGCAATGTTGAGGGTCAGATTCGGAACTATTGAAAAATGGGCGTTAAATTCGCATTTAGAGACAAAAATAAGTCACTTTCGGAGTTAAGGACATTATCTGCCATTTCTTTGAATCTTTAAGGGCTCCTTTCGCATATGTAATGTAAAGAATGAACTGATTTCTTTTTCTCCAGCAACACAGTTTCGCATCTCAAATCATTGTCTTTGTCTCGCTCCTAAAGGTTGTTGCTTGCGAACATTCGCAAGTCACTGTTCGTCTAGGAACGTTCGTAGGCATTCGTAATTCACTGTTCATCGGATGAAATCGGTTTCGCAATTAACACACATTCCTAGTTCAAGGTTCGTATGATTATGGTTCGCAGCTTGCAAGGATTCGGTGTGTCAAGCTTCATTTTTGAAATCACATTAACTGTCAAAGAAGGTTCGCATTTAGAAACCAAAATCAGAACGAATGTAATGGATGCTTTCGCAATTAAGGACTCGCAAACGCAATCAACGTTCGTAACCTTTATCATCGTTCGCACTGTCCGATCGGAATTTGGTGTTCGTATACGAAATCATGGATCAAAACCTTCTGTAATCGGAACGCTCGGAATTGAACCATTATCGGATTTTTTATCTGCTTGGGATCGTATCTCACATCGTCGTTCAGAATCAAAATTGCGTACGAATTGACTTTTACAGAATTCGCTACGTTCGGTGTTCTTGATCGGATCCTCGGAATCAATCGATTCGGAATCGGGAATTCACTGGTAGATCAAAATCGCAACTGTTGGATTGAAAAAGATTCGTACACGAATGGAACTTCAGAATTGATGCGTTGATTTCCTATTTGGAATTGATTTCAAGTTTGCATCTATTTTGACTTTTCAAAGTCAAGGAAACGTGTTTAGATCCGATTAAATGAAAAGACGCTAAAGCTTACAATTTCAGTCCTCGGAGTTCTATTAGATTGGCAGTTTCAACGCATTTTTCCGAACTGTTCACAATTTTTTAGGATTTTACCATTTTAATCCCCTCTTACCACAATATTTTCACTTCTTATCCTTTTCTTTGGTCTATTCTTTTTAAACCCTTCTAAATAATTGTTTCTTACTCCATTCTTTTTGTCCAATATTTAAAAATCGAAAAATACAAAATTAATTTTTGTTATTTTTCCGGTTTTAATTTTTGTGAATTTGGTATATTCTAAAAGGGATTTATTTCATCAAATCTGACGGGGTTTGAAGATTGTTGGTGATTCTTCTTAACTTTCCGAATTCCATGGTATTTGTTGAAGATTCAAGGGGGAGTGATAATTATTCAATGGGGAGTTCGTATTTGGAAGATTATTTTTATTTCTCTCGCTTTGAAGATCCCATATGCTGACGAGTCTCACAACTAGTTCCAACATCTAGGGGGAGATTGTTGAGTATTTGAGACATTGAAACTGATTTGGCATGTTTGGTTATTTAGGGAGGCCTTTTTATGATTTCCAACGGTGCCTGTATAGTAGAAGTTCTTAATCGAGATCTTCTAAGGCATTGGTTTTATATTAAGGAATTAGTTTTATATTTATGGTAGATATTTTATGTTCCCTATAAATAATCATTAGGTTAGATTTCGAGGCAAGCTTTTTCCAGATTAGGTTTTTGGTCTGTATGCTCATATCATAATCAATATACACAAAAACCTTTATTAGATTACTTGCATATGATGGTGATTGTTCTTGATTGTTCTTGATATTCCGCATTCATCATCTCAGATTTATTCTCAACAATTAGGATACCTAATCCTAGAAATAGAAAACTGATTCCTCTATTTTTTTAATAACAACAATCCCAAAACGACTTTTCTTAGGAATTTTTGTAGAAATATCACCCATTGGAAGTCCATATATGTCATGCACACCTCTCCTAGTAATATGAGTATCCCTATTGTTGATACAAAGAACATTTCTCTTTTCATCATATCTCTCAAGAACCCACAAACATATATCCCTAGAAATTTTTTAACCACAAAGTCTTCAACAAATCCAAACCCTATTTCCTTAACATCTTTCTAATTATCATAAGGCTTTTGTATATATTAGATATTAAACCTGGAGGATACCTATATATAATTTCAGCCTTCTTAACATTTACTTGACCGACAACAGGAGTATAAACAAAATCATCATCATCGTTTGGACTTTTAATGACTTTGGAAACCTTATCCTTTGGAAGAAGATGAGATATCTACAAAAGACTTGGACCTTAATGAAACCTTTCTATTGTCTTTTGCATCTTTCTGAAGAGATAATCTCTTCCTTTTCTTTGATTCAACTTCATATGAATAAAGTACATAAGAAAATGATGTTAAAAAGGAATTAAAAAATGAAAAAAAAACATTAAGAAATAAAAAAACAATTGTTGTAAAAGATTCTTATCATTACAATAATTATAAAAGATAAATTCTAACATGAATAATAACTTAGCTTACCTTGGATAACAAAATAAACATCTACAATCATATTTATGACTGCTAAAACAAACAAATAAGAATTCATTAAATGTATATAGAAGACAACTACCTTTTTTTTAATAATGCTAGAAACAAATAATCAATATATGAAAAGAAAGCAAATAATAAAAGCACACTTTATACATCAAACTATAAACAATAATCAATATATGAAAACCAAGCCATACAAGCACAGAAAGTAGACAGCACAAAACAAATACTAACATACCAAACTAACAATTGATATTAAAAACAAACAGATAAACATGTAAATTTGATAAAATTATGTTTACATAAACAAAAAACGATATCAAAAAGTAACAATATAAAGTAAACTTACAATTTCAGAAACGATAAACAATAAATTAAACTTCAAATACTTCCATTAACAAAAAACTAAAACAAAGCATACAGAGAAAGACGAATACATGAAAGAAAGTATAAATAGTTCAATTAAAAATACAATGATCTCGAAAAGTGACAATATCACATAATCTAACAATTACAACAACAACAATCAATAAATGGAACTTAAAACACTTCGATTAACAGAATATCAAACCAAAAAACACAGAGAAAGACAGATACAAAAAATATAGCAAGAAAGAAAAAAACTAGGGTTTCATAATAATTAAAAAAAATGAAAAAAATGAATCAATGGAAAATAATCGATGAATTTGAACAACAATATAGTAAAAAACTAACAATAAGGATTTTGATTATACATAAAGAAATCAAACACGAACTTAAAAACATAAAAAGTAAAAAAAACAAAAGTGCATCTGCTTCCATAAGATCAACACGAGAACTGCGAAGATTAAACATGATGATTGAAAGAATATTACGGCTTCGAACGACATGATTATATGATCGATGCTTGAGAATTTGATACACTGAAAGAGCGAAGAAGAATAAAGAAAATGGGGGGGATGGGGGAGAATGAAATAAGACGGTAACAAGGGTTTCATTTTGGAAAATGATGATTGAGCCCTTAAAACAACTACCCTTCGACGGAAAATGTCAAAAAGTTTGATATAATTTCAAAAATGCCACCGCAATTAAATGAAAAAATCATAGCCATTCAATTCTTTAGATGCAGGGCCACGATTAGTGCTCGCAGTCCTCACCGAAATAGGAGTCCTCACCCGATCTGATCTCTCTCTCTCTCTCTCTGTCTATGTGTGTGTGTGTGTATATATATATATATATATATATATGATATAATGTATATATGTATAAAAAGTATCTTATATAAATACAACAAAGAATAACAACATGTTGGAACAGTAGAGACAGGCTACACACAACCATATACATGTTGGATTAAGGTGTCTAAACTCAAAACTAAATTGATATAAACTTGAAAATAGAAGCGAAATCTTTTTGGGTTTTCCTCAAAACTAGAAATAGCTAGAAATGATATTAGGAGGGGGGAGAGAGAGAGAGAGAGAGAGAGAAATGTTTAGTTAATATATATTATGTGATTACTATATTAATTGGGAATAAATAATTGATATGCTATTTTGTTATATGATTAATAAATTAACATGAGATCAATAGTTACATAATTGATTTGTTATTTTATATGGTTAATAAACTAATAAAAAATCAGTTGGAATTAATTAATTATTAATCAGAATTAATTTGGGATTTATTGGAATTAATTAAAGGTATAATTAGTGAATTGTGATTGTTAAATAGTTAAACAAAAGAAGCAATTCTAAAATCATCCAAGGGGTGAACGAAAATAGGAGTCTTTCTGGGATTTCGAGAAGCCTCATGGTTACATAAAAGGAAAAGATTTGAATTAGGATTAAATCTATTATTTAATCAATTCAGATTATGCTTTGCTTGCAAGTTACCTAAACTATAAATAGGACCTCAAGGCCATCAATTTTCGTTCATGAAATTCCTAAGAGTATTAGGAAAAAAATTTCCTTCTCCCCCCTCTCTCCTTCTCTCTCTTTCTCTCTCTCTCTCTCTCTCTCTCTCTCTCTCTCTCTCTCTCTCCTCATCATTCTATGGTTTTGGGTGTGTGCCATCAGAGGCACGAGATTTCCGGTGCTTCCTTTCTAAAACTTGTTCAACAAAGAAGTGCTTGATTATTTACTACAATGATCAAGAGATATGTAAACTTTAAAACCCTTTATGAATTTAGAAATTAGTAGGGCACTCCTAGGGTTCTTAATGTTCAATTGTTTGTTGCAATCAATAGAGAAAACTTAGATCCAATAGGTTGCATGTGAACTTAGGGCTAAGTTTTTCTGCCACATAATTTTTGTAACCTATAAAACCTATCGGTGGTATCAGAGCATTGTTTTCAATTGATCGTGTACAATGTTGAATAGATCAAAATTAAGGTTTACAGAAATTAAACCCTCAGGAGGAATTTTTGAAAATTGCTAGGTTCTTGAAACCATAGCCTCCACCCTTAGAATTTTTGAAATATGCTAAGGTTTCTTGAAACCCTAGCCTCCCATAACCCTTTTTGAAAATTGAGGATCCCCTTTATGGTTTACCTTGTTTCCTTATTTGTTATTTTTAAAGCCTTAAAATTTGAACAATTAAAACCTGATAAAGCCTAGCCATATTTTCGAAAATTAAGGGGTTTTGGATTAGGATTAAATTTGAATTAATTTTATTAATTGATTAATAGTAAATAATTATTTAATCCACAACTTATTTAATTAATTTACTTAATTGTTTAATTAAAGATTAGGATAAATCATAACTGGTTAATATTAATTAACCAAAAAAAATTAATTTAAATAATTAATATTGAACCTCATATTTTAAAAAGGTTTTTAAATATATCTTATATATTATTATTAAAAGTTAACTAGAAAAGTATCCCGTGCTCAGATTTTTTTTTACATTTCTTTACCTATAGTAACAATGTAGTTACATTTCTATACACATAATTGCAACATCCTTACAATACTTTTCTATACTTATATTTCTTTACATAAAAATAGGAGCTATGTTATAAAGCCAAGACATTGGATGTAAATTGTTGTTATAGGTAATGCATTGATGGCTTTATACAAATGATCCGCGACAACAAACAAAAGTCATCGATATTTATTCACCAGATTATTGATTTAACCACTCAACGAACCTGAGATCTATAATTGTGATTTCTTCATGGCCATCTTTTCGTGGAATAGACTCATGTAGCTCTATTCTACACCACCCCCAACAATTAAAGCTATGTCTTCTTCATTTTTGTCAAACAAACAAAATAGCCCTCTCGTGTGTATAAACATCATTTTTCTTCATTTCCATTTTCTTGGACTTTCTGCCATGTCTTTCAATAACTCCATAAGCTACATTTCCACTACAAAAGAAAATAAAAACCAAAAATTAGTTTCTTTACAAAGTCAAAGGGTTTAATCTCTTAAAAGTCAAATGTAACATCCCAAAATTAAAGACCGAATAAGTTATTATAAAACCAACAGTATAAAAACATTCATAATAACATCCTATGTCAAAACCAAAGTGTCAATGATCAAATCATGTTATCATAAAACAATATCAGAGTGTAATCCCAAAGATGTCATGTACAGAAAACATAGTGTGATGCGCTGCGATCGAGGCGGCTCCTTTCCTTTGAAACCAAAGTACGTGAAACCAAAACTGAAACTGTAAGCACGAAGCTTAGTGAGTTTCCCCATCATACCACATACCATACAATGAACATACTGCGAGGCATATCTGGATGCCCGACCTACCCTGCTGAGCATATTTGGGTGGTCAACCTACCCATGTTAGACATACCGGGGTGCGCGGAATACCCTTGCCAGGCATATTTGTGTGCCCGACCTATCCTGTTAAGCATATATGGGTGCTCCACTTACCCTGCCAGGCATATCTAGGTGCCCTACCTACCCTCCGGTTTATTTCAACCGGTTACGGGGACTATTTACCCCTACCACTACCACATAATAACATAGCATAACATATTGTCAGGCATATCTTGGTGCCCGACCTACCCTCCAGTTTATCTCAACCGGCTACAGGGTCTAACCTACCCCCTAGCACTATCACATAATATCATAGTATACTAGTTCATAAAGCATGACAGATAGTGGCATACTAGAAAATTATCACAAAGACAATCGTCTCAACTATAATCAACTAGGAGTGGGCCGGTATTGGTGCTTTCGACCCACTTCTACTGGAAGGTGACTCACCTTGTAATGCCAAAGTCCCGCAGACAAAACCCTAGATGCTGGATGACAGATTCCCGAAATGTCAACAACAAAACAACACCCAATTAATAATTCGGTCCTAACATATAACCATAAGTCCTTGGAGTAAAAGACTACTTTACCCCATCTTAGCTTGATTCAAGCCCAAGGCCCAATCTGAAGGCCTAAAAGTCAAAATAGGAATCAAAGCCTAACATATGGCCTAATTTTCCAAATTAGGCACCAACCTTTACATGGTCTTACCCTAAAACCAAACCATTTATTCTATTCCAAACGTTTAACTTTCTAGTGGTCCAATATCTCATAATCATCAAGGCCCAGTTATAGGCCATCTATGGCCAAGTTTTCCAAATTGGGCCCAAACCTCTCACATGGGCCTTACCCTAAATCCCATCCAAATATTCTAGTCTATACGCTTGTTCTTGGGTGGCCCATTAATAGCCTAATCACCAAAGCCTAACAGAAAGACCCAATTTAAGACCCAAGGAAGATTAGGGTTTTCACATTAAATGAAGATTAGGGTTAAGTGTTTCTTACTTAACCCATTAAGGATTTAATCCATTAAGTTCATCAATCTACTAGGTCAACCATATAGTGTGGTCGGGCTTAATACATAATCCCAATCCGGTTGTTCAAAATGCGGGTACCGACAATCCAAAGCCCATATATCCAAAATTAGGGTTTTCTAAACTGTAATTAGGGTTTCTAACCTAATCACAACCCAATTAGTCCAATGGTCAGATTTTAGGTTGATTAATGTTTTATTAGGTCAACTAGGGTTTCATTAGGTCAACTTGGGTTAAATAAGTCGGGCAGCACCCACTACCACCTCGGGTAGTGGTGGTCCCCGACAGCTCACGGTGGTGGTTATGGTTCTAGTCAAATGATTTCCTAACATCCCAAAAGAAAACTAAACACAAGAAAAAGCACATTTCCACCCAACACGACGGCTGGTGGCGGCAGAAGGCAGCATCCACCACCTCATGTTGGTGGATCTGAGTTTCATGATTATTCTGTCACCCATCACAATTATACAATGAAATATCCCAAAAATAAAAACACACATAATAAGATAAACACACACACAACCACCCTTGTGGTGGTACAAGGTGGCAACCACCACCTCACGGTGGTGGTGGTGGCTTTTCTTGTGAAGTCCGACTAAGAAACACATGCCTACAAACTGAAATACGCACACAAAAAACGTCTTTTGCTCAGAAATGAACACGACCACCCACCTCACGGTGGCATACGGAGGCAACGATGACATGAGATGGTGGAAGAAACAACGATACCACCAACGGTCATGTCGTTTGGAAGCAGCTCAAGGTGTAACAACAACACACGAAAGCAAAAGATACCTTCAACTGAGTTATCCACAAGAAACAACCGATAAATTTGTCTTCAACGGAACTGGGCACTGGCAGTCCCAACAGAGCTGAGATGCACCGACGACGAACAGAAGCAGGAGGAGGAGTGAATACGGCACGGGAGGTGGCGTTTAGCTGAGAATCATCGGTTTCTCGGAGACATAGGCTGAAAGAAAACGATTCACGACGTCCGGCAATAGGACAAAGGCAGCGGTGGCACCATCGGTCGGAGATTGCGGTGGCAGGAAACGTCTTCAACAATGGTGGCGATTGAAAGGTCACACCCAATGGTAGAGACAGGCTCCTTAGGGTTAGGGTTTGGATGGGGGCGACGGGTTATATACCCTGAGCCCCATAAAACATTATCCCATAACAAAAGAAATGGTCCCTCCTTCTCCATTTTCTTTCAAAATGAATCCATAATTTACCCCACCCCAGCCATCCAAAATCCCTTCAACTTAAGTGCTTATGTTAACAAATGGCCCCTCCTCTACAAAACCTTTTCAACTTTGGTCCATAGTTTACACTTTAGCCCCTACCTCCAAGAATCCTTTCATAATATGTCTAATACTTACCAAATACCCCGTGTCTTCTAAAAATCTTTACAAAATAATTCCCAAAATTACACTTTAACCCCCGAATAATCTAAATTATAACATTTGGCTCCCCAAAACCAACATCCCACTAAATAGTATGGATTTTAGGGCTACTATTCTTTCATCAATTTGTATATTTCTTTATTTAATAAACGGAGAGTTATAACTCTCTCCCACTTAAATTAGATTTCGTCCTCAAAATTATTCCTTACATGCCAAACGACTTGAACAACATGGCCACAAGCCCGAGCATAACCTAGCCTTTCCAAGGCAACCAAAATCATCCCTTGAAGGGTTCTAAAACCCAAAGATGAACGAATTCCTTGCACATGATTACAAGTACTCCGCCTGAAATCTGTAGTGTCGAGATGGTTGTCTCACTGACAGACCACCTATGTTGAGCTTTACCAAGCTTAATCTTCCTCGAATGACCGACCAAATGCACAATTCCAGCCTTGATCATCTCGATGCTACCATTAGGAACAAAATCACTGACCATAAACAACTACAGAGCACTTAAACTTGATAGAAGGCTAAGATAATCCTTCGAGTAGAAGATCTATTGATGTGTGTTGAATGCACTAGTTTTAATACTAACAAACTTAAATAAAAACAAACACATGCAGGCAGGCAGTGGACCTATCGATAGTAGTTTAGTTTAAGCAAGTAGGATATCGGACACATGGAACGGTAACAGCTAAAATTAATATTAATATTATATAAATAAAACAATCAATTAAAATGGGTGGGTGGGGTTTCTCTAGTTTTTCAAGAGTAGAAACTTAAACAATTAACTAACACACAAATTAAGCAACTAACAGCTAAAGTAGATAAACAATCACTAAATTCAATAATGGAGAAGACTTCTGTTTAGGTTCGATTCATTTACTCCTATGGTTTATTTTATAGCAATTGCAATGGATTAATTGTTATTGTCTACCAATTAGTGCGATTAGGTTCACGTTCGCTATTATTAATCCTTAGAAAACAAATTAATTCAAACAGTGGCCAATTGGTTAAACTAATGAGTTTCCTAGTTTACTCATTCGAGTTAAGTAAGACTTGTAATTAGCTAATCAAATTAATAATTCAGTTAACCTCTTGTTGATGGTTCGTCACACAAGGCTCATACATTAATTTACCTATTTTCTTGTTAACACTAGCTTCATGTTCGCTATTCCTAGGCATATAACAATGTTCTCTCATAAATCATATGGGATTAGCAATTAAGAGATGTTCATGCAACTTAATATGTTGTTTAATTAAGAGAAAATAGTTGTAATTAACACATAAGGTTCTTTAACAAGCTTAACAAAACAAAATCACCAAATTAAATTAATCCAATCATAAAATCAAACCATATTCATAAAGGCATCTATCTTAAGCAGAAGTTATGAGTTTTTAGCTCATAATTAAAGTAGAAAACAACTCAAAAACGAAATCAATTGATGCAAACATAGTTTAAACAAAAGATTAGGTAAAGAGTACACTTGATTTTCCTTGATCTCCCCAAAATCGAATTGTTAGACTTGATCTTCAAGTTACAGAGCCTTAGCAGCAACTTGAATCGCAATTTTATCCCCAAGGGTTCCATAGAGAGGTCACAAATTCTTGAATTAAACTCCCTTCCATAGTTTCTGAAAACAGGGCCTACTTGTCAGGTTTAGTGACTGACTTGGTCAGTCCACCACTTAATATCCGTATACGATAAGGACTCTTGCTGGATTGTGAATCGTCGAGCCTACTCGGCGAGTAAGCACCCAACTCGCCGAGTTCTTCAAGATTTTTTTCCTTTCTTTCGTCTTTCTTCAATTTCCGAGCCTCCTATCGCTTTTTCTGCTTCCTTTTGCTTCCGAGCTCATCTTTTAGGCTACAAATACATTTTAAACATATTTAATTATATTTTATTCATAATTTGTAATAAAATAGCCAAAAAGTATGAACATATCATCTATCCCTGCAACAATTAGACTCAAACGAAAGTTGCACAACAGAGTCAAATCAACTACTTTCAGATTATTTAATCCCACTGCGAGTGACTTATCACTTCCCAATCAATCAGTTACTACATCCATACATGAAATCCAAAAACACCAATACTACTTGATACATTGGAACTACCCAAAACTTTGATATACTTGAAACATTGAACTGCCTGAAGCCCTGAAATGCCTCCCGACTGCTTCCAAACCCCACCAAGACCTCCCTGGTCTCAATTCGTCTGTCAGTTGTCTAAGATACTGAGTTCCTACCTAGTTACTGAGCCAAAGGCTCCCATACAGCCGCCCCACGCGACTTTCGAACAAAATCCTCATCTGTCGACAGTTTCCATTAGTTATCTTACCACTATGGCCCTAATGACCTCTTGATCCAACTGATCAAATCCATACATCAAATTCTGACGCCACCAATCCATGGCTGAAAGTAATCGCTACATAACTAAAGGTAGCCGTATATCACCACATGACCACATGCGGTCCATTTCTTCCTTGTTTCCATGACTGCATTGGTGACCCTACGACCTTATCACTGACTCAACCAGATCTAACCCATTTGGGTAGTTCTGTAACCCTATCCGTTGATTCCATGCCCTCACTTTTGCACCCAAACTGATGGGTACTACTGTTCTTCTCGTGATCTAACATCACTCCCATACTATCTATCAACCTAGTGAAAGCTACGGCTACCCCCACGGCTTACAACACTCTAACACTATCTGACCACTTTGTGAATGCTACGGCTACACCCGTAGACTTACAACACCTCCAACACTATCTGACAACCTTGTGAACGCTACGGCTACAACCACATACTTACAACACTTCTATCACTATCTGACAACCTGGTGAATGCTACGGCTACACCCGTAGACTTACAACACTTCCGCCACTATCTGACAACCTTGTGGATGCTACGGCTATACCCGCAGACTTACAACACTTTTATCACTATTTGATAACCTGGTGAATGCTACATCTACACCTGCAGACTTACAACGCTTTCCATGCTAACTGACTACTAGTGAATGCTACGGATATCCCACAGTCTTATATCATTTTCCATGCTGACTCCACCGTTGACCATGTTCTTACCGCTAATTACTAATCTGAACACACCTAAGGTCAAGCATACATACACAATTTAATATCCCAAGTTGAACTCATGTCCTAACTTAAGTCCCTAATCTGTTTCCTGAGGCTTGTTATCTGATGCCAAGGAAGGCGTGAACCAAATGTTGGAATGTTTTCCGAACTCCCAACTCACAATCCTTAGTCTAGACGACCACTCGACCGCCTTTCTCCTTATCGGGACGCAAAACTCATCCTAGTTTCACACTTATTTCTGCTCTTGGATACCTGATCAATTATCCCTTAATCATATCATACTAAGTCTTCATGGCACATGAGGAATGAAGGATTCCCAATCCTTCTTACTTCCTAACAGTCCACTGTCAACAATTATGACAACCTGAAATTTCTATCTTGTAAAGCCCATCAATTCAATCAAAATTCAGACTTGTTTCTGCTATCTTTTAGCATTGTTAAGGGTTTGTTTGAGTATTCTAAGCCTAGTACATTCAAGGATTGTGTGTTAGGATGTGTTAACTAAAGTTCATTGTGTTACATTCAAGCCGAAAACTCCATCACAAGGATTTTATGGCCGTAAACTCTTGGCAGTCGTGAAAATTTCCCTATATAATATACTTCCTTCATTATTTCTTCACTTCTCACATCTTCAAGTCAAGAACACTCATTTCTCTCTCAAGTATTATCAATAACACTTCCTTTTCTCTTCAAATTTGTAAGTGATTCTTCCATTGTTTCTTGATATGCTTCTTGATCTTGTGAAACCCTTTGATTTCATCCATGAATTCAACTCTTTTGGGTTAGATCTTCAAGTCTTCATCTTTTCACCAAGAACACCAAGAACACATACTTGTTCTTCGTGGACGTGAACCCCCAAGGACTTCCAAATCGTAAGTATCCTTTCCATATTCTTGTTTCCCATTAAAAACTCTTGAAGCCTCATGAAACAAACACCCTTTTAGCATGAATCAAGAACCAAAATGCATAAACTTCAAGATTTTATGGCCATAAACCCTTCTTAGCTCATGAGGTGGCCGTGAACCCTTCATCCATTGGTCGTAAAACCATCATAGAATCAATCCTTGGCCGTGAACACATCCTTGTGTGGTCGTGAACATCCTTTTTACAATCATATATGATTGTAACACTTCATTCCAAGTGTTTCCTAGTCCCTAAGGTTGTTCCCCTACATGGTTAGTTGTTATATACACTAATTATATACATATATGTTTCATTATATGCTTAATAGGATTCGTTTTTCTCAAGAAATCACTTGGCATACTTAGCATCCTATATCGATCTTTCATTCAAATCACTCACTATAGGTGAGTTGATACCCCTAACTTATCTCATAAATGATTTTAAATTATTTTATGGGGGGAATACCAGTAGAAAACATTATAGTTATACTATCAATCATATGTAATTTATATCTATCAAACAAGAGGATTTCTTATACTTCAAAACTGTGTTATCAAACAAACTGTTTCAAATCATTTTATAAATTGACATCAAGTCATCAATAACCATTCAAATGGTTAAAACTATTTTATATAAACTCTTTATCGTTTTACAAAACTCCTTTAAACTTATACATTGTCAAAATCATGTCTATATATATATATATATATATATATATATATATATATATATATATATATATATATATATATATATATATATATATAGTTATATAAATAAGGTTGAAAGGGCTTAGGACTGATAACTTGCTTTATTTCCTATTCCTTGTTTGGTTGTAGACTTAAGGTATCGATTGTTTGTCCAAGTGTTGTTTGAATCTTAGTTATATATTATGTATATGTATGTAGATATAAAAGTTCTTCTAATCAGTTCAATACCTTTTGGTAGCAAAGGTGTAAAAACATGATTAGTCATTCAAACAACAGTACTAGTAAACTATAATAGATATAGTTTAGAGGATTACTACTCATTATTTCTAGAACAAAGAATCTTACAAGAATCAGTTCATACATGAGTCAGTTCAAACATACTATAACAAGAACAGAAAGAACATACTAGACACTAGAACAGAAGGAACATACTATACACTAAAACAGAAGGAACATACTACACTAATACAAGAACAATATAACATTAATGTGAGCCAATACTTCATGGCATGGCAATATACTGTTGTGTCACGTTTTGTAACCAGAGTCTCCTGGAGGGAGAGCATGAATTTGTGTGTAGATGTATACGGGATTGACCAACCTACACCTTGTTGCTAGCTATAGTGGGACCTGCAGGTCTACGGGTGACGATTGTCATACCATTTCGACGTTTTGATCGTTGTGTTTTACTAGTCAATCAAGTAAGGTTATAATCTCATAACATTTTACCTTGGTAAACAATTGGTTTAAGGTAGTTATTACAATGGTAGTTACTATATACAATACTACTATGCATATTCATTTTCCCATTACATTCATATAGTGATCTTCTCGCATAAACGGAAATGTAAACTATTTTATGGTAATGATGGTCATAATTGGGGAAAAACACTCACTTTTACAAAAGAACAAACATACAAAACAGTCGGGTCTTGGTAGAAGACTACATTTCATTATAAGTAGAAAATATAGGATTTTCTAGGAGATACAAACATTTACATCAAACTCTTACAAACATTTACATCAAACACTTACAAACACTTTCTTCAAACTTGTACAAACATTTGACACTAAAATACTTATGATCTCACCAGCTTAACTGCTGATCTACTCTTTCAAAATAACTTGTATTCTCAGGTCACGAGTAGACAGGTACACTGGACCAGGTTTTGAGAAGACGGAGCACATTCGAGACTCGTCTTTTATTTTGATTCATATTTTGGTGTCTTTAAAACTATAAACAGAACACACTTGTATTAAATTATATTATTAATGCAATGGATGATGTTGTTGCTTGTTTACTATTATGCATTGTTATGATACTATACATGACGTCCTTCGCCGCCGAACCTTTTCGCGGTTCTGGTTTGGGGGTGTGACAACAACCTACGCTCACCCATGTTAGCGATCAATTACCCGTTAAACCCTAAGATCTTCCATCCTCTGAAATCTTGAAGAGTACTCTTGAATTTTGGTCTAGTCCGATACATCAATCCACCTCTCATGCTACTATAACAACTCCTTAAGTTCCCATGTTGGCGACTAGAAACCTTAACCTTTACTGTGGCTAACTGATCCTTGTAGAACCACTGAACTCTAATCAAAATGACCAATGAAAAATACAATTCCCTTGGAACATCTAGTGGTCAAACATCCATGAGACCACACCCGTATCCTCCTTCTACCAGTCCTCTCTTTAAGCATTGGTAGTGCTAGAACCCATAAGTACTCCTATAGGCCACCGTCGCTCATACCGAAATAGATGATGACGCCACTATATCTCGTCGATACAGGTGGACTAGCTTGATGGAGCTAACCACATGCCTTCCACATAATACCCCTGACCAATCTCTACTACGAACCGAGAGAACACTGAACACCCCGATGCAACAAAAAGGGAACGACCTTTTACTAACTACTCAATATTTCATGATATGCAATTGGCATATGAAATTTCTTGAAAACACAATTGAAACATAAGCAGAAGGTTGACCCCATAGATTAATTTACTCAAATTTCATGCAAGAAAACAACCATAAAATATGGATAGAACTGATAAGAGCAAAAGGTACATACCCGTAACGTAACCTATTGTAATCGTTGTGACATCCTCATTTTCACGGTGAGAAAAGACCGATTTTGTTTATGCTTTGTTTAAAAATCAGAGTAATATTTTAAATAAAAGTGTTGCAGAATTTGTCCCAAAACAAAATATGATAAAGATTTATCAAAAGCATTTCCATAGAAATGTATTTTATTTAAAAAGACTCGGGATGTCATGTTCGATACAGATCATAAGCATAAACAATACAACATAGGCTTTTTGACATTATTCCATATTTACAGGCCTAAAATCCATCAATCTCTCAACCCAAGAGATCACATCTATGCTCATGCGCCACTACCTGTAATACAAGAAACTGAGTCGGTCAGGCTTGGGATCCTGGTGAGCACATTGGGTTTTCAACCCACAATAAATAAGCTATTAGCTTTATCAAACCAAACAAACCCGATTACCCATTCCTGTTATCCTCACTTTACGTCCCTAAAACATCTAACACAAGGGACCTAGTCTAAGGACTACCATCAGGATGGACACTACTGCTAAGGGGATTCCTCAGCAATAAATGGCCTTAAGGTAACCATGTGGAGGATGGAGTACATCTGGTGAGCACACAGTTCAAATAAACACCTGCAGGTTGCGAGCCTGCTAGTGTTCCACTCGACTGTCTAGAATAGTCCGTGGTCGTCATCTATACTCCGCTAGATGATTGGGTCATCAATAACATCTATAACGAGGCCTCTCATTATTTTATTTTGTCGCAGAACAACTATTACATCTACCCATGTTTTTGATGGGTTTTAGCCATAAGAACTTTCCTATGTACGCATGCAAAACCCTAATGCTTGGATCTAGGCTTTCTAATTAAACATGCTTTGAATCCAAGACTTCTAATGGCTAATTAGGTTAAATAACAACATTGAAACAGATCTAGAATCATACCTTTGAGTTCCTTGTTGATCTTGTTATCTTGGAGCTTCTAGAGTCACAAATGTCACTCCTCTAATGGCTTACAAACACCAATAGCAAGCAAGATGATTTAGGAGAATGGAGAAGGGAGGAATTCGGCCAGAGTATCTCTACTTTAGATGGTGTGTCGAATTCCCTCACCCCTAGGGTCTATTTATACTTGTAGACTCCTTAAGGGTTACAACCTAAACCCTAATTGGATAACTTAGACTTTAAGTTGATCCATATCCTTTCCTTGATAACCCTATGGACGATTTTGGCTTATCCAAGCCCTAGAAATCGTCCATCCTATCTAGGATAAGGATTTATAGTCTAAAGTTTAACTATCAAACAATTAACAGTTTATACCCTCTTATTTAATTAAAATCTTTAAGTCACCAAATTAATTCCAATTAATCTATGACTTATATTAATCAAATAACCATATATTATTCCTTATAATATTTACTCTCTTTTAACAAATCATCCATCAAGTTGCTATGGTGAAGGCAACCCAAAAGGACCACGCACAACCGGATCAAATACTTGCCTAATATAGTTGCAGCCTTAGACACTATTCCAACAGTCTCCCACTTGGATAAGTCTAGTAACTATACAAGTACAGTTCGGTTTGCAATCGTAGCTCTCAAAGACGCTGTCAACTCTGATCTAATCAATCTTGTCCTTTAGATAAGGGATCGTACAGTCCTCTGTTAGATATCATTCCGACAATCCTATGGAATGGTTAGTCAAGCATTTGATTTCTCGATCTCTGATTTATTTGACATAGAACTTAATCAAACACATCAATTCAGTTCTGACCGGGCCTGACACATAGGTCAAATCAAATCATCGAGTGGCCAAGATATCTCTTCTACCCTCTTAGGATAAAATTTACAGATAAACTTCGACTTATATGCATTTACTTATTCATTAACCAACTATACACAACAATGCGTTTTATAACAACGAGTTACTGATGCGTTTTCGCATTATCAATGTACAATAAATTAACAAATAATAAATCATATATCTAGGTTTTAAGACTATATGATATTATCGTCTTGCGATCACCCTTTTATATCGTATTCCATAAGGTGATTCCAGCAAGCGCGGGTTTATTCCAATGCTCAAAACCAGTTCATAAGCACTCATGAATGTTGCAGCAACCCTTGCTATGTCTAACACCATTTAGACATTCTACACACCAATTCATGACAATCTTCATTCATATATACTCCCAACATATGAACGATTGTGGACCATTTGAATAATTCGATTATTCCTAATAAACTCAATTATTCTGGAAGTCAAAACATGCAAAGTGAAACAATAGTTAAACAATTAACATGTGACAGTAACTTTACTCATAAATAAAACTCCTTTATTTAATCATCAACTGTTAATTACATTTATTTATTATACGTTTCTAATACTATCTAATCTATACTAATATCATCCTTCAGCCCAATACTCCTAGCATGCTGCAAGTGCTTAACCCTACTCAGTCCCTTCGTAAGCGGATCTGCTGGGTTATCTTCTGATGATATCCTCTTCACTACGAGTTGTCCTTCTTCTACACGATGTCTAATGAAGTGATGTTTTCTGTCGATATGTCAAGATCTACCATGATCCCTCGGTTCCTTGGTCAAGGCAACCGCACCTTCGTTATCACAGAAAATCTCCATGGGCTCTTTTATGGCCGGCACAACTCCAAGATCACCAATGAAGTTCTTTAGCCATATTGCCTCCTTCGACGCTTCGCTCGCTGTGATGTACTCTGATTCGCACGTTGAATCAGCTACGGTTTCCTGCTTGGAACTTTTCCATGTCACTGCTCCTCCATTTAGGGTAAAGACCCAGCCCGACTGCGAACGATAGTTGTCCCTGTCGGTCTGAAAGCTGGCATCACTATACCCTCGCACCTTCAAGTCATCACTCCCTCCAAGGACTAAGAACCATTCTTTCGTCCTCCGAAGGTACTTAAGGATGTTCTTCACCGCAAACCAATGTGCTTTGCTAGGGTTCCCTTGATATCTGCTAACCATGCTCAAAGCGAAGGCTACATCAGGGCGGGTACAAGTCATAGCGTACACGATTGAGCCAACTGCGGAAGCGTATGGTACTCGGCTCATTTCTGCTATCTCAGCTTCGGTACTCGGACTTTGAGTCTTACTCAACTTGGCATTTCCTTGTATCGGTAATTCTCCCTTCTTTGAGTTTTCCATACTAAAACGTTTTAGTACCTTCTCTAAGTAAGTATTCTGACTAAGTCCAATTAGTCTCTTACTTCTTTCTCTTACAATCCGTATTCCCAAAATGTAAGAAGCCTCTCCGAGGTCCTTCATAGCGAAACACTTCCCGAGCCAGGACTTGACCTCCTGTAGAGTCGGGATGTCGTTCCCTATGAGTAATATGTCATCGACATATAGAACGAGAAAGCTTACTATACTCCCACTGGCTTTGACATATACACAAGATTCGTCTTCGCTTCGTACAAATCCAAACTCTTTGACTTTCTCATCGAAGCAAAGATTCCATCTGCGAGACGCTTGCTTAAGTCCATAAATGGACTTCTCAAGCTTACACACTCTATTCGGATGCTTCGGATCCACAAACCCTTCTGGCTGAGCCATGTAAACATCCTCAGCCAACTTTCCGTTAAGGAAAGTGGTCTTGACATCCATTTGCCAAATCTCATAATCCTGAAATGCGGCAATTGCTAGCATCACTCTAATAGATTTAATCTTCGCAACTGGTGAGAAGGTCTCATCATAGTCAACTCCGGGAGTTTGAGTAAAGCCCTTCGCGACCAATCGCGCCTTATATGTGTGTATGTTCCCATCCACGTCGGTCTTCTTTTGAAGATCCATTTGCACCCAACGGTCTTACGTTCGGGCACATAATCAACCAAATTCCAAACTTGGTTATCGTACATGGATTGGATCTCGCTATCCATTGCCTCTTTCCATTTCGCAGACTCCGGGCCTGCCATGGCTTCCTTATAGCTATTAGGTTCATCAAGATTTACTAGTGTACCATCACTAATATACATGTCCCCTTCGGTAGTAATATGAAAACCATAAAACTGGGGTTGAACTCTAAATCTTTCGGAACGTCTAAGAGGTAAAGATTCGTCAATCGGTTCAACCGGAGTTTCCTCCTCGGGTTGAATGCCAGCGGTAGAGGTTCCTTCATCTATTGATTCTTTAATCTCTTCAAGTTCGATTTGCCTCCCACTGTCTCCTTGGCTTATGAGTTCTCACTCTCGGAAAACTCCTCTCCTCGCAACAAAGACAACATTGTCTTTCGGTCTATAGAAGAGATATCCAAAGGATGTTTGCGGGTAGCCGATGAAAATACATCGCTCACTTCGAGGTTCAAGCTTGTCGTGAGTATCTCGTCTTACGAAAACCTCGCAACCCCAAACCTTGATATGTGCCAACGAGGGAGCTTTCCCTGTCCACATCTCGTGAGGTGTTTTGGCAACCTTCTTAGTAGGGACTCGGTTAAGGATATAGGCGGCAGTCTCTAAGCCATACCCCCAAAAGAAGATTGGTAGTGAAGCACGACTCATCATAGAGCGAACCATATCCAATAAGGTTCGATTACGCCTTTCTGCCACACCATTCAACTGCGGTGTCCTAGGAGGCGTCAATTGCAAAACTATTCCACACTCCTTGAGATAATCGTGGAATTCAAGACTTAGGTACTCTCCTCCTCGATCGGATCGAAGCATCTTGATTTTCCTGCCCAATTGATTCTCCACTTCATTCTTGAACTCTTTGAACTTTTCAAAGGTGTCTGACTTTTGCTTGATTAAGTAGATATACCCATATCTACTATAGTCATCGGTAAAAGTCACATAGAAGCGGTTCCCATCCTTCGTGGTTGATCTAAAGGGTCCACATACATCGGTATGTATTAGGTCCAATAGCCCCTCACCCCTTTCACAAGTACTCGTGAAGGGTGACTTAGTCATCTTTTCAAGTAAACAAGACTCGCATGTGTCATCTTCCCTAAGGTCGAATGACTCCAACACTCCATCCTTTTGGAGTTGTGCTATGCGTTTCTTGTTGACATGTCCAAGGCGACAATGCCACAAGGATGCTTTATCCATACTAGTGGAAGAATCAATATTCAACACATCATTTCCTAAGTTATCAACAATCATAACAGTTTCATATATTCCATTACATGGTATAGCTTCAAAGTAAAAGACACCATTTAGATAAGCCAAAATAGAACCATTCTCATTATTAAAAGAAAATCTAAATCCTTGTCTATATAAACCATGAAATGAAATGATGTTTCTAGCCATTTCTGGTGAATAGCAACAATTGTTCAAATCTAAAACCAAACTATTCCTAAGCACTAAAGAATACACTCCAATCTTGGTCACAGGCGACGATCTTCTGTTCCCCATGATTAGATTGATCCTTCCTTTCTCTACATCCCTACTTCTTCTTAGTCCCTGCACATTAGAACAAATGTGATAACCACAACCGGTATCAAGAACCCAAGAAATAGCATGATTAGAATCGTTAGATTTGATTGTGTATATACCTGCGAAAGATGGCTTGATCTTTCCTTCTTTGATTGCTTGCAGGTAATCCGGGCAACTTCTCTTCCAATGTCCTATCTTGTGGCAGTGGTGGCACTCTGCCTCTTTTGGGTTAGAGCAGGGCTTAGCGGGATCAACTTTGGTCCCACTAGAAGAGACAGCATCTCGGGCTTTCACCTTGCGATAGTTATTTGATGAAGCTTTCCTCTTCTTTCCCTTCCCTTGACCAATAGCCAAGACAGGAGCAGCGGACGGATTGGGAGTTGGTGCAACAAACTTGTCCTTGAAGTTGCTCTCAACGACCCTCAAGAGACCTTGGAGTTTGCTTAGGGTGACCTCTTCTTTGTTCATGTGGTAGGTCATCCTAATTTGGTTGTACATCGGAGGCAAAGAGTGAAGCACCATATCGATCGCCAAGTCTTCACCGAAGTCAACATTTAACTTGCGAAGGCGGTCGACATACCTTTGCATCTTTTGCAGGTGCACGGTAAGAGATTCTCCATGACCCATCTTAGCGGAGATCATGTTAGTGAAAATCTCATAACGCTCTTGTCTCGCGTTTTGGTGGTATATCTCCAACAAGTCTTGATGCATCTCGTATGGATACATGTCCTCGTAGGACTTTTGGAATTCGGAGTTCATGGTGGCGATCATGATGCAATGTACCTTCGTTGCATCTCGCTCATGAGTTTCAAAGGCGGTGATTTCTTCGGGAGTAGCAACTTCGGGGTTGATTTTCTCGAGCTTTTCATCGAGGACATACTCTGTATCCTCATAGCGAGCAATGGTGCGAATGTATCTTATCCATTCGCTAAAGTTCGTTCCATCGAAGGTGACCTTTTGGCAAAGGCTCATCAACGTGAAAGAACTAGCAGCAGCGTTGTTTGCGTTCGACATCTTCAATTAGAAAAGGACAAAGATAGATTAGAATAAGAATCCCTAATTATCACCCAATAAGAAAAATTAGGGCTAGGATCCAACAATAACATTTACATACTAGAAAAGGGATGTCGTAATCTAACATGCAAATAAATTGAAGGTAAGTGAATGACGATTCACTAATTCTCCATTACAAAACTTGAACTATTAGTCCTAAGTGTTTTTGAGAATTCCTAGGTTCGGATGAGATTCATTGAACTATTCAATGGCATGTTTAAATCTCGATATGCCCCTCTTGTATGTGACTGGGATGCCGAGGATCACAAAGCGGGTGTGAATTACCATGCAAATTCACATGGTGCCTTCATTGTAACGATCACCTATTCGATGTGCCGGTAAACCACACACGCTCCATCGAACTATGATAAACAATGAATCACCCTTTGCCACCTTCGCTTAGAACCAATTAGTGTGCCGGTAAACCACACATGCTCCACTAACTTCTTAGCAAGGTGCAAAGTGTAATTTCATGGGATTGAATCAATTCACTTTTCCTAAAGTAACTAAGATTGGGAAATTTTTAAAATGTGTAGTTACTTTGTATTTCTTATTATACTTTTAATGAGAAGATGAGGTTGCCCTATCCTACCCGTTCGGCTAACGACCCTCCACCAATCAAGCAAGCGGTGGGTGTGAGTGTACACCCATTAAGCGTCATTTTATAGGCCGCAACCTTATACCCACCTTATAGATCGGCTTCGTGAATGAGGCCTACTAACGGTAAGACTAGCATTTAGTTATACATATATATATTATTCTAGTAATATCATATTAGTATAGGGTTGTATTTTAAAACCTTTTAAAATCTAGGGTTTGAAATTTAAGTTGTCTAAATTAAAACTTTTAATCACAAATATAAATTTCAAAACTTTAGGGTAGGTTTTAAACATTTAAAACATGAAGGATCAAATAACAAATAATTCCAATTAACAATTAATATCCTAATCATCTTTGTTTGATTTATCCAAGATTTCTTTTAAGATAATTATCAAAATAATTAATCATTTATCACATAAGGAAATTAAATATTTTATTAGATGATAAATATCATTAATTAGATCAAGATAATAGTCATATATATCAAAAAAATCGGATTAGGGTTGATCTAATATGATTAAGGTAAGTTTCCATAAGATAAACATGGAAAAATCCGGGTTTTGCCTAATCCAGACGCTCGGACTCGCCGAGTACAGGCCTACTCGCCGAGTCCACTTTGGAACTCGCCGAGTACATGACTCATAAACCCAAAATCGAATTTTGCAGGTTTGTTTCAGTTAATCAAGCAACAATTTAAAGAAAACCAAGCTAGGCTCTGATACCATTGATGGGTTTTAGCCATAAGAACTTTCCTATGTGCGCATGCAAAACCCTAATGCTTGGATCTAGGCTTTCTAATTAAACATGCTTTGAATCCTAGACTTCTAATGGCTAATTAGGTTAAATAACAACATTGAAACAGATCTAGAATCATACCTTTGAGTTCCTTGTTGATCTTGTTATCTTGGAGCTTCTAGAGTCACAAATATCACTCCTCTAATGGCTTACAAACACCAATAGCAAGCAAGATGATTTAGGAGAGAGGAGAGGGGAGGAATTCGGCCAGAGTATCTCTACTTTAGATGGTGTGTCGAATTCCCTCACCCCTAGGGTCTATTTATACTTGTAGACTCCTTAAGGGTTACAACCTAAACCCTAATTGGATAACTTAGACTTTAAGTTGATCCATATCCTTTCCTTGATAACCTTATGGACGATTTTGGCTTATCCAAGCCCTAGAAATCGTCCATCCTATCTAGGATAAGGATTTATAGTCTAAAGTTTAACTATCAAACAATTGACAGTTTATACCCTGTTATTTAATTAATCTCTTTAAGTCACCAAATTAATTCCAATTAATCTATGACTTATATTAATCAAATAACCATATATTATTCCTTATAATATTTACTCTCTTTTAACAAATCATCCATCAAGTTGCTATGGTGAAGGCAACCCAAAAGGACCATGCACAACCGGATCAAATACTTGCCTAATATAGTTGCAGCCTTAGACACTATTCCAACAGTTTTACCAAACACATTTTATAGGTATAAAATACATATACAGTTTAAATCATTGAAAACATGTATAAAACGTTCATCAAGCATAGATAGCAAGTATTCAGATAATATGCACACATAGCACGTAATTTATATAAAATACTTCATATCTATGTGTAAGCTGAAAGTAACTATGCACTCACTTGATTAGGTGGTGACTCGGTACTTGAACAGCACTTCGTTATCTCAAAACAATTTTTTTTCCTTGACCAAAAGCTAGTATTAATACCACTAGAGTTTAGTTTTAACGTTAATCGCGACTAATTATTATTACTATTATATAAGCGTTAAATAACACTCAATATAACTCATAATAATAGCCCAAATAATTATTTTAAGGTCCTAATAATGTTACTATAATTAAATAAAAAGTTATATTAAATATAGTATAGGCGTAACTCACTTACAACGGGTTTTTATTAAAAACCGGGCTTCACTGGAGCAGCGTTTCCGAGCCGAAAGCTTTTCTTCTCGGAGCCATCGGGCGCTTCGGGGCTTTCTTCTCATGATAGGGAGGTTCCCTAGACTTGGGAGGGGTTTAGGGAGGTTAGAGAGAAGTTAGAGAGAGAAAGAAAGGTTTGAAGGTGTGAGGAAATTATGAAGAGTTCATCTCTTATTTATAGGAATTGTATAGTAAAGTAGTCTCCAAGCTTCGTCCGTAACTTTTGCATACGAGCTCAATTTTTGTCTTTATTTTTACCATTGAGTTCCTAATAATGAGATCTTCAACTCTCATTTAGACTTCGTTGGCTAATTCTCATTCTATCTCGGATTTACAAACCTGTATCGAATTTGCCGCGCTCGAAAAGTAGAGACTAAGCTTCATCCATAACTTTCGCATACGAGCTCCGTTTTTGTCTGTCTTTTTACCGTTGAGTTCCTATTAATGAGATCTTCAACTCTCATTTAGACCTCATTGGCTAACTCATTCTATCTCGGATTTACAAAACTGTATCGAATTCGTCGCGCTTGAAAAGTAGAGACTAAGCTTCGTCCATAACTTTCGCATACAAGCTCTATTATCGACGTTCTTTATATCCACGTGTTGGTATGTACGAGAACTACAACTTTCATTTAGATCCCGTCGGCTAATTCTCAATCTATCTCAGATTTACAAAAATGTATCGAATTCGCAACGCTCGAAGAGTAAGGACTAAGCTTCGTCCATATCTTTCGCATACGAGATCCGTTTTTGACTGTCTTTTTATCATTTAACTCCTATTAATGATATCTTCACTTATCTTTTAGATTATTTTGGCTAAAAATCGACCGATCTAAAATTCAGATTTCGAGCTGTGCACTGCTATGCTAAATCTTAGAAAAATCATAACTTCCTCATACGAAGTCAGATTTGGATGTTCTTTTTATGCACACTATCGGTTTAACATATACTACGACTTTCGTTTAGATTGCTAAGGCTAAATATTGCTCTATCGTAAATTCACTATTTACGCCTCCCGGTATCGTGTCGGTTCCGTCGCGAAACTTCGACGGGTCATAACTTCTTCGTTATAACTCGGATTTCGACGCTCTTTATATGTACGGAAGCCTTGTAACATATAATAAAACTTGGTTGAGATTATTTATTCTTAGTAATCTTTTGTCGAAAAGTCGTTTTCAACCCCTGTTGCCTCTAAATTGACTAGCCCGGATCTACGGGCGTTACAATTATCTCCCCCTTAGGATGATTACGTCCCGAAATCATCAACGAAACAGGATTGTATAACGACTCCATACGTTATCTCTTCATCCTAGGTAATAAATATAACTTCTATGTTGCTTCGAACGAGTATCTAACTCTTGGACTCCTTGACTGCAGACGGTGCTCGGTCTTGCACCTGCTCGTTAGACTTTCAATCATGACCTTCGTGTCACAACCTCATTCTTTATCAGAGACTCCTTCTTCTTCTTAAAAAACTTAGGATAAGTTAATTTGATTACTACAATTGACCGGTGTGTCATATTCTAATGACCTATCATCGTATGTAGCAATGCTTAGACTCATGTCTCTTAGAGTCAAATTCCGGAATGGAATATGCCTTGATATAATCACATTTTAACATGTAGCATTTCTAGCTACCAACTTCTTTAACAATGAGCATGATACTTCTATTGATCGCTTTGATTTCAATCGTTTGGTTTAAGTCGGACGCTACGTCAAACTTGGTTCTCTGAACCAGGTAACCTACTCATCGTAGTCGGACTCAATGTGATATGAACACTAGGGTCGGGATAACAACAATCTTCTTAGTCATTACCAAAACAATGGTAACGACATACTTGAATAAAACAAAATCAATTACTAGTTTCTTGGTAACCTTGTGACTTTCCCTGATCCAAGTGTGAGTCCTGTGCTTCTGGTAGTATAGGCCTCTACTACCTTTCACACCTACTCATACTCATCCCAAGTATTGTCTCGTAGTTTTCCAAGTCACCATACAAGAAAATCACATAGAAACTTAACACATAAAATATCAAAACGAAGGTTTTATATTATTCCTTGAAACGATTACATGGGTGTTCAAGCTCACCCTAGATTATCCCTCTAATAGGCTACACCATATGACACTATCTACATGGCTTCTTCATAACTTAATCTCCATGTATCCATCCTCACTCCTGATTCCTTGCATCGTCATCTGCTTCGTCTAGGATCATATGGAATGCTCTTGCCTTTGGTTTTGGCGGAATGTGTGGTCTTGCCGCCTCTTTCTTTTTCGGGCAATCCTTAGCAACATGCCCTTCTTTACGACATTCATAACACACCCTTTTTGCTGGCGGTGCACTCGTTGGCGTAATGTCCCGTCTTCCCACACTTGTAGCAAGTCACTTATTCGCAACATTTCCCAAAGTGATTATTCTTGCACTTCTCGCACCATTTCACTCTGTTTCCTCCTCCGCTAAACTCCTTTGAACCAGACTTGATCTTCTTATTGGGCCTCGTAGACCCCTCAAACTTCCTCTTTTCGCCAACCTCAATCTTGTTGGCAGCTCTTCCCTTAATTATATCTTCCACAGACTTGGCAGCCCAAATAGCTGCCTCCAGAGTAGGTGCCTGACGCATTGGCACCGCATACTCCCATGGAAGTCCCTTTGCATACTTGTCGATTTTCGTCAGCTCATCCGGAACAAGGCGCAAGGCGAACTCCATCTTCTCTATGAAGTTGTTGGTGTATTCATCAATTGACATGCTTCCTTTCTTCAAGGTCAGGAACTGGTTCTCTAGCTCGAGTAAGTTTTGAGCTGAGCAGTACTTTCGGTTAAATTGCACCAAAAAATCTGCCCATGCTAGTTGCAGGGGCTTATTGGGGCTCAAAGTCTTCCCTAGGGTATTCCACCATCGAAGAGCACCCCTTCTGAATTGACGTACTGCAAACATGGTTTGTAGCTTGCCTTTGCAACCACATGTCATGAAGGCCAATTCCATCTCTGAGATCCAATCCATGACCCCTGATCGGATCTTCCTTCCCAGTGAAAGTCGATGGCTTGCAAGTTAGAAAATCTTTGTACTTGCATCCATTCCTCTCGACTCCTTTATCATGATTGTTCGTCCTAATCAACGGGGGATCAGCTTGACCAACGGTCTTGCTGTCGTTCCCTTCCTCAGACTGCCCGCCATTCAGCTCGGGCTGTTCAATAGGCATCGTAATTTCCTCTCGAGCTTGTTGAAGTAAACGTCTTGTTTCCTCCATTTGATGATCCAACATCATCTGGATCAATGCTTGCATCCCAGCTATCATGATTGGCTCGGGTGCAACTTCTACTACGACTGGTATTTGCTGTATCACTGGGGGCTGATCTCGTTTTCCATTTGCATTCACGTTTCCGCTACGGGTCCTTGCTATCTTGATCTATACACCGAATAAGGTGAATCTAGATCTTTATTTAGCATTGACGTTTAAATCATCCTTATCACTCAGAAACGTTTATATGCTAGTTCTAATAGTTAAACGCTTAGAATCCTAAACACATAAGGTTTCCAGATCCAGCCGGCAACACACCATAGATCCGAACAAATAATAGCATGTCTGGCACAAAGCATTTAGAACATAAAAGCATTTTAGGCATAATTCCTAAAATAAGCTAGTGCTCACACCTCACAATCATCGCTTAGCATTCTAAGTTTAAGTCTAGAAATCCTACAAATTCCTAGTTCGCTTAAACTAATGCTCTGATACCAACTGTGACATCCCCATTTTCACGGTCTGAAAAGACCGATTTTGTTTATGCTTTGTTTAAAAATCAAAGTAATATTTTAAATAAAAGTGTTGCAAAATTTGTCCCAAAACAAAATATGATAAAGATTTATCAAAAGCATTTCCATAGAAATGTATTTCATTTAAAAAGACTCAGGATGTCATGTTTGATACATATCATAAGCATAAACAATACAACATAGGCCTTTTGACATTATTCCGTATTTACAGGCCTAAAATCCATTAATCTCTCATCCCAAGACATCACATCTATGCTCATGCGCCACTACCTGTAATACAAGAAACTGAGTGGGTCAGGCTTGGGAGCCTGGTGAGCACATAGGGTTTTCAACCCACAATAAATAAGTTATTAGCTTTATCAAACCAAACAAACCCGATTACCCGTTCCCGTTATCCTCACTTTACGTCCCTAAAACATATAACACAAGGGACCTAGTCTAAGGACTACCATCGGGATGGACACTACTGCTAAGGGGATTCCTCAGCAATAAATGGCCTTAAGGCAACCATGTGGGGGATAGAGTACATTTGGTGAGCACACAGTTCAAATAAACACCTACAGGTTGCGAGCCTGCTAGTGTTCCACTGGACTGTCTAGAATAGTCAGTGGTTGTCATCTGTACTCCACTAGATGACGGGGTCCTCAATAACATCTATAACGAGGCCTCTCATTATTTTATTTTGTCACACAACTATTACATCTACCCATGTTTTACCCAACACATTTTATAGGTATAAAATACATATATAGTTTAAATCATTGAAACCATGTATAAAACGTTCATCCAACATAGATAGCAAGTATTCAGATAATATGCACACATAGCACGTAATTTCTATAAAATACTTCATATCTATGTGTAAGCTGAAAGTAACTATGCACTCACTTGATTAGGTGGTGACTCGGTAGTTGAACAGCACTTCGTTATCTCAAAACAATTTTTTTTCCTTGACCAAAACCTAGTATTAATACCACTAGAGTTTAGTTTTAACGTTAATCGCGACTAATTATTATTACTATTATACAAGCGTTAAATAACACTCAATATAACTCATAATAATAGCCCAACTAATTACTTTAAGGTCCTAATAACGTTACTATAATTAAATAAAAGTTATATTAAATATAGTATAGGCGTAACTCACTTACAACGGGTTTTTATTAAAAACCGGGCTTCGCTGGAGCAGCGTTTCTGAGCCGAAAGCTTTTCTTGTCGGAGCCGTCGGGCGCTCCATGGCTTTCTTCTCTTGATAGGGAGGTTCCCTAGTTTCGGGAGGGGTTTAGGGAGGTTAGAGTGAAGTTAGAGAGAGAAAGAAAGGTTTGAAGGTGTGAGGAAATTATGAATACTTCATCTCTTATTTATAGGAATTGTATAGTAAAGTAGTCTCCAAGCTTCGTCCGTAACTTTTGCATACGAGCTCCATTTTTGTCTGTATTTTTTACCATTGAGTTCCTACTAATGAGATCTTCAACTCTCATTTAGACCTCGTTGGCTAATTCTCATTCTATCTCGGATTTACAAACCTGTATCGAATTCGCCGCGCTCGAAAGGTAGAGACTAAGCTTCGTCCATAACTTTCGCATACGATCTCCATTTTTATCTGTGTTTTTACCGTTGAGTTCCTATTAATAAGATCTCGAACTCTCATTTAGACCTCGTTGGCTAATTCTCATTCTATCTTGGATTCACAAAATTGTATCGAATTCGTCGCGCTTGAAAAGTAGAGACTAAGCTTCGTCCATAACTTTCGCATACGAGCTCTATTATCGACGTTCTTTATATGCACGTGTTGGTATGTACGAGTAATACAACTTTCATTTAGATCTCGTCGACTAATTCTCACTCTATCTCAGATTTACAAAACTGTATCGAATTCGCAACGCTCGAAGAGTAAGGACTAAGCTTCATCCATATCTTTCGCATACGATATCCGTTTTCCACTATCTTTTTATCGTTGAACTTCTATTAATGATATCTTCACTTATCGTTTAGATTATTTTGGCTAAAAATCGACCGATCTAAAATTCAGATTTCGTGTTGTGCACTGCTATGCTAAATCTTAGAAAAATCATAACTTCCTCACATGAAGTCAGATTTGGATGTTCTTTATATGCACACTATCGGTTTAACATATACTACGACTTTCGTTTAGATCGCTAAGGCTAAATATTGCTCTATCGTAAATTCACTATTTACGCCTCCCGGTATCGTGTCGGTTCCGTCGCGAAACTTCGACGGGTCATAACTTCTTCGTTATAACTCGGATTTCTACGCTCTTTATATGTACAGAAGGCTTGTAACATATACTAAAAATTGGTTGAGATTATTTATTGTTAATAATCTTTTGTCGAAAAGTCGTTTTCGACCGCTATTGCCTCTAAATTGACTAGCCTGGATCTACGATCATTACAGTCCTGATCTCTCCTGCATGTTACTGCAAAGTCTGAATCTTCTTTTTTGGGGCTCCCACTCTACCCTCTCATCCTTCAGTGATCCTCAAAGTGTCTGGATTATGTGCGCTCACTGATCCTTCCATCGTCGTCGGACAGTTGGCCTTCTTATGGCCCACCTGATTGTAGTGAAAGCATAATGGGCTTACCCCCTGAGAAAGATCTCTACTGACATGAGCAACCCCGCCACACCTGTAGCAACCTAAACCCTTGGAGCAACAAACTCCCTTGTGCACTTTCCTTCATGTGCTGCAATGACTTCGGCCCTGCTAGCCTTTCATCCAATGATCAGAAGTCTCGAGTCTCTTCCTCGGACCCCCTACTATATGTACCTGGCATGAACCTTTCTTCCCAATGTGCCCGAAATCGATCTCACATCCTCGGAATCTGGAAGTCATATCCTTCAGGGTCTGACACTGTGACAACTATCAAATTTCGGTCAAGACAAAGTCAACTAAAGTCAACAAGTCAAACCGTTTGACTCAATTTGCCCTTGGGTACTAAAATTTACATTATGAAATTTCTACACAACTCTCTATTCTAATGAGAGATCATAAATCAAAAGTGAGAACATCTAGATCTCGTTAACCGAAAACTGTGGTACATGGCTAGCCAAACCGATAAAACAATGGTGCATACTCATCGGGAGTGTGTAAGATCCTTAAACAAGGCTTAACAGTGTTTACGGACCTTGCATTGCGGAGCCGGACACTCACAAATGCCACACTCGAAACCTCTCTCAATCGTTTTCACTCTATCTCTCTCTATTTGAAATCTCTCTAAGTATGTGAAACCTCTCCCAAAACTCTCTTTGTATGAGAAATCTCTATAAGTATGTTAAATCTCTCCTAAATCTCTCTAAGTATGTGAAATCTCTCCCAAACCTCTCTAAGTATGTGAAATCTCTCCCAAACCTCTCTAAGTATGAGAAATCTCTCCCAAATCTCTCCAAGTATGTGAAATCTCTCTCAAATATCTCTTTGTATGAGAAATCTCTCCAAGAATGTCAAATCTCTCCCAAATCTCTCCAAGTATGTGAAACCTCTCAAATATCTCTTTATATGAGAAATCTCTCCAAGAATCTCAAATCTCTCCCAAATCTCTCCAAGTATGTGAAATCTCTCCCAAATCTCTCTCAAAAGCTTCCCGTAACTTTTTAGAATCATTCGGGTCATTCCGACCCTTAACCGGGTTAAAAACGGCTTAAAACGGGATAAAAACAAGAAAAATAGACCTTAGGAACCGAAACCCTCTTATAAGAGGCGAAGCTTCTTAGGACCCGAAGGTCCTCTTAGGGACCGAGAGCAAGAGAGTCGAACCTGAGAGCAAGGAACCAAACCCTCCTGAGCCGAAGGTCCTCTCAGGGCCGAACCTCGCCCAGGAGGAACCGAACCCGAGAGCAGGTGGAACCGAACCCGAGCCCAGGAGGAACCAAACCCGAGAGCAGGTGGAACCGAACCCGAGCCCAGTAGGAACCGAACCCGAAGGTACTGTTCACTACTGTTCATTCGGTTCATTTTGGGTCTGACTTCTCGCCTTTCACCTTCGGACCGAACCCTCGCCTTCGCCTTCTCTTCTCGCTTCCTCGCCTCCTCTCGCCTCCTCACCCTTTCGCTTCCCTCTGTTCGTTTCCGGCTACAGTATTCAGCATGGACCGAGTCTCGGCCTAGGGACCGAACCTCGGCCTAGGACCGAGAGATCTCGCTGGGAACTCAATTTCTCCCGGTTTTCGTGTAGTTTTGCGTTTAAGGCCCGTTTTTAATTATTTTAACGCGGGATTTTCACCCAAAATCATATTTTAACATAATAAACCCTAAATATTCACTATTTAATCATATTTTCATAAAAATCTTGATTTAAATAATAAAATCAAGTGGGTAAAGTACAAAGAAGTGGAGTGTTGACTTTGCTTTACCTTATGACACAAGCAACCACTCCCACACCCACTCTATGACCAGCCACACCTCCCCACCTTACCTAGGTCACATCAATGTCCTTTCCACTCAATTATCACTCTTTCCCATGTTTTTGAGAGCTGAATATTCATCCTCTCTCCTCACTTCTCTCATTTGCTCTCATTTCACAAGAAGATCAAATTCTTTCCTCTCTCACTTTCTCTCTCTAGAAATTCGAGATTCAAGGGCTGATATTGAGTTTTTCCTCCACATTTGGTAAGCATAATCCATTCTCTTTATGATTATCTCACTTATTTCCACTCAAATCATGGATATCTTACACAAACTCCATTATATTTGTGTTAGAGCTTCGAATCTTCAAGTGATTCTTCAAGTGTTCTTGGGTTGAACACTTCTCTTCTTCAACACTTATCTATTGAAATCACTCAAGGTGAGTTCATACCCCTACATTTTTATGTTTTCTCAAGTTTTTAGGGGGGGAATACAAGTTAAAACACTAACAACATAACTACAATTTTCTAACAGCCTTCATCAGAAACGTTCAACTCCATTCACGGACTGTTTTGGGCATCTTAAACATTTTCTTTTCAAAACTGTACAAGGTGAAAATAGTTCAAGTTCTTAGCTTTAAAATGGCTACTTGCACATCTCCATACGATTTTTCTACAATTTATGGTGATTTTTACAAAACTGCCTATCATTTCAAGCAACAATCCGGACCAATCTGTGATTTTGTACTTATTCACCCAAGTTGTAGGTCGTTAAAAATCGTGATAAAAATTATGAGTAAACTAGACACATTTTGTGAACTCTCAGAATTTACGGATCTAGTTTTAGACTTCGTATGAATTTTCTATGATTTTTCCAAAACAGTGCAGAATGGCTAAAGTTAGCCAACAGCATGTAAATATCATAATACTTTGTATTATGTTGAGCAAAGTGTATAATCATAAGTTCTAATCATTGAATGTGTTTCGTTGTTAGTTTATCATCATGAAATGAAACTAAGTCATTCATAATAAATATTATTCATTCATTTTAGAACACGTATATTAAACTATAAAAAGTATAGTTTAGTAAATTCATAACACTAATACATTTTCATAAAAGAGTTTATACATATTACATACATTTTAGATAAACTATAATAGGTATAGTTTATGATACATCACTCAACACACTCGTACAAAAAGGGTACATTCATACAAGAAAGATTTATATTCACACACATTTCACGTAAACTTGTTAACCTATAGTTTGATAAATTCACAACACTAATACATTTCCATAAAAGAGTTCATACATATTACATACATTTTAGATAAACTATAATAGGTATAGTTTATGATACATCACTCAACACACTCGTAGAAAAAGGGTACATTCATACAAGAAAGATATATATTCACACACATTTCACGTAAACTTGTTATCCTATATTGTGAGACTCTCTCTCTCTCTCTCTCTCTCTCTCTCTCTCTCTCTCTCTCCCCGTACGTCCGAGTGCGGGATATAATTGCTGGTAGTTATAATCAGAATCTCCTTGAGGGAGAACGTGATATTTGTATATAGATCTATATTGGGTTTGACACCCCACACCTTGCTGCTAGCTACAGTTGGACCTGCAGGTCTACGGTTGACAAATGTCATTTCAGTTTTCGCGACGCCTGAGAACGTCGTGACAGGTTCACATAGTCATAGTATGATTATAGCGACTCACATAGGATATAACAATCCATAAGTTTACGGGATTTTATTTTTAAAATCTAAATGAGTTTTATGTCGATTTAAAATCACTTTTTATCTCTATGAGTACAGATTTTACTGTACACTTTTGGTTTTGGTAGTTACGACTACACATCATTTGAAACCACATTTATACCTTTAAGTATGGTCAATACTTGTTATTACTCGGTCCTCTAATTTAGGACTACATATATATAATGTATTAACAAACATGAGAACATACAGAAATTTCATTTAATTCAAACGCGTCCATGTCCATTTAAATACATAACATTTTCTATTAATAAGAAAGGTTACTTATACATTTTGGTCTTTAGTCATAAGACTACATTACACAAATTTTAAAGAAAATATCGGATTTTCTGGATACATATTCTTTTCTAACGAAATCTCTTATGAACTCACCAACCTTTGTGTTGACACTTTTCAAAACTACTTGTATTCTCAGGAATTTAGTGAAAACAGGAAATCAACAACGTTTTGAGGATGGGACGATAAATCGTCAAACAGTTCATTTTGTATCATAATGTAATTGATGTGAATCATGTAAACATGTGCTTTGATGTAACGTTTTCAATTATATTTGTGTTGGTTGTATTTACTTTGAGCACTATTATACTCATTGTTGTGATACTCTACATGAAGTCATCCACCCTCGGACGTTTCCGCCATCCTTGGTTTGGGGGTGTGAAAGATTGGTATCAGAGCATTGTTTATAGTGAACTCAGTATATCAAACCACATAAGATATACAAACTATAAATGCATTGGGACTAAGTCTTTGATTTAAAATTTCAAAACAACTATACTTTTAGAAATAAATAGTTTTCTTATTAAAGGTATACATGCATACATACATATTAAGGTCAGCACCACTCTAGAACAAAACAAAAGTAATGATTGTTGAATATCACAGGTAAGCTCGGGGATGTATGGTCAGTCTTGGGAGTGGCATAGCCTGATCAACTATGCTAGTCCAAGGAGTGATTAGCACATGCCCAAGAATAGTTGTTATATGGCAACAAGTCTAAAAACTTACCAACACTACCACAATGAGAACATTAGAATAGAACATGAGTTTAAAATACTATAGGAGTATTTTGTAATATCATAACTTATATGAAAACTAAATAGATCCTTAATAATAGGTCTATAGTCCCTAAGTGGATACTTTAAGGTTATATATAACTTAGAAATTATAGACTTAGAATTTGTGGTCATTACTTTACTTCCTTTTCCTTGTTTGGATGTGGACCTAGAGTGGGATCACTTATTCAAAGGTCTATCGTATCTTGTTATATGTAATTAGTATGCACTATGTCATTACAAAAGTAACTAATAAGGATCACCCCTATAAGTAAGTGATAATAGAGTTAGACACATAGTACTTATCTCCTCCACTTCTATTCTCGCAAATACGACATAGCAAAAATCCTACTTACCAGACGACCCTTAATTTCCTAATCCGAACTCGAGGAATGGTGAATGGTTATGAGAAGAATCATAAGTGGGACCGGAGGAAATCGATCCTCCATGCATAGCAAGGGTTCCGCGAACCGTTTCGACTATAACGAACCTGTGACCCGTTGGGCAATCGTGATCGAGGGTTGAATGTCGACAACAATGACAACAACCACCATGTGGAGACCAACGAGGGTGCTATGACCTCAACCACGGGGGACTGACGGACAGAGCCCTCCCGGCAAAGACCCGACGGATCGCAATCATCGGGGACCAAAACAGGAAGACTACAATCTGAGTTCAGAAAACTGCGCGCTACTATAAACCCCACCATCTCATGTACCGGTGACTCAGAATTATACTACTATTCCTGAGACCAACTCTCTTTTCAGGACCTTATCACCACTCGTGAAGAGGAAAGAGAGTAAAAGGGTAGGACACACAACATTCAAAGAAAGGATGATTGTAGCCAAGCGTTGATTAGCAAAGCTACAAAACTACATCGACCTTGCCTCAGGCATCACAAGGGATGGATCATCGTAATTAGAGTTCGTACCGCTCACCAGACCTGGTAAATTAGCTTCATAAGTATGCGCTGGTGCTACTCTATTGTAAGTAAAATCACGACACAACAAATTAAGTGGTCATACAAATCGAGAAATCTATCCTCTATCAAAACCCGCCCATGCACAAATGTGAAGTAGACCTGCATCGAGGTCAAAATTTTCACTGAAACCATGATTTCTAGAGTCATATTAACAAGATGGGCTTAGGATGTACCTAACAGACTCGAAGGACTATCTAGCCTTAATTATTAACTAAACATACATCAATAGGTCGTGATAAGGACCTAGCTTGGGTCAAGTATAAGGTTTCACTTGGATACCGAGCTACTAAAATACATGAGTTTATTATACAAAGAATCTTGTTATAAATTGTTTTCAGAACACCCTAAACAACCGAACTTTGATACAAATCGATATGAGATAAACTTAGTTAGAAAACTCGCGACATATAGCCATTCTAGAAACTCATTATCGTCTCACCTTTAAACATTTGTTGAGAAGTTTCTTCTTCATAGACCTATGGGTCCGATCATACCAGCACTAATGCACCGGATCCCATCAAAATTCCTCAGCCAAGGTGTTCGGACAAACATGATTCTAAGAGGAGTAAAGCTTAACGTCCATATGAAACCTACTCCTACCTACTGCCATAACTCCATCTCGGGAGCGTTAGCAGAAACACTAAGAATAGTACAGTAATGTGCAAAAATTTATATGCGTAAATATAAATTGTAAGGATGCACTTAAGACAATCATTTCCACTAACGAAGTCGTTTTTCGTCATGAAACAGAGTTATGTCTTCACCAAGAGGCAAAAAACCAACTAGCAAGACGCCAACACTTCAGATAGATGCTACTACTTTTCAAGCTGCAGTCACGGCAGCCGTGGCAGCCGTCATGGTGCATTTCAATACTAACAACGTCAGCAGGGGTGGAAGCGGTACTAACAATACAAATTGTGGTAACAATCAGGGACACCAATGGGTACCTACCAACAAAAATACCTTTGGCCACAAACCTACGAACAAGAAGAGAAAGTTTTAGGACATGAAAGAGCGCCACCAATCTAAAGGATACACTAAAAGACAACAACCTAGGGCTGCTCCTACCATTACAACAGCAATCATGACACATGCCTCGACACTAGCCTCGGGGTCTGCCACCCAATTGCCTGCCAAACCATATGAGGGATCACTCCCAAAGTGCAACAAATGTGGCTTTCATCACCATGGGGCTTGCCGGGAGATGCACTGTAAAAACTGCAACATGAAAGGGCATACCGTCCGTTTCTGTAGGGCCTCGGCCCAACACCTCCCTTCAATTAACTGCACCAAGGTAGGCCCAGTATGCTACCTATGTGGTGAAATGAGACACTTCAAGAGAGAATGTCCAACTGAGAAGAATGACGAAGGAACAGGAGGAATGTGATGAACACCCCAACAGGAGCAGCAAGGGAACCATGTTAGGACTTTTGTAATGTTCCCAACGACAAAACGTTTAAGTACTATATGTTTGTAATGAATTTGGTATGATTACTAAAGTAACCTTCCTTCTAAAAAGTAGCAAAAATATTTTCTCTCTCATACAAATCAAACCAAATACATTCATATGTGACCTTAGGAGCATTACCTGTAAGTTGTGATGACCTTGTCCATGCATCGGGGTTAATTTAAAATCAAAATACTAAAGTCTTGAAATAGATAATTCCATCCTGACTCTGATTCCATGTCTAGTATTAGGGGTTGAGTGGGGTCACCCACTCGACGATATCACGATATCAATTTACATACGACGATCATATACCGCTCGATCGTAAGGAGACCTGTCAGGAATCATGATATCAAGTATCATTACTGGCTATCGAAAACACACCCACTACCAGTGCTAGACACTATGGTATGAATCATCTGCAATAATCATAACCTTTAACAAAACAGAACACACAGTAAAGAAATACAGGACACTCTATCACTCTAGTGATCTCTTCCTTCGAATACAACTTATCTCATGTTATCTAAAAAGATAGTGTTGTCGTTATCCAATTTTGATTAATATTGCCCTCGTCTTCACGATTAAACGACTACAAAAGGGCCTTTCGCCTAACCCCTGAATATCGAAACTATCGTCTCTCATAAACATCCAGCACGGACCTTTGGGTCATCTCTCGCTGTGGAACTCCAAAATACGCACCAGAGGAGTGTTATACTTCCCGAAGCCTTATCACATGTATTTACAGGAGACCTTCGGGAATGTCACGCATGTATCAGACAAGATTCAAGCATAGAAGATTGGGACAGATATGGTACGAGTCCTGCCATGAGCTTCGGGCTAAGGTTGCCCAGAAGGATGAGGAAATGTCCTACCATTCAAAAAGTCCTAGTCGCGTAAACCAAACCCACATACTTCCTACCGAGCTACAAGAGTTGTCAGGGCAAACCTGTCGAACTACTCAACAATGAAATTGAAGAACCAAGCTTCTCACCCTGAAAAGCTCTGGTCTTATTCTTCAAATTAGAAAGAAAAATTGCTCATAATTCCATCGATTTCAGAAGCCCCGACAACATCTCCAATAGAAACCTTTACTATTTGCCTCGCATAGACGAATAGGCCAACCAACCGCAGGGAACGAGGTACCCCTCAGGAATTGAACCTGAGATCTGAATATCACCAGTCATGAGTATTGATGAAGGATGTCCGAGAACAACCCTCCAATATCGATGCGGACGCTGAAAGTTTGTAGTGATACCCTCGGATAGGATCAAACCCACTCGTAGGATTCATGAACGTAATAAATAGGATATGCCATTCTTGATGGGATCAGTTCATCATCGTCATTACAAATGACTTACTTATCTACCCTCGTAGTAAGAAGGAAACCAAGGAGAGCAGCTACAACAAACCACAGAAGCAATATGATCAGAGAAGTATTACCCGAAGTTCTCTAGATACGAGTTTTGGAATTGAGGAGTCCAATTTTCAAGACACATCATTATCAAGGTGGAAATTCATAAGGACCCTTTCAATTGATCAAAACCGCTGAGAAACAGTTAGCACTGAAGGCGTTAGCAGGAATACGCCAAAAAAAAAATACTGGGTCTCGCTGACCTACCGTCTTAGTTCCTTTGGAACTCCTCGTAAAATACGGACCCCCTCCCAACTTTGACCGTAAAGGGAGCAACCCGTGACGGGAAGAGAAGCAAGAGGAAGAAACCTTTAGAACGTCAGTATAACCGACCAAATTCCTCTAGAAACACTCACTCTGGGAAAGCTTAGTACGCTTCGGAAAGCATGGAAAGCCAATACCCCAGATAATTATGCCTTTCGAGATTCTGTCAAAATCTGCCCTATAACTCGCTACTTCAATCTACTCCCACGAGCTTGGTAAAGTATATTCTACACGACACGTCTCGAACTTACGGAAGTATCTATTCGAAGAGACTCTTGCAATTCCCCTCGACGAGATCGAGTTCCACAAGAGCCTCACCTTCTTGGAAGAACCATAGTGACCATGGACCGAGAGGTCAAGCGGACGAAACAACGCCACTTCCCATTAGTGAAAGTTCGATGGAATACTAACCAAGGACCTAGAGTCACATGGGAGCGCGATAGTCAGTCGATTAGGAAGTATCCTCACTTCTTGGCTCGATTGTTCATGCCTACTCTTTGCCTAAATTCAAATTTCGGGACGAAATTCCCTCTAACGGGGGGATGATGTGACAACTGTCAAATTTCGGTCAAGAAAAAGTCAATTAAAGTCAACAAGTCAAACCGTTTGACTCAATTTTCCCTTGCGTACTAAAATTTACATTATGAAATTTCTACACAACTCTCTATTCTAATGAGAGATCATAAATCAAAAGTGCGAACATCTAGATCTCGTTAACCGAAAACTATGGTACATGGCTAGCCAAACCGATAAAACAATGTTGCATACTCATCGGGAGTGTGTAAGATCCTTAAACAAGGCTTAACAGTGTTTACGGACCTTGCATTGCGGAGCCGGACACTCACAAATGCCACACTCGAAACCTCTCTCAATCGTTTTCACTCTATCTCTCTCTATTTGAAATCTCTCTAAGTATGTGAAACCTCTCCCAAAACTCTCTTTGTATGAGAAATCTCTATAAGTATGTTAAATCTCTCCTAAATCTCTCTAAGTATGTGAAATCTCTCCCAAACCTCTCTAAGTATGTGAAATCTCTCCCAAACCTCTCTAAGTATGAGAAATCTCTCCCAAATCTCTCCAAGTATGTGAAATCTCTCTCAAATATCTCTTTGTATGAGAAATCTCTCCAAGAATGTCAAATCTCTCCCAAATCTCTCCAAGTATGTGAAACCTCTCAAATATCTCTTTGTATGAGAAATCTCTCCAAGAATCTCAAATCTCTCCCAAATCTCTCCAAGTATGTGAAATCTCTCCCAAATCTCTCTCAAAAGCTTCCCGTAACTTTTTAGAATCATTCGGGTCATTCTGACCCTTAACCGGGTCAAAAACGGCTTAAAACGGGATAAAAACGAGAAAAATAGACCTTAGGAACCGAAACCCTCTTATAAGAGGCGAAGCTTCTTAGGACCCGAAGGTCCTCTTAGGGACCGAGAGCAAGAGAGCCGAACCTGAGAGCAAGGAACCGAACCCTCCTAAGCTGAAGGTCCTCTCAAGGCCGAACCTCTCCCAGGAGAAACCGAACCCGAGAGCAGGTGGAACCGAACCCGAGCCCAGGAGGAACCGAACCCGAGAGCAGGTGGAACCGAACCTGAGCCCAGTAGGAACCGAACCCGAAGGTACTGTTCACTACTGTTCATTTGGTTCATTTCGGGTCTTACTTCTCGCCTTTCACCTTCGGACCGAACCCTCGCCTTCGCCTTCGCTTCTCGCTTCCTCGCCTCCTCTCGCCTCCTTACCCTTTCGCTTCCCTCTGTTCGTTTCCGACTACAGTATTCAGCATGGACCGAGTCTCGGCCTAGGGACCGAACCTCGGCCTAGGACCGAGAGGTCTCGCTGGGAACTCAATTTCTCCCGGTTTTAGCGTAGTTTTGCGTTTAAGGCCCGTTTTTAATTATTTTAACGCGGGATTTTCACCCAAAATCATATTTTAACATAATAAACCCTAAATACTCACAATTTAATCATATTTTCATAAAAATATTGATTTAAATAATAAAAGCAAGTGGGTAAAGTACAAAGAGGTGGAGTGTTGACTTTGCTTTACCTTATGACACAAGCAACCACTCCGACACCCACTCTATTACCAGCCACACCTCCCCACCTTACCTAGGTCACATCAATGTCTTTTCCACTCAATTATCACTCTTTCCCACGTTTTTGAGAGCTGAATATTCATCCTCTCTCCTCACTTCTCTCATTTGCTCTCATTTCACAAGACGATCAAATTCTTTCCTCTCTCACTTTCTCTCTCTAGAAATTCGAGATTCAAGGGCTGATATTGAGTTTTTCCTCCACATTTGGTAAGCATAATCCATTCTCTTTATGATTATCTCACTTATTTCCACTCAAATCATGGATATCTTACACAAACTCCATTATATTTGTGTTAGAGCTTCGAATCTTCAAGTGATTCTTCAAGTGTTCTTGGGTTGAACACTTCTCTTCTTCAACACTTATCTACTGAAATCACTCAAGGTGAGTTCATACCCCTACATTTTTATGTTTTCTCAAGTTTTCAGGGGGGGAATACAAGTTAAAACACTAACAACATAACTAAAATTTTCTAACAGCCTTCATCAAAAAAGTTCAACTCCATTCACAGACTGTTTTGGGCATTTTAAACATTTTTGTTTTCACAACTGTACAAGGTGCGAATAGTTCAAGTTCTTAGCTTTAAAATGGCTACTTGCACATCTCCATAAGATTTTTCTACAATTTATGGTGATTTTTACAAAACTGCCTATCATTTCAAACAACAATCCGGACCAGTCTGTGATTTTGTACTTATTCACCCAAGTTGGAGGTCGTTAAAAATCGTGATAAAAATTATGAGTAAACTAGACACATTTTGTGAACTCTCAGAATTTACGGATCTAGTTTTAGACTTCGTATGAATTTTCTATGATTTTTCCAAAACAGTGCAGAATGGCTAAAGTTAGCCAACAGCATGTAAATATCATAATAGTTTGTATTATGTTGAGCAAAGTGTATAATCATAAGTTCTAATCATTGAATGTGTTTCGTTGTTAGTTTATCATCATGAAATGAAACTAAGTCATTCATAATAAATATTATTCATTCATTTTAGAACACGTATATTAAACTATAAAAAGTATAGTTTAGTAAATTCATAACACTAATACATTTTCATAAAAGAGTTTATACATATTACATACATTTTAGATAAACTATAATAGGTATATTTTATGATACATCACTCAACACACTCGTACAAAAAGGGTACATTCATACAAGAAAGATTTATATTCACACACATTTCACGTAAACTTGTTAACCTATAGTTTGATAAATTCATAACACTAATACATTTCCATAAAAGAGTTCATACATATTACATACATTTTAGATAAACTATAATAGGTATAGTTTATGATACATCACTCAACACACTCGTACAAAAAGGGTACATTCATACAAGAAAGATTTATATTCACACACATTTCACGTAAACTTGTTATCCTATATTGTGAGACTCTCTCTCTCTCTCTCTCCACACCTTGCTGCTAGCTACAGTTGGACCTGCAGGTCTACGGGTGACAAATGTCATTTCAGTTTTCGCGACACCTGAGAACGTCGAGGCAGGTTCACATAGTCATAGTATGATTATAGCGACTCACATAGGATATAATAATCCATAAGTTTACGGGATTTTATTTTTAAAATCTAAATGAGTTTTATGTCGATTTAAAATCACTTTTTATCTCTATGAGTACAGATTTTACTGTACACTTTTGGTTTTGGTAGTTACGACTACCCATCATTTGAAACCACATTTATACCTTTAAGTATGGTCAATACTTGTTATTACTCGGTCCTCTAATTTAGGACTACATATATATAATGTATTAACAAACATGAGAACATACAGAAATTTCATTTAATTCAAATGCGTCCATGTCCATTTAAATACATAACATTTTCTATTAATAAGAAAGGTTACTTATACATTTTGGTCTTCAGTCATAAGACTACATTACACAAATTTTAAAGAAAATATCGGATTTTCTGGATACATATTCTAACGCTTTTACAAGGAAAACGATTTACTTTCTAACGAAATCTCTTATGAACTCACCAACCTTTGTATTGACACTTTTCAAAACTACTTGTATTCTCAGGAATTCAGTGAAAACAGGAAATCAACAACGTTTTGAGGATGGGACGATAAATCGTCAAACAGTTCATTTTGTATCATAATGTAATTGATGTGAATCATGTAAACATGTGCTTTGATGTAACGTTTTCAATTATATTTGTGTTGGTTGTATTTACTTTGAGCACTATTATACTCATTGTTGTGATACTCTACATGAAGTCATCCACCCTCGGACGTTTCCGCCATCCTTGGTTTGGGGGTGTGAAAGACACCCTGTCACGCTTACTAACTCACTTGCCAACGATAAAACTGTTAGAATAGTGTCTAAGGCTGCAACTATAATAGGCAAGTATTTGATCCGGTTGTGCATGGTCCTTTTGGGTTGCCTTCACCATTGCAACTTGATGGATGATTTGTTAAGAGAGAGTAAATATTATAAGGAATAATATATGGTTATTTGATTAATATAAGTCATAGATTAATTGGAATTAATTTGGTGACTTAAAGAGATTAATTAAATAAGAGGGTATAAACTGTCAATTGTTTGATAGTTACACTTTAGACTATAAATCCTTATCCTAGATAGGATGGACGATTTCTAGGGCTTGGATAAGCCAAGATCATCCATAGGGTTATCAAGGAAAGGATATGGATCAACTTAAAGTCTAAGTTATCCAATTAGGGTTAAAGCTGTAATCCTTAAGGAGTCTACAAGTATAAATAGATCCTAGGGGTGAGGGAATTCGACTCACCATCTAAAGTAGAGATACTCTGGCCGAATTCCTCCCCTCTCCTCTCTCCTAAATCATCTTGCTTGCTATTGGTGTTTGTAAGCCATTAGAGGAGTGACATTTGTGACTCTAGAAGCTCCAAGACAACAAGATCAACAAGGAATCCAAAGGTATGATTCTAGATCCTTTTCAATGTTGTTATTTAACCTAATTAGCCATTAGAAGTCTTGGATTCAAAGCATGTTTAATTAGAAAGCCTAGATCCAAGCATTAGGGTTTTGCATGCGCACATAGGAAAGTTCTTATGGCTAAAACCCATCAGTCGTATCAGAGCCTAGCTTGGTTTTCTTTAAATTGTTGCTTGATTAACTGAAACAAACCTGCAAAATTCGATTTTGGGTTTATGAGTCATGGACTCGGCGAGTAGGCCTGACTCGGCGAGTCCTTTTGTGTACTCGGCGAGTCCGGGCGTTAGGATTAGGCAAAACCGGGATTTTTTCATGTTTATCTTTTGGAAACTTACCTTAATCATATTAGATCAACCCTAATCCGAATTTTTGATATATATGACTATTATCTTGATCTAATTAAAGATATTTATCATCTAATAAAATATTTAATTTCCTTATATGATAATTGATTAATTATTTTGATAATTATCTTAAAAGAAATCTTAGATAAATCAAATAAAGACAATTAGGATATTAATTGTTAATTGGAATTATTTGTTATTTGATCCTCCATGTTTTAAATGTTTAAAACCTACCCTAAAGTTTTGAAATTTATATTTGTGATTAAAAGTTTTAATTTAGACAACTTAAATTTCAAACCCTAGATTTTAAAAGGTTTTAAAATACAACCCTATACTAATATGATATTACTAGAATAATATATATATGTATAACTAAATGCTAGTCTTACCGTTAGTAGGCCTCATTCACGAAGCCGATCTATAAGGTGGGTGTAAGGTTGCGGCCTATAAAATGGCGCTTAATGGGTGTACACTCACACCCACCGCTTGCTTGATTGGTGGAGGGTCGTTAGCCGAACGGGTAGGATAGAGCAACCTCATCTTCTCATTAAAAGTATAATAAGAAATACAAAGTAACTACACGTTTTAAAAATTTCCCAATCTTAGTTACTTTAGGAAAAGTGAATTGATGCAATCCCATGAAATTACACTTTGCACCTTGCTAAGAAGTTAGTGGAGCGTGTGTGGTTTACCGGCACACTAATTGGTTCTAAGCGAAGGTGGCAAAGGGTGATTCATTGTTTATCATAGTTCGATGGAGCGTGTGTGGTTTACCGGCACATCGAATAGGTGATCGTTACAATGAAGACACCATGTGAATTTGCATGGTAATTCACACCCGCTTTGTGATCCTCGGCATCCCAGTCACAAACGAGAGGGGCATATCGAGATTTAAACATGCCATTGAATAGTTTCAATGAATCTCATCCGAACCTAGGAATTCTCAAAAACACTTAGGACTAATAGTTTAAGTTTTGTAATGGAGAATTAGTGAATCGTCATTCACTTACCTTCAATTTATTTGCATGTTAGATTACGGCATCCCTTTTCTAGTATGTAAATGTTATTGTTGGATCCTAGCCCTAATTTTCTTATTGGGTGATAATTAGGGATTATTATTCTAATCTATCTTTGTCCTTTTTCTAATTGAAGATGTTGAACGCAAACAACGCTGCTGCTAGTTCTTTCACGTTGATGAGCCTTTGCCAAAAGGTCACCTTCGATGGAACGAACTTTAGCGAATGGATAAGATACATTCGCACCATTGCTCGCTGTGAGGATAAAGAGTATGTCCTCGATGAGAAGCTCGAGAAAATCAACCCCGAAGTTGCTACTCCCGAAGAAATCACCGCCTTTGAAACTCATGAGCGAGATGCAACGAAGGTACATTGCATCATGATCGCCACCATGAACTCCGAATTCCAAAAGTCCTACGAGGACATGTATCCATACGAGATGCATCAAGACTTGTTGGAGAGATACCACCAAAACGCGAGACAAGATCGTTACGAGATTTTCACTAACATGATCTCCGCTAAGATGGGTCATGGAGAATCTCTTACCGTGCACCTGCAAAAGATGCAAAGGTATGCTGACCGCCTTCGCAAGTTAAATGTTGACTTCGGTGAAGACTTGGCGATCGATATGGTGCTTCACTCTTTGCCTTCGATGTACAACCAATTTAGGATGACCTACCACATGAACAAAGAAGAGGTCACCCTAAGCAAACTCCAAGGTCTCTTGAGGGTCGCTGAGAGCAACTTCAAGGACAAGTCTGTTGCACCTACTCCCAATCCGTCCGCTGCTCCTGTCTTGGCTATTGGTCAAGGGAAGGGAAAGAAGAGGAAAGCTTCATCGAATAACTATCGCAAGGTGAAAGCCCGAGATGGTGCCTCTTCTAGTGGGACCAAAGTTGATCCCGCTAAGCCCTGCTCCAACCCAAAGGAGGCAGAGTGCCACCACTGCCAGAAGATAGGACATTGGAAGAGAAGCTGCCCGGATTACCTGCAAGCGATCAAAGAAGGAAAGATCAAGCCATCTTTCGCAGGTATATACACAATCAAATCTAACGATTCTAATCATGCTATTTCTTGGGTTCTTGATACCGGTTGTGGTTATCACATTTGTTCTAATGTGCAGGGACTAAGAAGAAGTAGGGATGTAGAGCAAGGAAGGATCAATCTAATCATGGGGAACAGAAGATCGTCGCCTGTGACCAAGATGTTGGAATAGTGTCTAAGGCTGCAACTATATTAGGCAAGTATTTGATCCGGTTGTGCATGGTCCTTTTGGGTTGCCTTCACCATAGCAACTTGATGGATGATTTGTTAAAAGAGAGTAAATATTATAAGGAATAATATATGGCTATTTTATTAATATAAGTCATAGATTAATTGGAATTAATTTGGTGACTTAAAGAGATTAATTAAATAAGAGGGTATAAACTGTCAATTGTTTGATAGTTAAACTTTAGACTATAAATCCTTATCCTAGATAGGATGGACGATTTCTAGGGCTTGAATAAGCCAAAATCGTCCATAGGGTTATCAAGGAAAGGATATGGATCAACTTAAAGTATAAGTTATCCAATTAGGGTTAAAGCTGTAATCCTTAAGGAGTCTACAAGTATAAATAGACCCTAGGGGTGAGGGAATTCGACACATCATCTAAAGTAGAGATACTCTGGCCGAATTCCTCCCCTCTCCTCTCTCCTAAATCATCTTGCTTGCTATTGGTGTTTGTAAGCCATTAGAGGAGTGACATTTGTGACTCTAGAAGCTCCAAGACAACAAGATCAACAAGGAACTCAAAGGTATGATTCCAGATCTGTTTCAATGTTGTTATTTAACTTAATTAGCCATTAGAAGTCTTGGATTCAAAGCATGTTTAATTAGAAAGCCTAGATCCAAGCATTAGGGTTTTGCATGCGCACATAGGAAAGTTCTTATGGCTAAAACCCATCACAAGATTGGAGTGTATTCTTTAGTGCTTAGGAATAGTTTGGTTTTAGATTTGAACAATTGTTGCTATTCGCCAGAAATGGCTAGAAACATCATTTCATTTCATGGTTTATATAGACAAGGATTTAGATTTTCTTTTTATAATGAGAATGGTTCTATTTTGGCTTATCTAAATGGTGTCTTTTACTTTGAAGCTATACCATGTAATGGAATATATGAAACTGTTATGATTGTTGATAACTTAGGAAATGATGTTTTGAATATTGATTCTTCCACTAGTATGGATAAAGCATCCTTGTGGCATTGTCGTCTTGGACATGTCAACAAGAAACGCATAGCACAACTCCAAAAGGATGGAGTGTTGGAGTCATTCGACCTTAGGGAAGATGACACATGCGAGTCTTGTTAACTTGGAAAGATGACTAAGTCACCCTTCACGAGTACTTGTGAAAGGGGTGAGGGGCTATTGGACCTAATACATACCGATGTATGTGGACCCTTTAGATCAACCACGAAGGATGGGAACCGCTTCTATGTGACTTTTACCGATGACTATAGTAGATATGGGTATATCTACTTAATCAAGCAAAAGTCAGACACCTTTGAAAAGTTCAAAGAGTTCAAGAATGAAGTGGAGAATCAATTGGGCAGGAAAATCAAGATGCTTCGATCCGATCGAGGAGGAGAGTACCTAAGTCTTGAATTCCACGATTATCTCAAGGAGTGTGGAATAGTTTCGCAATTGACGCCTCCTAGGACACCGCAGTTGAATGGTGTGGCAGAAAGGCGTAATCGAACCTTATTGGATATGGTTCGCTCTATGATGAGTCATGCTTCACTACCTATCTTCTTTTGGGGGTATGCCTTAGAGACTGCCGCCCATATCCTTAACCGAGTCCCCACTAAGAAGGTTGCCAAAACACCTCACGAGATGTGGACAGGGAAAGCTCCCTCGTTGGCACATATCAAGGTTTGGGGTTGCGAGGCTTTCGTAAGACGAGATACTCACGACAAGCTTGAACCTCGAAGTGAGCGATGTATTTTCATCGGCTACCCGCAAATATCCTTTGGATATCTCTTCTATAGACCGAAAGACAATGTTGTCTTTGTTGCGAGGAGAGGAGTTTTCCGAGAGCGAGAACTCATAAGCCAAGGAGACAGTGGGAGGCAAATCGAACTTGAAGAGATTCAAGAGTCGATAGATGAAGGAACCTCTACTACTGGCATTCAACCCGAGGAGGAAACTCCGGTTGAACCAATTGACGAATCCTTACCTCTCAGACGTTCCGATAGAGTTAAAGTTCATCCCCAGTTTTATGGTTTTCATATTACTACCGAAGGGGACACGTATATTAGTGATGGTACACTAGTAAATCTTGATGAACCTAATAGCTATAAGGAAGCCATGGCAGGCCCGGAGTCTGCGAAATGGAAAGAGGCAATGGATAGCGAGATCCAATCCATGTACGGTAACCAAGTTTGGAATTTGGTTGATTATGTGCCCGAACGTAAGACCGTTGGGTGCAAATGGATCTTCAAAAAGAAGACCGACGTGGATGGGAACGTACACACATATAAGGCGCGATTGGTCGCGAAGGGCTTTACTCAAACTCCCGGAGTTGACTATGATGAGACCTTCTCACCAGTTGCGAAGATTAAATCTATTAGAGTGATGCTAGCAATTGCCGCATTTCATGATTATGAGATTTGGCAAATGGATGTCAAGACCGCTTTCCTTAACGGAAAGTTGGCTGAGGATGTTTACATGGCTCAGCCAGAGGGGTTTGTGGATCCGAAGCATCCAAATAGAGTGTGTAAGCTTGAGAAGTCCATTTATGGACTTAAGCAAGCGTCTCGCAGATGGAATCTTTGCATCGATGAGAAAGTCAACGAGTTTGGATTTGTACGAAGCGAAGACGAATCTTGTGTATATGTCAAAGCCAGTGGGAATATAGTAAGCTTTCTCGTTCTATATGTCGATAACATATTACTCATAGGAAACAACATCCCGACTTTGCAGGAAGTCAAGTTCTGGCTCGGGAAGTGTTTCGCTATGAAGGACCTCGGAGAGGCTTCTTACATTTTGGGAATAAGGATAGTAAGAGAAAGAAGTAAGAGACTAATTGGACTTAGTCAGAATACTTACTTAGAGAAGGTACTAAAACGTTTTAGTATGGAAAACTCAAAGAAGGGAGAATTACCTATACAAGGAAATGCCAAGTTGAGTAAGACTCAAAGTCCGAGTACCGAAGCTGAGATAGTAGAAATGAGCCGAGTACCATACGCTTCCGCAGTTGGCTCAATCATGTACGCTATGACTTGTACTCTCCCTGATGTAGCCTTTGCTTTGAGCATGGTTAGCAGATATCAAGGGAACCCTGGCAAAGCACATTGGATTGCGGTGAAAAACATCCTTAAGTACCTTTGGTGGACGAAGGAATGGTTCTTAGTCCTTGGAGGGAGTGATGACTTGAAGGTGCGAGGGTATAGTGACACCAGCTTTCAGACCGACAGGGACAACTACCATTCACAGTCGGGCTGGGTCTTTACCCTAAATGGAGGAGCAGTGACATGGAAGAGTTCCAAGCAGGAAACCGTAGCTGATTCAACGTGCGAATCAGAGTACATCGCAGCGAGCGAAGCGTCAAAGGAGGCAATATGGCTAAAGAACTTCATTGGTGATCTTGGAGTTGTGCCGGCCATAAAGGAGCCCATGGAGATTTTCTGCGATCACGAAGGTGCGGTTGCCTTAACCAAGGAACCGAGGGATCATGGTAGATCTCGACATATCGACAGAAAATATCACTTCATTAGACATCGTGTAGAAGAAGGACAACTCGTAGTGAAGAGGATATCATCAGAAGATAACCCAGTAGATCCGCTTACGAAGGGACTGAGTAGGGTTAAGCACTTGCAGCATGCTAGGAGTATTGGGCTGAAGGATGATATTAGTATAGATTAGATAGTATTAGAAACGTATAATAGATAAATGTAATTAACATTTGATGATTAAATAAAGGAGTTTTATTTATGAGTAAAGTTACTGTCACATGTTAATTGTTTAACTATTGTTTCACTTTGCATGTTTTGACTTCCAGAATAATTGAGTTTATTAGGAATAATCGAATTATTCAAATGGTCCACAATCGTTCATATGTTGGGAGTAGATATGAATGAAGATTGTCATGAATTGGTGTGTAGAATGTCTAAATGGTGTTAGACATAGCAAGGGTTGCTGCAACGTTCATGAGTGCTTATGAACTGGTTTTGAGCATTGGAATAAACTCGCGCTTGCTGGAATCACCTTATGGAATACGATATAAAAGGTGATCGCAAGACGATAATATCATATAGTCTTAAAACCTAGATATATGATTTATTATTTGTTAATTGATTGTGCATTGATAATGCGAAAACGCATCAGTAACTTGGTGTTATAAAACGCATTGCTGTGTATAGTTGGTTAATGGATAAGTAAATGCATATAAGTCGAAGTTTATCTGTAAATTTTATCCTAAGAGGGTAGAAGAGATATCTTGGCCACTCGATGATTTGATTTGACTTATGTGCCGGGCCCGGTCAGAACTGAATTGATGTGTTTGATTAAGTTCTATGTCAAATAAATCAGAGATCGAGAAATCTAAATGCTTGACTAACCATTCCATAGGATTGTCAGCATGATATCTAACAGAGGACTGTACGATCCCTTATCTAAAGGACAAGATTGATTAGATCAGAGTTGACAGCGTCTTTGAGAGCTACGATTGCAAACCGAATTGTACTTGTATAGTTACTAGACTTATCCAAGTGGGAGACTGTTGTAATAGTGTCTAAGGCTGCAACTATAATAGGCAAGTATTTGATCCGGTTGTGCATGGTCCTTTTGGGTTGCCTTCACCATAGCAACTTGATGGATGATTTGTTAAGAGAGAGTAAATATTATAAGGAATAATATATGGTTATTTGATTAATATAAGTCATAGATTAATTGGAATTAATTTGGTGACTTAAAGAGATTAATTAAATAAGAGGGTATAAACTGTCAATTGTTTGATAGTTACACTTTAGACTATAAATCCTTATCCTAGATAGGATGTTCGATTTCTAGGGCTTGGATAAGCCAAGATCGTCCATAGGGTTATCAAGGAAAGGATATGGATCAACTTAAAGTCTAAGTTATCCAATTAGGGTTAAAGCTGTAATCCTTAAGGAGTCTACAAGTATAAATAGATCCTAGGGGTGAGGGCATTCTACACACCATCTAAAGTAGAGATACTCTGGCCGAATTCCTCCCCTCTCCTCTCTCCTAAATCATCTTGCTTGCTATTGGTGTTTGTAAGCCATTAGAGGAGTGACATTTGTGACTCTAGAAGCTCCAAGACAACAAGATCAACAAGGAATCCAAAGGTATGATTCTAGATCCTTTTCAATGTTGTTATTTAACCTAATTAGCCATTAGAAGTCTTGGATTCAAAGCATGTTTAATTAGAAAGCCTAGATCCAAGCATTAGGGTTTTGCATGCGCACATAGGAAAGTTCTTATGGCTAAAACCCATCATAAACTGCAACAACTCGAACATCCTTTGCCCCAAACCGGGTCATAAACTCCTCCCAAGACATAGTCTCCAATTCAGAAAGCGCAATAGATTACGCAATCAATTTCCAGCAACTTCTTGCCACCCGATATAGGAGATTCAAGAAGAACCGAACCTTGGCTCCTATGGGGTAGAGACTAGTTCAGAAGACACCTTTCATCTCCTTAATCCAACGCGAACTCAAAGTCTTAATAGTCCTTCCCTCGATTGGCTCACCACCTGAGCCAAGACCTAATCCTGAATTATGACCATCTCCCTAAGTTCTCATCTTCAAACTAAAAAACCATCATAACCATTGATCAAGACATACTCAAGGGTTCTCCTCCATAAATCTTCTCAGATTCGCCAAGACTCTTACTGATTCGAGTATGGATCCTGTGCTTTTAGTAGTACAGGCCCAATAGTACCTTCCACACCTATCCATACTTTCCTCAACAATCCTCCCGAATCCTTTAATTCACTCCCTCAACTGATGCATCCAAGTCTCACTAAACCTCACTACTAACCCACAGAGGCATATCCTAGGCCTTCCTAGGTTCTCGAACCCATCCAATCCTCAGTTGCTAAAAGATTCCCAATAATGTCAACTAGCTACCTCATGAATATAGCCACATGCAATAGAGATCAGATAATCCTTCGAATAAAATATTCAATCCTAGAACGGTTTGACTCAGACAAGAGTTGTGTAATAGGACCAAGTCGATCACTCTGATATTATCCAGCCCGTGCCACATGTGACTTAGCATACTCACTTAGTAGCTAGCTCACATTGCTAAGAGTCCAACATAGCACAAAGCAAGCAACATTCAGACAATGGGAAAATCTAACCAACATACTTCAATCAAACCATTTTATCCTCTTATCAGGAATCTATACTAACATGAGATTCTAAGGCTCTTACAATAAAGCATAACCTAAACATGCCATCCTATCATTGACTGATCAGTACTAGTATGCAGGTCTACAAACACATACAATAGACATATAAGGAATCTTTCCTAGATCCATAGCTCTAATCTAGCACGTGGTTCACATATTCTCAATTCATATCATAACATAACATATCATAACATGTATGGGTATCGTGGGGAAAACTTACTTGAGCTTGACTAATTGCACACATCACACACATTGTTCTTTTCAAAGTTCTTTTTTAAAAAATGATTTTTCTTTTGAAAATCTTCATACCAAGTCCTCAGTTTGAGTCCAGATACACCCAAGAGTGTGCCTGAATCCCTCAAACCAAGACTCTGATACCAACTTGTAACATCCCAAAAATTGAAGACCAAAAATTTTGTTTTTAATTAAGTTATTATAAAACCAACAGTATAAAAACATCCATAATAACATCCCATGTCAAAACCAAAGTGTCAATGATCAAATCATGTTATCATAAAACAATATGAGAGAGTAATCCCAAAGATCTCATGTGTGGAAAACATAGAGTGATGCGCTGCGATCAAGCCGACTCCTTTCCTTTGAAAACGAAGTACTTGAAACCAAAACTGAAAATGGTAAGCATGAAGCTTAGTGAGTTCCCCCATCATACCACATATCATACAATGAACATACTGTCAGGCATATCTGGGTGCCCGACCTACCCTGCTGAGCATATTTCGGTGCTCAACCTACCCATGTCAGGCATACCGAGGGTGCCCAGCCTACCCCTATCAGGCATATCTGGGTGCTCGACTTACCCTGTCAAGCATATATGGGTGCTCGAAGTACCTTGCTAGGCATATCTGGGTGCCCTACCTACCCTCCAGTTTATTTCAATCAGTTACGAGGACTATTTTACCCCTACCACTACCACATAATAACATAGCATAACATATTGTCAAGCATATATGGGTACCCGACCTACCCTATGGTTTATCTCAACCGGTTACGGGTTCTAACCTACCCCTACCACTATCACATAATATCATAGTAGACTAGTACATAAAGCATAACAAATAGTGGCGTACCAGACAATTATCACAAATACAATTGTCTCAACTATAATCAACTACTAGTGGGCCGACATTGGTGCCTGCAACCCACTTCTACTGGATGGTAATTGTAACAACGTAAATTTTCAAAACAATTTTTCATTTCTTTAAAACATAATTTCATTCAAGACAAACCATAAAATCCAATGTAACATAGTCATAATACAAAACACGTCAAATCCCAAGATCAACTATATCCAAACCCGCCTGTGTGTGTGTGTACGAGTCATGTCAGCGCCTTCCGACGGTCCTCGCTATTACCTGAAACACATAACACAACAACTGTAAGCATAAATGCTTAGTGAGTTGCCCAATATACCACTTACACACATACACCCTTCCAGGCCATATGTCTTAGGGGACTTCCGTCCCAACCCGGTAAACCTTCCGATCCTACCCGTGTCGACCTTGCGGTCCATAACTCCCTGACCTTCTGGTCTACATCATAATGCCTTCCGGCCCATATCAATCATATCATATATAACACATACAAAACATGCAACTAATAGCATACAATTCATATATCTTATAGCATACCAGACCTTCCAGTCATACATAGGTAGTCTTCTAGGTATAGTATAGTGAGAAGACTCACCTCGTGTAGCTCGGTAACTCGTAAATCTCGGAAATCTCGGACTTCGTGGGATAAGATCTATCCTCCGCCTAATCGTATGAAATAACACTCAACATCAACACATTTCCCTAGGCTAGACCATTCCCTCTAATCACTCTTAGGAAGGTAAAAGACCATTTTATCCCTTACTTGGCTCAATTACACTAAAGTTGACCAAACCCTAAAAGTTAACAAAACTCAACCCTCCGGGTTACGCTGCGCATACCAAACGTGTACGCTGGTCGTACCTGGGGCCTTTATAGAATCAGGGTACGCAGCCCCTTATGCCACGCGTATTGGGATTACGCCAGCATAATGCCCTGTTTCCTTATCGATCTCATTCAGGTCTTAATCGGTTAAGACTTGCACCTAAACTTCAGATTTGACTCCTCTAATATGACTTAATCCATAAAGTTGAAACCTTTAAGCCTTTGCAAGGCTATAAAGGTCACTTTGTGCTCAAAACACCTTTCCTCTTTCCATAATGAGACTATAACTCATGCATGACACAAGATCCACGTCCAAGACTGGATTTTTATGAATCCTCAACACAATATACACTAGAAAAGGTCAGATCTAAGCTCATGGAGACTCTTTGCACACAAAGTCTCCAACTTTGAACCAAAAACCCTAGAAATGGGCCAAAAAGCAAAACTTATGAAGAACAAGGAAAGCTTTGAGCTTTTTACCTTAGAAGGGATCTCCAACTACTGTAGAACTCGGATCTACACTTGTTCTTCAACTTATATCTCTAATAATGGCTCCTTCTTCTGCTTCTTCACCTTGAAAAGATAACTTCAAGCTCAAAACACACACACAAGCTAAAGCACGAATCTCAACTCTCTATGGACTCACTCAAGGGGATATGGTGGCTAGGGCAAAGAACTACATGTTCCTTTTATAGTGCAAAAGCCAGAAATTAGGGTTTGCATCTGGGCTCGCTACGCCCAGCGTAACCCCTGGGTACGCCCAACGTACCCGGGTGAGTCCACGTTTAATTTAAGCGCGTGAGTATGCACGGCGTACACCCCAGTACGCCCAGTGTACTCACCAATCCACCTTTCAACTTTAAGGGACTAATTTTCCAACTCTCCAAAATAGAAGAGTCATAAAGCTTACCTGGATTTCAGGCTGTTACAGTAACTCACCTCGTACTGTTGAAGTCTCGCAGAAAAAACCCTAGCTGTTGGATGACAGATTCCCGAATCATCAACAACAAAACAACACCAAATTAATAATTGGGTGCCAACATATAACCATAAGTCCTTGGAGTAAAAGACTACTTTACCCCCATCTTAGCTTGATTTAAGCACAAGGACCAATCCGAAGGTCCAAAATTCAAACTAGGAATCAAAGCCCAACATATGGCCAAATTTTCTAAATTAGGCCCAAAACTTTACATGGTTTTACCCTAAGACACGACCATTTATTCTAGTCCTAACATTTGACTTTCTAGTGGTCCAATATCTCATAATCATCAAGGCCCAGTTATGGCCCATCTATGGCCTAATTTTCCAAATTAGGCCCAAACCCCTCACATGGGCCTTACCCTAAAGCCTATCCAAATATTCTAGTCTATATTCTTGTTCTTGGGTGGGCCATTAATAGTCCAATCACCAAAGCCCAATAGAAAGGCCCAACTTAAGGCCCAAGCAAGATTTTGGTTTTCAGATAAGATGATGATTAGGGTTAAGTGTTTCTTACTTAACCCATTAAGGACTTAATCCATTAAGTCCATCAATCTACTAGGTCAATCATATAGTGTGGTCGAGCTTAATACATAATCCCAATCCGGTTGTCCAAAATGCGAATACCAACAATCCAAAGCCCATATATCCAAAATTAGGGTTTTCAAAACCCTAATTAGGGTTTCCAACCCAATCACAACCCAATTAGTCCAATGGTCATATTTTTAGGTTGATTAATGTTTTATTACTTCAACTAGTGTTTCATTAGGTTAACTAGGGTTAAATAAGTCGGGCACCACCCATTACCACCTCGGGTAGTGGTGGTCAACGACGGCTCATGGCGACGACCACCACCTCACGGTGGTGGTTATTCTTCTAGTCTAGTTATGTCCAAGCATCCCAAAAGCAAACTAAACACAAGAAAAATCACATTAATCAAGTCTTGGACCAGCGTCCTCTCGTATTCTTTTCTTGTAGGCCTCCATTGTCATGTTAGCAATGTCCGTCATGATACTTTTTGGCTCGCTTTCGGGTTCACTACTTTTGTTGGATTCTGATTCGGGCTCGTAACCGGATTCCTTTTTGGTAGGAGTCTTCTCAAGGATTCCTTTTTGGTAGGAGTCTTCATAGAGATTAAAGGGGCAAAAGGTTTGACCAATTTGGCTAAATTTGGTCCTTCGAGAACGAAATATTTGCATTTCAGGAAAAAGCCCTTTTTAGACCTGAAAACATCCATTTTAGACTATGGTGCCCCTTTTAGACCTGAAACACTCATTTTAGACCTAGTGCCCCTTTTAGACCCAAAACAACCAAATGAAACCTAGATTGCTAAAAAGACAAAATAACCTTTGAACTAAGAAGAACTTTTTAATTTTGGAAGAGATATTTCCATAGTTTCTTGCATGGAGATGCAATAATGGATGTAAAATTAAATCCATGATTATTGTAGGCAAGGTTAAATATGTTTAAACCCATTCTATTTTGTTGAAATTTTCATTTTTTTTGTTTTGTTATAAGCTTTTGTGTCACAACTTATGCCATGTGACAAAAGTAAGTGAGTGTTTGGCAAAAAACTTTATTGTTTATTAGGTTATAAATTATAAGCTTATTAGCTTATAAATTAATAAGTTATAAGGAGTTAACTTATGAAAAAAATAACTTAGTAGCAGTTTGCAACTGCTATAAACTAGTTTTATCCAAACATTTTTTTAGCTTATAGCAGTGTGAAACCTATAATAAACTAATAAGTTCATTTTCAAAACACCCCTTAAGTAACTTTTCTATCTAAAATTACAATTTATACCTTCAACTTTGGATTTACCCCATCCCACCCCTTCCCCCAATAAAAATAACTCTGAGATAGTCATTACTATTCTATCTTCCACCATGCCACCTACATATTCAAGCAACCAAAATTATGCTTCTAATTTTTCCCTTCCCTTGATATCTAACTCACTTAACTAGCTTGGTTCCATATAGCTTATTATTTTTTCTTAAATTTTAAAAATATTTTTAATTTATCATAATCCTCATCTGTAAATATATATTGTTGAAGAATTCTGAATTTTCTGCTAGATACTTTTTGGTTTTTTGATAAATTGTTAAGAGTAAATAATTTTCCAATTTTATAAACCATGAGAGATAACAAATTATGAAAAAAAAAATCTTTTAGAATTGAGTAATTGTTAACTTGAATACGTATTTGTCATGCTAAGTTAATTGGAGAATAAAATATCTCAAACATATAACCTCAAAACTTGATCTTTACGAAAAAATTACAAATTGCAAATACATTTTGAACTTAAACTATTGGGTTATTCACAATAGTGACATTATTAAACAAGAAAACAAACAAATGTTTTTCATCAAAAAAAAATTATTAGAAGATAACGTTTTAAGAAAAAAATAGTTACTAGAAGATAGTGTTTTAGAAATCCTTAATTAGTTCCTAAAGTTATTTATCTATATTTAATTTATGCAAATATAATAGTGAAAGTGAAAACTCGTAAAACAAAATCACGTTTTGATGTTACTTTGCAGTTCAGAGAGAAAGCTATGCTAGATCACATGAAGAAATTGCTTGAGATTCTTGGATAACAGATACTATTTGGTGGTGAAGAGTTGTAAAACTATATTATTCATTCACTATATGGTGATATAAATCCAAAAACTGTATTTGTTTTAATCGAATAAATTCTCGAGCCCAAAAATTACAACATACTTTAATTTTTAATCAATAATAACTTTATAATTTCATTTTGAACTCATGTTGGCTGCAAACTTTCATTTTTAACTTCCTAATAAGGTTCAGAGACAGTGAGAGATGTTGACAATGTTGATTCCTTGCAAGATCCAACAATAAAGCACCTTCTTGTCATTCTTCTCTTCTTCTCCAAGCTAAGAAAGCTCCAAAAAGGTCAAGAATCAAACAAGGGATGGAGGCTAGGGTTTTCTGAGATGAAAAAGGGCTTGGAGGCTGATAATGAACCTTAAAACAAGTTTAGAGAGGTTTATACATGAAGGGAAACCAAAAAGAATGATGGGCTTCGGCCAAAAAAGATGTCACGTCGTGGCAACTGTTGGTCACGTTGCGGCGGCTTAATAAAATATGCATGCCATTTATTCAATGCCACGTCGTGGGCATCCTTTCTCTACGCCGTGGCACAAAGTTTTTCCCAAAAAGTCCATCTTTAGCTCTAGAGAATAAAAGTTAAACCATATTAGGACACAGGTGTTACAAGTCTCCCCCACATAAATTAGATTTCATCCTCGAAATCACTTCTCGCGACATTCTAGGCACCCTGTACGATTCTAACAATTATTCCAGAACCCCGATAAGAGTCGACTCTAACATACGCTGAACCTCCAATATATTAATTGATCCCAACCATAGCAGGACCCACATACTGACGACGATCGAATCTTTTCCTTGCTAACTTGAACCAATGAAGAATAATCATCACTACTCAGCTCAAGATCCACAACTTCAATACCTTGTCTAGCTTCCCGACATACAAAACCATTCTGAATCACTGTCAATATGACTCCACTTTGTAACCCAAATTGAACGAAAACCATGATGACCCTGAATTATCTTGTTGATTTTACTAGGAAACAAAATCCCTGACCATTCATCGCTGTCAGAGACCTTTCACTTGGGAACAAAGTTGACTCCTAGCACGAGTCTCAATAATTGGTACCATCCCAGGCTCATCTTTCTATCCCATAATCATATTTCTGATCTAACCGAGACCTCTCTGGCCTTGTACTTAACTACCAATTCACCGAAGTACCGGATATCCAACCGGTTGTTGAGGATGATAGCCTCATGCATAATCACACCATGCGACTCCAAGCGAGGGTTTATCTGGCAAGAGCTATGCTAGCCTACTTACCGTAATGGCTCCAACATCCCTCCTGATACAACCACAGATAACATAACCAACAATTATATCGATGCAACATAATCTACTTTGCTCTAAATGAATGTTATTCGCCCAAATGAAGTCTTACATCAGAATCGAAACGACCCTCAGTCATCCTCAATCTCACGAATATTGTGGTATCTCATAGTCTCACAATCCATCAAACTAGGGTCTAACTCTACTTAGAGAAAAATACAAGCCAAATCATAGATTCACAACACCATCACAAATGCTCATTGATCAAGTGAATGCTATGGGTCACCCTACAGTCTTACAACACTTCTGCCACTACCTCTGAACCTAGTGAATGCTATGGCTACCCCGCAGTCATACAACACTTCTACCACTACCTACTAACCTAGTGAATGCTATGGTCACCCCACAGTCTTACAACACTTCTACCACTACCTGCCAATCTAGTAAATGTTATAGTCACCCTACAGTCTTACAACACTTCTACCACTACCATGGTCCTAACCCATGGTCCTATCGATCATCTACCATACTTACCATAATCATCATGAGTCGAACCCGCATCCGAATATACCTCAACCAAGTGTTTGGGTTATGCTTTGAACCCTGAAGCCTTAATCAGACAAGAATAGACATAGAGGCTCTAACACAACCCTCGACCTGAACCTAAACACATATCCCCCATGCGCCACTACTAATGTACAAGGTAACCTGAATCCTCATTCCTTGAGCAAACCTCAGTCCATACCGCGACTAGAACTGGATCTTATCTTGTCTAGGGTATGGAACTCCTCCTTGTTTTTCATCTGAAGGGTCTAATTAATGGTTTGGTCTAGGCTTTCATTGTAATAGGTTCTTTTGTGTATGAATGCAGTTCTGGTAGCTTGATTTCTAGTTTACGGCCCGAGCATGAGTTTACGGCCGTAAGCTATTCAAGGCCGTAAACCCAAGTCGGCCCAGGTCACTATATATAGAGGTTGTCATTTAATGGTTGTTGATACCATAGACTTCACGGTTGCTGTAAACGAGTTGTACCAGATGTTTTTCATTAATAGAAGCGTGTGCAAGCTTGTTCTGATTTCTGTTTCTACTTCATTCTTATTATTGTTGATTTTTTTGTTTGCTCGATCACTGGTAAGATCCATTTCAGGACCTTACAATTGGTATCAAAGCAAGACCAGTGTCAAGGCATCTTACAATCGAGTTTTTGGCCATATTCCTCACTGTTTGAGATTGGATTTGGTGTTTACTACGAAAGGGAATCAAAGTTTAATCAAAAAATCATGATTTTTGAACTTCTGGGAGCTTACGACCACAAACCCAGCTTACGACCGTAAACTCAAGATCCTTTTTGGACCGTAAACTCAGCCCATCAACTATCTTCAATAACCGCAACCGAGATTCAAAAACCATAATCTTTGGACCGCAAAGAGTTCACGACCGTAAACCGAGTCTATGACCGCAAACCTCCTCCGATCGTAAACCAATGTGTTGACTCGAAACTCAAAAAAAAAATTAAAAATAATAATAAATAAATAAAATTTGTGTTTTTAAATTTAATTTTAATAATCAATGGATTCATAAAGTCAAACACATCACCATGAGTTGGACTCTGTCATGGGCACAACCACACACATTCCAAGACTACTGTCTGCTAAAGGTTTTCCTGAATGGAAGTACATGATAGAGAAGTACATTAAAATGAAGGACTTCAAGATTTAGAGAAGCATCATTAAGTATCCCGTCAGAATAACCACCACTGCTGCCAGACAAGTCACCAAAAAAAACTATTGAGAACTACACTGATGAAGATTTTGAGATAGTTAAGGAGCAAGAACAAGCTTTGGCCACTCTTACCATGGCCCTGTCTCTAGATATTGGTCAAGATTTTAAGGAGTATACTTCACCAAAGGCTTTGTAGGAAGCCCTAATCAAGGTATATGAAGGGAATGAAGACATGAAGGAGAGCCGCCAGGATATGCTGCGACAAAGGTTTAACATGTTCAACTACATTCCTGGAGAAACCTTGGAGGCACAGCTACAGCGATTCACAACTCTCGCCACCAAGATGACTGTAACTGGGATCTTTTTCACAAAGTTTGAAATAAATAAAAAGCTACTAAATGATCTCCCAAAGTCATGGGACATGAATGTGGCTGTTATCAAGAAGACCAAAGATCTAAGTCGCCTTACTCTTGCTGAAACGATGGCAGTCATCAAGGCCTATGATATTGATGAAAAACAGTGGGAGATAAATAATGTGATTTCATACTCAGCTACAAACCTTGGGATCTCATCTAACAATGCTCTTTCATCTCTCACTTTTTCCTCTACAGGTCATCCCTTTGCTGCTCAGCAAGCTCAGATTCAATCCTTTTCCACTCCATCAGCTACTTCACTTCCCATTGCATCAGCCATGCCTTTCTCTCAAAATCAATCATTTGTTGCTACTCAAGTTGCTTCTCCCTCTATGTGGCTTCTTCCTCAAATGCCAAGGAGTGTGATGAAAATCTTGCTCTCACTACAGGACTTGTTAACTGCTACAATGCTCTTGTAGCTGGAGATCCTCCGCCACAATTGTCATTTCTGATCTTGATCAGATTCATCTTGAAGACGTAGAAGAAATGGATATTACATGGCAAAATGCAATAGCAGTTTTTAGGGTAAAGCAGTTTGCGAAGAAGACAGGGAACAATAACTGGGGGATGAGTGCTGATAAAAAGGTAGGGTTCAGCAAGGGAAAGATGTGTTGTTTCTGTTGAATAAGGTGTCTAAGTCCATAACTATTTCTGGTATGTACTTGACCCGACCCGTCATGGTCCATTTGGGTTGCATGGCACCAAGCAATTGGATAGAATAAATGAGCGAAATAACACTTGTGGTTTATTAATATATTATAAGTTCTAATATATTAATAATATTATTTAATTAGTTTGATCAAGAATTAATTTAGAATTACTTAAGTGATCAAAAGATAACTAATTAAATATATGGGTTGATTATGTAAATCATCCATAACTTGTATAGTGGGCTAAGAGGCTCCATGGATTATCAAGTTGGGTTCCACCCATAGGATGCTCCATGGGAGTTACAAACCCATGGGTCATGGAAATGAAGAGTCATGACACATTAGGGTTTACATAGTGTAACCCTAGATGTGTCAACATTGTATAAAGAACATATTTTCCACCAAAATCGGCTACACATAAGAAACAATAGAGCTAGGCCGATCTTAGAATTTTGTATTCTCTCTAAAGTCATTCCAAAAGCATTTGGTGTTGTGTGAAGCATTTGAGGCAACACACTTGGGGTGCTAGGCTCACAAGGTTTCAAGGATCATAAGCAACAACAAGGTATGTTATTCTATCTTTCATTCAAGTTAAAAGTTGTTCCCCATGTATGCTAGATAGGAATATAACGTTGGAATTCAACTTTGCATGATTATTAGACAAACATAGATCTAAGGTTATTAGGGTTGAATGTATATTTAGGAAGTGTTAGAATGCTCAAAACCCATCAATGGTATCAAATCCTAGGCTTATTTGTTGATTTTTTGTGCAAACTTTTGAAAAAAAAATCAATTTTTCTGTTTTCTACTCGTATGAACTCACCGAGTCCATCGGGGGACTCGACGAGTCCATGAACAAATGCAACCTACTCGTCGAGTTTGTTCTTGCTCTCGACGAGTAGAGGCTGCAGTTTTTATAAATTTGACTTTTGTTGCTGGAAATGGACTAAAAACATTACCCTAAACTGTTTTGATACTTGAAAACTTGTTTTAGATGGTGTAATGTTTATGCTAATCAATTTGCAATGGCAATTATCAAAATTACAAGTTTTTAAGTGTAATTTTTGATTCTTGAAATGTTCATATTCATGTTCTTGAACTTATGAAGATTAGATGATCATAGGAATTGCTTGTAACCTTCATGGTAGTTTAATTCGTGATCATAAATGTTTTAATGAAGTCCATAACTTGTCCTCAAGTTATGGAAAACCAAAAGTCACACTTTTATTAAAGTCATTAAAAGAACACTAGAGTTATAAAAATGAAGAGTCTTCATTTTAATTACTCAATTAAATTCATAAGTTATAAGAAATGAAAAGTTTTGAAAGTTTACAAAACTTGACCTCAAGTTTTGGAACAACTAAAGTCTTGATTAAAACTTTAGTTCTAACCCTTAGAATTTTAATAGTTAAAATTCAACCCTTATACTTTATAATATTATAAGTTGATATATATATATATATATATATATATATATATATATATATATATATATATATATATATATATATATATATATATACACAGTTAGGTTTATGTAAGACGACCTAATTTTGTGAGACCGTGAGACGCATTTATTTATTTATTTATTTATTTATTTATTTTAAATTTTTTTTAGTTAATTCAAGTTCCGAAAACAATATTTAAAAAAAATTGGATTTTTCCATTTATTTTGCATTTTAAAATTATTTTTTAGAATATGTCAGTGTAATATTCTATTAGAATATTTCACGTATTTTTCAAAAAAAATTGAATTTATTTTTATTTATTTTATTTATTTTTATTTTTTTTTTAGTTAATTCAAGTTCCGAAATTATTTTTTAGAATATGTCAGTGTAATATTCCAATTAGAATATTTCACTTATTTTTCAAAAAAAAAAAACGGAATTTTTTTTATTTTTTTTAGTTAATTCAAGTTCCGAAAATAATATTTAAAAAAAGAATTTTTGGATTTTTCCATTTATTTTGCATTTTAAAATTATTTTTAGATTTGGTGTCACGGTCTCACAAAATTAGAATGGTCTCAAATGAACCTATATATATATATATATATATATATATATATATATATATATATATATATATATATATATATATATATATATATATATATATATATATATATATCTGTGTGTGTATAAGATCAAGTCGTCTTACCGCTAGTACGCCTCATTCACGAAGCCGGTCTATAAGGGGGGTATAAGGTTGTTGCCTATAAAATGGCAACTTAATGGGTGTCCACTTTCGGCCACCGCTTCCTTGATCGGTGGAGGGTCGTTAACCGAACGGGTAGGACAAGGGCTTATAAATTCTCATTAAAAGTATGGTGAATATTATAAAGTAACTAAATGTTTTATTAAATTCCCAATCTTAGTTACTTTAAGAAAAATTTGAATAAGGTGCTAATCCATGAAATTACACTTTACACTTTGTTTAAGTCGTTGGTGGAGCGTGTGTGGTTAACCGGCACACTAACTTGGACTTAACAAGGTAGGTAAAGGGTGACTTAAGGTTTATCATAGTATCGGTGGAGCGTGTGTGGTTTATCGACACATTGATTGAGTGATAAACTTTAAGGGTACCAAGTGATTTGCATGGTTACTTCACACCTCGTTTTGTGATCCCCGGTATCCCAGTCACAAAACTTGGAGGGCAGACTCGAGATTGAAACATGCCTTTGAAAAGTTCATTGAATCTCAAAAGAATCTAGTAATTTCTAAGAACCAATTAGAAACCTAATATTTATATTTCGTTTTTCATGGTGGAAATTGGTGAATCGTCATTCACCTACCTTTCAAATATGTTATAGCTTGGATTACGGCATACCTCTTCTAAGTTATAATATATTGTGATTGGATCCTAGCCTTAATATTACATTTGGGTTTTTTTATTAAGGACTCTCTTAATATCTAAACTAATCTTGTCCTTTTCCTTCAGATGTCTTCCAACAATGTTGCTTCTAGCTCTAATCCTAATGGCTCCTTTACCCTTATGAACTTATGTGGGAAAGTCACTTTTGATGGATCCAACTTCAATAAATGGATCAGAAACATCAGGATGATTACCCGCTACGAGGACAAAGAATATGTCCTTGATAAGGAGCTTAAGGAGATTGATGAGACCACTGCAACTCCACAGGAGATCGCTAACTTCCAGGCACATGAAAGGGATGCTACCAAAGTGGCATGCATCATGTTGGACATGATGACTACAGAACTCCAAAAGTCCTATGAGGACTTCTACCCTTTTGAAATGCACCAAGATCTGATGGAAAGATACCATCAAAGTGCACGACAAGAGAGGTATGAAATCATCTGCTCCATGATAACAACCATGATGAAGGATGGAGAGTCCATCACGAGCCACATGCAGAAAATGCAAAGATATGTGGATCGGTTGCTGAAGCTTAATGTGAACTTCCCTGAGGAGCTTGCAATAGATATCATTTTGCACTCCTTACCATCGTGCTATGATCAATTCTGCATGACATATCACATGAATAAGGAAGAGGTCACACTCAGCAAACCTCAGGGACTTCTCAAGACAGCAGAAATAGGTCTTAAGGGGAAGTCGGTTGTTAACACTCCTACTCCAAACTCCACCCCGGTTTTGGCAATCGGTAAAAGTCGACGGAAGAAAAGGAAGAGCTCTTCGAAGGGTACCAAGGCTAGGACCCTTGATGGCTCTTCTTCAAGTGGAACCAAGAAAGGTTTCATCACTCCTTCTTCTGACCCAAAAGAGGCTGAATGGTTCTATTACCATGAAAAGTCACATTGGAAGCGGAACTTCCCAATGAAGGATAGAAAAGTTAAACCCAACCATGAAGGTATTTACACTATCTTATCTAATAACTCACCCCATTCTAACTCTTGGGTTCTTGATAATGGTTGTGGTATTCATATATGTTCTAATTTGCAGGGACTAAGAAGAAGTGAGAATGTGGAGCAAGGAAGAATAAACTTAATCATGGGGAATAGGAAAGCTCTACCTGTCACCAAGATTGGAGTTTATACTTTATCTCTAAGTAGTAGGTTTAGTTTAGATTTGAATAAACGTTGTTATTTGCCAGAAATGGCAAGAAACATTATTTCCTTTCATGCATTGTATAAACAAGGTTTTACCTTTTCATTTGATAATGAAGTTGGTTCGATTTATGCTTTCTTTAATAACATTCTTTATTTTAAAACATTGCCTTGTGATGGTGTGTATGAAACTATATATATGTGGTTGATAACTTTGGAAATAATGTATTGTGTATTGATTTTTTTAATGATAATAACTTGGATAAAGTGTCATTATGGCATTGTCGTCTTGTACATATAACCAAGAAACGCATAGGCCAACTCCAAAAGGATGGAGTCTTGGAGTCATTTGACCTAAGGTCAGATAATAGTTGTGAATCATGCTTACTTGGAAAAATGACAAAGTCACCCTTCACAGGTTCTTGTGAGTGGGGTGAAGGTTTGTTGGATCTTGTACACACGGATGTGCGTGGGCCCTTCAAACATGCCACAAGGGATGCTAATCGTTACTATTTGACTTTTAGTGATGATTACAGTAGATATGGATATGTCTACTTAATAAAGCATAAGTTAGAGAATTTCGAAATGCATTCAACTTGAGGAGGAACACCTCAGAAGGGTTACAAATGCACCTGAGCATTACTATGGATTCCATATGACCGCGGAAGGTGATACACTTATTAGTGATCAGAAACTGATAGGTCTGGATGAACCTAACAGTTACGCAGAAGCCGTGGCAAGCCCTGAGTCAGCCAAGTGGAAAGAGGCAATGGACAGCGAGATACAGTCCATGTATGACAATCAAGTTTGGAACTTGGTTGAGAATGTACCAGGTCGTAAGTGTAACAGCCCGGAATTTCCAGGTATTTATTATTGGCTTATTTTTGGAAATTGTGAGTGGACTCGGCGAGTTAGAGCTCAAACTCGCCAAGTAGGATCGCGGTTTTGGACACAGGTTCGCGTCTGGACTCGGCGAGTCCACGCTGTGTAATGAAACCCTAATTCCCGGGGTTTGAGACCTATTTAAAGGGCCTTATGGCCGTCATTTGTGCTCACCAATCCATAGAGAGAAACCCTAGAGTGCTTGAGCGTTTTGAGAGAGAAAGGAAGCCATTCTTGACCTTCGTGGTGTTATTTAGCAAGGAGAATGAGGTCATAACCAAGAGAAAGCATACGAGATTGCAATACTGTGGATTTGAAGCTCAGATCTTCGAACTTGAGGTATCATTTCAGCTCATCTTCTGTTTTATGAAGTATATTTGGATTTAGGGTTTCTTGTGGCCTTAGTTGGGTTGATTTGCTGCCAAATAGTCCCTTTCTAATGTTGAGGCTTTGGATCTGGATCCATAGAGGTCCAGAGAGCCTCACTCATCAAGCTTTATGAAGAGCAATGGAGATTATGACCTTGAGTTGTGGTATTTGGGACTAAATCATCATATATGGTCATATAGATGTTGTATGTACATCAAGATAGTGACTTTACGTGCTAAATAAGCTTGGAAGGACTGGATCTATGAGTTAGTGGATCGGATCTAACCTTAGGAGTGAGTTTAAGTCATTGCATGGAATGGACTCACCGAGTCCGAAGAACAGACTCGGCGAGTAGCATGAATATTGCCCACCACCACACAGCGAGTGGTCTTGCCAAGTTGAGGGTTTGACTCAGTGAGTTAAGGAGAGTCAGAGTGGGTTGACAGGTGGACTGAGTCAAGCTGGGACTCACCGAGTTGTTCTTGAGACTCGGCGAGTTGAGTCGTGGTGGCCCCACAACTCATGCCAGGTGAAACTCGTCGAGTTAGGAGAATACTTGACGTGTCAAGAGAGGATCCCAAGGAAATCAGTGTATGCGCTTAGACTCGCCGAGTCGCTATAGTGCACTCGCCGAGTCCGGTCAAAGTTTACCGTTGACCATTGACCAGTGATGACCTATGTTGACTTATTAAGGGATAGTCAACCTTAGTTGGGAAAGTGTTAATTAGATATGTATTGTGTTATAGGAGGATTATAGTTCGGGAGATCGAGCACTAGTGATTTCAGGGACTTACGAATTACCGATATACACGAGGTGAGTCTTCTCACTATACTTTACCTTGAGTAGGTAACCAGAGTTATGTGACAGAGTATTTGTATGCTATGTATGTTATGTGTTGTACTGCATTATTTCTATGTGATTTATGTTGTGCATGTTTACACAGTTAGAACCGGAAGGTTCACAGAGTTAGAACCTGAGGGTTCACAGAGTTTGAGTGCACGGACCCACAGAGTTATAGCCTCGAATGGCTAATATGTGTTATATTTGGTAATTTGGGGAACTCACTAAGCTTTGTGCTCATAGTGTTTGATGTTATATGTTTCAGGTACTAGTGACGACCGCAGGAAGGCGCCGACTTGATCAGTACACACGCATGGGATTTATGATTTTGAGATCTTGGGATTTTGTATTACTTGGATTGAATGATTAAATATGGTTGTTTTCTGAATATTAAATGAATTATATTTTATAAAAATTTGAAAATTTTGTTTTGAAATTTACGGTGTTACAGTAAGACTGTAGGGTGAAAATGGATCTTTAAGAAGAAGACCGACATGGATGGTAATGTACACACTTATAAGGCACGACTAGTTGCAAAGGGTTTCTCACAAACTCCGGGAGTTGATTATGATGAGACCTTTTCTCTAGTGGCCAAGATTAAGTCTATTAGGGTTTTGTTAGCCATAGCCGCATTTCATGACTATGAAATATGGCAAATGGATGTCAAAACCGCTTTCCTTAATGGAAAGTTGGCTAAGGATGTTTACATGAGTCAGTTAGAGGCTTTTGTCAATACAGAGTACCCTAATAGAGTGTGTAAGCTTGAGAAATCCATTTATGGGTTAAAGCAAGCACCTCGCAGATGGAATCTTTTCTTTGATGAGAAAGTCAAGGAATTTGGCTTTTCTAGGAGTGCAGATGAATCTTGTATATATTTCAAGGCTAGTGGGAGTATAGTTAGCTTTTTGGTATTGTATGTGGATGACATACTACTTATAGGAAATGACATCCCAACTTTGTAGGAAGTTAAGTCCTGGCTTCGGAAGTGTTTCTCTATGAAGGACCTAGGAGAAGCTGCCTATATTCTAGGGATAAGGATCTTGAGAAACCGGAGTAAAAGACTAATTGCACTTAGTTAGAGTACCTACTTGGAGAAGGTGCTGAAGAGATTTAGCATGCAGGACTCCAAGAAAGGAGACTTACCCATCCAGAGTAACGCCAGATTGAGTAAGACACAAAGCCCTAGTACTAAGGCTGGGATAGCAGAATTGAGTCCAATACCTTATGCTTCAGTTGTAGGATTGATCATGTATGCTATGACGTGTACTCGACCTGATGTAGCCTTTGGCTTGAGCATGGTTAGCAGATATCAGGGGAACCCTGGCAAGGCACACTGGACTACGGTAAAGAATATCCTCAAGTACCTACAGAGGACTAAGGACTGGGTCCTTACCCTTGGTGGGAATGAAGACTTGAGAGTTGTAGGGTATAGTGATGCTAGCTTTCAGACTGATAGGGATAATTTCCACTCTCAGTCAGGCTGGGTCTTTACCCTAAACGGAGGAGCAATTTCTTGGAAGAGTTCCAAGCAAGAGACAGTGGCTGATTCAACTTGCGAATCAGAGTATATAGCAGCTAGCGAAGCAACAAAGGAGGCGATATGGCTGAAGAACTTCATTGGAGACCTTGGAGTTGTACCAGCTATTAAGGAGCTAATGGAAATTTTATGTGATAGTGAAAGTGATGTTGCCTTAGTAAAGGAACCAAGGGATCACAGGAGATCCAGACACATCGACAGAAAATACCATTTCATCAAACATCGAATAGAAGAAGGACTCCTCGTGGCAAAGAGGGTATCATCGGATGAGAATCCAACAGATCTCCTCACAAAGGGACTGACTCGGGTTAAGCATATCCAACATGCTCGAAGCATAGGGCTGAAGGATGATATTAGATATAGTAGTTAGATAACCTTGAAATTTGTAAAGTTTAATTAACATTAGATGATTATTAAAAGGTGTTTTATTTATGAGTAAAGTGTTGCTATCTCTTGTCGATCGTTTACTATATTTCTTTTGCATGTTTTGACTTCCAGAATAATTATGTTTGGTATATCATATTATTCGAACCTCCACAGTCGGTCATATGTCGGAAGAAGGTATGAATCAAGACTGTCATGATTGGTTGCAGAAGTCTAAGGTGTTAGACATGGCTATAACAATCATGAGTGCTCATAAGGTTTGAGCATTTGACTCAACCCACGCTCACTGGAATCACTTCATGGAATTTAACTCGAGTGATCATGAGATGGTAATATCATATAAGTATTCAAACCTAGAGATATGATTTGTTACTTATGAGTTGGTTATGCGTTGATTGTACAAAAACGCATTGGTAACTCGATGTTATAAAACATGCTCTTGTGTATAATTCAATGAGTGGTAGAATGTCACACCCCAAAACCACGAACGGCGGAAATGTTCAGGGGTGGAGGACGTCATGTACAGTATCACAACAGTGTAAAATAGTAAACAAGCAACAACATCATCCATTGCATTATAAGTAAAGTTTTAATACACGTGTGTGTTCTTTCATTGTAATAAGACACCAAAAATATAATCAAAATAAAAGACGAGACTTGTCTGCTCCATTTTCTCAAAACCTGGCCACCGTACCTGTCTACTAATGACCTGAGAATACAAGTTATTTTGAAAGAGAGTGTCAGCTTTAAAGCTGGTGAATTCATAAGTATTTAAGTGTCATTGTCTTGCTTTGATAAGTTGTTATGAATGTCATGTAAAACGTTTAAGTAAGACAGTTGATATAAGTATGAAAAACCCTAAGAAATCCCTTATTTCCTACTAGTATGAAATGTAGTCTTCTACCAAGACCCGAATGTTTTGTTAGTAAAATGATAGTTTTTCCTTCTTTTTGACGACTATGAACAGTAATTGGTCTAACTCGTCGTTTATGTGAATATATCACAAAATAAAGTAAATAGGAAAAATATAACCATGTAAGTGTTATCCCTGGATACCAGGACTAACACACCATCGCAGTAAGCGATATGAATAACCTAATGAACATCCAAAGATTGTCCAATTATCCTCTTTAGCAGCAGCAGGTTGGAGGAAGGGTTAGTCCCATAGCCGACTCCTAATATAAGTGGTAACCTAATGATCATCCGAAGATTTTCAACTCATCCTCTGTTGCAACAGTAGGATGGAGGAATGGTTAGTTCCGATATCAATCTATCTATTATAAGTGATAAAATTAGACATCCGTGGATGTTCATCACCCAGTGGTGCTAACAGTTGGGTTCCGGAATGGTTAGTCCCGTTTAGACATCCTGTCCAACAGGGATAGGCAGGAAAATTTACACAAAAGTACGAATAAATCTTCCTCATAACTATAGGTACAAGTATCCAGGTAAGTGAATACAGGATAATGTATCTATGTAACAGTACTCATGTATGTTATTCATGTAGCATGTAAGCATATGTAAAGGTACTTATGTATCATGTAATCATATGTAAATGTACTCATGTATCATGTAATCATATGTAAATGTACTCATGTATCAGGTAGTGTACTTGTGTAGACTCATGAATGAACTGACTCTTGTGTGATTCCTTGTAATAGGAATAATGTTTGATATCTTCAAATTATCCCTATGATAATTTACTAAAAGGTGATTGATTATTCAAGTAGGTTTATACACTTTTACTACTCAAGGGTGTGGGAAACTAAATGAAAGATGACAACTATAACATCAATACATATATAAGAATATAAATGTATATGCATAGTTTAGTTCAAGAATGTAAAATGGTTTTGTAAGACATCTACGGATTTTGAACAAATATAAAAAGTGACTTGATGTTATTTTGATAAACATTTCAAAAGTAATACATTTGATAACAAAGTATTTTAAAGATAGAAACCCATTTCTTGCATCACATTTTGTAGTATGTGCAATCCGTTGAATGAAAACACAGTTATAAAATACATATAAATGATTTAATAACATGTTGTTTTCTACTTGTATCCCCCCCCCCATTAAAGCATTTAAAATCATTTAAAACATTGATTAGGGGTATGAACTCACCTGTAGATGGTGATTTGGATGAACTGGACGGTGTAGTATTGTTAAGTGTCAAGTGAGGACTTGTACACACACTACGATCCTAATGAACATATAATCACACATATATATACTCAATTAGTCTTAAATTACTAATTGATAATTTTAAGACATCCTAGAACATAATAAACACTTTATATAAGTGTTTTAAGCCCTAAGGATTGCATCTAAACCGGTTTAGGGTTCCAAAGGGCCCTATACTTGAGTTTACTCTCCATATTACCTCACACATGGAGGTTACGGTTGTAAACTCTTGAGTTTACGGCCGTAAACTCCCAACCTTGGTGGTATTTTGTGTTTTGAAGTTCTAAATGATCCCTACAATTATTCCAACTTGGTGGTTCAATTTTTGGAAGGGTTTAAGGCATAGAAACACTCCTTTGAGAAGTTTACGGCCCTTAGGCCATTTCCTTTAGAGTTTGCGGCCATAAACTCTTAAGGAAAAGTGTTTGTGATGCTTTCAAGTCTCTTGCATATGTAGGATAGGTTCTAGACTTTTACCTAAGGCATATGAAGGCATTAAGCACACTTTGGTGCCCTTCTTTGATGTTCACGGCCCAAGAACCTTATTAGGGCCGTGAACACACTTTGAGGGGTGTTTTGGATGTGTTTTGGGTCCTTCAATTAAGTGGGAATAATTCTATGAAATGTCTAGCGCTTAAGGTGCCTTAAAAGCACCCTTTGATCCAATTTATTAGAGTTCACAGTCCAAGATCATCTTGGGTCGTGAACTCGCATGTGTTTGAGTTTCTTGGTTGTTTTCTTGTCCCTAATACACATATATATGAGTCTAAGGTAGTAGCATAACACAAGGGATGATCTAGGCTTTGTTTCGGGAGTTTACCGCCCAAGAACACCTTGGGGAGTAAACTCCTAAATCTAGTGATTTAGCCTTCTAAATCATGTTATAAACACATATAAAGCTTTCTAACACTAATTGAAAGAGGTACTCACATTTTGGTATAAAAACCCGAAGATCCGTGAGAGAGAAAATGGCTTTTCTCTAGTTAGAAATGCGAATAATGAATGAATTTGGTTCAGAATTCTAGTTATAGTCCTGATATTTTTGGCAGAAAATATTTTATTCCCGAAATGATCTCTAACATAATAGAGTGTTGGAATAGCAGTGTAGCACAAAACTCTAGTGCATCCACTCTCCTGATATTTCCTGAAGTGTAAACCCTAAATTTCTCAAACTTATACGGAAAAGTCTGAAAGTTTACTGTGACTGATATAACTTCTATTAAAGTGTTATTGTTTATACATAATGGAAATTCCGGGTTGTCACATCATCCCCCTGTTAGAAGGAATTTCGTCTCGAAATTAGAATTTAAGAAAGTAAGAAGTTACAATTAACTAAGCGAAAAGATGAGGGTATTTCATTTTCATCTGGTCCTCTCATTCCCAAGTGAATTCAGGTCCACGCTTTGCGTTCCAGCGAACCTTCACTATCGGGATACGACTCTGCTTTGTTTGCTTGACCTCTCGGTCCATGATCTCTACTGGTTCCTCCACAAAGTTGAGGCTCTCGTTGATCTCGATCTCGTCGAGTGGAATAACAAGAGTGTCGTCGGATAGACACTTTTTCAAGTTCGAGACGTGGAAGGTAGGATGTACGTTACTGAGTTCGTGCGGTAGATTGAGTTTGTAAGCTACAGGGCCGATTCTCGTGAGAATCTTGAAAGGCCCTATGTATCTTGGATTGAGCTTCCCACGCTTTCCAAAGCGTATCAAGCCCTTCCACGGTGAGACCTTCAGTAGGACTCGGTCGCCCACCTGGAATTCCAATGGTTTCATTCGCTTGTCAGCGTAGCTTTTCTGTCGGTCTGTAGAGTCTTTCAATCGTTCACGAATTTGAACGATCTTGTCTTTCGTTTTCCGAATGATCTCCGGACCCGTGAGAGTGCTTTCGGGAACTCATCTCTTAGCTAACTGGGTATCACCCACCTCAGCCCAGCACATAGGGGATCTGCGCTTTTGGCCATAGAGGGCCTCAAATGGAGCTGCCTTTATGCTCGTGTGATAACTGTTGTTGTAGGAAAATTCAACGAGGGGTAAATGGGTATCCCAAGCTTTTCCAAAGTCAATCACACAGGCACGCAACATATCTTCTAAGGTTTGGATAGTTCTCTCACTTTTCCCGTCGGTCTGTGGATGGTAGGCTGTACTCATGTCCAGCCTAGTTCCTAGGGAACTTTGTAATGACTGCCAGAACCTCGACGTGAATCTACTATCTCTGTCCGAGATAATAGATAAAGGAACACCGTGCAGCCTTACAATTTCCCTAATGTAAGTTCTTGTAAGTTTCTCCATCTTGTCTGTTTCTTTGATTGGCAAGAAGTGTGCAGACTTGGTCAGTCTATCGACGATGACCCATATGGAATCAAGTCCACCCGTTGTCTTGGGCAACTTGGGTATGAAGTCCATAGTGATCCGCTCCCACTTCTATTCTGGTATCTTCGGTTGTTGTAAGAGACCGGAGGGTTTCTGGTATTCGACCTTGACCTTTGCGCAAGTAAGGCATTTACTCACGAATGTAGCAATATCTGCCTTCATGTTAGGCCACCAGTATAACTTTTTAAGATCCAGATACATCTTATCTGAACCCGGGTGGACGGAATAACGATTGTTATGAGCTTTCGTCATGACCAAGTCTCTAAAGCCACCGTGTTTTGGTGTCCAGATCCGATCCATGAGGTATAAGGCTCTGCCACCCTTGACTTCCAAGTTCTTATCCATCCCTCTAAGGGATTCACCTGCCACGTTTTCAAGTTTCAAAGCGTCGAGCTGAGCCTCCTTAATTTGCGTGGACAAGTGCGAATGGATAGTTAGAGTCAAAGATTTGACTCTACGACCAGTATATTCTTTCTGACTCAGGGCGTCGACTACTACATTGGCTTTACCCGGATGATAACGAATTTCGCATTCGTAATCACAGCGTAGCTCTACCCACCGTCTTTGTCTCATGTTGAGCTCCTTTTGGTCAAAAATGTGTTGGAGACTCTTGTGGTCTGTAAAGATCGTGCTTTTTGTACCATACAGGTAGTATCTACAGATCTTTAGAGCAAATACGACTGCTCCAAGTTCAAGATCATGGGTGGTGTAGTTAACCTCATGTGTCTTCAGCTGTCTCGAGGCATAGGCTATGACTTTACCTCGCTGCATCAGAACACATCCGAGTCCTTGATTGGATGCGACGCAATAGACAATGAAGTCTTCTATCCCTTCGGGGAGGGATAGTATCGGTGTGGTACACAAGGCTCGTTTGAGCGTTTGGAACACTCTTTCCTGTTTCTCTTCCCAGTCAAAGGCCACACCTTTCTAGGTCAGGGTTGTTAGAGGTTTCGCTATGCTAGAGAAGTTCTGGATGAACCTGCGATAGTAGCCAGATAGACCTAGAAATTGACGAATTTATGTAGGTGTCTTCGGTGCTGACCAGTTCTCAATGGCCTTAATTTTGGAAGGGTCCACGTGTATTCCTTCTTCGCTAACAACATGGCCCAAAAATTCGACTCATCGAATCCAAAATTCGCACTTGGAGAACTTCGCATAGAGTTTCTCCGCTCGCAATGTTTCCAAGACTCTACGGAGATGTTGACTATGTTCCTCCTTACTTCGAGAGTAGATGAGTATGTCATCAATGAAGACGATGACGAACTGATCCAAGTAAGGACGACACACCCTATTCATCAGATCCATGAATATGGCGGGCGCGTTTGTTAATCCACACGGCATAACCACAAACTCGTAGTGTCCATAACCAGTTCGGAAGGCTGTCTTGGGAACATCCTCCTCTAACACTCGTAGTTGGTGGTATCCGAATCGCAGATCTATCTTTGAGAAGTAGTTGGCTCCTTGAAGTTGATCAAATAAATCATCAATGCGGGGAAAGGGATAACGATTTTTAATGGTAAGTTTGTTGAGTTCTCTGTAGTCGATGCACATGCGAAACGATCCATCTTTCTTCTTGACGAACAAGACCGGTGCTCCCCACGGTGAGAAGCTTGGCCTAATGAATCCCTCCTTGAGAAGTTTGTTAAGTTGACTGGAAAGTTCCTGTATCTCGGCCGGTGCCAGACGATAAGGAGATTTGGCTACTGGGGAAGCTCCTGGCACTAAGTCGATTCTGAACTCGACTTGGCGTTGCGGTGGTAAACCGGGAACTTCTTATGGGAAGATGTCGGGAAATTTGAGTACTTCGGGGATTTTCTGAATGTCTTTCATTTCTTGACTTGTATCGACGATGTGTGCGAGGAATGCATGATATTCGTTTCGCAAGCACTTATGGGCTTGAATGCATGAAATGATACGAAGGCTCGTACTAGGTTTATCGCCGTAGATAACTAATGTTTCGTTGTTAGGAAGGTTAAGACGAACTGCTTTTTCAAAGCACAGGATGTCGGCGCGAAGAAGACTCAACCAATCCATACCGATGATAACGTCGAAATATTTAATTTGGACTGGCATGAGATCTATCTTGAAAGTATGGCCATCTAAAGTTAAAGCACAACCTACGTATATGCAATTAGTACTCTCCATTTTCCCGTTATCCATTTCTACCATGAATGGATTATCTAATGCACATGGTTTTTATTTAAGTAGGTGTGCAAATTTGTGACTTACGAAACTTCTCTCTGCTCCACTGTCGAAAAGTATGCAAGCATATGAGTTATCAAAGAGAAACGTACCAGTAACTATCGTAGGATCAGCTACCGCTTCCTCGTGGCCTAGGGCCATAACTCTTCCTACTCCACCAGCCATCCCCGCTTTAGGGTAGTTCCTCTTGTAATGGCCCGCTTCGCCACAACCGTAGCAAGTTTGGCCCATACCGGCGTTAGGAACCTGGGCGGCCTGAGCTATTGGAATCTTGCAGAAACGGACTGTGTGTCCCTTCCTGTTGCAGTTAGAACACTGCATCTCCTTGCAAGGTCCGTGGTGGTGGAAGTTTCACTTGGTGCACTTCGGGAGAGTTCCAGCATATTTTTTTGCTGGTAAGGGGTTCACAGGGACAATGGGAGTCACGGTGGCAACATTGATCGCCACAAGTTGTTGTTTCTTGGAGGATCCTTGTGAAGCCCCTCCTTTCCTCTTATTCCACCCCTTCCTGTTGTGGTCGAGGTTGGAATTTTGTGGTACGAGTGTAGGGGTTGTTGGGTTCCTGTGTTTCCCGTGGTCTATGAGAGACTGTACCAGCTCCTTGGCACTATCAAAAGTGATAGGCTTGGAGGCTAACACATTTGACTGGATCTGGGGTGACAGTCCCCAGATGTATCTCTCTATTTTCTTGCTCTCCAGAGCAACCATGTCAGGGCATAGGATTTCGAGATCACAGAACCTATTTGTGTAGGTTGAGATGTCGGATCCAACCATTTGTAGGCTCCAAAGTTCCTGCTCGAGTTTTTGTATTTCTCCCCGAGGATAGTACTCTCTCATCAGCATGTCCTTCAAGTGTTCCCAGCTGATGGAATATGCCACCACCAGAGTCAGGTACTTAACATGGTCGTTCCACCATGTTAGTGCCCTGTCAGAGAAGGTACAAGATGCGAACTTGACCTTGTTGATTTTTTGGCAAGCGCAGATTTCAAAGACAGATTCCATATTTTCAATCCACTGTCTTAATACCATAACCCCACCAGTACCATTAAAGCTACGGGGTTTGGCATTTGTGAAGTATTTATAGGTGCATTCCCGAGGGTGTCCATGGCTTTCGTCGTGGTTCGAGGGAGGTGCACCTGTTCCCGATCCACTAGGGACAGGGGCGTTGATTGTTGACACAGCAGCTGCAACTGCTGCTGTGAAAGCTGCCTGGAACATGTTGGCATGGAAGGGGTTAGGTGGTTGAAGAGGTTGAGGTTGTGGTGGTGGTGGAGGTGGTGGTATCGGTGCTTCGTTGTTTGGGTTACGCCTAGGATTTCTGCGTGGCGGCATCTTTAACTATATGTTTAAAAGATGATGACATGGATAAGAATAAATGAATAATGACTGTGTCTCATGGACTAACTCCCCATAGCCCAACAACAAATGAATAAAATGACTAAATGAAGATGACTGCATTTGGATAATAATATGATTAGATATCTGTCAATAATACTGGAATTACAGATGTAACAAGTTCGGGAAAATTAGCCTAGAAGTAGGCCTTACATCAACCAAGATGGAAAATTTTGACAGAATTAAGATTAGATCAAGACCTAACAGGTCTAAGATTTATAAAGACATGAAATTTAACCAAACTTTTACATAAGCTAGGTTATATCCAAAAGATGAGTCGTCGAGATTCTATCAGCGACGAGAACTGCTAGCATGAGTTCTTGATCCAGATAGTAGGCGTTCCATGTCCCTCATATGCCTGTCAGCTCTCGCTTGCTGAGCTTGAAGTTCCCTAACTTCAGCTCGCATTTCAGCAAGTTCTCTCTGCAGAGCTATATTGCAGACTAGAGTTCTTTCGTGTGCAGACTCTAGTTGGCAAATGTGGACAGTGTTAACACCAGAGTTGGCGTTAACTTCCAAGACTTGATTGATAGACGCCTGAGCCATTATCGTGTTTCGAGAAATGCTACAAACCATGATTGTTGACCCTGTTCATGACTCCATGTATTCAAGTTAATGGACCACAGAGGTGTGGGTCCTTGAAATGCGGGACGGGGGTTCAGGTTCAGGTCTTAAGCAGCTAGGGGTAGGTTATTGACTTCAGGCTCCGAGTCAGAACTATCGGAAAAACCCTCAGCATGGTGATCATCCAAAGGGATTTGGTGATCATCTTCTGGTTCTGCCTCTAGCCAACCAGCATTGCCTTGGTTCGGGAAGTACGGATCGCCATGGTGAAATCCAGCCATTTTAATCCACGCGAGAAAAAGGATATAAGAAATAGCTAAAATAGACGAACTAACTAAGATAATTACAGTAAGACCAAATACCCCTATGGTATTTCTTGATGGTTGTGTGGGTAAGTTTTTAGACTTGTTGCCATATCACAACCATTCTTGGGTATGTGCTAATCACTCCTAGGAACATCATAGTTGATCAGGCTATGCCACTCCCAAGACTGACCATACATCCCCGAGCTTACCTGTGATATTCAACAATCTCAATACTTTTGTTCTTTTCATTGTGACACGGATTTTAGTATGAATGTAGGCACATATACTTTGTTAAATATTTTATTATTTAAAAGTATAACTCTTATACAGAGTGTTTTAATCCCTATGTATTTATAGTTAGTATATCTTTTATGGGTTGATATACTATATTCACTATAAACAAAGCTCTGATACCAATCTGTCACACCCCAAAACCACGAACGGCGGAAACGTTCAGGGGTGGAGGACGTCATGAACAAAAAGTGAGGAAAATTATCCGGTACTTCAATTGCTGCATATGGATCTATTTGGACTAGTTAACGTTCTCAGCATTAACAAAAATTCGTACTGTCTGGTTGTGATTGATGCTTCTCTCATTTTACATGGTTTTTCTTTCTATCCAACAAATATGGGGTTGCTGATCTTATTAAGAAATTCATTGTGTTGATTCAGAACCAAACTAACAATCGGGTGAAGGTGCTTTGTACTGACAATGGAACAGAGTTCAAGAATTCTATTCTAGATCATTTTTGCGCACAAAAGGGTATTATGCGTCAATACAGCTCCGCTTAAACCCCTCAACAAAATAGTGTTGCTGAAAGGAGAAATAGAACTTTAAAAGACGTTGCAAGGACGATGTTGTGTGACTCCAAGTTAACAGTTTTCTTTTGGGCCGAGGCGATTAAAACTACTTGCTACGTTCAGAATCGTGTATTGATCAACAAAGCTTAGATGAAGACTATGTATGAGATTCTATATGGTCACAAGCCTTAAGTTAGTCATTTCCGTGTATTTGGCTGCCCTTGCACCCTTCTTCACCTAGAGACCAACCCAAAGTTTAATGCCAAAGCCGGTGATTTTTACTTCGTAGGGTATGCTTCACGCACCACATATAGGGTCTACAATAAGAAGACAAAGCAGGTTGTGGAATCTTATGAAGTACGTTGGTTGGAGGAGAATGAGACAGATGCTCAAGTGGGTCCGGATTGGTTGTTTGATTACACATCGCTTTTCAAGTCCATAAATGTGTCTTCTGATAGGTCATCCGGATCTTTCTCTGTTTCGAAGAATGTTTCTGAAGACGAAGACGAAGAAGTTGTCTACAGACCCCCAAAGGTATCCTCTTCTCCATATGAGGAGGAGTCCTCTGCTTCACCTGAGGGGAGTTATCTGTACCACCTGATTGTCCAAAATATCCAGTTCAGAATGATACTCCTGATGCTGAGACTACACCACTTACTCCTGTAGAAAGAGAGTTTATGTCTAAAGATGCTTCCGCTGTCACTTCAACCTTTATGGAACTACACTTTCCTGAAAGCATTTCTAATGAGTTTGTAGCAGAGTCATCGGGTGTTGAACAATCAGCAAATAAAGGAGGTGTCAATATTCACAATCTTCCTGTCTCGCTTAATGATATCAGCCAGGAGATACCCTCAAGGATTCAATACGATCATCCGATCGAGAACATCATTGGTCAGCTGGGCGAAGGTGTAACACTGTAAAAATTAAAACAATTTTTCGCATTTTCAAACATATTTTCACAAATTCATTCATTCATAAAATGTCATAGTATCATGTCTTTTGTTTCACAATATCTCCCAAGCTCAAATAAATAAAATCCCATGTGTGTGTGTACGAATCATGCCGGCACCTTCCCGCGATCATCACTGGTACCGTAAACACATAACACACAACACTGTAAGCATAAATGCTTAGTGAGTTTCCCAAAATACCACTCTAACACATAATAGCCACTCGAGGCTGTAACTCTGTTGACCCTCAGGTCTATGTGTCTCAGTGTGCCCTCCAGCCCCAACTCTCTATGGGCTATCTGGCCCTAACTCTGTGGACCCGAAGGTCCTAACTCTGTGGACCCAAAGGTCCTAAATCTGAATCATGCATAGCACATATCACAATAAATCATAGCACATAAATAACATGCAATTACACTGGCATATAACTCTAAAATACTCTATCACACAACTCTGTTATCACACTAGGTAAAGTATGTGGATATTTAGTGTGTATTAAGTATAGTTTTTTATTCATATATTAGCTAAATTATCGCATATTATGGACAACAGGTACTTAAAAGTGTTAAATTATGTTTTTCAGTCCAAAGATGAAGCTCGGAAGCAAAAGGAAGCAGGAGAAGCGGTTAGGAGCTCAAGAATGGAATGAAGAAGAAAAACACTAAAAAAAGGCTTCTACTCGTCGAGTCGAGCCTGGACTCGACGAGTCCGGTCGAGGAATCAGAAGGATAATCATTCGGAATTCCAGATAGTTATCGCAATACGTGTTATGTGAGAGGGACTCGACGAGTCACCACTTGACTCGACGAGTCGGAACGCTTATTTAAAGATAACTCCACAGATCGATTAGAGGGAATTCTGGGAAGTTTCAGAAGTGCTTTGTTGCGATAAAGAAGCCAGAAGAACCCTAGAAGTCGACAAAGAAAGCTAGAATTCAATTCCGGAAGTAATTAAGGCACAATTTCATCATTCTACTTATTCTTTCGTTTTGTCAATATGATTAAGCAACTTGAACTTGTTTGTTTGTTGTTATTTACTTTAATTATGAACTAAAACCTTTAGACTTTTGTTTGGGGATACAAAGTTGACAATATGGTTTGATTGATTGGTAGGATTAATTCCAAGTTGGTGAATTTTTGTTATTTTAGCTTGCTAAAGAACCTTGTGTATGAACAATAATTAATTTTCTGTTAATAGGAAGATAATTGATTAGCATGAACATCTATTGATTATCAACCTCATATGATATGTGACCACTATACCATATGTCTAGGATTAATGAATATGAAACTAGAATTAATAAGGAAATTGAGTAAATTCATGTGCAAGCTTGTAAGATGACCATCAAACAAGAGGTTAATTAAGAATAATAAATTAATTAGCTATTGCAAGTCTAACTTAACCCAAATAATTAATCTAGTAAATATAATTAAATTAAGCAATTGGCCACTGTTTGAGTTAGTTTATTTGCTAAGGATTAGGGTAGTGAACATGAACCTAATCACTTGAATCGGTAACCAACGAAAGAATTAATCCATTGCACTATTACCTTAAAATCAACCATAGAGTTAACCGAGTTGAACTAAACACAAGTTCCTTTCCAATTATTGAATCTAGTTAAATTGTTATTTTCTAGTCTTAAATTAGTTATAGTTAGTAAGTTTCTAGTCTTGTAAAACTAGAGAAAAACCCCTATTTCTTAATCAACTTAGATAGAATTAGTTTTTAATTTAATTTGCCGTTCCCTGTGTTCGATACCCTGCTTATTTAGCTATACCACAATTGATAGGTTCACTGCCTTTTGTATGTTATTTGATAATTAAAGTAGGATTAAAACTAAGTTTGTTTCACACACATCAGGCCACCACGTTGGCTTTCCCCGGGTGGTACAGGATCTCGCAATCATAATCCTTTACCACATCCAGCCATCTCCTCTGTCACATATTCAGGTTGGGCTGATCCATCAAGTACTTCAGGCTCTTGTGATCCGTGTATATGGTACACCGGACCCCATATAGATAGTGACGCCAGATCTTGAGGGCGAACAATACTGCCCCCAACTCTAAATCATGGGTAGGATACCTCACCTCATGAGGCTTCAACTGCCTCGATGCATACGCTATCACATGGCCTCTCTGCATAAGCACTGCTCCCAACCCTGATATCAATGCGTCACAATATACCACAAAATCCTCCATTCCCTCCAGAAGGGCTAACACCGGGGCTTCGCATAACCTCTGGCGAAGTGTCTTGAAGGAGGCCTGCTGCTCTGGACCCCAAGCAAAAACTACACCCTTCCGGGTCAACTTAGTGAGTGGCACGGCGATCTTGGAGAAATCCTTGATGAATCTCTGATAATAGTCTGCCAGTCCTAGAAAACTCCTAATCTCCGTGGGTGACCTCGGCACCTCCCAACTCATCACCGCCTCAATTTTGGTCGGGTCGACCAATATCCCTTTCTGGTTAACGAGATGTCCCAGGAACTGGACCTCTCGTAACCAAAAATCACACTTCGATAACTTTTCATAAAGCCTCTTCGATCTCAAGACCCCTTGGATCTCCCTCAGATACTCCTCATGCTTCTCTCTAGATCTCGAATACACTAAAATGTCGTTGATGAATACGATCACCGAGCGATCCAACATCGGTCTACACACCCTGTTCATGAGATCCATCAACACCGCTGGTGCCTTGGTGAGCCTGAAAGGCATCACCACGAACTCGTAATGCCCGTAACAAGTCCTAAACACTATCTTCTGGATATCTTCATCTCGCACCCTCACCTGATGATATCCAGACCTCAAGTCGATCTTGGAAAAATCAAGATGCTCCCTGCAACTGATCGAACAAATCGTCAATCCTCGGCAACGGGTAACGGTTCTTGACCGTCAATTTGTTTAACTCCCGGTAATCAATGCACATCCGGTGTGAACCATCCTTTTTCTAGAAAAAAAGGATAGGAGCTCCCCACGGTGAACTACTCGGCCGAATAAACCCCTTTCCCAGCAGCTCCTGAAGCTACGAGGATAACTCCTGCATCGCTAGAGACACAAGGCGATAGGGCGCCTTAGCGATAGGCGCGGCCCCTGGAATCAAATCGATACTGAACTCCACCTGCCTCACAGGAGGTACTCCCGGCAACTCCTCCGGAAATACATCCGGGAACTCACGCACTATCGGAACCTCTCCCACAAACCTCGGTCTCTCCGTCTCAACCCTCGTGTCCATCACATACGATATGAATCCCTTACATCCCTACTGATGACTCTGTCTCTCCCTAGCGGCTGAGCAAAATGCTGAACCGGAACGTGTACCCTCTCCGTACACCGTAAGAACTCGCCCACTAGGGTCTCGCATGGTCACCAGCTGTCGCTCGCAGTCGATGATCGCTCTAAATCTGCTCAACCAGTCCATGCCCACGATGACACAGGCATCCCCCATCGCAATAGGGACCAAATCTATCGGAAACTCAACCCCGAAAATCTCAAGTACACAACCACGAATCACCTCGGTGGCATACACCGCACTCTCATCCGCTATGGAAACTCTCAGAGGTCGGCTCAATGCCTCTCGACTAATACTGATGTGTCGGCTAAAGGCCAACGATACAAAAGATCGACTCACACCTGAGTCAAATAACACTAGAGCATGTACAGAATTCACAAGGAAAGTACCTACGCATAACATAACATAAGCACAATATCACAAAATACAAAAGAATACATGAAAGAGTACATACCAACCACGACATCGGGCGCTACGCGGACCTCCTCCGCAGTCAACTGGAAGGCTCTCCCGCGTGCCTTTGGTGCCTCAACCTTCGCAGGCTGAACATTCGCAGCTCTCATCGCAACAGGGGCTGATCCTGCAAATGCTCCCTCCACTGACCCCCGCAACTGTGGACACTCTGCCTTCCAGTGTCCAGTCTAGTTGCAATTAAAACAAACTGAAAAACCCTTGGGGCAATCCTTGGCCATGTGCCCCTCCTTGCCACACTTGTATCAAGACCCTGCTCTGCATATCCCATCGTGGCTCTTGCTGCACTTGCCACAAGTGCGGCCCTTCTAGTCCCCAGATCTCGAATCAGCGGGTTTGGCCCGCTTGGCTGCTAGCTGAGATTGAGTCGGCCGCCGATCCTTTCCTTGAGACTTAGCCTCCTCCCTGGCTTGGGTCTCCAACGTTATTTCCCTCTTCCGGGCATTTTCTTGAAGCTCAGAAAATGTCCGGTATGATGAGTTCGCCACGAACTCTCGTATATCCCTCCTCAACACGCTCAAATACCGGCTCATACGTGCCTGCTCGAAGGACACGTGCTCTAGGCAGAACATCGCCCTCTCATGGAACTTCCGAGTAATCGTTGTAACCGACTCAGTACCCTGCTTGAGGGTTAGAAAATCCTATGCCAATCGCTCCCTCTCCACTGGGGGAACATAATCATCTCAGAACATAGCAGTGAACCTCTCCCAGGTTACTGTAGCAAGCTTAGCAGGCGAGTAGTGCACTGTCACAAACTTCCACCAGTCCTTCGATCCCAAGCAAAGCTGGTTCAGTGCAAATCGAACTCTCAAATTCTCAGGGGATGAGCAGGTAAAGAAACACCCCTCCATGTCTGATATCCATCTCATCGCCGCAATCGGGTCTTGGGTCCCATCGAACTCTAGTGGTTTCGTGTTGCTGAATTCCCGGAACAGCAACGCATCACCACCCCGCGGTCTCGTCGCAGTTATAGCTGCAGTGGCCGCAGCAACAGCAGCCTCAGAAAGAGCAGTGTATCTCTCATCAAATGTCTCAATCAGAGTGGTGATAGACACGAACATCTCTGGTATCTCCACCATGATGGCCGTAGCCACCTCCTCCTGAATGATCCTACGGATCTCAGCCTCGCTCATTCTAATGCTCTCTGGTGTGTGGCGTGTCCCAACCATGGTCTCCTTCTGAAATACAACATAAGAATATTAGAGACCCCTTCGAGTATAATCACACTCGATAACTCCACCCTACTTGTTCCTTAGTGCCCTAAGGATTCTTACTTGGACTGCGCACCAACCCGATATCTTCAGTAGTACAGGCCCAATACTACCGTCCATACCGCATCGGTATTCATCCCAAGTCCTCCTCCTTGAGCCTCAAATCCCAAGCACTCTACTCTCTCTATCATGTGCTACTCACTAGCAAATCTCTCATAAGCACCTGGCTGCTATCTAAATCACTCTTAAGCATCTCTAGCAGCAAAACCCTTAGACTAAGGCATCATATATCAGGCCACTCTAGTCCTAATAAGAATACCTAGTCTACTATAGCATGCATATCGTAACTCATCATATAGCATAACATAACATATCTGATAATCACTTATTATGAGGGTATTTTGGGAAATCACCGTTCGGGCGCTGGCTGATCGTACACACGGCTCTGCTCTGTTTGTATCATGACTCTTTTTACTCCCTTTTTCAAAAATATTATTTTATTATTAAAAATTTCCTCAAATCCCCAGTTTGATTTCAGATACGCTCGAAGATGTATCTGAATCCCTCAAACCAAGGCTCTGATACCAACTTGTAACACCGTAAAAATTAAAACAATTTTTCACATTTTCAAACACATTTTCACAAATTCATTCATTCATAAAATGTCATAGTATCATGTCTTTTGTTTCACAAATATCTCCAAAGATCAAATAAAAAAATCCCATGTGTGTGTACGAATCATGTCGGTGCCTTCCCACGATCATCACTGGTACCTGAAACACATAACACACAACACTGTAAACATAAATGCTTAGTGAGTTTCCCAAAATACCACTCTAACACATAATAGCCACTCGAGGCTGTAACTCTGTTGACCCTCAGGTCTCTGTGTCACAGTGGGGCCCTCCAGCCCCAACTCTCTATGTGTAACATCCAAAAAATACAACCAATTTAAATTTTTCAAAACAACCCGATTTTCATTAAAATGTTTACAAAAAGGTTTTCAATACAAATTATTTGAGTATTCCCATAATCACATTGCTACAAAATCATGAGGAGCGGTACGATCGCGCCATCGCCTTGCCACGGTCTCCTGAAGAACCTGAAAAACATTAAACCACAACTGTAAGCCCGAAAGCTTAGTGAGATACCCCCAAAATACCAACCATGCATACTCCCTTCCAGGCTGTGACCTTCCGGTCCAAAACATATAAAACATACATAACATAACAGAACATAGAACAGCCATGCATATCGGGTCAACTGTGTGACTGGTCCGCCGTATCGGGCCTTCAGTCCACCGGATCCGTCCTCCAAGTCTAGTTATGTCCTTCGAGTCTACAGTGGGGTTGGTCCGCCCGCATCGGGCCTTCAACCCACCTGGTCCACTCTCTGAGTCTACAGTGTGACTGGTCCGCCCGCATCGGGCCTTCAGTCGGCCTGGTCCACTCTCCGAGACTCGGCACGTCTGGTCCGCCCTCGTGGGGCCTACAGCCTATCCGGACCGCTCGCTGGGCCTTCGGAACAACCGGTCCGCCCTGGGTATCTTGGCCTACAGCACAAAGCAGGACCCGCTTCACCCATCTCCAGTCCAAACAACCGTGTGCACAAAACATACATTCATACAAAAGTCATAGACAACAAACCGAGTAAGCAGATCACGTAGTATATCATTACCCTAACCGGGTTACCGACCTAACCAGTCACTAGCATAGCATCACTCTGTATATCGGGAAACTGACCTTAACAAGGCCTCCTAGAATGTACCATCCTAGCTACCATGATGCAGACACATCAAACAATAACATAATAACCATATCCGAATCTCAATACAATAAAGGGCCGGCCTTGGTGCCTTAGACCCTGTTGATATGGTGAGGATAACTCACCTCGAAACTGTCGGCTGAAAAGATAAGATCCCGCTGCTCCGAACTCTGACACGAGCTCCTCCACTGAACATCAAGACATACAACTCAATAAATACCCTTAATTACCAAAATACCCCTGGAAGACAACTGGTCAACCTTGGACAAGTCAAAGTCAACCCCTGACTGACCCTACTCGCCGAGTCAACCCGATAACTCGCCGAGTCCATATGCTCAGAACTTCCTTCAATCAGCGACCCAACTCGCCGAGTCACCCCAAGACTCGTCGAGTCCAACAACTCTGAGTCCACTCGCACCCAACTCACCGAGTCATCCCTTGACTCACCGATTCCTCGACTCAACCAGAAATATTGGGACTTCCTCGACAAGACTCGTCGAGTCCAAATGGACTCGTTGAGGCCAAGGCTATCTTCAACCTACTCGTCGAGTTGTTCTTCCAACTCGTCGAGTTCCAGGCCATCTTCAAGCAACTCGTCGAGTCGCCCCATGTGACTCGACGAGTATCACCGGTCTGAATCCATACAGAAGCATCTCAGGCCATGCAATTAATCCAAAACAGAGATCCAACCTCCTACAATCCATCCATCACGTAAAGTGGCAAACTTTACGTGAATTTAAAGAGATCTAGGCCTTATTCACCTTAGAACCAAGGTTTGGGACATGGTGGCTTCACTAAGCACTCAAACACAGGAACTTTAATGCACTCTAGGCCTTCAATATTCCAGATCTGAGGTAGCAACCTCAGATCTAACCTCCAAACTCCAAAACATTCGAAGATATACTCCCCACAAACCCCAATAATGAGAAACTAGGAAGATACAGCCCAAGAACGAAGTTTTTACCTCCAAAACATGCCTCAATAGCAACTAAACTCGAATCCACACAAAGCCCTTTGATCCAAGCCACTTCTCCTTCAAGATCTCTTCAAACAACACCTCTCCAAGCTCTAATTTGCTCAATAATGGGACTCCCACGAATTTAGGGATTCTGGAACTCAAGGGGGGAATAAGGGAGGCTGTGGAGGGGTATAATGCTCTTTATATAGGGCTCAACCCCGAAAATTAGGGTTTTCTCCATACAGCACCTACTCGCCGAGTCCATCTTTGGACTCGCCGAGTAGGCCACTTGATACGCGACCATAGTCGCGACCTGACTCTCCGAGTCGATCCATGGACTCGTCGAGTCACCCTCTAAAACTTACACTTTTAGCCCTTCAATTCTACTCTTGCGATTCCGGGATGTTACAATTCTCCCCCACTTAAATTAGCCTTCGTCCTCGAAGCCTACGGCATCTCATCTTCAAATTACTTCTCACAACACGCCGGCTGGCCTTGACCGAACCCAGTCCCTCAAGGCACAACCATAAAAACCAGAAGCTCACTTTCTCCTTCCATACGGTGCCCCAGTGACCTACTCAACCCGGGCACCAGCTGTACCCTCCGATAACCCCACTCAACAACCGAGAATTACCCATGATACCTTATTGCTCCAATTCTCATCTTTCACTTGACTCATATGGCTATAAAGCCACGAACCATCGGATCCCCGATCCGAATTCCACTCTATCCATCCCATGACGACCGAAAGACCCATTCTTCCATTCCGGAGCAACTCCCTCGAGTTCTCCTCTCGCAATCACACACACATGCTGAACTAGCTCTAGCACCCTCAGGTTTGGAAAACCCGATACACTGATGATATCCTCAAACATCCTTCCAGGATGAACCGCTGATACATACCCAAAACCCTTATCAGAATCTCACTGAGAGTCCAAAACTCTTTCTCTGTATCCCTTCCGAACCCCTCTCCCTAGCTCTACGCCGCGGTATTCCCTCCGCGCCCTGAGCAACATATCAAATCGAATGAGCTTTTATTCTACCGCCACAACACACAACTCAAAGACCATCGACGGACCACTCCAATCGTAACTCTACACTGCCGCTTTCACTACCGTGAATTCGCACTCCCTTTTCGGAATTTCATCCCTCCCTCTTTCCTTACCAAGGAAACCACTCGTCCGCCCAGTCACCATGACAGGCACTATGGTGCTCATCCCACGCTACATTACCTCTTTAAAGCGTACCCAACATCCATGCATCCCCACTACTCTGACTCTCGTCACAGGGACTCTCAAGCCCATGCACTACCTTCACTGCTCAAGATCGCTACCCAGGGCTAGACCTCCCAATGTAACCACACTGCAACATACGCAACCCATAACCTCGAACCGATCCAACAATACTCGCAGAGTCTTCAGCATGACTGGACCGCCTTCCTAGGCCTTCAGCCAGTCTGGACCACTCTCAGAACCTTCAGCCAATCTGACTGGACCGTCCTCCGAGCCTTCGGCCTGACTGGTACGCCTACCGGCCTTCAGTCTATCCGGACCGCTCAACTAACATCCCTCATTCCGAACTATCCCTTCGGGAAATCCTCCCGTGCATACCGTTCTAGCCCTCTAGGGGTTCCGAACTCTATCTCCATCATACATACTCGATCCCGGCCCGCTCCCATGCCTTCCACAATCAACTGCTCTAGGACTGTATTCTGCCCCGCACACCTGTTACTCACCCATACGAGCCTGCTCTCGACTGATAGAAATATCGCTGAATTTCCCCAGGCAGCTAAACAACCTCTCAGACCCAACGATCATCCGGAGAATCTCCAATTCTCCCCCACTTAAGATACTGACAATAAATCACCGGTCGCCATCACCGATCTCCCAAGGTAACCTTGCAGAAAATCAACTCTTACACGCAAAATGTTTCTCACCAGCGCCAACAACTTTCATAAAAATCATGTTTCCACAGTGAGCAACCCGCTCGAAAGGAACCCAATCTTCAAATATCCATTCCTCAGACTGCAGAATCTACCCGGCCTTCAAACCAACGCCGCATCCGCCACCAATCCTCACAAGGATAATCAATGATAGCTCGAAGTACAAATCCATAACCATGTCGATCCTTCAGGGAACAAAGGATACCAAAACGAAATCTCAATCACAACTCGCCAAACCCTCAAGGAACAAAGGATACCACACGAAAACCCGAAACGCAATTTCATAACCAACCAACGAAACTAGCAGATAACAATACTCCACAACAATCATAAATAATCAAAAACAACAGAGAGAAACATACCCGCAGCAGCAAGCTGAAAAACACGACCCTAAGCCCTTGGGGGCTCCGCTCCACCCTGACCTCCACCTGTGATCCTTAACGTAGCCGGTGCTGGAGCCTGCACCGGTCCTGCAGCAAGCCGTGGACAGTTGACCTTCAAATGTCCAACCTGATGACAATGATAGCATATCCTCAAATCCCGAACCGGCACCGACTGCCGACAATCCCTCGCATAGTGTCCCTCCTTTCCGCACTTGCGGCATGCTCCACCGGACCGACAAAACCCGGCGTGACCCCTTCCACACTTTCCACAGACGTGGCTACCCTGATCTCCCATCCTGGAATCAACGGTCTTAGACCGTTTCGTCACCGGCTGCGACTGAACCGGAGCTTGCCTCAGCTCACACATCTGTAACTCAATCTCTAACTCACGCCGCCTGGCGGCCTCCTGCAACTCCAGCAAAGTCTCGCACCTCTGCGCAGACACAAACTGTCTGATGTCCCTCTTTAGCATACTCAGATATCGGGACATCTGAGCCTGCTCCGAAGCGAACTCAGGGCAAAACATCGCCCTCTCAGTAAACATCCTGGTGATTTCCGTCACCGACTCCGAATCCTGTTTCAGCTCCAAGAACTCCTGAGCCAACCTCTCCCTCTCGACCTGCGGAACATAACGAGTGCTGAACATCTCTCTGAACCGATCCCATGAAATCGCAGCCCTCTGCGCATCCGAGTACGACCCCGTGGTCAATCTCCACCAATCCTTTGCCCCGAGCCTTAACAGGTTCAAAGCACACCTCACCCTTCTGATCAGCAGGGCATGAACACGTGAAGAAACATCCCTCCACATCTGATAACCACCTCATAGCAACGATCGGATCCTGAACTCCATCAAAAGTGGAAGGCTTCGTATTATCGAAGTCCCGATACTGAAAACCTCTACTGGCTCCTCCCTCTGCCGCTGCTACTGCTGCAGTAGCCGCCGCGGCAGCCGTCTCCGTGAGAGCCGCATAGCGCTCATCAAAATACTCCACCATGGCGGTCTTGATCGACCCAAACAACTCCGGCAGCTCAGCCCGAAACAATGCAGCAACCTCATCATGCAGGATCTCACGAATCCTCGCATCCAACTCATGCGTACTCATCTGGCTGACAACCTCGGGTTGTACAGACCTACCCGGAACTCCCCCTCCTGCTCCTGATCCTGACCCGGATCCACTCCCAGCGTGCCTTGAAATCTCCATACTTAAAATAAAACACCAAATCTCAGATATATTCCACTATCCCGGGAACCAGCTCTCATCCCAACCCTAGAGGTCATGGTTTCCCTAATACGTGTATGAGTCTGTGCTTTCAGTAGTACGGGCCCATACTACCTTGCACACCTACCCATATTTGTATGAAGTACTCCCACAACACCCTAGCGACATACATAACAACGCTCTATCCTCACAACTAGAGGAACACTAGAAATCTCTCACAAGGAACCCTAGGCTAGCAGGCATCATAAATCAGGCAACTCATCAAGAAATCCTGAAGATCCCTAGCCTAACTCTAGCATGCCGTTCTATCAAAGCTCAATAAAACAATTGTTATGTATGGTATTTTGGGGCTACTTACTGGCTCCGGCTGATCGTACCTCCGCGTCCTCCTTCACTTATTTTGAAAACTAATTTAAATTCTCTTTTGAAAACCCTCCTCGATTTGAGACTGGAGTCACACAAGTGTTCCTCCAATTCACTCAAACCAAGGCTCTGATACCAACTTGTAACATCCGAAAAATACAACCAATTTAAATTTTTCAAAACAACCCGATTTTCATTAAAATGTTTACAAAAAGGTTTTCAATACAAATTATTAGAGTATTCCCAGAATCACATTGCTACAAAATCATGAGGAGCGGTACGATCGTGCCTTCGCCTTGCCACGTCTCCTGAAGAACCTGAAAAACATTAAACCACAACTGTAAGCCCGAAAGCTTAGTGAGATACCCCCAAAATACCAACCACGCATACGCCCTTCCAGGCTGCGACCTTCCGGTCCAAAACATATAAAACATACATAACATAACAGAACATAGAACAGCCATGCATATCGGGTCAACTGTGTGACTGGTCCGCCGTATCGGGCCTTCAGTCCATCGGATCCGTCCTCCAGGTCTAGTCATGTCCTTCGAGTCTACAGTAGGGTTGGTCCACCCGCATCGGGCCTTCAACCCACCTGGCCCACTCTCTGAGTCTACAGTGTGACTGGTCCGCCCGCATCGGGCCTTCAGTCGGCCTGGTCCACTCTCCGAGCCTCAGCACGTCTGGTCCGCCCTCGTGAGGCCTACAGCCTATCCGGACCGCTCGCTGGGCCTTCGGAACAACCGGTCCGCCCTGGGTATCTTGGCCTACAGCACAAAGCAGGACCCGCCTCAACCCATCTCCAGTCCAAACAACCGTGCGCACAAAACATACATTCATATAAAAGTCATAGACAACAAACCGAGCAAGCAGATCACGTAGTATATCATTACCCTAACCGGGTTACCGACCTAACCGGTCACTAGCATAGCATCACTCTGTATATCGGGAAACTGACCGTAACAAGGCCTCCTAGCATGTACCATCCTAGCTACCAGGATGCAGACACATCAAACAATAACATAATAACCATATCCGAATCTCAATACAATAAAGGGCCGACCTTGGTGCCTTAGACCCTGTTAATATAGTGAGGATAACTCACCTCGAAACTGTCGGCTGAAAAGATAAGATCCCGCTGCTCCGAACTCTGACACGAACTCCTCCACTGAACATCAAAACATACAACTCAATAAATACCCTTAATTACCAAAATACCCCTGGAAGACAACTGGTCAACCTTGGACAAGTCAAAGTCAACCCCTGACTGACCCTACTCGCCGAGTCAACCCGATGACTCGCCGAATCCATATGCTCAGAACTTCCTTCAATCAGCGACCCAACTCGCCGAGTCACCCCAAGACTCGTCGATTCCAACAACTCTGAGTCCACTCGCACCCAACTCACCGAGTCATCCCTTGACTCACCGATTCCTCGACTCAACCAGAAATATTGGGACTTCCTCGACAAGACTCATCGAGTCCAAATGGACTCGTTGAGGCCAAGGCTATCTTCAACCTACTCGTCGAGTTGTTCTTCCAACTCGTCGAGTTCCAGGCCATCTTCAAGCAACTCGTCGAGTCACCCCATGTGACTCGACGAGTACCACCGGTCTGAATCCATACAGAAGCATCTCAGGCCATGCAATTGATCCAAAACATAGATCCAACCTCCTACAATCCATCCATCACGTAAAGTGGCAAACTTTACGTGAATCTAAAGAGATCTAGGCCTTATTCACCTTAGAACCAAGGTTTGGGACATGGTGGCTTCACTAAGCACTCAAACACAGGAACTTTAATGCACTCTAGGCCTTCAATATTCCAGATCTGAGGTAGCAACCTCAGATCTAACCTCTAAACTCCAAAACATTCCAAGATATACTCCCCACAAACCCCAATAATGAGAAACTAGGAAGATACAGCCCAAGAACGAAGTTTTTACCTCCAAAAGATGCCTGAATAGCAACCAAACTCGAATCCACACAAAGCCCTTTGATCCAAGCCACTTCTCCTTCAAGATCTCTTCAAACAACACCTCTCCAAGCTCTAATTTGCTCAATAAAGGGACTCTCCATCAATTTAGGGTTTCTGGAACTCAAGGGGGGAATAAGGGAGGCTGTGGAGGGGTATAATGCTCTTTATATAGGGCTCAACCCCGAAAATTAGGGTTTTCTCCATACAGCACCTACTCGCCGAGTCCATCTTTGGACTCGCCGAGTAGGCCACTTGATACGCGACCATAGTCAAGACCTGACTCGCCGAGTCAATCCATGGACTCGCCGAGTCACCCTCTAAAACTTACACTTTTAGCCCTTCAATTCTACTCTTGCGATTCCGTGATGTTACACTATGGGCCCGTTGGCCCTAACTCTGTGGACCCAAAGGTCCTAACTCTGAATCATGCATAGCACATATCACAATAAATCATAGCACATAAATAACATGCAATTACATTAGCATATAACTCTAAAATACTCTATCACATAACTCTGTTACCACACTTGGTAAAGTATAGTGAGAAGACTCACCTCGGGTATCTCGGTAATCTCTGACTCGGTAACGCTGGTCTAACCTCCGCCTACTCATATAAAATAAATACCCTAATTATTATAACTTTCAAAGGCTAGACTATGTCCTCTTATGACACTCTCAGAAGGGTAAAAGACCATTTTACCCCTCTCACAACTCAAAAGTCCCCACAATAGACCATACCCTAAAAGTCAACCCAAAAGTCAACTTTCCGGGTTACGCTGCACGTACCAGATGTGTACGCTGAGCATACCCGGCTGCATCTCAGGATCGGGGAACGCCACCCAGTACGTGGCGCGTACTGGGATTACGCCCGACGTACTCCCCAGCTTCAGCCCTTTAACTCTTTAGGTCTTATACAGTTAAGACTCACGTTCAAATTCTAGATCCGACCATATCTAAGCCTCTTAATCCATAAAGTTGATGATTTTATGCCTTTGCATGGCTGAACAAGCCACCAACTCCCATAATATTCCATCCTCTAACCCTAGAAGGCTTATTACTCAAGCATGACCTCAAACTAACACTTAAGATGGAAACTTTATGGCTCTACATCACTAATAGCACTGAATGGGGACAGATCTCGGACCATGGAGCACTTTACACTCATAAAGTCTCCACCTTTGGGGTTTTTAGCCCTAGCAATAGCACATGCAACAACAAATCAAAAGAAGAGGAAAGGTTTGAACTTAATACCTCTAATTATAGCCCCTTGCTCTGTAGATCTCAGATCCAAAATGGCACCTCAAGCTTTAGCTTCCAAGAACTCCTTTCCTTCTTCTTCACTAAGTCACCAAAGCATAATTAGCTCTAAAAACACTCACACACACTAAGTCTGGTGGGAAGCTCTCTTTTAGGGTTTCACTCACTAATATGGAGGCTGAGAAATGAGCCTTAGCACCCTTTAAATAGTGCACAAGACGGATTAGGGTTTTGCACCTGGGCGGGGTACGCCCAGCGTAACTCAGGGTACGCCCAGCGTACCTTGGCGATCATGCATCCAAACTAAGCACACGAGTATGCGCAACGTACCCCTCTGGTACGCCCAACGTACTCACTTGTTAAGCTCTCTCCACACAAGGGCTAATCATGACTATATACAAAGAATAAGGGTAAAAGAAACGCACCTGAATCTCGAGGTGTTACAAAAGGCATTAAAACCAGAAGTCGGAGTGGAGATGTCAATACCTGTCTTTACTCTTGCTTTATCTCTCAGATAGAGCCCAAGAATTTTGAAATGGCTTTGAATGAGCCCATCTGGTAGATGCTATTCATGAAGAGTTACATCAATTTGAAAAACTCGGGGTTTGGAAATTGGTTAAGTTGCCAAAGGGCAAAAAGTCTATTGATACATGCTAGGTCTATCAAAACAAGCAGGATGATTCAGGGGTTATAGTGCGAAATAAAGCTGGATTGGTGGTCTGCGGGTTTCGACAAGTCGAGGATCTTGATTACACTTAGGTTTATGCTCCAGTAGCTCGCTTAGAGGCTATTTGTATCTTCCTTACATATGCCTCCTACATGTACTTCATGGTCTACCAAATGGACATCAAGACAGCCTTCTTGTATGGCAAGGTGAAGGAAGAAATCTACGTTGATCAACCCCCGCGTTCATTGACTCAAAGTTTCCTAATCATGTCTACAAGTTAGACAAGGCTTTGTATGGGTTACATCAAGCTCCTTGAGCGTGGTATGTGACTCTTACAAAGCACTTGCTCGAGCATGGATACTCTCGTGGCGCTATCGATCAAACTTTGTTTATCAATCATGTTGGTAATGATCAGATTCTGGTTCAGATCTACGTTGACGACATTATTTTCGGGTCGACCAGTCCGCAGCTATGCAAGGAGTTTGAAGGCGTTATGAAAAAGCGGTTCGAGATGAGTTCGTTGGGAGAAATGACCATGTTTCTGGGGCTTCAGGTCAAACAAAATTCAACCGGAATCCTACTGCATCAAGCCAAGTTTGTGGAGGATATTCTTGAGAAGTTCGGGTTTCAAGAAGCTAAACCTGCATCGACGCTGATGGCTGAAAGACCTCTTCTGACTCCAGATACTGATTGCAACTCCGTAGATTAGACACTCTACAAATCGATGATCGGACCGTTGATGTATCTTACTGCAATTCATCCAGACATCATGTTTGCAGTTTGTCAATGCGCACGTTATCAGGCTAATCCTAAACTTTCACATCTTATTGCTATCAGTAATTATGGAGGCTGTGAGCTTGACAGGAAATCTACTTCAAGAGGGTGTCAATATCTTGTTGACAGACTAGTGTCGTGGCAGTGCAAGAAACAACACACTGTCTCAACCTCAACAGCGGAAGCGAAATATGTTGTTGCATCTGTTTGTTGCTCCCAAGTTATCTGGATCCAACATCAGCTGTTGGACTACGGTTTGAATTACTTAGAAACCCCTATTTACTATGATAATGAGGCTGCGATTCAAATCGCCAAAAATCCTGTTCAACATTCCAAAACCAAGCACATTGAAATTAAAATTCATTTCATCAGAGATTGTTATGAGCATTCACTCATCCGGCTGGAACAGGTTCCCACTGTTAATAATGTGGCATATCTATTCACCAAGCCTTTTAACAAAGCTTGATTCGACATGCTTGTGGGATTTTTGAAAATGATTCGTTTTGAGGATTAAGTTTTTCTATTTTTTTCTTATTTTAAGTTTTTTATTTCATTTTCTTTATTTTTATTTTCTAGTATTTTTTTTGATAGGTTAGTTTAAATTTGCGCATTTTTATTTCATTCTCACCCATGCACAAATTTAGGGGAAGAAATAATAAAAAATCCAAAAACAATAAAAAGTCCTATAAATTAAAAAAATCGTTTCTAATAGTCTTGTTTGTAGGTGTTGTGACGGGAAGTGATATTATCAAGTGATAACGGACAATTAGAATCTGCGTAACGTACCAAAATTGAAGTGTCTACGCTCTGTTTTCGATGCACTGGTAGGCACGAAAGATTTTAAACGGACTTGACTATGAAGATTTGAACTTAAGGAATTCAAGGACTTGAAAAGTGTTAAACTAGTTACATCCGTTTATCCTGACAATACGACGCTCGGATAGGTTGAGTGGGGAGATATACATGAGAATCTACTGGTCACATTAAAAGAACCTGTATCTATAACTGTGGATTAACTTTTCCTCAATGTGCAGATTATATCCTTAATTCCGATATTGATGGGGTGACTGGGCAATTCCGATAAATTAGGTCTGTAAAAGGTTATTTTCTTTCTTTATGTATGTTAATCATATGTTGCCTCCTCTACGTGATCGAGAGATCCAACTTGGACTGTAACATATGCAATTCTATCTCTCTCCATCTTCTTTCTATGCAATTCTTTCTATCTGTTAGCCATATAATGTCTCCTCTACGTGACTTACAATACGACCTAGTACACAGTATATGCATCATTCTCTTCTCAATCCCTTTAAAACTTCAGTTACTCATATGTTTCATCCTCTGCGTGATTGGAAGAGATATGACCTGGGTGTATAGCATATGCATTCTAAATCTATCTTCTCTCTTAATAATTGTTTGCTCACCCGTATAAGGAGTACTCTGGAAGTCCTTGATTGCTGGAGCATATCAGGAAGTGGGAAACACGTTCTAGTACAATTAAAAATTGAACACATACAGATTGTCTGTAGATCTCGCTGTTCAATTTAGGTGGACAACAATATCCCTGGTTGTAATAAGCTAAATGGTCCCAAGGAAATTTATTTAAGAATAAGGGCTCAAAATGTCGTGTCATTCTTAAATTGTCCAAATTTTGTCACAAATGTTTTGTGCTTAAGTGGACCACAATACTGACGATCAATCAGATAAAGACATGAAAATAAGGGTACTGACAAGTGGATTAGGGTTGTCCAACAACTTTGATCTCAGTGTCACAAAAATTATTTTCAGTAATTAAAATATTTTTTAGGTTGTTTATTTTATATGCTTTATTTTATTTTAATTTTAATTTTAATTTTAATTTTAATTTTAATTTTATTTTTATTTTTATTTTTATTTTTATTTATTTATTTAATTGTTATTTTTAAATTTTGAAAATTAATTTAATTTTATTTAATTTTATTTTATTTTTAATTTTAATTTTAATCCTCAAAAGTTTTGTTTTTAATTTTTTTTTTAAATATTAGACTATGTCTTACACTGTGTGGTCAGCAGGTAAAAGGGTCAAAGGTATTTAAGGGGTTTACAGCCGGAAACCCTTTCATTTTTTGGATTCCGGCCGCAAACTCTCTTTCTCTCTCTCTCTCTTCGGAAAAAAATCTGTTTTTTGTGAAATTGTTCCGAACACTTCAAAGGTACCATGATTATGTCCATAGATATGTGTTTGATTCGTGGATTTGACGAGTTTTGAGCCTGAAATCGAAGAAAAATGATTCATCGGAGTTTACGGTCCAAGCTTACGGCAGTATAGAGTTTACGGCCATAAACTCCGTTTGTGGCCATAGGCTTACGATCACGAGTTTACGGCCGTAAACCCCATATTGACCGTAAACTCCTGGTTGACTTTGAACTTAATTTTTTTCAAAATAATAAAATAGTTCATTTTTGGGCTCGAATTTAAATCATTTAAAATATTATTTGCTCAAATATCTTTCTTGTCTTACTTAGTATGTTTTAGTGCAGATCAAATGGCAGCATTAAAGTTCGCAAACATTCACAATATGTCAATGGTACTAGCTGATCCTCCAGTGGCCCATGTAGATTTCAAGTCAATGATTCATGGACTGAGAGAATGTTGTTTGGCTTCCGCCATCACCATGAACACCATTGTTTATTAGAAAATTATAAGAGAGTTCGGGCAGACTGCCAAAATGACAAGAGATGATGATGGAGCAATGACTGTAGACGCAATCGTTAAAGGATACAAAGTTGTGATCAATGAGTTGTTCATCAGAGATACATTGTTTATCAATGACCTACCGAGTTTTCGCACCGAAATTGGTATTGAAGATGCTCAAAAGATTTTGAAGAAAATAAGGTATGAAGGCGATTCTCCCCCTACAATGAAAAAGCTTCTGCCACCCTACTGGAGATTCCTAGCCCATGTGTTTGTGAGCTGCATCTCCGACAGGAGGTCTGGTACTGATGAAATATCCCTGAGAAACACTGGAGCTATCATTTCTCTTGCTGTAGGAATTGGCTTCAACTTTTCAAGGTTTATACTGGATGAGTTTTTGGTTAACATCAATGTTATCACACTGGATACCTTTTTGATGTACCCTAGATTCATTCAGCTCTTCATCAATAAACAATTTCCTGTCATGGTAAAGGATGGAGATACACTTTATATGAAGTCCTTCGTCCCTCACACTATTGGGCTCATTAAACAAAATCGCAAAGGAAAAGTTACCTTTCAAGGACTTTATCCATTGGTTAAATTCGGACGATTTGTTGAGCCGAATGAGGCGTCCGAGTCCCACGGATCTTCAGATAAGATATCTTCAGAGCCCACTTCATCAGAAAGGATGATCTCGGAAGGAGATGTGATCACTGTATCAGATCAGGAAGGGGAAGAAACATTTGCTTCTAATGTGGTTGTAGCTAAGGAGCATGACCTGCGATCAGTTCGAATCAAAAGTGACTACAATGAAGGGTCTCCCATGAATGCAACTGATATTGATCAGTATGAAGACCTTGACCTTACAGGTTTTGATAAAGATGAGATTCCAACCAATTTTGGAAGCAATGATGACTTTTTGTCAAATGTCAACCTCAACACTTTGCTTGATAATATCAGTGATGTTGCTCTCCCAGCAATGGAGATAAGGGATTCTGAAGACGTTCTTCATTCAATACCCATTTCTACAAATCAAGTGGTTGGTTCTACAACTCCAATGGTGACAGTGTCAAGGATTCCTCCCTTTGATGTTGTCTCACCTACAATTAAACCACTTTAGGGTGATCGTACAATAGACCAAACCTTACAGACTCCATTTAAGAGAAGAAGACGTGATCCTAGGTTTGGGACTCTGGATTCTAACTTGACTCATGGCTTGTCGATTACGCCAACAACTACCCCTGCTATCATATCAACAAAACCTTTCTGTGGAGGTCCTAGCACCATTTTTTGAAGCTGGTGGCTCCTCTTCTCCACCAGGATTTTCTACTCCTAGGGAAAATGTTAATGATTCCTCTGTGCGGTTAGCTTTTCATCTTGCCCAGTAACAAACTGATGTACCTTCCTATAAAGCTAAATGAGTTGCTTTAAAGAAGGTCATTCAGGAGAAGATGACTTTGTGGTTGATGAGCTTCAAAATAGAATCAATGTGCTTGACCAGAAGAATATAGAGCTCAACATTCAAGTCGAAGATATTTTGAGCGTTAATGCGAATCTTAAAAATTCAAGTTTTTGATCTTCAGGATGATAGGGCAACAAAGACAAAGCAAGTCTCTGAGCTTCATTCTCATTTTAATCTCCTGACCTCTAGCTCATCCTGTTGTCGTGCCAACTGTTCAAACTTCACGGGTCGTAGATCGTTTTGAAGAAGAGCCCGCTCATGCTCCACATGTTGTAGAAATTATTCGTGATAGACAAGCTAAAGCTTCTCAAAAGGGACAACTCTTGTTCAAGAGGATTTCCGACAAAAATACACTAGGGAATCAGCCAGCAATCACTGTTACGAATCTTGAGGTTGTACGCTTTAGAGATACGTATGGTGATCGTTCAGGGATCACTTCTTGGGGATTTCATGATACCCTAAATATGTGGATCGTGCGGAGAAAGAGTGGCAACACGGAGTTCTACAAAGATTGTCATGATTTCAATTCGTGTACCAAGGTGGATCTTTCAGAGCTATCCCAATCTCCTTTTGCAAACCCCTCAGATAATCAATAGGCAACTCAGTTCAAACATTTTCTTGAAGATCATGTGAAAAGGGGTTTTCCTTCCATGAAGACTGCTGAGTCTGTCATAAAGCATTATCCTGATGTCATAGATCCTAAAACTGGTCATCCACTTCAGGTGGTGATGTGGCTTGCAACCAATCAGGTCAAACAAATCCCTGTGCTTCAAAGTTACCCAGATGGATCCCTAAGCTCCATGCTTTATTGGGTATTCGCCGAGACTACAATATCTGATGTTATCAAACTCAAAGATGGATGCATCCATCTGTATGATCGAAGGGATTTGTTCCAATTCAAGAAATGGGACATTCATCATCTGAGTCATCATCAAATTAAAGTTGCCGAAGAGATTTTTGAGCAAGCCGCGAAGGAATACACGTCCATGGTTGCTAAGATCATCAATAAATGCATGTGGAATGGGGCAATAGGGCAGGTAGATGTGATGGTGATTGACAAAGATTAACTTCAAGCTAGCACCAAAACAATGGGGAGATTGAATGGTCTAATTAATGGTTTGGTCTAGGCTTTCATTGTAATAGGTTCTTTTATGTATGAATGCAGTTATGGTAGCTTGATTCCAAGTTTATGGCCCGAGCATGAGTTTACGGCCATAATCCCAAGTCGCCCCAGGTCACTATATATAGAGGTCTTTAGGTCATTTAATGGTTGTTGATGCCATAGAGTTCACGGTTACTGTAAACGAGTTGTACCAACCGTTTTTCGTTAATAGAAGCATGTGCAAGCTTGTTCTGATTTTTGTTTCTACTTCATTCTTATTATTGTTGATTGTTTTGTTTGCTTGATCACTGGTAAGCTTCGTTTAAGGACCTTACATCATCTGAAACCATTCCCATTAATCCAAACAGTTCTCCCCCAATTGGATTCTACTGCGCCCTGCCAACCACGAAATTGATGGATTTCCAAGCCATCCTGCTACATTACTACTTGAAACTGTCAACAACCTAAGCTTACAAGAACTAGCATTCCTTTTTTAGCTAATCTTAGTGATCACATACATTGCAAAACTAGATGACTACTTCCTAAAATCTCAGCGAGCTAAATAATCCCAAGTACTTACCATTGACTCCGCTACAAATCCTCGTCCGCTTATCGGATGACAAAGAACAACATCTCAAATATCCAAACGGGTACCCAACCAGTTCTTTGACCTACTTTCACGTAGAGCAATTCCCATGAGAAGTTATGAACTTGATAACTACCGATCTTACACCCTCGATCAAGTAAATTCCTTATTTCCTCGAAAACACGAAGAACCCCTACCTATCCTGCATTCACACTCAACATGCCCATATCGCGAATTCCATGAATTCTTGTTGATAGCACCAAATATCAAATTGACTGCTGATCTTTTTCACTTTAAGCTTGTTTTGACGATGGTTGATGCTTCTCTCATCGAAATCCAAAAACGGCTTACCCAAATATCCTCTAAGCACAACTCTCGGTATGCAAAATGGCATATGAAGGTTCTCAAAATACAATGTCTAGACCATCATTAGGAAAATTATAATTTCTAGGTGGAGACTTATCTAAACCACATATAGTGTATCACACAAAAACATACAATCATAAACATAATTAATAAGAGCATGAATGAAGTGAATACAACACATACATATGATGTCAATTAATGGAACTCGGATCCCCTCAGCCTGTGACTGCAATGCACGACCCCTCACCACATGAACCTCCACTCTGCCCTTGTGACCATCCATAATCCTCAGAGTGGCTATATCAGGTGCCCTCACCACTCCTCTCATCAACTCTAGAAAATTTGGTCTTCGTGTGGCCCACTTGGCTACACTGAAAACATAATGGGCTCATCCCACGGGGACAATCTCTGCTGACACGACCAACCATGCCACACTTGTAGCAAACCATACCCCTAGATCGAGAAACCTCATTGTGCTGCTTCCTGCATGTTCTACACTGACGTCATCACTACTGGACTCTCACTCACTGATCAAAAGTCTTGGGTCTCTTTGCAGGACCCCTAAATATTTGTACCTAATCTGGCTTTCTCTTCCTCTGTGCTCCAAATCAATCTCCCGCTCTCAGGCTTTAGCAATCATCTCCTCCAAAGTCATACAAGCTAAAAAACTCACAAACTCCCTAATATTGTCTCACAACATATCATGGTACCTTGTCTTCTTCATCTCCTCATATGTAGTATAATGTGGAGCTAAAAGATCCCTCTACTTAAACTTGGCAGTGACCTCCGTCACAACATCAGTTGTCTGGAGAGGGTCCTGAAACTCCTTCACCAACTACTGCACCTCGATAGCTGGTGCAAACTACGCCCTAAACCAGGTCACAAACTCATCCAATCAATAGCCTCGCCTCCCAATGCTAATTCTACCTCCTCCCACCAATCGAGTGCTCTATATTTCATAAGATAGGAAGCAAATCTGACCTTTGACTCCTCAGGGCAGAATCTCATCCTGAAAGCGTTCACCATATCCGCTAACCACCTCCTACTAGAAATGGGGTCCTTCTCCCCAAAGAAATCAGGAGCTCCACAAGCACGGAACTTACGGAATGAAAGAGTGCGAGCTCCCACAATAGCCATAATCTCGTTGCGGAAAGTTCCCAAACGCTCATTCAAAATCTCGAAAAAAAAATCTTCCTTCACCGAACCGAAGATCACAGGAGTTTGCTCCAAAATACCGCAGGGTGATCTTCGACGAGATGAACTCGCGCATCTGCTCATCAATCGACTCAATACCCACACCTGATCCCTGAACCAAAACCTAAACCTCCTTCATGTGTGATCATCACCATTCTGGAAAGCAACCGTACAAGAATCATATCATACCCAAAAAAAATTCCTCATCCTATAGGCTTCCTAGAATTATCTCGAATCCTATAAGTCACCTTCCAAAATTGTTACTCCAAGTACTCGCTAAACAACACGTACAAACCCACAACTGAACTTCTTAGGCACTCCTAGGTTCCCGACCTCACCCAGCCATCAGTTGCTGAAGAACTCCCAGTAATGTCAGCTAACTACTTCATGAATACAATCACATGCAACAAAGCTTAGATAATCCTTTGAGTGAAAGACTCTATCCTACAACGATTGGACTCAAACGAGAGCTACGCAATAAGGTCAAATCAATCGCTCTAAGATTATTTAAGCTCCGCATCATGCGACTTAACATATACATCAAATACTTAACTCACATCAATTTGAATCCCACAAAGCACAAAGCAAGCAACATTCGGGCAGTAACACTCAAAGACACAAATAAATCAAAGGACTTCTCGTACTCCTCACTTGCTATTACCATGCTAGGAACTTCTGCTCTCACTGTCGGTTGCCTTATGCATGCAAATTATACACAATACATGATTAAATAGATGGTCGAATAAAAGCCTCTACCTTAAGGTCACAACTAGACGAGAAATAGGAAATAATGCTAAATCACTCATTCTACAACTATATGATTCTAATCCTACACAACTTTTAAAGCATACACTTAGCAATTACTTCTACCAATACACATTCCAAATCCATCATAGCATTCCATTCCTTATAGGCTACAAGGCATCACGCAACAAGCCAATTCATCATGCATTTCCTTAAAGTATGCTTAGCCTTATCCTAGCTTGCAAGCATTCATATCATATAACATATCAACATGTATGGGTATTATAGGAATCACTTACTTGATATCTGATGGATTTGAGCCATAAGAACAATCCTATGTGTATATGCAAACCCTAAATACTTGGATCTAGGTTTCACTATTAAACATGAAATTCATCCAAGATTTGGAATCTTAGCATACATATTACAAAATTAATGTAACTAATGAGATCTAGATGATTACCTCTTGAATAACTCTTGATCTTTCTTCATCCTTGAGCTTAGAGTCATAAGTGTAACTCCTTCAATGGCTTACAAACACCAACTAGCAAGACGGTAGTATATGAGAGAGGGAGGAGGCATACAAAATCGGCTCTAGGATTCTAGGAGAAGCAGTGGCTGATTTTTGTAACCCAGTGGTCCTATTTATACTGTGAGCAACTAGGGTTTCAGTCAAAACCCTAATGGATAGCTTAAACATTAAGCAGCCCATGGAACCTTCTGGAATAAGGCCATGGACAAAAATATGATGGGCTCCCATCATAATTTCGTTCATCCCTTTATCCATTAGGTTTCCCAACCCAAAATTTAACTATCAAACATTCGACAGTTTAAGCCCCTTTATTTAATTAATCTCTTTTAGTCACAAAATTAATTCCTAATTAATTTATGACTAATATTAATTAAATAATTTAATTTCTCCTTTAATATATTATTCTTATAATATATTAATAAATCACGACATCTTCTCTCTCTCCATAAATTACCCTGTCAAGTTGCCCAAAAGGACCATGCACAACCGGGTCAAATATTTACCAAATATAGTTATTGGGTTTAGAAACTAATCCAACATTACCCCACTTGGATAATTCTAGTAACTACAAATGTAAGCACAATCCGATTAGCAATCGTAGCTATTAAAGATGTTGTCAAACTCTGATCGTATCAGTAATCTGTCCTTTAGATAAAGGATCGTATACTCCTCTGTTCTAGATATTGTGTGGACAATTACATGGAGCATTGTCATACTTGTTGTCTAACAGTTTGTTTCTCGATCCTGATTCGTTTGACATAGAACTTAATTGAATACATCAATTTAGTCCTGACCGGGCCCGACACATAAGTCAAACCAAATCATTAAGGGGCCATGATATCGCTTTTACCCTCTTAGGATAAAAGGAACAGATAAACTTCGACTTATATGCATTTATTATTCACTAACCAAATCATACACAACAATGCATTTTATCACATCAAGTTACGGATGCGTTTTCGCATCATCAATGCATAACCAATTACCAAACAATAAACCATATATCTAGATTTTAAGACCATATGATTTTATCGTCTTGTGATCACTCGAGATAAATTCTATGAAGTGATTCTAGCAAGAGTGGGTTTATTCCAATGCTCAAATCAAACTCATAAGCACTCATGAACGTTGTAGCAAACTTTTGCTATGTCTAATACCTTTAAGACAATCTACACACCAATTCATGAAAGTCTTCATTCATACCTACTTCCAACATATGAACGACTGTGGACGGTTCGTATAATTCTTTTATTCAGGAAGTCAAAATGTGCAAAATGAAACAATAGGTAAACAATTAACATAAGGCAACAACATTACTAATAAATAATACTCTTTTATTTATTCATCAAATGTTAATTACAGTTTATCTATTACATGTTTCTAAATTATCTAATCTAAACTAATATTGTCCTTCAGCCCGATGCTCCAAGCGTGCTGCAAGTGCTTAACCCTACTCAGTCCCTTTGTAAGCGGATATGTTGGGTTATCCTCTGAAGATACCATCTTTACTACGAGGAGTCCTTCTTCCACCTGATGTCAAATAAAATGGTATTTTCTGTCGATATGTCAAGATCTGTCGTGATCCCTCGGTTCCTTTGTCAAAGCAACCGCTCCTTCATTATCACAAAAAATTTCCATGGGCTCCTTTATGACTAGCACAACTCCAAGGTCTCCAATGAAGTCCTTCAATCATATCGCCTCCTTTGCCGCATCGCGCGCTACAATGTACTCTGATTCGCACCTTGAATCAGCCACAGTCTCATGCTTGGAACTTTTCCAAGTCACTGCTCCTCCATTAAGGGTAAAGACCCAACCCGACTACGAACGGTAGTTGTCCTTGTCGGTCTGAAAACTGGCATCACTATACCCTCGCACCTTTAAGTCATCACTCCCACCGAGGACTAGAAACCATTCCTTGGTCCTCCGAAGGTACTTAAGAATGTTTTTGTCTGCAGTCCAATGCGCTCTGTCAGGGTTCCCTTGATACCTGCTGACCATGCTTAAAGCGAAGGCCACATCAGGACAAGTACAAGTCATAGCATACATAATCGAGCCACTTGCGGAAGCGTATGGTACTCGGCTCATTTCTGCTATCTTGACTTCGGTACTCGGGCATTGAGTCTTACTCAACTTGGCATTACTTTAGATCGGTAACTCCCCCTTCTTTGAATTCTCCATACTAAAACGTTTTAGTACCTTGTCCAAGTATGTATTCTGACTAAAACCTATTAGTCTCTTACTTTTGTCTCTCACTATCCTTATTCCCAAAATATAGGAAGCGTCTCCGAGGTCCTTCATAGCGAAGCACTTCCTGAGCCAGGACTTGACTTCCTGCAGTGTCGGGATGTCGTTTCCTATGAGTATTATGTCATCAACATACAATATGAGGAAGCTAACTATACTCCCACTGGCTTTGACATACACACATGATTCATCCTTGCTTCGTAGAAAACCAAACTCTTTGACTTTCTCGTCGAAACAAAGATTTCATCTGTGAGACGCAAGTCCATAAATGGATTTTTCAAGCTTGCACACTCTATTGGGATGCTTCACATTGACAAAACCCTTCGGCTGAGCCATGCAAACATCCTCAACCAATTTCCCATTAAGGAAATCGGTTTTGATATCCATCTGCCATATTTCATAATCATGAAATGCGGCAATGGCCAACATCACCCTAATAGATTCTATCTTAGCAACCGGTGAGAAGGTTTCATCATAATCAACTCCGGGAGTTAGAGTGAAACCATTTGCGACCAATCGTGCCTTGTATGTGTGCACATTCCCATCCATGTCAGTCATCTTCTTGAAGATCCACTTGCACCCGTCTGTCTTACGCTCGGGAACATGGTCAGCCAAATTCCAAACTTGGTTGTCATACATAGACTGAATCTCGTTGTCCATTGCCTCTTTCTACTTCACAGACTCCGGGCCTACCATGGCTTCTTCATAGCTGTTAGGTTCGTCGAGATTTATTAGTGTACTATCACTAATATACGTGTCCCCTTCTGTAGTAAAATGAAAACCATATAACTGGGGTTGAACTCTAACTCTTTCGGAATGTCTAAGAGGTAAGGACTCGTCAATCGGTTCAACCGGAGTTTCCTCCTCGGTTTGAGTGCCAGTGTTAGAGTTTCCTTCATTGCTCGAATCTTGAATCTCTTCAAAATCGATTTGCCTCCCACTATCCCCTTGGCTTATGAGTTCTTGCTCTCAGAAAACCCCTCTCCTCGCAACGAAGACAAATTTTTCACTCGGTATATAGAAGAGATATCCAAAGGACTTCTACGGATAGCCGATGAAAATGCACCGTTCACTACAAGGTTCGAGTTTGTTGTGAGTCTCTCGTCTTACGAAAGCCTCGCAACCCCAAACCTTTATATGTGCCAACGAGGGAGCCTTCCCTGTCCACATCTCGTGAGGTGTTTTGGCAACCTTCTTCCTAGGGACTAAGTTAAGGATATGGGCGGTAGTCTCTAAGGCATACCCTAAAATGAGATAGGTAGTGAAGCACAACTCATCATAGAGTGAACCATGTCCAACAAGATTCGATTACGCCTCTCAGCCACACCGTTCAACTGCGGTGTCCTAGGTGGCGTCCATTGCAAAACGATTCTGCATTCCTTAAGATAATCGTGGAATTCAAGACTTAGGTACTCTCCTCCTCGATCGGATTGAAGCATCTTGATTTTCCTGCCCAACTAATTCTCCACTTCTTTTGTAAACTCTTTGAACTTTTCAAAGGTTTCTTACTTGTGCTTGATTAAGTAGATATATCCATATCTACTATAATCATCGGTAAAAGTCACGTAGAAGCGGCTCGCATCCCTTGTGGTTGATCTAAAAGGCCTACACACATCCGTGTGTATGAGATCCAATAGACCCTCACCCCTCTCACAAGTGCCAGTGAAGGGTGACATGGTCATCTTTCCAAGTGAACAAGACTCGCACACGTCATCGTCCCTAAGGTCGAATGACTCCAACACTCCATCCTTTTGGAGTTGGGCTATGCGTTTCTTGTTGACATGTCCAAGACGACAATGCCATAAGCATGCTTTATCCAAACCATTGGATGAATCAACTCATAACACATCATTTCCTAAGTTATATACAACCATCACAGTTTCATATATTCCATTACAAGGCAATGCTTCAAAATAAAATACACCATTAAGATAAGCATTAATAGAATCTTTTTCATTATCAAATGAATATCTAAAACCTTGTCTATATAAACCATGAAATGAAATGATGTTTGTTTCCATATCTGGCGAATAGCAATAATTGTCTAAATCTAATCCAAATCCACTATTAAGCATTAAAGAGTAAATTCGATCTTGGTTACAGGCAACGATCTTCTACTCCCTATGATCAAATTTATCTTCCAATGCTCCACATCCCTATCTCTTCCTAGGCTCTGCAAATCAGAACAAATGTGAAAACCACATCCTGTATCAAGTACCTAGAAATGGAATGTGATGAATCATTAGATTTAATTGTGTAAACACCTGTGTAGGATGGCTTGATCTTTCCATCCTTCGTGGCCTGGAGATATTCTGGGCAACTTCTCTTCCAATGCCCTATTTTGTGGTAGTAGTGGCACTCTACCTCCTTCGGGTTAAAGTTGGGTTTAGCAGAACCAACTTTGGTTCCACTAGAAGAGGTACCATCTTGGAATTTACCCTTGTGGTTGCTCTTTGAAGGAGTCTTCCTCTTCTTACCCCTCCCTTGCCCAATTGCCAAATCAGGAGCAACGGTTGGAGTGGGAGTTGATGCAACAGACTTATCCTTGAGATTGCTCTCATTAGTCCTAAGCAAGCCTTAAAGCTTGCTCAAGGTGACCTCTTCCTTTCATATGGTAGGTCATGTGGAACTGGTTGTAGCAGGGAGGCAGGGAGTGAAGGATGATGTCAATTGCCAGCTCTTCATCAAAGTTAACATTCAACTTGAGAAGACGATCAACATATCTCTGCATCTTTTGCAGATGAGCGGTAAGGGACTCTCCACTACCCATTCGGGTAGTGATCATTGAAGTGATGATCTCATACCCCTCTTGCCTCACACTTTGGTGGTACCGGTCCAGCAAGTCTTGATGCATCTCATAGGGATACATGTCCTCATAGGACTTTTGGAGTTCGGAAGTCATTGTCGCCAGCATGATGCAATGGACTTTCGTGGCATCATGTTCGTGGGCCTCAAAGGCAGCGATCTCTTCAGGAGTAGCAATGTTCATGTCAATCTCCTTCAGCTCCTTATCTATGACATACTCTCTGTCCTCATAATGGGTGACCATTCTAATGTTACGAATCCAATCGTTAAAATTGTTTCCATCGAATATCACCCACCCACACAAGTTCATGAGTGAGAATGAGTCGGAGGAACTTGAGCCGAAAGAGTTGTTGTTTTTGTTCATGTTCGACATCTGAAAAGGAAAAAGAACAAAGTTTGATTAGAAATGAATCCCTAATTAAACACCCAAAATGAGAAATTAGGGCTAGGATCCAACAGCATTATTTACATATTAGAAAAGGGATGCCGTAATCTCACATGCAAATAACTTGAAGGTAAGTGAATGACGATTCACTAATTCTTCACCATGAAAAACGAAAAGAAGATTAAGTTTTAAATGTATTAAAAACTCCTAGATTCCTTTGAGATTCATTGAACCTTTCAATGGCATGTTTAAATCTCGATATGCCCCTCAAGCTTGTGATTGGGATGCCGAGGATCACAAAGCGGGTGTGAATAACCATGCAAATTTACATGGTGCCCTCATTGTTATAGTCACCTATTCGATGTGTTGGTTAACCATACATGCTCCATCGAACTATGAAAAACAATGAGTCACCCTTTGCCACCTTTGCCTAGACCCAATTAGTGTGCCGGTTAACCACACACGCTCCACTAACGTCTTAGTAAGGATACAAAGTGTAATTTCATGGGATTGCATCAATTCACTTTCCCTAAAGTAACTAAGATTGGGAATCTTATGTGAAAACGTTTAGTTACTTTAATAATTCATTATACTTATAAATGAGAAAGGGTTGCCCTACTTGTTCGGCTAACAACTCTCCACCAATCAAGGAAGCGGTGGGTGAGAGTGGACACCCATTAAATGGTCATTTTATAGGCCTTATATAACCTTATACCCCCCTTAGAGATTGACTTCATGAATAAGGCCTACTAGCGGTAAGACTAGCATTTTAGGTTACACACATACACAAATATATATATATATATATATATATATATATATATATATATATATATATATATATATATATATATAAATCTTATAATATTATAAACTATAAGGTTGAATTTTAAACTTGTAAAATTCTACGATTTGAAATTTAAATAGTTCAAATTAAACATTTTAATGACAAAATTTAAATTTCAAAACTTGAGGATAAGTTTTGAACTTTTCAAAACACAAAGGATCAAATAGCAAATAATTTTAAGTTAAACAATTAATTTAATGATTATCTAAATTTGACCTAATCAAGATTATTTACAAGATAGTTTACCAAATTAATTTAAATAATCAGCTTTTATCATATAAGGAAATTTTTATTCAAATAATTAGAAATTATCTTTTGTTTTGGTAAGGATAATCACATAGAAACAATAAAATTCAGATTTTATTATAAGAAAACGATTTTATCAATTATCCTTAATCAAAACAACAATAAATCCCGAAATATCCTATGTCTGACACTCTGACTCACCGAGTTCCCTTATGGACTAGTCGAGTCCACAATGGGACTCGCCGAGTCAGTCAAGCCGATTGCACAAAAATGTTTTTTTTCATGCAAGATCAAAACATATACCATCAAATACAATTGATACCAAACAAATCTCTGATACCACTGATGGGTTTGAGCCATAAGAACATTCATATGTGTACATGCAAACCCTAAATACTTGGATCTAAGTTTCATTACTGAACATGCAATTCATCCAAGATTTGGGACCCTAGATCTAGCATACATATTACAAAATTAATGTAACTAATGAGATCTAGATGATTACCTTTTGAATAACTCTTGATCTTTCTTCATCCTTGAGCTTAGAGTCACAAGTGTAACTCCTATAATGACTTACAAACACCAACTAGCAAGAGGGTAGCATATGAGAGAGGGCGAAGGCACACAAAATCGGCTCTAGGGTTCTAGAAGAAGTAGTGGCCGACTTCTATAACCTAGGGGTCCTATTTATACTGTAAGCAGCTAGGGTTTCAGTCAAAACCCTAATGGATAGCTTAAACATTAAGCAGCCCATGGAACCTTCTGGAATAAGGCCATGGACGAAAATATGATGGGCTGCCATCATAATTTCATTCATCCCTTTATCCATTAGGTTTCCCAGCCCAAAATTCAACTATCAAACATTTGATAGTTTAAGCCCCTTTGTTCAATTATTCTCTTTTAGTCACCAAATTAATTCCTAATTAATTTATGACTAATATTAATTAAATAATATGATTTCTCCTTTAATATATTATTCTTATAATATATTAATAAATCATGATATATTCTCTTTCTCCATAAATTACCCTGTCAAGTTGCTATGGTGAAGGCAACCCAAAAGGACCATGCACAACTGGGTCAAATACTTACCAAATATAGTTACGGGCTTAGACACTAATCCAACAATATCGACTGATTGCACACATCACACCCCCTTTCTTTTACTTCATAAAAATATTTTTAGAAATTTGTTTTCTTTCAAAATATTACCAATTCCTCAATTTAAGTTCAGTCACACCCGAGAGTGTGCCTGAATCCCTCAAACCAAGGCTCTTATACCAACTTGTAACATTCCAAAAATTCATAGTAAAATTTTCATTTTTAAACAGTAAATCATACAAACAAGTTTCTTCCAAAACCGATTAAAGCGAATATATTATTTAAACATCAATGTAATATCATTAATTGCCAATGCGAAAAACTCTAGGGGGATGTTGTGCAGTCATGTCGGGCCATTCCCTTTCGAACCAGAAGTACCTGAAACAATAAATATGAAACCGTAAACACAAAGCTTATTGAGTTCTCCAAAATATCACATACCATACACACAATAGAGGTTGCTATGTGAAAACCATAATCTTGCCATTATGCCATGAGATGTATCATGTTCTTTCCTTTCCATGTCGGGGGCCAAAACCTTGGGTCTTACAGACAAGTGCCAAGAGCCACCTCTTGGTCTTCAATGCAAATATCATAAAGACAACTAGCATACTACATATAGCTGCCAGGGTCCGAACACTAGTCTTGCATAGAAATTGTCGGGAACCACCTCCAGGTCTTTCATAAAAATTGCAACGTCTACCCTCTAGTCTTCTTATATAACATAATCCAATGGTCCGGTATAGGTGCCTTCGACCCCCGAGTACAGTAAGGAAACTCACCTGAATCACGATGCTAACTAAAACCTTGTGCAATGCCACACCAATCACAACCAATAACTCTCTCCGCCAAAAGATGGGTGCAGAGCACAATTTAACAATCTATACAAAACAAACCCTAATTCTACTTTCTGAACATAGAGATTGACCAAAACGTCAACCCATGCCAAAAGTCAACGACCAATGTTGACTTTAGTCAACCACCTTATCATGGCCACCTATGGCTACGCTGTGGGCCTCCAGCAACAATCCATCATGATATTTCGTTATCGTCACGTCGTAGCAACCTGGTGCCACGATGTGGGCACTGGGTCTTTAGCAGCTTAATGGATTAAGCTGCCTCCCTCAATCCTAAAGGCTCCAAAGTTAAGATCTTGTCTATACTATTGTCCAAATGGATAAAATTTCCAACTTTATCCATTAAGACACCCAAAGAGATCAATATCTCAAACCCTATGTCCAAATAAAGCCAAAATCCATGATGTCTTAATCATTAAGCCCTTAATCAGAAAAAGTCCTTAACCCAACCACTCCAGAAGGGTTTATAACACCAAATCTATCATAAAGGTGGAAGCTTTATAGACATGCATGTCCAATACATGTCTAAGATCTATCATAGGTCAAAATATGTCCCTAAAGGCCAGAACTTAAGCAAATGATAAGATCTTCCATCAAAGACTAGATCCATAAAATATAATACTCTTGGTACCTAGTAGATTCATAAAAGTTACCAACTTTATGAGTTCCTTCCCTCCAAACTTGCTCAAACATGAGGAACATGGAATAATATTCAAGATCCAACCACCAAAATTAATAAAGCAAGGAGCTTGGACACTTACAAAGGTCCAGCGACAATGAGAGATGTTGATGGTGTTGCTTCGTTGCAAGATCCAACAATAGAGCAACTTCTTCTCCTTCTTCTCTTCTTCTCCAAGATAAGAAAGCTCCAAAAAGCTTAAGAATCAAACAAAGGAAGGAGGCTAGGGTTTTAAGGTGAAAGAGGGCTTAGAGGCTGATAATGAACCCTAAAATGGGTTTAGGGAGGTTTAAATACGAAGGGAACCCTAAAAGAATGATGAGATTGGGCTAGAACAACTTCCACGTTGTGGAAACTCTTGGTCACGCTGTGACAGCTCAATAAAATATGCATGCCATTTATTCAATGCCACACCATGGGCATCTTTGCTCCATGTCATGGCACAAAGTTTTTCCCAAAAACTCCTTCTTTAGCCTTAGAGAATAAAAGCTAAACCATATTGGGATATGAGTGTTATAGTTTGTTTCTCAAAGATCTAGTTTTTTCACATGACCAACTTTATGTTACCTTATCGACATTTCAAAGTAGAGAATGATTAAAAATGTTAATTTTAAATAAGGATAATAAACTCACAAATAAAATTTCAATGATGTTTATAAAGAGGCTTTTAGAAATTTATAAACAATTTTTGATTTTATGTTTTGTATCATCTTTTAGTTAATTATAGTTAGGGCAGTAAATGAACCGAATATTCAACGAACTGTTCATGAACTGTTTAGCAGGAAGTTTGTTTATGTTCGTTTTTTTAATAAATTAACGGACATGAACATAAAAATTCTTGTTTGTTTAGTTAAATAAATAAACATGAACAATAATATTGTTCGTTCAATTATGTTTATAACCGATCGTTTATGTTTATTCATTTAAGTTTATTTTATTTTCATATATGTTCAATTATCTTTGATTACGTTACTCTATTATATTTTTGTATATGTTCATATATGCTCATATATATTCATATATGATTAGTTATGTTTGTTTATCTTCGTTCGTTTATGTTCGTTTAGCATATTCACAAACATAAATGGACAAACATGAACAATGTAATTTGTTAAACAAATGAATATGAACAAGAAAACTCGTTCATTTCTTCGTTCGCATTCGTTTGTTTGTTCGGCTAACTTAAATGAACGAATATGAACAACCCTTGTTCGTGTTCATTTCGTTCATTTACATCCTTTCTTATAGTAAATCACACTTCATTCATCATTTTAATTTATAATTTAATCTGTTGAGTTTATGTATTTTATTATATTATCATCATGTTTAATTTGTTATATATCAATATCATTTCCATGATTTATTGTTGTTTTTTTTACTATACTCAAATGTATATTCCATTGCACATACTCATCTTTTATAAAATATCTAAACATACCAAACATAAATTGGAAATTAATTTTTAAATAAAACTATAAATTTACTGACAAAACATTTATCTTTGTAATTAATAAATTTATTACAAATATTTATCTTTTTTTCTTTATCAACTATTGTTTCTATTGGCTTAAACATAGTTTAATGGAGTAAAAAAAATTTAAAAAAAAAAATAAGAATAAGGCGGCCATCCTTAATTTATTTTTATTACTCTAGTTTTCAACAAAGATTAAAAGATTTTGGGCTTTAACCCTTTCACTTTAGCTTTTTAGGTGTTTATATATAAGATTATTTGGGCCCTACGAAAACCAGCCCGTAATCTTCATAACCCAATTACAAGAGGGACTTGGACTTCTATGTTCTACACGAAGGATTTAAACAAAAAAAAAAATGCTACTTTTTATTTGAATTTCATTGATGACAATTTCACAAAAATTCAAGTAAGAATACTTGTGAAAACAAAAAACATTTATTTTCGTTAAGTCAACATGAAACTTGAACTTTGTGAAAAATCTTATTATTATTAGTAATATTACTTATATTATATATTCCGCTATCCAAAAATCTTAAGATGGACCGTACAAGCTAGTTGAAAAGGAGAATTTGTAAAATGGAACTAATCATCTTTCAGTTTCTTTATTTTGAATAATTTTACTTTTAATATATTAATTAAAAAAAAAAAAGCATTTTGATGGAAAAAGAAAAAGCGAATGGACGGTTATATAAAGATTTACAACGGAAAAGTTCTACCATATTCGATAGTAAGTTTAGTCCGTGTATTATTAATTCGTATGTTTTAATCTGATCGTTGATCTTTTCATCGAAAAACCAGGGATATTTTTGCTTTGGTTTTGTTTTTCTTTTTGTGAAAGTAACGTTATTATTAAGAATCATCGTAAAATGCTATACCATGGTACCGAATAACGTTATTTTTTGTACTATTTTTATTTTATTTTTTGAATGAATTATTGCGATAATCTAATCAAAATTATAGTTTAAGTCCATATATATATATATATATATATATATATATATATATATATATATATATATATATATATATATATATATATATATATATATATATATATATATATATATATATATATATATATATATATGGGAAAAGTGAATATACCCTTAAGGGTATATAAGCTTAGGTACCCAAACTCACTATAATTAATTGTTTTGTTTGATATATTCATTATAATGTTATTAAACTTCAACTTTAACTTGATTTACTTTGAAGATTTTCGAAATTTCATTATTGTTTTCCTCTTATATCACTTCTTTTTACCGAACACCTATTAGACTATATATATTGGAGTTGAAAATGAAAATTATGTAAGAGGAATATAAATGTGAAATTTATAAAAAATATTAGAAGTAAATCAAGTTAGAAGTTGAATTATAAGAACATTGGACAATTACAATGTACACATATGATACAAAACAACATACTATGGTGAGTTTGGGTACCTAAGCTTATATACCCTTAAGGGTATATTCACTTTTCCCTATATATATATATATATATATATATATATATATATATATATATATATATATATATATATATATATATATATATATATATATATATATATATATATATATATATATATATATATATATATATATATATATATACTAGCCGTTTACCCGCGCTAAGCGACGGGTGCGAATAAATTCTTTCAGAAATTAGTTCTTAGAGGCGATTACTATTCTTGCGCAAATAGGTTCCTACATTTAAACAATTATCAATAAAAGTAATGTTAGCAAACTCAAAATCAATAAGAATGAAAAATAAAAAGTTGGGATTATTTACAAATGTACATGAACATATGATTGATTGTGCATTATTAATTGTCCAACACTTATTTATACGCCACATTTGATATATAGAATTCACTGTCGTTATTAATCGTGCTAAGCAACGGGTGATGAATACTTTGTTTCGTGAATTAGTTTTTTTTTATCAGCAATGTTTATTTGAAATCTGAAATTTGATGATGGAAATGTATCTTTTAGTTTGGTAGAAAATATATTTACTGTGAGACGGAGTCGGATGGCGAATACAGTGGCGTTGATAGTATCGTTTCGGGAAATTGTTTTTTTTTCGCGATTGTCTTGTTTTAGGGGTGGACACTTTAGGTTCTAAAAGTGTGGAAAAAATGCAAGAAATGGCAACGAAGTTTATATGCTTTTTTTTTTATAGCATCTTAATGGTGATTATACTGCATGACTAAAATTGAAATTAAAGTTCAATTTAAAAAAAAAAAACGAAAACATATTTAAAAAAGTTTAAAGTTAAGTAATTAAAATATGATGTTATATTACACAAAAAATGTAGGTAAATTGCTACTTCTTACATTTAGCCAATCAGGGCATTGCACTTTAAACATGGACCAAAATCACAGTAGTGTTGGTAGTAAGTAAGTGCATTGTTATTCAAACAATCCTTCCTTCAAAAGCCCCTCCAATACCTACATAAATAACGGTTATTCTGAAAACCAATTTTTTTTTTTTTTTAAAAAAAGCATGTTATACTAAAATCGGATTCGGTTATAATTAGTTCGGTTTGTTAAGAAGTGAAATTAGGTCAAAAAATATGTTTTTCTTGGTTAAAGGAATCGGGTTTTTTAGAAAAACTGGAAAAAAAAAGTTTCAATTTTTTGAAAAACCTATATTAAACCGCTAGTTAGGATTTAACTGGACCAGTTTAAAAAACGGGTATAGAAAACACATATTTTGGTTTTTTGGGCTATAACGGTTACAGGAAAAAAAAAGAATTCTTTTGTTCACCTCTTCATATGCATGATATAATGCTCTGCACCATAAATAATAAAATATAAGCCCATAAATAATAATTGTGGAAAATAATAGTAAAAAAACCTATTTTGTTATGAACTCATGAGTGTTATTGTATGAGTTCTTAGAGATAGATATTGAACGCATAATTTGTTACGGGTAGAAAATTATAAAATAATTATATATTATGTTATAAGACTTTCATATCGTTATAAAGTCCTTTTTGTTCATTTTTAACTCATCTAAATGAAAAAAAAATGCTCAAATTTACCAAAAAGTGAAACAATCATTTCTTGTATATTTACTTAACCATGAGCCTTAACAGGGGGTAAAATAGTCAATAAACCAAATAAACATCAATTTTTATTGTATTTTGTGATATTCTTACTTTGTTCAGGGGTGTCATACTTCTTGTTCATGCCATCTGAATCAAAAAAGTGCATGTTACTTGTAACTCCTGCTTCTCTAGTTTCAGGAGTTGGCTTCTCAAGCACTCTGTTATACGCCTGTAACACGCATCACAAAATGCTATGTAAATCATGCTAACATGTCATGTCACATAAAATTTAAAGTTTATAACATAAAAAATTATAAAGCTTTTGGCAGTATTTCTTTAAACGTTCTTTCAGCTTCAGTTGTTGATCCACTTTAGACAGCTCAAGGAAAGACTTTGATTTGAATCCATCAACAACAACTTTGGATTGAATTTGCCTCTTCAAATGATAGTAATCACTAATACTCAAATTTAAAATCAATAAATAACTGTTAGTAAATTAAGTTACAATAGAGGGGTAAATTCGTAAATAAGGTACCTTCTCTTTGCTGTTTATGTCTCTCCATGCCACTTCCATTCAAGTTTCCTAAGACAAGTTTTCCTAGGGCGATTGAAATCACATGCAATGTAGTGGGACACAAATCGTCCTTAAAAACCAAAATTGAAACCGGTGCATTAGACCAAATGGAGAATATGTATATTGTTATTGATAAGTAAATTCATCTCTTATCTATGGATATACAATTGTATTAGAAGTTTAATATATATTTGAAAGTTAATATTTGATTTTACGATACAAAAGTTACAACAATCGTCAATCATACAACTTTTTTCATTTAGAACATGATACATAAAAGTTGATGCATCTATATATTGGTAGCCATGCATTAAACATCAAATGATTATAAAAAATATCATAATAAATAGCATATACAAAAATCAGAATAAAAATCATAGCAATTTTGAAAAAATGCATTAAACATCAAATGATTATTAAAAAAACAATCAGCAACAAGAAATCACCGGTTCTTTCAACTTGAGCCTCAACCCAATTATGCTATCAAAATTGTGTCACCTCAAAAAAAAAAAAAGGAATTGTCATAAATCTAAGTAGCCCCTTAATAAAAACTGTTAAAAGAGGTTTTATTCCTAGTTTATTTAGGGTTTGATGTATATGCATAATGAAATTCACACAATGTGGTGATATTTTACATCAAAAATATAAAATTAAAGAAAAAAAAATCTTATGGACCAAAATCATTGCATTTAGTATCTTGTAATGATTATTAAAGACAAACTACATGATTTAACTTACTTTTGTGACTATATGACCAATTTGGGAATGGACGTTGTGGTGATCTTGTAGCAAATAGCCCCTTTTTTCACCTCTCAATCTTGTCTTACCTGCAACATTGTTAGATGTAGATTTTAAAATGATAAAAAGATTGAGAGAATTAGAACAAGACATCTGATGGATGTTTCCATAAGTTGTCAAGATTTATATTAAGATAAAAAATATATGTGATCCAAAAAAGGAAATACTCTTCAAGGCCTTCAGGAGAAGATGGTGGGAACCACGATGTATCACATTTGTCACTTTAAAGTAACCTTCAAATTCAGCTTTTGGTGTATGTTCCAAATCTTCTATATCTTCACCAACACACTCTAAGAAAACATTAAGAGTGAATATCATATATCAAAAAAGTAAAAAAATCAGAAAGTCAATAGCATGGAGATGTACAGTACACTTAAAGCTTAATAAGTTCAGATGTAATCCAATCGGTGAATCTTGTATCTTCAGGGGCAAATGTAGAGCCAACGTCAAAGGCTAATTTGGCAGTCTGATATTATTCAAGACTGAAACATGATGTCCTGTAAAACATGAATACTCTAAAACTAATAGAATCAACACATGCCAGAGTTTCTAAATACATTTTTGAAAAGATAACAAAAATATACAGACCCCCATTAACCAAGAAATTGAGGAAATGAAAGATCTTCTGAGTAGTCCAACCATATTCTGACACTCTTACTTGGATCCGAATTAATTGTACCTACACCCATCCGAAATCATGCCTGATCAGTAACTAATAACTATAATCAAGTATGCAAAAACGAAATCATGTCATGAATCCAAATGGAAAGTTTATAGTAATATCCAAGCTATATAACATACACATAATGGCCAGACAAAAGAAACCCAAGGAAGTTATTATAGAAAATTAAGTCTACAGGGGTATTTTTGGCATTTCTCTCTGAAATTAACGGTTTGGAAAATGCAACAATATTTATGAACTATTTCATTAGCCTCATGAAATGTTGTGATTATGATATTAAATCAACACAAGATGAGATTGCATTGCAGGCGTGAAGCAAAAAAAAAAAGAATAAGAAAAAAAATTATACCTATTTGTGAGATTGTTGCACCTATGGTGATCCTGTTGTTTGTCTGAACTAATCCTAAACATAGCAAGTATATATATATATATGAAACCAACTTAATGTTTGATATAAGTAATTCGGCAAAATAAAAGTTTACCTGCCAACAGGCTTCTACTGTTCAGATCTTTGCTAAATGAACCAGAGATAAACCGTAATTGTGAAAGATTGAACTCATATGGATCTGTAACAACAGGCATCCATACGTTTATACTTACCTGCCTATGTTGAATGGATTTCATACCAAAAAAGAAAAGGAGTGATAGTAATGAAGAGTGGAGTATTGAACCTTAAATAACCTTGGTCATTGTTCCCCCTTCATCATTGATTGGGATTTAGTCGGTGATATGAGAGCTCCTACCATCGCCCCATCCCCTTGATTAGGGAAAGAGTAAGTATGCGAGAGGCGGAGCATAGCATACTTCCGGTTTTGAAACACGGAAAAAGTCAAAACGGAAGAATACGTATAGATGAAGGCGATGAAATGGTGTAGGTGAGAAAAGCTGATTTTTGAGAAATATGTGACATGATTACAGAAATAGGTGTTACAAATATGCATTTACTGAATTACTTGAGAAAAAATTCAGTCCGATATAAAGAGAAGTGAAAAAAATTGCTTAGCAGAGAAACATAAAGATTGATTCTTGAATCATGAGTGGTGAATGTCGGGTGAACTGAGATACGGAAAAGTGCGACTCCAGTGTTTACCTTGCAAAGTAGTCGCACGCTGGTAGGTTGCAGACTTCGAACGTCATCGGCTATCTATCGAAAGAATCGTCTGGACAAGGCCTGAATCGAACATACCCGGCCCCATGGCCGGCTTTCAATCGGTGTATATTATATACGTTAGGGATCAATAGGAGGAGAGATTAACAGAATTTAGGGAAATTGTACAGAAATCTTGGAAGTTCTAAACCCAGAGAAACAACAGCCCTCGTCGATTCGAATCTGGAGCATCCTATGAAGAAATGGAGGCGAGATTGTGGCCATGTGGTGGCAGTGAGTAATGCTAGCTTTGGTAAAAATCAGTGTAAGAGAGTTTCGAATTAGCGAGAAAAAACCCTAATCTTCAGCTTCGCTTTGAGGTGGAGAATCGGTTTCTGGTATGAAGGGAGCTTCCGTAGGGCAAGGATGCGATTTGGTTTGACGGCAGCTGTTTGTTTGTAGAGGAGATTAGGGTAACACAAAAGGTAATACCGTGCATTAGGTATATAAGCTTAAGATTATTGTACATTAGCTAATAACTATTGTACCTCTTAATTTTCAAGAAAGAGGCAATATGTTTAATAATATAGTAAAGATATATATATATATATATATATATATATATATATATATATATATATATATATATAGGTTTAGGTTCTATGGAAAACAAAAAAACCGTAAAAATAATAAAAATACATAAAAAATACTTGAGATCACAATTTTTTTTTTTTGAATTTTTTTATAAAAAATCGCAGGTTTTTATTAAAATTCGTTGAAAAAAATAATCATTTTTTTTATAAAAAAAATTTTAAAATTTTTTACACCGATTTTGTATAACACTTTATGTGAATTTGAATTACTATTATGCACACAGTGAATCTGAGAATGTTCACAAAAAAAACCTCGATCAGTGTAGATTCACTGTAAATATTTCAAATTTTAACATTCACAAGATGAAAACAATCCGATAAGTTCAGATTCACACTGTGACTTTGACTTATTATTATGCACACTGTGAATCTGATGAGGTTCACAATGTGAATCTGAACAGGTTTACAATATGAATCTGTACAGGTTCACAATTTGAATTTAAACTGAAATATCATTTTTTTTGTTTTTTTTATTATTTTTTTTAAAACATGAATATGAATCTATGCTTAAAAAGTACAAAAAATATGAATTTTGATATATTTATTAATTTTTTTCTATAAAAAAATAGACCTTAACTTTTTTCATCAAAGAAAATTAAGTGGGTTTTTTTCGAAAAAAAAATCGTTTTTTATATATTATCATAGATCTCTATGGAAAGAGGACGAAAATCGTTAACAACGGTATATTCGGTTTTTTTTTCGATAAAAAATATGTCCTAAAAAATATTTTAAACAAAAAAATGGTGAATTTTTTTTGTAAAAGTGGATTTTTTGGTATAATCCGGTGTGTGTGCGTCCAATGTAAAAGTGTACATCTATTTTCTTAGCCGTTCATCGTTATGATTTCCGACGCTCATGATTGGTTCCTTGGTTACTTGATTAATTATGATTCTCTATTAAACCTCAGCATATATATATATACTTGGCCATTAGATCAATAAAAAACCAAATCATTCCTGAAACATTATGATTATATTTATTATTATTATTTCTTTTAAAAATTCAAATTTCAAATTCGTTTGAAGGGTAATATGGACATTTTATTTATCTTTGTTTTAGGAACAAAATAATTAATGTGGGATTTTTAGGAATTGTTTTTTTTTCTTTTGCATAAAAATACAAATTGTAGAAAAATTGTCTTTAAAAAAAAATACATATATTCTTGATAGAAGAATAAATTTCATTCTCAATAGATATGCAAAACACCAATATACATTCTTGATGGAATACACTGTGATCATTCAATATTTATGAAAATTGTACGAATCACATAAAAAAAAATATGAAGAATTTACTAAAAGTATAATCATTCTCAAAATAATACATTGATTCGTGAAAAAACATACTTCCATTTTTCGAATTCTAATTAGGTATCAATTCAAAAAAGGAATGTACATCTCATCAACCTCTCTTTTGTTTTTGTTTACTAGCAAATTCTTTATCTATGGTTGTTGAAAAACTTCTTTATCTTTTGGTATACTCATCTGTAAAATACAAAGATCATAAATTTCATGTAAAAATATGAACAAACTCGCTGGAGAATATTATACCATGTGTGAAATGAATATAAAGGAAATGTTGGGTACAATCTGTAACATCCTTAAATTTCAACGCCAGAAAAGACCGATTTGTTTATGCTTTGTTTTAAAACCAGAGTAATCTTTTAAAGAAAATTGTTGCGGAATTTGTTCCCAGAAAACATGATAAATACTTTATCGAAGCATCTCCGAAGAGATGTATTTTATTCATTTTAAAACATTTGGTACGTATCTTTGTATCGATATTTGTGACACAAAAATATTGAGTGGGTCAGGTTTGGAAAACCTGGTGAGTAATAGGGATTTCAATCCCACAATGTTATAACACACACACACACACACACATATATATATATATATATATATATATATATATATATATATATATATATATATATATATATATATATATATATATATATATATATATGTATAGCCAACTCTTATTCCACCCCGTCAATCCTCTTAACGAGACTATCCATACCCCTGGACTTCAAATTCTAACTCTTACTTCCATATCTAATCCATATTCTCGAGTCCATGATTATGCTCATTCTGTACTCCCGGATAAGGGACAATTGGTCTATGTCTAAATCCATACTCCTAGACTAATGATAGATTCTATGTCCTGTCCATACTAAGAATAACTTACTATGTCTTAATCCATACTTACGAATTGATGATAACTGACTAAGTCTTAATCCATACTCCCGGATTAATGACAATTAACCAAGTCCAATCCATACTCTTGGATTAGGGACGAATAACTATCTCTAATCCATGCTTCTAGATCAATGATATATTTTAAAGTTCTATTCTCTGTATATATCTTGCTCATACTCATAAAGAGATACTACACCATAACCATTATAACAAACCTTAGGATTACTCTTTGACCTATGTTATCATATAAAAATCAGGTATGTTCTTTAACACATAATTCAGACATCATCAAAAAACTCACACAAAACATATATTTAATACATTCAGACAATACTTGTATTAAAATCATGTTCATGAAAGGGACTATGCACTCAATTGATAAGACGATGCTCGGACATCACTACGACTCTTAAAATAATAATCTTCGATGAAACCGGGATATCTTCCAAAAACTGGGCTTCTCGTGGGCAGAGTTTTGGCTCGAAAACTCTATTTCTCAGGATCTTTGGGTCTTCGGGACTTACTTCGGGTGTCGGGATGATATCGGAGCTTCGGGGGTATCTCTCGCAAAGTAGAATAAAGAAAAAGGGGTGAAGAATGATGAATTTAGCAAAAAGATCGGTAGCCCTCGAGTTCTATTTATAGGGTGTTGAACATCGGATTACGGTGGGCGTAATTTTAGAGTACGCGGGGCGTACTCCCTCTATAAGCATTACGCTAGGCGTACATCAGGTACGTTGGGTGTACTGGCTCGTCAACATGTATGATGGGAGTACTCTTCAAGTACGCTGGGCGTACTAAGCGGATCAGATCAAGTGGTTGAGTATGGCGATGTGGCCCAACCCAGAGCATCAACCATGAGTACGTTGGGCGTACTCCTATATGTTGGACGTACTCTGCATTTCCAAACTTCTAAAATTCGTATCTTCCGCATACGAGCTCCATTTTTGATGTTATTTATATCCACACGTAGGGGAGACTATTCCCTACAACTTTCGTTTAGACTTCATCGGCTAATTTTGAATTTCACTTTTATTATTTTATTTTTATTAGGCCGGGACAGGAAAACTCCGTTAGAAATTCATAACTTCTTCATCTGACGTCCATTTTCGTATGTATTTTTTCCGTTGTATTACTATCGACGAAATCTTCGATTCTCATTTAGATTGTTTCGGCTAGAAATCACTCAATCTCATATTCGAACTTTGGGTTGCATACCGCTAAGTCGAAATTTCGAAAAACATAAATTCCTCATACGAAGTTAGATTTAGATATTCTTTTTATGCACACTCTCGGTTTAACGTATTCTACGACTTCCGCTTAGATTACTAAGGCTAAATATCACTCTATCGTAAATTCACTATTTACGTCACACAGTTTCGTACTGGTTCTGTCACGAAACTTCGACAGGTCATTACTTCTTTGTTATAACTCGGCTTTCGACATTCTTTATATATCCAAAATCCTTGTCACGACCACTACAACCTAGTTAGGATCATTCATTCTAAATAGTATTTTATCAAAAATTCCCTTTTGATGTTTATCGTCTCTAAATTGACTAGCCCGGATCTATGGGCGTTACAATTATCTTCCTCTTAGGATGATTAAGTCCCGGAATCATCAATGAAACTAGGACTTGTATAATAATTCCATAAGTTAACTTTTCATCCTAGGTAATAATCGTAACTTCTATGTTTCTTCGAATAAGTATCTAACTCTTGGACTTCTTGACCGCAGGCGATGCTCAATCTTGCACCGGCTCTTCGTACTATGTTGGACTTCCAATCGTAACCTACGAGTTACAAAATAAATCCTTATTGAGGACTCCTTATTCTTAGGATATGTACTTTCCTTTATCTATTGTGACAGATCGATGGTTCATGCTCTAATGATCTATCATAGTATGTTGCAATGCTTAGACTCAAGTCTCTTAGAGTCAAATTCCAGAATGGAATATACCTTCCTTCATATTCTAATGTGATATAATCACATTTTTGCATGTAGCATTTCTAGCTACAAGCTTCCTTAACAACGAGCGCAATGCCATCGATCGTATTGATTTTAATCTTCTGACTTAAATCAGATGTTACATCGAACTTTGTTCTATGAACCACGTAACAAAATCATCATAGTCGGACTCAATTTGATATGACCACTAGGGTTGGAATAACAATCATCTCATTAGTCATTACCGAAACGATGGTAACGACATACTTAAATAAAACGAGACCAATCACTAGCTTCTTGGTAACCTTGTGACTTTCCCTGATCCAAGCGTGAGTCATATGCTTCCGGTAGTATAGGCCTCTACTACTATTCACACCTACTCATACTCGTCCCAAGTATTGTCCCGCAGTCAATCCAAGTCACCACACAAGAAAATCACACAATCATCTAACACACCAGATAACAAAACTAGGGTTTATATTAATTCTTGAAATGATTACACAGAGGTTCAAGTTCACCCTATACTATGCCTTTAATAGGCTACACAACATGCTACTATTCACATCACTACTTTATAACTTGATTCCTTGCATTGTCATCTGCTTCATCAAGGATTATTTGAAATGCTTTTGCCTTTGGCTTTGGCAGCACATTAGGCTTTTTAACCTCTTCCCTTCTTAGGCAGTTTTGCTTGAAGTGTCCTTCTTCACCACACTTAAAGAAGGATTATCTTTTGTTTGTGCATTCGTTGGCATAATAACATGTCTTCCCGCATTTGAAGTAGATCATATCTTTAGAGCATCTCCGAATGTGATTCCTCTTGCACTTATCACACCATTGTGCTTCTTCTTCAAACTCCTTCGAACCAGACTTCGAAAATTTTCTCTTCTCATCGGACCTTGAGGATCCTTCAAACTTTATTTTCTCGCCAACTTCAACCTTGCTGGCGGTTCTTCCCTTAATCATATCTTCAACAGACTTGGTAGCCCATATAGTTGTCTCCAGAGTAAGTGCCTGATGCACTGGCACCACATACTCCCATAGAAGTCCCTTTACATACCTATCGATTTTTGTCAGCTTGTCTGGGACAATATGCAAAGCAAACTCCATTTTGTCTGTGAAGTTATTGGTGTATTCATCGATGGTCATACTTCCCTTCATTAATGTCAGAAATTGGTTGTCCAGCTCAAACAGATTGTGTTCCCTAGAGTGTTCCACCAACGAACAATGCCACCTCTGAACTGTCATACTGCAAACATGGTCTGCACCTTGCCTCTACAACCACACGTCATGAAGGCTAGCTCCATCTCCGAGATCTAATCCATGACTCCGATCGGATCTTCCTTTCCAGTGAAGGTCGATGGTTTGCAAGTCAGAAAATCTTTATACTTGCACCCCCAGTCCATCAATTCCTTCCTTTTTGTTGTTTTATCTAACTAACGGTGGGTTGGCTTGACCAACAATCCCACTGAAGTTACCTCCTTCCGACTACTCTTCATTCAACTCGGGCTGTTCAATCGGCATTAAAAGTTCTTCACGATTTAGCTAAAGCAGATGTCTGGTTTCCTCCATTTAACGATCCAACATTATTTGGATCATCGCTTGTACCCCAGCCATTGTCATTGGCTCAGGTGCTGCTAGTGCAACAACTACTTGCTCCATCATAGGTGGTTGATTCATGTTTTCGTTCGCGTTTCCAACTCCACTTCTAGTTCTTGCCATTTTTTATCTGTACACCGAATAAGGTGAATTTAAATCCTCATTCACAATAGATATTCAAATCATCCTTATCACTCTGAAACGTTTACATGCTAGTTCTAATATTGTAGTCGTACGCTTAGAATCATAAACACATAAGGTTTCCAGATCCGGTCGGCAACAGACCATAGATCCGAACAAACAATATCATATATGGCAAACATATAACATTTATCACATAAAAGCATTTTAGGCATCTTTCTTAAAATATACTAGTGCTCATCTCTAAAATATGGCAAACACTCATCTCACAATCTTCACTTAGCATTCTAAGTTTAAGACTAGAAATCCTGCAAATTCCTAGTTAACTTAACTAATGCTCTGATACCAACGGTAACATCCCCAAATTTCAAGGCCAGAAAAGGCCGATTTGTTTATGCTTTGTTTTAAAATCATAGTAATCTTTTAAAGAAAACTGTTGCGGAATTCGTTCCCAGAAAACATGATAAATACTTTATCCAGGCATCTCCGAAGAGATGTATTTTCTTCGTTTTAAAACATTTAGGATGTCCAGGTCAATACAGACACCTAAGCATAAACCGAACTTACTTTCATCTACACTACTGATATACATCTCTTTAATCTCTCAGTGTAATGTGTATTTGTATCGATGCCTGTGATACAAAAATATTGAATGGGTCAAGTTTGGAAAACTTGGTGAGTACATAGGGATTTCAATCCCACAATGTTATAATATATATATATATAATTTAGAATTCACACAATATAAAATTTTCTCGGTATATATATATATATATATATATATATATATATATATACATAACCAACTCTTACCCCACCCTGTCAATCCGCTTAACGAGACTATCCATACCCTTGGATAGTCTGACTTCGTAAGAGAAAGTTATGAATTTTATAAGATTTGTCTTAGCAGTGCACGACCCCGAAACTTGAATTTTAGTTCAAGCGATTTTTGGCTTACGCGACCTATATGAGAATTGAATATCTCATTAATAGAAACTCAACGAAAAAAAAAAGACAGACGAAAACCGAGTCTGTATGTAGAAGTTATGAATTTTACGCGGACATTTAGCAATGTAGTCACCTTCTACTATTAAATTTAAGATCGGTCGAGAATTAGCCGACGGATTCAAAAGGAAAGTTGTAGATGTTATTTTTACCTACGCATGGATATAAGGAACGTAAAAAATGGAGCTCATATGCAAAAGTTACAGATTTAAGAAGTAGGAAGTGTGTTGTGCAAAAATGGGTGACGTGTCACAATCTTGGCCATTGTTTTCTCCCCAAGTCTTGCCACCAAATGGTGACATGTGACACCAAGTTCAGCCATATTTCACCCTATAAATAGAACCTCTCCCACCCTCATTTTCTTCACACCTTTCCCATTCTTTCTTCTCTCTACACTCTCTCTAAACCTCCTAAAAACTCCCCTAGCACTAGAAGAAAGCCCCGGAGCGCTCGACGGCTCCGAGAAGAAGAGCTTTCGGCTCGGAAGTTCTGCCCTTGCAGAGCACGACTTATAGCCAAACCCCCTCGTAGGTAAGATACGCCTACCCTATTTTAAATATAGCTTTTATTAAAATATAGTATTGTTATTAAGAACTTATAATAAATATTTGGGCTACTATTATGAGTTATATAAGTGTCGTTATAATATCTTTTTAACCACTTGCGGTATGGCAAATCTAGTTTGAAGGGCCGCTTGGGTTGTTGGATTTCAGAAGTGTTATATGCCAAAATGATCCTGCCCTCCGGTGTTTCATCTATGGCCCCTGTCTGTACATAGTGGGTGAAGAGTATTGTTTAACGCTTATATAATAGTAATAATAGCTAGACTATTAATTAGTCTTGTTGAACATTAGACTAAACTCTAGTGGATATGATACTAGGTTTTGTCAACGAAAATTTGTTTTAAAGTAAACGAAGTGTTGTCTGAGTACCGAGTCACCTCCTTTGCAGGTGAGTTCATAGTTACTTTCATCTTACACAAAGATATGGAGTATTTTATATAAATTACATGCTATGTGTGTATACTGTCTGAATACTTGTTGTTTATGTTGGATGAAACGTTTTATACATGTTTTAAATAATCTAAACTATATATGTATTTTATATCTACAAATTGTGTTGGGTAAAACATGGGTAGATTAGAGGTGAGATAAATGATGAGCGAAGAAAGATGAGATAAATGATGAGCGATGAAAGATGAGATCAATGATGAGGGATGATATATGAGTGATAAAATATGGTGCGAAACAATGACCTAGGCGATGAGCCAAAGCGATGAGTCAAAACGATGAGCCAAACAATGACCAAAACGATGGCTTTAATAGTACATTTATCATGTTTTCCTGGGAACAAATTCCACAACATTTTTATTAAAAGAGTTACTCTGGTTTTTATAAAGCATAAACAAAATCGGTCTTTTCTGGCCGTGAAATGGGGATGTCACAATCAGGTCCGGGTCAGAGAGGAGGACGTGGAGAAGACCGTGTTTCGCACTCGTTATGGTCATTATGAGTTCATGGTGATCCCATTTGGGCACCAACGCGCCAGAAATATTCATGTACCTAATGAATCGGGTCTGCAGACCGATGCTTGATCGCTCGGTCAGCGTGTTCATAGATGCTATCATGGTGTATTCCATGACCCGAGAGCAGCACGAGGAGCACCTCAAGGAGTTGTTGGGAGTTCTGAGACGAGAAAGGATGTATGCTAAGTTCTCGAAGTGTGAGTTTTGGTTGCGAGAGTTCTATTTCCTCAAACATCTCGTTAACCAGGAGAGGATTTTGGTCGACACGGCCAAAATCGAGGTAATCATGCGGTGGGAGGTGCTGAGGTCTCATTCGGACATCAGGAGCTTTCTGGGCTTAGTAGGGTACTACCACAGGTTTATTCAGGATTTTTATAAGATTACAATACCCCTCACTCGACTGACAAGGAAGGGAGTGAATTTTTGGTGGGACCCTGAGCAACAGAGGGTGTTTGAGACTCTCCGCCAGTGTTTGTGCGGGGCTCCAGTCTTGAGACTCCCAGAGGGAGCGGAAGATTTTGTGGTGTTCTGTGATGTATCCATCATAGGTTTGGGGGTGGTCCTCATGCAGAGAGAATGGGTGATAGCATGCGCATCGCGACAGATGAAGCCGCATGAGATGAGATATCCTACACATGATTTGGAGCTGGGAGCAGTGATGTTCACTCTCAAGATATGGAGACATTACCTATATGGGGTCCGTTGTACCATATACACGGATCACAAGAGCTTGCGACACATCATGGATCAGTCGAACCTGAACATGAGACAGCTCAGGTGGTTGGATGTATTCAAGGACTACGACTACGAGATCCTTTACCACCCCGATAAAGAGAACGTGGTGGCGGACGCTTTGAGCCACAAGTCAGTTGGGTCTTCCATCCCAGCGGTGTGTATGAGGATAGCGGTGGATTATTCGCTTGTGAGCCTGATCAAGAATGCTCAAGTTCAGGGCATGCAACCAGAGAACTGGAAGTTAGAGAGGATCAAGAGTGAGAACACCCGGTTTGTGTAGGATAGTTGGGGATTATTGACCCGATGCGGTTGGGTATGGGTTCTGATGTCTGGTGGGGTCAAACAACAGTCATGAAGGAGGCTCATAATTCTCATTTCTCTATTCACCTGGGGGACACCAAGATGTACCGAGACCTGAGTTTGAGTTGTTGGTGGCCATGTATGAAGCAAGAGATCGCTAGGTATGTCGAGAGGTGTTTGACCTGTAGGATGGTCAAGGCCGAGCATCAGAGGCCGCATGGTATGCTGCAACTTCTAGAGTTTCCCATGTAGAAATGGGAACATATCATGATGGACTTCATTACCAAGTTGCCGAGGATGACGAAGGGATTTGATGCTGTATGGGTCATCGTGGATCGATTGACCAATAGTACCCCTTTCTTGGCAATTCGGGAGAGTTCGTCGGCCGAGAAGTTGGCCGACATGTATGTCTGCAAGATCGTGGCTCACCATGGGGTTCCAATCTACATTGTCTCCGACCAGGATGTTAGGTTTACCTCCTATTTTTGGCAGAAGTTCCACGAGGAGCTGGGCATGCAGTTGCACTTCAGCACAACATTCCATTCGTAGACAGACGGTTAGAGCGAGCGGACCATTTAGATCCTCGAGGATATGTTGAGGGTGTGTGTCATTCACTTCGGTGGGAGTTGGGATTCCAACCTACCGCTTGCAAAGCTCACCAACAACAACAATTATCATTCTAGCATTGGTGCCCCCCCCCCCCCCATTCGAGCTGTTCTGTGGGCAGAGATGTCGCACCCCGGTTTGTTGGGGTGAGGTTAGACATAGGATGATGGTATGGACGAAAGTAGTCTTGCAGACTACCGAGAAGATTCAACAGATTAGGCAGCGACTGTAGACCGCTCAGATTCGGCAGAAGAGTTACGTCGACAGACGCCGATTTGAGTTAGAATTTCAGGTGGGTGATATGGTACTCCTGAAGGTCTCACCCTGGAAGCGCGTGATTCGCCTTAGGAAGAGGTAGAAATTGGGTGCCCGTTACATTGGGTCGTTCAGGATCATTGCCAGGGTTGGCAAGGTAGCTTACAGGCTAGAGCTACCGGAGGATCTTATTTGGATCCACAATACTTTCCACATTTCACAGTTGCGAAAATGCATTATGGATCAGGAGGCAGTGGTGTCATTGGATGATATTCAGGTCGATGAGCACCTGAATTACGTGGAGAGGCTTGTGGCCATATTGGAGAGGAAGGTGAAAGTTCTGCAAAACAAGGAGATACCTTTGGTGAAGGTACAGTGGGAGCATCGGAGGGGGTCTGAGTGGACGTGGGTGATGGATTAGTGTCTAAGTCCATAACTATTTTGGTATGTACTTGACCCGATGGTGCATGGTCCTTTTGGGTTGCCTTCACCAAAGCAACTTGATTGGAGAAATAATAAAGAGAGAGAGGTTATTATGATTTATTAATATGTTATAAGAATAATATATTAAAGGAGAAATCATATTTGTTTAAATTAATATTGGTCAATAATTAACTAAGAATTAATTTTGTGATCAAGTGTAATTAATTAAACTAGAGGGGCTGAATTGTAATTATGTGATAGTTACAAAATAAGGTAAGGATTATTTTATATATATGGTGAACGAATTTGAGGTGTAAATCCCTTAGAATTCGAGTATGATAAGGATTCAAGGATTATCTTATTGGTTGCTTGGTGGATAAGCAACTAGATAAGGATAATGACTGAAACCCTATATCTACACCTATATAAACACCCCTAGGGTCATGAATTCGTGCATCCCTTCTCAAGAAGTCTTAAGGACGAATTCTAACCTCCCTCCTCTCTCTTTATACCTTCTCCACTTGCTTATGGTGTTTGTAAGCCATTAGAGGAGTGACACTTGTGACTCTCAGCTTTCCAAGGTCAATTCAAGGAGGAATTGGATTGTTATTGCTATATAACAATCAAGGTATGTTCTTAAACCTAATTACATGTGAATTCTCATTTCCATATGCTAGAATTAGGGTTCAAAGTCTTGGATTCAAAGTATGTACAATAGAGAAACCTAGATCCAAGCTTTAGGGTTTGTATGAGCACATAGGATGTCTTATGACCAAAACTCATCAGTGGTATCAGAGCCTTGATTGGTTTCTATTGTATTGATGCTTGATATATCTAAAAAATTCGTTTTTTTGGTGTTTTGGAGGCTGGACTCGCCGAGTCCATAGCTGAACTCGCCGAGTCCAAGGTGACTCGACGAGTCAACTCGTCAGATAGAGCTTATCTCGGGATTTCTTGCTGTTTTTGCATTGGGATAGTTACCTTATCATGTTAGATCAATATTAATCCGATTATATGATATATTTGACTATATTTTTGATCTAATTGAAGATATTTATCAATTAATAAGATAATTGTTTCCTTATAAGATAATTGATTAATTATTTTGAGTAAATTGATAAATTGTTTTGCAAGAAATCATTAAACAAATCAAATATGGATAATTATGTAATTAAATGTTAGTTTAGATTATTTGTTATTTGATCCTTGTTGTTATGAAAAGTTTCATATTTTGCCCTTTAGGTTTTATAGATTAAATTTGAACCCAATAATTTTGTAGTTTTGAAATTTAAATAGTTGAAACCCTAATGTGTTGAAATGTTTCAAAACTTGCCCTCAAGTTTTGGAATTTAAAAGTTGATTAAAAGTTTAATTAGGAATGTTAAATTCTAAAACTCTAGTATAGTTTTGAAAAAGTTCAAATCACACCCTTATGGTTTTATTAATTAATTAAGGTGTATAATTAAAAGAAGTTTAATAAATCCATAAAAGTTTAGGTTTACAATTTAATTGAATTAAAGGTATAATTGTTAAATTAGACCACCTAAGTATTTTTAAAGTATAAAATACACCCTATACTATATATAACATTAAAAGTCTAACATTATATATATGTATGAGTAAAAGTCAGTCTTACCGTTAGTAGGCCTCATTCACGAAGCTCGTCTATAAGGGGTGTTTAAGGAAATTGCCTATAAAATGGCGATTGAATGGGTATCCACTCTTACCCACCGCACTCTTGACTAGTGAAGGGTCGTTAGCCGAACAGGTAGGATAGGACGAAACCTTCCATTATAAGTATAATGAAATATAAAAGTAACTAAATGTTTTCATAAAATTCCCAATCTTAGTTACTTAGGCAAAAGTGAATTGATGCAATTCCATGAAATTACACTTTGTGCCCTTGCGAAGAAGTTAGTGGAGCGTGTGTGGTTTACCGGCACACTAAATGGGTCTAAGCAAATGTAGCAAAGGGTGACTCAATGTTTGTCATAGTTCGGTGGAGCGTGTGTGGTTTACCGACACATCGAATAGGTGACTGTAACGTGTGAGGGCACCATGTAGTTTGCATGGTTATTCACACCCACTTTGTGATCCTCGGCATCCCAGTCACAAACAAGAGGGGCATATCGAGATTTAAACATGCCATTGAAAGTTCAATGAATCTCAAAGGATCTAGGAGTTTTCATAGACTTAAAACTTAAATTTATTTTTCGTTTTTCGTGGTGGAAATTAGTGAATCGTCATTCACTTACCTTCAAATGTTCTGCAATTTGGGTTACGGCATCCCTCTCCCGAGTTGTAGAATATTGTGTTGGGTCCTAGCCTTAGTATCTCATTTGGGTGATTTACTAAGGACTCAATCTATCAACTAACTTGAATTCGTTTGTCTCCCGTTTTGTAGATGTCAAAGTTTGACAACTATGGTCTTCTCAAATCCCGTGGAACAAGCATTCCACATGAAGATGATATTCCACAATTTGATCGAGGAACAAGAAATCACGCTTCACTTCCTCCTCCTCCTCCTATTATTCTCCCTAACCCACAAGTTCAAAGGCTTGAAAAGTTCAAGATCACTCAAGCCCTTTTGGCATGGAAACATAAAGAAGGAAAGTCCATGTGTGCACACGTCCTAGGGATGAAGTCACACATTGATAGGTTAAGAATGTTGGGATCCGTTGTCTGTGAGGAAATGGCTGTTGATTGGGTTCTTCAGTCACTTCCCAACTCATATAGTGAGTTCGTAAGAGAGTACTATATGATGAACTACGACGTGACCCTTATAGATCTCACCTATATGCTTATTGCTGCTGAATCTGCAATGATTTGGCGCAATAGAAAAGCGAAGTTGATTGGTGAATCTGCCTTCGAGACCTCTATGGATATAGAAAATGGCAACGAAAGACATGCTATGATCGAAAAGTTTGATCATAAGAGAAAGGCAATGTCTAAAGTAGTTCCATGTCCTGTTCCAAAAGAGTCAATTTGCTTTTATTGCCAAGAGAAGGGGCATTGGAGATGAAGCTGCCCCATTTACCTAAGAGATCTAAGAGATGGGAGAGTCGAAACGTATGGCTCTAATATAGGTAAAATCCATTTACTAACTCTTTTAACCTTCTATTCTAGATTCTTAATACATAATGTAATAAGATTACAATTGATGTTTTGTAGGATCGAAGAAAAGAAAGGGAGCTTAAGGGAAGAAGTGAGCAAAATCTAACCGTAAAGGAATGAATTTCGATCGCATTTCTCGAAGATTAGATTCTTGAGCTACTACTTAGAGTTAGAATTAGATTGCTAAGAAAGATCTATTAGCATAAGTTTTTCAATGAGTTGCATTGTAAGGACAAATTTTTCCGCAATAAAATAAATTTTGATTTTAAATTTTATTTATTTATCCTTACAATGGTGTGTATGAAAAAATTGATGTTAAAATGTTTCTATTATTAGCACTAATGGATTTGGTTCTTATTATGTTATGGAAAGTCGAGAATTTACCAAATAGGGAGAGTTTCTCATCGCCCAAGTTTCAATTGGACAGAAACTTGGAATCATGCAACATGGATGAACGATGAATGAGAAATTTAGTATTTGGAAATTAGACTAATTCATTGACAAAGTGTCAAGTGAAGGAATAAGAGATCGAGTACACAAAGTTGTGTGTTGATCAAGTCCACCATAATATTAACAAGACATTCGTCATGATTTACTAAAGGTTTAGTAAATATGATTATACTTACATGATTAGGTGTAATTCTGAATTGATTAGAGGGTTTAAATCAATAGCAGAACGAATAAGAAGAATCAAGTAGGCAGAAAGATAAAAGTTACTCCATTCTAAGATGAAGGGAGAGTACCTTTTATGCTTTATGATAGGTCTTAATGATTAAGAACCATATCTCAATTGATCCTCTAGGTGAGTCTTAGTACAATTGTATGTCTAAAAAGAGGAATCAAGAATTGAAGAAATGGTTAAATCAATAAGTCAATCATACTTCGTTCCAATAACAAATCTTAAAGTTAAGATTGTGACATTGAGTGAAAAAGTATTAAGAAGGTTTACAACATTCATTAAATATGGTAAGTTGTGATGTGTTGGATAAGACAAAGACCAACTAGGACCAAATTTATGAAGCGTTTTGATAAAAGCTACACTAACTCTTGAATATTTGTTTGTCAAGAAATGTTTTGACAAGAGAATCTTATACGTCAAGGAGTCAGTGGGAGTCTTAATGGTCTTGAAAGGTTTCAAGAACAAATCAAATAAACCTTATCAATCATCACTAGCACACGAGTTAAGGTTTACAACCTATCGTGATGACATTATTTTGATTATGTGCCAATCCAATCGAGTTAATTATGCATGAGAGTTCTATGAGTTCTCATTTTGAACGCATAAAAGGCAAAGCACCTTAATCAATGAAAGGTACATTGATAAGAAAAGGTAAGCTGCTTAACTACTTGGAAGACATGGTGGGCAGCTGTGCTACCATAAGGCAAGAAATCAAGATTAAGAAAGTTCGGTCCATATGAGTTTGAATTTGTCGTAAACTTTAGTTTTAACAAATTCACATGGATAGGAACACATACACCGCTCAAATCTAAGTGTCATAAGATTTCCTCCTTCATGAAAATGATTGTGAAGAAATGCTTTCACTAAGAGAGATTTTAAGAAGATAGTGATTGTAAAATTGCATTCTCAAATTCAATCATGGTTACGACATCCCTTTCCATAATTTGAATTGTGAGGTTTGGCAATTAGTCTTAATTGTTTAGACACACATATGAACTATCGAAGGCAAAGGTGTATAAGTTCAAGAAGCATTGATAAAGGATTATCAAAGCACTAAGTATTAGAAACATGAACTTAAGAAATTCAATAAGTATTGTTTTCTGAAAGTTAAGATGTTTATGAATACATGTCGAAGCTAGTGGGAGCATAAGTGTTATGTTTTATAATAATCATCATGATAGTGGGAGCATAAATGTTATGATTGTATGATTATTAAGGAAAGCATTGCAAGGTTAGCAATATTAATTATAGAAAACAAGAGTCATACTTTGCAAAGTTGTAAGAGTTGAAAGGTTGTTTTGCTATAATTAAGGGAGAGAATATTATGCTTCAATTCAAATCTAAAGGATTAGGTTGAGAAATGTTAATAAATTTAGTCAAAGGTACATAGTGTGTTCTTAAAATTTCGATTATGATTACGGCATCCCTCTTCACAATTCGAATTTTGAGAACATAGCAAATAAAACATTATGCATCGTGTCCCATACGCTTCGAGTATAGGATCGATTGCAAATGCTTTAATATTTGACCATTCTAAAATTTTCCAAATGTCGAGCGCATTTAGAGGGAAAGGGGACTAGAATTGGTTTTGACTAAAACAATTAAACAACTATCAAAGGACAATCCAAAGTTCGACGAGGATTGGTCGCTTGTGAGTAGTTGGAAGTATAGTATTGGAAAATATGGAAATGTTTCCATATTGGATGGACCATATCAACATCATTACGAATAGATAAGATTCTATTAAGAATGAGTTGTCATATGGAAAATATGGAAGTGTGTCCATATTGGGAATTGAATATTGAGAAATCTATGACTAGATTAGAAACTTCTATTCAAAAGGATGTTCAAATAATGTACTTTGAGTGAGAGACATCACGTCTATGGAATTGTCTTGTAACAATCTCCGATAGAGGACTTTGTAATATCATTGGCAATAGTCTTTGTGACTTTGGTACAGTGACATTACGAAAGGATAGTTGCATAAAATGTTAGAATCTAGCATATTCTATAAGTAGCAAGAATTTGATATTCTTTGACTTATGAAAAACGGATTTGGAGTTGTGAAATGAGAAGGATTGGAAATGTGTTAAATGTGATCTATTTCACAAAGTAAGAACCATATGTAAACATTGTGTGCATGCTAGGAGCATGGGACAAGTGTTGGAATTCAAGTAAGAAGTTGATTAACCGAAGCGACAAATAATGAGTAATCGATATGGTGATAAATAAAAGGTGTTTAATTTATACTCAAAGGTTTGTGGCCATATGGGATTAGTATTATTCTTGTGTTTCACTTTGCATGTTTTGACTTCCAGAATAATTGAGTTTATTAAGAATAATCGAATTATTCGAACGGGCCACAGTCATTCATATGTTGGAAGTAGATATGAATGAAGACTGTCGTGAATTGGTGTGTGGATTGTCTAAAGAGAATTAGACATAAGCAAATGTTTGCTGCAATGTTCATGAGTGCTTATGAATATGATTTGAGCATTGGATTAAACCCACGCTCACTTGGATCACTCCATGAATTGTATCACGAGTGATTGGTGAGACGATAACATCTTATATTCTTGAAACCGAGATGTGTGAGTTGTATCTTGCGAATCGGTTGCACATTGATAATATGTAAACGCACTAGTAACTTGGTGTTATAAAACATATTGTTGTGTGTGATTCGGTGCGTGAGTGCAAGCGAGCATTGTATCAAAGTTTATCCATTCCTTTTATTCAAAGTAGGATAAAGGCGATATCTTTGGGCCCCTCGATGGTTTAGTGATGACAAACGTAAATGCTCGGCCGGGCTAGGGCTAATTTGATTTGTTCAATTAGTCAGTCGTCATAAATCGGAAATCGAGATATAGTACAAAGAGAATGATTTGAAATCATATCTCATATGATATCTAGAATGGAGGAATATATGATCCCTTATCTAAGGACACGCGTATCTGATATGATCAGAGTTGACAACGGCTTTGGAAATCTACGATTGCAGATCGGGATCCGAAGTCATACGCAGAATAGTCGTTAGACTTATCCAAGTGGGAGACTGTTGGATTAGTGTCTAAGTCCATAACTATTTTGGTATGTACTTGACCCGATGGTGCATGGTCCTTTTGGGTTGCCTTCACCAAAGCAACTTGATTGGAGAAATAAATAAAGAGAGAGAGGTTATTATGATTTATTAATATGTTATAAGAATAATATATTAAAGGAGAAATCATATTTGTTTAAATTAATATTGGTCAATAATTAACTAAGAATTAATTTTGTGATCAAGTGTAATTAATTAAACTAGAGGGGCTGAATTGTAATTATGTGATAGTTACAAAATAAGGTAAGGATTATCTTATATATATGGTGAATGAATTTGAGGTGTAAATCCCTTAGAATTCGAGTATGATAAGGATTCAAGGATTATCTTATTGGTTGCTTGGTGGATAAGCAACTAGATAAGGATAATGACTGAAACCCTATCTCTACACCTATATAAACACCCCTAGGGTCATGAATTCGTGCATCCCTTCTCAAGAAGTCTTAAGGAAGAATTCTAACCTCCCTCCTCTCTCTTTATACCTTCTCCACTTGCTTATGGTGTTTGTAAGCCATTAGAGGAGTGACACTTGTGACTCTCAGCTTTCCAAGGTCAATTCAAGGAGGAATTGGATTGTTATTGCTATATAACAATCAAGGTATGTTCTTAAACCTAATCACATGTGAATTCTCATTTCCATATGCTAGAATTAGGGTTCAAAGTATGTACAATAGAGAAACCTAGATCCAAGCTTTAGGGTTTGTATGAGCACATAGGATGTCTTATGACCAAAACCCATCAGTGGGAGCCAGAGGTAGAGATGCGAGAGCACTATAAAAAGTTGTTCAATGTGGCAAACTTCGAGGATGAAGTCTAGTTTAAGCGGGGAGAATTGTAACGCCCTGATTCTTAGGTATTGATTTTATATAAGAATTTTCTTGATTTCAAGGTTTACTCGATGAGTTGGTTTCCATACTCGTCGAGTAGCAGCGGGTTGGTCCACGTGTTTTAGTGACCCACTCACCGAGTCCAAGAAGGGACTTGATGAGTAGGAGCTGGTAGATGAAACCCTGAATTCCGGGGTATTGCACCCTATTTAAAGTATCATTGGCCTCCCCCATCCTCCCTTTTATAGCTCCTTGGCAACCCTAAATTGTGTGTACGTGTGTTTCTTTGGTGTGTTAAGGCTTAGAAGAGGGATCTCAGTGAGGAAACACTTGGGTAAAACAAGTAAATTGAAGCAAGGAACTCGTGGGAAGCAAAGATCTACTTCAGATGACACCCTCTTAAAGGTACTAGGCTGTTACCTTGGCTCATTTCATCTTAAATATCTTTTGGGTGAGTTTTAGGAAAGGTTTCTTATGTTTGAGCCAAGATCTAAAGTTTCAACTTCAGATCTGGACTCCCTTTGGCCTCTAGATCCATAAAGTTTTCAGCTTTGGCAAGTATGAGCCTTCCTTCAAGTGTGAAACTTCTTTACAAGCTTGGTTTTGTTATTTTAAGACTTTAGAGCTTTGCATGCACGTAAAGTTTGCAACTTGACGTGATAAACATACCTTGGGAAGTTCGATATGCAATTTAGAGCCCTGGAATGGATTAAAAAGCCTCTTTATGGATAAAGGGCTGAAGGGACTCGACGAGTCGCATAGTCGACTCGGCGATTCCGATGAAGATTGTCGTGGGCTCGGCGAGTCAGATGAGTGACTCGACGAGTTGGCTAGGGTTTTCCCAACCTTTGGAAACATATGAACGCGGCGAGTTTAAAGGGAAAACTCAGAAATTTGACTAAGGAGTTATGGGCACTGACACTAGGAACTCGACGAGTCACTCAAGTGACACGGCGAGTTGGCGATTTATGCCAGGAACTCGGTGAGTAGCTAAGGGTACTCGATGAGTTGAGGTCAACATGGACTGTTGATCTTGATGGTTGACTTTGAATTTGACCAATGGTTAACTATTGGACTTCTGGGGCATTTTGGGGAATTTATGAGCATGGTGGGGAAATTTAGTCAAGAAGGCCATGATGGGTATTAACTTAGTATTTATTGTGTGATAGTGTGGGATTTTCGGTGAGACAGAAGTCTGATATTTGCAGTACTTTAGCACTACTTGCAAGGTGAGTTACCTCACTATACTAAGGGGTCTAAGGCACCAAGGCCAAACCATTGGATATGTTATCCTAGCAGTATGTATCATGATTGAGTATGAGTTAGTTTGCATGCTAGTTTCTATGCCAGTTTGGTAGATCTGTAGGACTCCCTATGTTATTATCTGATTATCTGCATGCCCAGTGGATACAATATCCTAGCAGTTGGTAGTGTGTTGAGTATGAGTTAGTGTTGCATGTGTTGGAATAGTGTCTAAGGCTGCAACTATATTTGGAAAGTACTTGACCCGATTGGGCATGGTCCTTTTGGGTTGCCTTCACCATAGCAACTTGATAGGATGATTTACCATGAGAGTTGAATTATTATAAGGAATAATAATATTGTTATTTGATTAATATAAGTCATAAATTAATTAGGAATTAATTTGGTGACTTAAGGAGATTAATTAAATAGAAGGGCATAAACTGTCAAGTGTATGATAGTTATACTTTAGGCTATAATCCCTTATGGATAAGGGGTGGACGATTTTAGGGGCTTAGGATAGACCTAAAATCCATCCAAGGCTTATCATGAAGGGGATTAGGATTGCTTATGGCCTAAGTTATCCAATTAGGGTTTAAAGGTAAAACCCTAGGAGCCTTACAAGTATAAATAGACCCTAGGGGTCATGGAAATCGGCACCCTTGTCTCTAAAGAAACCCTGGCCGATTTCTAAGTCCCTCCCCACTCTCTCAAATCATCCTCTTGCTAGTTGGTGTTTGTAAGCCATTAGAGGAGTGACAATTGTAACTCTAAAGCTCCAAGGACAAGAAGTTCAAGCAAGTGAATCAAGGTAAACTTATAACTTTGATTTCTCAATGTTATTATGATAGAATAACCATTAGAAGTCTTGGATTCATGCATGTTCAATTAGAGAAACCTAGATCCAAGCATTAGTGTTTGTATGTGCACATAGGAATGTTCATATGGCTAAAACCCATCAGTGGTATCAGAGCCTAGATTGGTTTCTATTGAATTGATGCATTGGTTGCTTGTTTGATGCTTGCAAAATTCGAATTTTGTGTTCCTGCCTGATGAACTCGGCGAGTTCATTGTGGTACTCGACGAGTTCGAGTGTCAGAAAAAAGCTAATTTCGGGATTTCTTGTTGTTTATCCTTTGGATACTTACCTTAATCATATTAGGTCAATATAAATCCGATTTTAAGTTATATTTGAGTATATATCCTTGACCTAATTGAAGATATTTATCAATTAATTAAATATTAGTTTCCTTATGTGATAATTGATTAATTATTTTAATTAAATTGGTAAATTGTTTTGCAAGAAATAATTAAATAAATCAAATATGGATAATTATGTGATTAAATGTTAATTTAGATGATTTGTTAGTTGATCCTCTATGTTTTGAAAAGTTTAAAACCTGCCCTCAAGTTTTGAAATTTATGTTTTATGATTAAAAGTTTAATTTGGACAATTTAAATTTCAAACCCTAGAATTTTACAATTTTAAAATTCAACCCTATACTAATATAATATTACAAGATTAATATATATATATATATATATGTATGTATGTATGTATGTATATATGTATAACTAAAATGATAGTCTTACCGTTAGTAGGCCTCATTCACGAAGTCGGTCTATAAGGTAGGTATAAGGTTGCTGCCTATAAAATGGCGCTTAATGGGTGTACAGTCACACCCACCGCTTGCTTGATCGGTGGAGGGTCGTTAGCCGAACGGGTAGGATAGGGCAACCTCATCTCCTCATTAAAAGTATAGTATGAAATACAAAGTAACTACATATTTTTCAAAAATTCCCAATCCTAGTTACTTTAGGAAAAGTGAATTGATGCAATCTCATGAAATTACACTTTGCACCCTTTCTAAGAAGTTAGTGGAGCGTGTGTGGTTTACCGACACACTAATTGCTTCTAAGCAAAGGTGGGAAAGGGTGATTCATTGTTTATCATAGTTCGATGGAGCGTGTGTGGTTTACCGACACGTCGAATAGGTGATTGTTACAATGAAGGCACCATGTGAATTTGCATGGTAATGCACACCCACTTTGTGATCCTCGGTATCCCAGTCACAAACGAGAGGGGCATATCGAGATTTAAACATGCCATTGAAAAGTTTCAATGAATCTCATCCAAACCTAGGAATTTTCAATACATTTAGAACTTAAAGTTATGTTTTCATGATGGAGAATTAGTGAATCGTCATTCACTTACCTTCAAATTGTTTGCATGTTAGATTACGGCATCCCTTTTCTAATATGTAAATATTGTTGTTGGATCCTAGCCCTAATTTTCTTATTGGGGTGATAATTAGGGATCCAAATTCTAATCTATCTTTGTCCTTTCTATTTGTAGATGTCGAACGTGAACAACGCTGCTGCTAGCTCGTTCACATTGATGAGCCTTTGCCAAAAGGTGACTTTCGATGGAACGAACTTTAGCGAATGGATAAGATACATTCGCACGATTGCTCGCTACAATGACAAGGAGTATGTCCTTGATGAAAAGCTCGAGAAAATCAATCCTGAAATCGCTACTCCGGCTGAAATCACCGCTTTTGAAACTCATGAGCGTGATGCAACAAAGGTTCATTGCATCATGATAGCCACTATGAACTTTGAATTCCAAAAGTCCTACGAGGACATGTATCCGTACGAAATGCACCAAGACTTGTTGGAGAGATACCACCAAAACGCAAGGCAAGAACGTTACGAGATCTTCACTAACATGATCTCCGCTAAGATGGGTCATGGTGAATCTCTAACCGTGCACTTGCAAAAGATGCAAAGGTATGTCGATCGTCTTCGCAAGTTGAATGTTGACTTTGGGGAAGACTTGGCAATCGACATGGTGCTTCACTCATTGCCTCCATGTTACAACCAATTTAGGATGACCTACCACATGAACAAAGAAGAGGTCACCCTAAGTAAGCTCCAAGGTCTCCTTAGGGTTGCTAAGAGAAATCTCAAGGACAAGTCCGTTGCACCCACTCCCAATCCACCCGTTGCTCATGTTTTGGCCATTGGGCAAGGAAGAGACAAGAAGAGGAAGGCTCTATCTAAGAGCCACCGCAAGGGAAAGTCCCGAGATGGTTCCTCCTCTAGTGGGACCAAAGTTGATCCCGCTAAGCCTACCTCTAACCCAAAGGAGGCAGAGTGCCACCATTATCACAAAATAGAACATTGGAAGAGAAGCTGCCCAGAGTATGTGCAAGCCATCAAGGAAGGAAAGATCAAGCCGTCTTTCGTAGGTATATATATAATTAAATCTAATGATTCCTCTCATGCTATTTCTTGGGTCCTCGATACCGAGTGTGGTTACCACATTTGTTCTGAATTGCAGGGACTAAGAAGAAATAGGGATGTAGAGCATGGAAGAATAAATCTAATCATGGGGAACAAAAGATCGTCGCCTGTGACCAAGATTGGATTGTATTCTCTAGTGCTTAGGAATGGTTTATGTGTAGATTTGAAAAATTGTTGCTATTCGCCAGAAATGGCAAGAAACATCATTTCATTTCATGGTTGGTTTAGACAAGGATTTAGATTTTCTTTTAATAATGAGAATGGTTCTATTTGTGCCTATCTAAATGGTGTCTTATATTTTGAAGCAATACCATGTAATGGAATTTATGAAACTGTTATGATTGTAGATAACCTAGGAAATGATGTTTTATGCATGGATTCTTCCAATAGTATGGATAGAGCATCCTTGTGGCATTGTCGTCTTGGACATGTCAACAAGAAGCGCATAGCCCAACTCCAAAAGGATGGAGTGTTGGAGTCATTCAACCTTAGGGAAGATGACACATGCGAATCTTGTTTACTTGGAAAGATTACCATTTCACCCTTCACTTGAACATGTGAAAGGGGTGAGGGTTTATTGGATCTAATACATACCGATGTATGTGGACCGTTTAGATCAACCACAAAGGATGGGAACCGCTTCTATGTGACTTTTACCGATGACTATAGTAGATATGGGTATATCTACTTAATCAAGAAAAAGTCAGAAACATTTGAAAAGCTCAAAAAGTTCAAGAATGAAGTGGAGAATCAATTGGGCAGGAAAATCAAGATGCATCGATCCGATCGAGGAAGAGAGTACCTAAGTCTTGAATTCCACGACTATCTAAAAGAGTGTGGAATAGTTTCACAATTGACGCCACCTAGGACACCGCAATTGAATGGTGTGGCAGAAAGGCGTAATCGAACTTTGTTAGACATGGTCCGCTCTATGATGAGTCGTGCTTTACTATCTATCTCATTCTGGGGGTATGCCTTAGAGACTGCCGCCCATATCCTTAACCGAGTCCCTACTAAGAAGGTTGCCAAAACACCTCACGAGATGTGGACAGGGAAATCTCCCTCGTTAGCACATATCAAGGTTTGGGGTTGCGAGGCTTTCGTAAGACGAGATACTCATGACAAACTCGAACCTCGTAGTGAGCAATGTATTTTCATCGGCTTCCCGCAAAAATCCTTTGGGTATCTCTTCTATAGATCGAAGGACAATGTTGTTTTTGTTGCGAGGAGAGGATTTTTCCGAGAGCGGGAACTCATAAGCCAAGGAGACAGTGGGAGGAAAATCGAGCTTGAAGAGATTCAAGAGTCGATAGATAAAGGAACCTCTACCGTTGGCCCTCAACCCGAGGAGGAAACTCCGGTTGAACCGATTGACGAGTCCTTACCTCTTAGACGTTCCGAAAGAGTTAGAGTTCAACCCCAGTTATATGGTTTTCATATTACTACTGAAGGGGACACGTATATTAGTGATAGTACACTAATAAATCTAGATGAACCTAATAGCTATAAGGAAGCCATGGTAGGCCCAAAGTCTACAAAATGGAAAGAGGCAATGGACAGCGAGATCCAGTCCATGTATGACAACCAAGTTTGGTATTTGGTTGATAACGTGCCCGGACGTAAGACCGTTGGGTGAAAATGAATCTTCAAGAAGAAGACCGACGTGGATGGAAACGTACACACATATAAGGCACGATTGGTTGCGAAGGGCTTTACTCAAACTCCCGGAGTTGACTATGATGAGACCTTCTCACCAGTTGCGAAGATAAAATCTATTAGAGTGATGCTAGCAATTGCCGCATTTCATGATTATGAGATTTGGCAAATGGATGTCAAAACCGCTTTCCTTAATGGGAAGTTAGCTGAGGATGTTTACATGGCTCATCCAGAGGGTTTTTTTGATCTGAAGCATCCAAATAGAGTGTGTAAGCTTGAGAAGTCCATTTATGGACTTAAGCAAGCATCTCGCAGATGGAATCTTTGCTTTGATGAGAAAGTCAAAGAGTTTGGATTTGTACGAAGTGAAGATGAATCATGTGTATATGTCAAAGCCAGTGGGAGTATAGTTAGCTTTCTCGTTTTGTATGTCGATGACATACTCCTCATAGGAAATGACATCCCGACACTGTAGGAGATTAAGTCCTGGCTCGGGAAGTGCTTCGCTATGAAGGAACTCGGAGAGGCTTCCTATATTCTGGGAATTAGGATAGTGAGAGAACGAAATAAGAGAATAATAGGACTTAGTCAAAACACTTACTTAGATAAAGTACTAAAACGTTTTAGTATTGAAAACTCGAAGAAGGGAGAATTACCGATACAATATTATGCCAAGTTGAGTAAGACTCAAAGTCCGAGTACCGAAGCCGAAATAGCAGAAATGAGCCGAGTACCATACGCTTCTGTAGTTGGCTCAATCATGTATGCTATGACTTGTACTCGCCCTGATGTAGCCTTTGCTTTCAGCATGGTCAGTAGATATCAAGGGAACCCTGGCAGAGCCCATTGGATTGCGGTGAAGAATATCCTTAAGTACCTTCGGAGGACCAAGGAATGGTTTTTAGTCCTCAGAGGGAGTGATGACTTGAAGGTGCGAGGGTATAGTGACGCCAATTTTCAGACCGACAGGGACAACTACCATTCGCAGTCGGGCTGGGTCTTTACCCTGAATGGAGGAGCAGTAACTTGGAAAAGTTCCAAACAAGAAACCGTAGCTGATTCAACGTGCGAATCAGAGTACATCGCAACGAGCGAAGCGTCGAAAGAGGCAATATGGTTAAAGAACTTCATTGGTGATCTTGGAGTTGTACCTACCATAAAGGAGCCCATGGAGATTTTCTGTGATAATGAAGGAGCGGTTGCCTTGACCAAGGAACCAAGGGATCATGGTAGATCTCGACATATCGACAGAAAATATCATTTTATAAGACATCGTGTAGAATAAGGACAACTCGTGGTGAAGAGGATATCATCAGAAGATAACCCAGCAGATCCGCTTACGAAGGGACTGAGTAGGGTTAAGCACTTGCAGCATGCTAGGAGCATTGGGCTGAAGGATGATATTAGTATAGATTAGATAGTGTTAGAAACGCATGATAGATAAATGTAATTAACATTTGATGATTAAATAAAAGAGTATTATTTATGAGTAATGTTACTGTCTTATGTTAATTGTTTAACTATCATTTCACTTTGCATGTTTTGACTTCCAGAATAATTGAGTTTATTAAGAATAATCGAATTATTCAAATTGTCCACAATCGTTCATATGTTGGAAGTAGGTATGAATGAAGATTGTCATGAATTGGTGTGTAGATTGTCTAAATGGTATTAGACATAGCAAAAGTTTGATGCAACGTCCATCAGTGCTTATGAACTAGTTTTGAGCATTGGAACAAACCCGCGCTTGCTGGAATCACCTTATGGAATATGACAAAAGGGTGATCGCAAGACAATAATATCATATGGTCTTAAAACCTAGATATATGGTTTGTTATTTGTTAATTGGTTGTACATTGATGGTGCGAAACCGCATCAGTAACTTGATGTTATAAAATGCATTGTTGTGTATAGTTGATTGATGAATAAGTAAATGCATATAAGTCGAAGTTTATCTATTACTTTTATCTGAAGAAGGTAAAAGCGATATCTCGGCCGCTCGGTGATTTGATTTTACTTATGTGCCAGGCCCGGTCAGAACTGAATTGATGTGTTCGATTAAGTTCTATGTCAAATAAATCTGAGATTGAGAAACCAATTGCGAGACGAATTATTTCCATATGAATTTATGCATGATATCTAAACAGAGGACTGTACGATCCCTTATCTAAAGGAAAAGATTGATTAGATCAAATTTTGACAGCGTCTTTGAGAGCTACGATTGCTAATCGGTATATATAGTTACTAGACTTATCCAAGTGGGAGACTGTTGGAATAGTGTCTAAGGCTGCAACTATATTTGGAAAGTACTTGACCCGATTGAGCATGGTCCTTTTGGGTTGCCTTCACCATAGCAACTTGATAGGATGATTTACCATGAGAGTTGAAATATTATAAGGTATAATAATATTGTTATTTGATTAATATAAGTCATAAATTAATTAGGAATTAATTTGGTGACTTAAGGAGATTAATTAAATAGAAGAACATAAATTGTCAAGTGTATGATAGTTATACTTTAGGCTATAATCCCTTATGGATAAGGGGTGGACGATTTTAGGGGCTTAGGATAGACCTAAAATCTATCCAAGGCTAATCATGAAGGGTATTAGGATTGCTTAGGGCCTAAGTTATCCAATTAGGGTTTAAAGGTAAAACCCTAGGAGCCTTACAAGTATAAATAGACCCTAGGGGTCATGGAAATCGGCACCCTTGTCTCTAAAGAAACCCTAGCCGATTTCTAAGTCCCTCCCCACTCTCTCAAATCATCCTCTTGCTAGTTGGTGTTTGTAAGCCATTAGAGGAGTGACAATTGTGACTCTAAAGCTCCAAGGACAAGAAGTTCAAGCAAGTGAATCAAGGTAAACTTATAACTCTGATTTCTTAATGTTATTATGATAGAATAACCATTAGAAGTCTTGGATTCATGCATGTTCAATTAGAGAAACCTAGATCCAAGAATTAGGGTTTGTATGTGCACATAGGAATGTTCATATGGCCAAAACCCATCAAGATGCTAGTTTCTGTGCCAGTTAGGTAGATCTGTAGGACTACCTGTAGTATAATGTGATTATCTGTATGTGCATGCGTTGTGTTATATGTCGACATATTATGTGGGATGGGTTGAGGTGATACTGCTCCGTGTGGTAACCAACAAACTCGGGAGCATTACAGATACGAGTTGAGGGAGACTCGTACTGTGGGCTCAGTGGCAATCTAGATGTGAGTTGTGGGCCCGGAAGGTAATCTAGACTCACACTATGGGCCCAGGGGGTAATCTAGGATGTAAAGTTGTGGAACTAGTATATATTATTAATTGTATATGTATTATGTGCGGTGTATCAGTATTTTGGGGGAACTCACTAAGATTTCGGGCTTATAGTTTCAGTTTATTATTTAAGGTACATCAAGGGATCGCGGCAAGGTGAAGGCATGATCGTACAGCTCCTCATGATTTGTTTATGTTTCTGGGAAAATTTTGATATTATATATTTTGAAAACAAAGTTGTAATGATCTTACTGGTTTGAAATGTTTTTAAAAAGTTCAAATTTGTCTTTAAAATTTTGGGTGTTACATTAGAACAAAAAAATTGTTTTTGTTTTTAAAGAAATTATTATAGTTTTTTATATAATATTACTTTTAACTATTCTTATTGTAAGTTATTTTTAAGATATTTATTTGAAAATTGTTAATGATTAGAAAAAATTGTTTCATGTTTTTTTTTTGTTAATTTAGGATTATAATTTTGGTTTAATACTATAATTTATAATATTTAACTATTTATAAAATAGTCTCTCGATTTGCTCACAACAATATATTTAAACTAATAGGTTAACCATAATATGTTAAAAAGTTAAAGTAATAATTTTATAAATAGAAATATAATATGAGATTTTAATTTTGTAGTTTAGTGAATCGTTTGAATAACTTCCAAACACGAGTTACACATGAATAAAATTAAATATAATATATGGTTTAATGTTATTTATAGTTGTTGTTATTTTTAATTAATTTTTTAAGATTTATTTGCTTAATGTTTTAATTTCCATTTTTATAATTTTTTAAAACATCAAACATTGTTTTTTTTTATATTAAAAGTAACAATATAATAATTTATATAGAGTTATTTTTAACTATTGTTATTATAAGTTATTTTAAGCTACTTACTTGAAAACTTTTAATGATTATAAAAATATCTTTAGAAAATATTTTAGTTAAATCGATATTACAATTTAGTTTTTGCATTGAAACATAAAAATGTTGACTAATCTCGCTAACATTGAACTTGGTAAAATGAAATGATTAAATAATTGAAAAATGAGATTATTCAGGAATACACATTGAATGGTGAAATTACGCATTGAATTTCTATTAGTAGATCCGTAATCAAAGAAGTGTTTGTGAGTAGGTGAAAAGAACTTCAATTCAACGGTCATTTTATAGGTTATTTCCTTATACCTCTCTTATAATATGGCTTCATGAATGAAACATAGTATTGATTTGACTGACTTTTAGTTATGCATATAGTAATATACTTCTATACATATGTATAGGGTGTATTTTAAAAACTTTTAAATTATAAGGTTCAATTCATATGAATTCAATTAACCTTTTATTAACTAATATTTGAACTAATTAAGATTTTATAATTATCTTTAATTAAACCTTTAATTAATTAATATAAATCTTATTAAGGATAATCATATTAGATAATTATCTTATAATTGGATAATTACCTTTTTAAAAACTTCCTTACATTTAAATTAGGATTTTTAATTATCTAGTTATTATATTCTGATTTTAGACATTTAAAATAATAGTATAGATAACTAATAATTATCCTATCTTTTGAATAAGGCAAGAAAATCTCAAAATTTCGTTTCAGGCAGTTCCCATGGCGTGGTAAAAGGTTTCCCACGCTGTGGCGATGATAGATTGTCGATTTTATTTGTTTTTCTGGTTTCATCTTTTATGCACTACTAATAGAAAAACATGGCTTTAATACCACTATTGGGGTTTTAATCTTACAATTAATTTGTACATGCGAAATTTCACTTAACTCTTAAGGATACTTGCAACCTAAATTGGATGCCTATCTTATCTCAATTAATAGCAACAAACTTATGAAACAAAAACTATAAACCCTATGAATCAAATTCATGAATAGAACCACATGCCTCTTTCTTAATTCAAAACAAGCTAATCAAATACCTTCTCTAATCTCCTTGAATAACTAGCTCCAAAAGTATGGCAGCCTCTAATGGTTCACACCAAAAACTTAAGAAATCCTATGATTGAAGGCGAGAGGGGAGAGGGGGAGAAGAATTTTGTTATCCAGCTTTTAGGTATGATAAGCCACAAAATTTAGATTCCCAAGGGACCTATCTATAGTTTAGGTAACTTGCAGATGATTCCAGAGTTGAATGATTAAATAATACATTTAATTTATAATTCAAATCATTTCCCTATCTGCTACTAGGAGGTTTCTGGAAACCCTAAAGAGACTCCCAAAACTGCCCATGCCTTGGTAGGTTCTATAATTGCATCTTTTATTCAGTTATTCAACAATTGCAATTCATCCCTTTCATCTTTAATTAATTCCAATTAGTCCCAAATTAATTCCACATAAATTTTGATTAATAATTATTCAATTTTGACTATCTTTAGTTAATTCCTAATGAATTATTAACTATTTCTAATTAATTTATTATTCACATAATAAATTAACAAATTATTCACCAGTAAGGTGAGTTACCGGGCATATAAATCCCCCACCTACTCATTTTTATGTTATAAGTCTTGATTGATTTTGATTACATGGTGGTTTAAGTACCCATTAATTGCTATGTAACCTAATTGTGAATTCATGAAAACTTATTTTTTTTTTAATGTTTTGATAAATGAAGCCAAAGATCTCGAAATCTTAGAAAATGTTTTTATCATCCTATGTGTGCATATTCATACTAGTATGGGTGTGACTTGATATCTTGAGTATCGAAATGGACATTTTTTTTATTGTTGTTATTGCGAGTAGATTTCTAGATAATCTTCACATGCACGAGTAGAGACTCGCTACCCCTCGTGTGGCGTAGGTTAAATGGCACCTAGCTCTTTATTTGTGGATGTAAGAGAAAACATGACCATTTTTTTGTCATGTGTTCTTCATATACGACCATCAAATTATGACTTAGTCTCTGAGATTAAAATGAGGTTAGGTATAGATGCATCCATAGTAGTGCATTTAGCATTAAAATCTTATTCATCTTTTGACAAGGTTTGAACAAATATTACCGCCCTTTTTCAACTAAAATATTATTTATAAGTTTTTTGGGAGGATTAATGAGCATAGTGGAATTTCTTAGTAATGTCATTTGGTCATTTAGCAATTTGAGTACTCGTCCATAAATTGGAGCTTAATGACCAATTAATGCCAAATCATTGGGAAAGCCCTATAATTAAGTCAAATTTATAGATGTGGCTTAATGATTTCATATTGGTATTGGCATTTTTGGTTAATGAATAATTAAGTACTTAATGGAATTGGAGTTGTCTTTAAGAATGGAACAAAAAAAGGGTTTGGAACATATCTGCATAGAAAGTGCGATGCGGACACTCCGTGGCACAACACTCTTTTCCCAACATATTTTGATTTTATGCTGGTTTATCCTTCAATTGAAATTAAATTAGTTTTGTACCTTCCTTATGTTTTGGTGACTTATAATTTGAATTTTGATAGTTATACTTCTAAGTCTTAGGTTATTTTAAACAATATAGTAATGTACTTTCAATTCATATAGGTAATGATTGAGGGTGGTTACTCATTAAAGAAAAGTGGTGTAAGAAATTAGGAGCTAAGGTGAGTTAACGGGAACATAAATCCCCCCACCTACTCATTTATATGTGATAAGTCTTAATTGATTTTCCTTGCATGGTGCTTTAAGTACCTATTGATTGTTATTAGACCCAACCGTACATTCATGAAATGTTATTTTCTTTGAAATGTTTTGATAAATGAAGTCAAAGAGCTTAAAATCTTGTAAAAATGTTTCCATCATCCTATATGTGCATATTCATAATAGGATGGGTGTGACTTGAGATCTACGGTATCCAAATGGACATTTTTTTATTGTTGTTGCAGTGAGTAGATTTCTAGATAATCCTCACATGCACGAGTATAGGCTCGTTACTCCTTGTGTGGCCTAGATTAGATGGCACATAGTACCTTGTTTGTGGCTATAAGGCAAACTGTAAAATTTTGTTTGTCATGTGTTCTTCAAATCCAACCATCAACTTGTGAATTGAAATTAGAGACTAACATGGGGTTAGGAATAAATGCATGCATAACATTGCATTTAGCATTAAAATCTTATACATCTTTTGACATGGTTTGAACAAATATTTTTGCCCTTTTCAATTCAAATATTATTTATAAGTTTTTGGGATGATTAATTCGAGTGTTGGGATTGCTATTCCTTACTCAAAATAATTTGATTATGGGGTAACTCACTAGAATTTTTTGTTCAGATTAAGAGGCTTAGTACTTAGAAGATAACATGGATTTGAGAAGACCCCAACTTATGGGGAACTTGGACATTTGTCAGGATATCTAACGAACAACCTCTATCCTTGAATCTTTTATTAAACTTTTTGTACCGTTAAACTTTTCTGCATCAACTTGAAACTTTTGAATTTAAGAGTTTAAACTTTGTTTGAAAATGATTTTACAAATGGTCCCTAGCGAGAGGTGTTACAGTGGTGGTGTTGGAATATGTAGGAGACACTAATCATAAATCATATTAATTTATTTTCTTTAATTTATGAATGATAAACAAATACTAAATATATCGAAAATATATAAAAGATAATATACTCTTTTCATGTCAGCCATGGACGACAAACATAACAAAATCATGCCACAATGATGGTCTAATTGCAAAATAAAAGGAAAGGACCAAGCATACAATTTTTCGAGGCCACGTAGACGATTTCAGTAATTTACTTCCATCTTTTAATTAATCCAAACTACTTAATTTGATTTTCTATCATAATTTTATTATATGATATTCTTTATAAATCTAAAAATATAATTGGGAATGTATCGCTTTTATCTACATAACGATCTTAAATTGCTTAAATCTAGTGTGTGTGTGTGTGTGTGTGTGTATATATATATATATATATATATATATATATATATATATATATATATATATAGGGTAAAGTGAATATACCTAACAACCTTATATAAGTTTATGTACCTAATCTCATCAAACTACATTATTTTGCATTAAATTTTCATTGCAATCATCCAAGGTTCTTAAACTTCATCCCTAAACTTGATTTACTTCAAAAAAATTTGGAAATTCATCATTATATTTCTCCTACATCCTTTCATTTGTAGCGCTAGGATATGAAGCTCATCAGGTGGTATTCGATAGAAAGACGTGATGTAAACGAAAGATATTGGTGAAAGTCTAAAGATTTTGGAAGTAATCACATTGTGGGGTTGAAATTTAAGAACCATAGGCAATTACATTGTAAATATGATACAAACCGATGTAGTATTATGAAGTTAGGTACCTAAGCTTATATAAGGTTGTTAGGCATATTCACTTTATCCATATATATATATATATATATATATATATATATATATATATATATATATATATATATATATATATATATATATATATATATATATATATATATATATATATATATATATATATATATATATATATATTAGGTTCTATGGAAAATAAAAAACCCTAAAAATCATAAAAATACATAAAAAAATACATAGAGATCACAAATCTCTCTCTCTCTCTCTCTCTCTCTCTCTCTCTCTTTTTTTTTTAACTTTATATTCTTAAATTTCGCAACTTTATATATATATATATATATATATATATATATATATATATATATATATATATATATATATATATATATGATATGACATATTTTTGATCTCAAAATTTATTTTTCTTATAAAGTACGTTGTTCATACATCATTCCGCTACAATGTGAAATTCTATAGATGTTTAAATTCATATTAATTTAATAATTTGTATGCTATTTTTCAACCACATACCCTAACTAACTTTTGATTTTGAAAGTTATGTTCTAATCATCATAAATCACCAAGTTCAATGATATGTTCTTCATTATTTGTTCCAATACAAATTATCACTAAAATTCGGAATTTGACCAATTTCTTATTTATTCGTATATAATACGAAACAACTTTACATAAGCTAATAACATAATCATAGGGTCACAATATTGGCTCCAATCACTAATTGAATCCAATTCCATAATATTGATCCAAAAGTCCGTTGTTATTTTTCCATTTAACCATTTAGAGAGTTTTTCGTTGTATCGCACGAGATTGCAATCCCTAGTTTGTTTATTGTTTTCAAGTTTTAAGAGTGAAATGTTTTTATTAGTCAAATATATATCTATCGGCGGTTATCTTACACCTCTCAAATTATTTATTGGATGTCTTTGGTATGCATTTTATTTCAAATTTTCGAGTTCCTTTGTATGCACCAGGATAGTTTGGGATGGTGAAATGGATAAACATAAATGAAAGAAAGCTTTAGCTTCATTGAGGAATTGGTAGCTTGAATGCTTTCCATCGAGAATTGCTTTTGAAATGGCATTGGGAGTTCTTAAACAAATCAAAAGCTTTATGGGCTATGATCATTTCGACCACTCACACGGTTAAATACACCTTTGAAGTTAATGGTTTTGTCACTAAAAACCAAGGTGTCTGAAAAATACGTGATTTTTTGGAAAATCTCAAATTAAGAAAACATTGATTTGGAAAGTTTCTTAATGAAAAAGGTTTGTCAAGGTAACTACTCTTTTTCTTAACATAATACTTAGATGGGTACATCACCTTTTTTTCTCGTAAACTTCGTCGGTTATACACATTGGAATTGGGAAAAGATCGTAGGATTTCAAATTGTATTGCGAGTAGCTCTTGGTCTTGTTATTGGTGTTGTAATCTAAGATGCAAAGTCGAGTATGTTCGATCATTTTGGATTTGGATGAGACAAGTCAAGTTTCAATTTTGTCGGCTAAACATTATATCAATGTTTTCTATTGATATCGGAGGCTTGTATATTAGATGGAACAATTTGGCGTTTAGTTGTTCATTGGTATAATGTTAAAGTCCTGTCTTTTACTTTGGTATAATGTTAATGGAACAATTCGGCGTTTAGTTGTTCATTGAGAGAATCATACTCTATTAAGGTTGGAAAAAGAAGATTTTGATGTAATGGTTCATTCTACAATTTAATCCATTTTATCGCTTCAAAATGCTTATATTTCCAAACGTCAAAACCAAGGAAGGAGCATCTTTTTTTATTCTATTGCTTGTTAACTGTTAATTGCATATGGAGTATATGTCGGTTTAGAAAGTTTGATTGGATATTTTAGCTTAAAAATCCATATATGAACTTTAATCCTTATAGCCCTAACGCTTTGCTAGTTTTGGATAAAAATGTTGTCTTTCAAGAAAAAATAATGCAAAGGCAAAAAGCTATGATGCGGTAGTTACGGGGCTAAAGTGTGAGCTAGCTGCCGACTCAAAGAATTAAGCAATCTTAATCTTAATTAATAATTAATTAATTATATGATTAAAGATAAAAGGAGAAAAGGCAAAGGGCTTCTTAATCAGCCCAAGACCCACAGCTTTAAACGCGTGATTAAATAATTATTGGTTTCTTCTGACCCCCACCCATGACCCAACATCCACTTATTTTACCATCGGATAAACCTCTTGTGCCCCCACAAACCCACCTTGGACCTACACTTTTATCCATTAACCAAATTTATAATGTCTAGTAAACATGAATTTGATTCAGATATTTGAATGGCCCAATCTAAAAACAGCCTCCATGTTAACAACTTAACTTTTTTATGATGAAATGTTATTGTAAATTTATTTTAATGATAATGATTTAAAATGGTAATATATTTTTTTGATTTTTACACATTTAGTTATTGATTTTTTTTGTTCATATTTACCCCTTCAACTTGTTAAACTGTACACATTTAGTCCTTATAACCGGCTACTTCAGGTTAGCCGGTAAAAATGACTAAATAGGGTAATATATTTTTCATTTTGTACAAATTTAGTTATTAATATTTATGTAGACATTTAGTCCAAAATATTTTTTTGTTGTAAAATAAGTCATTTTTGTTTTTTGTATTAATTCAGCATTTATAAATGATTTATTTAGTTTTTTCTCACATCTTATGTGAGATAGTCATATGGTGGTAGGATAGGTTGAGGTGGTCTTGCTATATGTTGTAGGTCAAGATACCTGGTGCGGGTCGACAATAAGCTATAGGCACGGAGACTCGAGAAGAGCAGTTGGGTTAACGCGACATGCCAACAAACATTGGGTATTCCAGTCTGATGACTGATTGGACCTGTTGCATGTTGGCGTTCCAATCCGATGACTGATTGAGCCAAAGTATTCCAATCTGATGAGTGTGAGTCTGTTATGCATGATAGTCCGTTTGTTGTATCAGGTATTTTGGGGGAAGCTTATAAACTTTGTGCTTACCCAGTTGTTTATGTTTTCAGGTTCTATCATTGGTCGTGGGAAGAAGAATGCATGACTGTACACACTCGTCAGGAATATTGAGGATTCCATATTTCTTATATAACTTTGATTTTCGATAAATGCATTATGGAATAAACGCTTTTTTCTTAATAATGGATTTATAATTATGGAGTTTTGCCTTATTTAAAAATGAATTTTTTTTGTGTGAAAACGAGACATTACACATAAACATCCACAGCCCCGCACACTTCATCAATGATTGTCTCACGTAAGATGTCATGAGAAAAAACTAAATAAAACATTCATAAGTACTGGTTGTTTACAAAAACAAAATTGAATTATTTTGAAACAAAAAAGTATTAAGGACTAAATGTGTACAAAAATATTAAGGATTAAATATATACAAAATGAGAAATATATTACCCTATTAAGTCATTTTTCTCGGCTAACCTCAAGTAATCGGTTATAACGACTGAATGTGTACAGTTTAACAAGTTGAAGGGTAAATGTAGATGGAAAAAAAAAACTCAATGACCAAATGTCTACAAATCGAAAAATATATTACCTTTTTAAGTCATTATCCCTTTATTTCATCAAACAACTAATTTAGTAAATTTTTATGCATATTTTATTTGGTGAAGCCCTACACCCATTAAGAGTATGTTTTTTTAGGGCGTGTTTTGATAAAATTACCTGGTGCTGACTGCTGACTGTTGTGTGCTGAGTGCTGACTGCTGACTGCTGATCGGTAGTTGGTAGTTGGAAATGTAACGTTTATTTGTTATATAATTGTTTGATAAGAGTTACTGAAAACTTTTGAAATGTATAAAATTATATAAAAAACCAATTTTAAAAAAAAGGTAGATATATAAATATAATTTTAACTGCATTTACGGAATTGATTCTAAAAGCTTAAGTGGTTTTTTTTCTTAAACACCTTTTAGATTTTGAATGTTTTCTTTAAATTAAAACCTAGAAGAAGCGGCGGAACCAATTAATCTGTAGGGGTAGCAGGTGCTACCCCTCATTTTCTCTCCACATGTATTGAAAATTTGATATTTTGCTACCCCTCATTTTCTCTCCACGTGTATTGAAAATTTGATATTTTTATACACCTTATGTGGACAAGTATTATGAGTATTTACTACTTGTATAAATATTTATATAAATTTATCGAGGAGCGATAACATAACGTTTATAAATAAAAGACTATTTAGTGTAAATAATCTTGACGAAAGTTATAGTTGTAACAGCCCGGAATTTCAGAGCAGGAGTGAAGGCTATTGGAACCTTGAAGAATTTGTTAGGCAAGAAGAGGAAGGGTTTTGGCCAAAGGAAGATCAAGGGGATCGAGTTCTGAGGTTTGGGGACACAGAGAGTACATTTTTCAGGGAGTCTGCAGATCGGCGGATCGAGTGCGAGTGATTTCAAGAGTTGATAGTTTTCATTACCACGAGGTGAGTCTTCTCACTATACTACACCCGGAAGGGTTTGACTGTAAGACCGGAAGGTCGGATATGATATGTGTTATTTATGCTATAAATAGAAAGGTAGTTGCTATGCATGCTATGTGTGTTTATGGGCCGGAAGGCAATATGTTATGTGACAGAAAAGTCAGGTATGATATATGATACATGTGTTATATGTGTTAGAGTAAATGTATTATGTGCTGTATATGTTTATGGGCCGGAAGGCAATACGTTATGGGCCGGAAGGCGATATGTTACGGGCCGGAAGGCGATTATTTTACGGGTCGGAAGGCGAAGTGTTGTGAACCGGAAGGTCAGGGCCTGGAAGGGCGTATGTGTGTAAGTCGTATACTGGGGAACTCACTAAGCATTTATGCTTACAAGTTGTTATGTATGTGTTTCAGGTACTAGCGAGGACCGTGGGAAGGCGCCGGCATGATGCATACACACTGCTGCTATTTGAGATCTTGGAGGTGTTTATATATGTATTTGATATGAAACATGGAATAAATACTATTGGTTGAATGAAATCACTTTATTTTAAATGAAAATTTTATTTGAAAATTTGCGTTGTTACAATTGGTATCAGAGCCTTGGTTTGAGGGATTCGGGTGTACCTTCGGGTGTAACTGAACTCAAACCGAGGATTTGAGGAAAAATCTTTTAAAAATAATAAAGACATAAATTTTTGGTAAAGTGGTACACAAGAACGGAGCAGTGTGTACGATCAGCCAGCGCCCGAACGGTAAAGATCCCCAGAATACCTTACAATGTTATGTTATGCACTGAATTATGAATTGTTATGCATGCTAGAAGACTAGGTATTCATGATAGGACTAGAATGGCCTGTTTTGTGATGCCTTAGTCTAGGGAGTTTGCTTATATGAGATATTCGATAGCGTGCAGGTAGATAGTGCATACTAGAGGTAGAGTACTCACTATTCGGGGTTTGGGGAGGAAGATTGGGACGAATACTGACACGGTGTGGTCGGTAGTATTGGGCCCGTACTACCGAAGACACCGGGTCGGTGGAAGACCCAAGTAAGAATCCCTGGATAACGGAGACTGAGTAGGGTTGCGTTATCGAGTACAATTGTACTTGATGGAGTCTCTGATAATTTTATGTTGTATTTCAGAGACATCATGGTTACCACACGTCATGGGGCGAGTTCGAGCAGTGTGAGCGACGAGGATATTCGTCAGATGATTCAGGAGGAGGTAGCTGCCGCGATCCGGGCTGAGATCCCGGAGATGTTTGGGTCTATTAAGACCACACTGATGGAGACGTTTGAGGAGCGGTATGGCGCACTGACTGAGGCTACAGCCGCTGCCGCTACCGCAGCTGTGGCCGCTGCCAGGCCGCAAGGGGGCGATTCGTTGCTGTTCTGGGAATTCAGCAACACGAAACCCCCTGAGTTCGATGGGACGCAGGATCCGATTGCTGCGATGAGGTGGATCGCCGACATTGAGGGGTGCTTCTACACTTGCTCATGCCCGGAGCACCTGAGGGTACGGTTCGCCTTGAACCAGCTCCATCTGGGAGCGAAGGATTGGTGGAAGTTCGTGACGGCGAACTTCACTCTGGCGGAGATTACAGCGGTGACATGGGAGAGGTTTACGGAGATGTTCAGGGACGAGTACGTTCCCCCGGTGGAGAGGGAACGATTGATTCAGGAGTTCTTGACCCTTAAGCAGGGTACTGATTCCGTTGCGGTGGTCACACGGAAATTTCACGAGAGGGCGATGTTCTGCCCAGAGCTGGTGTCTACAGAGCAGTCACGGATGAGCCGGTATTTAGGCATTTTGAGGAGGGATGTCCGGGAGTTTGTGTCAAACTCCACCTATCGTACTTTCACTGAGCTTCAGGCGAACGCCAGGAAGCGCGAGATCGAGTTGGAGACTCAGGCCAGGGAGGAGGCCGAGTCTCGGCAGGTGGACCGACGACCGGCTCAGTCTCAGCCGGCAGCCAAGCGGATCAAGTCCGCTGATTCGAGGATGGGAGGTCCGAAGGGCCGCACTTGTGGAAAGTGCGGCAAGGGTCATGAGGGGGCGTGTCGAGCTGGTGGTTGCTACAAGTGTGGCAAGGAAGGACACATTGCCAAGGATTGTCCTAAGGGGTTCATGGTTTGCTTTCACTGCAACCAGACAGGCCATCGGAAGGCCGAGTGCCCGCAGCTTCGTCAGGGATCTACACCTACTACCAGGACTACTGAAACCCGACCGGCGAAGCTCGAGGCCCCGAGGGCTCGCGGGAGAGCCTTTCAGCTGACTGCGGAGGAGGTCCGCGCTGCGCCCGATGTTGTGGCAGGTATGCTGTAATTCACGTATTTACTTTAAAGTCGAAATGTTATGCTTATGTTAATGTATGTGTAGGTACTTTTCTTGTGAACTCTATGCCTGCTCTAGTGTTATCTGATTCGGGTGCGAGTAGATCCTTTGTATCTTTAGTTTTTAGTCAACATATCAGCATTAGTCGTGAGCCGTTAAGTCGGCCTCTGAGCGTTTCTATAGCGGCCGAGAGGGTGGTTTGTGCCACGGAGGTTCTTCGGGGATGCGTACTAGAGATTTTCGGGGTTGCGTTTCCGATTGACCTAATTCCTATTGCGATGGGGGATGTTTGTGTCATCGTGGGCATGGACTGGTTGAGCCGATTCAGCGCTGTCATCGACTGTGAGCGCCAGCTGGTGACTATACGAGACCCTAGTGGGGGAGTTCTTACGGTATACGGCGAGGGTACCCGTTCGGGATCAGCTTTTTGTTCGGCCGCTAGGGCGAGGCAATGCCTACAGCAGGGATGTAGAGGTTTTGTGGCGTATGTGATGGATACGCGGGAGGCTTCCGAGAGACCGAGGACAGTGGAGGAGGTTCCAGTGGTGCGCGAGTTTCCAGATGTTTTTCCTGAGGAGTTGCCGGGAGTACCTCCTGCGAGGCAAGTAGAGTTTGGTATCGATCTGATTCCGGGGGCTGCGCCTATTGCGAAGGTGCCTTATCGTCTTGCACCTCCAGAGATGCAAGAGTTGTCCTCGCAACTCCAGGAGTTACTGGGGAAGGGATTTATTCGGCCGAGTAGCTCGCCGTGGGGAGCACCGATTCTGTTCGTCAAGAAGAAGGATGGTTCACACCGGATGTGCATTGATTACCGGGAGTTGAACAAGGTGACGGTCAAGAACCGCTATCCGTTACCTAGGATCGATGATCTATTCGATCAGTTGCAAGGGGCATCTTGGTTTTCCAAAATCGATTTGAGATCAGGGTACCATCAGCTAAGAGTGCGGGATGAGGACGTCCAGAAGACAGCATTCAGGACACGGTATGGGCATTACGAGTTCTTGGTGATGCTTTTCGGGCTCACCAATGCCCCGACAGTGTTCATGGACCTCATGAACAGGGTATGCAGACCGATGCTGGATCGGTCTGTGATTGTATTTATCGACGACATCCTAGTGTATTCGCGAACTAGAGAGCAGCATGAAGGACATTTGAGGGAGGTCCTTGAGGTATTGAGGTCGGAGAAGCTATATGCAAAATTCTCCAAATGTGACTTCTGGTTGCGGGAGGTCCAATTTCTTGGACATGTTGTTAATCAGGCAGGGATATTGGTCGATCCGGCCAAGGTGGAAGCAGTGATGAGTTGGGAGGCACCGAAGTCACCTTCCGAGATCAGGAGTTTCCTTGGGTTGGCGGGGTACTATCGGAGGTTTATTAGGGACTTCTCCAGGATCGCGGTACTGCTCACCAGATTGACCCGGAAGGGTGTTACATTCTCATGGGGACCCGAGCAACAGACTTCCTTCGAGACACTACGTCAGAGACTGTGCGAAGCCCCGGTATTAGCCCTCCCGGAGGGGATGGAGGATTTTGTCGTATATTGCGACGCATCGATTTCGGGACTGGGTGCAGTGTTGATGCAGAGAGGCCATGTGATAGCTTATGCATCGAGGAAATTAAAGCCTCACGAGGCGAGATATCCCACGCATGACTTAGAGTTGGGGGCAGTAGTGTTCGCTCTCAAGATTTGGCGTCACTACCTGTACGGGGTTTGTTGTACTATATACACGGACCATAAGAGTTTGAAGTATTTGATGGATCAACCCAACCTAAATATGCTTCAAAGGAGATGGTTGGACGTGGTTAAGGATTATGACTGTGAGATCCTATACCACCCAGGCAAGGCTAACGTGGTAGCCGATGCATTGAGTCGTAGGGCGGAGAGCACTCCATTGCGAGACGTATGTCTGAGACTGACGGTGATGTCTCCAGTATTAGATGCTATTCGTGGGGCACAGGCCGAGGTTGTGAGATCCGAGATGCAGAAGAAAGAGCGGGTCGTTGGGTTAATTTCAGAGCTCGTTAAGGATGGACGAGGACTTCTGACATTTCAGGGGCGGATTTGGGTACCATTCGTGGGCGGTACGCGTGCTACTTTGATGGAGGAGGCTCATAGATCGAAATTCTCGATCCATCCCGGTGCTACAAAGATGTATTTGGACTTGAGGAAGGAATATTGGTGGCCTTGTATGAAGAGAGACGTCGCATGGTTCGTTGAGAGGTGTTTGACCTGCCGTAGGGTTAAGGCCGAGCACCAGAGACCGCATGGTAAGTTGCAGCCCTTGGAGATTCCTGAGTGGAAGTGGGAACAGATTACTATGGATTTCATCACCAAATTGCCGAGAACTGCCAGGGGAGTCGATGCAATTTGGGTGATTGTGGATAGATTGACGAAGAGTGCACACTTCCTTGCCATTAGCGAGAGTTCATCAGTGGAGAAGTTGGCGGAGTTATACGTGAGAGAGGTAGTATCTCGGCATGGAGTGCCGATCTCGATTGTTTCAGACCGTGATGTACGCTTCACTTCTAGGTTCTGGAAGAAATTCCATGAGGAGCTGGGTACTAAACTGCATTTTAGTACCGCATACCATCCCCAGACAGACGGTCAGAGCGAGCGGACGATTCAGACATTGGAAGACATGCTTAGAGCGTGTGTGTTAGACTTCGGGGGTAGCTGGGATGCGTATTTGCCTTTGGCTGAGTTTTCCTACAACAACAGCCATCATTCGAGCATTGGTATGCCACCTTTTGAGTTGTTGTATGGTAGGAGGTTTTGGACTCCCATTTGCTGGGGAGAGGTGGGACAGAGAGTGATGGGCAGTACAGAGATCGTACTCCAGACGACAGAGCAGATTCAGCAGGTTAGGCAGAGGTTATTGACCGCCCAGAGCCGACAGAAGAGTTATGCGGACAGACGCCGGTCCGAGCTGGAATTCCAGGTTGGCGACTTCGTTCTCCTGAAGGTTTCTCCTTGGAAGGGAGTGATCCGGTTCAGAAAGAGGGGCAAGTTGGGGCCCCGGTTCATAGGTCCATTTCGTGTAATTGCAAGGGTAGGTCGGGTAGCTTATCGGTTGGAGTTGCCAGCAGAGTTGGGACAGATTCACAATACCTTTCACGTATCACAGTTGAGGAAGTGTATAGCCGATGAATCGGCAGTGGTTCCGTTAGAGGATATTCAGGTAGATGCGAGCCTGAATTACGCCGAGAGACCGGTAGCTATCAGGGATCGGAAGATCAAGGTTCTGCGGAACAAGGAAGTACCTCTGGTGTTGGTTCAGTGGCAACATTGGAAAGGATCGGAGATGACTTGGGAGCCGGAGCGTGAGATGCGGGAGCAACATCCGGAGTTATTCGCAGAGTGAGACTTCGAGGGCGAAGTCTAGTTCTAGTGGGGGAGAGTTGTAACAGCCCGGAATTTCAGAGCAGGAGTGAAGGCTATTGGAACCTTGAAGAATTTGTTAGGCAAGAAGAGGAAGGGTTTTGGCCAAAGGAAGATCAAGGGGATCGAGTTCTGAGGTTTGGGGACACAAAGAGTACGTTTTTCAGGGAGTCTGCAGATCGGCGGATCGAGTGCGAGTGATTTCAAGAGTTGATAGTTTTCATTACCACGAGGTGAGTCTTCTCACTATACTACACCCGGAAGGGTTTGACTGTGAGACCGGAAGGTCGGATATGATATGTGTTATTTATGCTATAAATAGAAAGGTAGTTGCTATGCATGCTATGTGTGTTTATGGGCCGGAAGGCAATATGTTATGTGACAGAAAAGTCAGGTATGATATATGATACATGTGTTATATGTGTTAGAGTAAATGTATTATGTGCTGTATATGTTTATGGGCCGGAAGGCAATACGTTATGGGCCGGAAGGCGATATGTTACGGGCCGGAAGGCAATATGTTATGGGCCGGAAGGCGATTATTTTACGGGCCGGAAGGCGAAGTGTTGTGAACCGGAAGGTCAGGGCCTGGAAGGGCGTATGTGTGTAAGTCGTATACTGGGGAACTCACTAAGCATTTATGCTTACAAGTTGTTATGTATGTGTTTCAGGTACTAGCGAGGACCGTGGGAAGGCGCCGGCATGATGCATACACACTGCTGCTATTTGAGATCTTGGGGGTTTTTATATATGTATTTGATATGAAACATGGAATAAATACTATTGGTTGAATGAAATCACTTTATTTTAAATGAAAAATTTATTTGAAAATTTGCGTTGTTACAATAGTGATCATGATTACAAAGACGTGAATATAAAAAAAAATGCCAAAATCTGACTTCGTATGAAGAAAATTATGATTTTTCAAAGTTTCTCGTTCAACCCGATACAACAATGTGTATTATAAAATATGAAATGGAGGTTGATTGCCCATTAGGCAAAACAATCTAAACGCAAGTTGATATCCTCATAAATACAAGTCTGTCGATATAGAGAACGTCGATAAATGAGTTCGTACAAAGGAGTTATGAATCTCGCAAGGTCTTTTACAATGTAATTTTTATAGTTTGTGAAATTAATGAGAATTAGTTGTAGTTGTAACATCCCGAGATTTTGCAAGTATTTCCAAAACCCAACACTTACACGCAGACTGATTCCCACTAGCACTAGCAACCTTCGCAAAAACACATTCCCACACTGATCATTCTGCTCAAAAGTACTCAATCCTCAGCTAACCATTCCTCAGACTGCAGATGCTACCCGACATTCAACCAACGCCATATCTCCACTAATACCCTCACGAATGAAATCCATCGATAGCTCGAAACACCAATCCATAACCATACCAAACCTTCAAGGAACAACGGATACCAAAACGAAAACCCGAACACTAACCCATAACCTTACCAAACCATCACGAAACAACGGATACCAAAACGAAAACCACTCGACGAGACTAGCAGATAAAGGATACTCCACAATAATCATAAATAGACAAGACAACAAGAAAGAAACATACCCGTTGCAAGCTGAAAAGCATGACCCTAAGCCCTTGGGGGCTCCGATCCGCTCTGACCTCCATCGGTGATCCTCAAAGTGGCCGGTGCTGGAGCCTGCACCGGTCCTGCAACAAGTTGTGGACAGTTGACCCTCAAGTGTCCAACCTGATGACAATGATAACAAATCCTCAAATCCCGGACTGGCACTGACTGCCGACAATCCCTCGCATAGTGCCCCTCCTTTCCGCACTTGCGGCATGTACCACCGGACCGACAAACTCCAGCGTGACCCCTCCCACACTTTCCACAAACGTGGCTGCCCTGATCCCATCCTGGAATCAATGGTCTTAGACTGTTTCATCGCCGGCTGCGACTGAACCGGAGCTTGCCTCAGCTCACGCAACTGCAACTCAATCTCTAACTCACGCCGCCTGGCGGCCTCCTGCAACTCCAACAAGGTCTCGCACCTCTGCGCGGACACAAACTGTCTGGTATCTCTCTTTAGCATACTCAGATATCGGGACATCTGAGCCTGCTCCGAAGCGAACTAAGGGCAAAACATTCGCCCTCTCAGTAAACATCCTGGTGATTTCCGTCACCGACTCTGAATCCTACTTCAACTCAAGGAACTCCTGAGCCAACCTCTCCCTCTCGCCCTGCGGAACATAACGAGTGCTGAACATCTCTCTGAACTGATCCCATGAAATCGCAACCCTCTGCGCATCCGAGTATGCCCCGTGGTCAATCTCCACCAATCCTTTGCCCCGAGCCTTAACAGGTTCAGAGCACACCTCACCCTCTGATCAGCAGGGCATGAAAACGTGAAGAAACACCCCTCCATGTCTGATAACCATCTCATAGCAACGATCGGATCCTGAACTCCATCAAAGGTGGGAGGCTTCGTATTATCGAAGTCCCGATACTTAAAACCTCTACTAGCTCATCCCCTTGCCACTGCTACAGCCGTTGTAGCCGCCGCAACGGTCGTCTCCGTGAAAGCTGCATAGCGCTCATCAAAATACTCCACCATGGCGGTCTTGATCGACCCAAACAGTTCCGGTAGCTCGGCCCGGAACAATGCAGCAACCTCATCGTGCAGGATCTCACGAATCCTCGCATCCAACTCGCGCGTACTCATCTGACCGATAACCTCAGGCGATACTAACCCGTCCGCAACTCCTTCTCCTGCACCTGATCCTAACCCGGATCCACTCCCAGCATGCCTCGAAATCTCCATACTGAAAATAAACCACAAAACCTCAGACTCTTCCCACTATCCCGGGAACCAACTCTCAACCCAACCCTAGAGGTCATGGTTTCCCTGATACGCGTATGGGTCCTGTGCTTTCAGTAGTACGGGCCCATACTACCTTCCACACCTACCCATATTTGTATGAAGTACTTCCACAACACCCTAGCGACAAATATACATAACAACGCTTTACCCTCACTACTAGAGGAACACTGAAAATCTCAAGCAGAGGAAAACCCTAGGTTAGCAGGCATCACAAAACAGGCAACATTATCATGAAATCCTGAAGATCCCTAGCCTAACTAGCATGCTGTTCTATCAAAGCTTAATAAAACAAATATCATGAATGGTAATTTGGGGTTACTTACTGGCTCCGGCTGATCGTACCTCCGCGTCCTCCTTTTACTTAATTTGAAAACCATTTTAATTTCTCTTTTTAAAACCCTCCTCAATTTGAGATTGGAGTCACACGAGTGTTCCTCCAATTCACTCAAACCAAGGCTCTGATACCAACTTGTAACGACCAAAAATTTCAACATAATTTAAACTTTTCAAAACAATCCATTTTAATAACATTATTACAAAAAGGTTTTCAATACATTATTTATCAGAGTATTCCCAGGTCCATTTCATAAAACATAAACGCGAGGAACGGTACGATCACGCCTTTACCTTGCCACAGTCTCCTGAAGAACCTGAAAAACATTAAACCACAACTGTAAGCCCGAAAGCTTAGTGGGATACCCCCAAAATACCAACCACATATATGCCCTTCTAGGCTACGACCTTCCGGTCCGAAACATATTGCCTTCCGACCCATAGCATAAAAAAGCATACATAACATTACAGAACATAGAACAACCATGCATATTGGGTTTACTGTGTGACTGGTCCGCCGTATCGGGCCTTCAGTCCACCGGATCCACCCTCCGAGTCTAGTCATGTCCTTCGAGTCTACAGTGTGGTTGGTCCGCCCGCACCAGGCCTTCAACCCACCTGGTCCACTCTCTGAGTCTACAGTATGACTGGTCCGCCCGCATCGGGCCTTCAGTCGGCCTGGTCCACTCTCCGAGCCTCAGCACATCTGGTCCGCCCTCGTGGGGCCTACAACCTATCCGGACCGCTCGCTGGGCCTTCGGAACAACCGGTCCACCCTGGGTATCTTGGCTACAGCACAAAGCAGGACCCGCCTCAACTCATCTCCAGTCCAAAAAACCATGTGCACATAACATACAATCATATAACAATCATAGTCAACAAACCGATCAAGCAGATCACATAACATATCATTACCCTAACCAGGTTACCGACCTAACCGGTCACTAGCATAACATCACTCTACGTATCGGGAAACCGACCTTAAACAGGTCTCTAGCATATACCATCCTAGCTACCAGGATGCATACATATCAAGCAATAACATAACAACCATATTCGAATCACAATCCAATAAGGGCCGGCCTTGGTGCCTTAGACCCTGTCGATATAGTGAGGATAACTCACCTCGCGAATGCTGATACTCTGAACGGAAGAAGCAGACTCTCGAACCACCAACTCACCGCAAATCCCGAACTAACCAACATAACAAGCATAAGCATCAGGTCAAACATACTTCCACTTATCGGACCAAGACCAAAGTCCAAATCTCACACAAAGTCCAACATTGGCCCAATTTACCAAATTGGGCCCACCTCACCAAATGGGCCTAGATCCAATATCCATAATATTAATTGGGCCCAAAATACTCTATTCATAATTTCCAGACTTGGCCCAAACACCAACAACCCACAAATGGCCCAACACAAAAGCCCAAAAGAAAGTCCACAGGAGGAGTACGCTGGCGGTACTACAATGAAACGCGAATGAAAACGGGGCACTAGCCGGCTACGCGGGGCGTACTGGAAGGTTACGCGGGGCGTAACTGCGAGATCCATTAAGTCATTCTAACTTCTTAATGGCTTAAGCTCTTAAGCCCAAACTTCAGATCCATAGGTCAAATATGATTAGAAATCATAAAGTTTCAAACTTTATCACTTGGGGTGTCCTTAAGCTCTTAATCCAAGGTCTTAATCCATTAAGACCTATATAACTCATACATGGAACAACTACAGCCCTTGGGACCTCATTTTTATCACTCAAGACCTCTCCAAGGGTCTGAAAGGACAGATAATCTTAACCAAATCGAAATATGCAACAAGGTGGGGGCTTTTGGGACAAGAATGATAACAAAGCTTCAAAATACATATATCTATGCAATATGAAGGTCAAGCAAGAAGCTTTATACCTTAAACCAGATCCAAAGGGTGGTATTTCTTCAGATCTAGAAGCTCCACACGTTCTTCTTCTTCTTTGACAACTTCCCTTTTCTCCTTCAAGCCTTTCTTTTGCCAACAAGAGCTTTCCAAGGTCAAACACACCCAAATATGCAAGAATATGAGATCTAGGGTTTCTCTGAGGTTGAAGATGAGCATAAGGAGGCTGAGGGGTGAACCAACATGTTCCTTATATAGTGGCTGACCCTAAAAATAGGGTTTGGGGTTTCTTAGAGTACGTTGGGCGTACCTCCCTGGTACGCTGGGCGTACTCACCCGGCCACCCGCAACCTTTCGTTCCTTTACGTTGGGCGTACGTCCAGCTTACGCTGGGCGCACCCATCCACCTTTCAAAAATTACATGCATGCCATGCATGCATGGGATCCTTTTTCCACTTATACCACAAAGAGCTATAAACAATGATCAACTTCGAAGCACCGCAACTCCTCTTATCTAAACCCACTCTCAAATTGTAACACCCAAAGTCTTAAAGGCTATGAAAGGAAAGAAAGCCCTGATTTTAATGGTCGACTCGGCGAGTCCAAGGAGGGACTCGGCGAGTCCGAGCGGGATCCGGCTCAAGGTGTAAGTGGCCAACTCGGCGAGTCGGCCAAGTGGACTCGGCGAGTCTGGTCTGTGCGAGGAAAACCTTAAGTCTGGGACTTTGGGCGCTATTTAAGCTCCTTATTCTCTCCATTAGGGTTCCTTAGAGCCTCCCTTGTTCAGAAAACGAAGCCTAAGCCTCCATTGTTGTGCATTCAAGCTTCCAAGCCATTTTTGGGTGATTTGAAGGAAGAAGAAGGAGGGGAATTAGTGAAGCTTCAAGGATTTGCTTCAGATCTGGAGTTTGTGGAACCTTTCTGAAGTATTGAAGGTATTAAGTCATTTCCTTCCCTTAGATCAAATTTTGGTTGTGAGTTTTGGGGCTTTTAAGCCATGATTAGCCACCCTTATGGGTTAGAAGCCGAATCTGGAGTTGCTACTTCAGATCCAAATGTGTTATGGTCTGGAGAAGCATAAAGTATCAGCCATTGAGTCGATTTTGAAGACCCTTGGCCTTAAACCCTAGTTTATGGCATATTTTGCCTAGATCTCCTCTACACGTAAAGTTTGCAAATTTACGTGAGGAATAGGCTTGAAGGGTAGATCTACAATTTGGAGTCCATGCATGACTCAAAAGTCCTCTGCATGTAAGGAGAACTGAAGGGACTCGGCGAGTCCTTTGAGTGGACTCGACGAGTAGCATGAAGTCGTGGAGAAAATCAACGAGTGAGATGAACAACTCGTCGAGTCGTATGAAGATTGCCTTGTACTCGGCGAGTCAGGTCGCGAAACCCCAAACCCTTCGAGTTGAGACTCGAATCAGTGAGTCGGGTGGAGACTCAGTGAGTTGGACAGGTCAGGACTCAGAAATCGGTAGACTCGGCGAGTCATAGACTGACTCGGCGAGTCGAGTCGCAAATGAAAGGAATCTGATCATTTTGAACTCGACAAGTCAGTAGGGTAACTCGGCGAGTAGGGTTGACCTAGAAGGTTGACTTTGACCTGGACTTTAACCTTGACCAGGGTTGGCTTGGTTATCTTTCGGGGGTCAGTTAGACTCAGTGTTGCTTTGATATTGGTAGTTCGGGGAGCAAGGGGAGTAGGAGTTCAGTGAGTTGTCGGGCAGCAGCCAGTGAGATCATCAGCAAGTTCAGCCAGTGCAGGTGAGTTTCCCTTTGTGTGAATGGGTCTAAGGCCATAATGTCGGCCCATGTAGTTACGAGTAGAAGACCCGGGGGTTAGCCCTAGGCACATTATGCTAGTATGATTTTCAGGACGAGGTCCAGTAATAGTGGGCGGGTTCCCAAGGATTGTTTATATGATATTTTGTACTTGTTGTCTGTGTGATACATGTATGTGCCTGGTAGGGAGGTGAGTGTGGGCGAGGTCCCGTATCTCACCAATAGTAGAGTGTGGATGGGGTTCCACATCTCAACAGTCGCATAACAGGGGCGAGGCCTAAGTTAGGGAAGGAGTGAGGGTGGGCTGGGCCCGTACCTCACTACCACTAGTAGCGTGGACGGAGTTCCATGACTCATCAGTAGCAGTACATGGGCGAGGCCCAGGATAGGCGAGGCCTTAGGACTGAACCAGTTGTATGTGTTTAGTTATGTGTTGTGATATGTTTATGTGATATTAATTGTTGGCGGGTGAGGCCCTGTAACAGGCGGGGCCTAAGTAAAACAGATCTGTATCCGAGCGGGGCTCGAAGCCAGGCGGGGCCTGGAGCGGCGGGGTCGTTGTAGCGGGCGTGGCCCAGTATGTGTAGTATGTGGTTATGCATGGTATGTGGTAGGGTGGGGAACTCACTAAGCTTCGTGCTTACGATTTTCAGTTTTGGTTTCAGGTACTTCCGGTAGCGGAGGGAAGAGCTCGGGGTGATCGCATGGCACACACCATAGATTAGACAGCCTGGGAATGTTTACTCTGATAATAAACATGTGTTTTGAAAACTTATACTCATATTATGTTTTGGAATGATGACTTTACTTTAAGTGATGATGTATTAAAAGAAATTTTTGGTCTTAAATTTTGGGTCGTTACACAAACAACTTTACATTCATACGAGGGTGACGAGAAGCCCAATACTTCTAACACATATACCCGCCCGGAACCTTCTCGGATGAAACTCATTTCTTGAAAGGGACCAGAATTACCTTTCTCTTAATTCTCAAGGACTCATAATTAAACACTTAAAGAACGGGGTGTTACACTAGATATGGTGAAATGTTTAAAGTGGATTTTCCAAACAGTATACTTTGTATACCAATTGATAGTAGTAAAGTCCTATTGGGTTACCTTCAAGACTAGCAACTAGACATGATGATTTTGGAGAAAGAGGTTAATTTATTATTTGATTAATAAATTAAAATAAATAATTTATTAATATATTATATATTAAATAGAAATAATAATATTTAATCAGAAATTAATTGGAATTAAGTTTAGGTTTAAAATAATTAATTAAAAGTGTAGGGACTGAAGTGCAATTATTCATGTTGAGCAAGAGGCAATCTAGAACCCTCTATAGGCCTTGACGATTTTCTTATGGCCTAAGGGTTTCTAGAATGGTCTTTGGTAGATAAACAGGAAAGTGGATAACTGTCTGGTTAAAGATAATCTTGGGTTAGGGCTTATCTAAGGTTTCCTAACTGCACTATATAAACAAGCTAAACCCTACAATTTTTGGCTATTTGTTCTTTGGAAGACCTAGCCGTAACTTTGAGCCTCTCTCCTCTTTCTCAATCATTGTCCTTTGCTAGTGTTGGGTGTGAACCACTAGAGGCGTGACATTTGTGACACTTGCTCTCAAGGTTTCAATAACACAAGGATTTGGATTCTTATTACTATATAACAATCAAGGTATGAATCTTCTAAACCTAATTGTGTATTTCAATTATATACTAGTATGCTAGGGCTTTCTATTTTGTTGTTCAAATTGTATGTTCAATTAGAGAAAACATAGATCAAAATTTTTTAGGGTCGCACGCACATATAGGATTACATGTTTTGCATATAACCCATCGTTATATCCAAGCGTAGGTTTAGTTTTATATTGAATTGATATAATGGTTGAACTTGAAGAAGAATGAGCTAACAAAATCATCATTTTGTTCCGCAAACACGGCGTGGTGTTGTTCTACCACGACGTGTTAGCCTGCGAATTCGTCTTAACATGGCATGCAAATTGTTTACCACGACATGTTGGACTGCCAGATCCTTAATTTATGGTTTTAAAGATATATCATGAATTGATTAGGATAATTACTTTTAATAATTTTTTTAATTGTATAAAAATTGAATATATTTTAAAGTAATTTGATATTCTTATACTGAATTCATGATTGGTTTATTTTAATTTAATTAATTGAATATTAATTTTGAAAATTTAAAATATAACCTAGTAGTTTTGAAAAAGTTTAAAAAATACACCCATATATATATGTAACATTAAAATTTTAATATTACTATATATATATATATATATATATATATATATATATATATATATATATATATATATATATATATATATATATATATATATATATATATATATATAAGATAAGTCAATGGAACTGCTAGTATGCCTCATTCACGAGGCCGGTCTATAAGGGGAGTTTAAGGAAGCGGTCTATAAAATGACCGCCATTATGTATCCACTCTTACCCACTGCTCCCTTGATTTGTGGAGGGTTTTTAGCTGAACGGGATTGATAGGACAAACTAATCCTCATAAATAATTATAATGAATTATAAAGTAACTAAACATATTTTTATAAAAATTCTCAATTTTAGTTACTTTAGAAAAAATGTGAAATTGTATGCTAATCCATGAAATTACACATTGCACTTTATGAGTTGTTAGTTGAGCGTGTGTGGTTAACCGACACACTAATATGGACGAATAAAGAGTGGCAATGTGTGTCTCGTAAATTATCGTTGATTAATGGAGCGCGTGTGACTAACCGACACATTCAAATGAGATGATAAATGTAACACTGTGAATTTTCACCCATTTTTATTTTTAAAACATTTATTCAACAGAATATGTTGCAAAATACTTATTTTGATTATTTTGAAAACATTACCAATGTCACTTTCATGTCAAAACAAACCCATCACAACTTAAAGTTCACAAAAAATATTAATGAAAACCCAACATGTCCAAATGGTATCATAACTAAAGATACTTAATAAAATTACCCCATGGTTCTCATCCTCACAAAGGCATCATGTCAAGCTACCTGTTCAACACACAAAGAAAGTCAACAAGCAAAGAACAAGTGTTAAACATAAGCTAAGTGAGTCAATATAGCACAATGTTAAGACAACACACACATCATAGATGGATTCACACAAAACATCTACACACAGTCAAAGACTCACTAGCAAGATATACAACATCACACCACATAACAAACACACATTTAGCTCAATTTTATTTTAATTCTTCAGTTAGAGCTTGTTTTATTTTTTACTCTCCTCAGTGCCACTTTAACTAATTTAATCTTATCGATTCACCGCTTAAATATTAAGATATAATTTTTTGTTTCTCGGATTTCCATTAATAATTACTCACCACTCACCGCTGTAAAGTATTACCTCCTAGTTGGGGTCTATTTATTCACCTCAAAAACCCCAAAGCAAGACCCCATTCGCTACTAACATGACCGACGCGACCCAATGCACTAAGTGAGGCACGACTCTCACCCATAATCATTGCTCCCGGTGTGCTCCGTTCGCTACTCTGACTGTGTACCTATGTATACATAAGTTGTCATTAAGGATTGGTACGAGCGGTGCCAATTCCAACAGATACACCTCCCAAATCCCATGTGATGTTTGCATTGGTCCTACTGCTTGACCCACATCACTCCAGTCCCGGTATACCAAGGTGTACTAAGACCATGTCCTGAGTGGTTGTCTAGAGAAACCAGTCGGCATCAAATTTGGCTTAAGCTCTTTATCCAATAGGTATCTTTCAACCCACTAGGCTATCATAATATACTGATTGGTTATATACCTATGACTAGGTTACTACCCTTCGCCCCCACTAGTGTGTTCCCCTTTTTAATTTAATAATCTTTAATTAAATAAGGAATTACACTTTTATTCTATTAAGTAATCACGTAAATATTATGAATTTTCTTTTATTAACATATTACCTCTTTAAGGGTTATTTTCATGCAAACAAGTAATTTCATGAAGTTATTACAATTTACATCACACACTACTTTCATACACAACACATCAATAATGATTATACACTCTAGAATGCTTGCCCTAAAACATCTTAAATAAATATTTTCAAACAAGTATTAACATGCCCACATCACATAGTGTTCATACACATCATTCTAACTAGTATGAGCCTAGCTCACATCTCACATCAACCAAAGAGGAATCTAGCATGCAACATCCTAGATACCATTACACATAAACCATATCGACAATAATGGCATAACAATCACTCATCAAAAGGGGCACATGCATCCTAGATGACTAGGTTCATCCCAATCCATCTAAGATATGGGATACTCCTAACAATGTACTTTTAAAACCACAAAGTTGACTCACCTTTGCTAAAGATGTGACCAATTCACACTTCAAATCTTGTATTGGTTGAAGTATCACCCTTTCCCCTATTACATTTCAAATAACAAGGTTACTGGAGTTCTACAATGCCAAAGATGATAAATTTATAACCCAAACACATAAATCAAATAACAATTAGAAAATTCCCAATTTTGGACCCCAAAATAGCCACATATCTAGAGCTATTTTAGCACACTTGGAACCTGTTGACTTCCATTTTTACTTCATATTCCCGAAGTTCAGACCTTTATCTTTTCATAAAGTATTTTTTAAGGTCCAAATCGCTTTTCTACAATTTTATATGATTTTTACAAAACTGCCTATCAATGTAACTAAACTTTGCCAGCTGGTGAAAAAGGAGATTTTCACCTAACTTGGAGGCAAAAAAAGGTCCTGAAAATATTCATGGATTAACTAGACTCAAAATGAAAACTTTTAGAATTTGTGGATCATTAATTCGATTCCTGGTGAGTTTTCTATAATTTTTCCAATACAGGGACAAATTGGTAATTTTTGCTGTTTTCCAGCTTTGGATTTCAAGGACTTTTTGCCCACTTAACCCATTAAGTCATCACCCAAATCGACCAAAATGGCTGAGAAACTAGTCTATATCAGTAGAAATATGTCATGGATGTAAAAAGATAGTTTTATCCTCCGACCATGGCCCAAAGTACATTGTCTTTACAGGAAAGACAACATATGATGTTAAAAAGAGAAAACCAACTTGGGTTTGAACTTCTCCCACTAATTAACATATCTGAATATACTTGAAAACTATTTTGATGATCTTATGAAGAGTCCAACACATAACCATTAACCAAAAATTCCTTCATGAATATGAGATAACAAAAACGTGAATTTTGACAATCAACAAAAGAGTAATTCAAAGAGATATCAAAATCATTCTTGAGTGTGTTCAGAACATGATTTGGGCATCAACAAATCACCAAAACACACTCAATAAGAATGGAGTTACCCAATAGAACATTGAAGGATTTCAAGGAGGAAGAAAGAATTGACAATAACATCAAAGAGAGAAAAATTGACAATACAATTAACCAATTATCATCAATTGGTTAATGAATTTCACAAGAAAGAAATTAGAGGCTTACCAAGGATGATTCCTAGACCCCGAATTGTTCCAAAATTGCAACTCTCTACTTCCTCTTTTCAAGGTTCGTCGCTGCCTCCTCCTCCCAATATACAGATCATTTTTTTCTTTCCTCCTTGATGCTTTCATCGCACACTCACCCTCTCAAGAGACGGTTCAATTTTTTTTCTTGGATTAGGATCGATCGAAGTAGACCATAAAGTAGTAGATGGCGATTGTTTTTTTCTTCCCTTATGAACGCACGTGAATGGAGGTACACAAGGAGAAGGATCGATCCTTCTCCTTGGGGGTTACTCCAAACTTTTTCCATCTACCCCCTTAATTCTCCACAATGCACCTTTTTTACACTAACCCTAGTATTTTGACAAATTCTGATTTCTATAAATGACACCTTATCCCCTCAATTCATAAAACACCTTTAAGCGAATTATTTTTACCCTAATAATTATATAAATCAATTTCATTAAATTTCACACCTTTTAATTTCGATTAATTCTTTTAGATATTAAATAATACTATTTTAGTTAATTTATTCCATTTTGACCTCATAAAGCTAAAATATTTTTCTTAAATAGTCATTTGAGTAATGGAAAAACTAACATCGTTTATGGTAGGATTTTTGTATCGTTACAATAAATGACATCGAGAGTACCAAGTTAATTTGCGCGGTTATTCACATCTTGTTTGTGATCCTCGGTATCCCAATCACAAATGGAAGCACATAATCGAGATTAAACATGTCATTGAAAAGTTCAATGATTCTCAAAAGATCTAGGAATTTCTTTTTAAAAAACTAAATTCATTTAAATTTCGTTTTTCGATAGTGAAATTGGTAAATCGTCATTTACCTACCTTTATGTAATTTACAATGAGATTACGACATCCCTTTTCTAAGTTGTAAATTATTTAGTTGGATCCCAGCCTTGATATTTCATTTTGCATGTTATATTGAGGATTGTTCTTATCTAACTAAAACTTTCTTTCCTACTCTTTCAGATGTCTACTCCAACTGATGCTTCTGGTTCCACTTCCTCCAACAAAAAAAAACAACTTATCTCTGTTAAACATCTACCCAAAGGTGCAGTTGCATGGCACGAACTACAACGATTGGATGCATTACATCAAAATGGCTCTTCGCTTCAAAGACATGGAATACGTCCTTGAAAAACCTTTGCATGAAATTGACGAAATGAAGGCCACTTCTAAAGAAATGTTCGCCTACAGAAAATACTATAATGTTTCCATAAAAGTTGTGTGCATCATGGTGACGACAATGAATCCAGAATTGCAAAGGCACTATGATGATTACTGGCCGTACGAGACGATCAATGACCTTACGAAGAAATATTATTAGTGAGCTCGTCAAGAAAAGTACAAGGTGGTAAAGTCCCTCATTGCTAGTAAGATGAAGGATGGAGAGTCTGTGAGCAACCATGTTTCTAGAATACAACGATACGTGGATAGGATAATCAAGCTCAATGTGAATTTTTATGAAGAGCTGGCAATCAACATAGTGTTGAAATCTCTGCCAAGTTGTTATGATCAGTTCATATTGACCAATTATTTGAGCAATAACAATGAAACTACTTTGTCACAATCGTACAACCTCCTTCAAACAGCTAAAGTGGGAATGAAGGGAAAAGTTATTGCTTCATCTCCTATAGGTGCACCTGTTCTGGCCATATGGCAAGGGAAAGGGAAGAAGATGAAAGGTTCTCCCAAAAAAACTGGAAGGGAAAGTCTCAAGCTGGGTCGTAAAGTACAAGACCCAAAGGAAAATCCAGTTCTGATGCTCCTCTTGTCTCTGATCCTAAGGAGGCCACTTGCTTTTATTGCAATGGAAAGGGAATTCAAAACAAAGTTGCCCAAAATACTTGAAGGATATCAAGGATGATAAGGTGAAGCTAATAGTTGCAGATATTTACAATATCTTATCTGATAACTCATCATATTATCATTCTTAGGTCCCTGATACAGGATGTGGGTTTCATATTTGTTCTGATTTGCTGGGGCTAAGAAGAAGTGATGATGTGGAGCATGGAAGGGTGAACTTGATCATGGGAAATAGGCGATCTTCACCTGTCACCAATATTGGAGTTAATAGCTTAGCGCTTAGTATTGGGTTAGGTTTATATTTAATAAGTTGTTACTACTCATCAGAGATGACACGAAACATAATTTCATTTCATGGTTTATTTAAATAAGGTTTTAGATACTCTTTTGATGATAAGAATGGTTCTATTTATGCTTATAAAAATGGTGTGTTTTATTTTGAAGCTTTACCTTATAAAGGTGTGTATGAAACTGTGATCATTGTAGACAATTTAGAAAATAGTTTTTTTTCTTATTGATTTGTCTAATGTTATAGACAAAGCGTGCTTGTGTCACTATCATCTTGGAAATGTCAAAAATAAACACATGGCCCAACTCCAAAAGGATGGAGTATTGGAATCATTTGAATTAAGGTCAGATGACACATGTGAGTCTTGTCTATTGGGAAAGATGAAAAAAAATCATCTTTCACTAGTTCTTGTGAAAGAGGTTAAGGATTGTTGCATCTCATACACATAGATGTGTGTGGGCCCTTTAGATCCACAATAGGGATGCAAATCGATTCTATGTGACTTTTGCTAATGATTATAGCAGGTATGACTATATCTACTTAATCAAGCATAAGTCAGAAACCTTTAAAAAGTTCAAAGAGTTCAAACAAGAAGTCGAGAATCAATTGGTCGGAAAAATAAAAATGCTTAGATCCAATAGAGGCGGTAAGTATCTTAGTATTGAGTTCCACGACTACCTCAAGGAATGTGGAATAGTTTCGAAATTGACCCCTCCTAAGACACTGCAACTTAATGGTGTAGCTAAGAGGTGTACTCGAACCTTGTTGGACATGGTTCGTTCTATGATGAGTCGAGCTTCACTTCCAGTCTCTTTATGGGGTCTTCCTTAGAGATTGTCATCCATATTCTTAATCTTGTCACAGGAACGAAAGTTGCCAAAACACCTCACAAGATGTGGACAAGGAAGGTTCCCTCATTAGCACATATCAAGGTTTGGGGTTGTGAAGCTTTCGTTAGAAGAGAGACTCACAAAAAGCTTGAACCACGAAGTGAGAGATGTATTTTTATCGGCTACCCACAAATTTCCTTTGGAAATTTGTTCTACAAACCTAGTGAGAATGTGGTTTTTATAGCACGAAGGGGAGTATTTCGAAAGAGAAAGAGAGAGAGAGAGAGAGAGAGAGAGAGAGAGAGAGAGAAAGAGAGAGAGAGAGAGAGAGCTCATATGCAAAGAGGATAGTGGGAGTACTATTGATCTTACAGAAATTTAAGAGTCAAACGATAAAAGAACTTTTGAAAATACTAGGGCTCAACCTGAGGAAGAAATTCCAATTGAACCAATTGAAAAGTCATTAACTCTTAGGCATTTCACTAAAGTTAGAATACAACCAGTGTTGTATGGTATCCATATTACTGTAGAAGGTGATACGTTTATCAGTGATAGTACACTGGTAAATTTGTATGGAACCAGTTAACTACATGGAAGCCATAGCAGGCCCTGAGTCAGCCAAGTGGAAAGAGGCAATGGACAGTGAGATCAAGTCCATGTATGGCAGTCAAGTTTGGAATTTGTTTGACAATGTACCAGGTCGTAAGACAGTTGGGTGCAAATGGATCTTCAAGAAGAAGACCGACATGATGGAAAGATACACACCTTCAAGGTTCGACTGGTTGCGAAAGGCTTTACTCAAATCTTAGGGGTTGAATATGATGAGACATTCTCACTAATAGCTAAGATTAAATATATTAGAATACTGATCGTCGTAGCTGTATTTCATGATTATGAAATTTGGAAGATGGATGTCAAAGCTGCTTTCCTTAATAGGAAATTGGCTGAGGATGTTTACATGAGTCAGCTATAGGGTTTTGTGGATGCAAAGTATCCAGATAGAGTGTGTAATCTTGAAAAATCGATATATGGATTGAAACAAGCTTCTCACAAATGGAATTTTTGTTTTGACGAGAAACTCAAAGAGTTTGGTTTGTCTATAAGTGAAGAAGAATCTATTGTATATGTCAAAGCTAGTGGGAGTATAGTAACTTTCCTAGTTTTGTATGGTGATGACATACTTCTTCTAGGATGTCACACCCCCAAACCTGAAAGGTGGAAACGTTCGGGGGCGGAGGACGTCATGTGCAATATCATAAAAATTAAATAGTAAAGAAAGTAAACACAACCTTCATATATGTAATTGAAAAGCTTACATCATTGTATGTGTTACATGTTTCCAAAATGTCAATTACATTATGATGTCAAAAGATTTCTTTAACGCCTTAGCGTCACTTCTTCAAAAGTTGTTGATAACCTATTTTACTGATTTCCTGAGAATATAAGTTATTTGAGAAAAAGTGTCAACATTTAAGTTGGTGAGTTCATAAGCATTTCTATAAATAAATATATTCCATTTAATGAGATGAAATCATGTTTGTTTCCAGAAAATCCGATATTTTCTATAAGATGAGTTGCAATTCATTTGATTATGAAAATGAGAGTGTTTATCCTGGAAAATCCTATATTTTCCATAAAACTGAACTGTAGTCTTTTACGTTTCCAAGACCGAAAGATACAAGTATATATGCCATACTTAGTTTAATAACATGTAGTTTTATTTGTGAATACAACCGTTTGAAGAGCTGGGTATTTACGTAAAATAAGCGTATTATTGATTTCACGTAAAATAACGTACTGTTGTTTATCATGTGAGTTTACATAACCATGATATTATAGAATTGCCTGCCTCGACGTTCTTCAGGCGTCGAAGAGATATGATGTTTTTCACCCATAATCTGTCGGTCGTGCTGTAGCTAACAGCCAGGGTGCGAGATCATCAGTCCTGTATAGATCTATACACAAGTATCATGCTCTCCGGGAGGAGACTCTGGTTATAAAACAGGACTTCCATGAATACCTTTGGTAGGTACAATGAAGACAAATGAGTCACAAATTTCCATTGAGATACGTGTTTTGTTAATGAAAATATTCATCCATGAAACTGTTACCCATTTCATCATATTTAATATGTATATAAAAATTACGGTATTTTTATATAATCATTTCATTGCTCTGAAAGGTAAAATAATGTGCATATTTCTCAAACTATACCTATTACATTTTAAAAGGTATTGTTTTGTTGAAAATGATAACCATTTCGTTTGAATATGTTTTGCATTTAACCGTTTGTAATTTGGATAAACGTTATGTCGCATCTTTGATATTCTTACGTAAAAGATATTTAAACGTAATAAAATATAAACCATAATTTTTATATTAACACAAACCTCTTGTGTTTTACTTGTATTCTCCCCCTTAAAACATAGAAAAAGTTATGAAATTGTAGGGTATGAACTCACCTCGAATGTGATAGCGGTTTAGTTAACGGGATAGAAACAGTGAACTTCGAGTTTAGAACACGTAACAATAGTCGTATCCTAATAGATTAATCACATATTAATGTGTAAATTATATGGAACTAGAAATGATAATAGTAAGATGGTTGTGAAAACACTATGATTCTATAGGAATCTTGCCAAAACTTGTGATCAAACTTGAAGTAATGTCTCATGCAGTAGTTGGATCTTGTAAATGCAAGGAAATCAGTTTGAGACTTGAGAGAGAATGGGGAAGCTTTTCATTTACTGGAGATGTTAAAGTGAGAATGTTTCTAAGAGTGGCTTATATATGAAATAATAGATAAGAGGTTAAGTTGATGTTTGCATTGGTTACTGGAATTATCACATAGGGAAGTTGAATTAGGATAAGATATCAAGATATTTAGGAGTGTTTTCAGATGAAACAATATATATTAAAGGAGGTTTTCGGATCTAATAACTCCTAGTGATGAGTTTTCGCCCCTTAAGGTCAACAAGGAAGAAGGTTTCGGTTTTGAGTCAAAAGGGAAAAGGTTTCACGGTTTTGAGTCAAAGGGAAAAGGGTTCACAGTTTTGAGTCAAAGGGAAAAGGGTTTACGGTTAAGCTTTCCATCATCTCGGGTTTTCGGATTTGATTATTCCAAAAGCATGTGTTTACGGTTTGGTTTTAGGATAAGATTCCCAAAACCAAAAACTACCTTAAACCCTTAATAACCTTATATTAAGTTAAGTATTGGACTAGTATTTGCTTGCGTTAAAACTATTTTGCATATATACTTACATATAGGTTTAATAAGCATGCAATCTTGGCATTTAAAGTTACTATAACAACAAGTTAGGTTGTGAATTTACTTGTACATAGTTGTAGTTTAGACTTTTATTGATTTGAAAAAATGGGTTGTCACATATGAAACGACATTCCAACTTTGCAAGAGGTTAAGTCTTGGCTTGGAAAGTGTTTCACTATGAAGGATCTGGGTGAGGCTACTTATATTCTATGGATAAGGTTTTTTAGAGATAGGAGTAAAAGGCTGATTGGACTTAGTCAAAGTACATAATTGGATAAGGTACTAAAGCATTTTAGTAAGAAAAATTCCAAGAAAGGAGAACTGCCTATACAGAGTAATACTAAACTGAGTAAGACTCAGAGCCCGAGAACTGATTCAGAGATAGAAAAAATGTAACATCCAAGCTTATAGTGCACATTTGGAAGGGGAGTGAGGAGCATCAAGACTTGGAACGAGAAGAGGCTTGTGGATCAAGTGCTTCCCTGTGCTAGCTTCAGTTTGGAGGTAAAAAACTACCACCTTTAGAATTTTGTTTGATAGATCTCTTTCTAAAGAGTTTTAGGGCATTTTCCCCTTATCTTGTGGTTCCTGAGTTGCTGACTTGCTGGAGCTTTCCATGGAGATGAGACTCCAGATCTGGACAACAGGAGGTCCCATGAGCCCAAAGATCCAAGCTCTATCAAGCTTTTGGCATTATGAGCCCTAGATTCCATGCATGAAATTAAAGCTTGCAACTTTATGTGATAAGTGAGCCTTAGAAGGCGAGATCCAGAGTATGAGACATCACTTCTGCCTAAAAATGTCTGAATGAGGAAATGGTCAGAAGGGACTCGACTAGTCGGTGAGCTGACTCGATGCTCTGACTCGACGATTCGGCTAAGGTTTTTCCCCAATGAGTTTGGATATGTGTAACTCGGCGAGTTGATGAGACAACTGTTGGATTTTCATGACACTTCTGAGGAAACAAGGGGACTCAACGAGTCACATAGATGCACTCGACGAGTTGGGTCAACAGGGAATGTTGACTCGAGTGTTGACTTCTGTTGAATTTTAGGGTTTGGTCAAGACTTGGATTATGGAGACCATGGAAGGGTAAAATGGTCTTTTACCCATTCCAAGAGTTAGAGAGAGATGTTGAATGAATTGTTTAGAGTTGTGGTTATAACTGTTAATTAGAGATGATTATGACATGTAGGCGGGGATTAGACCGTTGTAGGGGTACGAGGTTTACTTGCTTGCTTACGAGGTGAGTCTTTTCATTATACTTACCATGAGCGGTAACTTTGTGTGACCGGAGGGTCTTGTATGCTATTACTGACTATTGTGATATACTGCATTATGTCTTTGTGATTTATGTTGTGTATTATTTTGAGCTTCATTGAGTTAGGATCGGAGGGTCCAACCCGAGTTGTGGGGCTGGAGGGTCTCCACTGAGACACATTGACCAGAGGGTCTTTATTGAGATATAGCCATGAGAGGATAATAAGATACGTGTGGTATTTTGGGGAACTCACTAAGCTTTGTGCTTACCGTGTTATGTGATATATATGTGTTTCAAGTACTTCTCAGGATCACGGGAAGGAGCCGACTTGATTGTACACACAAGATAGAGTTGATGTTTTTAGAGATCCTGGATTTTATCAGACAATTTATGAATCTGTGTTTTTGACAATTTGACGATTTTAGTTTTGAAATGTGATATTGATAATTATGTGGTTTTGAAAATGAAAAAAAATTGTTTTAAAATTTACGGTGTTACAAGTTGGTATCAGAGCATTGGGTTGAGGGATTCGGATGTGCCTTCGGGTATGTTTGAACTCAAACTAAGGATTTGAGAGAAATTTTCAAAGAGAAATGATTTTTTCTAAAAATGAGTAAGAGTTTTTAAATAGAAACAAGATGGAGCAGTGTGTACAATCAGCCATAGCACAGATGGTGATTTCCCAAAATACCCTTAGTTGTTTATATTATGAAATATTTATGAGATACTAAGGATGCATGCTAGAGAATAGGCTAGGTATTTCATATTTTAGGTCTAGAGTTGCCTGATTTGTGATGGATTAGCCTAAGAGATATTGTTATCTGTTATTTGCCCTGAGTATATGTTGAGTAGGAGTATCTAGTTGGAATCTCTTAGAAAAAGTTTCAGATGAGGGATAATCTAGGAGAGAAACCTAGTAGGAGGAGCCTACTGAGAGAGTAGTTGATATCCACGAGAGATAGAGTACTTGTGAATTAGGATCCTAGGAGGAGGACTTGGGGCAACTATCGGTTCGTGTGGAAGGTAGTATTGGGCCTGTACTACTGAAAGCACCGGATTTATATGCGACCCAAGTAAGCATCCTTAGGATACTAAGGAGCATGTAGGGATGGGAATCGAGTGTAAGTATGCTCGAACAAGTCTTGGATGATTTTTTGTGTTGTGTTTTAGAGACATTATAGTGGGTACACGCTACAACCTCGAGAGCAGCAGTGTCAGTGATGAGGAGATCCGTAGGATCATTCATGAGGAGGTGGTCGCAGTCATTAGAGAGGCTATACAGAAGATGTTTGGGTTTATTAATACCATGTTGATTGACACATTCGATGAGCGTTATGCTACCGTTATGGAAGTTGCTACTGCTGTAGCTGCTAGTAGGACACAGGGAGGTTACTCGTTGTTCTAAGAGTTCAGCAACATGAAGCCACCATAGTTTGATGGGACACAGAATCTGATTGCTGCCATGAGATGGATCTCTAATATTGATGGATGTTTCTATACGTGTTCATGCCCAGATCACCCGAGAGTTCGATTTGCACTGAACCATCTTCGCTTGGTAGCGAAGGACTGGTGGAATTTCGTGACTACTAGGTTTACTCTGCAGATCATGTTGTAGTGACATGGGAGAGGTTTACATAGTTGTTCCGAGATGAGTATGTTCCCCAGGTGAAGAGGGAACTGTTAGCCCAGGAGTTTCTATCTGTTGAGCAGAAGACAGAAACTGTGACCGAGATCACGAAGATGTTCCATGAGAGGGTGTTGTGTTTCCCTAAGCACATGTCTTCAGAGAAGGCACATGTGAGCCAATATCTGAGCATACTGAGGAGGGATATATTGGAGTTTCGTGGTGAACTCATCATACCAGGTATTAGCTAAGCTTCAGACCAATGCCAGGTGGAGGGAGATTGAGTTAGAGTTATAGGCTAGGGAGGAGGGAGAGACCGGAGACCAGTGTAGTTGCAGCCTATGACGAAGCGGGATAAGCCCGCTGATGCGAGGGCGGGAGGCCAGAAGGGCCGCACTTGTGGAAAGTGCAGCAAGAGCCACGCGGAGCCTAAGGGATTCCCGATCTGTTTTCATTGCAATCAGACGGGCAACCAAAAGGTCGAGTGTCCTCAGCTTACTCAGAGATCAGTTCAGGCTTCTGATCCCTCTACCTTGTGTACTACTGATATCTGTCCGAAAAAGGCCGAGACCCCAAGAGCTAGTGGGAGAGCATTCCAGCTGACAGCGGAGGAGGTCCCGGTAGCACCTGATGTCGTGGTTGGTACGTATATTCTTTATTCCTATTATTTTGAGATTTGTTTATGCTTATATTGTGTTATATATAGGTATTTTTCTTGTGATTTATGTGCCTGCTTTGGTGTTATTTGACTCATGTGCGAGTCGATCCTTCGTGTCCTTATCCTTTAGTCGACACATTAGTGTTAGACGCGAGGCATTGATTCGACCTCTGAGGGTTTCTATAGCCGAAGAGCATGCGGTTTTTGCCACTAATGTGTTTTGGGGATGTGTGTTAAAGGTTTTTGGTGTTAAGTTTCCTATAGATCTGGTGCCAATAGCGATGGGTGATGTCTGTGTCGTAGTGGACATTGATTGGTTGAGCCGTTTTGGAGCTGTAAATGACTGCGAGCGTCAGTTGGTGACTATACGAGACGCTAGTGGGGGAATCCTTACTGTGTATGGAGAGCGAACCAAATATGGATCGGCTTTCTACTTTGCTGCTAGGGAGAGATAGAATCTACAGCAAGGGGTGTATGGGCTTTTTAGCGTACATGATGAATACGTGAATTGCCACGGGAAGGTCAACTTCTATCTCTGAGGTTCCGATAGTGTTTGAGTTCCCCGATGTTTTCCCCGAGGAAATGTCGGGTGTGCCTCCAGAGAGGCAGGTGGAGTTCCGGATTAATTTGGTTCCAGGTGCGGCGCCTATTGCCAAGACACCCTATCGCCTTGCGCCGCCTGAGATTGAAGAGTTATCCTCGCAGCTCTAGGAGCTGCTGGGTAAGGGTTTTATCAGACCGAGTAGCTTACTGTGGGGAGTGCCGATCCTTTTTGTAAAGAAAAAAGATGATTCATGTCGGATGTGCATCGATTACCGGGAGTTGAACAAGCTGACAGTCAAGAACCGTTATCCACTACCGAGGATCGATGATTTATTCGATTAGTTGTAGGGGGTATCTTGGTTTTCAAATATTGATTTGAGATCTGGGTATCATCAAAGGAGAGTTTGTGAGGAGGATATTCAGAAGACGGCCTTTACGACTCGTTATGGGCACTATGAGTTTGTGGTGATGCATTTCGGGCTCACCAACGCACCGACAGCATTCACGGATCTCATGAACCGAGTGTACATGCCCATGTTGAACATGTCAGTGATCATGTTCATCGATGACATTTTGGTGTACTCGAGGTCCAGAGAGCAACACGAGGAGCATCTTCAGGAGATTATTGGGGTATTGAGGTCGAAGATGTTTTATACCGAATTCTCCAGGTATGATTTCTGGTTACGAGAGGTCCAGTTCTTAGGATACCTTGTTAATCAAAATGGGATCTTGGTCGACCCGTCCAAGATTGAGACAGTTATGTGATGGGAGGTGCCGAGGTCCCCATCCAAGATCAAGAGTTTTATTGGCCTGGCAGTTTACTACTAGATATTTATCAGGGTTTTCTCCAAGATTGTCGTTCCACTTACCAGATTGACCATGAAGGGTGTTACTTTTGTCTGGGGGCCTAAGCAACAGGCCTCATTTGAGACTCTTGGCCAGAGATTGTGCAAAGCTCTAATGTTAGCCCTTCCCGAGGGAGTGGAAGACTTCGTAGTTTATTGTGATGCATCTATATCAGGGATGGGTGTTGTGTTGATGCAGAGCGGGAACGAGATAGCATATGCATCGAGGCAGTTGAAGCCTCACGAGACAAGGTATCCCACCCACGATTTGGAGTTGGGGGCGGTGGTGTTCGCCCTCAAGATTTGGCGCCATTATCTCTATGGTGTCTGGTGTACCATATATACAGATCATAAGAGCCTGAAGTACTTTATTGATCAGTCTAATCTAAATATGAGACAAAGGAGGTGGTTGGATGTGGTGAAAGACTACAATTGCAAGATTTTGTATCACCCCGACAAGGCTAACGTGGTAGCCGATGCCCTGATTTCCAGAGCAGTGAGTGCTCTGATCTGAGACGTGTGCATGAGGATGACAGTGATGACTCCAGTCTGAGATACCATTCGGGAGGTCCAGGTGGAGGCCATGAGACCAGAGAACGTACGCAAGAGCGGGTGATTGGGCATATTTCTAAGTTTGGGATGGATAGTCAGGGGCTTATGACTTTCCATGGTCGGATATGGGTACCATATACGGGCGAAGCTCGACGTATATTGATGGAGGAGGCCCATAGGTCGAGATTCTCGATTCATCCGAGAGCCACCAAGATGTATTTGGACTTGAAGAGGGATTAATGGTTGCCCTGCATGAAGAGAGATGTGGCATGGGTAGTTGAGAGGTGGTTGACCTGTCGTCAAGTCAAGGCAGAGCACTAGCATCCACATAGCCCTTTGCAGCTTCTAGAGATTCCCCAGTGGAAGTGGGAGCAGATTTCAATGGATTTTATCACCAAATTACTGAGGACTGCGTGAGGTGTCGATGCGATATGGATGTTTATGGATCGGTTGACGAAGAGCTCTCACTTTCTGGCTATCAGTAAGGGCTCTTTTGTAGAGAAATTGGTTGAGATCTACGTGCGAGAGATGGTGGCATGGCATGAAGTGTCGACATCGATAGTTTTAGATCGTGATGTGCGTTTTACTTCCAGGTTCTGGAAGAAATTGTATGAGGATTTGGGTACCCGGTTGCACTTCAGTACTGCATATCACCCACAGACAGATGGGCAGAGCGAGCGGGCGATTGAAACACTCAAGGACATGCTATGTGCATGTGTTATGGACTTCGGGGGAAGTTGAGGCACTTACTTGCCCTTGGCTGAGTTTTCTTACAACAATAGCCACCATTCCCGTATAGGTATGCCTCCCTTTGAGCTCTTATATTGGAGGAGGTTTCGGACTCCAATTTGTTGGGGGGAGGTAGGGAAGAGAGTGATGGGCAGCACTGAGATAGTGCTCAAGATGATAGAGCATATCCAACAGGTCAGACAGAGGTTACTAACGGGCTAGAGTTGTTAGAAGAGTTACGTAGACCGACGATGATCCGAGTTAGAGTTCCAGGTTGGATATTTTGTCCTCCTGAATGTTTCCCCATGGAAAGGGTTATTCGATTAAGGAAGCAGGGCAAGCCGATTTCCAGATACATTACTCCTTTCAGGTTGACCACCAGAGTGGGTAAGGTCGCTTATCGGTTGGAGCAACCTGCAGAGTTGAGTCAGATTCATAATACCTTCCATGTGTCCCAGCTAATGAAGTGTGTAGCCAATGAGACGACAACGATCCCATTAAAGTACATTCATGTGAATGCGAGCTTGAACTATATTGAGAGGCTAATAACGATCTAGGATAGGAAGGTAAAGGTCTTGAGGAATAAAGAGGTGCCCTTGGTTCAGCTTCAGTGGCAACATCGGAAGGGATTCGAGTGTACTTGGGATACGGAGTCCGAGATAAGAGAGAAGTACCCCAAGTTGTTTCCGGAGGATGATTTCGAGGGAAAAGTATGATTCTCGTGGAGGACAATTGTAACATCCCGACTCTCAGTGCACATTTGGAAGGAGAGTGAAGAGCATCAAGTCGAGGAATGAGAAGAGGCTTGTGGACTAAGTGCTTCTCTGTGCTAGCTTCATTTTGGAGGTAAAAAGCTACCACATTGAGCATTTATCTTCATAGATCACTTTCTAGAGAGTTTTAGGGATTTTCCCCTTATCTTGTGGTTTCTGAGTTGCTGGAACTTGCCATGGAGTTGAGACTCCAGATCTGGACAAAAGGAGGTCCCATGAGCCTAAATATCCAAGATTTATCAACTTTTGGGCAATTCTCCATGCATGGAACCCTTTATGGAGCTTGTTTTGGCATTTTTGAGACCTATATTCCAAGCATGAACGTAAAGCTTGCAACTTTACGTGATAAGTGAGCCTTAGAAGGCTAGCTCCAGAGTATGAGACATCACTTCTGCCTAAAAACGTCTAAATGAGGAAATGGTCTGAAGGGACTCGACGAGTCGGTTAGGGTTTTTCCCTGACGAGTCTAGACATGTGTAACTCGGTGAGTTGATGAGATAACTCAATGAGTTAAGTTGGATTTTCATGAAACTTCTGAGGAAATGAGAGGACTCGACGAGTCACATAGATGCACTTGACGAGTTGGGTCAACAGGGACTGCTAACTCGAGTGTTGACTTATGTTGACTTTTAGGGTTTGGTCAAGACTTAGATTATGGAGACCATGGAAGGGTAAAATGGTCTTTTACCCATTCCAAGGGTTAGAGAGAGAGAGAGAGAGAGGTTGACTGAATTTTTTAGATTTATGGTTATAAGTGTTAATTAGAGATGATTACGACATGTAGGCGGGGATTAGACCGTTCGAGGGGTACGAGGTTTACTTGCTTGCTTATGAGGTGAGTCTTCTCACTATACTTACCATGAGTGGTAACTTTGTGTGCGGAGGGTCTTGTATGCTATTACTGAGTATTGTGATATCCTGCATTATGTCTTTGTGATTTATGTTGTGTATTATTCTAAGCTTCATTGAGTTAGTATCGGAGGATCCAACCCGAGTTGTGTGACTGGAGGGTCTCTACTGAGACACATTAATCGGAGGGTCTCTATTGAGATATAGCCATAAGAGGCTAATGACATGTGTGTGGTATTTTGGGAAATTCACTAAAGCTTTGTTCTTACCATGTTATGTGATATGTGTTTCAGGTACTTCTCAAAATCACGGGAAGGCGTCGGCTTGATTGTACACACGAGATGGAGTTTATGTTTTTGGGGATCCTTGGTTTTATCAGACAATTTATGAATCTATGTTATTGACAATTTGACTATTTTGGTTTTGAAATGTGATATTGATAATTATGTGGTTTTGAAAATGAAAAAAAGTTTGTTTGAAAATTTATGGTGTTACAAAAAAAGAGTAGAGTTCTATATGCTTCCGTCGTTGGATCTATCATGTATGCTAGGACATGTACTAGCCCTGATGCGGCTTTTTCTTTGAGCATGGTCAGTTGTTATCAGGTTAATCCAGGTATAGCTCACTAGATAGCAGTTAAGAATATTCTTAAGTATCTGCAAAGAATTAAGGACTAGGTCATTGTGCTTGGTGGCAGGGATAACTTAAGAGTAACTGTGTATAGTGACGACAACTTTCATTCTCAATCTGACTGGGTGTTTACCCTTATTGGAGGAGCAATAACTTGAAAAAGTTCTAAACATGAGATATTAGTTGATTATACCTGTGAATCAGAGTACACAGAAGTGAGCAAATCATTAAAGGATGAAATTTGGTTAAAGAACTTCATTGGAGATCTTGGAATTGTTCCATCTATCAATGAACCAATGGAGATTTTCTGTGATAATGAAGGGGCAATTGTCTTAACAAAGGAACCATGAGATCATGGCAGATCGAGGCATATCGATAGAAAATACCATTTCATCAGATATAGAGTAGAAGAAGGTCATCTAGTCGTGAAGAGGGTGTCATCAAAAGAGAATCCAATAGATCCCCTTACAAAGGGTCTGAGTAGGGCCAAGAACATTCAATATGCTAGGAGCATTACTCTGAAGGATGATATTATTTTTAGTAGTTAGATACATATTTAGAAACTTGTAACAAATTAATGTAATTGCTTTTTGGTGATTAAGTAATGGAGATTTATTTATGAGTTGAATTACTACCTTTTGTCTATTATTTATTTTTTATTTCATTTTGCGTTTTTTACTTCCCGAATAATTGAATTGTTCAAACATCCACCGTCGATCATACTTTTGGAAGTAAGTAGTGAATCAAGACTATCATGAATTGAATTGTAGATTGTCTAAAGGGGTTTTAGACGTAGCAATGGTATTGCTGCAATATTCGTGAGTACTTTGAAATAGAGAAATTAAGTATTTGATTAACCCCCAATCAGATAATTACTTCATGGAAGTTACCATAATTAATTATGAGACGATAATATCTTATAATCTTTAAGCGAAGATATATGAGTTGTTGTTTACGAGTTGGTTGTGCATTGAGGATGTGTAAACGCATTAGTAATTTGATGTTATAAATTGTATTGTTGTGCATAATTTGATGAGTAAATAGTACAAGCATATAAGTCAAAGTTTATATGTTCCTTTGCATCCATAAGGAGAAAAACCGATATCTTTGGACCCCTTGATGATTTGGTGTTGATTATAGTGTTGAGCCAGGCCAGGACTAAATTGTTTTGTTTAGTTAGTAGTCCTTTGTTATTACAAATAAGGAATCGGGAAACAAATTATTGGACAATGAGATTGATTATGTTCCATTTCTCATGTCTACATGATATCTTGCAGAACGAGGATTATATGATCACTTATCTTAGGACATGTAACTGACTAGGCCAAAATTCACAAACGGCTTTTAAGAGCAACAATTTGCTAATCGGTTTTGAAGTGATACTCACAACTATAGTTATTTTGACTTATCTAAGTGGGAGATTGGTTGATTAGGTGTCTAAGACTATAACTATAATTGGTATATACTTAAATTGATAGTACCACAATCCTTTTGGGTTTCCCTCAAGACTTGCAACTAGACATGATGATTTTGAAGAAATAGGTTGATTTACTATTTGATTAATAAATTGAAATAAATAATTTATTAATATATTATGAAGATAATATATTAATTAGAAATAACAATATTTAATTAATATTTAATCAAAAATTAATTATAATTAATTTTGGGATTAAAATAATTAATTAAAAGTGTAGGGACTGAAGTGCAATTGTTCATGTTGAGCAAGAGGCAATCTAGAACCCTCCATAGGCCTTGGACGGTTTTCTTATGGCCTAAGGGTTTCTAGAATGGTCTTTGGTAGATAAACAAGAAAGTGGATAACTGTCTGGTTTAAGATAATCTTGGATTAGGGCTTATCTAGGGTTTCTTGACTGCACTATATAAACAACCTAAACCCTACAATTTTTGGCTACTTGTTCCTTGGAAGACCTAGCCGAAAGTTTGAGTCTCTCTCCTCCTTCTCAATCATTCTCCTTTGCTAGTGTTGGGTGTGAACCACTAGAGGCGTGACATTGTGACGCTTTCTCTCAAGGTTTCAACAACACAAGGATTTGTATTCTTATTACTATATAACAATCAAGGTATGAATCTTCTAACCCTAATTGTGTATTTAGATTATATACTAGTATGCTAGTGTTTTCTATTTTGTTGTTCAAGTTGTATGTTCAATTAGAGATAACATAGATCAAAATTTTTTAGGGTTGCATGCATACATAGGATTACATGTTTTGAATAATACCCATCACTTACCTGGTTATTCCTTATTTGATAGAACTTTGTATTTCTTGGGATTATTGAAAAATCAGAGAAAAGTTGAAGTGTTAGATGAGGAGTTAAACTAACCATGGATCTTTCACCTCAGTCAGGTGAGTGGATACTTACTTTCATGAGCACGATTTAATATAAGTATTGGATACTTAAAGGATTAAATATATGTTGAACGTTTGTTATTTGTATTCTATGTTGATAGTATAATTTGTATGTAAATTAAATGTCTATTATTTGGAATAATACTACATATCACTTTGTGCGATCTAGATACAATTGTATAAGTTCTAAAAGTATTCTTAGTTATATAACGTGACAATCTTATCATAAGTATTATTACTTAAAAAGATTTAAGATATAGCAAATGCTTATCGGTAGAATTTTGTGATGAATATAAATATTTGTGGATGGAAAGTATTTCATAAAACTTGGGTAAAGGTTTTGGATGTTAATTACATGCATCATAGTCTTGTCTAGTGATAAATTAAGACTTATAAATGATCCTTAATTTGAAGTAAGTTGAATAAGTGCTTAGTTATACCCTATGTCGTAATGATTGCATTTGCATAAATTCATATTGAGAGTCGACTATTTATATTATAGTTTGGTCTAGTTATAAACTAAGACTTAAAAGGGACATTGAATTCAAAATAAGTTGAATAAATGGTTAATAAGCATAAAAGCGATGTTTGCGAGATTGGAAGGGAGAGTACAGCTCTGTTTTATGGCATTATCACATGTTGGGGTACGGGTTACATAATAGGGTTATTTGATAAATTAGATATTGGATAGTATTAATTATAGGGTGTGTGTGAGATTGGAATGGAAATGAGATTTATGTTTTTGTGACACTATCTCGAGCCTAGGTGCGGGTTCCGTACAAGTCATCTACCGGAGTAAGATGACGACCACGGACCATTCTAGACAATCTGATAGAACACTAGCAGGCTCATTACCTATAGGTGTTAATGAATCATACTATCCAGGAGAAAGGATTGTGTATTCATTCGTTGTACCCCATCTTCCTCATGGTGACCTTTTATGACTTATACTGGCCAAGGAATCCCCTAGCTGTATAGTCAGACAGTTGTTTAAATGATTCATCAGGCAAGGCAATTCTTCCATATGATCGTTGATTAGGATTCGTGATAATCAACTGGGCGGGGTATGTATGGGTACATTTCCTTATAGACATCTTCATTTGATTATATGTCTATATTGTTTTGTAACAATTGGTTTTTCAGGTTTATTGATTATGGAATATTATCATAATAACATTGTAGGATTGAAAATCCTATTCATCTCACCAGGTTTCCCAACCCGAACCACTCAATTTATATGCATAACAAGTAGCGGTGTTAAGGTTGTTGGAACTTGAATAACATGCTAAGTGATTAAAGAGAAGACCTAGCAATAGTGGTGAGGACTGTAACGTTTTTATGCTATAACTTATGTTGTGTATTGATTTTGACATCTTTAGATTTTTCTAATTTTAAAACGATTTTTTTTACTCAAAATGTTTTAATATATTGGGTATTTTAGATAATTTAATGAATATGCAAAATCATGTACATGATGAAATATGAATCCATCTTTTTTCCTCTTTTAAGTCCCATGTTTTAGAATATCAAAGTAAATCTATTAAAATAAAAGAAAATAGACTTACCAAACGAACGATTTTGTGGCAAAACATTTTCCTTTTAAATATAAGACCAAGCAATTTGTATAATATCATTTGCTTTTTGCTCTTCATCTTTTGCACACTTTCCGACTGATGCATTTCCATGGAATGGAATTCGTGATTCCTTCAGTCATTTGAATCCTTCCAAAAAAAATTAGCATATATTTTTATTGTACTTTTATAAAAATAAATTATGCATACAATAACATATCTACTATGGACACGACCTATATGAGGAGTTGGTGTATAGAGTTTTTCAAATTGAATGACACCTTGAAATAACACCCTTTCTGACTGAGATGGTCACTCCAATCATCATTCTTAGAAGCTGCAACAGAACCATTAACAAAGTTTGAGTGGATCAATCAGCAATATCAAGGACAATGTCAAGAAAATTGTTTTAAACGAAAACAGAGATAAGGAATTAAGATTTCAAAATTTGAATCCCACAACCTATGATGTGTATGTATGAACAATCAAGATAGATGTAAAAGATTTGAAATCATAGAATAAATATCATTCTTCAATATCAACGAATGCATTCTAATTTGTTATTTCAAAGCTACCACATATTCATGAACATAAGTGATATATTAAAAAGAATTTAAGAAAGACTAAATTATGAAGAGAAAGTGAAAGAGAAGTAAGGATTTATTACCAGGTTTGTAAAGTTTACCAATCTAGTAACCACCAGTGCCATCTACATGAAATAACCGCATCAGTTCAAGTCATAATCTAGTTTTCTTCCTTAAGAACCAAATCTTATATGCATACACCTATATATATCAAACCGGGTAACATATAAATGTTCTTACTTTAAGAGTTATATAGTGGAAGACGTAAATTCCTGACAGAAAACATAAGTTAAGAGTGGAAATTCCATGAGGAAATTTCAACCGTCACATCTCCTCCAGCCACCGCTATCAGGAATCGATATCGTCGTACCACCACCGACAGCAGCGTCAATATGCATTCTTCCTTCTTACTGATTCCGTCTCAAACTCGTCTACTAAACGAAAGAAGCCCCCAATCGATTATAGTGAAGGACAAATACCTGGTATTGGATCTTCAGTCAGACGCACATCATGAATCGACACTCTTGGCTTGTCGGTTTTCTTGGTTTAGGGGAAATCGCCAACAAATGAAGCGACGTCGACAAACGGTTAGGGTAAATAAATCAAAACAAAAGCAATAACCGGTCATAAATAAATAGAAAAACATTTCATAGAACACCTTATGTACATACCACATATACATCTTTAAAAGTACAAACAGAGAGCTATAGAGAAGGCGATTATAGGACCTTACCTGAGTCCATCGACTCCTAACCACATATGGAGATTAGAAATAGGAAAGCAACCCCAAATAGTAAAGGGTAACGATATATATATATATATATATATATATATATATATATATATATATATATATATATATATATATATATATATATATATATATATATATATATATATATATATATATATATATATATATATATATATATATATATAGGGAGTGGTTCAAATGAGAACCATCAAAGATTTTGAACCCTAAGAACCCCAATTAATTAGTAAATATTTACAAGATATTCTTATTAAACATGTTAAAATCCTAATTTTTTGTGTTTTTGGACGAAAATGGCAAAGTTATAATTTTTACAATCTAGTATTTTCATTCGTATATGCTCACATACTTTAACACAAAACTTATATAAAATACAACTTTACACAGTCAATTTATAGTTTAATACAAAAAAGTCACAACTTAATACAAACTGTTTTACATTAATTTACAAATTCAAAGAAGTCAAAAACTCGAACTCTACCACCACATGCTGCTACCAACCACCTGTATCAACATAGTAGCCGTCATTTCTTCCAAATTAGATCTGTAAAGAAAGTCATGCATCAACAACTTAAATACTACATCCACAGTCTAATTAAGCCTATTAATTCACTCGTTTTGAATTTGATGCAAAACAATTATAAAAACTAGTGGATTCTTACAAATTTATATAACAAAAAAAATAAATATATTCATAAGAAAATTAACACAAAAATTTATAAATAAATCATTTATATTTTAACACAAATTATAAAAAATGCACAGCAAAATGTAGTTAATCTACAGTTTAAACGGAAAATTCATAGTTTAATGCAGTCAATTCATATTTTTAAACACAAAAATCACAATGTAATACAAAAAGTTCACAGTTTAATATAGCCAATTTCACAATTTAAATAAATATTCACAGCTTAATGTAGTTAATTCAAAGTTTAAAATAGAAAAATCACAGCTTAATACATAAATTTCACAGCCATTACAATAAATTTACAATTTAATACAAAAAATATAAATTCACAACCATAATATCAAGTTGAAACCCTTAATACAAATAATGTACAGTTTATTATATAAAATTCACAGCTTAATATAATAAATTCACAATTTAAAACAAAAAAAAAAGTTATATTAACAACCATATTTTCAAATTAAAACTTATATTTATATATTAATATATGGAGGCATTTCTATGTATTAAATTGTGAATTTAATATATTAAGTCGTTAATAAAATTCACAACATAATAAACAATTCACAGTTTAGTATACAAATTCAGAGCTTAATATAATAAATTCACAATTTAAGACAATTTTTTTTTTATATTTACAACCATATTTTAAAATTAAAACTTATATTTATACGTTAATACATGTAGACATTTCTATATATTAAATTTAAAATTTAATATATTATGTCGTAAATAAAATTTACAACGTAATACACAAAATTCACAATTTTATACAATACATTCACAAGTCATTTACAAGTATAATATCATATTTGAAGGTATTAAAAAACTCATTCACAGTTTAATACATAAATAAATTATATCATATTTCAGAAGCAAACATAAAAAAATACATTAATCATAAAACATAATAACTTATCTGAAATCGACAAAGAAGATGCTTACTCTACCACCACCACCAGTATCAACACAGCCAACTATCGTACGCAGCTATCAACAAGCACCACCATCAACCATCAGTCCTAACATCGCCAATATCCTTCCCTTTAAAATCAGATCTGGATAAAAAAAAATCCGAATTCATAGTTTAATACAACATTTCAAACACTAATTCACAACTTAATTCAACATTTTAGACATTAATTCAACACTTAATACATCAAAAAAAAATACACATCCTAAGCTTTAATAACTTAGACAAATTAATACATAGAAAACACATTTCACATCTTAATGACTTGACTTACCACAATTCATTGAGGCATTTCATCAAACACTTTGTATCTCTCTTATCCATAATCACCATAAAACATTAGAGCTGACCAAATATATCAGATTTTCATCATCTCTGAAGTCAGGTGATGTTTTTGTTTCTCCGGAGAGGTTTGACGGTAGTGATTTTAACGGAAAGAACAGATCCATATCTTCTGAGGAAAAAAACAACCAAATTTCTTAGGTCTGAGATGAAGAACAAAAAAACAAATGTGCAACATGAAGAACATGTCACAAGATCTCGTTTAAACTCTTTCAATATTGTCGGACCTCACAGATCTGGACATCGGTGGTGGTAGAAATCATAACTCTAGACCAGAGCTTGCAGATCTAGACAATGATAAGGAATATCTAGTGTTCCGGTGACAAAAAGTATTAGATCTGAAGGTGGAGGCAGAACTGATGGTAGATCAGTAAGTGGAGGTTCTAGATCTGACAACATCTCGAAAGATCTAGACTAGGAACACAATCAGAGATGAGAAAAAATCACTAGAATCATTCAGATCTGGTTAGATCTGAACAAAAAACTCAAAAAAAAAAAAAAAAGAGTCACCAGAATTATGTCGTCGGAGATGACAGGCGGTGGACGGTAGATCTGAAGCTGAAACACCTCGATAATGTTGTTTTTTGTTTTGGTTCCAGATCTGAAGAGAAAAAAAACATGATTGACTTGACATTCCGGCGAAGCTTAAGCGGCCGGCTACGGTTGTGCCGGCGTTGGTAGATGGTGGTGGTAATAAGGAATGAGTGTTGTTCAAAAAAGGTGGGAGAGTTTGAAAGAATTTATCATTTGGAAAGATAGATTTGATTTAATGGTTCGTACGGTTCTTAATCTTTTTTTATTCTTATTTGAACCTTTACCATATATATATATATATATATATATATATATATATATATATATATATATATATATATATATATATATATATATATATATATATATATATATATATATCCTAAATATAAAACTATTCATTATAATGTTATGTTTAGGGTTGTATACAAACGAACGAACACGAAAAATGGTTGTTTATGTTTATTCGCTTAAATTAGTCGAACAAACAAACGAACATGAACATATAAACGAACCGGTTTTTTTTTTAATGTTCGGTCACTTAGCAAATTACTTTGTTCATGTTCGTTTGTTTATGTTCGTAAATATGCTAAACGAACATAAACAAATGAAGATTAAAAAAAAACACAATTAAACATTTATGAACATAACAAACATATGATATATTAATGTAATAAAAAACAATTACGCATATATAAATACAAACTAAATTAAATGGACGAACATAAATGAACGTTCGCGTACATAAATAAACAAAGAGACCATTGTTTATGTTCGATCTTTAACTAATCGAATAGGAATTTGTGTTCATATTCATTCATTTAATAAATAAACGAATACAAATGAACTTCCCACCAAACAATTCATTGAACGTTCGGTACGTTTACAGCTTTAATTATGTTGCATATTCAATTCACATTAATTAAATATAACTATACAAAAAAATTTCGTAAATATACTTTTATTATTTAAGACATCCCATTTTAATAAAACTACATCTAATTTGAATTAATAATACAAAAGTAGTTAATATTGTTGTCGTTTTTATAATAAAGTATTTTATAAAATTTTATACAAACATATAATATAAATAAGCAAGAAGATAGTAAGTTGAAAGATGGTTTATTGGAATGTACGTTCTGATGTAAAAAAATATATGGTCGAAGATGATCCTAGATAACTCGGGTCGGTCCATAGACCAAGGCAAGCTAGGCGAGTGCCCCGGGTTCCCAAATGCCAAAGGGCCCCCTGTTTTCTCTTTTTATGTTGGATTATATTGCGAGAACCCACTGTTTTTAAGCTGAATTTATTGGACAATAGTCCTTATCATATGCCAAAAAGGATTCGGAAGCGAGATTACGATTACCTAGCGTGTTGTGAGTTATTTATTTCCTATTTTCAAGGCTCATAAAAACCATCAATAATAATCGATTTCAATCGAAACTCCAAAATCCATCACATCCACTTCTCCAAACGATTTCTTATTGATCCCTTCTTATTTGTGATTTCTTGAGTCTAAAATCGCATTGCTTTACTAGATGAGAGCCATTAACATTTATTTTTTTTAATATGAACTTGTAACATCCCAAAAATATTAAGTAAAAATTCTGTTTAAAATCAACCAAACCATCAAGTATGTCACCGTAGAAAAACCATTATCAAATTACAATCCCATATTATAAATTGTCAAACACAGATGGATGCGATGCGATCATGTCGGGCCATTCCCTTTAGAACCGGAAGTACTTGAACAACATTTAAATATAATTCTTAAGCACAAAGCTTAGGGAGTTCCCCCAAATACCACATACCATACATACACATCATCCATACATATCATACTAAATCATGTAACGAGTTTATTTCACCCCTGAGTCCCTTTCGACTCGGTGAGTCTCTTCCAAATCTCTAAGTCCCTTCGGATCCTTTGTTATCTTTCAACCGGTATGGGTCTTTTCACCCCTATAGCTAAGCATACATTTATACTAGCAAGAGTAAAAAAGAAAACAAGCACCTACATGCATATCAGTAAGTCTCATAAAGACCACAACTATCCTACTACATAATCCAGTCGGGCGGCGTTGGTGCCTTCGACCCACAAGTATAATGAGGAGACCACCTATACAACCATACAAAGTACACCCTTAGATTTCCTTCCAAGACTACGGGTTTGACCAAAAGTCAATGCAAGTCAAAGTCAAAGTCAATTGTCAAAGTTTACTCTCCACTTTGTGGTCATCCTTAGCCACATCGTGGCCCTCAAACGACAAAATAGACGCATTTTACCCAGTCACCACGCTGTGGCAACATAGGCCACGATGTGGGCACTAGGTTCAAAGCATCTTAATGGGTTAAGTCGAATCCTCCAATTCCAAAGGTTCTAAAGACCAGATTTGATCATTTTTGTTGTCTAAATGAATAAAGTTTCCAACTTTATCACTTGAGACTCACCAAGAGGTATAGATCATAAGTCTTAGGTTCATGAGGCACAACCATGACATGGGCTTAACTAAGAATCACTTAATCCCTTAAGTCTCAACTCCGTTTGGTCCAGAAGAGCTTATAACACCAAAACCAACTTAAAGTTTTGACTCAAATTAGGTCAAAATGGGGTTTATGACCAAAATCTTATACATGGCTAAATCAACGTACCAAACTTTAAATCTAAACAATGAACTACTCCAAATGATCCAAAGATTCATAAAGTTGTAACCTTTATGAAATCTCACCATCCCAGCTAACAAGATCAAGAAGAAAATGGGACAAATTCAAGACCTAGCAACCTATAATCAAAACAGTGGAGCCTTGAACACTTACAAGGGTCCAAAATCGAGTTAGGAAGGGAGATGGGGACTTTCTTGCTGATCCTTGGCTTAATCATTCATGCTTCTTCCTTGAAAATCTCTCAAAAGCACTAAAGAAAGCTTCAACAATAGATGAAAAGGAATTAAGGTTTCATCTGGGTTAAAGAGTGTGGTAGATGAAGGTTTTTGATGATCAGATACACTTCAAGTATAAGAAACAAGAACAAAATTACTAAAAAAATATACAACATAAAAAGTAAAGAACACAAGGAATTCACCAAATTGTCTTTCACCAAGAAAGACGTTTGTTTTCACCAAGAAAACGGGTTGTCACAAAAACGTTTACAAGACGTTCTACGAGACACACATTAGGGTTTCACCCTATTATAGAATATATATATACTAATATATACAAGTATATCCCTTGATTCAAGGGATTATATATATTCTAACATAAGAACCGATCTTCATAACATATCATATTTGCTATGTACTCTATTCTTATTTGTATCATCACCTAATATACAAAAGATTACATAAGATAATATGGCTACACACTAACACTGATACACTTGCTATGCTAATGCTGATCTAAACGCTGGCGTTGGTATTTAGCATATAAAGTGCTTGACTCATCAGGTCATAAGGTGTGACCTCACAATCTCCCCCAATCTGATGATGTCAAAACTAATCTTCTTCTTCAGATTCATCTGAACCACTGTATAACTTATCATCTTCTTTTAAGATCTCAGGCTTAACCCATACGAATTCATTAATTTTAAGTTCCTTCAATCTTTTACTAAGCTCCAGGGAGATCAGCATACAATATCCTCTTTCCATTTCAAAATGACTGAGTCCTTCCATTCAGCGGGAACAACAGGTAGATCATAAGTACGTTGAAAGCAAATTTGATTTTGACTATCAAGATAGAAAATGCCATGCTCCGATTGTCGAATGAACACGTACTAAATTGGTTCAACACCCGCTGTAATTTCATTGTTGATGTAGCGAGTTCCATATGGAAGGAGAAATTTAGTATTCTTGGACTGTCTAGGAGTGCCTGTTCTCCCTGAGGTGAATGGTCTAGAAGGAGTAGCTGGTGGCACAAGATTCAACTTCCTGACTTTATTGAGTAGCTGATGAATTGCTAACTTCACTTCTTGAGCATGAACACCTTTATGTTTGTCGATAAGTTCATGAATTTGTATTCACTCTCTATATCCAAATTTGACTAGCTCACAAGCGAATACAACCTTAATATATTCATTCTCAATCTTCCTTCTAACCAAGTGCAGCTTTAGGGACTCAATCTTTTTTTGGTGCATCTAACCCTGATGATTGCATCAACGTCTATAACAACAATTTATTTTTGATAATCAGTTTCAACCCTTCCAACTTCAAACATATCAGGCTGAGATGGATTTGATGCGATAACCACCATTTGCATTTGCTGATCAAAAGTCTCTTGATTATTCTCCCCTTTTTTGGCAGCATCATATTGGGGAGGAGAGTTTGGAGTTGGTAAAGGAGTACGACGAGGAGGATGAGATGGTGATAATGGGCGTGGAGGTGGAAGAGGATTATCATTTGGAGAGTTTGGTGGGGTGTCACTAATAATCATGTCATCATCATCACCACCCAAAGCCATAAATCTCTTTATATCAACCACATCCTGTTCAACCTTAGACAATCTTTCTCCCCGAGATTGAGTTATTTTCACTTGTAAAGAAAGTTGGGAGATCATAGCTTTTTCAAAATTAGAGCTTGATTCCCCCTGATAAACAATAGCAGTCTGAATAGGTGTTGGCATAGGAGGAACATTCTCAGCTTGAGGTGAAGTTGATCAATGGCTCAGCAGTTACCACTAGAGGAGGAGTTGATCCAAGTTGCACAACATCATCAGTAGACGGATTGGATGAAGAAGTAGATGAAAACAAATATGCTTGTTTACTCTTGGAGGAGATTTCATTCCCTGAGCAAAATCATCTTCTTCGTCACTAGAGTCTTCTTCTTCATCAGCTTGGTTAGCGAAATTTTCATATAACAACAGTTATCACGCTAACATTGATCAACCTCCGTTTGAGATGCTCTACGGGAGGAAATGAAGGACCCCGATTTGTTGGGGCGAGGTGGATCAACGGGTTATGGGGAGTACTGAGATTGTACTCAAGACCACTAAACTGATTCAGTAGGTTCGGAGCAGGCTTCTGGACAAACTAGAGTCGGCAGAAGAGTTATGCCAATAGGCGCCAATCAGACGTAGAGTTTATGGTGGGAGATATGGTTTTGTTGAAGGTGTCACCTTGGAAAGGTGTTATCCGGTTTAGAAAGCAGGACAAGTTGGGCCCCAGGTATATTGGTCCGTTTAGGGTTTTGGCTCGGGTGGGCCAAGTTGTGTATCGTTTAGATCTTCCAGCCAATCTCAGTCAGATTCATAGCACATTCCACACCTCTCGCTACGGAAGTGTTTAGTGGATGATTCTACGGTGGTACCATTGGAGGATATTCAAGTGGATGACCGCCTGAATTATATTGAGAATCACGTGGCGATTATGGATTGGAAGACGAAAACCTTAAGGAACAAGGTTGTCAAGCTAATGAAGGTGCAGTGGCAGCACCACAAGGGATCAAAGTGGACTTCGGAGCCCAACAATGAGATGAGAGAGTATTATCCGGAATTATTTGGGGTAATGGACTTCGAGGAAAAAATCTGATTCATGAGGGAGAATTGTAACACGTGAATCATGGTAAGTTTCTTCTTGGCCCTTATTGTTGCTTTATTTCATTTTTGTCCTTGAGTTGTACGCGGGGTGTACCACATGGTACACTTAGCGTACAAGTTGTAAAACGAGTACACAGGGCGTACCACATGGTACGCTTAGCGTACTTAAGTGAGGCGAGATTGGGACTCCAGGCACGTATGCGGGGCAGACATCTTTGTACACGGGGCGTACATGCGAGATGATGAAACCCTAATTTATGGTGTTGAACCCTATATAAAGGCATTAAGTCGTTATGGCTGGCCTCCTTACCAGCCTCCATTTCCATAAAACCCTAAATTCGATCCCTAAGTCTCTTGGTGGTGTTCTTGAGCTAATAGAAGTTCTGGGTGCTCATTTTTGGTCTTTGTGAAGGAGTGATGAATCTTGACCTTGTCTTGCTTGGTGGAAAGGCCTTGGATAAAGAATCATCTCCTCTTGTGCAAGCTTTCTAAGGTATCAAGTTTTAACCTTGACTTGTAGATGTCTAGATCTCTTCATTTTGTGCTTTGTTATGCTTTTGGTCCCTTTTTGGGTTGATATGAGAGTGAAATCGTTTTAAAGGCTTGTTATTCCAGATATAAGTTTGTTTTGGACTTCTTAAGCATAAAGGTGCAAGCTTTATGAGTTAATTTGTCACATGCATGCATTAAGCCATTTATTAAGTCCCTTTTTTGCTTAAGAGCTTCATTTATACATGCATGAATGTAAAGTTGGCAAGTTTACGTGGTTTGCTACCTTAAGGAATTCAAATCTATGTTTTGGGGCTATGTCTTAAAGGATTAAGGACTGAAATGAAGTTTTGGCCGAATGGTGAGTATGTTGGGCGTACAAGTAGGTACGCTTAGCGTACAAGCCCTCAAGCGAGTATGTTGCACGTACGTGTTGAGTATGCTCCGCATACTCAGTAACGTGGGCTTCGTATAGTTGGGCTTCGGATTTGGGCATTTCTTTGGGCTTAGTGGCTTGTGGCCTTGTTGGGCCACCTGAAAATAAGAGTTTGGAGTAGGGAAAATTAGTGGCCCTTAAGGTATGGCCCATATAGGGAGTTCGGTGCAATTTTGAAAATTGGGCCATAATTGGGCCTTAGTCTTGGACCAAGCTAGGTTAGGGGTAAAATGGTCTTTTTACCAAAAGTATGGATTTATGGTTATGGTTTGGAACCCAAATGTTGATTGGGTGTTATGTTGGTATTGTTTAGCTCGGGTTAAAGGCATCAATGTCGACCCATGATTTGTTCTGTTAGATTAATCGTTATTTGTGTAACACTAGTATGTGTATGTGCTTGTGTGTTACTGGGTGTGGTCTGATGATTATCATATATGCTATTATATGTTATTAGATATGAACTATGGGCGGGGACCGTTATGCGAGCTAGGTCAGGGCCCGTTATACTCATTGGGCGGGACCCGTTATGCGAGTTAGGGTGGGGCCCGTTATACTCTTTGGACGGGGTCTGTTATGTGTTTTATGTTTGGTAGGTGGTATTGTGGGGAAGTCACTAAGCTTTGTGCTTAATAATTTCAATTTACGTTTCAGGTACTTCCGGTTCCAAGAGGAAGAGCTCGGGATGACTGCATCGTACACACCATATGAATTCTGCTTTATAGATATTACTCTAATTGATATGATGTTTGATACACTTATTTTCATTTGGTTTGTAAGGATAATGTTTTGGAATACTATTTTATTAAATTAAAAATGAAATTTTTGGATCATATTTTTAGGACGTTACAAATTGTTTTGGGGGAAGATACATACTTAAGTATTGTGAAATAAGTTGATGGCCAAAAGATTTATATTTTACATGCATGCAAAGTTCATGATACATACTACAACTAGTAATAGTTATATATGTTACAAATAAATATTTTGACCACTAAAGTTTGTTAAAAATATTGTAATTAGTATTTGATAAACAAAAGAGTTTTTAGAAACTATTAGACAGCTTTATAGGTACTTGCGAAAATAAAATGTTGGAAAAGAATAAGTTAATGAAAGTAATGTTATACGATTTGTAGGGATGAATAAAAATATCGTTAAAAACTTATGTCGTAATTTTGATTACCAATATCTTGTCAATATCATTGACACGATATGTATAATCACATGACTTGGATATATTAGGTTAGTAAGCTTAGTTCTCATACACGCTTAATATGAAAGATTTGAATTAAATTATAAAATATAAATATACAAATAAACTATAAACTCGTATCTAGAGTATGAAAATAACCCACAAGTATATATATATATATATATATATATATATATATATATATATATATATATATATATATATATATATATATATATATATTATAGTATAATACGAAATTTCATCGATAAATAATGTGTATGTATTTTTTAGACTAAGTTTACTTATGAACAAAAACAATATAATTTCAACAATAAGTAAAAGTTAAAAATACAATAATGATGGGTTAAGGTGACAAACGGTCAACTGACGCAATACCAACATATGAGTTATTCGACTACGCGAACGGAACGCCCTCCCTATTGGTTTATGTAAGAAACTACTCAAGTTATTATCGCAACATTATTCAAACGCTAAGTTAAATTCATTATTTAACAAATTTCACTAAGCCTTAAAAATATTAATAACCTAAGATTCACATTAGTGACCCTAGTAAGTGACGGATTTGTGGGCCGATGAATTGTTGTCATGGAATTTATGGATTTGTATCTTGTGTGTGTTTGTGTGAGGATTTTATGAAATGGGTGAAAGATGGAGTTTTGTAATGGGGTGTTTTTCTTTCATTAGGAACTAAATCCTAGAATCGAAGCCTACCACTATAATTGTTAATCCATGAGGGGTCTTACATTGTAGGTCTATGTACACCGCATAGATTTATAATAAAGAATTTTGGTGTAGATCTATTTCTTATTGAAAGATTTATACGAACCGCTATTTTTCGTCTATGGTTGCTAGCTACAACTTCGTCTGACGAGGCAACAGTTGTCAAGTGTTTCTTTCTTTGTTACTATACGGCAATTTGAAACGTTAGTAATGATCCCGATTCCTCCTTTTTGTTGTGCATGTGTTGATTTAGGAACGTCTATAGTGTCGGTTATAGGCTAATTGTTAGAATGAAGATTTGTATTCTAGAGAAGTATAGGTCTAGGGTAAGTTAATCCTCCCAAAATTTAGGTCGAATGTTTAAAATTGTTCGTGTCGATAACCACATCTCGCTATGGCATAATTATCCGTAATCGTATATGTTTTAGCAATACAGCGGTCACGAGAATATCAAATACTTGTTAAAATTACACGATTTATAAGATTATGCATTATTAATTACCAGTTGTCGAAAAAAATCATTTTTGAATTACTAAAATGATAGGAGTCAAAATAAAACCTATAAAATTCACCAATATTATTGTTGACGTATTTTTATAATGTATGTATCTCTAGGTGTTCAAAGTGACCAGAAGAACTCTCACCAAAAATGAGAATGAATGACTGACTTTGGAAATAAATAGTCGGCTCTTTTGTAGCCTTCGCTTCTGTTATTATCTTACAAAAAGTTGTATTCCGCGTTTATCGCTTCTGAATTTACTATACAATGTATTTCGTCGCATTCAAATTCTAGAATAATGTAGTGTTCTGTAAATCTTGGTATTATTTCAATATATGTTGTTGACTGTGATGTTTCCGTCGTTGGTAGGGGTGTGACATATCGGTTGTAAAATATTATTAATTAAATCAATTCGATTACAATATCTTTTGACAGATATTTGAGGATTAATATTAAGATAGTATATCTACCTTCAAATATCACCTTTGGTTTACTGACATCTTACACATTTATCACATAATTATTTTAATCTCACAACAGACAAACCTAATTAGTATCAGCTTTATCATAACTTTAAGTTAAATAAACCGAGTTTATAGGTATATGTGAATATATCAAAAAATAAAATCAATCATATAGTTAATGGATAATTTGATTGAATTGAACTTTAGAACATCTGGTTATGTGAGACAAGTACAACATAATGATGATCATAATCTGGGTCCCAAGTGACAATATTCCAAAATCAAATACTAGTTAGCCTTTGAATTAGAAACGATAAACCATAAGCTAAAGTCGTTAGTCAACTTTCTCTAACATGCCAACAACTCACTCCCCAAGTCCCCGTAGATCAAAAAGTAATTTTTGTAATTATGACACAATGATCCTTTTTTAAAAGCAAATCCTCTTCACTTATTTTAAAGTTTTCAACACCATCATAAGATAGTTAAATAAAAATATTTCATTCTTTTTACTACAACTACATATATGCAAAACAAATTGAAAATATGTTATATATATATATATATATATATATATATATATATATATATATATATATATATATATATATATATATATATATATATATATATATATATATATATATATATATATATATGTTCATTTGATATCATGCTAATTTTGTGAGATACTGAAACGCAATCTAAAAAAAATTTAAAAATGCAAAACAAAAAGAAAATCTGAAATTTTTTTTTTTTAATTATTAATTTCATCATTTTCTTTACCTAAAAAAGATAATAAAAAAGTTACCGTTTTTTTTAAAATACATGAAATATTCTAATAAAATATTATACTTTAAATTTTCCAATGTGATTTTTAGAATGTTAAAATATTCTACTATTCTAGTAGATTTGTCAGATATGTAAATATTCTAATATTTTACGAGAATATTTTAATATTCTACTAGAATATTTCACAGATAATTCAAAAAAACGATAATTTTTTTTTTTGGATCAAAAAAGTGATCAAAATAATATTTTAAAAAAATTCAAAAATTTTCAATTATTTTGCATTTTAAAAATGTTTTTTTATCTATAAAATGAGTAGCTAGGAGTGCGTCTCTCCGTCTCACAAAATATAGTGGTCTCACATTAACTTAACCCTATATATATATATATATATATATATATATATATATATATATATATATATATATATATATATATATATATTATACTTCTTATTGTTGGGTTTTAGCCATAAGAACTTTCCTATGTGCGCATGCAAAACCCTATTGCTTGGATCTAGACTTTCTATCCTAACATGCTTTTGAATCCAAGACTTCTAATGGCTAATTAGGTTAAACAATAACATTAAAACAGATCTAGAATCATACCTTTGAGTTCCTTGTTGATCTTCTTGTCTTGGAGCTTCTAGAGTCACAATTGTCACTCCTCTAATGGCTTACAAACACCAATAGCAAGCAAGATGATTTAGGAGAGAGGAGAGGGGATGGAATTCGACCAGAGGTTCCTTGCTTTAGGTTCTGAAAGGTTGTACCCGAATTCCACACTCCAAAGGCCTATTTATACCTTTAGACTCCTTAAGGGTTTCACCCTAAACCCTAATTGGATAATCTTCACTTAAGGCTATCCAAATCCATTCATAGATATCCTTATGGACTATTTTGAGCTATCCTAAAGCTCTTAGAAACCGTCCAAAGTCCATCCTAATGGATTTATAGTCCAAAGTCTAACTATCAAACAATTGACAGTTTATACCCTCTTATTTAATTAATCTCTTTAAGTCACCAAATTAATACCAATTAATTTATGACTTATATTAATCAAATAGCTAAATATTATTCCTTATAACATTTACTCTCTCTTAACAAATCATCCTTCAAGTTGCTATGGTGAAGGCAACCCAAAAGGACCATGCACCACCGAATATAGTTATAGCCTTAGACACTATTCCAACAGTCTCCCACTTGGATAAGTCTAGTAACTATACAAGTATAATACGGTTTGCAATCGTAGCTCTCAAAGACGCTGTCAACTCTGATCTAATCAATCTTGTCCTTTAGATAAGGGATCGTACAGTCCTCTGTTAGATATCATGCTGACAATCCTATGGAATGGTTAGTCTAGCATTTAGATTTCTCGATCTTCGATTTATTTGACATAGAACTTAATCGAACACATCAATTCAGTTCTGACCGGGCCCAGCACATAAGTCAAATCAAATCATCGAGTGGCCAAGATATCTCTTCTACCCTCTTAGGATAAAATTTACAGATAAACTTCGACTTATATGCATTTACTTATTCATTAACCAACTATACACAACAATGCGTTTTATAACATCAAGTTACTGATGCGTTTTCGCATTATCAATGCACAATCAATTAACAAATAATAAACCATATATCTAGGTTTTAAGACCATATGATATTATCGTCTTGCGATCACCTTTTATATCGTATTCCATAAGGTGATTCCAGCAAGCGCGGGTTTATTCCAATGCTCAAAACCAGTTCGTAAGCACTCATGAACGTTGCAGCAACTCTTGCTATGTCTAACACCATTTAGACACTCTACACACCAATTCACGACAATCTTCATTCATATCTACTCCCAACATATGAACGATTGTGGACCATTTAAATAATTCGATTATTCCTAATAAACTCAATTATTCTGGAAGTCAAAACATGCAAAGTGAAACAATAGTTAAACAACTAACATGTGATAGTAATAAAACTTCTTTATTTAATCATCAAATGTTAATTACATTTATCTATTATACGTTTCTAATACAATCTAATCTATGCTAATATCATCCTTCAGCCCAATACTCCTAGCATGCTGTAAGTGCTTAACCCTACTCAGTCCCTTCGTAAGCGGATCTGCTGGGTTATCTTCTGATGATATCCTCTTCACTACGAGTTGTCCTTCTTCTACACGATGTCTAATGAAGTGATATTTTCTGTCGATATGTCGAGATCTACCATGATCCCTCGGTTCCTTGGTCAAGGCAACCGCACCTTCGTTATCACAGAAAATCTCCATGGGCTCCTTTATGGCCGGTACAACTCCAAGATCACCGATGAAGTTCTTCAGCCATATTGCCTCCTTCGACGCTTCGCTTGCTGCGATGTACTCTGATTCGCACGTTGAATCAGCTACGGTTTCCTGCTTGGAACTTTTCCATGTCACTGCTCCTCCATTTAGGGTAAAGACCCAGCCCGACTGCGAACGATAGTTGTCCCTGTCGGTTTGAAAGCTGGCGTCACTATACCCTCGCACCTTCAAGTCATCACTCCCTCCAAGGACTAAGAACCATTCTTTCGTTCTCCGAAGGTACTTAAGGATGTTCTTCACCGCAATCCAATGTGCTTTGCCAGGATTCCCTTGATATCTGCTAACCATGCTCAAAGCGAAGGCTACATCAGGGCGAGTACAAGTCATAGCGTACATGATTGAGCCAACTGCGGAAGCGTATGGTACTCGGCTCATTTCTGCTATCTCGGCTTCGGTACTCGGACTTTGAGTCTTACTCAACTTGGCATTTCCTTGTATCGGTAGTTCTCCCTTCTTTGAGTTTTCCATACTAAAACGTTTTAGTACCTTCTCCAAGTAAGTATTCTGACTAAGTCCAATTAGTCTCTTACTTCTATCTCTTACTATCCTTATTCCCAAAATGTAAGAAGCCTCTCCGAGGTCCTTCATAGCGAAGCACTTCCCGAGCCAGGACTTAACCTCCTGCAGAGTCGGGATGTCGTTTCCTATGAGTAATATGTCATCGACATATAGAACGAGGAAGCTTACTACACTCCCACTGGCTTTGACACATACACAAGATTCGTCTTCGCTTCGTACAAATCCAAACTCTTTGACTTTCTCATCGAAGCAAAGATTCCATCTGCGAGACGCTTGCTTAAGTCCATAAATGGACTTCTCAAGCTTACACACTCTATTCGGATGCTTCGGATCCACAAACCCCTCTGGCTGAGCCATGTAAACATCCTCAGCCAACTTTCCGTTAAGGAAAGCGGTCTTGACATCCATTTGCCAAATCTCATAATCATGAAATGCGGCAATTGCTAGCATCACTCTAATAGATTTAATCTTTGCAACTGGCGAGAAGGTCTCATCATAGTCAACTCCAGGAGTTTGAGTAAAGCCCTTCGCAACCAATCGCGCTTTGTATGTGTGTACGTTCCCATCCACGTCGGTCTTCTTCTTGAAGATCCACTTGCACCCTACGGTCTTACGTTCGGGCACGTAATCAACCAAATTCCAAACTTGGTTATCGTACATGGATTGGATCTCGCTATCCATCGCCTCTTTCCATTTCGCAGACTCCGGTCCTGCCATGGCTTCCTTATAGCTATTAGGTTCATCAAGATTTACTAGTGTACCATCACTAATATACGTGTCCCCTTCGGTAGTAATATGAAAACCATAAAACTGGGGTTGAACTCTAAATCTATCGGAACGTCTAAGAGGTAAGGATTCGTCAATCGGTTCAACCGGAGTTTCCTCCTCGGGTTGAACGCCAGCAGTAGAGGTTCCTTCATCTATCGATCCTTGAATCTCTTCAAGTTCGATTTGCCTCCCACTGTCTCCTTGGGTTATGAGTTCTCGCTCTCGGAAAACTCCTCTCCTCGCAACAAAGATAACATTATCTTTCGGTCTATAGAAGAGATATCCAAAGGAAGTTTGCGGGTAGCCGATGAAAATACATCGCTCACTTCGAGGTTCAAGCTTGTCGTGAGTATCTCGTCTTACGAAAGCCTCGCAACCCCAAACCTTGATATGTGCCAACGAGGGAACTTTCCCCGTCCACATCTCGTGAGGTGTTTTAGCAACCTTCTTGGTAGGGACTCGGTTAAGGATATGGGCGGCAGTCTCTAAGGCGTACCCCCAAAAGAAGATAGGTAGTGAAGCACGACTCATCATAGAGCGAACCATATCCAATAAGGTTCGATTACGCCTTTCTGCCACACCATTCAATTGCGGTGTCCTAGGAGGCGTCAATTGCGAAACTATTCCACACTCCTTAAGATAATCGTGGAATTCAAGACTTAGGTACTCTCCTCCTCGATCGGATCGAAGCATCTTGATTTTCCTGCCCAATTGATTCTCCACTTCATTCTTGAACTCTTTGAACTTTTCAAAGGTTTCTGACTTTTGCTTGATTAAATAGATATACCCATATCTACTATAATCATCGGTAAAGGTCACATAGAAGCGGTTCCCATCCTTCGTGGTTGATCTAAAAGGTCCACATACATCGGTATGTATTAGGTCTAATAGTCCCTCACCCCTTTCACAAGTACTCGCGAAGGGTGACTTAGTCATCTTTCCAAGTAAACAAGATTCGCATGTGTCATCTTCCCTAAGGTCGAATGACTCCAACACTCCATCCTTTTGGACTTGGGCTATGCGTTTCTTGTTGACATGTCCAAGACGACAATGCCACAAGGATGCTTTATCCATACTAGTGGAAGAATCAATATTCAAAACATCATTTCCTAAGTTATCAACAATCATAACAGTTTCATATATTCCATTACATGGTATAGCTTCAAAATAGAAGACACCATTTAGATAAGCCAAAATAGAACCATTCTCATTATTAAAAGAAAATCTAAAACCTTGTCTATATAAACCATGAAATGAAATGATGTTTCTAGCCATTTCTGGCGAATAGCAACAATTGTTCAAATCTAAAACTAAACTATTCTTAAGCACCAAAGAATACACTCCAATCTTGGTTACAGGCGACGATCTTCTGTTCCCCATGATTAGATTGATCCTTCCTTGCTCCACATCCCTACTTCCTTTTAGTCCCTGCACATTAGAACAAATGTGATAACCACAACCGGTGTCAAGAACCCAAGAAATAGCATGATTAGAATCGTTAGATTTTATTGCATATATACCTGCGAAAGATGGCTTGATCTTTCCTTCCTTGATGGCTTGCAGGTAGTCCGGGCAGCTTCGCTTCCAATGTCCTATCTTGTGGCAGTGGTGGCACTCTGCCTCCTTCGGGTTAGAGCAGGGCTTAGAGGGATCAACTTTTGTCCCACTAGAAGAGGAACCATCTCGGGCTTTCACCTTTCGATAGTTATTTGAAGAAGCTTTCCTCTTCTTTCCCTTCCCTTGACCAATTGCCAAGACAGGAGCAGCAGACGGATTGGGAGTTGGTGCAACAGACTTGTCCTTGAAATTGCTCTCAGCAACCCTCAAGAGACCTTGGAGCTTACTTAGAGTGACCTCCTCTTTGTTCATGTGGTAGGTCATCCTAAATTGATTATACATCGGAGGCAAAGAGTGAAGCACCATGTCGATCGCCAAGTCTTCGCCGAAGTCAACATTTAACTTGCGAAGGCGGTCGACATACCTTTGCATCTTTTGCAAGTGCACGGTAAGAGATTCTCCATGACCCATCTTAGCGGAAATCATGTTGGTGAAGATCTTGTAACGCTCTTGTCTCGCGTTTTGGTGGTACCTCTCCAACAAGTCTTGATGCATCTTGTATGGATACATGTCCTCGTAGGACTTTTGGAATTCGGAGTTCATGGTGGCGATCATGATGCAATGTACTTTCGTCGCATCTCGCTCATGGGTTTCAAAGGCGGTGATTTCAGCGGGAGTAGCAATTTCGGGGTTGATTTTCTCGAGCTTCTCGTCGAGGACATACTCTTTATCCTCATAGCGAGCAATGGTGCGAATGTATCTTATCCATTCGCCAAAGTTCGTTCCATCGAAGGTGACCTTTTGGCAAAGGCTCATCAACGTGAAAGAACTAGCAGCAGCGTTGTTTGCGTTTGACATCTATAGAAAGGACAAAGATAGATTAGAACAAGAATCCCTAATTATCACCCAATAAGAAAATTAGGGCTAGGATCCAACAATAACATTTACACACTAGAAAAGGGATGCCGTAATCCAACATGCAAATAAATTGAAGGTAAGTGAATGACGATTCACTAATTCTCCATCACAAAACTTAAACTTTTAGTCCTAAGTGTTTTTGAGAATTCCTAGGTTCGGATGAGATTCATTGAACTATTCAATGGCATGTTTAAATCTCGATATGCCCCTCTTGTTTGTGACTGGGATGCCGAGGATCACAAAGCGGGTGTGAATTACCATGCAAATTTACATGGTGCCTTCATTGTTACGATCACCTATTCGATGTGCCGGTAAACCACACACGCTCCATCGAACTATGATAAACAATGAATCACCCTTCGCCACCTTCGCTTAGAACCAATTAGTGTGCCGGTAAACGACACACGCTCCACTAACATCTTAGCAAGGTGCAAAGTGTAATTTCATGGAATTGCATCAATTCACTTTTCCTAAAGTAACTAAGATTGGGAAATTTGAAAAAGATTTAGTTACTTCGTATTTCTTATTAGACTTTTAATGAGAGGATGAGGTTGCCCTATCCTACCCGTTCGGCTAACGACCCTCCACCAATCAAGCAAGCGGTGGGTGTGAGTGTACACCCATTAAGCGCCATTTTATAGGCCGCAACCTTATACCCACCTTATAGATTGGCTTCGTGAATGAGGCCTACTAGCGGTAAGACTAGCATTTAGTTATACATATATATATTATTCTAATAATATCATATAAGTATAGGGTTGCATTTTAAACTTTTCAAAATCTAGGGTTTGAAATTTAAGTTGTCTAAATTAAAGCTTTTAATCACAAATATAAATTTCAAAACTATAGGGTAGGTTTTAAACATTTAAAAACATGGAGGATCAAATAACAAATAATTCCAATTAACAATTTAATATTCCAATTATCTTTATTTGATTTATCTTGATTTCTTTGAAGATAATTACCAAAAAACAATTAATTATTATCATATAAAGAAACTAAATATTTAATTAGTTGATAATTACCTTTAACTAGATCAAGATAACACTTATATTTATCAAGAAATCGGATTCATATTGATCTAATTAGTTTATGGAAAGTTTGGATAAGATAAACACAAAGAAATCCCGAATCTGGCCCTTCCTGACGCTTGGACTCGCCGAGTGCACAAGGGGACTCGACGAGTCAGGCCTACTCGACGAGTCCACCTTGGAACTCGACGAGTCAGTGACTCAAAACCCAAAAAATCGAATTTTGCAGGTTTGTTTCAGTTATTCAAGCAACAATTTGTAGAAAACCAATCTAGGCTCTGATACCACTGTTGGGTTTTAGCCATAAGAACTTTCCTATGTGCGCATGCAAAACCCTATTGCTTGGATCTAGGCTTTCTATCCTAACATGCTTTTGAATCCAAGACTTCTAATGGCTAATTAGGTTAAACAATAACATTAAAACAGATCTAGAATCATACCTTTGAGTTCCTTGTTGATCTTCTTGTCTTGGAGCTTCTAGAGTCACAATTGCCACTCCTCTAATGGCTTACAAACACCAATAGCAAGCAAGATGATTTAGGAGAGAGGAGAGGGGATGGAATTCGACCAGAGGTTCCTTGCTTTAGGTTCTGAAAGGTTGTACCCGAATTCCACACTCCAAAGGCCTATTTATACCTTTAGACTCCTTAAGGGTTTCACCCTAAACCCTAATTGGATAATCTTCACTTAAGGCTATCCAAATCCATTCATAGATATCCTTATGGACTATTTTGAGCTATCCTAAAGCTCTTAGAAACCGTCCAAAGTCCATCCTAATGGATTTATAGTCCAAAGTCTAACTATCAAACAATTGACAGTTTATACCCTCTTATTTAATTAATCTCTTTAAGTCACCAAATTAATACCAATTAATTTATGACTTATATTAATCAAATAGCTAAATATTATTCCTTATAACATTTACTCTCTCTTAACAAATCATCCTTCAAGTTGCTATGGTGAAGGCAACCCAAAAGGACCATGCACCACCAAATATAGTTATAGCCTTAGACACTATTCCAACACTTATAACATCATGAAAGGTGATTTTTTATTTTTTTATTTTGCTTGTTTTTGTTTTGAATAAAAGTTTCCAAATATACAAATAAATATTTCTTTCTTTTTTATTTTATGTTTTCATACATTTAATTTTTTGACATTTGGAATATATATATATATATATATATATATATATATATATATATATATATATATATATATAATAAATGAAGCCATTCTAAATCATGTGGTTAGAAATATTTTGTTCTCTCAAACCGTATTTATTTCAAACATAAATGACTTTTTATATTCCGTAATTAATATTATTCATATTATTTATAAATTTTCAATAATGTTTTGCATACTCTCATTATATATGTAGCTAAATTAGTACACTTTTCTTACAAAAAGTCTTCATGTGGTTGAAGTTCTTGTGATTCAAAAAGCTTTTACATAGTTTAAGTGTTTATGATTCAAATTTTGTAAGAAATTAGGGTTTGTAGTGGAGATCTGGATACCAACTTGGATCGTATGAACACTTTCTGAACTGATATTTCTACTGTGTGCCTGGGTTACAAAAAATTGAGCCTAGGATAATCCAAGAGGACACTTACGATTCTAGGCACAAAAATCATAAGCCAAATTGCTAGAAAGATTCTATGAGTGTTTGAAGAAAAACGAGAGCTAATTTTCGTGTGTACCTTCTCAAAAGGAAGAGTCATTTATATAATAAATTAAATTAGGGTTTCATTAGGGGTGGGCCGTCATGAGTTGCTTTTGAAGCAAGGCTGGGTAATCCGAATTTTAATGAGGATTTAGAGTTTCCAAAATTAATGAGTTTTGTTAGTTTTACCATAATCACCCTCAAGAATTTGAATTTCCCACTATGTTCGCATATGTAAAATTTGAAGAGTTTTTAGGGTACTACCCCTCGACCCCGCTCCCTGACCTGGTAGCAGGACCCCGGCCAGGGGCTCTACCCCTTGGACCCCGCTAGGGGCGCTACCCGCGGACCCCCGACTTGTCGTCGAAACGACTTCTAATTTGATCTTATACATGCGTGCACTCCGCACAAACCCGTATATATATACATATATATATATATATATATATATATATATATATATATATATATATATATATATATTAGACTATAAATTATGAAACGCATTAGCTCATATGTTAGTTCCAGTCACATAAAATGACATGGTGACACTAAAATCACCAAAAATCCTCCCCCATTTTACTGTAACCCTTAAACAAACATAACCTTATCAAACAAACCAAACTAGTACATAATGAAAATATTGAAATGATTAAATTTCCACTTAATATCATACATTTTCAAATACTCAAGACTCAGGGTGTTCTAAGAATTGAACCTGTTAAGCCATTTGAATAACATAAAGTAAAATACATAATAGTTAATTGAATTTCTAGCAAAATACAACTTGACACTAGTATAAAGCCTTGTGACCCAATCCTCTCATGAACGTATCAAGGTCAAGTCCACAACCTCTTGAAATGTGGCTACACTTTAAAATCACTTAGGTAACTCTTTTCCATGTATCTCCACATACATTTATCAAAGGAATTATTAAGAAGTTAATCTTCAACCTGGCTAACTTGCAGAACAAAACACATACCTGGGATGAATACTTCATGTGTTCCAATTTATAAATATGAGCTTTCCACATTTAAATCAACTTCTAACATTATAAAAGGATGGAATTGAGTGTCTCAAAATTACAAAATTAAATGGATTTTAATCCCATCTCGATTACAGACTTGTGCACTAAGGCTCTTTTCAGACCTTTAGTCCAGTGATCTGCCAAAATTTGTTGCGATTTCACAAGCACAACAGAAATCACACCATTCTTGATTAGTTCTCTAATCATAGTATGTATAACACCTAGGTGTCTAGACTTTCCACTATAAACCTAGTTATATGCCTTAGACAAAGCGGTTGCACTATCATAAATGATAGAAATAGGTGTTGTCGGTCTAGACCACAAAAGGAATCTCATAGAATAAATTCTATAACTATTGTGCTTCTTTACTAGCAGCTGCTAACGCAACATCCTCAGGTTTCATTGTCGAGTTTGTAATTCAATATTTCTTCTTGGAAGCCCAATAAATGAAACCTCCCCAAGCAAGAATACCCAACCAGATGTTGAGGAATGGTCCTCCATGTTGGTTATCCAACTTGCATTCGAATGACCTTGTAAAGCTAAAGGACTCCCAAGTAACTCAAACAATAATACATGGTTCCCTTGAGATACTAAAACACTCTATTTACTGCTTGCCAATGTTGAGCATTATGATTACTAGTATACCTGCTCAACTTACCCACAACGAAGCAATATCAGGTCTGGTACTTGTCATGGCATACATCAAGCTACCAATAGCCTTAGAGTATTCCAGTTGTTAAATGGGAACACCATTATTTGCAATTAGTTTCACACTTGGATTCATAGGAGTACTCACAGGAGAATAATCGGTAAAATTAAACCGCTTGAGAATTTTCTCAATATAATGACTTTGATTCATTAACAAACCTTTGTTCGTCCTTTTAATTCTTATTCTAAGAATTACATCAGCCTTTCCTAAATTTTTCATGGAAAACTTGGATGATAACAATTTCTTTGTTTCATCCACTTGATTTTGGTCGGTACCAAAGATCAACATGTCATGTACATATAAGCAAATGATCACTTTGGATCTAGTAGCATCGTTAAATCTACTATAAACACATTTTTCACATTGGTATGTCTTGAAACCAAAAGTCAAAATAACCTCATCATTTTTTGATGCCATTGTTTAGGCGCTTGTTTAATCCCATACAAGGATTTGACAAGTTTGCAAACCATATTCTCTTTACTGGGAATAATGAAACCTTATGGTTGTTTCATGTACACTTCCTCATCAAGATCACCCTTTAAAGAGGTTGTTTTCATATCCATTTGGTGAATAAACAGATAGTGGATAATTGTCAAGGCAATCAACAATCTAATAGTAGAGATACGTGCAACCAGAGCATACATATCAAAATAGTCAACACCGGGTTTTTGTCTAAAACCTTGAATGACTAACTAGGCTTTGAACTTGTCATTAGTCCCATTAACATTCATTTTCTTTTTGAAAATCCACTTGCAACCAAGTGGTTTAGAACCTGGAGGCAAATTAGAGAACACCCATGTGTTGTTCTCAAGAATTGATGACATTTCATCATCAATTGCTTCCTTCCAAAAAGCACAATCGTGAGGCTCCATGACTTCGTGATATGTATTAGGATCATATTGAATACTATATCAATAAGATTATTCAAGATTAATTTCATCCCTTGAACCTTCCACCAAATATATTTAGAAGTCGGGTCCGAAGTTTTTCATAATTTGGCCTCTTTTGCTTTTGTGAAGCTCTTGTGGTTCTTGTACATTACCAACATCTTGAATTTCGGGATTTTGCACTGCATTAGTACCAAAAGTCACATCCTTAGGCCTTTGAATTGACGAAAAACACATATCATCAAAAATTGCATCTCGTGATTCGATAACGGTGTTAATCGAAACCGAATCATTAGGTTCTATTACATAAAACCTATATGCATTGGAATTTTCAACATATCTAATGAATATACAATCAATTCCACGTGGAGTTTTACAATTTCCCGACATCCCTAAACCCGAAAATAACTTAAATTCTGCTTTTTCTTGAACCAAAGTTCATATGGGACTGTTTTGTTCCCTTTACTTGGAAACCTATGTAATAAATAGCAAGTCGTTAACATTGCCTCTTTCCAGAATCCTTCACTCAATCCCGAGTATGAAAACATTGAGTTTACCATTTCCTTTAAAACTCGATTTTTGCATTCGGCAATACCATTATGTTGGGGTGTGTAAGGTGCCGTGGTTTCATGAATGATACCCACTAATCGGAATTATATGGGATCCTTATATTCACCTCCCCTATCAGTCCTGAGACATTTAACTGGAACACCGAATTGTAATTTCACTTTGGTTTTGTATTATTTTGAATTTATCTAAGGCTTCATCCTTAGAATGTAACAAATACACATAGCAAAACCAAGTCCAGTCATAAATAAAAGTGAATACATACTTTTTATTTCCCATAGAAGGAGTGGAATGAAAATCACACAGGTCACTTTGTATAAGTTCCAAACAACTAAATTTCTAATAACACTAGGAAAGGGTTGTTTGGTCACTTTTGTAAGCATGCATGTCTTACATTTATCAGATGTCATATCAAAGGCTGGAAATAATCCATCTTTTGACATCTCATGTATCCTTTTAAAGCTAACATGACCTAATCTTACATGCCAAAGCATATATTTATCAACATTAGAAGCAGAAGATACAAATGTAGAATTTTGAACAGGTATTAATTTGCCAATAATATTCAAATGAAACATTCTATTATTTAAATATCCAAAGCCAACAAACATTCCGCCCTTAGATAAAATAAACTTATCCGACTAAATAACTTGTTTAAAACCATCAGATCTCAAACAACTAGAACAAAAAAGAATCTTGTGAATCTTGGAAACAAACAAAAATCAAATAACCTAATAGTGTTTCTAGAAGTAAATTCAAGATACACGACACCAAAAACACAAACAAGAATAAAATAATCATCTCCCATTTTCAGCACCGACCCATCTTCAAGCGGAGTTAATGTTTCAAACATCCGTTTATCCTTACGTCAATGGTTCGTTTCCCCGGAGTCGATCCACCAAGCAACATCATCATCCTGTACGTATGATGATTCAGGAATGAGTGACACATAGTAAACATAATTCTGATTAGAATTATCAAAGATAGTAAAAAACTTACCTCCGTTAGCTTGGGTCAAAGACCTGTTCACCTTCCCATTGGCTCCACTGTTTCCAGCAACATTGTTTCCTAAATTCACACGACAATCACACTTGCAATCCTCAACTTGATTGCACCTCCATCAAACCGGATCCTTTCTCTTTTTCTTTGCATTGTGTGGGACATATTCCTGTTTACGTTTGCCATGTCCTTTGTGGTTCTGATTCCTTGGTTTGTTGTCAACCATATGAAACGAGGGCTGTCCAGATTCAACTTTTCCTTTAGGTTTTTCAGATTCGTCACTTTCCTTCGCATGAAGAGATTCTTCAATACAAATGTGACTAGCAAGTTAGACCAAAGACAGTTCCTCCTTTTGATGTTTTAAGTTATGTTTGAAGTCTTTCTAGGATGGATGTAGTTAGGAAATGATGGTTGAAACAACAATAGATTCATCCATATTCTTACGATGTAGTTTAAACTAACTGTATATGCCAAGGAGTTCATTGTATTGTTCAGTAACAAACCTTGAATCATCCATTTTATAATTGTTAAATTTACTAACCAGATACTCCTTCCTAGAAGCATCCTCGGTGATATATTTCAATTCAAGGGTGTCCCACAACTCCTTGGCGCACAAGGCTTCACTATGGATATCAAATAAAGCATCAGACATACTGTTCGGAACGTGAACTTTGAAGATGTAGTCATCGTTGTCATACTTCTATCTCATCCTTATCTCTTCACTTGTCTCAACAACTCCTTCCTCAGCCTCCGCTAGTCTTGGAGTAGTCAGCACATATGCAGCTTTCACAGTAATCAACATGAAGATCATCTTCTTCTTCCAATGCCTGAAGTCGACACCTTCTAACTTCTCCAGCTTTGCAAACTTAGTGGTCATCTTGCGGATTGAGTCACCCATCTCCAGGAACAGAAAATATCAGTTTGATTGTAACGAACTAGGGTTTGTAGTGGAGATCTGGATACCAACTTGGATCCTGTGAACACTTACGATTCTAGGCACAAAATTCATAATCCAATTTACTAGAAAGATTTTGTGAGTGTTTGAAGAAAAACGTGAGCTAATTTTCGTGCGTACCTTCTCAAAAGGAAGATTTGTTTATATAATAAACGAGATTAGGGTATCATTAAGGCTGGCATGTCATGAGTTACTTTTAAAGCAACTCAGGGTAATCTGGATTTTAGAGAGGAATTAGGGTTTCCAAAACTAACAAGTTTTGTTAGTTTTACCATAATCACCCTCAAGAATCTGAATTCCCCACTATGTTTCCATATGTAAAATTCAAAGAGTTTTTGGGGCACTACCCCTCAACCCCACCCGCTGACCTGGTAGAGGGACCCCAGCTAGGGGCTCTACCCCTTGGACCCTGCTAGGGGTGTTGTCCTTAGACCCCGCCTAAGGGGCACCACCCCTTTGAAAACCCCGGACCCCCAACTGTTCGTTAAACCAACTTTTAATTTGATCTTATACATGCATGAACTCCGTACAAACCCGTACATATATTAGAGTACAAATTATGAAGCCCCTTAGCTCACATGTTAGTTCCAGTTACATAAAATGACATAGTGACACTAAAATCCCCAACAAATTTTAGTAGTGTTTCTCACAAAAAGCTTTTATTTATTACAAGCGGTTACGATCCAAATATTATGAGTTGAAGAAATGGTTTATGTCGTATCAATGGTAATTGTAATATGATTTTATTCCTTCAACCAACACAAATGAAGATTTTCTGTTCTTCCTTTATATTTGGTTTCTTATGTGATCTTTATATGTGATTTGTGTTTATTACTCAATCTTGAACATGACTCTCCAAACATAAATGTTTTGCTTGGAACGTCTTTATGATTCATCTTTGTCAAGAAAAATATATTGATTAGAGGTTAGTGAAGAATTTTCATCACGTTTCTATGGTTGAATGGTGTCAAAGGAAAAAAGAAGTGTTAGAAAATGGATACAGGTTTTGTTTGTTTGAGAAGACTAGACAGATGTGAGTTTTTTTATTTGGATTTAAATGTATATTTATGTAATATTTTTATTTATATATCAACCATTCAATTTTTTTATTTGATTGTAGTTTTTCTATTTTGATTATGTTTAGTTTCTATTATTTTTTTGTTTTGTTATCCTTAACAACATATTTACAACAATATTTAAAATATAAGATCATTTTTAACATTAGATATGTAACTGATTGACTTATCGTGATACGTTCTTCATATGAAAGTTTTTTCCATCTTACTACAACAAGAATTACAAATGACATTTATAAAAATATAGATTATATGTGATTTGTTAAACATATACATCCAACTTTGTATTTTATAAAATTAAAACTAAATATCTTTATGTTTAAGAATTGAAGTGATTAAAATGATGCATCAAAACTAATTATTTATACGGCAAAATACTATTTATACAATAATAACAACAATAATAATAATAATAATAATAATAATAATAATAATAATAATAATAATAATAATAATATATTTCCAAATACTACATTCATTTGAAACTCTCACTAAAACTTAACAGTTTTCTAATTTATATATATTTATTACTTACAACTCAAAAGTTTTTAACTTATGGTTATTAATTATTAATCACTAATAATTTTTATTGAAGTCCCACTAAACTCAAGAGTTTTCTAATTTATATATATTCATTACTTACAACTCAAACTTTTTAAACTTATGATTATTAATTAGTAATCATTAATAACATTTATTTTACTTTCATTTATAAGGTTCTAAAGTTTTTCTCATTAAAAATATCATGTATCTGAAGATATTTTTGATTTAAATATCAAGAGTTAATACATATATTATAATAGATGTTTTAGTGTATTTATGTTATTAAAAGTTATAGTGCTTATTTTTTTATATTTTTTTATTAGTCGTTGTATATAGATCTTTTTTAATACAAATGTTATAATGAATGTTTTAGTATTTTCATGTTACTAAAAGTTGTATTGCTTATTTTTTTTTTTTTATAGATTTGTGTTATTCTTTATGTATAGATCATCATACGTTTTATATATAATTTACACAATTTTAAATTGTTTACAAAGTTATCAAATAATGGTATACGTCGCAATAACTTAAAAGTTAAAACTATAACATTTAATAAAACTAATAGTTAACTATATGTTTGGTTTACACATAACATTGGGTTTCAGCAAAGAAATATTAAATAATAATTTGGTAAAAGTTATTATTTTAACTCTATAAATGTGTTATCGTGCGGGGATTCGTGTGTGTGTGTATATATATATATATATATATATATATATATATATATATATATATATATATATATATATATATATATATATATATAACAATTTTTTTTCACTATATGCAATTGAAACCTCCAAACTCTTTATATTTCATTCTAGTATATCTATCTTATTAAATCAAATATTTTATTAAATATGAAATATTATCATATTAATGACTTGTTTTTTGAATTATCAATATCATATATTTTATAAACTTAAAATTATCCAATGACTATTTCATAAAATTAGTTTAAAAGGTTTAAATGTAAATTTAAATCAACATGTCAAATTAACTATAAATATCCAAAACTAAGTTTTTATAACAATTGGAAATTTTCTAAATAAATAGTTTTTAAATTAAATAAAAATAATAATATTTAAATTTAACATGATCTCATAAATCTAAATGTACATGTATTTTTACCCACACGTAAGTTGGATGTAGCGGTAATGAAATAATATAATTTTAGTAGATGTTATAATGTGGTTCAAAGTCTTTACAAATTTATATTACTTAAAGTTATTTAAATACTATCTTATAAAATTAATTTAAAATGTTTATATCTTTTAAATGTAAAATTACATCAACATGTCAAATTAACTAAAAGTATGAAAACTCAAATTTTTATAACAATTCAAAATTTTCTAAATAAATCGTTTTTAAATTAATTAACAATAATAGTAACGTTAATTTTATAAAATGTCAAATAAGCAATTCCTAAACTAATTAATCATAACGTTAAAAGTATCATTAAATCAACATGTATATTTACTTTTTAAACGCATGGAAGCTACATGTATCGGTCGATAACATTCTAAAGGTTAATATTCAATAATCTTTACACCGGATCCAAAAAGAGCCCTTATAGAGAAAATATATATTCAACATATATAACGTCATATGACTATGTTGAGCTGATGTAAGATACGCTAATAGGAACCGATTCCTATATCTTGCTCAACGTAGGGTAGAAAAAATGAAGAAAAAATTGGAAAAATTGAACATAGGGAATTATACCTGAGGATACGGATGTTACAACTCTCTCTTACTTGAATCAGACTTCATCCTTGTAGTCCGTTGCTACAAATAACTCTCGGTTATGCTCTTTGATGTGCACAAAATATAACTATCAACTTTTATATTTATAACCTAACAAAACTTAACTAACTATGCACTTATAGGCACTGTACCTAGTCAGATTATATAATAGTAAAGTAAGTCAGGTGTCGATCACAGAGAATGATATTTAATTAATAAAATAATTATTAAAAGCTAAACTAAGAAAAACTACTAAATGGGGGGTTTTATTTGATTTTACAAGTTCAGGAAAACTTAAATTTAAATACCTAATTAATGACTAGAAAGACAATTTAAAACCAAGAAAAATAGATGCTTTCGTTTAGTTTCGAATCCTTCCTGTTTCCTATGATTGATTTCAAGATAATGGTTTAATTCAGTTAGTTACCAAATAAAGGTTACTAGTCATCATGATTATACTAACTAGCATAAGTCAATTCAATAATTGTAACCCCAAAAATAAATAAACAAGTTAAGAACACTAAATTGATTTTAAAGATATTTTGGACTCTAAATGATAAAAATCTATATACTACTATTCTATATAGTCAAGTTTAGTGATCAAGCAACAGTTAAGCAACTAACTTATCACCTATACTAGGATATGGTCAATCTCTCGCTCTAGCAATTTGATGGCCATAAACAACTAGGTAAACTAAGTTCATGCAAATAACTACAGTTTAACTACACATTCTTGATGTAAGGCAATAAAGATAGAAACTTTAACAAGCTAGGTTTAGATTTATCAAAAAATATTTAAGGAGAAACTAACATCATAGGTCCATCACTTATGAAATCAACACATAGTATTTAGGCGTTCATATAATCTAAACAAAAGCAAGGGTTATTAGCCCATAATCATAGCTAGAAAACACATAAACAAAAGGATAACTAGGATAAACATGAGTAAACAAGGCAAATCGAATGGATATGTGTGAATCCTTGCTCCAATCTCCTTATCCCTTGTTCTCTAATCGATTTTCACCTTCCAAGGGTTCTTGGAATGGTTTTTATTCGTCAATTATCGCAATCCTCATGCCTCTAACCTCTCAATACGACCTAATGATCAACATATATATACTTGCCAAATTATTGTTGCCATGATGTGCGGATAGGTGTCACGCCGTGGGCATCTTTTAAATCCCGTATATAGCAAGTAACTGGAAGCTTCTATGGCTGGAAAAGTGGCCACGTCGTGGCCTTTAGATTGCAATGTCATGGCGGTAGGATTTCTTGTCGCACACGAACTCGTAGACCAACACGGAGAATTTTAACCCACCCGTCATGGTAATTCCTTTACCACGACGTGGGAACTAGAATTCACTTTTTGGCACAAACACAAAAGTCGCCCGAAAATCGGTCTAGTTTCCGGAACATGTTGATTCTTGTTAATCGGAGTTATGAGTCATGAGATATGGCCAAAATAATGACGAGGGGTCAAGCTATCCAACAACATCCTTTTTGTGTCTTTTTCAACTCCTCCTCTTCCGAGTATCCAACGTTTGTCGGTATTAGTTCTTTTCTTCAAGAATGTCCATTTTTTGTTGCAAAATACAACTTAAACATTATAAGTACCAAATATATTTGCAATTAAGCAAATTATAGCTTAAACTGTATTAAAATAATGCATAGAAATGTGTATAAATATGGCACTATCACTCTTTCAACTTCTCCTCGGGCTCCCATGACCACTCCAAACCCTTTCAGTGTTGCCATTGTACCTTTACCAAACCCACCACCTTATTGCGCAAGGTCTCTGTCTTCCTATCCAGGATTGCAATTGGTTTCTCCAAATAGTTCATACGCTTATAAACGTGAATATCATCCAAGGGAACTATTGCAGAGTCGTCATTCAAACACTTCCGCAACTGAGAGGCATGAAATGTGTTGTGGATCTTGTTGAGCTAATCAGAAAGATCCAACCAATATGCAACTTTGCCAGCTGGGCAAAAATCCTAAAGGGACCAATATATCGGGGGACCAACTTGCACCACATTTAGAACTGGATGAAACCTTTCTAAAGTGATACCCTCATAAGAGCATAATATCCAACTTGTAACTCGAGGTATGAGCGTTTCCGATCTGAATAACTCTTCTAGCGACTATGTGCGATCTACAGCCGATCGAGCACCTTCTATGTCATCTTGGTGGTCTTGAGTACAACCTCACTACTCCACATAACCCAATTCCCAACCTCGCCCCAAAAAACCGAGGTCCAACATTTCCTCCCATAAACTATCTCGAAGGGAGATAGGCCGATAATTGCATGCTAACTGTTGTTGTAGCAGAACTCGGCCAATGGAAGGTAAGTATCCAAGATCCTGCCAAAATCTAACACACACACCCTTAGCACATCCTCAATTGGTATGGATAGTCTGCTTACCCCGTCTGTCAGTATTTGGGTGATATGCGGTGCTAAAGAGTAACTAAGTACCCAACTCCTTATGAAACTTCTTCCAGAATCTGGAAGTGAAAAAAACATCGCGGTTTGAAACCACCGGAACCGAAACCCCGTGTCAAACAACAGCCTCCCGGATATAGACATCGACCAAATTTTTGGTGGAAATGATCTCAATGATAGGGATTAAATAAGCACTCTTGGTTAATTCATCAACAATGGACCATATAGAATCAACCCAAAGTGCCTTCCTTGACAACTTCATGATTAAATCCATAGTGATTTCCTCCCATTTCCACATGGTAATGGGTAATGGCTGCATACTGATGTGGGTGTCTAACGTTCGACCTTGACTTTCCAGCAAGTGAAGCACCACTCCACAACCCATGCTATCTTTCACTTCATGCAGGGCTACCAGTAGATCAATATCAAGTCTCTATACATCTTTGTGGCTCCTAGATGGACCAAAGATTTCAACTTATAAGCTTCCTACAGTAACGTTTTCCTAACTCCACCAGCAACCAGGACCCAAATATTGCTGCACTGGGTCTGTAATCCATGACTATTCACGACAAAAAGAGAAATCTTGCCCCTGATACTCTCTTCCTTCCAAATTTCCCTCTTCAACCCCTCCACTTGAGCTTTCTTGATCAAATCCAACAATGATGAAACAATCATTACCTTCAAACATAGATCCATGATGGTTTTACTCGTCGCCTTGCGAATCAAGGCATCGGCCACAACATTGGCCTTCCCCTGGTGGTAAAAAAATCTCACAGACATAGTCCTTCACCATATCCAACCACCTACACTGCCTCAGGTTCAAGTTCAGTTAATCCATAAGATACCTCAAACTCTTAAGGGCAAAAGCCACAACCCCTAACTCCAAATCATGTGTAAGGTAATTCGTATCGTGAGGCTTCAACTACCTTAAAGCGTATGCAATCACATGACCCCGCTGCATAAGTATTGTTCCAAATCCTAAAATCAGTACATCCTAATTAACCATAAAATCATCCATAACCTTGGGAAGATCCGGAATCAGAGCCTCACACAACCTCTGCTTCAAAGTCTCATAGGCTACCTATTGATCAGGACCCCACCAAAAAGTAACATTCTTCTTCGTCAAACGGTTCAATGGTACAACAACCTTGGAGAAATCCTGAATAAACCATTGATAATAACCCGTTAGACCAAGAATTTTTTTTGCATCTTGGACGGTGTACTCATAACCTCCCACATAATCACTGCCTGAATCTTGGTAGGGTCGATCAGTATACCTTTCTAGATGATGATGTGCCCCAAAAACTGCATCTTATGCAACTAGAACTCACATTTGGAGAACTTAGTATAAAATCTCTCCATCCTCAAGGTCTCCAAAACCTACCGTAGGTGATTCTCATGTTGCTCTTTGGTCTTAGAGTAGACCAAAATATAATTGATAAGCACAATCATGAACCAATCTAGCTTCTGCCTGTACACTCAGTTCATGAGATCCATGAATGTTACCGGTGCGTTGGTGAGCCCGAATGGCGTCACCATAAACTTGTAATGACCATAACGTGTCTTGAAGGCCGTCTTTTTCACATACTCATCTTTGAACCTCATTTGATGATAACCCGGTCTAAAATCAATTTTGTAGAACCAAGATGCACCCTGAAGTTGGTCAAATAAATCATTGATCCTTGAAAGTGCGTAAGGGTTCTTCACCGTCGGCTTTTTCTACTCCTTGTAATCAGTACACATCTGATATGAATTGTCCTTCGTTTTCACAAACAGAATCGATGCTACCTACGATGAACTACTTGTTCTAATGAATCCCTTGTCTAACAACTCTTGTAACTATGTAGATAACACCTTCATCTCCAGAGGTGCTACACAACAGGGAGCCTTGGTTATCGGTGCCGCACCTAAAATAAGATTAATCTGCAACTTAACCTGACTCACAGGAGACACTCCCGTCAACTCCTTAGAAAATTCATTAGGGAGTTCTCGAACAATAGGTACATCATCCACACTTTTCTTACTCCCATCTCGCATATCCAGCACGTAATATAGGAATCCAGAGCATCTGGGCTAAATATACCTCCTAGCCCTCAAAACTAAACAAACCGCAAGTGCATAGTGAGCACCCTCACCATGAATAGCTAGCTTTTTACCACTTGGGGTTCGAAATCTTACCAACTAGTAATCACAATTAATCATAGCCTCATTGGGGACCAACCAGTTCATACCCATAATAACCTTCGACCCTCATAGAGGAATCAGAACCAAATAAATCGAATATATCTCGTTGAACATACTCTGAACACATCCCTGATGAACCTTAAAGAACTACCTAAATGATCGTCAGCTATCTCCACCTCCAACGAATAATCCAAAGTCCTTGGAGAGTTTCTAGACTTCTTGCTAAGTGCAAGAGACACAAAAGATCAGGTAGCACTTGAATCAAACAGAACATGAGCAGTCCCACATCCTTGTTCCTCAGAACCTTGACCTTCCGATCTCTAATTGCCATTGGTCTCTCAACATAGTTCATGCCCACATCCACCTGAATATCCTCTAACGGTACCACTGTTGACTCGTCGGCTATACACTTTCTCAACTACGACACGTGAAAAGTGTCGTGAATCTGACCCAACTCCGCGGGTAGCTCCAAACGGTAGGCTACCCTGCCCACCCTCGCGATCACCCTGAAAGGTCCAATATATCGAGGAACCAACTTGCCCCTCTTCCTGAATCGGATCACTCCTTTCCAAGGAGAGACCTTCAGGAGCACGAAGTCACTAACCTGAAACTCGAGCTCGGAGTGACGCCTGTCCACATAACTCTTCTGACGACACTGAGCGGTCAACAACCTCTGTCTGACCTGTTGTATCTGCTCAGTCGTCTGAAGCACAATCTCCATACTACCCATCACATGTTGCCCTACCTCTCCCCAGCAAATGGGGGTCCGACACCTCCTCCTATACAACAGCTCAAAGGGTGGCATACCAATGCTCGAATGATGGTTGTTGCTGTAGGAGAACTCTGCCAAAGGCAAATATGTGTCCCAACTTTCGTCGAAATCCATCACACACGCTTGGAGCATGTCCTCGAGTGTCTCGATCGTCCGCTCGCTCTGCACATCAGTCTGTGGGTGGTATGCGGTACTAAAATGCAGCCTTGTACCCAACTCTTCATGAAATTTCTTCCAAAATCTGGAAGTGAAACACACATCTCGATCTGAGACAATCGAGATCGGCACTCCATGCCGCGATACCACCTCCCTCACGTACATCTCTGCCAATTTCTCTGCGGAAGATCTCTCATTGATAGCAAGGAAATGAGCGCTCTTCGTCAACCGGTCTACAATCACCCAAATTGCATCGACGCCCCTCGCAGTCCATGGCAATTTAGTGATAAAGTCCATAGAAATATGTTCCCACTTCCACTCAGGAACCTCTAACGGCTGCAACTTACCATGCAGTCTCCGGTGCTCAGCCTTAACCCGGTGACAGGTTAGGCACCTCTCAACGAACCACGCAACGTCCCTCTTCATACAGGGCCAACAATACTCCCTCTTTAGGTCCAAATACATCTTAGTGTACCCGGGATAGATCAAGAACTTCGATCGATGTGCCTCTTCCATCAAAATGGTATGTGTCTCGCCAACAAACGGTACCTAAATCCGACCCTGAAATGTCATAAGTCCCTGGCTATCGGTAACGAACTCCGATACCTGCCCGATAACTCGCTCCCTCTTTTGGTTTTCTGGTCTCACAGCCTCAGCCTGGGCCCCTTAAATGGTGTCCAACACCGGAGTCATCACTGTCAATCTCATACAAACGTCTCGCATTGGGACGTTCTCCGTCCTACGACTCAGGGCATCGGCTACCACGTTAGCCTTACCCGGGTGGTACAGAATCTCACAATCATAATCCTTTACCACATCCAACCATCTCCTCTGTCGCATGTTCAGGCTGGGCTGATCCATCAAGTACTTCAGGCTCTTATGATCCGTGTATATGGTACACCGGACCCCATAAAGATAGTGACGCCAGATCTTGAGGGCGAACACCACTGCCCCCAACTCTAAATCGTGGGTGGGACACCTTGCCTCATGAAGCTTCAGCTGCCTCGATATATATGCTATCACTCTGCATAAGCACCACTCCCAACCCTAATATCGACGCATCACAATATACCACGAAGTCCCCCATTCCCTCCGGAAGGCCTAACACCGGGGCTTCGCATAACCTATGACGAAGTGTCTCAAAGGAGGCCTGCTGCTATGGGCCCCATGAGAAAGCAACGCCCTTCTGGGTCAACTTGGTGAGTGGCACGACGATCTTGGAGAAATCCCTAATAAATCTCTGATAATAGCCTGCCAATCCTAGGAAACTCCTGATCTCTGTAGGTGACCTCGATACCTCCCAACTCATCACCGCCTCAATCTTGTCCGGATCGACCAATATCCTTTCTGGTTAACGAGATTCCCTAGGAACTAGACCTCTCGTAACCTAAAATCACACTTGAAGAATTTCGCGTAAAGCCTCTCCGATCTCAAAACTCTGAGGATCACTCTCAGATGTTCCTCATGCTGTTCTTTGGATCTCGAATACACCAATATGTCGTCAATGAACACGATCACCGAGCGATCCAACATCGGCCTACATACTCTATTCATGAGGTCCATGAACACTGTCGGCGCATTGGTGAGCCCGAAAGGCATCACCACGAACTCATAATGCCCGTAACGAGTCCTGAACGTTGTCTTCTGGATGTCCTCATCTCGCACCCTCACCTGATGATATCCCGACCTCAAATCGATCTTGGAGAACCAAGATGCTCCGTCTAACTGATCGAACAAATCGTCGATCCTCGGCAACGGGTAACAGTTCTTGACCGTCAGCTTGTTCAATTCCATGTAATCAATGCAGATTCGGTGTGAGCCATCCTTCTTCTTAACAAAAAGGATAGGCACTCCCCATGGCGAACTGCTCAGCCGGATAAACCCCTTCCCCAGCAGCTCCTGAAGCTGCAAGGATAACTCTTGCATCTCTGGAGGCGCAAGGGGATAAGGTGCCTTGGCGATAGGCGCAGCTCCCGGAACTAAATCGATGCTGAACTCACCTACCTCTCGGGAGGCACACCTGGTAACTCTTCCGGAAATACGTCTGGAAACTCATGCACTATCGGAACCTCATCAACTGACCTCGGTCTCTTTGAATCAGCCCTCATATCCATCACATATGCTACAAAATCCTTACAGCCCTGTTGTAGACTCTGCCTCGCTCTAGCGGCTGAACAAAATGCCAACCCAGAACGTGTACCCTCGTCTTATGCGGTAAGAAATCCCCCACCAGGGTCTCATATGGTCACCAACTGTCTCTCACAGTCGATAACCATTCCAAACTTGCTCAACCAGTCCATGCCCACGATGACACAGACATCTCCCATCGCAATAGGAACTAGATCAATCGGGAACTTGACGTCGTAAATCTCGAGTACACATTCTCGGATCACCTCTGTGGCATACACCACTCTCTCGTCAGCTATGGAAACTTTCAGAGGTCGACTCATCACCTCTCGACTAATACTAATGTGCTGACTAAAAGCCAAAGATACAAAAAACTGACTCGCACCTGAGTTAAATAACACCAAGGCAGGTACATAATTCACAAGAAAAGTACCTACACATATGATAATATAAGCACAATATCTCACCATAAAAGTAAATATATGAAAGAATACATGCCAGCCATGACATCGGGTGCTGCACGAACCTCCTTTGCAGTCAACTGGAAGGCTCTCCCTCGCGCCTTCGGTACCTCGGCCTTCGCTGGCTGGCTCTCAGTAGCTCTGATAGCAACACGGGTAGATCCATGAGGTGCTCCCTGGGTAGTCACTCGTAATTGTGGACACTCTGCCTTACGGTGTCCAGTCTGGTTGCAGTGAAAGCATACTACAAACCCCTTGGGTCAATCCTTGGCCATATGCCTCTCCTTGCCACATTTGTAGCAAGACCCCGCTCTGCACACCCCTTCGTGGCTCTTTCCACACTTTCCAAAAGTGCGGCCCTTCTAACTCCAAGATCGTGAATCAGCGAGCTTGACCCGCTTGGCTGCCGGCTGAGACTGTGCCGGTCGCCGATCCCTCGCCTGAGACTCAGCCTCCTCCCTAGCTTAGGTCTCCAGCTCTATCTTCCTCTTCTGGGTATTTGCCTGAAGCCCATCAAATGTCCGATACGTCGAGTTCTCCACGAAATCCCGTATATCCCTCCTTAAAATGCTCAGGTAGCGGCTCATACGTGCCTGCTCAGAGGACACGTGCTCTGGGCAAAACATCGCCCGCTCATGGAACTTCCTCGTAATCACCGCAACAGAATCAGTACCCTGCCTGAGGGTCAAAAACTCCTGGGAAAAATGCTCCCTTTCCACCTGGGGAATGTACTCATCTCGGAACATAGCAGTGAACCTCTCCCAAGTCACTATAGCAAGCTCAGCAGGCGAATAATGCGCCATCACAAACTTCCACCAATCCTTCGCTCCCAAGCGAAGCTGGTTCAGCGCAAACCGGACCCTCAAATGCTTAGGAGACGAGCAAGTAAAGAAACATCCCTCTATGTCTGATATCCACCTCTTCGCTGAAATCGGGTCCTGGGTCCCATCAAACTCCGGTGGTTTTGTGTTGCTGAACTCCCAGAATAGCAACACATCACCACCCTGCGGTCTAGCCGTAGCTACAGCTGCAGTGGCCGCACCAACAACAGCCTCAGAAAGAGCAGCGTATCTCTCATCGAATGTCTCTATCAGGGTGGTCTTAATAGACCCAAACATCTCTGGAATCTCATCGCAGATAGCAGCAGCCACCTCATCATGAATCATCTGGCGGAGCTCCTCGTCGCTCACACGCCCTCCACTGGTCCCTGGTTTGTGACGTGTCCCTACCATGATGCCTCTCTGAAATACAACACAAGATATCAGTAATTTGCTCGGACATACACACACTCGATATCCCAAACCTAATTGATCTCTGGTACCCTAAGGATTCTTAATTGGGTTGCGCACTGACCCGGTGCCTTCGATAGTACGGACTGAATACTATCGACCACACCGACTCAACATTCACACCAAGTCCTCCTCCCAGAGCCCCAAATCCCAAATACGCTATTCTCTCTAATCATGTGCCACTCACTAGCAAATCTCTCATAAGCTCCTTGCTACTATCTCAGTAATCTCAAGCATTCCTAATAGCAAAATCCCTAGACTAAGGCATTATATCTCAGGCCATTCTAGTTCTAATAGGAATACCTAGTCTTACTCTAGCATGCATAATATAATTCATCATATAGTATAGCATAACATTTCTTTACAACTTATTGTAAGGGTATTTTGGGAAATCAACGTTCGGGCGCTGGCTGATCGTACACACGGCTCTGCTCTGTTTGTTTCAAAACTCTTTTTACTCCTTTTTTTTTAAAAATATTTACTTTATTATCAAATTTTTCCTCAAATCCTCAGTTTGAGTTCAGAGACGCCCGAAGATGCATCTAAATGCCTCAAACCAAGGCTTTGATACCAAATTGTAACACCGTAAAATTTAAAACAAAATTTTCACATTTTTAAACACACTTTTCCAAACACATTTATTGATAAAACCCCATTGTATCATACTTTGTTTCACAAATATTTCCCAATATCAAAATACATAAAAACCCATGCATGTGTACGAATCATGCCGGTGTCTTCCCGCGATCATCACTGGTACCTGAAACACATAACACATAACACTGTGAGCATAAAGCTTAGTGAGTTCCCTAAAATACCATACATACACATACTAGCCACTCAAGGCCATAACTCTGTGGGTTCGTGGGCCTTAACTCTATGGACCCTCTGGTCCTAACTTTGTGAACCTTCCAGTTCTAACTCTGATATACTCTGATATACACATGACATAAACCACATAGAAATATTGTAGTACAACATATCACATAATAACATACGATAACTCTATCACATAACTCTAATTACCACTCAAGGTAAAGTATAGTGAGAAGACTCACCTCAGTTGTCTCGGTAAATCACTGCCTCGGTAGAAATACGATCTAGTCTCCGCCTAAACACATAAAGTAATACTCTCATAACTCTCAGAACTAGACTCAACCCTCTCTAGGCACCCTCAGAAGGGTAAAAGACCATTTAACCCCTCCTTTGGCTCAAAGGCCCTCATTGTTGACCAAACCCTAAAAGTCAACCAAAGTCAACGGTCAAACTTTGACCCGACTCATCGAGTGCACTTGGTCAACTCGGCGAGTCCACATGTGTCCACTAACTCTTTAGTCCTGTTTAACGCGTTGAGTCCATCCCTTTACTCGATGAGTCCCCAGGTATGAATCGCGCAGCCACCCCGACTCAACTCGCCGAGTCTCAAGAAAAACTCGGCGAGAACATGCCATGCACAAACTCCATTGACCTCCTTAGGTTAGATCTATTCCACTAATCCATAGATCTGGCCTTCCCAAGCATAATAATCACGTAAAGTCCAGACCTTGACACTCATATATCATCTAGATGGTCTCATTTGGTGATTTAGCCCCAAAAATGACATTCCAAGCTCATGACTCCCAAGATAACTCATAAAGCTCCAAGGGTTAAGGTCTCTGGACCTCTTTGAGTCCAGATCCAAAGCACAAACTCGAGAAGGGACCAATTGCTCCACATAACCATCCTCAATAGAGGTTAGAAAACCCTAACTCTAAGCGTCAACACCAAAACTGAAGAAGGTCCAAATAAATACCTCAAGTTGAAGTCTCTGGACTCTGAAACCACTAGAATCACACCTCCTTCAGTCTCCTTTTGCTCTTGATCACCTTCTTCTTGCAAAACCAAAGATAGAAAGATCAAATATAGCTTCTCCTTCCTCCCAAACGATTTAACTCACTTAGGGTTCTCTCAAGGGACTAGTAGCCGCAATGGGGGACTATGAGTGCCCTTAAATAGGCTCCAACCCCGGGGGATTAGGGTTTCATTAAACAACGTGGACTCGTCGAGTCCAGTCGCGAACCCGAATGATAATCCGCGACCCTGCTCGGCAAGTCTAAGCATCAACTCGCTGAGTTCCTTCACAAATTCCAAAAATAAAATCTTAGAATAATATACCTAGGAATCCGGATGTTACAATTCTCACCCACTAGAATTAGACTTCACACTCGAAGTCTCATTCTGCAAACAACTCTGGATGTTGCTCACGCATCTCGCGCTCCAGCTCCCAAGTCAGCTCTAACCCTTTCCTATGCTGCCACTGCACCTGCACCAGAGGTACTTCCTTGTTCCTCAGAACCTTGACCTTCCGATCTCTAATTATCACTGGTCTCTCAACATAGTTCAGGCCCACATCCACCTGAATAATAATAATAATAATAATAATAATAATAATAATAATAATAATAATAATAACAACAACAACAACAATAATAATAATAATACTAATAATAATAATAATAATAATAATAATAATAATAATAATATATTTCCAAATACTACATTCATTTGAAACTCCCACTACAACTTAACAGTTTTCTAATTTATGTATATTTATTACTTACAACTCAAAAGTTTTTAACTTATGGTTATTAATTATTAATCACTAATAATTTTTATTGAAGTCCTACTAAACTCAAGAATTTTCTAATTTATATATATTCATTACTTACAACTCAAAAATTTTAAACTTATGATTATTAATTAGTAATCATTAATAACTTTTATTTTACTTTCATTTATAAGGTTGTAAAGTTTTTCTCATTAAAAATATCATGTATCTGAAGATATTTTTGATTTAAATATGAAGAGTTAATACAAATGTTATAATAGATGTTTTAGTGTATTTATGTTATTAAAAGTTATAGTGCTTATTTTTTTAATACAAATGTTATAATGAATGTTTTAGTATTTTCATGTTACTAAAAGTTGTATTGCTTATTTTTTTTATAGATCTGTATTATTCTTTATGTATAGATCATCATACGTTTTATATATAATTTACACAATTTTAAATCGTTTATAAAATTATCAAATAATGGTATACGTTGCAATAACTTAAAAGTTAAAACTATAACATTTAATAAAACTAATAGTTAACTATACGTTTGGTTTACACATAACATTGGGTTTCAGCGAACAAATATTAAATAATAATTTGATAAAAGTTATTATTTTAACTTTATAATTGTATTATTGCGCAACACGTGTGGATTCGTTTAGTGTGTGTCTATATATATATATATATATATATATATATATATATATATATATATATATATATATATATATATATATATATAACATTTTTTCTTTCACTACTATATGCAATTGAAACCTCCAAACTCTTTATATTTCATTCTAGTATATCTATCTTATTAAATCAAATATTTTATTAAATATGAAATATTATCATATTAATGACTTGTTTTTTGGATTATCAATATCATATATTTTATAAACTTAAAATTATCCAATGACTATTTCATAAAATTAGTTTAAAAGGTTTAAATGTAAAATTATAACAATTGGAAATTTTCAAAATAAATAGTTTTTAAATTAAATAAAAATAATAATTTTTAAATTTAACATGACCTCATAAATCTAAATGTATATGTATTTTTACCCAAACGTAAGTTAGATGTAGCGGTAATGAAATAATATAATTTTAGTAGATGTTATAATATGGTTCAAAGTCTTTACAAATTTATATAACTTAAAATTATTTAAATATTATCTTATAAAATTAATTTAAAATGTTTAAGTCTTTTAAATGTAAAATTACATCAACATGTCAAATTAACTAAAAGTATCAAAACTCAAATTTTTATAACAATTCAAAATTTTCTAAATAAATTGTTTTTAAATTAATTAACAATAATAATAACGTTAATTTTAAAAAAATGTCAAATAAGCAATTCCTAAACTAATTAATCATAACGTTAAAAGTATCATTAAATCAACATGTATATTTACTTTTTAAACACATGGAAGCTACATGTATCGGTCGATAACTTTCTAAAGGTTAATATTCAATAATCTTTACACCGGCTCCAAAAAGAGCACTTATAGAGAAAATATATATCCAACATATATAACATCATATTACTATCTTGAGCTGATGTAAGATACGCTAATAGGAACCAATTCCTATATCTTGCTCAATGTAGGGTAGAAAAAATGAAAAAAATGGAAAAATTGAACATAGGGAATTATACCTGAGGATACGAATGTTACAACTCTCTCTTACTTGAATCAGACTTCATCCTTGTAGTCCGTAGCTACAAATAACTTTGGGTTATGCTCTGTGATGTGCACAAAGTATACCTATCAACTTTTATATTTATAACCTAACAAAACTTAACTAACTATGCACTTATAGGCACTATACTTAGTCAGATTATATAATAGTAAAGTAAGTCAGGTGTCGATCACAGAGAATGATATTTAATTAATAAAATAATTATTAAAAGCTAAACTAAGAAAAACTACTAAATGGGGGGTTTTATTTGATTTTACAAGTTCAGGAAAACTTAAATTTAAATACCTAATTAATGACTAGAAAGACAATTTAAAACCAAGAAAAATAGATACTTTCGTTTAGCTTCGAAATGATAACTCATAGGACTCACATGCATAATTAACTCACCCTTTCTTCCAAGTAGTTAAGCAGCTCACCCTTTCTTATCAATGTACTTTTCATTGATCAAGGTCGTTGCCTTTTATGCATTCAAATGAGAACTCATAGGACTCACATGCATAATTAACTCAATTGGAACGACACATAAACAAGATAATGTCAACACGATAGGTTGTAAACCTCAAGTCGTGAGCTAGTGATGATCAATAAGGTTTATTCTTGATTATTTCTTGAAACTTTTCAAGATCATTAAGACTCCCACTGACTCCTTGACATATAAGATTCTCTTGTCAATAATCATTTCTTGACAAACAAATATTCAAGAGTTAGTGTAGCTTTTATCTAGACAAAACACTTCATAAATTGGTCCTAGTTGGTCTTTGTCTTGTCCAAGACATCACAACTTTCCAATTTCAAATATGCAAGAATAATAAAACCTTTTTCATATCCTACATTTGATGAGTATTATAAACCTTCTTAAGACTTTTCACTCAATATCACAATCTTAACTCTTAAGACTTGATTTGGAACGAAGTATGATTGACTTTGTGATTTAACCATTTTTCAATTCTTGATTCTCTTATCAGACATACATTTGTACTAGGACTCACTTAGAGAATCAATTGAGATATGGTTCTTAATCATTAAGACTTATCATAAAACATAATAAAAGGTACTCTCCCTTCTTCTTAAAATAGAGAAACTTTTATCTTTCTGCCTACTTGATTCTTCTTATTCGTTCGGCTATTGATTTAAACTCTTACAATCAATTCAGAATTACACTTAATCTTATAAGTATAATCATATTTACTAAACCTTTAGTAAATCATAACGAATATCTTTGTTACTCTTGTGGTGGACTTGATCAATACACAACTTTGTGTACTCGATCTCCTAGTCCTTCACTTGACACTTTGTGAACGAATTTGTCTAATTTCCAAATATAAAATTTCTCATTCATCATGCAACCAAGTTGTGTGATTCCAAATTTTTGTCCGATTGAAACTTGGGCAATGAGAAACTCTCCCTATTTGGTAAATTCTCGACATTTCCACAAACAACATAATTAAGAATCACATCCATTTGTTGTAAATATACGAACATCAATTTTTTTTTCATAACGATTTCATTGCAAGGAAATAAATAAATGAGTCAAATCAAAATTTATTTTTATTCATAAAAGCAGCAGAAATTATTTGTCCTTACAATGCAAAATCAACTAAAAAAATATGTAATAAATATTCCTAACAACTCTATCATAACTTCTCTAAGCTCAAAATGTAATCTTGAAGTCCATGCGGTCGAGATCCATTTCTTTGTGATTAGACTCATCTTGGTTTTCCATCAAGCTTCCTCTCTTTTCACTGATCCTACAAAACATTCAAATGTAACCTTATCACATTATGTATCAATGAATAAGAACTTAATGGAGTTAGATAGTGGATTTTACCTGAAGCACAGTCATACTCTTTGACTCTCCCATCTTCTGGACTCTTCAGGTTCTTAGGGCAGACTTGTATCCAACGCCCTTTCTCTTGGCAGCAAATGCAGGTCGGTTCTCCTAGAACGTCCTCGGAAGTATGGTTGGTTGATTTTCCCGACAAATACGCTCCATTGCTTTGCCAAATCATTTCTGATTCAGCAACAATGAGCATGTAAGTTAGGTCAATGAGATTTTCGTCATGATCCATCATATAATACTTTCTATTGAACTCATTATATGATTCGGGAAGTGACTGCAGAACCTAGTTCACAGCCAACTTATCCGGGAATGACACACCTAGCATTTTCAACTTATCAATGTGTGATTTCATTCCTAGAACATGGGCACACACGGGTTTACCATCTTCATGTTTCATTTCCAATAGTGCTTTAGTGACATTGAACCTTTCAATTCTTCGATCTTGTGGGTTAGGGAGAACAACGGGAGGAGGAGGAGGAGGAGGAAGTGAAGTATGATTTCTTGTTCCTCGATCGAATCATGGAATATCATCTTCATGTGGAATGCTTGTTCCACGGGATTTGGGAAGACCATAGTTGTCGAACTTTGACATCTACAAGACGGGAGAAAATTAAATTCAAGTTAGTTGATAGATTGAATCCTAAATAAATCAACCAAATGAGATATTAAGGCTAGGACCCAACACAATACGCTACAACCTAGAAAAAGGGATGTCGTAATCTAGTTGCAGAATATTTGAAGGTAAGTGAATGACTATTCACTAATTTTCCACCATGAAAAACAGTTTAAGTTTTAAATCTATTGAAAATTCCTAGATCTTTTGAGATTCATTGAACATTTCAATGGCATGTTTAAATCTCGATATGACCCTCTAGTTTGTGACTGAGATGCCGAGGATCACAAAGCGGGTGTGAATGACCATGCAAACTTACATGGTGCCCCCACATGTTACAATCACCTATACGATGTGCCGGTAAACCACACACTCTCCACCGAACTATGACAAACATTTTGTCACCCTTTGCTACCTTTGCTTAGAACATTTAGTGTGCCGGTAAACCACACACGGTCCACTAACGTCTTTGCAAGGGTACAAAGTGTAATTTCATGGAATTGCATCAATTCACTTTTGCCTATAGTAACTAAGATTGGGAATTTTAAAACATTTAGTTACTTTTGTACTTCATTATACTTATAATGGAAGGTTTTGTCCTATCATACCCGTTCGGCTAACGACCCTCCACTAGTCAAGAGTGCGGTGGGTAAGAGTGGATACCCATTCAATCGCCATTTTATAGGCAATTTCCTTAAACACCCCTTATAGACCAGCTTCGTAAATGAGGCATACTAACGGTAACACTGACTTTTACTCATACATATATATAATGTTAGACTTTTAATGTTATATATAGTATAGGATGTATTTTAGACTTTTAAAATACTATGTGGTCAAATTTAACAATTATACTTTTAATTCAATTAAATTGTAAACCAAAACTTTATGGATTTACTAAATCTCCTTTAATTATACACCTTAACTAATTAATAAAACCATAAGGGTGTGATTTGAACTTTTCAAAACAATACTAGGGTTTTAGAATTTAACATTTCTAAATCAAACTTTTTAATCAACTTTTAAATTCCAAAACTTGAGGGCAGGTTTTGAAACATTTCAAAACATTAGGGTTTTAACTATTTAAATTTCAAAAACAAAACTATTAAGTTCAAATTTAAACTATAAAACCTAAAAGGGAAAAATTGAAATTTTTCATAACACAAGGATCAAATAACGAATAATATAAATTAAACAATTAATTTCATCATTATCTATATGTGACCTAATTTCAATTTCTTGCAAAATAAGTTACCCAATTAATACAAATAATCAAACTTTATCGTATAGGGAAGTTATTATCTAATCAATTGGTAATTATCTTTTGTTTAATCAAGGATATACTCATAAATATGTATAAAATCGGATTTTATAACAAAAACATGTTTATGGTAATTATCCAAAGCCAAACCAGGAAGAAAATCGCGAATATGAGCTGTTAGACGCTTTGACTCGTCAAGTCTGGACCTGGATTCGTCGAGTACAACTGACTCGGCGAGTGCTCCAAGTGACTCAGTGAGTCAAACACTCAGAAGCAAAAAATTTCGTTTTGAGTGCTGATTTCGATCAAATATGCATCAATACAATAGAAACCAATCAAGGCTTTGATACCATTGTTGGTTTTTAGCCATAAGAACATCCTATGTGCTCATACAAACCCTAATTCTTGGATCTAGGTTTCTCTATTGTACATGAAATTCATCCAAGACTATAAACCCTAATTCTAGCATATGATAATCGATATTAACATAATAATGGGTTTAAGATATTACCTTGATTGTTATGTAGCAATAACAATCTTAATTCCTTCTTGTAATGACTTTAGAAAGCTTAGAGTCATAAATGTCACTCCTCTAATGGTTCACAAACACCAAGAGGAAGGGGATGAAGAAGAGAAGAGAAGAAGGCTGCCCAAAACGTGTGGAAACCCTAACCAATTAGTTCACCATGTTTTTGAGGCTTAAGGGTACTATATATACATGTAGGCTATTAGGGTTTTCAATTAGGAAACCTTAATTTTGATGCTTAGGCCCTAAGCAACCCATGGACACTTCCTTAATAAGCCTTGGACGGTTTCTAATGGGTTTCCCCATAGAATTCGTCCAACCTTATATAATAAGGTAATCCATAGCCCAATTGCAATTATCTTATAATTACAATTCCAGTCCCCTAAGTTTAATTAATCTCTTTTAGCCACAAATTTAATTCTTATTAATTCTTGACTAATATTAATTAAACAATATGATTTCTCCTTTAATATATTATTCACATAATATATTAATAAATCATATTTAATCCTTTCTCTCCATAATTCATCCTATCAAGTTGCTTTGGTGAAGGCAACCCAAAAGGACCATGCACCATCGGGTCAAGTACATACCAAAATAGTTATGGACTTAGACACTAATCCAACAGGAAGAAGCAGTGACGCTGCTTTGCGGTTGTCGAACGGGAGTGAGAAGCGAGGGCAAAGGAGGTCTCGATCCTTGGTCCGGTCACGAAGATGAAGCGACGTTTGGTCGACGGGAAGGAGGACATTTGGCTCAATGGAGCAAGGCAAGTGGAAACAGAAGCTCCGATGGGGGTTTTGGCAGTGGTGCTTGATAGAAGAAGAGGAACGAATCTCCTGTGGTTCACGAAGAGACAGGTAATTGTATGGGGCTGCTTCTGTAGCTCCTTCGTTCTTTCTTTTTCTCTTTTTTTTTTGTTAATTTTGATGGTAATCGATGGGGTTTTTGGATTGAATCTATTGTTTAACAGTAGTGGATATAACCTAAGTGGGTGCTTGGTTTCCTTGAAATAAGAAGATGAAGAATACATGTGTATGCGTTTGATGTTTGGTTTTAGTTGGACAGGGAAGGAAACAAAAACGTGATGTTGTTGTTTCTGTTTGGAGGTATACCCTAGAACAAGATCAAAGTCTACTTGTGTTCTTGGCTGAAATCGATGAGAAAGAAAGAATTTTGGATGTTTAGGTTTATTTTTTTGTTCGATTCTTACAGTTTTAGTATTTCTTTTTTGTGTGGGTTAGTATAAACTGAAATTAGAAGCAACATGTTGGTAAAGTGATTTATTACACTTCAAATAAACGAAAGTGATTTTTTTCTTACAGTTTTAGTATTTCTTGCTCATGTACTTTCTCTCCATTTTCTTTTTATCTTCTTCAGGGACTAATTATTCTGCTTAATCTTTCAGTTGACCTGGCTTAATGCTAATCTTACAAAGATCTGGCCCTCTATGTTGATGCGGTCAGTTTTAAAATTTAAACCCCTCTATTCACCATCATTATGGTAATATGCTTATCATGTGTTTTTGGATTGTCTTGTAGGCAGCATCTGAGCTTATAAAGACTAATTTGGAGCTAACTCTTGAACAATACAGACCAATCGTGTTGTCTATTTTTCATTTTCCAAGTTTACCCTCAGCACGGTGGCCCCTCAGTTTACAGGTTAGGCTAATTGATAGTATTACCATTTGCATTTATCCTTTCATAGTAAGAAGATTCCACATAACTTGAATCTTAATTATCAATTGTTTATATTGCTTAGGAGTTTCTACTGTTGAAGATGGAGGTGAAGGAATAACTATAGAGTTGGAAATGAATTGGGATGGAAACCTTAGTATAATACTTGATATCAAGACTTGACTAGGATTTCGATTGCCTGTGCAGGTAATTCAATTTGCCTAGCTATCAAGGGTTATTATTGGAATTTTGACAATAATTGGCTTCAACTTTGGTTACTATTAACAAACCATATTCTTTAAGCTTAATCTCTTTTGTTGTTCGGGTGAAGAATATTCCATTCATTAGGGTTTCTAGGTTGATTTTTAAGCAAATAATAAGATGATCATGATCATAAATTTTCTGATTATTGATGGTTAAAATAACCAAATTTGGAACAACATGCGAAATGAACTCTAAAACTAGTGAACTGTTAAAAGAAATGAAAATCTCAAAGAAACTTATCTCTTCATCTGTATATTTTTCTAGTGAGTCTTCCCAACACACGATCCTTAAATTGGCTTAACCTTTTTCTTCTAGCGTTTGTTTTCTTATAATGATAGATGATTGAGAAGAACTACTTAAGTTTTCCACAGATGTTGTATGTTCCTACTTTTTGTATGCACATTTTCAAAGTGATTACTGCAGTTCTGATGTTTTTTATTTTTTACTTTAATCAGGGTCCGGTGAAGCATATGCATATGTTGGATGATAAAAAACACCATACCTACATATGTATTTGGTGACCAGAATCTGCACATGTGGAAAAATGGATCAAGTCAACAACCATTAGCTGCAAGAAGTTATGATTGACATATCAAATGCTGCAAAAGATTTGATTGATCAAGATGTTTCGGCTTTTTATCGAAATCCCGATAATACCCTTTACATATAAAATGTGTGTGTGTGTGTTTGTGTTTATGTGTTTTAGAGTGATATGAATTTACTATAATACCCTTGGTTAATTTTAGGGTTGGAAGGTTTGGATGCCGGCTTAACATCGGTGTTGGAATCGATGGAATTCTGTTTGGAGTTGCGGGGTTCGGAAGCTTGTGCTTTGGAGGACTTCGCAAAAGCTATCAATCTAGTGCATCTCAGGAAGGATCTTGTGGAAAGTGGTCATGTGTTACTAAACCATGCTTATCACAATCAATAAGAATACGAAAGGTATGAGGGTGGAACTGGAATCCGTGATTCCAATGGAATTGGAATACGTGATTTCAGTCTGATGCCAAATAAAGGAGTTTAATTCTATCCGAAGGTAGAACCAGACTCAGTGATTCCGACAGAATTGGAATCAGTGATTCCGACAGAACCAAAACCTTACAAAAACTTCAAATGATTCCGACAGAATTGGAATCAGTGATTCCGACAGAACCAAAACCTTACAAAAACTTCAAATGAAAACCAAAATTGCAAGAGAACCTTTTGACATTATGGTTAATGTAATCGAATATATTTTTGTATATGTATGATATCTTATTTTGCATTATTGGACATTAAATGTGTAATTTATTTTTTTTAATATTTGGTACAAATTTAGAATATATATATATAACCATGAATGTTACAAATTACGACATACAAAGCCAATCGTAAATGTATGTCAAAAACGTGTGTCGTGTATGTATGTCATAATTGTAGGTCATAAAGGTCTGTCGTAAAATTTATGATAGGCCAAATGCCTGTCATTATCCTTTATGACATGGCTTTCAATGACAGACATTTGTCTATAATGTATAGGCATTTATGACAGACAATGTCTGTCAAGGAAAGCCTTTTTTCTAGTAGTGAGAGCCTTTAAATAGGGTTCAAAACCCCAAAATTAGGGTATTAATGTTGTGGACCTACGCTTAAGGTAATTACCATTATGCTCAGCGTAGGGTATTAAACCCCATATGACATCATCTTCTTACGCTCAATAGAGGAGGTTATCCTACGCTCAACGTAGGGCACCAAAAATGCAAAAATGGAATAATTGAACTTAGGTAATTGTACCTGAGGACACAAATGTTACATAAATAATAGATAGTCAAAGGTTAACATTTAACATGGTCCAATGAACCAACCGTATTAATATATTTATACTACTTATGGTGGACCTCTATTTATCAGATTTCAAACAAATATAACTTCGTAATTTTTATTTTTATTAGCAATTATTTTTCATCGAAAGAAACATAATTTATATAAAATTTCATAATTATTTGTCCTCTTTAAATAGATATCTTTATCGATATATACAAATTATTTTTTAAAGTTTCAACTCATATTCACATGAAAATTTGAATTGTAACTATTTTTTAAAAGATTATTCATGTGTGGATATATATATATATATATATATATATATATATATATATATATATATATATAAACTTTTAAGAATTACTGATCACATTGAGTATTCATGTGTGGATGGTTAATATTCAAGAATCTTTACACTGGTTCTGAAAAGAGCCCTTATGGAGAAAAGATATATCTAATATATGTAAAATCATATGATTACGTCGCATTGATGTAAGATATATCAATAGGATTCGATTCCTATAACCCCCCCCCCCCCCCCCCCCCCTTTTATCTCACACTTGTTTCCCTTATTGATTATAAGATAAATTATTGAAAAAATCATTTTCTTTATACAAACTCTTTCGGTGTTAATATTATCATCGTTGTAGAGTCAAAGCAACATCACCATGACCCAAAACTAGCTACATTTTTAGTATTTAACTATGATTTTATCGCACGTTGTGACGACAATAATGTATTTAAGAAGCAGTAGAAAATAGTTTGCTGCATGTTGAATTAAAACTTATGAGGACTTAAGTTGAAAAACTACAAAAGTCACATACCAAAGCCATGTAAGAAAAAATGTTGAATAGAAATTTAGCACTTAAAGTTGGTAAACCACAAAAGTGAATGGCCAAAGCCTTGCCAAACAAAAACAATTAGAATTGTATTACATGTGACACATATATAGAAATAAATATGTTTTTTTTTAAGTTAATGAACGAAAGTGTAAAATAAATTAAACATGAAAATTTAAAAATTAAATTACGTCGAAATGTAGAAAAACTCGAATTTATACCGACATGTATATAAAAACACAAGTAATTTTTTTTTAATTAATGAATGCAAGTTCTAAATTTACGTTGAAACGTTACCACCTCTAACTTATAACGATATACTCATAAAATAAGCACGTAAGAAATTAGTTTTTTTTTTTTTAATTAACGAACGAAAGTTATTAAGGAAAATCATATATATATATATATATATATATATATATATATATATATATATATATATATATATATATATATATATATTATGGGGATTAAAAAAGAAAGTTTAAAATGTCGATGAGTGAAACTAATATTTTACAAAGTTAAGGGGTGATAATTGTCAGTGAATGTAGGTCAAACACGAAAGTTTAGAGAGCGGGCAAGGTCAAGGTGAGATATCCCCAATTTTTGCAGCCAAATAATTTTTTTTACGTTTATTTAAAACAAAGTATTCCTTTGAATAATATATTAGTATGAAATTTCCACCAAAGCATTTTTTTGTAAGATGAAATCAAAACATTTTCAAAGAAATGTTTTTCATTAATATTAAAACCTCAGATGACATAACTAATAGGGAAACATAAGCATAAACTAATCATTACAGGCTTTACAATTGTTTATTATACTAATGACCTTAAACTCCTTATCACTCAATAGATTTAAAATCATTATACATGTGCCTTCGTACCACTATATGTGACACAAAGAAACTAAGTGGGTAAGGCTAGAGAGTTTGGTGAGTGAATACGGTTTTCAATTCACAATAATATAATTAAAATATTATATATATATATATATAATATTTTAATTATATTATTGTGAATTGAAAACTGTATTCATTCACCAAACCCTCTAGCCTTACCCACTTAGTTTCAATTAACCCGGTTACCCAATCTCGTCATTCTTACTCCGTGATCCTGAAATGATTATCTCAAGAGGCTTATCATAAATGATTACTTTAAGCAACAAGTAGACAATACCGTTGCGGGGATTCTTTAACAATATATTTCAATAAGGCAACCATGGGGGGATAGAGTACTCGAATGAACATCATTTCCTTTTCCCTAAAAAGTATGATCATTAACACCTATTGGTGGCGAGTCTGCTAGTGTTCCAAAGATTATCTAGAATAGTCATTGGTAGTCATCATACACTCTGCTACATGACTACTCTAGTAGTACAACAATACAATGTTAGTCATTGCCTCACACCATTATTTTATTATTCACAACCCTTTATTACCTAAAGTAATTTAAGTATGATAATAAAATAAATAATTATTACAACATTTCAATTAAGCAACAAAAATCCTGTCATGCTACTTTATCTAATGTATTTATACAAATAAATATTGCATATAACAGTTACACATTTAAATATTTTGTATCTATATGTAAAATGAAAGTAAATACGTACTCACTTGTTTAAAGTGAATGATTGGGGTGAAAGTTATTTTGTCTAACACCTTAGTTTTCCCTTTTAAATGACATACATAAAATCATTACTAAGTCTTAGTCTTTGTTTTATATTTTTCGAAACTATAATAACATTATTTTAGGTTCCTCAATAATTCCAAAGAAATATCGTGTTCTATTAAACAAGGAATTACCCGGTAAGATCATATATATATATATATATATATATATATATATATATATATATATATATATATATATATATATATATTATATTCTTTTGAAAATCCACATTAAACACCTCACTAAATTTATCCTAGATATCATTACCGTATGTAGATCTATCAGTATAACGACTGGGATTCCTGATAAATTTTATTTATTAATTCATAATAACGATTATGAATATAAATGTAAAATACATTTAAAACGTAGTAAGTGTAGAGATACATAAAATGTATGTCCAGTTTTCGCACATTATATATATATATATATATATATATATATATATATATATATATATATATATATATATATATATCACATTCATATAAACACATATGTAATCGAATCATTTTGTTTCATTTGTTTATAAAATTTAACAATCGTCAACCAATGTAAACATATATTTCTCTAAGAAATATCTAGCAAGAAACACGGGTGTTATAGTTAACTTTTGACACTTTTGGTTTCCTAAGTAAGGTTCTGCACTGCCCTATGTCACCATCGTACAAGCAGTAAGTCGACCATCTTGTGTCGTAATTTCTTTGTCGGTGGCCAAAAATTTCATCAAGTTCTTCAATCAATTTATTGCTTTCATCGAATTCTAATTACGAAAGTGGAATCACGTCGGATACATATCCCAAAAACTTCCTCAAGTGATAAACATGAAAGGTGTTATGAATACCTTCAAGTTCACTTGGAAACTCCAGTTTGTACACTTGGTTCCTAATTCTCTTAAGTACCTTGAACTATCCAATAAACCATGGACTCAACTTTTCTGTTTTCCAAATCTGATTAGTCCTTTCAAAGGAGAGACTTTTAAGTAATACCAGGTCTCCGACTTCAAAATTCATCGATTGTTGGTTTTTATCTAAATAACTCTTTTGACGGTTTTAGGATGCTATAATTTTGTCTATTATTACATTTAGTTTCTCGGCGGTATGATGGACAAATTCAGGCCCCATAAATTGTTTCTATCCCGCCTTGAGCCAACAACATGGCGTACGATATTTATGTCTGTATAATGAGTGATAAGGTGCCATATTAATGCTTGAATGGTAATTGTTGTAGGAAAATTCAACTATTGGTGGATGCTCATCTCAGTTACTCATGAACTCAATAGTGCATGTTTATAACATACCCTCCGGTGTCTGAATCATTCTTTCACTTTGTCCATCTGCCTGCAAATGGCAAGTTTTACTCAAACATAGTTTTGTGCCCATCTCTTTGTATAATCCCTTCCGAAATATTGAAGTGTGGCATAATTTTCAAGGGAACACAATGAGATTTTACTATCTCTTTCACATAAACGTTAGTGAGCTTTTCCATAGATATCTCTCGTTGTCTACTATGAAATGTGCACATTTTTTCAATCGGTCTACAATCACCCAAATCAAATCGTGACCTCCCTTCGTTTTGGGCAGTTTGGTTACGAAATGCATGGTAATGTCCTCCCATTTAACCATGGTTACCGGCAACAGTTCCAAAATACCATAACATTTCTAATGTTGAGTCTTAACTCTTGCATAGGTTACATACTTAGCGACATCAAGTTTCATCATTTTGTAAGATCCATCCTTGAGAAGATCTCTTATACCACCCATCTTTGGTACCTAAATTATGTTCTGGAATACCTTAAACTCTTGTTTTTTTTGTTCCAAACACTAATATCTTGCCAAACGTTCTTCTTGGTTATATCCTTCCAAAATGTCAATCTAATCCTTCTTGATACTTTCCATAAATGTCGAGAAAATTTTAATTCTTAACACTCTTGGCCTTTTCATCTCCAGGTTCTACGACGTCACTTTACCAGGATGGTAAAGTATTTCACAGTCATATTCCTTGAGTAATTCTACCTAGTGTCTTTGTCTCATGTTCAACTCTTTCTGATCAAAGAGATATTAAAGACTCATATGATCAGTGAAAAGTTTATAGTTTTTCCATAAAGATAATGACTTCATATCTTTAATGCAGAAACTACAACTGTTAGCTCCAAATCATAAATGGGGTAGTTTTTTGTGGATTTTCAGTTTTCGTGATGTATATACTATTAATTTATATTTTTGGGTCATAACACATCCAAACCTAACTCCATATGCATTACTATTAGAATGTTATCGTAGATGTCTTAAACAAATAATAAATTCATTACTTAGTTGCACTAATGGGTAGCACAGAGAAGCAAGGTCGAATCCTTAGCGACACAACCAAATGGTTAATGTCTCTTTGTGTAAGGCACACACTAATCATAAAATAGAAAATGTAAAAATGGGGATTTTTTTTATTATTAATTAAAACTAAAATATCAGTGAAATAAAGTAAAAAAATTAAGTAATAAAAAGCGAAGTTAGTTCTACTATAACTTTTTTATTCATGCAATCAACACAAACTTGTTCATTCAATATGTGTTCTATCTAAGCTGGTACTGAGAACAACTAACAAACTATAGTACATTCTATTTTACCTAGTTGATTAACCAAAACAAGCTTTTCGGTTAACCCTAAGTTTTTACTAACTTAGTTAAACAAGATCTTAATGAAATCAGAAAAGCGACATTATGATCTTTGTAAAATTCCCAATAATATTAAATATTTCTCAAAAACTCGGAAAGTGTAAAAATATGAAATTGCAGTTTATAACATAGTCAAATCCCAACACGGAACCGATCTGTTACTTGTTACTTGTTACTAGTTGATTAAAACGATCACAAATTTTAACAACTAATTAACTAGATTGATTAAAACCTAAATTAGGTGATCACACTAAAAAGAATCTGAAATCAAACAGTCATTAAGATTAGAACTGAAATATCTAGATAAAATCACATAATAAAACCAAGTCTAATGATTGATTACATAAAAAGTACTGATCTTGTTGAACTGAAATCTAGGATTAATCCATACATGGCTAAAAATAAGTCTAGATCAATAAAAGAGATATTAAACGGCTAATCTAAATAAACTGATTAGATGAGATGATCCATGGCCTTCAGATCTTTAGGAATTGATGAAAAAGTGTAGAAATCGCCTCCAGAAGTCGTCTTTGGTCATTTGGGAACGGGTAGTGTTTAAACTGATAAGACGGGAGGTCTTTATATACGAGCCAGCAACAAAAAACACGATTTCTTAAAAAACATGACCTGCTTTTGCGAAAAACATGATCGTGTCAATATTTTGAAGTCCTGAAACTTGATTTTTGGTATGGAAAACATGTGACGGTGAATCATGATCAAAAGCACAATCGCATAGGGAAAAACATGATCGTGTAAATTGTAAAAGACGCCTTTCAGATGTGAACCCTTCAGTTTCAATAAATCAAACCCATGTTCCAACTTCCTCATGTATTTTATCTCCATTAAGCTCCAAATATGCATCCAAGCTACTTCTAAATCATTTCTCCACTCGAAAGATCTGAAAACGACATAAAAACATGTGCAACATGAGAATTCAGACGAAATACTCAACATGAACATCATTTAAACTAAAGCACACACAAATTCATAAAATATGATTCAAAATGCTTATAAAACTACCATAAAAGATGCATAAAATGGTATATAAAAATCATTGTAAATCGCAAAGTCTTCAACTCAATCGAGTAAAGTAAGGATAAGTGCTTCACACAACCACTTCATTAGTTTATTAAAAGCTATATCATTCTTCTCATTCCATGTATAGGTGTCCCCTTTATGGGTCAATGCTGTCAATGGAGTATCAATTGAACAAAACCTTTGGATAAACCTTCGGTGATATCTAGCTAACCCTTAAAACTACAAATCTTAGTGGGAATTTTTGGTCTTTCCCACTTCGTTACTACTTCAATCTTTTCTAGGTCAACGGATATACCTTCTTGGTTAACCACGCAACCCAAGAATTTCACCTATCCGATCTAAAAGTCACATTTAGAGAGCTTTGTATACAACTTCTTCTTCTTCAAAAGTCTAACACTTCACGCAAGTTCTTGCCATGCTCCTGCTTGCTCTTCAAGTATATTAGAATATCTTCAATGAACAGTATTCCAGATCTATCAAGGAAAGGTTTACAAACTCGATTCATCAGATCCATAAATGTTGATAGAGCCTTTTTTTAGTCAAAATGACATAATCAAAAACTCGTAGTGTCCATATCTTATTCTAAAAACCATTTTTTATATGTCTTGTTCTCTTACCTTTAGTTGATGATACCATGACCTGAGATTAATCTTCTAAAAATAGCTTGCACCTTGTAGCTAATAAAAAAAACATCATCAGTTCTAGGCAATGGGTATTTAATCTTCACTGTTGCTTTATTCAACATTCTGTAGTCGATGAACACTCTCATGCTCCCATCTTTCTTCTTGATGAATAGCACAAGGGATCCACAAAGTGATGAACTAGGTCTAATGAAACCCTTGTCAAACAATTCATAAAGTTGTATCATAAGACCTTTCATCTCCATTGGTGCTAATATGTATCGTGCTTTTGTTATTGGTGCTGTTCCTTGCAACAAGTCTATTCAGAACTCTACTTGACTATCAGGTGATAGTCCAACAAGATCTTCTGGAAATACTTATAAGAATTCACACACTATTGGTATTCTCTATATATCCCTCTTATATTTCTTTGCATCGATCACAAATGCCAAGTATGATGTTGTATCCTTTGGCCAAACTCTTCTTGGCTTTCATCATAGTCATGATCCTAAAATTTACTTGCCATTTGTCTCTGTACACCATAAATGGTTCTTTTCCAGGAGGATTTACTCACACCATCTTCTTTCTACAAAGTATTTCAACATCGTTTGCACTTAGCCAATCCATTGCTAGTATTATGTTGAATCCATTTAAATCAATGGGTAATAGTTCCTCATGGTACTTATTCCCATTTATGTTAATGAATATGTTTCTCATACAATCACTAACATGTACAATCTTACAACTAGTAACTTTTACTAGTAAGGTAGTTTCTAGTTTGCGTAGAGACAATGTAGGTTTTCTACCAAATTTATGAGAAATAAAGAAGTAAGTTGCTTCCGAATCAAACAAAATATTGGCCGGCAATTCATTTACTAGAAATGTACCACAAGCGACATTTGCTTCTTCTTTCGCTGACTCAAGGATCATATGGAATGCTCGTGTCTTTGGTTTTGGCGTCACATTTTGGATTTGCAGCTTGTTTCTTCTTCGGGTAGTCCTTTAATAAACGCCCTTCTTGTGCACACTCGAAACACGCTTTCTTGTTAGAGGTACACTCATGTGACATCCCCTAATTTTTTAGAACCAATTAAAACTTTTTCTTTACGTTTTAAGTTATTGTGTTGCAGAAAATCCCGGTTAATTAAAACAGTTTGAGATAACGTAAGTTATTTCATTTTATCAAAACAACATGGATGTCACCATTAATATCTAAACATAAGCTACAATGTAAAAATAGAAAGGTCCTGAAATACTATTATAGGTACATCTCTTATTGCACTCGACAATCTAACTAGATTACAGAAGCCTTAGTTCCATTATCTATGATGCATAAAATTGAGTGGGTCAAGTTTGGGAAACCTTGTGAGATGCATTGGGTTTTCAAGCCCATAATATTTTAATGATAATAAATCATAATATCATTCCCACAAAAAATTCATTGACATATAGTATGGTATATTAAATCTGAAATAGTTATCTTTAAGACAATCTACCTAACCCTACCGATTCACACAAATCCTAAATCAACGATTCTTGAGAGGAATAACCCATCCTAATGAAACGTTTCAGAAACTGCTTGAATACACAACTAGGGGAGTAATTGATAAATATGGTATCCCAATTTATCTACATATTTGGGTTGTAAGTCCACTCTAGAAACTTAATTCACTAGATCGCCTAGAATAGTTTAGTGTTGGTATCTACTATGGTCGATAGCCTAGACGTACTATTGTCTAGTCTAGACCCACCATTTCTGGTTAACCAAAAAGAGGAGGACTATTACACTTAGTTTTGATCTCACACTCTACCTAAAAACAAGTCCTATAAGATATTTAGCTTACTTGGAACTAAGCACCTTTTATAAGTCCATAACTAACCCAAACTATATCTAACGGCAAATTTGATTCTAACATAGTTCCTAATAAGAAGTTTGGTTATAGTTATACAAGTAGAAAAGAGTATAATCAATACAAATAACATGTAATAAATACTTTTATCAAATTATTCTTTTGAAAATAACTATGCACTTACGTGGCAAAAATAGGTGATTTGAGGCTAAGGCAGTGCTTCGCCTTAACACTTTATCAAAAGACCTAGAAGTATATAGCACTAAGTCTCAGTCTATTTTTAGATTTCTCGATAATCCAAATGTCTTACATCAAGATTTATCAAATAATAAATAACCAGGTAGGATCATATCGGATGTAGGGTCTGTTTGGTATACAAAACATATTGTTTTGAAATCCCACCTTAAACACCTCACTAAATCTAGCCTATACATTACTCCCTTATGTAGATTAATCAATATAATGACTTGGAATTAGTAATAAATCTTAATTAAGGTTCATAACAATGACTATGATTATAATTATAAGTTACACTTTAAGCAGAGTAAGTGTAGCTCAACTTATAGAGTATTTTAACGAGAACGAGAATGATGAGTGCTAACGTAACCAGGAACTTGGGACTAAAGGGAGTAAGGGATAGAAAAGGTTCCATAGATAACGGAGGAAAGGTCTTGATATGTGCATACTTAATCATATATTTTGTGCATTATCTTAATATTTTTAGCTACAGTTTTTCTCATTATAGGAAAAAAGGTGCTTAACTCATTTAAAATATGTTTTGTAGCAGTAAAGACATGCTCAAGATGAAAAGGAAGCAAATGCGGAGCTGGAAGCAGAAATATTGGACCAAGTCAACATAAGTCAAATAATTCAAGAATTTTGAAGCCCACATTGTGGGGCATTCCTACCATAACGTGGTGAGTTGGATTTTCATGATCTAATATATGCCTTGGAGAATACACGTTTTTGTTGGATTAGTGTCTAAGCCCATAACTATATTTGGTAAGTACTTGACCTGGTTGTGCATGGTCCTTTTGGGTTGCCTTCACCAAAGCAACATGATAGGATGATTGATAAATAAAGAGGTTATTATGGTTTATTAATATATTATATTATTAATATATTAAAGGAGAAATCATATAGTTTGATTAATATTAGACAAGAATTAATTGAGAATTAATTATGTGGCTAAAAGAGATTAATTAAATAAAGGGAATTAGAACTGTCAATTGTGTGATAGTTGGTTTTGGGTTGTGGATCCTTATGGATCTTGGGGTGGACGAAATTAAGGTGTATGGACTCCTTGAATTCGTCCAAGCCCTAATCTAGAAGGATCCTTGGACTACTTAAGGCCTAAGTAATCCAATTAGGATTTCAGGCTGTAACCCTCGCAACTCAAGTATTTAAAGGACCTAGGGGCTATAGAAATCGGCTACCAGAAACCCTAAGGAGTTCCTAGAGCTGATTTTGTGCCTACAACCTCTCTCCAAATCATCCTCTTGATTCTTGGTATTTGTAAGCCATAAGAGTGGTGACACTTGTGACTCTAAGCTCCAAGGATAACAAGATTCAAGTTTTCAAGAAGAGGTAATCATCTAGATCTACTTTTTCATGTCAATTTCGAATTGTATATCATAGATCTAGGGTTTGCAAGTCTTGGATGAAAAGCATATTCATTAGAGAAACCTAGATCCAAGCATTAGGGTTTGCATGTGCACATAAGAATGTTCTTATAGCTCAAACCCATGAGTGGTATCAAAGACTTGATTGGTTTCTCTTGAATTTTGCTTTGTGCTTTGATTCTTTCTTAAAAATCGTTTTTCTTGCTCTCTGCCTGATGAACTCGGCGAATCCCATTATGGACTCGACGAGAATGATGAACTCGACGAGTCCATAAAGGGACTCGGCGAGTCAGAGCGTCAGACAGAGGGAATTTCAGGATTTCTTGCTATTTTGCTTAAGGATAATTACCTAAATTCTTTTAGTCTAATAAAATCCAAATTTTATTACCTTTTTATCAATATCCTCATCAAAACAAAAGATAATTGCCAATTGTTTAAATAATAATTCCCTTATTTGATAATACTTTATTATTTAAATTAATTGTTGAATTATCTTGCAAGTAATATTGACTAGGTCAAATTTCGATAATTATTAAATTAAATGCTTAATTGAAAATTATTTGCTATTTGATCTTTGTGTTTTGAAAAAGTTCAAAACTTGTCCTCAAGTTTTGAAATTTAAATTTTATGATTAAAATGTTTAATTTGAACTATTTAATTTTCAAACCCTAGAATTTTACAAGTTTAAAATTCAACATTATACCTTATAATATTATAAGGTTAATATATATATATATATATATATATATATATATATATATATATATATATATATATATATATAACTTAAATGCTAGTCTTACAGTTAGTAGGCCTCATTCACGAAGCTGATCTATAAGGGGGGGGGGGGGGTGTATAAGGTTATGGCCTATAAAATGGTCGTTTAATAGGTGTCCACTCTCACCCACCGCTTCCTTGATTAGTGGAGGGTCGTTAGCCGAACGGGTAGGATAGGGCAAACCTTTCCTCATTAAAAGTATAATGAATCTATATAAAGTAACTAAATGTTTTTTTAAAAAATTCCCAATCTTAGTTACTTTAGGAAAAGTGAATTGATGCAATCCCATGAAATTACACTTTGTACCCTTGCTAAGAAGTTAGTGGAGCGTGTGTGGTTAACCAACACACTAATTGGTTCTAAGAAAATGTGGCAAAGGGTGACTCATTGTTTGTCATAGTTCAATGGAGCGTGTGTGGTTAACCGACACATCGAATAGATGACTTTAACAATGAGGGCACCATGTACATTTGCATAGTTATTCACACCCATTTTGTGATCTTCGGCATACCAGTCACAAACTTGAGGGGCATATCGAGATTGAAACATGTCATTGAAAATTTCAATGAATCTCAAAGGAATCTAGGAGTTTTCAATACATTTAAAACTTAATTTTTTCCTTTTGTTTTTCATGGTGGAGAATTAGTGAATCATCATTCACTTACCTTCATATTATTTGCATGTTAGATTACGACATCCATTTTCTAATATGTAAATAATGTTGTTGGATCCTAGCCCTAATTTCTCATTTTAGGTGTTTAATTAGGGATTCATTTCTAATCAAACTTTGTTCTTTTTCTTCTTTAGATGTCGAACTCTAACAACAACAATGCTTTAGGCTCAACCTCATCCAGCTCATTCTCACTCATGAACTTGTGTGGGAGAGTGATCTTTGACGGGTCCAATTCGAATGATTCGATCCGTAACATCTGAATGGTCACTCGTTACAAGGACAAAGAGTATATCCTCGATAAGGAGCTGAAGGAGGTGAACATCAACACTGGTACTCCCAAAGAAATCGCTGCCTTTGAGGCCCATGAGTGTAATGCCATGAAAGTCCATTGCATCATGCTGGCGACCATGATTGTTGAACTACAAAATTCCTACGATGACTACTATCCCTACGAGATGCATAAAGACTTGGTGGACCGGTACCACCAAAGTGCGAGGCAAGAAAGGTATGAGATCATCACTTCAATGATAACTGCCAAAATGGGTAATGGAGAGTCCTTTACCGCTAATCTGTAAAAGATGTAGAGATATGTTGATCGCCTGTTGAAGTTAAATGTTAACTAAGATGAAGAGATGGCAATTAACATTATCCTTCACTCCTTGCCTCCTTGCTACAACTAGTTCCGCGTGACCTACCACATGAATAAAGAAGAGGTCACCTTTGAGCAAGCTTCAAGGATTGCTTAGGACTACTGAGAGCAATCTCAAGGATAAGTCTATTGCATCAACTCCCACTCCAACCGTTGCTCCTATTTTGGCTATTAGGCAAGGGAGGGATAAGAAGAGGAAGGCTCCTTCAAAGAGCCACCACAAGGCAAAATCCCAAGATGGTACCTCTTCTAGTGCAACCAAAGTTGGTTCTTCTAAGCCCAACTCTAACCCAAAGGAGGCAGAGTGCCACCACTATCTCAAGATAGGGCATTGGAAGAGAAGTTGCCCGGAATATCTGCAAGCCATAAGGGATGGGAAGATCAAGCCATCTTTCGCAGGTATTTACATAATTAAATCTAATGATTCATCACATGCTATTTCTTGGGTTCTTGATATAGGACGTGGTTTTCACGTATGTTCAGATTTGCAGGGACTAAGAAGAGATAGGGATGTGGAGCGTGGAAGGATAAATCTAGTCATGGGGAACAGAAGATCGTTACTTGTCACCAAGATTAGAGTGTATTCTCTAGCGCTTAGTAATGTATTAGGATTAGATTTAAATAATTGTTGCTATTTTCCAGATATGGCAAGAAACATCATTTCATTTCATGGTTTGTTTAGAAAAAAAGTTTTAGATATTCATTTGATAATGAGAAAGGTTCTATTTATACTTATCTAAATGGTGTTTTATATTTCGAAGCATTACCTTGTAATGGAATTTATGAAACTGTGATGGTTGTAGATAACTTAGGAAATGATGTGTTGTGTGTGGATTCTTCCAATAGTATGGGTAAAGCATGTTTGTGGCATTGTCGTCTTGGACATATTAACAAGAAACGCATAGCCCAAATCCAAAAGGATTGAGTGTTGGAGTCATTCGACCTTAGGGACGATGACATGTGCGAGTCTTGTTTACTTGGAAAGATGACCAAGTCACCCTTCACTGGCACTTGTGAAAGGGGTTGGGGTCTACTGGATCTCATACACACCGATGTGTGTGGTCCCTTTAGATCCACCACAAGGTATGCGAACCGCTTCTATGTGACTTCCACCAACGACTATAGCAAATATGGGTATATCTACTTAATCAAGCACAAGTCAGAAACCTTTGAAATGTTCAAAGAGTTTAAACAAGAAGTGGAGAATCAATTAGGCAGGAAAATCAAGAAGTTCGATCCGATCAAGGAGGAGAGTACCTAAGTCTTGAATTCCATGACTACCTCAAGGAATGCGGAAGAGTTTCGCAATTGATGCCACCTAGGACACCGTAATTGAACGGTGTGGCTGAGAGGTGTAATCGAACCTTGTTGGACATGGTTCATTCCATGATGATTCGTATCCATGATGAGGCAAATTTATTAGTGTACTTCGTCAGAATACTTACTTGGACAAGGTACTAAAATGTTTAGTATGGAGAATTCCAAGAAAGGGGAGTTACCGATCCAAAGTAATGCTAAGTTGAGTAAGACTCAATGCCCAAGTATGCCGAGATAGTAAAGATGATCCGAGTACCTTACGCTTCCGCAGTTGGATCGATCATGTATGCTATGACCTGTACTCGCCCTGATGTGGCCTTCGCCTTGAGCATGGTCTGTAGATATCAAGGAAACCCTGGCAAAGCCCGTTGGACCGCAGTCAAGAACATTGTTAAGTACCTTCGGAGGACCAAGGAATCGTTTCTAGTCCTCGGTGAGAGTGATGATTTAAAAGTGTGAGTGTATAGTGATGCCATTTTTCAGACCGACAGGGACAACTACCATTCGCAGTCGGGCTGGGTCTTTACCCTTAATGGCGGAGCAGTGACATGGAAAAGTTCCAAGCAAGAAACCATAGTTGATTCAACGTGCGAATTAGAGTATATTGCAACGAGAAAGGCGTCAAAGGAGGCGATATGGTTGAAGAACTTCATTGGAGACCTTGGAGTTGTGCCTGTTATAAAGGAGCCCATGGAAATTTTCTATGATAATGAAGGAGCGGTTTCCTTGACCAAGGAACTGATGGATCATGGTAGATCTCGACATATCGACATAAAATATCACTTTATTCGACATCGGGTAGAAGAAGGACTCATCGTAGTAAAGAGGATATCGTCGGAGGATAACCCAACATATCCGCTTATGAAGGGACTGAGTAGGGTTAAGCACTTACAGCACGCTAGGAGCATTGGGCTGAAGGGCGATATTAGTTTGGATTAGACGGTTTAGAAACGTGTAATCGATAAATGTAATTGACATTTGATGATTAAATAAAGGAGTATTATTTATAAGTAAAGTTATTGTCTTATGTTAATTGTTTAACTATTGTTTCACTTTCCATGTTTTGACTTCTTAAATAATTGAGTTATTTAAGAATAATCGAATTATCCAAACGGTCCATAATCGTTCATATGTTGGAAGTAGGTATGAATGAAGACTGTCATGAATAGGTGTGTAGAATGTCTAAAAGGTATTAGACATAGCAAAGGTTTGTTACAATGTTCATGAGTGCTTATGAACAAGTTTTAAGCATTGGAATAAACCCACGCTTGCTGGAATCACTTCATGGAATTTATCACGAGTGATAGCAAGACGATAATATCATATGGTCTTAAAACCTAGATATATGGTTTATTGTTTGTTGATTAGTTGTGCATTGATAATGTGAAAACACATCAGTAACTTCATGTCATAAAACGCATTGTTGTGTATGATTTGATTAGTGAATAGTTAATGCATATAAGTCGAAGTTTATCTGTTCCTTTTATCCTAAGAGGGTAAAAGCGATATCAAGGCCCCTCGATGATTTGATTTGACTTATGTACCGGGACCGGTCAGGACTAAATTGATGTGTTCAATTAAGTTCTATGTCAAATGAATCTGAGGTCGAGAAACAAATTGTTGGACAATAAGTATGACTATGTTCCATGTGATTGTCTGCACAATATTTAGAACAGAGGGCTATATGATCCCTTATCTAAATGACAGGTTACTAATAAGACCTAAGTTTGACAGCCTCTTTGAGAGCTACGATTGCTAATCGGATTGTGCTTATAGTTACTAGACTTATCCAAGTGGGAGACTATTGGATTAGTGTCTAAGCCCGTAACTATATTTGGTAAGTACTTGACTCGGTTGTGCATGGTCTTTTTGGGTTACCTTCACTAGAGCAACATGATAGGATGATTGATAAATAAAGAGGTTATTATGGTTTATGAATATATTATATGATTAATATATTAAAGGAGAAATCATATAATTTGATTAATATTAGACAAGAATTAATTGAGAATTAATTATGTGGCTAAAAAAGATTAATTAAATAAAGGGAATTAGAACTGTCAATTGTGTGATAGTTGGTTTTGGGCTGTAGATCCTTATGGATCTTAGGGTGGACAAAATTAAGGTGTATGGAGTCCTTGAATTCGTCCAAGCCCTAATCTAGAAGGATCCTTGGACTACTTAAGGTCTAAGTAATCCAATTAGGGTTTCAGGTTGTAACCCTAGTAGCTCAATTATTTAAAGGACCCAGGGGCTATAGAAATCGGCTACTAGAAAAAGCATTCTCTTGCCTACAACCTCTCTCCATGTAGGAGACATATATAAAATTAATTCAAAATGTATTTTATGTAACTCAGCTCATATGTAGGAAACATATATAAAAATAAGCATAAAAATATAAAAAAAAAATATGCCAAAACAAAAATAAACTCAAATTTATACTGATACGTAAATAATTTTTTTATTTTAAATTGATGAACGAAAGTTCTAAATTTACGACGAAACGTTGAACACATCCGGTTTATACGGATACATACATAAAAATAAATATTTAAGTAGTTTTTCTTTTTCAAAGTTAATAAAAAAAAATGATAGCAATAAAAACTTAGCCCTAACTATAGGAATCATTAAGTTTCGAAAATAAATATGATGAAAGTTGTATTTTATAAAATTTAAAATCAAAAAGATTAAAAGACATTTTAAAAAATAAGGGTGTAGAAAATATCATTTTACAAAATAAAAAATTGATAACAATAAAAACTTAGCATAAGGACTTAAATTGCCAAAACCAAAGTCATGTCCTACGGAATTTGGTTTCTAGTATTAGTTAATTATTAAATGAGTAGAATAATAAACTATGATTTAGTAGAGACATGAGCATGTTTGGCATCAAACTTTTTAAATTGTTTTGAAGTTTCTATGGTATAACAAAACATCTCAAATCCAAAACCCATTACACTTAACGTTTAACAAAACATACTCACTAATCATTACCAGCTAGTTTTACCAAAAACATCAGTATTTTTTTTCTTCTAAATACTACACAAAATACCTTATCTTTCTTAAAATTAATTATTAAAACTAAAACTCCATCATCAAACCCATTTTTTTTTTGCTTGAAAGCTTATTCTAAAAAAATAAAAGCTTAAACTCTAAAAATCTTCTGAAAATTACATGCCAAACATACCGTAAGTTAAAAATGATCTTTATATTTTATACATTTGACTCGCCTATGAAAAAAAAACAGTGAAATAAAAGCATATGATAATCTTTAATACACGAAAAAGATGTTATCTATGAATTTGAAAATTATTGTTTAGCAAAAAGATTTCACCTTTACATGTCAAAATTGGGATTAGTTTAGAATTTTCACCTTCTTTTGCAAAGTATCATCATTACAACCACAACACAGCTGCTTTTCTTTGTTTTTTTTTTATTATGTTATTAAGCATACTATTTAACTTTGATTCATTAAGTTTACAAGTTTTAAATTTATTTTCATATATTTAGGCTGCAAATTAAATTTTATTTATTTATTTAGGTGAATGTATTTTTAAATAAAATTACTAATATTTTTTTCTTTTCTTTTATATATTGTTTTGCTAATAATTTTAGATATTTGGTTAAAAACACTGAATTTATTGTAGAATTAGAATATAGTTATATGAGACAATGTTTTTCCTTATTACAAGTTGCTTAGAATCGCAAAACAAAATGACAACATCAAATAAAATATCTGGCCTTCCATCTAAATTGTATAAAACCAACATGCTTTTGGCAATTGGCATAGTGGTGATGCAATGTGCGTGGAAAAACATTTTGTTGATTTCATAGAATAATAATGATTGTTAGTTTTGATGAACCCTCGATTTTGTTAATGATCAATAAACTTCATTTCAAAGAATCAACGAATGAGTCCTTAAACAGCATAATCCTAGCTACCTATGAAGAAAGAAATTAAAATTTTTCCAAAACATAAAAAAGAAAATTGCCGAAAAAATAATAAATCGTGATTTTGAACCTCTAGATTAAGGAATCAGCCTAATATCCACCGGGCTCATGGCATAGACATGAGTGACATTGTTCGAAACTCGAATTCTTCTCAGAATGTCATTTTTACCTTAAAAACTCTACTCTTCCATCCCAAAGTGGCATTGTTGGAAACTGGAATTCTTACACAAGGTTGAAGGTTAAAAGCTTGAAGGTTAAAAGCTCATCTTAGACAATGTTATTCATAAATAGTTTTGAAGAGATTAAAAAGTGTGTATTTTTGTAATAGAAAAATCAAAATTATATAAATTCATACTTATTATGTTCTGCATAACTAAAATAGGTTTAACTAGAAAAATCAAAATTATATAAATGCATACTTATTATCTTGTTCATAACTAAAATGAGTTTAATATATTAAACTCCATTCTTTTATTGGTTCGTCACCAAAACGACCAATAAGTGATAGCGAATAATATATATATATATATATATATATATATATATATATATATATATATATATATATATAGAGAGAGAGAGAGAGAGAGAGAGGGAGAGAGAGAGAGAGAGGAGTAGGATCAAATAAGAACACCAAAAAGGTTGAGAACGCGAGAACAAAGTATATGCATTTTTGATTCCATATATTCATTTATGGAGAAATGATAAATTTTTATGTATTTAATTTCAATTGAATAGAAAAAGCATATTCATGTTGATTGTGCGTAAAAATTTACCATTTCTCCACAAATGAATACATGTAATCACAAATGAATATACTTGTTCTCGCGTTCTCAATCTTTTAGGTGTTCTCATTTGATCATTTCCCTATATATATATATATATATATATATATATATATATATATATATATATATATATATATATATATATATATATATATATATATATATATATATATATATATATATACACACACACACAAAGTAATCGCTTTTCACTTTTATATAAAAAACAAAAACATAATTTACGAATAAAATTGAAACGCCAAACTAATTTACTATTAGATATCACATATATCAACTGAGAGAGTCACTCATTACCGTTATACCAAAGGTCTCTCCTATATTTTGGTAAAAAATTAACAAACAAATTTCGCAAGCAACCAAATTAATAAGTGCGGTGTGATGTTTGAAATAAGGTGAGTGAAAGTAAAATTCTTAAGATCTTGAAATGTGCACAAGATATTGGTTGTGCCCAAGATCTCTAGGTAAAAAATAAATAAGTTTTGAGAACTATTTAATAAAAGTGTGTTACTTTAATTTGTAATGAAATTAAGTGTATTTGGGATTAAAATAGTGTTGAAGTGATTATACAAGTGAATTAGTGTAATAAGACTTAAGAAACTCAAAAAGGCACCAAGATAGCACAAATGATGAAAATATATTAACAACCAAATAAATAGTAGATAAAGTGATGACGATCAAATAACAATAAGTAAATCAAAGTAAATGCAAGAACATAATACATTCCGAGGAAAACCTTTTTTCCGACTTCGGGATGTGATGAAATCACCTGCTTTAGAACTTATATTAAATCGATATAAAATTAAAAGTGCTATATGATCTTAGAAACGATGTAAATGTGTTCAAGTGTCGAGAGAATCAGAGAGAAAGTGGCAGTCATAGTTTGTGTATATATTGATCAGTTAGGCTTTATATACATATCAATAATAACTAAAATTTCGACATTCTTGGGATCTTCCTTGATTCTTGCTTGACCCGGTTTTTATGATGGTCTTCAACGTTCATGAGGCATTGGCCACGTGTGTTTGGACCTGATCTATTCTTTTTTAGTCAAGCTCTAAATTCCTGCACAAGATATCACAAGAAATACCAACGCAGTCCAATATATTGATTAAATCCAATATTTAGGATTGCCCATGATGTTACTGCAAGTTCAAGATATAAAAATAGTAAGCTGAAAATTCTACCCATAACAATTGCCCCCATAAATCTTCAATCCAGGATCAGGGAAATTGGTGATTTCTAGATTTGAAAATTTTATAGTTATGAGCTAAAACGTTAGGATGTCTATTCAATTTCCTAGGAAACTTGAATTTTGATTAGTCCACTAATTAGGGTTTGTGCATATGAATTGCACATATGTTTATTTAGTCTCCACACAATCATTCACCTTCGTAGGTAAATCTTCTTTATCCTTTAATTTCATGGATAAAGCTCTTATCATCTTGGATCGTAATAATGAGGGCCTTATCCATAAGGATTTTGTTGATTTGAAAATTTTTGCCTTGTTCAAGAAATAATATTTGTACTTGATAATTTGGAGATTTAGGCCCTGACGATCAAGAAGGAAATCCCCCCCCCCCCCCCCCCCCCCCCAAATAGTTTTAAAATCATTTGATGTGAAATTGAAACTTGATTTTTTTCTCCTACATGGATTTGCTTTTACCACCGTTCTGTATGCATTGGCTTGTATTTTCCTTTTAATGGCCTGATTGCTAATTTTTTTTATATTACACGCATTCCATTCGTGCAACTCATGTCGATGGTTTGGCGTATTTTATACTGGTTGGTCATCTTAATCAAGTTGAAGGTCTGGCTCTTGGTCTTTCTGAATTTGGAAGTGTTTATAATCTTCAAACTTTCGATTCTTCTCACATTATTTTCAAAATTAAAGTTGCAAATCCCCACTTGGTTCTTAATACGTCTTACCACAATGTCGGATGGCAAAGGAAGTATTTTTATGTTAATAGGAAATCTTTAGAAAATGGAGATTCTTTTCCTATTTACTGGATCCTAAAGGGTAGGACTTCTAATTTCTTTTAGAACTTCGAGTTGTAATGACCTTATCTTTGATTTTCTTCTTTCTTCTTGTGCGAGGTAGTTCCATTATTATAAGATTTATTTCTAGCTTGTGAAGATATTGGAGTGAAGATCCAAAATTTTTTAATATTGTCTTTGGAAAAGAGAATTGTTAACAAATAAAGATCCACATGTTTCACCATTAGGTCACACAACTACTCCTTCAAGTTCTAAAGCTGATTTTATGGATTTTGATGATCCAAATCTTGACATTATTGGTTCATTTGATGATTTTATGCCACCACATATTGCTTCTTTTAGAGATGAAATTGTTGATGAAGTTAATCTTTTTACACTAATGACTCGTGGGGAGTATCATGTTCCAAATAAAAAGCTAGATAGCTTGCTTTGTCATACTCGTACTTTCTCTAACACAAATTTTGAGAATGTGGTATCTTCACATAAAGCGTTCATGGAGGCTCTCACTTTTGAGAATGCAAAAACGTTTGTTGCTCAAAAAGAATTTATCGAAGCATGAAATACCAAGATTGATTCGATTATTATTGTGGTAAACAATCTTTCTGAGAAGGTGAATACAATATTGAAATATTTTCAAGAAAAAATTGATACAAAGTTCTCTGATGTGGTGAAACATCTCTAGGATTTCGAGAATTTCTTGATGTTGAGAAGGAATCATTTTCTGGAATACGATTTGCTATTCAGAAAGACAATGTAGATCGCCATACTTATGTGTCAAATTTTTTTCTTTCCTTACAAACAAATTTGCAATGTGAAAAAAAAAGTTATAGATGTTCTTGCTGAGATGACTCAAAAGAAGAAAATTATTAAAGAGAGATTAGATAATTCTACGACTTTGAATGTACAAATGAACGAAGAGCTTTTATTTTTCAAAAGTCATAACTTTGAAATCAATTAGCGATAAGTGAAAATAGTTAAAGAGAGGGATGCTTCATATCTTGATTATATTTCACAAGTCATGGATGCGAAATTCAATGCTATTCTTCCAAAAATTAATACACTTATGAATGTAAAGCTCAATCCCATTCTTGCCAAACTCAATCTGCTCGCAAATGTTATGAGTAGCGATGTTACTTCGCAACAAGGGGGAAAGGGAGCTAAAAATAAAAATACTAGAGAGGGAGATCAATCGATGAATGTTGAAGAACCAGTCAATACTGATATTATGATTCCAAAAGTAAATATAAAAAGTCCTTATCATACTAGGAGTATGGAGAGGTCTATTACTGCAAATATTAGTTTTGAAAAGCGAACCTTGGAAGATAAGTTGAAGAATTTTAAAGAGAAATATAGTGTTGAATAGAAGGTTAATGTAGCTTATGGGTCAGAAAAGGGAAGGTGGATGTGATTTTGGAAGAAGATATTAATCATGTTCTTATAGAAGAAGAAAATAAAGCTCAAGTTGCAAGAGATAAAGAGCTTAATGAATTGAAGGATCTCAAAGAAATGGTTGATCAACAAGATGCAGAAAAGAAAAAATGCAAATGAAAATGAAGCAACTCAAAGAGATTTGTTTATGAAATTGACACTTAATAGGAGATTAAGAAAGTAGAACCTTTTACTGGAACCAATCACATCATTTTCGTTGAAAAATGATCATGAATGTCAAATGGAATTCCCAATGACTGCTAAATAATATATATATATATATATATATATATATATATATATATATATATATATATATATATATATATATATATATATATATATCGGCATCTAGATAAAGTGGTTGATGATTTTTTAGGAAATCAAGGAGTGAATAAGAAATTATTCAATTTCTATGCAAAGCAATTAAAGCCTCAGTATAAAACATGGAGTTTGAAAATGATTGTCTGTCCGAAAGTTGGAAAACCTTTTGAGGAAAAAGTATTTGCAAAAGTATCCTTTAAAGATAACCATTTAATTTCACTCTTGTTGATCTTCCAATCATGAATCCATATGACTGGATTATTCTTCTCAACATCATTTCTCGAGATCCTATGAAGTATGACCCTATTTTCCATATCTTGCGGAGAATGATCAGAGGCTACATTCAAGAGGTTTCAAAAATGGATATAGAGATTTCCAAAGTTTTGGACCGAAAACCAATTCTAATACCATTTCCACAACCATAAGACTTAGAGAGCCTGAAAGTTGGTCTTATTCATAAAGAACCCTGGGGAGTGGTTTACAAAACATATGAAAATGGAGAGATGTGAAATTGCATGATGCTTTTGCGAGACAAACACTTTTATTCTATAGCTTCTCTTTCAAATGTTATTTTGCATGCTAAAGCTTGTAAATTGAACAATGCAAATAATGTGAAGTGCAGCTTGGATATGATTCAATGGTGGATAATGGTTCAGATGATTTTATTAAAGATTATTTGAAGGTGTTTGATGAGAAGAAATGAAGAAAACTTTTGCTACTTGACACAAAAGGGGAGATTGTTGGGTTTTGGAATATTAGGTTGCTTCAAATCTTGTAAGCCACTAAGTTTGTAGTCCCGATTGTAATGTTGTAAACTCTTCATTTTGTGTGCGAGATATTTTGTTTATATTTCGCATATTTCGTTTATGGTTAGGTTCACAATTCTAAACTGTTGACTATGAATTTCCTTTCTGACTTCCCTTCACGCCTATATATAGGGAAGTTAGTTAGAAAAGAGAGTATCTTTTGCTTGAATAGTTCCCTACTTTTGTACCAAACTATTCTTTTGCTCTCTAATGACACAATGATCCTATCTATCTTTCTACCTTCTTAATCTTTCAATCAATCTTGTCATTATCCAATTAGAATATATCCGTTCCTACAATTCTTACAAATGCCAACCTCACCAGGCCATCAAATCAAGCTATCAGTACCAATGAAAGGAAAGATCAACAATCAAAGAAACAAGTGTCAACATACGGTAAATGATTCAATCATAAGTATGTTGTTATGGAACATACATATCGCAAATGTTTCAAATGAAACATCATACAAACATGCATTCAAACACTCACATAGTGTAGCATCAGATACATCATATAAACATGCATTCAAACACTCACATAGCATGGCATCAGATACAACATATAAACCTCATAATAATGCTTAAATATTATTCTTCTGTAGAACCTTAAATTTTGTTACACTTCATTGTTCATCTTTGTAACTAGTTATTACTGCATTCATCATTATAATATTGTAAGATAATATCATTCCCCATTTTCATCATTAATAATTACACTTCTCTAATCACCTTTGTATTTATTATCATAATACTTCCTATTTACAGGTCTATATATTCATTAGTAACCCCAAGGTAAGTATCTCGTTCGCTACTAACGTGACCAACTTGACCTAATGCAATAAGTGAGGCGCGGATCTCCCCTATACATTGCCCTCGGTTGTTGTTGTGTTCGATACTCTGACGTTGCATATACTAGTACATGCGTTTTCATTAAGAATCTATACAAACGGTGTCAATTTCATCGTACTACACCTCCCAAATCCCACGTGATGTTTGCGCCAATGTTCCATCAATCGTCAACATCACTCCAGTACTGCCAAACATGGACCATTCCCCGAGTGGTTGTCTTAAAAAACCACTTGACATCAGTGATGACTTAAGCTCTTATCCCATAGGTATTTTTCAACCTGTTAGTGATATTGCCATATTTATACATATTTTTAGGCAATATTTATTTACATTTTTACTAATAATTTGGTTATTTGTATAGAATAATGGTACTTATAAGGATAAATTGTTATTTGCATCCAAAGTGAAGCATTTTCGAAGATAGGGACCAAAATTGACAATATTTGGAACATTGTAGACTTGAAGTATAAATGTTGAAGAAATCCATGGAGCTTACCAAAGTCACGATGTGAACTAGAAGGTCATGACCTGGCATGAGTCTTCCAGAAGATAAATACACACGAAGTAAAATCCTTGCCCGATAAGGATTCCTCTTGAACCACGACGTGAAACATCATGTCACGATGTGAAAAGGGAAAAATCAGATAATTATAAATACCCTTGTCCCTTACGACTTTAGAGACTTTTGGCTGGAGAAAAGGGTTCCAGAAGAAAAATTTTAGCAGAAGAGAAGTTCTTGAAAAAGGTTTTCAACAACAAAGGAGTAAAGGTTCGTAATTAGTTTATTTGTTTAATACTTGAACATGTCTTATACTTTGATTTGTGTTTGTTTATTTGCTACTATGAGTAGCTGAATCTAGCAACTCTTGTTTAGCTAGATGAAGCTTCTAATAACATATGGTTTAGCTTAATGATTATTGGATTTGTTAGTTGCTAAATTGCTTGTTTTCGATTTGTTACTACCTAGCATGTTAATATTTGTTTCTTTAGTTGCTTGAATTCATGTTATGTGTAGTTAGTGATCATTAAACTGAATGAACTTGATAACCTAGTGATTTACTGAACACTAATTTGCTAGAGCTAGGATCGACCAAAATCTTAGATGGTAATTAAAGTAAATAAATTTAGATGTGCTAGAGAACATAAACTATGACCATAATGGTGTTTGCATAATAAATCTTACATAGCATATGTATAATTAATAACTAGTTATGTGTTTTGCTTATGTATGAACATACAAGGTAGTTCATGAATTGGTAAAAAGATTAGTAAATTTAGACTTAAATTGCTAATAATATAATATTTGGTGACCAACTTAATAATCCATAATAGCTAGCTAACCATAAAGAGGAAGTGGATTCGAACTAAACAAGAGTGTTTTAATTAATTGATTAAATTCTGTGACTTAAGTTCATCTGGTCTTGTATAGTCAGATAAAACCCAATCTTTACTCTAAATTTAGGTTAATTTAATAGTAGATAAATTAATTAGTCAACACCGTTCCCTGTGATCGACACCCGACTTACCCAGCTATTTTATAATTCGACTAGGTACACTACCTAGGTGCATCTTAGTTAGTTAAGTTAGTTAGGTTATAAATATTAAAATTAGTGGGTACTTTTGTGCACATCAGTTAGGCCATCAGAAAATCCGGATAAAATACGCACCTAACTCTAGGTTGCTATCCTTTCCACCCTAAGTGTATTCCTTTTTTTAATTAATTTGTTATTAATTTATAATACAAGGGTTACACATTAAACCTACCTAAGTAATTATGCACAAATATGAGTCTCGAAAACCTCCCTCAGGTGCTCCTCATACAGCTCCTGGGTCTTGGAATAGACTAGGATATCATCAATGAATAAAATCACAGACCGATCCAACATCAACTTGCATATACGGTTCATGAGGTCCGTGAACACGGCTGGAGCATTGGTGAGCCCGAAGGGCATCACCTCGAACTCGTAATGACCATAATGAGTACGTAAGGTCGCCTTCTGCATATCCTCCTCTTTGACCCTCATCTGATGGTAACCTGAATGCATATCAATCTTAGAAAACCAAGATGCCCTGAAGTTGGTCAAACAAATCATCAATCCACGAGAGTGGATAACAGTTCTTCACCATTAGCTTATTCAACTTTCACTAATCAATACCAAGGTTGTAGAACTCGTTACTCGGTACATGTTCAGCCGACTACCGAGTAGCGAGTATCCAGAGTACTCAGTGAGTACTCGGATTTGGTGATTCATGTAGAAATATTTTTAGGGAAATTATATATTTCAAAATCATAAGTTAAAATCATAAGTTGATTGAAATATTTAACAAAATTAGATAAATGTGAATACACAAAAACTAAAAAACACATAATGGTTTCACTTCGTGAATAATTACTAAAAATTTAAGATATATATGTAGTAATAATCATATGCATGTGTGTTAAATAATAAATCATTAAGTATATTATACATATTAATCACCGAGTTGACCGAGTTTTACAACATTGCTCTGTTCAGTAAGGGGCCGATCAGGGAGTACTCGGGATTTTGTAACTCACCTCGGTAAGGGGCCGAGTAGCGAGTACTCGGAGGAGTAATCGACCAACTCGGGGAGTTTTACAACAATGATCCATACACATCCTATGAGACCCATCCTACTTTTTCACAAACAGGATCGGTGCTCCCCATGGCGAACTGCTTGATCAGATGAACCACTTGTCTAACAACTCATGCAATTGTTTAGATAACTCATGCATCTCTGGAGGAGCTAACTGATATGGTGCCTTGGCTATCGGAGCCGCACTAGGAACTAAGTCAATCCAAAACACCACCTGTCTCTCTAGAGACACCCCAGGGAAATCTTCCAAAAACACATCTGAGTACTCTCGCACAATCGGTACATCATCCATGGTCACCTTACCCTTATCCTGAGTATCCATAACATAGGCGACAAACCCGAAATAACCCTGCCGAATATAGCGTCTAGCCCTAGCTGGTGAACATAAAATCGACCCACACTGAGCTCTCTCTCTCTCTCTCTCTGTATCACTAACTCTCCCCCACGTGGGGTCCGGATACGCACCAACTGATGCTTACAATCGATCACTACCCGTTGGGGCTCAACTAGTACATCCCTATGATAACCTTGTTTCCACACAAAGGAATGGGAACCAAATTAATTAGATACTACTCGTTGAACATCTAAAGAACACAACCTGATGAACCTTCGATACTCGGACATATCGATCATCTACAATCTCTACGTCTAAAGGACAATCCAGCTCTCCCAGAGCTCTGACATACCTCTTGCTAAGCGAAAGTGATACAAAAGATCGGGCAGCCTCCGAATCAAACAATATAAAAGTAGAAATACCATTCACGACAAACAATCCTAAAATAAAACACATAAATATAAGCAGACAATTGAATATAAATAAAGAGATAAGGTATATATACATAACCATCACCACATCAGGTGTTGCGCAAGTGTCCTCGTCCGTCAACTGAAAAGACATGTTCTTCACCATAAACACATCCGCCTTGCCCAGTCGGCCATCGGTAATCCTCAGCATCGTTGGAGCGGGTGCTGCCACTGGTCCCGCTGCTGCCAAACTCAAAAAATGGGCCTTCTTATGGCCCTTTTGATTTCAATGGAATCAAATAAGATCAGATACTAGGTTGGTGGTGGTAGTAGTAGTAGTACAGTACCTGCTAATATGACTCGTCCGGCCGCACTTGAAGTAGTCAGAACCACCCACCCTGCACGCCCTATCGTACATCTTGTCACACTTACCATAGCAGCTCTGGTCCTGTTGGCCTCTCGGTCTAGAATCAAATACCTTGGGAATCTTGCCTGACCCCCCTGAAACCTGAGCCTGATCTAGCTTCCTCTTCCTCTCCATCTCAAGGTAAATCTCTCTCTCTCTCTCTCTCTCTCTCTCTCTAGCTCTCACAATCATATCCTCCAGTGTCTTGTAACTGGATCGGCTCACAAACTGTCGAATGTCACTCCTCAGCATCTCATGGTACCTCGCCTTCTTCATCTCCTCATTCACCACATACTGTGGAACCAACAGTGCTCTCTCATGGAACATCGCAATGATCTCAACCATCGTTTCAGTAGTCTGACGAAGGTCCTGAAACTCCCTTGCTAGCTGCTGCAACTTAATCACCGGTGCGAACTCAACTTGGAACCTGGTCGTAAAATCATCCCATGTCATCGAACAAATAGCCTCATCACCAACGGAGCGCCAAACCTCCTCCCACTAGTCTCGATCTCTATCTTTCAGAAGATAAGAAGCAAGTCTGACCTTTGCCCCATCAGGACAACTGCTGGTGCGAAAGGCATTAGTGATATTTGCTAACCAATACCTGCTCACAATCGGGTCCTTCTCCCCATAGTAATCCGGAGCCCACATGACCGGAACCCCCTGAAGGTTAGTGAATGTATCCCAATCAAAGCCACCATCTCAGAACGGAAAGAGCCCAAAGTTCCTCCAACACCTCCATGATACCCTCGTTGATCGTACCAAAGATCACATGTAACACCCAAAAATTCAAGTCAATTTAAACTTTTAAAAAACATTTCAAATCCATTAACTGTTACAAACTTGTTTTCAAAATGTATCATGTCATAGTATCCCCATAATCAAATCATAAAATCATAAGATATGAGGAGTTGTACAATCATGCCTTTGCCTTGCCACGGTCCCTTGATGTACCTGAAACAATAAACTAAAACCGTAAGCACAAAGCTTAGTGAGTTACCCCCAAAATATTGATATGCATACAATCCACATAACCATGCCAACAATATCATAACCAGTGTTCTAAAAGGCGCGCCATGGCGTGAGGCGTGGCTTCGCCGTTACTAAAAACCTTATAACGTTGGTGTTAGGCGTGGCGTGTGGCAAGGCGCGATATGGCGCGCCATGGCGTGTTATGGCACGTGTTTTTTCGTTTGAGATACAGTTTTTTGCTATTTGTTATGTCTTTTCTAATCGGAGATACAAGTATTTTGGTTTTTGTTAACTTTTTGTTATTAGTCATTGAACTAATATTGCTAAAAGTAGTTATATTTAATATAAATTTATATTTATGTGGTAATATAATTTTAAATTAATACAAAATTCCCGCCTTGAAAAAACGCCATGGCTGGCCATGGCTCGTTAAGCTTGAGGCTTGGCCTTGCCGCCACGCCACGCCTCACGCCATTTAGAACCTTGATCATAACATAACAAACTGAACAACATGTAATGGGCCCACATATTTACAGATTGGATTACCCCTGTGCCCACAGTGTGAGTCTGGATTGCCTACCGGGCCAACAGCTCACATCTGGATTGTCACCGAGCCCACAATACGAGTCTGGATTACCTATCGGGCCCGCAGCTCGTATCTGGAATGCACCCGAGCCCATAGTACGAGTCTGGATTGCCTACCAGGCCCACAACTCGTATCAAGAATGCTCCTAGGGCTAAGGTTACTTGAGCTTGGTGGATTCCATGCACCACACCCTTTTCTTTTATTAGAAACTATTTTTATAAAACATTTATTTTTGAAAATTTTACCAAACCCTCAGTTTGAGTTCAGACATGCCCAGGAGTACGTCCGAATCCCTCAAACTAAGGCTCTAATACCAACTTGTAACGTCCCAAAAATTAAGACCAAAAAGTTTCATTTTTAAATTAAATAAAAATGTAATCCAAAATATCATCATAGAACCAAAGTGGAACAAAGTGTATAAAATACATCATAAAACATCAGATTAATCATAAAATATGGAACGAGGTGGTGTGTGCACTGCAATCATCCCAGACTCTTCCCTTTCGAACCAGAAGTACCTGAAACATAAACTGAAAACCATAAGCACAAAGCTTAGTGAGTTCCCCAAAATACCACATACCATACATAATAAACACATAATGGGCCCCGCTCGATATCGAGTCCCACTCAGTATACAGATCTGTTAGTCATCAGACCCTATCTGCCATAGGGCCCCGCTCGGTATACATATAAACATATAAACATGTAATCATACAACTGCGATAATCACAAAGATATAAGCATACAGAATAGTCATCGGGGCCCGCCCGATATCGGGCCTTGCTCGCTAAGCATACAAACATATAACACATTCAAGAGTCACACGGACATCTAGCATCCTAACATGATAAACCATGGGTCAACAGTGGTGCCTTTGACCCGCTATACACAGTGAGGAAACTCACCTCTAGCTGCTGAATCACTCAAATGAATCTCTGGCTACTAGCCTAGAAAATCCCCAGGTTATCAAATTCAATAACATCCAATTATTAATTGGATTCTGACCCAACACCAAAAGTCTAAGCTATTTGGCCCATAACCAAGGTAAAATACCATTTTACCCTTTATCCAACTTGGCCCAAAGCCAAGCCCAACTCAAAAATTCTAAAAGGCCTAAATCCTAGAACCCAATTTATGGCCCAATATTCTAAATTGGGCCCAAGACTCATCATGGGCCTAATATCCAAGGAAGCCCAACATGCTAGCCCCAAGCCCAAAACAGAGTTCTAATGGCCCAACCAGGCCCAAACTTACAAACTCAAATTATAGCCCAATACCGAGGATGTCAAGCCCAAAATCCCATTTGTTGAGTACATGGGGCGTACTTAGCTCGTATGCTTAGCGTAATCCATCTAGGGCTAATACGTGTAGCGTACCAGCTGGGTACTCCTAGTGTACTCCTCAGTGTGCCAACTTACTCCATTAAGCACTTAAACCGTTGATCCCTTTGTCCAAACTCTCAGATATGGTCCCTAAGGATGACTTATCTTGTAAATTTGGCAACTTTACACTCATACATGGATTAATGTGGCTCAAAAGCTCAAAAAAGAGCTTAATAAAGATCTTAATACATGCATCGATCAAAATACTCCATAAAGTTGACATTTTTATGAACATGGGGACTGAATGGAGCTAAGATTTAGCATCCATCACTTATGGAGTAGATCAAAAGCTCACCTTCTACACAAAAGACTCAAAAGTGCGCAAAATAGACCATAAACTAGACCTAACATATATGATTGTCAAGGTGTGAGCTTTTTACCTCAAAAAGCTTGCAAACGAGAAGGTGATCCTGGATCTATAAGCCCAACTGCCCAAGCTACTCCTCCAAGTGTTCATCTTCTTCTTCTCTTTCACAAGCCACCAACAAACACTCTTTCGATCTCAAAGCTCACCAAATCACTCTAGGGTTTCAATTTCAGGGTTAGGGGAGGTGGAGGCTAGTCTAAAATTTCTAAGAGATGAGTTTAAGTTGTTTAAATAGGGCACAAACCCTAAAAATTAGGGTTTGTCCCAACCTTTGCATACGTCATGCATACTCCATGTATGCCTTGCATATGTGGGTGGAACCCGCGATCATCAGGATGGCTAGTACGCTAAGCGTACTCATTGAGTCCGCCCCGCATACTAAATAAGGAGTCAACATGTTAACAATTTAGCATAAAGGGCTAGAAAAGAAACTTACCAAAACTTGAGTGTTACACGTGGTTTCATATTGACACGACACATGGCGGTTCCATGCGCGTGCGAAATATCATATTTTCAAAATTTCATATATTTTTCATACGAGCTTTATTTTTGGCTTGCTTTATATCCACGCGTACGTCGACGACATCTACAATTTTCGTTTAAACTGTATTGGCTAATTCTAACTTTATTGTTAATTGTATATTTTTACATGCTTAGATTGTTAAAGTCCATGTAAAAATCATAACTTTCTCCTACGACCTTTGTTCTCTACTCTCTTTATATCGACAAAATCATGTTGACGAGATCTTCTAGTCTTGTTGAGATTCTTTTCCCAAACAATCGACATATTTTATTTTAAGTTTTTGTGTCGCACACTGATACGCTAAAACTTCGAAAAATCATAATTTCCTCATATGAAGTTACATTTGGATGTTCATTATATGTATACTTTTGGTTTAACGACTACTATGATTTTCATTTAGATTGCGTAAGCTAATAAGAAACCTATCTTTGATTCACTTTTTACGATGCGTATAGTCGAGATGGTTTAAATGCGAAGCTTCAAAGAAGTACAACTTCTTTATACGAAGTTGGATTCGAGCGTTCCCTATATCTACAAAATTCTCATTACACCTACTATAATTTTTGCTAAGATTATTTATCTTAAATAACTTTCCTATCAAAATGTCGTTCTATCGCTTATTAAAAATTTCCAAAAGAACTTATAATATGCACTCTGCAACACGCAAGACTAGCGATCTCCCTATTCGAGGGTTCAAATTATAATAATTATCTCTTATAATATCTTAATTATATAGCCCAAAGTTGCGGACGTTACATAGACCAACTAGCTTGATTGGTTTTAATATAGGTATCGGTTTGGATAGACTTCGTACTAGGAATGAACAAAAGGACCAAACCGGCCGGAACCGGGAACCGGCTTTGGCTAAAATCAAGAACCGAACTGGCCCGGCGGTTTAACCGGTTCCCGGTTCCTACCGGTTCTTGTCGTGTCTTCAAATGTTGGAACCGGTCCTTGAAAAATAGCATCATACGGTTCCGGTTTTTGCCGGTTCTACCGGTTCCAGTTATATCGGTTCCGATTCCTATCAGTCCCCGGTTCCAAAAATCCACAAAAATAACGTCCCGGTCTCTGCCAGACCGGTTCCATCGGGTTCCGATTCCGGCCAGTTCCCCGGTCCATATGCTCATCCATACTTCGTACTAAGGAAAATCTTTTAATTTAGATCGATTGACTTACCCACGTCTCTTTCTTCTATTTGTCATCATCATATAGAAGAGGTGGATCACATTTTAATTCGTTGTGAGATGGTCAAGGAGTTATTGGAAAAGATTTGTAGATGGTGCGACATCCGACACCTTTGGTCATTGTGCGTGACTTACAAGCTTGGTTGGATTCATATCATTTGAACGGGTTGAAAAAGTTGTTGCATACTATCATCTCGATTACTTGATGGTGCATTTGGATGTGCAGAAATACAACGGTTTCTTATAGAAACAAACCGATGGCACATGTTTTTTTATAGTATAGTTGCTTTTTTTAACCTTATGGCTCTAAAATCTGTTAAAAGTACTTTTTAATTCTCTAGTTCCTTCTTATAGTTCTTTTTCTATTAAAAAATCAAACGTTAAAAAATGAGTTAATAATTTAACTCATGACATACTATATATATTCTAAAATTAATAACAAAGCAATCGAACTTGCACTGAAATATTGTTTTGGGGTTGAAAAAGTTTCAGATGAACATGAATGTGTCTGTAGGTGAAAGCAAATTCTGAAGGGACGTGATGTGCTGTTACAAAGCCAAAAATCCCGTGAATTACAAAAAACAAACAAATTTAATTATTTAATTAAGTATTTAAGTACCTGAAATTAATAATATCACGTGATTAGGAGGAATATCCGTAAGCCATTCATTGAATATTTCACCATTCTAATTCATCCTTAATTATTTTATATTAATTTCTAAATTCTTGCCCAATTTTGGGCTTTTCTCTTGTCTATTTCCGTTTATGGAGTTTAATAAATATTATGTTCTCATATCTTAAAACAATATTATTAATTATCAACTAAACGTTGGATTACTTATTTTCTCGTCTATTTGGAACGAAATATTCCGATCCGATCTAAGTACTTGTGTCGATAAGAAATTATTTTTATTCATGGATTTTCATATAATAAGGAGGTAATTTGCAAACGTAAAAAAGAACGCATGGATATTAAATAATATTTACATGTCTGAATTATCGGAATAAAAAATGTATAGAATCAACATGGTAAAGAAAATTTAATCTCACACGTAGCCCTATAAAGCGCAAATAAATTTTGAAGCTTTTTTATTTGTTTCTTGATGCAGAAATTTGTTCTTTTTGTCTTAAAATGATGCACAAAAAATGTTATTTACGAAACACGACGTCTTTGTCGGTCTATAAATTGTGCTTACTTTATGTTAATAGTTTGTTTATATAAATAATTAATATTAATATTTAATATAGTAATTTAACGAAATCCCTATTTAATTAGGATGGAGCCGTATATAATTTTTGTTTCTTTTTGTTCATGTCATTTTTGTCGCAACACTTATATTATTGTTGTATGGCGGCTATAGATTGCCACATCAATTATTATTTTTATGTTATTTGAACAACTAAATTTTTATAAAATTAGAAATTTCATTAATTGAAAAAATTACATAGTATAATATGAAATTAAAACGTAGGAAACATAATAACAAAAATAAAAATCTCACCTTATGTTTTTTTTTCGTGGTTTGCCTCTAAGCTTTAACGCCGATTCATGTTTCTTTCTGGATATAGTGAGACACATCTTGCAATAGGAGTTTCATATTACATGATTTTTCTTTTTCTTTTGTAACGTAAAAGTGATTTTTTAAATTGGTATTTAACCTTGCGAGCTCTGCCTTTATATAATCGATACGACTTAAATCACACATAAGACATTAGCCCTTTTGTTTTGGTTGCTCTCTTCCCACGGACGACTAAGTCTGGGAATCCTTATTCGGTCGTCATCGTTGAGGTCTAACTTGACATGCGTATCCGATAATTGGCTATGGATGTTTTCAGATGTTTTGGTTCTCTTAGAACCACCCACTAAAGATTCCAATGTTTCTATGTGCTTCCATCTTCTATTCCTCGACAAAATTCCAAAACTCTTAAATTTTAAAAGATTTCTTGTAATCATTTAGGTAAATTTCATGAGTTTTGTTTAAAGATATTGCATCATTTGCATCATTTGGCCAATCATGTTTCAAGTTCATAAACAAAAACGTCAAACTCCATTAAGGCTTTGTTTGTGTTCTTCTATTTTGAGTAGAATTGATCATTCTTTCGGTAATTACATTGTGTTATTTTGGTCTGGAAATGTTTTGTAGCTTTCATATAAAAAGTTGGCCCACTTTGGTCGTTGCCAACCTGTGGGTCCTCCAAAACATTAATCGTGCACGTGTCAACGCCCTCTCTTCCTCTTGGGTCCAAGTTATAGTTTGGGTTTTTCCTTCGGCTTGCAAATCCGATTGGAAATTGGGTTAGGTTTGGGTTTGAGATTGGATTTGTAATTGAGTTTCTTGAACGGTATCAAATGTGTCGAACTGTCGAAATCAGGTTGGGTAGGGCGTTTAGGGCTTTTTGATTGTTTCGAGAGCTTGAGGAAGTGATTTTCAAAGTTGAATGTTGATGTTTGAGAGAAATAACATGAATATTGAAGGTTTGAAAGTGATAGGAAATGAAGATAATTGTGATATTTATTTAGGTAAAAAAAAAAAAATTGGTAAATTTTTTGAACGTTATGGCAGAAACAGATACATTAAAAAATAATAATAATGAGAGAGACGATTGGCTGTCTTAGCTCAACATGCCTAGTTGAGGGGACATTGTTTACCAAGGCAATCCCCCAATCTTATAACATATTTATGTTACGATTTACTAATAAATAATAAACTAAAAATGTGATAATTAATTGCTATAAGGTAATTAGAATCGGCGGGTGTTTAGTGACTTTTGTTGTCTTCTAAATCATTTTTATATATAATAACAGCTCTTCTAAACGTCTCTTTTAATATAAGTATTTTAGTGTTGAATAAAAAATAAAAAAATAAACTAAAAAAATTATATCATAGTAAAAGCTTTCAGAGATAAACTAAAACTAATGAAGTACGGATTCCACTCTTGGATATGTGTTGTTAATAACCAAATGGACATTAAGGTCGTATCTGAATACTGAATAATTTCTATAACAAATTGTAAGATAGTAAATAATAATAATAAATAAGAAATAAAGCAACATAAAGAAAAGAAAGCACATGCAAGAAAAGAAAGTTTAAGTCTCTAATTACCATAGAAGTTGCCCCCATGTAGGCTTTTTGTGATGAAAGGGTTAACAATGATATTGCAATTATGACTACTTAAAGCCTTAAGCTTTGGGGAAATGGTGTCAAATAGTCAATGGAGCTGGTGCCACCCGAACTAAATCATCTCAAAAGAATACAAACAAATAATTTACCTCCATTTATGCCTAAAAGGGCCACTCAATTCCTATATAAAGTCATCAACCCTTGATTTTTTTTCTTTTATTTTACTTCATATGCAAGGACAACAAAAATAAAAAAATCAACAAGACATGTTACAAAATTTGTAAATTTATTCTAATTTTCTTTTAAAAGGAAGAATGTAAACCATTTTGTTTATGATTTTATATTGAAATTTTCGAATATTTCTATTTGTTATAGACACAAAACCTCTCAATCCACCAATCCAAAAATACATCTATCATACATTAATAAATATTATAAAACTAGGCGAATGTCCGCGCGTTGCGCAGAAACACCTGTTAAAGTCTTTACAAATATATGAGTTTTTTTTTTTTTTATAAATATAACAATAGTTTTTAAATTAGATATAATAATTTTTATACTAAATTGATATAATATATTCATTATTTTGAATTATATGATAATATATACATTTATTATAACTTCATAATATCAATTGTTTGAATAACTTCTACCCACGGGTTACACATGAATAAAATAAATATAATATATGATTTAATGTTATTTATAGTTTTAATTATTAATTAGTTTTTTAAAATTTATTTGTTTAATTTTTTAATTTCTAACATTATAATTATTTAGACATCAAACATTAATTTTTAATTTTAAAGGTAACAATATAATCATTTATTATAAAGTTATTTTTAACTATTGTTATTGTAAGTTATTTTAAGCTACTTATTTAAAAACTTTTAACGATTATAAAAAATATCTTTAGGAAATATTTTAGTTAAATCGAGATTACATTTTAGTTTTTTGCATTTATCACTACAATTTATCAATTTTAACTATTTACAAAATATTCTTTGGTTTTTAAAGGGAACTGAAATTTATATTTAAGTTGACATTGTAATGTCATATTTAAGTTAACAATTTAAGTGTTTTGTCAAAACTATTCAAAAGTTGTAGTTTTAAACTGACAATGGTTTACATATAACGACATATTAAATCTAATAAATTAAGTATAATATGTTAGAAGTTAAACACATAACTTTATAAGTAGAAGTAAATATATTATTTTAAAATTAAATTTTAGTTTATTTATGATTACATTTTAGGTTTGATATTTGTTTAACCTTATTAACTAACTTATAATCATTATTAGAAAGACGCTATAACTTATCACTTTTGATTATTTACAAAATATTCTTTAGGTTGTTTGAGTTAAACTAAAAATTATATTTAAGTTGACCATTTAATGTTATATTCAATTTAAAAATTTAAGTATTTTAAACAAATTATTCCAAAATTGTATCTTTAAAATGATAATAGTTTACGTATAACAATATATTAAAACTAATAAATTAAGTATAATGTGTTAAAAGTTAAAAAAAATATAACTTTATAAGTAGAAGTAAATATATTATTTTAATATTGAAATTTACTTTATATATGATTACAATTTAGTTTTGATATTTATTTAACCTAATTAACCAAATTGTAATTATTATTAGAAATAAATTGAAAAGTCATGGGAGTTTCAAATGAATGTGGTGAAAGGAAAAATACATGGGAGTTTCAAATGAATGTGGTGAAAGGAAAACTGTTTCCTTTATAAGTATACTAAGCGAATGCTCACGCGTTGCACATAAACACATATATAGTTGAAGTCTTTATATATATGATTTATTAAATATAACAATAACATTGTTGTTAAATTTGATATAATAATTTGTATATACTAAATTGATATAATATATTGATTATTTTGAATTATATGATAATATATACATTTATTATAACTTGTTAATCTCAATCGTTTGAATAACTTCTACCCGCAAGTTACACATGAATAAAATTAAATATAATATATGATTTGATGTTATTTATAGTTGTTTTTATTGTTAATTAATTTTTTAAAATTTATTTGCTTAATGTTTTAATTTCTATCATTATAATTATTTAAAACATCAAACATTGTTTTTTCATTTTAAAGCTAACAATATAATCATTTATATAGAGTTGTTTTTAATTATTGTTATTGTAAGTTATTTTAAGCTACGTATTTGGAAACTTTTAATGATTATAAAAATATATTTAAGAAATGTTTTAGTTAAATTGAAATTACAATTTAGTTTTTGCTTTTATCATTACAATTTATCACTTTTAACTATTTATAAAATATTCTTTAGTTTTTTTAATGGAACTTAAATTTATATTTGAGTTGACATTGTAATGCACAGAAACACCTATGCAGTTGAAGTCTTTACAAATATACATTTTTTAAAATATAACACTAACGTTGTTGTTAAATTTGATATAATAATTTGTATATTAATTTGATATAATATATTTACTATTTTGAATTATATGATAATATATAAATCTATTATAACGTCATAATCTCATTCGTTTGAATGACTTCTACTTGCGAGTTACACATCAATAAAACTAAATATTATATATGGTTTAATATTATTTATAGTTGTTATTTTTAACTATTTTTTTTAAATATATTTGTTTAATGTTTTAATTTCTATCATTATAAGTATTTAAAACATCAAACATTATTTTTTGATTTTAAAGGTAATAATATAATAATTTATATAGAGTTATTTTTAACTATTGTTATTATAAGTTATTTTAAGCTACTTATTTGAAATTTTTTAACAATTATATAAATATATTTAGGAAATATTTTAGTTAAACTGATATTACAATTTAGTTTTTGCATTTATCACTATAATTTATCACTTTTAACTTTTTACAAAATACTATTTGTTTTTTTAGTGGAATTGAAATTTATATTAAAGTTGACATTGTAATGTTATATTTAAATTAACAATTTAAGTATTTTGTCCAAACTGTTTAAAAATTGTAGCTTTAAACTGATAATGGTTTACATACAACAACATTTTAAATCTAATAAATTCAGTATAATATGTTAAAATTTAAAGACATAACTTTATAAATAGAAGTAAAGTTATTATTTTAAAATTGAAATCTATTCTATTTATTATTATACTTTAGGTTTGATACTTATTTAACCTTATTAACCAACTTACAATCATTATTAGAAAAACACTACACTTTATCACTTTTAATTATTTATAAAATAATCTTTGGGTTGTTTAAGTTAAATAAAATTTATATTTAAGTTGAGCCTATAATGTTATATTTTAATTAATAATTTAAGTATTTTATACAAATTGTTCAAAAATTATACCTTTAAAATGATAATGGTTTACATTCAACAATATATTCAAACTAATAAATTAAGTATAATATGTTAAAAGTTAGAAAACATAATTTTATAAGTAGATTTAAAGATTATTTTTAATATTGAAATTTAGTTTATATATGAATACACTTTTGATTTGATATTTATTTAAACTAATTTCCAAATTATAATTATTATTATAAAGAAATTGAAAAGTCATGAGAGTTTCAAATGAATGTGGTGAAAGGAAAAAAAATGGAGATTTCAAATGCATGAGATTCAAGAAAAAATGATAGCTTTATAAGTATGTATGATAATGTTAATGATGGTTACAATCACGGTTTTAAGTTGTATGTTGCGTTGAGAGGGACCATTTTTGTAATTTTGTTAAACTGAATCATTTATTTACTTTTGTCTTACGCACAATGACTATTTCTGTAATTGTCTTACAAATATACTATTTTTATAGGTTTGGACCTATAATTTTCTCTTATACATCCATCATTTCTATAATTTCATTTATTTTTCACATATGGACAATTTCTATTATTTTGTCTTAGAAATGGATCTTTTAGTAATTTTATTACCCATAGACTATTTTTGTAATTGTTTTTCTCACATAGTGACCATTTATGTCATTATCTATTTGAAACACATGGATAATTCTTATCAATTTTTTTTTTCGCAAATGGACTACTTCCATCTTTTACATAAACTAACAATGTAATTAACTGGAAACATTATAGCTTGATTTGACCTTATGAATAACGTATAGCCAGTAGCGGAGCTAGATGGGACGTTAGGGGTACTACAGCATCCCCAAAAAATTGTTTTATGTATATAAAATTTTTTACTTGTAAACATATTTTATGTTATTGTACCCCCAGCTTAAGATATTGTACCATGTTTTTTAATATCCGGGATATGATAACTACATAAAATATATTGATAATGTTTGTATCTCATATCAAAATTTCTGGCTCCGTCACTGCGTATAACATTTTGGTAAATGTTATTGCTTTGAAGGTTTGTTTTCACATTTCGTGTTCAAATATTCTACTATTAATTTTGTTTGTACTTTCTTAGAATATTTAATTTGAGTTTTGTAGATCGCTTGTACGCTTTTTATGGTAATTCAAGTAGTTGATTAGTGAACAATATTGGAGGGGCCATATATTCATGGAAATCACAAAAACATTAAATGTTTATTTTTCGTTGTTTTTGTATCTTTCGGGTATTAATGGAGCATAAAGGGGGATACAGTTATGTAGAAAGGCATAAAGGACATCAAGACATGCATTTGCAATAGATTTGCCTATCGATAGGCCATGTCCAATGTTTCTGATGTTCACAAAATTTCGCCAACAATTTACGTTACAAACTTCCTTACTAGCATGGAGAATCGTGAATTTTGGGATATGTATGCAAAAAGGGAATGTTGGTAGACATTTTTATCGCCCAAAGATGATTAAAATTAGGAAAATATGTTTGTATTTGTTAAGGGGTTGAAAACCTGGAAATTTTGACTTGGAACCCTTACTTCACAAGGATTAGACATTATAAGTTTTCTACATAGTAAGATTCAACATGAATGAAATAATCCAAGATATACAAGACAATGCGGAGAAACCGTTTATCTATTAGTATGAAAAGGTAAACGAAACTAAAGGAAAATCATGTACCAATGTTATATTGGATAACAGAAATAACAAATGAGAAAAATACGCCAAATCTATTCAAGAAGAAGACGGGATCAAATTTGACTATGGAGATCTTTTGGTCAAACCTATTTCCATGGCATCCACTTTCTTTAGGAATGTAAAATATTTCATTTCCATCCCTAACATACAATAATGGTGCAAGAGTGAAGACTTTATTGATGTGAGTTTGAAGTACATATAAGACTAATGGGTGTTATTGGAATTGTCTATGAAACATGCTTGCAGAACTTTCAAGCTCACAAAGAGGCATAATCTTAGTTTAATAGCCTTTTTTTCTTGTCACGTTCATTTTTTGTTTCATAATTCTTTGTTAATGAGTTAACTAAATTATCCAATGCATTCTTAAAGGATTCCTACGTTGGTGAAGTAAATACTAAGGAGGTATTCTTTATCAATTGGCCTCATCTTACCCTCGCACTCATCCTCACTCTCATCTTCACCACGAGGATAATACAAGTGGAAAAAATAGACATTAATATATGCAATTAGTGGAAAATAGAAATATTAAGACTAAGATATTAGGAAAAAATCACATAAAATACAAATTAAGACAAACTACAACGACAACGTCAACGACAACGATACCAAAAATAATAATAAGGGAAATACAGAAAGATCTCAACCATTTATATACCAACATTAAAAAAAAAAACTCTTATATTTTGTTTATAAGCAGAAAAGCATTTACATTTTCAATTACCTTTTAGATTTACCTAAATATCCGTTTTTTAAATAATTTATTGGTTATTTTGTGACATGATATTTATCTTGTTCATTTTTAGGTTGATATGAGAAAAAAAAAAGCAAGATCACTTATTTTTGCTTGAGTAAATGGTCGTTGAGTAAATGATCAATTTCTCACATTTTACCTTAAACAAGAGGTAATGTCACTTATTTTTGTTTTCATGTTAACCTATAAATATAAAAGATAAATGTCATGTCACAAAATAATGGATAATTTCTTTAAAAAATTGGATATTTTGGTTAATATGAATGGTAACTGAAAAATATAAAGGTTTTTTTTTTTTTTTTTTTTTTTTTTTTTTTTTTTTTTTGTATAAACAAAATGTAAGGGTATTTTTAAATGTTGGTAGATAAATGGTTGTACTTTTATGCGTTCCCTATGGTTTGGGGTAATCTTTGCGTTTGGTCCCTAAATGTTTTTCTTAAATCGAACGGTCCCTAAGATGTAGTTTTGTTGCGTGTTTAGTCCTTACCATACCTAAAAAGACTAATTACCCTTATTTGTTTTTTTAAAAATTTTTTATTATGTATTTCTTATTTATCTATTAAAACCTATTTATCAAAAAAGATGATTCCACTCCCACCCCTCAATCATCTTCACATTCACATCATCTTCTTCATTCTATCGACGAGTTCATCTAACATCACCACCACCCACTCCTTCCTCCTTTCCCTTCGTCAGAAACCTGCTTTACCGCTCCCCTTTTCTTGCCCTAATATCCACACGTCTTAAATAAACACACCCTCAACCCTTAATCCTTACCCACCTTCTCTTTTTCCTCATTCTTTTTTCCATTTTCGTTTCATGTATGTGACTTTCCCTCTTCCCTAGAAATCCATCTATCATCTCCTACACTACCATTAAACACCGTGTCGCCAAAGTTAAAACTATTGCATCTAAAATTAGATTTATCAATAAGCATTGACATCATGTATCATATTTATCATGAAGACTTGAAATAAGATATCATATTTAAACATTGAAACATAAATCAATAATGAAATCCTTAGATCAAAATTAAAACACAAATCATACAAGGAGCAAGAATTGAAACTGATATTCGATTTATGTAGATACACTTGAAATCACACTCACAAACTTGAAACCAAACACTCAGTGTCACATATTTATGCAACAAGACTTAAAACTAGACAAAGAGTTTATACAGAGCAACTGAAATATATCTTAGCTGAGTCTAATGACGATCGAATTGATATTGGAGGTCGGTGATGGTCATTTTGATGATGGAGGCTGGTGGTGATTGTTTGATGATGGATACCAACGACAATATAAAACATCAATTACATGTGAGACAGTCACACAACAAATCAGAAACAAAGGTGCTTTGTGTGTCATGTATGACCGAAAGAGTGGAGACGATATGTGGGGCAGGCAGCAACTGATTGGCGTGTTCGTCATCGTGAGTAAAAGTCTTTCAATGATATTTAGGTTACAAAAGGATAATTTAGGGGTCGGGGTTCCATCGGGTATGAAAAGGTAGGTAATGGAGAGGGGAGGACGCCGATGCAACTCGATGGTAAAGAAAGAATGAGGGATAAGTTACAAGTCTATAGAGAAGTAGGTGGATGGTTGAGGATGAGAAAGGAAAACATCGATGATGAGGAATGAGTTTACCATATTCAGTTGTGCAAGAAAAAGAAAGTAAGGGGAACGGGTGGGACATAACCTATTCATTAAACATTTTTTTATTTAATAAGATAAACAATAAAAAGAGCAATATAGTCTTTTTAGATCTAGTAAAGACCAAACGCACAATAAAAATACATCTTACGGACCATCCAAGTTAGAAAAACAATTTAGGGACCAAACATGCAATTATCCCAAACCATAAGGACCATTCATGTAATTTACTCTAATAATAATAATAATAATAATAATAATAATAATAATAATTAAAGGGGTTTGTGAAAGTAAAAATAAAATACATCATAAACAAAAATATAATGTGAGTAGAATATATAAAGAAATGTGATACATATAGCAACAACTTAATAATAGGTACATTTTGCAAAATTAAAGATAAAAAATATTTGATTGGTTTAAATAGAGGTGTCAAATAAGATAGTAATTTTGTGGTTTTAGTTGACATGTCACGATAAATTTTATATAACATAAACAAACCTCCGTGATTAAAGCCTAGTGGTCGATGAATTTAATTCGACACAAGAGGTCAATGGTACAAACTCTTGTACACCTAAAATATTATTAATGTTCCACGATTGATGCTCCTTGTTGGTTTCACAGATGGTGCAGTTTACCATTTTTTATATAACATAGACACAACATGACACAATGTTGTGTTTTGTTTTACTAATATGAAAATGATCTAATTAAACAAGATATAAATGACCAACACGATAAACACAAAAAAGATAAAAACAAATTCAAAACATTTAGTTTATTTAATACAAATCTAATTTTACAAAACATGACAAATACATATTAATATCTTGTTAATTTTGTATTGAATTTTGAATATTAATACGACATAACACAATATCAATTTTGTTACATTTAACATCAACAAAACATAAAAACAAATTTGAATGTTAATTTCATTTTATATTGTATTTTTACCTTGATGTCATGAATTGTAATCTCTAGTTTTCAAATGGTGTCATTAATCATAAAGACACGAAAAATTAAATATTTTTTTATTTTTGTTCCTATAAATCTTCCCACCTGATTAAATAATGATATATGTAATATTTAATATTTATTTAATAAAATCTAATGATATTTTAATATATTAATATTAAAGATGATATCATTTAAAAAACATTTAAAAAGATAGGAGGATTGGTAGGAACAAAAATTAAAAGGATAAATCATCTTTAATAAATGAAGGTTTTTTTTTGCCACTTGTCAATCTCTCATGAGTTTTGATACTTGTCATTTTGTGATAATTTTGAAATAAATATTATCCATTTATCAATTTTTTGTTTGTTTTAATTTTTAATTAAAGTCATGTACTTATATATATGTAAAGTATTAAAAATCATATATATGATATTAAATTGTAATAAATGCGTTTCTTTTCTTTCTTATTTTAAAGTTGTATATTAAAAAATATTTTATTTTTATACTTTAAGTTTAATTATTTTTTAAATCAATCCGTATAATATACGGGTCTCAATCCTAGTTTATTTATCTAAAGACACATAATAACAAGCGGAGCATTTTTTTTTTTTGATAAATTTTTTGAATATATGATATAAAAGAAACAAAAAATGTTTTACAAAAGATCAATCATTGAAGATTTTTTCTTTTAAATGAAAAGATAGCCAAAAAATAAATTTGCATGGGTTTTCGATTCTTTACCCTCTTTAAACTCAATTTTCGGTTGTCTGGTTTCCTTTTTTTAATCTTAAAAATTCATGTAAACTTCGATTCCATAATTTAGAGTTTGATTACGAATTAATTTCAAATCAAATGGTTAAACGACCCCTAAAATAACAAATTTGGAGTCTAAAAATAGAAAAAACTACATTTTATTTCGTTTATTTTTTTCGACCATGGAAATATATCATCATGGCTACTCATGAGGCGTCCTTTTATCATCCCTTATTACTATTTTTATAGCTTTATTTTTCCTTATTTTTTTAGTTAAATATTATTTCTTTTTTTTTTATTTTTCCCCCACTTTATAACACTCATCAACGACACCCTTCATTCTCACACAAACAAATCCATTTTCCTCTAAACGCCAAAAAGAATGAAAATCAAAACGGCAGAACTCTTTTGCGCATCACCGGCCTCCACCGCCATATGCACCACCATGAATCAGCATGCCATGGTCCGCCGCGGCAGCGGCGGTTCCTCCACCCCAAGACCCATAAACCACCGCCACCATAGCTACTACAACAACCATTACCAGTTTGATTTTGGCGATAAACCCAAATTCAAAACACCTGCAATTCCTTGTACGTCTCAACAACATATTGATCCCAAGCCTTACGCTGCTTACCTCCAGAAAAACAAAAAGAGCACCTCCACCTCCACCGCCACCACCGCCGCCGCCACAACGAAAAGTGGTGTTGGTAGTCGAAATGGCGATGAGAGTGATCGTGCGTTGGTGGCGAGAAGGAAAAGCAGTGCTGATTTGAATGATAGAAATTCTGGGCGAGGTTCGTCGTCTAGATATCTTCTGAACAACCCCATTTTTGTGGCGGACTTGCAGGATTCCGATGGTGTTTGCAACGCCGGCGCACTGGTGGTTAGTGAACAAGTTTGGCCGGGTTACCATGATCATTCACCGATCAAGAAGTCTTTGTCGTCGGGAAAGTCTCGTGGAACTGAATCGCCGGCGTTGATAAAATCAAGATCGTCGTCGACGTCAAATCGATTGGATGCTCCGGTGGAATCTCTTGGTTCGAAACTTTCGAGATCCCGTTCCCGTGATCAGGTGTGTGAATAGCTGTTCAGAATAAAAGTGGATTTTGTTGTTGATTATTTAATTATTTAAATGATTTAATAATCCAGAATTTGTTTTTATTAATTTTTGAATTCAGATAAACCCAATCTTTTTTGGTCTTTTAATGGTCAAACGGATTGGTAACATTAACATGAGTAAATTAAGGGTCAATTCAATTCAACTCAAAATCAATTTTTATAAATTAGAAAATATAACATGTCGTATGCATTTCATATTTTAAATGAAAATTAGAAAATATCTTAAATAGATTAAAATTATGGTTTGCACAATACAAGAGATAGATTAGTGTGTTAAAAAAAAAGATTTGGATTATTTGATGATTAAAAGCATTAATTAATAAAGCTCAAATTCTTATTGAACACTTTTGATTTATGATTCTAGGTATTTTATTGAATATATTAATAAATTTGAAATATAGTTTATAATATAAAAAGATGAATGACAGATTAATATTGTCCGTACTTTCTCAAACTCAAAGATTCGGTTGTTCGAATCTCATGGTTAAATACTATCGATAAGTTACTATATCGAGGAATAAATATTTTCTTTATTTAAAAAAGATTTTGTTTTTAAATAATATTTTATAATAACTACTTATTTTTGCAGGTTGTGGAGCTCAGGGTGTCGATTCATTGCAAAGGTTGTGAAGGAAAAGTACGAAAACATATTTCTAGAATGGAAGGTAATGTTTTTCCTCCAATATATATGAATTATGTATTAAAACGTAAAAATTAGTTAATCGTAAATAATATTTTTCAACTAAAAATACGTAGTTCAAATCTAAAATTATTTAATGTATACCATAAAGCGTGATTTTGATCTATATATCATGATTTAATAATTCCTTTTGCATATTTAATGGGACATTGATAAAGATCGTTTCTCACACGTCACACCAATTTTTACAATCTGTTTCAATTTTTATTTTTATTTTCAGTATCAATAAAAAACACTTTTGAGATATTTATATATGAAATTACAGTTTTTATTAACATTAAAATTTCAATATAAATTAATAAATAATTAAAAAATATTCTTAAATTTATGTACATCTTATAATAACCAATAATCAAAAGTATTCTACACCAAATAAACAAAGCATCCTTAACTTCAAATAAATATCATGACCTAAAACCCAAACAAAATCCTATTCATTCAAACAAGTTTTCTTTTGATTGTTTTGTGTATATTATTATTACTCGAAAAAAAAACATAATTCTTAACCGAGTTTTGATAATTTTGAAAGAAAAACAAAAGTATTCAGCTAAACATTTTGGTGTCACTGCAGGAGTGAAATCGTTCCACATAGACTTGGAATCGAAGAAGGTGACTGTGATTGGAGACGTAACTCCATTGAGCGTTCTTTCAAGTATTTCAAAGGTCAAGAGTGCACAATTGTGGCCTTCTCCTTCTCCATCTTCTTCCTCTTCGCCTTACATTGCCATCGGATACTAAATTTGCACATTTGCGTTGTAATTTTTTATTTCTTTTTTGTAATGAAATATTTTATATTTTTCAATACTTACAAGAGTGCATTTTATCGAAAAAAAAAAAAAAAAAACCCTAGAAGTTCTTACTTGATCGAGGTATATAAGCATTACTAGTAAAACACCTACTCGGGTCAAAGAATTTCTTGAGTACTTTAGTAGCTTTGTTAGAAAATACGAAAATGGTTCTAGCTATAGTAAGATATAGTTAGCCTTTATTGGATAAGGTATGAGTTACTAAGTATATATTTATGTAAATGAGACTCGTAACACAAATTTTTTTCTTGTCCAAGGAATTTCTTGAGTTTACAAGCCCCAACGACTTATTTTAATCAACCTCTTGTTTATAGATTCTTTGTACTAGTATCTTACTTTTCTTTAACCAAAAGTTAATCAATGCTCCAAAGGCGTAAGACAAATTGTTTTGGAATGATATACTTGTAAAATTAGTCAAGTGTTTGAGCTTTAGCAACCTGAGTATGTGTTTTAATAACAATATGGATTGGGTTTTTTGTGAACTCTAAGTTGTTATGTCAGTAATATAGTAAGTCGTTGTGTATGTGATTTACAATCCATATTATGTTCTTGGGTGGATTGGTGAATAGGAGTTTTAGTTGTAATTGTAGATTGAGTTTCTTGTAAACATTCCAACTATTATGTCAATCATCTAGTAGAAACTTGTGTACATCATTTTTATTTTTTTGTGATGTTATTAAAATACCATGGTGTGAACCATTTTAAGGGTTTTTAGTATTAGTGTACATAAATTTTGTATTGTAGAGTACCTCTATTCTTTAATTTATGTAATATTAATCCAAAGTCTAAGCACATTAACATTATGTATTTAACACCTAAGTGAAATTTCTTATAAATTAAATTATTTTTTAAGATTAAGTTAAATATAAATAAGTGATTTAAAATTATAAATTTTATTAAATTAAAACAATTAAATTAAAAACTTAATTAATAATTAACTAAAAGTTAAAGTCAAAAGATTTAATTTAGAGCTAAATATTGACACTTGAATAAATTTATTTAACCAGAATTTAATTTGTAATAATTTTAATATATATGGTTAATATCTATGTTAAAGGAATCAGAAATCGAATGTTATCGTAAGCTAAATGGAGAATTAGAATATTGAGGGGTCAATCTTGCTAATTATTAAAGTTAATGTATGATCTTTTACTTAATTTACTTTTTAATAATGTATGATCTTTTACTTAATTTACTTAACTAGGTTATAGACCTAAAATTTCAAAATATGAAGTTTCTAGGGTTAAGGTGGAAATTATGAAGAGTTAATGCCATAAAAGTCCCCAAATTTTCAAGAAATGTTCGGTTACATCTTAAGTTCATTTTTGTGTCCACAAAAACCGAATATTTAGGCAAAAATCGTTATAATTGCTCTTTTTTTCGATTTTACTCTTCTATGACACTAGGGAATGATTGGTTATAGGATTAAAGTGTGTTTGGTTTGCTCAAAAAATTACTAACCCAAAAAAAGATAATCTATGAGTTGAACCTGCGTCTCACCCACACAAATCAAACACTCTAATCACCTCGACATGGAATAATTTTGTTTAAATCGTCGAAAATGTGTTTATATAACCTAACGTGGACCGGCAACCTTTACCATCGTCTTCATCACCGCACACCAATGGAGAAACCCTAGCGACCAGCAGTATCGTCGTTGCGATTTCAGAGGATGTGCATCATGCCACCACCATCTACATGAGAGGACGATGTCATTCAGATATCACTACCGCTATTTACGTGAGAAACCTATATCGACATTCTGACGTATGTGGAAGCTGTGAAGGTGACAACAATAGTGAGAACGATGATGAACGAAGAACTAGATGTAACCAGAAGTTCATGATAGTCCTCACCCTATTGGTCGGCGATGTAAACTCAGGTGTTATTCTCATCGCCATAATTGAGATCGATAATTGTTAAGAGCTGGTAGTGGGTGTTGGTGGTAGTAGAAGCAATATGTTATGTATAATAAATAAGCCAAAAAATATCAAACAATGCCCAACTTGGTGGATAACATATAAAATTTCTAGGGTTACAATGGAAATTATGAAAGGACTAATGCCATAAAAGCCCCCAAAATTTCAAGAAATGTTCGGTTATGTCCTAAGTTCAATTTTGTGTCCACAAAAAACGCATATTTGCGCAAAAATTATTATAATTGCTCTCTTTTCCGATTTTACCCTTCTATGGTATTAGGGGATGTTGGATTAGAGTGTGTTTGGTTTGCTCAATGAGTCGAACCTGGGTCTCACCCACACAAATCAAGCACTCTAATCACCTTGGCCATGGAACTAATTATGTTTAAATCATCGAAAACATGTATATATAACCTAACGTGGACCGACAACCTTCACCATCATCTTCATCACCGTACACTAATAGAGAAATCCTAGCCACCAGCAATATCATCATTACAATTTTAGAGGGTGCGCATCATGCCATCACTACCACCATCTACATGAGAAGTTGATGTCATTTGGATATCATTACTGCCATCTACATGAGAAACCCATATTAACATTCTGATGCATGTGGAAGCTGTAAAGGTGACAACAATGGTGAGAACGATGATGAACGACGAAATAGAGGTTGTGTAGGCTTGTGTCGATCTGTAACCACAGTGACGACTCCATGCGATGTTTTTGCGGAAGTTACAAGTCACCAGAGGTTGCAGGTAATCGGAAGTTCAAGATAGTCTCCCCTATTGGTCGACGACGTAAACTCAGGTGTTCTTCTCGTCGCCATTATTGAGGTCACGAATTGTTGGGAGACTGTAGTGGGTGTTGGTGGTGGTGGAAGCAATATGTTATGTATAATAAATAAGCCAAAAAATATCAAACAATACCCAACTTGGTGGATAACATGTTGTATTTTTTTCCCGAAGGCTGCGAGTTCGAAATTTGGCATCATCTTTGTTTGAGTGTACTTTTTTAAGCAAACCAAACATACCCTAATCCTGAAACCAAACACATCTTAATACCATAAAAGGGTAAAATAGGAAAAAGGGGTAAGAATAACAGTTTTTTCCCAAATGTGTGGCATCTGTGGATAAAAAAATGGACTTAGAACATAATCAAATATTTCTTTAAAATTCTGGGACTTTTATGGCATTTGCCTAATTATGAAACCAGTGATAATAAGTGGAAACCGTTTTCGCATTAAATCTAAAACCTGAAAGCCGGGGGACCTATTTTGCCAAAAACTGAAAGTTTAGATCTCCTAAACTCAAATCCATTTAAAACTCGAAACGAAACTGTATCTTTATTAAGAGAAATTGAATTAGAGGATGAACTAGTGATTAAATTCAAGTTTCAACACATAATTCAAGTAACAAAGTTAGTAAGGTAGTTGTTTCTTTATGTCATTGTCAACTAAACTGGACTCGCTCCGATTTATTCAAATACAAAATTAGGGATTTGGTTATGTAATTCAAAGAGTTAATATGTAATTTTAATGTTCTAATGAGAAACTATTATAAGAGTTCATCTTTCTTTTACCAAAATTAGATTACGAAGTTTTGATATGTGAAATTTTATAACCCTATCTTCGTTAATCATTCATGAAAAAATAGGAATACTATTTCAATGACGAATCACCATAGTAATGTGTTTTGAAATAAAAATTTATTATAATAAATCCAAATAAGGGTTCAATTAGGTTAAAAGTGAGTTTTGGTGTCTTAATGGAGTTCCAAGAATATTTTTGAGTAAACACCCATGGATTTATTGAAATTTGAATTTAAACATAATAATAAGGTTTTAATATGTTTAGAAGTTAACTTGTACCATCATCCTTAATGGAAATCATGTGAGAAAATTTAGTCCAGTGATTAGCTTTTGAGTTTAAATAAGTTCATTCTAGTTATATATCATTCTGATTATACGAGTCTTCTGAATGTCAAGGAAAGTAATATCATGTTTCGTACACAGGTTCATAGTCAACTGTCTTTTAATTTGTAATAGATACCACAAATATTTATGGATATAATATTCATTTATCAACAATCTTTGCACCATACAGCTTATTAAATGTGTAAGCATATCGTACATTCAAACTTATAAACTTACTTGAGTTGGTCTTTCTACCAATGTAGGACTCATTCCCACACCCACATCACTTGGTAACTTTTATCAGTATCTCATTCATATATACTCTATTATATTTTCTTAACTTATTTTCATCAATTAAAACCTTTACTAGAGTTGTGTTTTGTTTTCTACCATCCTGAGTGTGACATCCCTATTTCCACGGCCAGAAAAGACCGATTTGTTTATGCTTTGTTTTAAAATCAGAGTAATCGTTTACAGAAAATAGTTGCGGAATTTGTTCCGAAAACAAAATGTGATAAGAATTTATCAAATCATTTCTTTAAATAAATGTATTTTAATTAAATAACAAAATATCGGGATGTCATGTTCCGATACAGACTAAAAGCATAAACAATATAAAATAGATCTTACAACAATTATTTATAACTACTGATCTATAATCCAAAATCTCTCGTTAAGTCCACCAACTTATACCCTTGTGCCATTACCTGTAATGCAAAGAAAACTGAGTGGGTCAGGCTTGGGAGCTTGGTGAGCATATATGGTTTTCAATCCATAATAATATAATTATTCTATTCAATTATCAAACAATTAACCCAACTACCATCCTCATTATCTTGTTTACTCTTAAGGTTTTACCCTAAGAATCAACTATCATTCATTCACTCATTCCTAAGGATTGACCCAAGGAATTGGCATGAAGTTCATTGCTGCCAAAGTTTATCTATCAGGTACTATATCCATAGCTATCAGGCGCTAACTCCATAGTCACCAAGATTTACTCTACAAACACTAACTCCATAGTCACCAAGGTTTACTCAATAAGCGCGCGCTAACTCCATAGTCGCCAAGGTTTACTCAACATGCGCTAACTCCATAGTCGCCAAGGTTTACTCAACATGGATCTTTCATCACACATCAACTATTCGATTTTACAATTAAATAAATATATTTTAATTATTTAAAAAACTTCAGAAATTCATATCTTTCTCATACAAACTCCGTTTTTGACGTTCTTTATATCCACGCGTAGATGAGACTATGCTCTACAACTTTCGTTTAGAATCTGTCGGCTGATTTCGAATTTATTTTTATTATATTATTTTAGTAGGCCGGGACAGGAAAACTCCGTTATAAATTCATAACTTCTTCCTCCGACGTCCGTTTTCATCTGTATTTTCGCTATTGCACTACTAATAACAAGATCTTCAATTCTCGTTTGGATTGCTTCAACCAAAAATCACTCGATCTCAAATTCGAGTTTCGGGCTGCATACTGTTAAGCTGAAACTTAGAATAATCATAGCTTCCTCATACGAAATCAGATTTGGGCGTTCTTTTTATGCACGCTCTCGGTTTAACTAATTCTACAACATTCATTTAGATCACTAAGGCTAAATATTGCTCTATCGTAAATTCACTTTTTACGTCATTCAGTGTCGTACCGGTTCTGTCACGATACTTCGATAAGTCATAACTTCTTCGTTATAACTCGGATTTCGACGTTCTTTATATGTACAGAATCCTTGTAACATATACTACAACATAGTTAAGATTACTCCTTCTAAATAATATTCCATCAATCATTTTTTACGATTATCGTCTCTAAATTGACTAGCCCTAATCTACGGGCGTTACACTTAGAGAACCTTGTTGCAACATCCATAAAAATCATGCCAATTTTAAACTTTTTAAAACAATTTCAAAACCAAGATTATTATAAAACATGTTTCCAAAATAGTATAATGTTAGAGGATCCTGGAATCAAATCATATAAACATGAAATATGAGGCGCGGTACGATCATGCCTTCACCTTCTCGCAATCATTAGTAGTACCTGAAACAATAATCAATAAATGTAAGCTCGAAGGCTTAGTAAGTTACCCCCAAAATACCAATGTCATACAAATATAAACATATCATATAAACATATAAACAAACAGCATGCATAACGAGCCTTCAGCCTGACTAGACCTCCCCGTAGGCCTTCAGCCTATCTGGGCCGCTCTCCGAGCCTTCGACATGTCTGGACTGCCTCGCAGGGCCTACAGTCTATTCGGACCATTCGTCGGGCCTTCGGCCTGACTGAATCCCTTTGCAGGGCCTTCAGTTTATCCGAACCTCCCTGAGTATGTTGGCCTTTAACACAAAGCAAGACCGCCTCAACCCAACCCCCAATCAAACAAACATGTGCACATAAATATCATACGCTAGCATATATAACAATCAAACCGATCTAACACATCACTAATCATAGCAACATCGTATCACCCGGATACAGACCTAACCAGTCACTAACATATCATCATACTATATATCAGGATACCGACCTATGCAGGTCACTAAGCATATCACCATCCTAACTACCAGGATGTAAATCAATAAGCATATCATGCAATTACCCGGATACAAATCCGTAAAGGGCCGACATTGGTGCCTTCGACCCAGTTAGTATATTGAGGACAACCCACCTCGTAAGTAGTAGTGAAATGAACTGAAAGTCACCGATCGCTGTCTCACCGAAAACCTCGAACTATCCAAATAATAAATAAACACTATATCAACACAAGTAATATCAATCTTAACTAAGGGTATACCTAATCCATTTTGTCCTTTCTCTTTATTGGGCCAAGGCTTAATTGCCAAATCCATGCCCTTAAACGCTCATATGTCCAAAGCCCGTTAATGGCCCAAATTGCCCAATTTGGGCCTAACTTCCTAATTGAGTCTTATTATAGGATCCCTCATCAAAACATGCCCAATCTCAATTATTCAGAGGGCCCAGCAAGTCCTAAGTCCCATTAGTCCTAAAGCAGCCCAATCCCGAAGCCCAATTTGTCAAAAACCCAACAAAGGGTGTACGCGGGGCGTACTCGTCTGGTACGTTGGGCGTACTCTGCCTGACGTTGACCACCACGTTGACCCAGTACGTTGGGCATACGCAGAGTTTTGCCAAAACCCTAATAAGTGCTTAATGGCTTAAGCACTTAGGTCCAAACTCCATATCCATCTACCAAAAGTGCTTTAGAACCATAAAGTCTAAAACTTTAAGACTTTGGACGTCCAAAAAGTTCTTAATACATGGTCTTAATCCATTAAGACCTTCCTACACCATGTATGAGATACATTTAGCTATTGGGACATCATTTTTATCACTTAGGACCTCTTCTAGGGTCTGAAAGGACAACTTATCATGTCTAAATCACATCATGCACCAACTTGGGAGTTTTGGGACAAGAAATGGTTCCATAAAGCTAGCATGGCAAGATCTATATCATACAAGCATAAAGTTTGAAGCTTTTTACCTTCTAGAGCTTCTATATCACAAGGAAACTTTAGATCTACAAGCTTGCCTTCCTTCTCCAGCTATTTGATGCAATATATTCACCTTCAAGAGCTCAAAACACACACCAACTCACACTCACACACAAAACTAGGGTTTGGGACGTTTCTGGAATATGGAGGCTAAGAATAATGAGAGAAAATGAGCCATAAGGATGTTTATATAGCCCCCAACCCTAAATATTAGGACTTTCTCCTGACATAAGTACGCCCAACATACACAAGTGTACGCCCAACGTACTAAGGCACACCTTAGTACGCTCAACGTACTCCTTCCTGATCCAAGGTTGCAACATTGGCCCTTAGACTTATCTTGGCTCGACACTTCCAACCTCAAGGGCCGCAAATGACAAAATAATGATAGAAGAGAGGATTCGAAAATACTTGCAAAATCTCGGGATGTTACACTTGTCACTAAGGCAAAAAAATGATGATATCCAATCCAGATCGTGTAAAGGTTTTTTATCAAAAGATTATGATCATCTACAAATAGGAATCTCACGTAAATATGTTCCTCGTCATGTAATCATATTTTATTGTCTAGGGGGAATTACGCTTACTTTTTTTTAGTCCAAGTGGCTACAGGATTTGCTATGACATTTGACTATCGTCCGACCGTTACTGATGCTTTTGCTTCTATTCAATACATAATGACTGAAGCTAATTTTGGTTGGTTAATCCGATCAGTTCATCGATGCTTGGCAAGTATGATGGTCCTAATGATGATCCTACATGTATTTCGTGTATATCTCATCGGTGGATTTAAAAAATCTCGCGAATTAACTTGGGTTACAGGTGTGGCTCTGCCGAAAACTCCCCTTCAATGATGAAAAGTGAGAAGCGATGGTAGCTTGTACGTAGTTTTTTTAATGAATATGTATATAATGTTACTTTAATCATAGACACGATAATATGTAGGGATTAAGGGGCAAAACCACTACGAAATTTTACACCACAAATGTAGTAGAAAATGCCTAATAGCCAAGTTGGCTTGCAACCGAAGCTATTGATAGCCAAGGCGTTTCTCTAGACAGTTTGGACAGACAACTCGAGTTGATATTTTTTTCTAGAAACTGTTCTTAACAGTAAATTCCGTTTTTTTTTTTTTTTTTTTTTTTTTTTTTTTTTTTTTTTGTTGATCTTATCCATTTTTCAGATAGAGGAGTACATATACTCATATTTTGGGTTTCGGATACTTTTTTATGAAATCTAATAAACTATATATTCTCCGGAAGCGTACTTATTATTTTGTTTCTAAAACTTTGAGTGTTCCTCACAAAATATCTCAAAGTTGAATTTCTCGTTAATCGAAACATAGATAAAGCAGAAACATCAATACAGAAAACGACCTTAAACGATCTGTGACATATCCAAGTTCTTATTACTAACTCATGGTTTCGCCATCTTATATTTTCTAACACTTAATTTAGTTCATATCAAGATGACACTTTATATTAAGTTCAAATTAGTAAGAACAAATAAATCGGATAACTACCGATCGAAACAAGGAATAAAAAGCAGTGTATCACACTTGTCCAATCGTTCACTTTCAGTCTCAGTCGTCTTCTGAGTCAATTTAATATTGTAGCATCCCAATTTTGAATATTGTTCAACAAAAGCTTTTTGTCACTTATCTTTATTCTTTATGCTTTTAAAATGTACAACGTGCATAGCAACTCACATCTTTCACTGCTATTTTCATTTTTTTTAAATTTTTTTAATTTCAAAAGCTGGTAGCAAGCAAAGCATTTTCACATCGAACGTATGTATTTGAAAGAATTGTTTATTAGTATAAGTTTCTCAATTTTAAATATTGTTTGCTTATTTATTTAATGTGCAAATGGGTATTAATAAAAATAATTATTCCATTAAAAGATAAAACTTCTAAATAAAATTAAAATAACACTTATTTTTATATAATTATTTAATGGTAAACAATTATTTTTATATAATTCTTTAATGGTTAATAAGTTAAGGGAGTACAAATATTCCATGTTAACCAATGAAAGTGTCTTTATTTATTTATTTTTTTATTATTATTATTATTATTATTATTATTATTATTATTATTATTATTATTATTATTATTATTATTATTATTATTATTATTATTATGTTAACACTAGAGTTTGGTCCAATAAACTACAGTAATAATATGGGAAATATTTGATAGATTTTTCTATTTGGAATGGAATAATATCGATTTTTTTTTTTATAAACGTATTTCATTCGACTGAAATTAGTCAAATTAAGTATTTTTTGTAAATCAAATTCCAAACTTATAATTTGGTAAGGACACTCTAATATTTTAAAATATGTGGCCGAAAAATGTACTATATTGTTATTGAACGTCATCCGACAAAATACTGATTTTAAAAACCAATAATTTTATGAATAGAATAACAATAATGATAGTAAACTATGTTGAATCGGTTGGTACACATCTTATTCCTAAAACACAAGTTTGTCGTAACTCATGTTTTATTTATTATATTTCTTTAAAGTAATATAGTTTTTTAGTATAATAAAACCAATGCTTTCATCAATATAAACTTTTCATTAATTTTTTTGCTAATTAAAATGGCAAAGGAGTCCATCTCTTTCAGGCTGGTGGGTGTAGGTTGGTTATAACCTTTTAAGGCATTAAAAATGTGTTATGTTATATCATCATGGTGTTATAACATCGATTTACAAAAATGGACAATATGTTATTTATGAGTTTTATAGGTTATTAAAATACATATGAAACGAAGATTTTAAATCTTAAGTTCACATGCAATCTATAAAGGATCTACGTTTTTTCTAATTGATAACAATAAACTATGACTGTAACACCCGCGTTTCCATCTACGCTTAGTAATCATGTAACATCCCGATTCCTAAGTACACGATTTATTGTTCGAAGACAAATTTCCCTTGGAACTCGTCGAGTTGATGGCTTCAACTCGATGTGTTGAAAAGCTTTGGGTCGCGCATCTTTTTGGGCCAACTCGACAAGTTGGAGAGGAAAACTCGACGAGTTGGCGTCTGTTTGTGAAACCCTAAATTTTAGGGTTTGCAACCTATATAACCTCCTCAAGTCCTTGAGGCTGGTCTTTTATCAGCTTCCAAACCCTAATATCAGCCTTGTGAACCCTAATCTTCATTCCATCTCATATTGTGAGTTAGTGTGGCATTTTGGAGCAAAAGAATGAGGACTTTGAGAGAATGAGGCAAGGATATAGCAAGCAAAGCTCTTATCTTCAGTTTGGCACTCTTTTGGACCATTGTAAGTGTTCAAGATCCGATTTTTATCTATTTATGTAGCTAGATCTTGAGTTTAATTTGTCCATTTTTCTCCTTATTCTTGGATGTTGCAATGGATGGATTTCATAAAGTTTGCAACTTCATAAATCTCCAGGTCAAGGTAACCTTAGAGTGGGTTAGACTTGGTCCTTAAAGTGGGTTAGATTTGGTCCTTAGAGTGGGTTAGATCTGGTCCTTTGTCAAGTTTTGATGACATGCATGGAGTTTAGGTCATATTTCCCCTTTTTGACTCATTTTTGGTTCAACACATGCATTGGGCATGCATGTCTATAAATCACCCACCTTTGCGACGTTTTGAGGCTAGAATCTCATCTGGAAAAGTTGGGTTCCAGATCTCAAGGATTTTTGTGCTTAATGGTTAAGCCTTTGAGCTTTCAAGCCTTATGGAAGGGTTTTTGAGCATTTGGAGTAGCCTCAAAGGATAAAGTTGGAAACTTTATCCTTTTAGACACATTTGGAGTTTAGATCTGAGCTTTAGAGTCTCTAGAATCGAAGAATCAGTTGTATGTGTTAAGTTTGGGAAAATCGGCGAGTTGTCCAACCAACTCAATGAGTTGGTTAGGGTTTTCCTCGACTTTATGAGTTTTGTAGATCTCGATGAATCCAAGAGGTGCATTCAACGAGTTGGGTCAACATAGACTGTTGACCCTGACCGTTGACTTTGACTTTGACCATGGTTGACCAAGTTGGACTTTTGGGGGCATTTTGGGTATTTTGGGATTTTGACGGGTTTTGGTCATCATGGTTATAAGCATTGATTCAGGAGCTGAGATTTGGAGTCAGACCTTATCAGTTCTACACTACTAGTGAGGTGAGTTATCCTTAAGGATGCCAAAAACCCCTGTGGGACCCCGCTCCCGTGGGACCCTGATACTGTACGAGACTAAATTAAAAAAAAAAACGAGAGCGGGCGGGGGCGGGGGCAGACTTAAACCCCATTTATTTTTGGGACCGAGGTTGGGAGTTGGTATTTCTGTCCCATACTCCCGCGGGGGTTCCGGTTGTACATTTATGTAATATATATATATATATATATATATATATATATATATATATATATATATATATATATATATATAATATAATATAATATAATATAAAATACATATACAAAGAATATTTTCTAATTTTTGGTTTAGTGTAGCTTTCACTTTCCCATTTCCAATTAGTGGATGTTAAAGATGTAGCGAATTGACCATATATTTTTGGATATGTAAGTATTTTGTATTTGTAATGTTGGATTTGTCGTGTTTTATATTTGTAGGATTGTTGGAATTGTCGTTTTGTAATGTTGGATTCATAATGTTGGATTTTTAATTTTTTAGTTTCTAAAAGATTAGGTTTTAAGCTTTTAAAGTTATCAAAAATAGTTTTTTTTAACCTAAAACAATGCAGTTTTTTAGAAAAAAAAAATCGAATTTTAAGCCTATTGTGACTGAGAGTCATTTCAATCTATTTGAAAGTTTAGTACATGTGTAACAGCTTTAAACATAGCTTTATTTCAAATACTCCACAGATTAGGAATATGTATGCAGTTCTCACAAGTACTTTAGAATGTTCCTATAAGTCACACAATGACGTGTTCTCGGATTATACTGGTGTCAATCGACATGCTCTAACCATACAACTTATTTGACTTTTATGCATAATCACGACAAATATGATTAATCCAATTGCAGTAGCATATGTAATACAATCATATTGTTTAGTTCAAATAATTTGATCTAGGATTTTGCTCAAAATCATGTCATGTGGTATGTGACAAGGTAAACTCTCTTAGAGTCATTTATCTTAAGCTCTTTAAGATCCTTGACAATTAATGCAATTTTAGTTAATCCTTTAAGTTGCCATGATCTATCTGTATAGATCTTTATTCCAGGTACTAGTATGTCGACTACATATAAGATTAGGAATGTTACTACACTCTCAAAAGCTTCATAGATACACAAGAGTGATCTTGATTTATAATCAACTCACACTATGTAATTATGTTATAAGAAAGAAGATTCTTACTTTGAGATGTTAGCTTAAATCTGAGAAGATTTTTATTCATGTATGTTTTATCCTATGAAAACTCACTTATTCTTTATAGTAAAAAATGTCAATGAAGATTAATCAAGGCCATACTTGATAATCATACACTGATTCATCTCTATATGGTTTATTAGTTTCTGATCAACTATTGAGCATATTCAACAATAGTTGAAAAATTACTAGTTCCAAACTATGATGCATTTATCATATGGATCTTTAGCTCTAAAAGTTCCAAATTGCTCCTACTCAGAAAAAGAACTTTCTATGCACTTGTGTTATGGAATGAAAATTAGTGGGATTAATGGAGTCTTCATCTTAAAAAATCATTATGGATAGTCTACATAAATGCAATTAGTAGATGCAAGAGTGGTTAAGCTCATTTTCTAGCGTAAGCTCCATAACTCCTTACCTTTTCGCTAAGGACAAACCATTACATCCTTATTCTAATGAAAGTATTTAATCCACTTGTTTTGTTAGAAAATTCAATATATATTTGTTGCAGTGAGCATAATTCCAAACTTTTATAAACTAAATAGTGCTTTTAAAAACATCATACAATAGATTGAAGGATCTTATTTTTATCCTCTTCAAAACTTGTATTATCGACATTCAGCTAGTGGTCAAGTGACCCTATCCCACTAGAGAATACAAAGGTTACCTCGAATATCAAAAGATAGATCCAAGTAACCAGGAAATCTTGTGCCACAAGAAATATACTAATGACGAGTGAGTGTTTTGACAGAATGAGTGGTGAATCAATTCCACAACTCCTAAGATGTTCCAGTAAGAGTTGGTTTACAAAACTCATTTTCTTTATCACGAGGTAAGGTTAATGATAATTTCATTAAGTTAAATCTCAATCTTTACTATCAAATAGTTTGAGCAAATCAAAGGTTTCAACAATAGCGAATAAAAGTTGTCAGTGAATTTGATTAAACATCTATCACCAAATATATTCATGGATTGAAAGATTACATACATAACTTATGTAAAATTCTTTGTCAAGCCTTTTTTATTTAATTACTAATAGATAAAGACAATTGTGAATCATCTTCTCAAATAAATAGGATTCACATATATCAAATGAATCAAAGTCATTTACCTTAAAAAATTCCATTCTTTTGAAGTTGGTATATGTGTTTCATATTTATATAGTCATGATGATAATGACATAGATAAGTTTTAGTCAAATATCATTTGATTATATATGTGTTATGATCAGAACTATCAATTTAATGAAAGCTAATAGATTTACTTCATAATTAACATTATAAGAAAATATTCTTTAACACATAATACATCGTTTCAGATCATGAATGTGAACATTCATTAAACGATAAGTAAATTTATATTTATTCATAAATTAAAACTATTACATATCCCTATAAGAATAGGTACAAAAGATCTATTATTTAAATAAAGAATAACATCACTTGTTATATCTTCATTATGAAATACCATTCGTTTGTTATCAGTTGATTATTTTTTTCCAATCATCAACACATAATATAAATTATTTATGTCACCTGAAGTATAAACCACTCAAGTGAATAATGGAAAGATAAATACTTCTATCATATAGATATTTGAAGTCTTGTCCAAGTCAGACTTCTTCAGCTCGATAACATAAGAGGACCAATTCCTCCTTAAGTGTCCAATTTCTTATACAATAGAAAAAACATTAATCATTTGGTCCTTTCTTGATTTATGGGTTTATGATGTATTTCCCTTAACTGAACTATAAGTCTATTTGAGTACACAGTCTCTTAGACTTCCTTTATTCAATGGTTAAACAAACTTAAAGCACTTTCTAGTGTTCTAATTGAATATATGATTTATTCGATGATACATCTAATATGTTTCATTATTATCCAAGACTTTCTACAAGTTAAGGTTAATTACCCCAGTATGATATGAGACACATCACCATCATCACAATAATATTTCCATCTAAGTATCATGATTAGATAGACTGGCTTGTAGAGGTTATTCATGTATGAGATCTTTTAGTATATATAATTTATATTTCTCCTTAAGGTGGAACCTGAAGATATTATACCAGTTATAAAAATTATAACCATCAAATGTTACTATCTCTTGAAACTCAACATGAGAGAGGTTTTTGCAGGGGTAAGAGTATAAAAGTTATTAACAGAAATTAACAAAAGTTTCATTTTATATTTTCAATATTTAAAGTCTAGGATCCAAGTAACAAAACAAGTAAATGGTTAGGTGACATTTATCTCATTAACTTAATCAAACTCGGTAGGTAGTGATTACCAATTGCATACAATATGTAACTCTTAGATTATGGGATCCTAAAAAACTATTGTTTAACTTGGCATGTTTATCCCATTTATACCTAGGAACTCTCATGCTTAGGTGGCCTTTATCACACAAAATTCCGATCAATTCATCAGACTTGAAACAACTTGTAGTATTGTAACTTTCCAGTGACAAAGTGACCCTTTAGAAGCCAGAAACTACAAAACTACCCCGAACATCATAAGACAATCCTAATGACCAGGTGACCTTGTAACACTAAGCCCATACAAATGATAACGAGTGTTCTTCAAAAGGACGACAATGACTTGCATTTTTAGAAAAGGTTTTATATTTGTTTTACAATTATAGTTTATAAAAACATGGTCTCATGAATATTGGATGCATCCAACAACTCATGTACCCTTTTTTAAAATTCATATCACTTCCTATGAGGTTATTTAGGTGCTAAATAAAACTTCATTTTATTTGTCATTAGTCAATGATCAATTGTAAACTAAAATATGGTATTTTAAAGTTTAGTCATAGATCGGTTTTAAGAATCGGTAATAGTCTTAATAAAATTCCAGTTTATACTTATGACTTGGAGTTTTGGATTAGTTATACAATCCCTATTTATATTTCCTTTTAACAATAAAAAACTTATAACTTCATGAATTTATAGAATAAACTCATTTTATTTTATAAACTCAATTTTATGCATCTTATGATAAAAGTCATATTTTGATAAACCAAAACTTGGGTGATGATACTTATGTTTTAGATATCATTTGGCATGTATAAAATATAATATCGTTGCATTATGTTTAAAACATCAATATAATACATTAAGTTTTGACGCAAAAAATAATCACTAGTTTTATTATTTACCATTATAACGCTATAAACCGATTTTAATATTTTTAATAAAAATTCATTATTTATTATAAAGAAATGGAGTTTATATAATGTTTAAACATATTTTAAACCATTCCATATATTCTAAAGTTAGGTATTTATAAATTTCACAATAAAACTATTTTTAATAAAAAAACGATTTTTAACCAGTAACAGTAAAAACGTTTTTATAAATATCTATTTGTAAACATCTTATGTTATCTTCTAAATATTTTTTACTCAAACTCAAAGTGATATTATTTTATGTTAAAATGTTGTTTGACATGTAAATCTCATTTTCAAACACAAAACATAACATACAATAACATAAAAATAAACATCATATGCATGCACTATAATATGTATAAACTAAGTTATGTCTAGTAATAATTTTTGTGAGTCATCACAAGAATTATTAAGTATTTCCTAAAGGAATTAAGAGACACTTCAGAAGGTCTTCAAGATCCCACTTGTTAAGTTAACTCTTGCTTGCAAAAGGCCTTCAAATCTTCATGTTGTGAAAATTGCAACACTTAACCATTAAAACTATAACTAAGCTCAAAACCAAAAGTAGAAGCTTATGATTGGGATTAAGGCCTTAAATGATTAAGTCATCTTCAAAGATGTCATTTCTTCATCTTGTTAAATTTAAAATGAAATACAACTAGCCCAACTAATTTATTACAACAAATCAATAAATGAAAATTTACCTATTTATCTATTACATCTTATGAATAAATAAATATCAACCAAAGACAACACAAATGTCCAAATGGATTGTTTATACACAACAACATATCAAATATTATAACAAACAACTATTTGTTTTTTCTAAAGCAACTTTTATATAACCAAAATGCATGAAAAATAGTTATATATAAAAATAAACAATTTTGACAAAGAAATTGTCAAAGAAGACAAATATGGATTTTTCTTAAGCAAAATAAATCCATACTTGTTTTCTAAAAACCAAAAATGATCAAACATAAATAATCGTTCTAACATATAAAAGATGGTTCTGATACCACTGATGAGTTTTGATACAAAATATATTTTTGTTTTTCACAAAAAACACAACGGAAGACTTTAAAAATTAACAAGTTTATTTTTAGTTCATAACAAAACCAAACCATCAAGTGACAATTTATAGAGGTTAGAATGAAATAAAGACAACCAAATAGTTTTTAGAATGATAATCTTTGAAGCCTTTGAACTCACTTGAGTTTGCGGTGTTGATAAAGGTAGCAAAAAAATCAAAGAACATGATTTTCTCTATGTGTATCCACCATCAAGAGTAAAGCACTTGGAAAGCTAGTTCCTTATTGTATTATTGAGTATCTTAAGCATTTAAGTGCTTAACTCAAATAAGCACTAATGGATAGAACTCAAGGAAGCTTTAAACCACCAAACTAACTTCAAAAGAGAGAGAGGGGACGAGAATCTAGAGACATTTTGGCCATAAGCTTTAAGAGAAGGATTAAGACCAAAAAAGAGCCAAAAAATATGCAAGAGACATCCTTTATATACCCCATGCAAAGTAAGGGTCATATAATAAAATACTCTAAAGTATTTGTAGCCTTTAGAAGCATGAGGAGATAAAGCATGGAGGTTGACAAGCAACCTCCATATTACTTTATTAATTTTGGCCATACCTCTCATAAGAGGATGAATTCTTTAATTTTTATAAACTCTAAGTTTATAAAATATAAACTCTTTCTTTAGGCAAAACACAAAAAAATCCAACTAGTCCAATATGTTGTGCATGACTTATTAATTCACATCATATGAAATAATAACAAGTTATACTCTCTTATAATTATTATTTTCATAAAAAAAAAATTATTCCCTAATTAAATTACTAGAATTGATATTATTTATTAACAATCATATTAATAATAAGTATACAAATTGTACCAACTTGATAAAAATGTGAGCCTATAGGATCATATATTATTACCAATATTACTACATAATGATTATTGAGTATATAGATTCAACAGAATATAGATGTTTATTTTGGGAATTAGATTGTAATTATATGGAAAAAAACTAAACAACCATTTATTCATTAAATTTAAATAAAAATATTATAATTTAATTGTTCGGGATTGAGTTTTACAGTTATACAATATATGCATGTTTACATATGAACCTAGTTTTCTCTTTCTCTTTCTCTTTCTCTTTCTCTCTCTCTCTCTCTCTTTGTCTCTCTCTCTCTCTCTCTCTCTATATATATATATATATATATATATATATATATATATATATATATATATATTTAAAGCAGTCAATAACCTTAAAGATAAATGCATTGATCTTGATGTTTTATGTGTAAAAGATGTAGGAAATGGAAGTCACCTTACACGTTTTGGGAGGAAGTTTGTCTTGGAAAAATGAATTTAGAAGGTAGATTTTTTTTAGGGTATTTTGTGTTGATTCAAATTAATTGTGCTACATCAAGGATAATTTCCTTACATCGTTTTGCCCCAATATCTTGCATCGACAACCAAAGGAATGAAATACATTAGATCAACTCCTGCTCTTTTGGATCGTTTGAATGAGGTCATTTTAAGGAATCAAAGTGACTGATATTCATGGAGTTTGGAATACTCAGGTGAGGTATCGGTTTCCTTGACTTGGAGATACATGGATAATGCTACGTTAACAATAGACCAATCTTCCACGAGATGGAATAATTTGGTTCATATTAAGGCAGATGTGCTAGTTTAGCATATGCATGCATCTTAATAAAATACCGACAAAATATAACTCGGACAAGACCATGATTGAAGTGGATAATTTAATGTGTGTCATGTGTGATTTATGTGCGGAGAATCCTCAACATATCTTATAATTAAGCACACTAGCTTACTCTATATGAAACAAACTTGCAAGATGGTGGGACATCGATAGATATCAGATATTTATGCTTGGAGAGAACAAAGTAGGCTTCCAGCTATCCAAAGAAAGTGTCTCGATGTCATTTTGATCACGACAATGTGGGCATTATAGAAACATAGAAACAAAGTGATCTTTGGTAGTGACAATCCCCAAAAACAAGTTGTTATCATCAAGTACTTAGTCACGCAATCAAATTTTTATTCATACAGAGCGTTCCGATGCTTCTAGCTTTTGACAAAACGTTCCGTTTTAAACAAAAAAAATCTTGTTTGACACTACATCTTTTAGCGTTTAGTTTAAACAAAACGTTCCAAATCTAAAAACTATTTCACATAGCGTTTAACAAAATATTGTCAACTGCCCGCTACAAACTAATTTAACAGAACATGCCCAAAAGCTCTAAACTTAAAATTAATTGGATTGCTTGGTTGGAGAACCCAATTAGTGTTGTTTCTTATGTGCATGCAATCTCTTTTACTAGTTTTTACTAGTCTTTTTAAAGAAAAGAAATCATAACCTAAAGTTAACATCGGTTGCTTACAAAACTTCGTCCTTATTATTTCCTCTATATTTTTCCTTAGCACCTTGCTATGGCTAGTTTAACAAAGGTGATCGTTTAGAAAATATATATCATTTTTGTATTTGATGAAGAAAGAACGGTTCAAGCTTTACCAAATAATAATAATTAATATAATAATAATAACACAACATATAGTGTATATGGCTTGAAAATAATGAAAAGAATTTGAGATCATTTTTTATAATCTCGCACTCTACTTGTTTATCCATGTCGAGTTTATTTCTTCGTTTCAAGTTCCCAGTTAGATCAAGTTGACTTGGTCAAGATGGAATACATCTTAAAAATCAGATAAACGAACAACAATTGAAGCGGATATTTTCACTAATCCGAGCTTTTTTATATAATCCAGTATACTTTTCATGTAAAGAACACAAAGAAAAATATTATTTTAACATTCATTATGTTTCATATGAAATGAGAATCTCATGTTTGGTGCATAACATACGAAATAAAAAAGACATAACATAACATATAGTTTGTTGAATAAAATGGTGACATCTTTTTAGTGAGTGGTTACAGTGGGTAGGTTTTGTAGGTACGTTTTTACCTTTTTACAAGGTTTTCTTTTTCAACTTTTGGAATGGTGTACTCTACACACCAAAAAGTCCACACCAACCGATCGATCTTTATATATTTATGTGATTCATATTTTATTTAGATACCTATCTTGATATTTAAAAGATATAGTCTTTTTTTTTTCCTTTAAAAAGTTATAATTTTAATAATAATTCAACAAATCAAGAGTGAAGCATTTTCTTGGTTGGCGTAAGTAATGTAGTGCCTTGGTTGTGTTTTATTTTCAAATTTCATGGCATATAATCTTGTCGTTTTCTATTTATATATCTCAAAACCATGTAAACCTTTGGTATAATGAATTACGCAAGCGGCCAAATAAAATTATCTATCGGTTGTCACCATAATTTATTTTGGTTGAAGGCCAGATTATGTTTTACAATCATCACTCTTCGATGTTAAGAAAAGGGTTGATGATCAGGGAGGGTAACGAATTATAGTGTTTATTCAGATTTAGGTAACCATGTTTTTTTACACGTTTAACCATTAAACTTGTTTGACCTGTTCAAAATAAAGTAATATGACTGATAATTACTGACGATATTACCTTATTATGAACAGGTGAAACAATTTTACTGGATAAATGTGTACAAAAAAAAAACATGGTTACCTAAATACGGACAGAATCCAAAGTTCCTTACTTGTTTTGGTACTATTGGGCTATTTATATTAAGTACAAGTAGTTACAAAAGACACACTGATATGATGGAATCCGGTCATCGGGTATTAGTGTCATATTTTGAGTAGGTGTCGTTAGCGAGTTCCTGACTTGATTCCTATCTGTCATCAAAGATTCAGAGAACCAAACTGTTAAAACCATTGCATGGACTATACCATGGGACGAGGATCAGATAGTCAAGTTATATCGTGTAACATCTGCTTTCAAGGTATACTTCTTTCGAGTTTGAATCAATAAATCTAATTTTTGAAAGGTTTTGGCTTGGCCATGACGTGGTGGTGGAGGGACCATGATGTGACACTGCCAGTTTATTGGACGCGCATCTGTAAGGCACCATGATGTGGCAAGCCTTTGGCCACGATGTGGTGGGAACTGGGGTTCAAAACCCTAGATCCCAGGATTAGTGCCTTAAAGGCACTAACTCCTAGGGTTACCTCATTTGGTAGTATCCAACCTCTGAGATCGTATTCGACCCAAACCCTAGCCTCCGTGTGTGTATTTTGAGTGCGTGAGCCCATTTTGTGAAGGTTGAAGGAAGAAGGAACATCTCTTGTTCCTTATATGCTTGGTTCCAACTTAGATCTATCATCTTCATCACATTTCTAATCATTTGGAGGTATAAGTTTTTGTATTGCTCATTACTTCTCTAGATTTATTGTTATGTCATTTTATGAGCTTTTTGGTCCAAATCTTCTTGTCCTTGGAGTTTGAGTGAACTTCATAACCCTTGTGTGCATCCTATAGCTTCTAGACCATGGTGGCGGTTATAAAGATGGCTTGCATGACTTAGTTTGGAGTTTATGCCTTTGGTGCACCACTAAGAACCTAGGTTTAGAGATCTTGACTTATTAGGACGACTTAATGGACAAAGTTGGAAACTTTATCCATCAAGACCTTTGGAAGGATCATATCTGAGCTTTTGAGCTCTGTAGATTTAAGGTTAAGAGTTTAATCCATTAAATTGTTAGAACCAGTTCCTATGACATGGCGAGTTGTTTTCCACGACGAGGTGGCCAGTTTCTCCGCGACTATTTTGGCCTGTAGCTACCATGCTTGGCCATGGTGTTGGCCACAATGTGGTTAATTGACGGTTGACTTTTTGACCTAGTTGACCTTTTGGGTCAACATGAGGGTTCGAGGTTGTAGACTGAGGATTTGCCTCTAACTGATCTATAGACAGTTCATAGTGCCAACCTTTATTTTTATGTGAGTCATAGCTTCGTCTACTCGTCTATGAGATGAGTTTCGTCACTATACTTTGTACTGCAGTATGAATCATTTGTGTGTTAGGATGTTGATATGTTGAAGTAATTTGTTAGGCTGGTAGATATGTTATGATTACTTGTGTTTGCTTGTTATTGTATTTGCATATGTCGACATATTATGGTTGGGCTAAGGCGGTCATGTTCTATTCTGTAGGCCAAGATACATAGTCAGTCCACTTGATACTATAAGCCTAATGAAAGCGGTCTAACAGCATATTGTAGGCTCATAAGAGCAATCCAATTGATACGGTAGGCTCAGAAGAACAGTCAAAATCTTTAGCTATTTTGTAAAAAAAAAGATTAAGAAAAAATATTATATTTATTCTTTTTCCCTAATTAAAATATAATATGTATTTTAAATACGATTAATTAAATAATGAGGTTTTATAAAACAGATAGATAAATATAAATTAGTTAAACTTATAAATAAATTCCAAAAAAACAAACGATCAAATATTCGTTTAATCCCCTAACCTAATAAATAAGTATCAAATTGCCACGTGACAATCTATTAGCCTTCCCCAATCTATTTTTCCCGCTCAAATGTGTGAGTGAATTTTCGAAAATGCCAATGCTCAGAGGATCGTGATCTAAAAAAATCAAACTCTATTTAGAATTCAAAAAAGATATTAAAATCCTTCTGTTGATTACTCATTCATCAATTTTAAGTAGTTTCCGATTTTACAGTTCTCGCTTGCATAAAATCAGGGATATACCTATTGATTTCCCTCTACTTCTCAAGAAATCAACAACCAAATTTATCCAAAATTGCATCTACATGTAGGGCTCAATTTTTGGTTTTAGTGGTTTACGATACACCTCCTTATCTTAATCCATCTCTTCTCCGTCAAATAATGGTTCAAGTTTTCCTGAGGCTTATTAACAACTACGTGATGATTTCAATATTATTCCATTTTTATAGCAGCTACTATGTTTTCCCAATTTTGTTAGATTCTAAACTCTAACGTAAACCCTAAACCACACTCAGCCGATATCGCTTCAACTCCTTACAAGCCTCCTAAACCTAGGGCTTTTTAGTTGAATCTGTTAGCCAAACTCATACATCTCCTTAATTAGGTTTGTTCTTTAATTTTTATATTAAAATGTTTCTGATAGTGTGTATTATGTTTGATATATGTCTGTTTTGTTTCAGGGAGAAGTGAAGTAGGCTGTTGAACTTATCGGCGACATCCATTGTCACACCCCGCTAAAGTGGAAACACGAGGCGTGGCAGTATAAAGGGTTACATAGCAAAAGTTAAAAGACCACACCAACCATAGTATTAAAAATCATTACAATTTTACAATGGGTTTGAACAAATCTTAAAAGAAATTACAATGTAAATTGAAATACAACACATGCGAATGCTCCTAAAAGTGAAGTGTCCCTAAGTGCGACTTACTCGATGATTCCTGAAAAAGCATGTAAAACGAGCGTCAACTATAAAGATAGTTGGTGAGTACTCACAGATAAACAAAATAATATTGGTTCCATGAATTGAAATCAAAGTTTTGATAAAAGCTTCCAATAATAAAAGTATATTGTTAAAATGAGTAAATAAGTTTGTAAAAAAAAACAAAGTTTTTTGTCATCATGAGAGATAAAGTATGTTGCCTAAATGAGATGCAACAACATTCATATTCTCATGGAAGATAAAGTTCGTTACTCAAACGAGTAAACAAGTTTCATTGCTAAAATGAGCAATCAATTTCGTTGCTACAAGGAGCAAACAATTTCATTGCTAAAACATGTATATAAGTTTCTAGTAATAAGAGTTCGTTGTTATAATGAGATACAAAGTTGATTGCTATAATTGATAAACGAGTTTATTACCATAATAAATAAAAAGTTTGTATGTGTATGAGCAAACAATGAGTTCTCAACCAAGCCTATGACTGAAGCCCTATCAAGATCTATACTTATCGTTCCATAGATTATATGGTATCATGCACTCCAGCAATCGGGCGAATGAGGAGTTGTCAATTCCTAATAGCGCTATCCACAATGACCATTGGCTCAAAGAGTTAATGGTTAGAGAAAAGTGTAAGGGAAGGGCCTTAAGACGATAAGTTCTCGTGTCCGTGTTGCATAAACATACACACACACACACACACACACACACACATATATATATATATATATATATATATATATATAGCAATAAAATATCAATCATGTTAGATACAAATCAATTTAGATACAACGAACAAATAATAGTTTTCCGGGACATGCTTTTCCACCCCAAAACATAAAAACTGAAAAAAGGGGAGTGTGTCAATACTCACAATGCATTGAGATGATGCAAATGGTGCCTTGACTACGCTCCACTTGTACCACTATCGATTCCTATAATAATGGTATTCGCTAGTGAGTCTCTAATCGAAATCTAACACTAGTATACTAACTACTACAATAGAATTATGCCAATAATGTGTCAAACTTTATTATTGATAAGTTACAAACATTTTTCTGTGAAAATTAAATTTCAATGAATCAATTGTTATATAACAATTTAAGTGGAAATTTCCCATTATTGAAATGCTAATATTTAACATTTTAAGAGGTGTTCCAATAATTAAATATTCAAGATCTAAATCAATATAGTTCTAGAATTCCCCAAAGTTTGCATTTCAGTTTTAATTAAAGTCAAGGACCTTAAGATAAATTTTCTTGGATTTTTGATTTGTCGGGCTATTTTTCACGATTTTAGTTTCTTGAATAACCATAAAATCATAACAAAATACTAAACAGTTAATAAATATACAAATTGTTTCTAAACTGTTTAACCCAATTTTATGATTTTTATGCATTTATTCTAACAATAAAAGGTATAAATAGAAAACAGTTTCCAAAATTACTCAAACTTTTTATAATACTGTTGTTAGACATTCTTAACTTGGGAAAAATATAAAAATGAATTTCTAAATTGTTTATCAAAATTTTATGATTTTTGTGCATTTATTCTAATAAAAATGGGGATAAATAGAAAATAGTTTCCAAAATTAACCAAACTTTTTATAATGTTGTTGTTAGACATTCTTAACCTGGGAAAAATATAAAAAAAATGGATTTCTAAACTGTTTATCCAATTTTTATGGTTTTTGTACATTTATTCTAATAAAAATTGAAATAAATAGAAACCAGATTCTAAAATTACCCAAAAAAATTTTAACACTTCTATTATAAATGTAGAAGCTGAGAAAAATATAAAAGATATTTTTCAATTAGTCTTTCTATTTTTCTTTGTTTTATCCTCTTAAATGATCATTAATTGGAGAATAATTATTAAACAGTTAAAGTAAATTACCAAAATTTTGTAAAGCTCATTTACAGTGTAAATAATCTGGTAAAAATCCCAAAGGTGATTTGATCTACTGAAATCCAATTTTGTGGATTTAAATGTATTTAATATTAGAAAATAGGAGAAAAATAGTATACAGAAGGGCAAAATCATCAAAAGTTTTATGTAGCATCCCAATGTACTACAATGTGTTCTGGTAAATTTTCATAAATTTTCGATGAGAAAAACTATTTTTCCTGTTTTTAGTCCATTATAAATACAAAAATTGGAGAAAAATAGGAATGTATTATGAAAAATTCTGAAAATATTTTTCTAAGTCTTCCACAGATAGTATAAGTTGTGAAAATTATTATATACCCGTTTCAAAGTATCTAAAGTGGTTTTATGATTTATTGGATCTAAACAAAAAGAAAATTCAAAACCACAATAAATAGTAACAAAATTGATGAAACTTAATGAGAGGTCATTAGTTATCATAGGGGTAATCCACAAATTTAACTAGGATTTATAGACCTCAGAAAGTATTTTATATGATTTACTACCCTATTTTATTTCAATAATTATAATAATTCAAAAACAAATGAATTATTTTCTGAAAATTTGTTGAACATCTCATTTTGTTGATGGAAATCTGGAAAAAATTGGATTTGGTCAGAAACAGAGTTTTAGATATTTATTTGGAAATAAATCCTTCATGAACATATTTGAATGCTTTTAACAACATACTTTGATGATCTAGCATCTAAGCTTGAAGATCATGACATGCATGTTTGTTTGAAGAACATTCATGAGTTTGAAATGTTCAAAAATCATTTTTGATAGAAAACTTTGGATGCATGTGGTGTTTTTCACCCAAAACTTGTAGAAAAAGTGCATTATGTTGATTTCGACTTAAGTTTCGGTCCTTGGATTTCACCATTTACAACATGCATGTTGTTATTGGGTGAAATCCTACCACCATCATCATCAAAACCATGAGTTTGAGCAAGTGTTCATGATTTTACCATAGAATGGAGTAGAAGATGGAGAAAATCCATGAAAACAAGTAAAACTTGAAGGAAAAGAGAAGGAGATTGAAGGATTTTCGGGTTTACCTTTAAGAACACTCCTAGATGATGAACATTTCAAGTTTAAGGAGTGTTTTTGGGTCCTATTCTCTGGAATTTTCGTGATTTAGAGGGTGGTGAAGAGAGAGAGAGAGAGTGAAGTTGATGATAGAGAGTGTGAGAGAGTGTGAAGGAGAAAGGAAATGAGTTAATGTGTTGGAAAGGGTTCTATTGGGAGGAGGGGCCGATTTTTGAGAGAGAATCCCTCTCTATTTCATTTAATTTAAATAAATTCACTCTAAACTTTATAAAGTTTTCAATATTTTTATAAAAGTTGCATTTGTCTAGTTTTAATTTATAAAAATCTATGATTTTTTTACCTTATAAATTAGGGATAAATGTTAATGACTTCAATTTTTATTTTTATTGATTATATTTTCATAATAATTATAATGATAAGATAATATTATTAGGTTCACAATTATTTTTATAGATTTTTTTAAGGTTAAAGTTTATAAATATGAGTTTTTATGGTTTTTAGGGTCTTGAGATTTAATAAATATTTGGATATCAAATTCAATAGAATCTTGAGACTTCAATTTATCTTATTGTATTATAACTCTTTTATAGTTATAAATAATGTTTGTAATTTATTTTTATCGGTTTATTGTCATTTTATGTAGTGATTCCGAGATTCAAGCGAAATTGAGGAATCAAGTATACTAGTCTTAGTCTTCAACTTTGACTTAAGTTTCTATGAGACTTTGACCTAATTTCTACTTCTAGTTCAAGTGCATGATGTGTGTATATGATTTATGAAATGGTGTTCGAGTCAAAGAGTGACCCGAATATTGATAGCCTCTACAGTTAAGCAGTAGTAAAATTCACATACCAATGTGAAATCCAAGCATATTATCCATTGTGTCTAATTGTTTCCAAGTTTCTAATAGGTTATATCTTAACTTCTAGTTACTAAGTCTAGTATGTGATGTGCCTATATGTGCAACTAAGTTTATTCAAATCTAGAACATACTCGAATTTTGACGGTTGTCACATCCATTCTAGTAACTAGGTTTTTGTTCTTGCATCTTTATCTCCATGTCTAGATTCTTTTCACATTTGTTTTATTTATTCTTAATAAAGCTTTTGTATTTATGTATCTTGCAGGAGCATACTAGATGTAAAATATTGATGTATTTATACTAGATGTAAAATATTGATGTGTTTGAGCAGAAGACTTGGAAGCATCCTGGAGCAGATATAACAGACTATTTAAATTTTTGGTTGAACGAATATAGTTGGAAGCTTTATTGCAACCAAGTGGTAAATATAATTCTTCAATAAAGTGTTTATCTTTTTATATCCTAAAAGATGTTTTTTTTTTGTTGTTGTTGAGGTTCTTATAATTGTTGTTTCATAACCTCTAATGGAGGAAAATTATGTCATGTTATTGGCAGGATGAATATCGTCATAGAGGACCAATGTCAAGTGGGAGGAGTCCAGTGTCACAGTTTACACAATCAATATAGGTGAGTTGGAGAAGGTGTACTAGACATTATTTTGATGATGAGGATTAGAAGGTCATTTATGTCTTTTCCCCCATTGACATCAGTTCCAGTCGTAGATCAATTCACATTACTTATAAATTCATGGTTGTTTACTGCATAATTATTGTTTCAGATGAAAGGAAGGACAATTCAGGTAGAAGAAAACATTGTTGAATGACAATCATCCATGGATATAAGGCGTCAACTGGATCGTGATTCAGAAGTTATACAAGTATGGATTTTCTTACCTATTTGTTGATTGAGGTTTTGTAGTAGCTATATTACATACATCTCTTGTTTCATTAATAATGACATGATTGTATCAGATCACCATTGTAGATCCAGGGGAACATTGTTGTGAGTCTGTAAAAGAAGGGTCGGATAATCTTGAGAGTTCTATTCCAGAAGCATCTACTCATGGAGATGTTAGTGGGGATGATAAAACAAATCATCTTTCTTTTAGTAGTTCAAGTGAAGATGAATCGTTTGAAGGGAATTATTTGGAGACTAATATAGATGCCCTTAAAAGGTGAGATCAATAACCTCATGCTATTTGTGATTTTGTGTCAACCTTAATTTAGTTTTTTATAATTAAAGTTTTCTTTTATATGTGTTTTGGGATTCTAATGGAAGGAGTAGAAGTAAGCCTGCGAAACAAGATTCTAAAAATCATGAAATCCATCAATGTTCAGGAGGAACTGATGAAGCAATCAAAACTTTAGACAACACAAAGGAAAGAACCGGTGAGGATACATGCAACATAGACCTATCCATAATGCCTGCAGAATCATCAGAGGCTGAAAAGATCCCTAAAAACCATTGCAAATCATTTGAAGATATGTGGAAATCTTATAGTCATGAGGTGTTCATCTACTGAGTTGAATCAATCACAGAAGCCTGGTTGTCATCATTCAGAAGGCTTGAAAATATCAGATAAGTATCATAGATATCATTCAAGATACCATAGTCCTGTATATAACAATAGGACCTATAAAGATTCTAAACCCAAATATCACCATGAAAATGATGACATCATCTTCTCAAGAAGATGAGATGAAGAAAGAAAACATGGGGAGAAAAGATACCATGGAAGACATAGTACTCCTGTATATAATCTGGGGAACTAATGATGACATACTATTACTATTACTGTATCAATTTAATTGTATATTTATATCAATATATGTCATTTCATATATGTGCAATACTTTTTTCATCGCATGTTTTATGGAACTACATATATATGTTGTTTCTTAGCTTTATGGTTTAGGGGGGCCTTTGGTTTGCGAGATTTGGCTGGAATCGGAATTCAATTCCATTCCAGTCCCATGTTTGGTTGCAATTTGAAAATTAATTAACTTCCCATCCCAAAACGATGGAATTCAATTCCAAGGATTTTCCTTCAAGCTAAAAACATTTAAATTCACAAGTAAACACATGTTGCTTCTTAATCTGCTTTCACTCTTCTACCCCACAAATGGAATGGAATTCAATAACAATTAAGTACTTTTTGAATCTTTATTTATATTTAAATGTTTTTCATTTATTGTAAATGTATATACGATGAAGATATTTTGGTGTAGTAATAGAAAGAGAAGAATGGAATTGAATTCCTTACGTCCTCCTCCACGGATGGTGATGCCAAAGGGAAAAAAAGATTGTTGATTCATACCTTTTTAAATGTGAAGAGAGATTTAGGCATTTCAAATGAAATGATTTCTATTTTCACTAGGTATTTTGTTTATAGAAATTTTATTGAAATTAGGTTTTATATTTTAGCGTCTAATCTTATTAATTTTAATAAATAATTTAATCGTTAAACAATATATTATATTATGTTTTTTTAATATAATATTAATAATAAGTTATATTTTTTAAATGTTTTAACCTATTCAAAATAATAAATAATTTAAGTGATTTTCTATCACAACTAAACGGACTTTTCAATTGACGTTTATACATATATCTCGACAAATAGTTCTCTAAGACTTATTAAATAATCGTTAAGTTTTTGTTATGACATATATTTAAAACTATAGCATTAGTATATTTATTAAGATAATTCTATTGGTGTTAGATAACAGAAAAATTGATAAAAATATACAAGTTTTGAACATAATAAGGAATGGTAATTGTATAAGTTTGCGTATGTATTTTATCATTATTATAGTTTTCAGAAATTGTTTTCAAATATATTATGATACAGAAACAATTTTATATATTAATTCAAATACCAATAATTGACTTACAAACAAAATATCAATGTTGGATAAAAATAACTTTTTACAAATTTATTATTAATAATTAGGATTTTAATAGATTCTATATTATTTTATGATGTATATCTTAATTTTAATTAATCATTTACAAATTTATAGATAAAACATTTATCTTTGTAAACCAATATATTTTTGCAAATCTTTGATTCTTATTACAATTTGAAATAACCAATAGTTTTTTTTTCACAAGTTGGGTTGATTGATTTACTTTTTGCAAAAATTGGGTTGAAAAAAACCACCGAAGATAGCAAAAATTTCTATTAATCTCATTAAATTATTGTGTAATTAAATACTTACAAATCACAAAGTTATTAAAAAAATATAATATTACAATTTATAAGTTTTTTGAATTAATGATATATTATTTTCGACATATTTAAGTTTTAATTCTATTTAAAATTAACCCCATGAATTCTACGGGTTTTAACCTAGTTAGAAATAAAGTTAGTAGAATGAACTTCAAATTTCAAATGATAACATACGTGTAAAGTTTGAGATAGTCTAATAACAAATAATTAAATATATTATGGTGAAAATATGATTTTTTTTAATGACAATGAATTGTAGGGTTGAAAAGCACTTGCAACAAATATCTAAGAAAATCTATTATAAGGATAATACCCTCTTTTAGATTACTCAATCTATAGCTTTTTATAAAGCCTAATGGTTTTTACTTTTTAGTATCATTGTTTGCTCGTATTATAAAAATTATATTAAAATAGGAGGAGATCGGGTTAAGTCTTAACCAATAACTTGGGCGTGATTTACTTTTAAAAAACACTACAACAGTTTTATAAACACTGGCCAAATTTATTAAATAAATAATAGAGTTAATATCCATCTATACCGTAGTGGATATATAAAGTGAAAAATCCATTTTTTAACCAGGAAATATAAATATATAATCTATTTTTAAACTAACATTTAATTTCACTTAAATCTACGACGAGATTTGAACCCTCGACTTTAAATAATAAGAGCATCACATGATACCATTAGTTAGAGATCATTTGGAGTAAAAACCCAATTTATAAGGATATATACAAAATATAATTTAAAATTCAAAATATATTATGATGTCTTAGAGAGAGAGAGAGAATTCACAACTTAACGTATGAGATATCCACGATTATATCCTATATATATATATATATATATATATATATATATATATATATATATATATATATATATATATATATATATATATATATATATATATATATATATATATATATATATATATATAGAGAGAGAGAGAGAGAGAATTCCATTAGGATGTGTTCGTGGTTAGTAGTTGTTGACACATCATTCACAAAAACCTTTGTGATAGATATTGTGGACGCTCTAACAAATGGTATGAATGATATGGTAAAATTCATATGAAACAATTTAAATTAATTATAGAAGAAATAAATAACAAAATGACATTATAAGTAAATAACAAAAAATATAATAGTTAACTATTATATATATATATATATATATATATATATATATATATATATATATATATATATATATATATATATATATATATTATTCATCCCTCAATAATTTTACTTGAAGACAAAATTACAAAAATGGTCTCTACGATTTTCCAAAAGTAAGAAAGTCAGTTCCTGCTAATCTTTTTTAATGTGTTTGGTCCTTGTGGTTTGCAAAAGTTGCATTGAAGGCCCCTTTTCATAATTTTGTCAGTTTGTAGCCGTTTGGGGTGATTAAGTTAAAAAAATGTAGGGGTATTTGGTCTTTCCACATTAGCTTCTCCATCCCTTCTAAAAAGCCCTAGCCAGCGTTCAAAAAAATCAAGCAACCATCTTTGAAAAAATCGAAGCTCTCCTCTCTTCCAAGAGTGGTGATTTGTATGTGTGGAAGTGTTGTTGTGAGAGTCACATCCTAGACGGACCTTAAACCAGGAAGATGATTTTGTTCTTGTGCTCAAAATGGTCAAAGTTGTCCATTTCTTGGGTGGGTAGATGATTCAATATGTCATAGGGTTGTGGAGGTGATTCCTGGCTTGTTAAGGAAATTGAACAATGTTTAAATGATGTTGAGTCAAGCTCGTGTAAATGTTGTGAAGATGAAGTGGATGCTTCTTCGTCTTGGTTCTTTTTTTTTTCGTTTATATATGTATGCACTAAGTAGGATTTGGATTTGGGGATGTATTTTTGTCAGTGTATTTCTCTTTTGTATTTTGGGATGTATTAAGAATATGTAATGTTGGGTGGGTATATAGAATTTAAATAGGATATTGATTTTGGGATGGGATGTCATGTATTAAAAGGCTCAATCATCTAGTATTTTCCTATGATCCCGGTGATTAATATCAACTCTAATATCCTGCATTGTATAAGTTTCTTTGGGTAGTGTGAAATACAGAACCACGTCCCTTCTTCTTAGGCCTAATAACAACTTTATGAAACATCCCAAAAATATAGTCCAAAAATTTTGTTTTTAAATTATTAATAAAACCATAAATCATTCATCACCATAAAGAAATTCAATAACCATGTATCTCAAAACACCATGTCAAATAACATATCCAAATCAAATGAGAAAATATTAGAGTCTAAAACAATCCTAGGCTGAAACTATGGTGTGTGTCATGCGATCATCCCAAGCCCTACCCCTTGCCAGTAGGAGTACCTGAAACCAAAACTGAAAACTGTAAGCATGAAGCTTAGTGAGCTCCCCCAAACTACCACATACCATACACTGGGCCTTGCCCGCTACATCGAACCCCACCCAACATCGGACCAAAATCTAGTATACATATAAACACATCAATAATTATATTAACATAATCTTAACTTGGGCCTAGCCCACTGCATCGGGCCTCGCCCGACATTAGGCCCCGCCCAACATTTGACCGTATCGGGCATCGGGCATGCCCCGACATCGGACCGAAGTCCGGCAAACATACAACATATCATATAACATATACACATATCATAAGCATGTAAACATTTCTCGAGCTTGCCATGGTATCGTACCAAAGCCTGAAACACCTAACACATACCATGCAAGAATCACAAAGACATCAAGCATACATAAACACTTCTCGGGACCGCCCCGGTATCGGACCAAAGTCCAGAACATATAAGCTGCATCGGGCTAACCCCGACATCCGGCCTAAGCCTGGCATATACTAACTTACATAAACGAGCTGGTATTGGTGCCTTCGACCCGTTCCTACTGGAGGAAAACTCACCTCGTAAAGCTGACTGTTGAAACTCGAGTGAAGAATCTCTTACTACTACTCCAGCGACTCCTTGGCTATCAACTACATAATACCCTTAATCAAAATCTGATAATCCTTCTCAGGGTAAAATGACCATTTTACCTTTGGTCAAAGTCAATATCCAATTCAAAGTCAAGGTCAACTCTCAGTCAACCCCAACTCGGCAAGTTCATGCACTACTCAGCCTCGTAGTCAACTAAGTCAACTTGTCGAGTCCCTTCCCAGACTCGTCGAGTTCTTCCTGTCATAACATCAGGAAATATCGACTCTAACTCGTCGAGTCCCTCCTTAGACTCATCGAGGTCTTCAACTTCCGAGTCCTAATCTTGTCTAACTCATTGAGTCATCTCCTAGACTCAATGGTTTCATTCACAACCAGAAAAACGGTTAGGGTTTATGACCCGACTCGCCGAGTCCTTCATCTGACATTTCCATTCAGTCGATTCTAATCCATTCCAATGATTCTAATTCATAGATCTGGACTCCTTAGACTAGCATTACATGTAAATTTGCTAACTTTACATGCATGCATGGTGCTGTGAAGTTAAAACACCCAATACAAAGCCAAAATGAAGGTATAAGTCATAGAATGGAGTCATGGCTGAATATAGGTGGCAACTTTGAGCTTCTAAAGCTCAAGAGTGACTAGATATGAAGTCCTTTCACCCCCAAGAGTTCAAATCTCAGAATGACATTGGAAATGGCCCAAAAATGACAACATACAAGCTAGGAAGGAGATCTAAGTGAATAACAGCCAAGGTATAAGCTTTATACCTCTATGAAGATGAAAATGAGTCCTTAGCTCTGGATCTATAACCTTCCTTCTAAAACTCCAAGCCTTTGCTTCCTTCTTCTAGCTTTAAATCACAAATATGGCAAGAACTAGCTCAATAACAGACAAGGCCGATTAGGGTTTCGAGAGTGGGTTGTGGAGGTGATGGAGGCAGGGGTGGAGACCTGTTATGATGCTTAGATAGGGTGCAAAGCCTAAAGATTAGGGTTTCCTCCTGACAGGCCTACTCGTCGATTCCAAGCTTACGACTGGTCGAGTAGACCACTTAAGACCGCATCCAATCTGACATCTACTCAACGATTTAGGGCTACAAAATCGTCGAGTAGCTCTAAAAATAAATGCTTAAATAGATTAATTGCGTACCAGTAATAGTTGGTTACAATTCTCCCCCACTTGTCTTAGATTTCATCCTCGAAGTCTGTTATGTCTGAAAACAACTCCGGGAGTGCTCCCTCATCTCCTCCTCGGGCTCCAAAGTCCACTCCGAGCCCTTGTGGTGCTATCACTGTACCTTCACTAGCTCAATCATCTTGTTCCTCAACTCCTTCATCTTGCGATCCAGAATCGCCACTGGTCTCTCAATGTAATTCAGGTTGTCATCAACCTGAGTATCCTTTAAGGGAACCACTACTGAATCATCCACCAAGCACTTCCGTCGCTGGAAAACATTGAATGTGTTGTGGATCTGGCTGAGCTCGGTGGGAAGATCCAATCTATACGCTACCTTTCCCACCTGGGCTATAACTTGGAAGGGGTCGATATACCTGGGGCCCAACTTGTCCTATTTACGGAACCAAATGACTCCCTTCCAGGGCGACAACTTTAGAAGAACTATGTCGCACTCTCGAAACTCCAAGTCTGAACGTCGCTTGTCAGCGTAGCTCTTCTACTGAGTATGAGAAGTCTGAAGCCTACTCCGAACCTGATGGATCCTCTCGGTGGTTTTGAGTACTACCTCTGTATTCCCCATGACTCTCTAACCAACCTCACCCCTAACAAATTGGGGTCCTACACTTCCTCCCATAGAGCATCTCGAAGGAGGCCGATCTATACTAGCGTGGTAACTGTTGTTATACGAAAATTCAGCTAATGGAAGATATGTATCCCAACTCCCACCGAAATCTAAAACACATGCTCGAAGCATGTCCTTGAGAGTCTGAATCATCCTCAAACTCTGTCCGTCCGTCTGGGGGTGGAAGGCGGTGCTGAAATGGAGACGAGTACCCATCTCGTCGTGAAACCGCTTCCAAAAGCTGGAAGTGAAACAGACATCAGGTCGTGCAACTTTTGCAAACCACAAGGGCTAAACGCATCAAAAAAATATTATCAGGGACTGACTTTGTTACTTTTGGCAAACCACATTGATCATTTTTGTAATTTTGTCTAATTTGAATGATTTTATTTATATCTTTTTATTTTTTTTACTAAGTTGTACCTCACATTAATCAAATCAATTAGGATTTTATTAAATCATTTTTTTAGACTTTGTTATATTCAGTTTTAATTATGGTACCTTTATATTAGTTATTGTTTATTATTATTATTATTATTATTATTATTATTATGATTATTATAGTAAAGCTCAGTCTAATTTATATAACTCTTTGACACACTTAATAATACTCATTGATTTATAAATACTACAAGGCGGATGCCCGCGCGTTGCGCAGAAACACCTATATAGTTGAAATCTTTACAAATATATGTTTTTTTTAAATATAACAATAACGTTGTTGTTAAATTTGATATAATAATTTGTATATTAAATTAATATAATATATTGATTATTTTGAACTATATGATAATATATACATGTATTATAACTGTATAATCTCAACCGTTTGAATGACTTCTACCCGCGAGTTACTCATGAATAAAATTAAATATAATATAATGCTTAATGTTATTTATAGTTTTTTTTATTGTTAATTAATTTTTTAAAATTAATTTTTTTAACGTTTTAATTTCTATAATTATAATTATTTAAAACATTAGACATTGTTTTTTGATTTTAAATGTAACAATATAATCATTTTGTATAGAGTTATTTTTAACTATTGTTATTGTAAGTTATTTTAAGCTACTTATTTGAAAACTTTTAATGATTATACAAATATATTTAAGAAATATTTTAGTTAAATTGATATTACAATTTAGTTTTTGCATTTACCACTACAATTTATCACTTTTAACTATTTGCAAAATATTCATTGACTTTTTAAGTGAAACTGAAATTTATATTTAATTTGACACTTTAATGTTATATTTAAATTAACATTTCAAGTATTTTGTCCAAACTGTTCCAAAGTTGTAGCTTTAAACTGACAATGGTTTGCATACAACAACATATTAAATCTTATAAATTAACTGTAATATGTTTAAAGTTAAAGACATAACTTTATAACTAGAAGTAAAAATGGTATTTTAATATTGAAATTTAGTTTATTTTTTATTACATTTTAGGTTTGATATTTATTTAACCTTATTAACCAAATTATAATCATTATTAGGAAGACACTACAATTTATCACTTTTAACTATTTATAAAATATTATTTTGGTTGTTTAAGTTAAACTAAAATTTATATTTAAGTTGGTCCTGCAATGTTATATTTAAGTTTATAATTTAAATATTTTATACAAATTGTTCGATGGTTGTAACTTTAAACTGATAATGGTTTATATCCAACAATATATGAAAACTAATAAATTAATTATAATATTTAAAAAATTAAAAAAACATAACTTTATAAGTAGAAGTAAAGATATTCTTTTAATATTAAAATTTAGTTTGTATATGATTACACTTTAGATTTGATATTTATTAAGTCTTATTACTCAACTTATAATCATAATTATTAGAAAGATATTGAAAAGTCATGAGAGTTTCAAATGAATGTGGTGAAAGAAAAAATGCATGAGTTTCAAATGAATATAGTGAAAGAAAAAATGTTTCCTTTATAATATAATATGATTGGAATAACAAAATGCATTCATTAAATAATGTTGGATTGGATTTTGTGGTAACGGAGATATTGTCTTATTATGGTAAACACAATTTTTCTCATTGCAAACACACATGGTGTTACCATTCATTTTATAAGTAAACAATGTATGTTGATATGCTCCTGCTAAATGTTTGTTCGCAAAACATCCCAGATCATGTAACTATTATTATCTTCATTATTCATGGTGGTCGTTTTGTAGCTATTTCTAAGCTGACAGAGGATTCTGATGATTGATTCTTTCAATAGTTTTTTTTTTCAAATCAAACCAATAATGTAGTTATTGTAATTGTCCTTGTTGCTTGTAGTTGTGAAATTTCTGATCCTTGTTTTAATCTTGATAGACGATTAATTATTGTTTCTATAGTGTTTATTGTTACAGTTGTGAAATTAAAATTTTCAATTATTTCTGAGGATCGGGGAAAGCCGAAGGCTTAACTGTACAAGACATCTAGTGGTCTTATGTTTTGAGAGATATTATGATTTTGATACTCTGGTTTATGATATGATTGTGAAACAATGTTTTGGTGACTTATGTTTTACGGAAGATGGTTTATTCTCTTTTAAAAATGAAAATTTTTACGATGGTTTTTGGGACGTTACAAGTTGATATTAAATCCATGGTTTGAGGGATGTGGATGAACTATCGTGTAATTCTAGACTTTAACTATGGATCTGTAAAAAGATTTTCTAAACTACTTTCAAAATAACTCAAAAGGAAGGATGTGATGTGCATTGTTAGCCAGAGCTCAAGAGAAAGTTATTCCCTAAAATACCCACGATTTACATATGAATATATGTTGTTATGTTAAAAGATAGAATTTCATGCTAGTACATAGGCCAAGGAATCTTCAGGAAATGCATGATAGGATTGATTGATTTTATGATACCTAGTAGCCTATGGGATTGCTAGTTTGTATTATATAAAATTGACATTATTATTGTTAGTTTCTAAGTGTATGCATCATGATTGTACATGATTAACATTTTATAGCCTTAGAATGATTGATTTGGCCTAACTTCCCATTCCTTATTTGGTTGTAAGCTTATGGTAGAATAATTTATATCATTGTCTATCGAATCTAACATTGTGTATGATTAGCATACGCAAATCAACCGCAATGTTAGAGAAAGTTTCATGAGACAAGAGCATGGCTAATAGAGTCCTGAAGGAATCAAGGAGTTAGTGGTCACTCTTAGGAGTGTGTATACGTAGGATGTATGCATAATCCTAACTGTATTGGGCCTAGTGGCCTAAGAGGCTCTTAAGACAAATACGGATAGGTGTGGAAGGTAGTATGGGCTTGTAATACTAAAAGCACAAGACCCGTATGTGTTTCATGGAAGTCATGGATTCTACGGAGTGAGTAGTTAAGTAGTAGTGTGTTAAGTTGTGATTTGATTTTGACATGCTGCTATTTTATTTTTAGTATGGTGGTGACAGGAGGTTCCAGTTTGGGTGTTGATGGTCTAGAGAGGCTAGGATTGAATGATAATGAGATTTGAGATTTGATAACTACTGATGTGACTTTAGCATCAAGGAAGTGATTTTTGAAGTGTTCGATGCTGTCAAGACCATGTTGATTGAGATGTTTGACGAGCCATATGTTGTCGTCACTGATGCTGATGCAGCCGCAGCCACTACAATCGGCGTCGTTGCAAGACTTTAGGGAGGATGGTCGATGTAGTATTGAGAGTTCAGTAACACAAATCCCCTGGAATTCGATGGGGTTTAAGGACACGATTGTTTCCATAAGTCGGATACCTAATTTTGAGGGGTGTTTCTATACGTGTTCATGCCCAAAGAACCTAAAGGTGATGTGTGCATAGAACCTTCTTCGCTTGGAGGCGAAGAATTGGTCACAATTTTCGAATCAGGCCTTTTCTATTGTGGAGTGGGCCATAATGACTTAGGAGCAGTTCACGGAGATATTCTGTACTAAGTATGTTCCATTGGTAGAGAGAGAAAGAAACAAAGAGGGATAGAGTGTATGTGAGAGAGAGATATATAGATAGATAGTTATATATATATATATGTGGAGAGAGAGAGAGAGAGAGAGAGAGAAAGAAAGTGATTGGTTCAGAAGTATTTGTCGCTTAAGCATACGACAAAATAAGTGAAAAAGATCACCAAGATGTTTACATGGAGAGCCCTTTTCTACCCTAATCATGTCGTTTCAAAGTAGGAACAGATGTCACAATACTTGAGCATACTCAAGACTAAGATCTGAGAGTTTGTGTTGAATCAGCAGTATCGGACCCTAGTAGAGCTGCAGTCATTTCCTCGGAGGAGAGAGATTGAGATTCAACCTACATGTAACACCTCCCCTGGCCGTTGGTGGAATCTCTGAGTGTTGACAATGGTTACATAGATTACCCAAATCACATAGCACAAACCATAACTACCTTTTAGAAATCAATGATGTCTACTACAACGAATAAATGAAACTTATCTATCTTCAAGCCGACTGTCCTTCCTTAATGTTGGTAAGTTCACAGGTTTTCAGATAAACATATAATAAACTCTTCTGAAGACTTTTTAGAAATTTTTACAATGATTATGATCATTTTAGTTATATTTCTTATTTCCTATACTTTACTATTTTTAGGAAGTAAATCAGATAACTAGCAAAACCAAAAGCATACAAGACACAATATTTATGTGGTTTTGTCAAGGTGACCTGCATCCACTGGAAGGAGAGGAGTATTCTTTATTTCATAGCTCTCAAGCATAGTTTACAAGTATAACTCACAAGAGATTTGTCATACTCACTAAGGAAACAAAATATACAAAAAGACTTAGCAACCATCCCTATTTAGACTTGAAGGATCATACCTAAAACCCTAATGGGCCAAGCCCATTGGCCTATAGGCCCATAAATGGTGTCAACCAATTACAATCCACCATGCAACATCTTCTAGACCATTCTTCCATTTCATATAACACATGTGTATCAACAACACATATGATGGACCACCTTGACCATACTGGAGCATCATGGTGTGCATGTGGCACATCATAAACACTAATGGTCCAACATCCATCATGGTGGCACAACATGGTGTATTCTTGAGCATCATCATCTTCTAGTCATATGGGTATCAGCTTGTCACAACAAAGTAATCAAGATGGCACATCATGTACCAATATGGTCCATGATGGTGCAACATCTCCGCCATGGTGCAACCTCCCTTCTTGATGGAGCAACATCATCTTCATGTCTCAACATCTCCATGGCTTAACATCACGTTGGTGTAACTTTAGACATGATGGTGCATCATGCTATCATTTGGCGTAACATCGCCAAGGATGGCACAACTTCCTTCTACGTAGTGTAACATGATGTTCCATGTTACTTCATGTTGCTTCAAGTGCTCCAAGTTACTCCAAGTTGCTCCAAATGCTCCAAGTGGTCCATGTTTCTCCAAGTGCTCCATTTTGGTCCAAGTGCTCCAAGTTTCTCCACATTGCTCCAAGCCACTCCATGTTGCTCCAAATCACTCCAAGTTGCTCCAAACCCCATTTTGGAAGATTCGTTCCTTTGTCACTTGATCACTTCCTTTGTCAGAAGATCCAAGCCTTCTCATATGATCCATTCCTTTGATACTTGCTCCATGAACCTCAAGTGCCCCATTGAGATCTAAGTGCTCCAAATTCTCCATGAGAATGATCTAAATGCTCGAGTCACATTTAACAACCGTATTATCTCTTCCAAAACTTCTTGTATCTTGTGTAACTTATAAGTCTTCCGAATAATTTAAATTTTAATGATCTATATTATTTTTAGGATATTCTGTTAATCATATCTTACTATCTATATAGGATATTTTACCATTCCTATATTACTATTTGTATAGGATATTTTACCATTCATATCTTACTATCTTTATAGGATATTTTTCCGATCCTATTTTACTATCATTATGTTTTATGATATTTTATTAACCCTAATGTATTTTAGTTATCAATCGAATGCGTCCCTCTAGGTAGTCAGATCTCTAAGCTTGTTGTAATGTATTACCATGAGCCCCTATAGTCGACGTTGTAGACTAATAATTTCCCCACACGACGCTTCATAGAACGTCGAATAAAACTTGTATAACAAAGAAAGTTATTAGGTCGAGATTGTAGCTAGCAATTGCAGGTAGGGGTGTCAAACCCCTTTTACCTCTATACATATCTTTTTGGCTCTTGCAAGATTAACGATTATAGGTTCGGTGTAACTGAATTTTAATCAATCTAAAAATGAATAATAACAACTCACTAATGCATTAACCTTATATATTTTATCTTTTATCTTTCTTACTTAGTGAATCCCTATAACAACCACAATATAAATCTTTTACTTTATATTTGATAATTAAAATTTATAGATCTCATAATTATCTTGTATATATATATATATATATATATATATATATATATATATATATATATATATATATATATATATATATATATATATATATATATATATATATATAAATTTTCGATACATATATACCCTAATTATGGTAAATTTTGAAACAAGATATTTTGGCAGAATACCGATTAGGTACAATGCATATCCTTATAGCTGACCATCATTACTTCTAGTTAATGCGTTATCCTAGGGAATTAGTCATTATGACATCTAGGTAATATCTCTTCCTAGACTATCGGACATCATTGTCACACCCTGCCCAACCATTGGCAGAAACACCGGGCAATGTGGCGTAGGGATAATTGGATCTTGGCACAGGTACAATCAAACACAAAGGTATATTTAAAACATTTATATATTGTTGATTTTTGAAGGATGACATTGGTTTTGAGACAAGCACACAATCCTAAAAACAAACAATATTAAACTTCAACAACTCCCTTGCAAACCTCCTTCTTACTAGTGAGATACGTCTCCACACTCATCTTCCATAGAATAGATGTATTTTGATAGTCAACATAATGTTGGTGAGTGCACGAGTTTTTTTTTTCAATATTTTTAAGAATATTTTCTTTTAGAAAACATTTCTTAATTATTAACCCAACTTTCTATCTTTTTAGGATATCTAACGATCCTAACGTGTTTTAATTAGGATATATTTTATTAATCCTAATTTACAATCTTTTTAGGATATCTAACGATCATAAAGTATATTAATTAGGATATCTTTTATTAATCCAAATTTACTATCTTTTTAGAATATCGAACGATCATAACGTATTTTAATTAGGATATCTTTTATTAATCCTAATTTACTATTCTTTTTATGATATATAACGATCCTAACGTATTTTAATTATGATATATTTTATTAATCCTAATTTACTATATTTTTAGGATATCTAATGATCTTAACCTATTTTAATTATGATATCTTTTATTTATCCTAATTTACTATCTTTTTAGGATATCTAACAATCCCAATGTATTTTAATTAGGATGTCTTTTATTAATCCTAATTTAATATCTTTTTAGGATATCTTATGATTCTAACATATTTTAATTACCATTACAGGTGTCCCAAATGGTAATTTAAACTCTAAGGAAAATTTTAGTATATTATCGTGAGCCCCTATAATCGACGCTAGGACCGCAAATTACCCGAAATCACGACACTTCATTGTACGTCGAATAGTAACTTTTATGGAAGGTATCCAGCTGGGATTGTAGCTAGCAAACACAAGTGGGGTTGTCATGGCCCCGCATAGATCGATACATAACTTCCTAGCTCTCAGAAGACTAACGATTATAGGTATTGGGGATATGTCGTATTTAATCAAGGCTTTTGGATGAAAAACCAACTTATTAACGCATTAACCCTAGGCTTTTAACGCATTAACCCTAGGTTCATCGATGTTGGCAGAACCCTAAGCTGCTGACAGAACCAAGGCACTCCAGGTTTTGATCTCATCATTCTCCCCTAACCTTCTTTGTCCGAATCTTGCTCCCTCGCCAATGAAGTACCTTAATAGATTCCCTCAACTATCTTTCTCAATCCTACCTTGCAACATCATTCTCCAACAAACGATGATACAAGGGTGGCACACCACCACTATTATTCTCAACAATCTGGTTTCCTCCACTATTGTTCTTCATATTTTGAAGCTTTGTGCATGTATAATATCAAAAGGTAGGTATTTTTTGAACTTTTTACTAAATTTCCTATAATTCATATATCCCACAGTTCAATCGATTAATGTTGACTGGACCAAAATATATGATTCACGTTATCAAAGCAAATTCCTAATCTCGTTCTTGATTTTCTACCTATCCTTATCTAATTGATTGATCGATTTTCTTTCTACGATTCAAAAATCTTGGATCAAATAGATTTGTATCTTTCTTCCAATCGTTAACTTTTGACATTGTTATTAATCAATCACATATCTACGAGAATTTCACTCTTCTATGAATTACATATAATCTCTCTTCTACCCGATCTATCTTGTATCATTATACTCATATGAATGCTGATCTTTGTTCGTTTCAAATCATTTCAACTTGTTGTTCATCTATGAAATTGAAACATGATTATGATGCGTTGTTTTCTATCCTTATCAATCTCACACACTTATGAATTCAACTCCAGTGATTTGCTAATGAGTAGTCAATATTGATGAATTGGAGTTTTTGGTTTTTAATTTGTGATTTCTATCTTGATGAACCTAAGTTTACATGCTTCAATAATTAATTATTGATTTCTATCACAAGAATTATTGGATTCAGTGGCTTTTGACTTTAATGTTATATATTTGTTTTCTTCTTATCCAATCAAGACTATTTTTTCCTTCATGGTTTTGGTTTGTTATAAAAATGACTTTTTGTTCTAATATTATCAACTCACAGGTAATTGACCCCATGTCGTTTTGGGTAATATTTCAAGGTAATCAGGTGATTACAATTTGTTTTTAACCTTAATTTTCACATAATGTTGCATGTACCTATGTATATGTAACTTTAGGTTGGCTTAAAAGGTAAAAAAAGTGATTAAGTTTTGTTGTTAACCGTCAAAAGTTGTTCAAGTACTGGAATTCGCAGGTCCATACTTGTTTTTTTATCGCTATCGTGTCCTTTAAATTGTTAACTCTAATCTCGTTGTTGTATCAATTTTATTATTACAAACTTATGATTATTAGATGTTGTATTTAAATTTTATACTGATGCCTATGAACTATGTCATACGTAGCTGAAATATCGAAAGTTTGATTCTTTTTTCACTTTAGTATATGATAAAATCAGGGAAAAAAAGAGATGATGGATGTGATGTAGGGTATTCTTTAAGAATAGAATACTAAAACCAGTGTATTCTTTAAGAATGAAAGACTGGAAATAAAAAGAGGACCGATAGTTCAAGAATGTTGCAGATAGTGCAGAGATGATAAAAATGAAGAATATAGCAGAAGAATGTAGGGTTTGGGTTTTTTACTTTAGCCTTTTGACAAAAAGAATGTGGTATATATAAAAGTTTTTTGTATATTCTTGAATTCTTTAAGAATTATTAGGTTTGTATATAAAACTTATGGTGTTACGAAACTTGGAAATCATTTTTTATTCTTCACTTCCGTAGTAATACTTGAATTTTTCAAGAGTTTTATTCAAGCATTCTTTAAGAATGCTTTAATTCTTCAAGAATTGTAAATTGTCATCGTTTGAAATTTCTTATAAAAGTTATTTGTTCTATTCGCAAAGAATTTAATTTTTGTACTTGATATAAATTTTGTGAGTGCTGTGTACAAAATTCTTGTATATTCATTAAAAAATATGTCATAATATGTTTATATATTCTAGATTTATATGCCAGATAAATTTTCTGTGCAATTGAAATCAATTAAACTCAAATTAAAATTGAATGTTGGAGATTTTTTTAAAAATAGTACATTCGATAAGAATGCTTTATGCAATTGAAATTTATTAAAATCATATTATAATTGAAACTGAAATAGATTGAAACGTGATAAGAAAAAAACAGTCAAATATATATCCTTAAAATCCTCCATTCCTAATTTGTTTATCACCAAAATGTCTAGTTTACCCTTATGAAGGTTTCAATATATAAAATAATTAATTTTTTTCCCTTTTAATTAGAATCATGCCATTGTTGATCTTAACCCTCCATTCTTTTAATCTGATGGATACAATTTGGTCATACATTCACACTATAATTGCAATTCACATTTAATCTTAACCCTATATATATATATATATATATATATATATATATATATATATATATATATATATATATCGCACTATCTTTATATATGCTTCTTCAGGGTATGTATCATAAAATGATTTTTCTATACATGCATATATATATATATATATATATATATATATATATATATATATATATATATATATATATATATATATATATATATATATATATATATATCCTAATTTTGGTTATTCTAACAGGATATTTGGGCAGAGTAACAACTAAGTGTTGTGCATATCCTAAATCTTGTCTAGCATAACTCATAAGTACTAAGGTTTCCTAAGGATTTGGTCATTATAATATCTAGGTAACACCTACTCCTAGATTATTGGCCATTATAACCTCTAGACATAACATTGTAGCTTAAAACAAAGCAATGTATCTACAATTATATTATCCTATGGCATCTAACTTATTATAAAATGATTTGGCATTTACAAAATAAATGTTTTATAAAACCATTTGATAAGCATATATTCCCGCTTGAAAACATTTAAAATAGTAAATTAGGGGCCGTGAAATCACTCTAGGGTTTAAAACCGTTGATGTAGGGTAGAAATGAGCTCGGAGCTCCGGGGATTGCTCCACGAGGTAGCATATGTACCAAAGAGATAGAGAGAAGTGAATGAAGGTGTGTTGGAACTGAATGACACAGCCTTCAATTTATAGTCAAGTTTTGGGGGTGTGCATTGTATATTTCCTATGCGCGACATGTACTTAAACACCATAGCTCCACAGGATGTTGTTTGTGTCACCTCCCTATTCATCTACGTCACTCGAAATATGTCCGAATCCGTTGATAAATGTGTGATGCGTGGAGGCGCACACTTGACGAGAAAGTAATGATTTTTTTAAAATCATAACTTCCTCGTGTGTGCTCCAACCTTGTCCATCTCTATATCTATGTGACAATCTCAACGGGCAATAAAACTTTCCTTTTGGTTATTTTGGCCGGATTTGACTTTCATTTTCGAGCTCATCAGGGTAAGAATTACTGATTTTATAAAAATCATAACTTACTCATATGGATCCCGTTTTCAACAAACTTGTTCCTAAACTTTATATCTCGAGGTGTACTACAAAATTTCATTTTTGCAATTTTAATCAAAACTCAACCAATCTTTAAGTACCTTTTTGACATAATTAATTTTAACTATGTGGTTAATTTCTATTTTTATAGAATCCATAACTCTCTCCTTCGGAGTCAGATTTTTACGAATCTTATATCTTTGAGATCACGTTAACAAGTATTATCCAAGTATGTTAACTGAATTGAAAAACATCACAACTTTTTGATCTCTAATTTTTAGAGCCTAATGGATGATTTTTAACAAATAAATGTAATAGAATATCTGAGTCTTATTATCTTAAAAATCGAATATTACAATGCTTTCTATTACATTTATTTTCCTATTATTTTCTGACGGTGACTATTGACAGAATTTCTCAGGGTTCTCACAGTCTCCCCCTGTTTAGGAAATTTCATCCTGGAAATTTGACCTTGTCGATGGATCTCTTCTAGAACAAGTGAGGGTACTTGTTCTTCATTTGGTCTTCTCATTCCCACGTGTACTCTGGTCTTCGCTTGGAGTTCCATCATACATTAACTATGGGAATCTGACTCTGCTTGAGTCATTTGACCTCTCTATCCATTATTTCGATAGGCTCTTTGATGAAGTTCATCTCAGGGTTAACCTGAATTTCATCAAGTTCAATGATGAGCATATCATTAGAAAGACATTTCTTAATATTTGACACATGAAAGACATCATGCACATTATTAAGATCTAGTGGTAATCTAAGTCAATATGCAATTGCACCTATACTTTCAAGGATCTCGAATGGTCCTATGTATCATCAATTTAGTTTACCTCGACTTCTGAACCTTATAACTTCTTTCCAAGTAGATACTTTAAGCATCACCCTATCTCCCACTTGGAATTCTGGGGTTTTATGCATTCCCTTATTTGCAATTGGACCTATACTTTCAAGGATCTCGAATGGTCCTACGTAGCTCTTTTGTTGATCACGTGTTGCCTTCATGCATTCCCTTATTTGCACTATCTTTTCTGTCGTCTCATGGATTATTTATGGGCCTGTCCGTAAGGTATCCCCTATGAAATTCTTGGCTAGTTGGGTGTCGCCAACTTCTGTCCAACAAATGGGAGAATGACATTTCCGACAATATATTGCTTCGAACGGTGTTGCTTTGATGCTAGTGATAGCTATTGTTGTATGAAAACTTAACCAGGGGTAGGTCAGTATCCCAATCATTCTGAAAATCTATAACACGTGCTATGAGCATGTCTTACAGTGTTTTAATGGTCCTTTCGCTTTGACCATCGGTTTGCGGATGATAAGCTGTACTCATATCCTGTGCGTACCAATAGATTTCTGCAAGCTCCGCCAGAAACGAGAGGTAAACTTACTATCTCTATCAGAGATAACGGATAAGGTTACCCCATGTTGTTGGGTTTAGAGCAAACTAACACTCCTAAGGTGTTCATGCAACCCTAGAAACCGTGGATCTATGTTTGACTATAATAGATGCAAAATAATTTTTCCAAGGTTCATAACCTATCTAGCATGGCATGGGGTACTTATAAACATAAAAGAACAAGAAGAATTACATACCATTGATTGTGAGTTTATTCCTTTGGAGTTTGAGAGCCAATCACAAATAATGTGAATGCCTCAAATGGAAATCACAAAACACCACAAACTTGGAAAACTTTATGAGATAGTATGTATTTGCTTCTAGGAATCGGCTATTCTTATGCACACACACCTAGTCCGATTCCAAGCATCATGAGCCTCTTTATATAGTGTAGATGATTAGGGTAAACCCGAATAACCCATGTCTTTTCCTCTTCCAAGGATCCATGGGTTAAAAGCTCCATGGACTCCCATTTAAGCTTAGCCCACTTCCATAATGAGTGTTAGCCCACACTATATAATATAATAGCCCATGTTTAATTAGTCACCTTTTTTATCACTAAATTAATTCATAATTAATTTAAGATCAATACTAATTAAATAATATGATTTCATATTAATATATTATAACTTATAATATATTAATAAATCATAAACATACTATTTTCATAAATATTATCCATATAAATAGTTCGGGTGAAGTGCAACCCAAATGGACCATGCCGGGTCGGGTCAAGTATATACCAAATAAGTTATGGACTTAGACACCTTATCCAACAGATCCCACTTGGATAAGTCTGATAACTATATTTGTTTATATTCCTTCAGGAACCAACCAGCAATCGTAGCTCTCGAAAACTCTGTTGAATTATGAAGCGCCTTTTTAGATAAGTGATCATATAATCCTCTGCTCTCATGATATCAACCGGATAAATACATGGAACAATGTCTTACTTATTATCTAGCGGTTTGTTTCCGATTTTCAATTTGTTTGACAAAGAACTTAATCGAACACATCGATTTAGTTCTGACCGGGCCCGATTAATCGGTCAAAACAAAATCATCGAGGGGCCCAGATATCGCTTCTATTTCTAAAAGGAACAAATAAACTTCGACTCATATGCTTGTTCTACTACTTGTTGAATTATACACAAAGGCACGTTTTATAACATCAAGTTACTGATGCATTTTCGTGCAATCAATTAACAACCAACTCATAGGCAACAACTCATATCTCTAGGTTTGAAGACTTATATGATATTACCGTCTCATGATCACTCGAGATAAATTCCATGAAGTGATGCAAGTGAGTGTGGGTTTATTCCAATACTCATAACTTATGAGCACTCATAAATCTTGTAGCAACCATTTCCATGTCTAAACACCTTTAGCCATCTACAATCCCAATTCATGACAGTCTTGATTCATAACTACTTCCGACGTATGACCGACTGTGGAAAGTTTGAATAAATTTATTATTGAGGAAGTCAAAACATGCAAAACTGAAACAATAGTAAATAATTGACAATGATAGCAACACCTTACTCATGAATAAATCACAACTTTTATATATCATCAAACGTCGATTACATTTTACAAGTTCTAGAAATAACTATCTAATCTGTAAAACTAATATCGCCCCTCAGCCCGATGCGCCTCGCATGCTGCAAATGCTTAACCCTCGTCAGACCCTTCGTAAGGGGATCTGCAAGGTTCTCATCCGACGATACCCTCTTTGCCATGAGGAGCCCTTCTATCTTGTGTGTTATGAAGTGATATTTTTTGTCAATATGTTGGGATCTTCCATGATCTCTTAGTTCCTTGGCTAAGGCAACCGCACTATTGCTATCACAGAAAATCTTCATAGGCTCCCTAATAGTTGGTACAACTCCAAGATCTCCGATGAAGTTCTTCGACCATATTACCTCCTTTGCCGCTTCACTTGCTGCTATGTACTCTGATTCAGAAGTCGAATCAGCTATCGTCTCTTGTTTGGAACTCTTCCAAGTGATTGCCCCTCTATTTAGGGTAAAGGCCCAGCCAGACTGAGAGCGGAAGTTATCCATATCACTCTGAAAGCTAGCATCACTATATCTCATTACCCTCAAGTCATCACTCCCACCAAGGGTAAGGATCCAATCCTTAGTCCTTTATAGTTACTTGAGAATATACTTTACCGCAGTCCAATGAGCCTTGTCAGGACTCCCCTGATATCTACTGACCATGCTCAAAGCAAAAGCCACATCAGGGCGAGTACAAGTCATAGCATACATGATTGAGCCAGCAACGGAAGCATATGGTATTTGACTCATCTTAGCTATTTCTTTCTCTATACTCGGATTCTGAGTCTTACTTAGTTTGGCATTGTTTGGATCGATAAATTTCCTTTCTTGAATTTTGCATGTTGAACCTTTTCAACACTTTGTCTAAGTAATTACTCTAAATAAGTCTAATTAGTCTTTACTCTTTTCTCTTAATATCCTTATCCCTAGGATATAGGCAGCCTCCCTAAGGTCCTTCATAGAAAATCACTTCCCAAGCTAGGACTTCACTTCCCACAAAGTTGGGACATCATTTCCTATGAGTAGTATGTCATCCACATACAGTACCAAAAAGCTGACTATACTCCCACTAACTTTGACATACACGCATGACTAATCTTCGCTTCTCAAGAAGCCAAACTCTTTGACATTTTCATCAAAGCAAAGATTCCAGCTGCGAGATGCTTGTTTCAATCCATAAATAGATCTCTCAAGCTTGCACATCCTATTAGGATAGTTTGAACTGACAAAACCCTCTGGTTGAACCATGTTAACATCCTCAGCCAGCTTCCCATTAAGGAAAGCGGTTTTGACATCCATTAGCTATATTTCATAATCATGAAATGCAGCAATGGCCAGCATAATCCTAATGGAGTTAATCTTTGCTACTGGTGAAAAGGTTTCATCATAATCAATACCCTGAGTTTGAGTAAAACCTTTTGCAACCAGTCGCACTTTCTAAGTGTACACCTTTCCATCCATGTCGGTCTTCTTCTTTAAGATCAATTTTCACCCGACTGTCTTACGGCCTGGTACATTGTCAACCAAGTTCCAAACTTGATTGTCATACAGGGACTGTATCTCGCTGTCCATGGCCTCCTTCCATTTAGCAGACTTTGGGCCGGCCATGGATTCCTTAAAACTCTTAGGTTCATCCAAATTTACTGTTGGAATAGTGTCTAAGGCTATAACTATATTCGGTTGTGCATGGTCCTTTTGGGTTGCCTTCACCATAGCAACTTGAAGGATGATTTATTAAGAGAGAGTAAATATTATAAGGAATAATATTTGGCTATTTGATTAATATAAGTCATAAATTAATTGGTATTAATTTGGTGACTTAAAGAGATTAATTAAATAAGAGGGTATGAACTGTCAATTGTTTGATAGTTAGACTTTAGACTGTAAATCCATTAGGATATACCTTGGACGGATTCTAAGAGCTTTAGGATAGCTCAAATCGTCCATAGGGTTATCTATGGAATGGATTTGGATAGCCTTAAGAGAAGATTATCCAATTAGGGTTTAGGGTGAAACCCTTAAGGAGTCTACTAGTATAAATAGACCCTATGGGTGAGGGAATTCGACACACAACCTTAAGCAAGGAACCTCTGGCCGAATTCCTCCCCTCTCCTCTCTCCTAAATCATCTTGCTTGCTATTGGTGTTTGTAAGCCATTAGAGGAGTGACAATTGTGACTCTAGAAGCTCCAAGACAAACAAGATCAACAAGGAATTCAAAGGTATGATTCTAGATCTGTTTTAATATTGTTGTTTAACCTAATTAGCCATTAGAAGTCTTGGATTTAAAAGCATGTTTATTAGAAAGCCTAGATCCAAGCATTAGGGTTTTGCATGCGCACATAGGAAAGTTCTTATGGCTAAAACCCATCAGTGGTATCAGAGCCTAGCTTGGTTTTCTTTAAATTGTTGCTTGATTAACTGAAACAAACCTGCAAAATTCGATTTTTTGGGTTTTGAGTCACTGACTCGTCGAGTTCCAAGTGGACTCGTCGAGTAGGCCTGACTCGGCGAGTCCCCTTGTGCACTCGGCGAGTCCAGGCGTCAGGAAGGGCCAGATTCGGGATTTTTTGATAATTATCTTATGGAAACTTACCTTAATCATATTAGATCAATATAAATCCGATTTTTTGATAAATATGACTATTATCTTGATCTAATTAAAGATATTTATCATCTAATAAAATATTTAATTTCCTTATATGATAATGATTAATTATTTTGGTAATTATCTTCAAAGAAATCAAGATAAATCAAATAAAGATAATTAGAATATTAATTGTTAATTGGAATTATTTGTTATTTGATCCTCTATGTTTTTTTAAATGTTTAAAACCTACCCTAAAGTTTTGAAATTTATATTTGTGATTAAAAGTTTTAATTTAGACAACTTAAATTTCAAACCCTAGATTTTGAAAAAGTTTAAAATGCAACCCTATACTTATATGATATTACTAGAATAATATATATATGTATAACTAAATGCTAGTCTTACCGCTAGTAGGCCTCATTCACGAAGCCGATCTATAAGGTGGGTATAAGGTTGCGGCCTATAAAATGGCGCTTAATGGGTGTACACTCACACCCACCGCTTGCTTGATTGGTGGAGGGTCGTTAGCCGAACGGGTAGGATAGGGCAACCTCATCCTCTCATTAAAAGTATAATAAGAAATACGAAGTAACTAAATTTTTTTTTAAAATTTCCCAATCTTAGTTACTTTAGGAAAAGTGAATTGATGCAATCCCATGAAATTACACTTTGCACCTTGCTAAGATGTTAGTGGAGCGTGTGTGGTTTACCGGCACACTAATTGGTTCTAAGCGAAGGTGGCAAAGGGTGATTCATTGTTCATCATAGTTCGATGAAGCGTGTGTGGTTTACCGGCACATCGAATAGGTGATCGTTACAATGAAGGCACCATGTGAATTTGCATGGTAATTCACACCCGCTTTGTGATCCTCGGCATCCCAGTCACAAACAAGAGGGGCATATCGAGATTTAAACATGCCATTGAATAGTTCAATGAATCTCATCCGAACCTAGTAATTCTCAAATAAAAACACTTAGGACTTATAGTTTAAGTTTTGTGATGGAGAATTAGTGAATCGTCATTCACTTACCTTCAATTTATTTGCATGTTAGATTACGGCATCCCTTTTCTAGTATGTAAATGTTATTGTTGGATCCTAGCCCTAATTTTTCTTATCGGGTGATAATTAGGGATTCTTATTCTAATCTATCTTTGTCCTTTCTATAGATGTCAAACGCAAACAACGCTGCTGCTAGTTCTTTCACGTTGATCAGCCTTTGCCAAAAGGTCACCTTCGATAGAACGAACTTTAGCGAATGGATAAGATACATTCGCACCATTGCTCGCTATGAGGATAAAGAGTATGTCCTCGATGAGAAGCTCGAGAAAATCAACCCCGAAGTTGCTACTCCCGAAGAAATCACCGCCTTTGAAACTCATGAGCGAGATGCAACGAAGGTACATTGCATCATGATCGCCACCATGAACTCCGAATTCCAAAAGTCCTACGAGGACATGTATCCATACGAGATGCATCAAGACTTGTTGGAGAGGTACCACCAAAACGCGAGACAAGAGCGTTACGAGATTTTCACTAACATGATTTCCGCTAAGATGGGTCATGGAGAATCTCTTACCGTGCACTTGCAAAAGATGCAAAGGTATGTCGACCGCCTTCGCAAGTTAAATGTTGACTTCGGCGAAGACTTGGCGATCGACATGGTGCTTCACTCTTTGCCTCCGATGTACAATCAATTTAGGATGACCTACCACATGAACAAAGAGGAGGTCACTCTAAGTAAACTCCAAGGTCTCTTGAGGGTTGCTGAGAGCAATTTCAAGGACAAGTCTGTTGCACCAACTCCCAATCCATCCGCTGCTCCTGTCTTGGCTATTGGTCAAGGGAAGGGAAAGAAGAGGAAAGCTTCTTCAAGCAACTATCGCAAGGTGAAAGCCCGAGATGGTTCCTCTTCTAGTGGGACCAAAGTTGATCCCTCTAAGCCCTGCTCTAACCCGAAGGAGGCAGAGTGCCACCACTGTCACAAGATAGGACATTGGAAGAGAAGCTGCCCGGATTACCTGCAAGCCATCAAGGAAGGAAAGATCAAGCCATCTTTCGCAGGGACTAAGAAGAAGTAGGGATGTGGAGCAAGGAAGGATCAATCTAATCATGGGGAACAGAAGATTGTCGCCTGTGACCAAGATTGGAGTGTATTCTTTAGTGCTTAAGAATAGTTTAGTTTTGGATTTGAACAATTGTTGCTATTCGCTAGAAATGGCTAGAAACATCATTTCATTTCATGGTTTATATAGACAAGGATTTAGATTTTCTTTTAATAATGAGAATGGTTCTATTTTGGCTTATCTAAATGGTGTCTTTTACTTTGAAGCTATACCATGTAATGGAATATATGAAACTGTTATGATTGCTAATAACTTAGGAAATGATGTTTTGAATATTGATTCTTCCACTAGTATGGATAAAGCATCCTTGTGGCATTGTCGTCTTGGACATGTCAACAAGAAACGCATAGCCCAACTCCAAAAGGATGGAGTGTTGGAGTCATTCGACCTTAGAGAAGATGACACATGCGAGTCTTGTTTACTTGGAAAGATGACTAAGTCACCCTTCACGAGTACTTGTGAAAGGGGTGAGGGGCTATTGGACCTAATACATACCGATGTATGTGGACCCTTTAGATCAACCACGAAGGATGGGAACCGCTTCTATGTGACTTTTACCGATGATTATAGTAGATATGGGTTATCTATTTAATCAAGCAAAAGTCAGAAACCTTTGAAAAGTTCAAAGAGTTTAAGAATGAAGTGGAGAATCAATTGGGCAGGAAAATGAAGATGCTTCGATCCGATCGAGGAGGAGAGTACCTAAGTCTTGAATTCCACGATTATCTCAAGGAGTGTGGAATAGTTTCACAATTGACGCCTCCTAGGACACCGCAGTTGAATGGTGTGGCAGAAAGGCGTAATCGAACCTTATTGGATATGGTTCGCTCTATGATGAGTCGTGCTTCACTACCTATCTTCTTTTGGGGGTATGCCTTAGAGACTGCCGCCCATATCCTTAACCGAGTCCCTACTAAGAAGGTTGCCAAAACACCTCACGAGATGTGGACGGGGAAAGCTCCCTCGTTGGCACATATCAAGGTTTGGGGTTGCGAGGCTTTCGTAAGACGAGATACTCACGACAAGCTTGAACCTCGAAGTGAGCGATGTATTTTCATCGGCTACCCGCAAACTTCCTTTGGATATCTCTTCTATAGACCGAAAGATAATGTTATCTTTGTTGCGAGGAGAGGAGTTTTCCGAGAGCGAGAACTCATAAGCCAAGGAGACAGTGGGAGGCAAATCGAACTTGAAGAGATTCAAGAATCGATAGATGAAGGAACCTCTACCGCTGGCATTCAACCGGAGGAGGAAACTCCGGTTGAACCGATTGACGAATCCTTACCTCTTAGACGTTCCGATAGAGTTAGAGTTCAACCCCAGTTTTATGGTTTTCATATTACCACCGAAGGGGACACGTATATTAGTGATGGTACACTAGTAAATCTTGATGAACCTAATAGCTATAAGGAAGCCATGGCAGGCCCGAAGTCTGCGAAATGGAAAGAGGCGATGGATAGTGAGATCCAATCCATGTATGATAACCAAGTTTGGAATTTGGTTGATTACGTGCCTGAACGTAAGACCGTAGGGTGCAAGTGGATTTTCAAGAAGAAGACCGACGTGGATGGGAACGTACACACATATAAAGCACGATTGGTTGCGAAGGGCTTTACACAAACTCCCGGAGTTGACTATGATGAGACCTTCTCACCAGTTGCGAAAATTAAATCTATTAGAGTGATGCTAGCAATTGCCGCATTTCATGATTATGAGATTTGGCAAATGGATGTCAAGACCGCTTTCCTTAACGGAAAGTTGGCTGAGGATGTTTACATGGCTCAGCCAGAGGGGTTTGTGGATCCGAAGCATCCGAATAGAGTGTGTAAGCTTGAGAAGTCCATTTATGGACTTAAGCAAGCGTCTCACAGATGGAATCTTTGCTTCGATGAGAAAGTCAAAGAGTTTGGATTTGTACGAAGCGAAGACGAATCTTGTGTATATGTCAAAGCCAGTGGGAGTATAGTAAGCTTCCTCGTTCTATATGTCGATGACATATTACTCATAGGAAACGACATCCCGACTCTGCAGGAGGTTAAGTCCTGGCTCGGGAAGTGCTTTGCTATGAAGGACCTCGGAGAGGCTTCTTACATTTTGGGAATAATGATAGTAAGAGAAAGAAGTAAGAGACTAATTGGACTTAGTCAGAATACTTACTTAGAGAAGGTACTAAAATGTTTTAGTATGGAAAACTCAAAGAAGGGAGAACTACCGATACAAGGAAATGCCAAGTTGAGTAAGACTCAAAGTCCGAGTACCGAAGCTGAGATAGCATAAATGAGCCGAGTACCATACGCTTCCGCAGTTGGCTCAATCATGTACGCTGTGACTTGTACTCGCCCTGATGTAGCCTTCGCTTTGAGCATGGTTAGCAGATATCAAGGGAACCCTGGCAAAGCACATTGGATTGCGGTGAAGAACATCCTTAAGTACCTTCGGAGGACGAAAGAATGGTTCTTAGTCCTTGGAGGGAGTGATGACTTGAAGGTGCGAGGGTATAGTGACGCCAGATTTCAGACCGACAGGGACAACTACCGTTCGCAGTCGGGCTGGGTCTTTACCCTAAATGGAGGAGAAGTGACATGGAAAAGTTCCAAGCAGGAAACCATAGCTGATTCAACGTGCGAATCAGAGTACATCGCAGCGAGCGAAGCGTTGAAGGAGGCAATATGGCTGAAGAACTTCATCGGTGATCTTGGAGTTGTGCCGGCCATAAAGGAGCCCATGGAGATTTTCTGTGATAACGAAGGTGCGGTTGCCTTGACCAAGGAGCCAAGGGATCATGGTAGATCTCGACGTATCGACAGAAAATATCACTTCATTAGACATCGTGTAGAAGAAGGACAACTCGTAGTGAAGAGGATATCATCTGAAGATAACCCAGCAGATCCGCTTACGAAGGGACTGAGTAGGGTTAAGCACTTGCAACATGCTAGGAGTATTGGGCTGAAGGATAATATTAGCATATATTAGATAGTATTAGAAACGCATAATAGATAAATGTAATTAACATTTGATGATTAAATAAAGGAGTGTTATTTATGAGTAAAGTTACTGTCACATGTTAGTTGTTTAACTATTGTTTCACTTTGCATGTTTTGACTTCCAGAATAATTGAGTTTATTAGGAATAATCGAATTATCCAAATGGTCCACAATCGTTCATATGTTGGGAGTAGATATGAATGAAGATTGTCATGAATTGGTGTGTAGAGTGTCTAAATGGTGTTAGACATAGCAAGGGTTGCTGCAACGTTCATGAGTGCTTATGAACTGGTTTTGAACATTGGAATAAACCCGCGCTTGCTGGAATCACTTTATGGAATACGATATAAGAGGTGATCGCAAGACGATAATATCATATGGTCTTAAAACCTAGATATATGGTTTATTATTTGTTAATTGATTGTGCATTGATAATGCGAAAACGCATCAGTAACTTGATGTTATAAAACGCATTGTTGTGTATAGTTGGTTAATGAATAAGTAAATGCATATAAGTCAAAGTTTATCTGTAAATTTTATCCTAAGAGGATAGAAGAGATATCTTGGCCACTCGATGATTTGATTTGACTTATGTGCCGGGCCCGGTCAGAACTAAATTGATATGTTCGATTAAGTTCTATGTCGAATAAATCGGAGATCGAGAAATCTAAATGCTAGACTAACCATTCCATAGGATTGTCAGCATGATACTAACAGAGGACTGTACGATCCCTTATCTAAAGGACAAGATTGATTAGATCAGAGTTGACAGCGTCTTTGAGAGCTACGATTGCAAACCGTATTGTACTTGTATAGTTACTAGACTTATCCAAGTGGGAGACTGTTGGAATAGTGTCTAAGGCTATAACTATATTCGGTTGTGCATGGTCCTTTTGGGTTGCCTTCACCATAGCAACTTGAAGGATGATTTATTAAGAGAGAGTAAATATTATAAGGAATAATATTTGGCTATTTGATTAATATAAGTCATAAATTAATTGGTATTAATTTGGTGACTTAAAGAGATTAATTAAATAAGAGGGTATGAACTGTCAATTGTTTGATAGTTAGACTTTAGATTGTAAATCCATTAGGATATACCTTGGACGGATTCTAAGAGCTTTAGGATAGCTCAAATCGTCCATAGGGTTATCTATGGAATGGATTTGGATAGCCTTAAGAGAAGATTATCCAATTAGGGTTTAGGGTGAAACCCTTAAGGAGTCTACTAGTATAAATAGACCCTATGGGTGAGGGAATTCGACACACAACCTTAAGCAAGGAACCTCTGGCCGAATTCCTCCCCTCTCCTCTCTCCTAAATCATCTTGCTTGCTATTGGTGTTTGTAAGCCATTAGAGGAGTGATAATTGTGACTCTAGAAGCTCCAAGACAAACAAGATCAACAAGGAATTCAAAGGTATGATTCTAGATCTGTTTCAATATTATTGTTTAACCTAATTAGCCATTAGAAGTCTTGGATTCAAAAGCATGTTTATTAGAAAGCCTAGATCCAAGCATTAGGGTTTTGCATGCGCATATAGAAAAGTTCTTATGGCTAAAACCCATCATTTACCAGTGTACTATCACTGATAAACGTATCACCTTCCGTAGTAATATGGAATCCATAATAGAAACCAGGCGTGTTCCTAACCCTTGTGGAACGCCTTAGAGGCACGGACTCATCAGCTGGCTCAATAGGAGTTTCCTCCTCAGGTTGATTGCTAGTGTCTGAGGTTCATTTACCACTTGACTCTTGAATTTCTTCAAGATCAATTTGCCTCCCACTATTTCTTTGGCTTATAAATTCTCTCTCTCGAAAGACTCCTCTTCTTGCCACAAATGCCACATTCTCACCGGGTCTGTAGAAGAGGTAACCAAAAGAATTATGTGGGTAGCCGATGATAGTACACCTCTCACTTCGAGGTTCGGGCTTATCCTGATTCTCTCATCTCATGAAAGCCTCGCAACCCCAAATCTTGATGTGATCGATATTGGGAACTTTCCCAGTCCACATCTCGTGAGGCGTTTTGGTAACCTTCTTTGTAGGGACTAGATTAAGGATATGGGCGGCAGTCTCTAAGGCATACCCCCAAAAAGAGATTGGTAACGAAACTCGACTCATCATGGAAAGAACCATGTCCAACAATGTCCGATTACGCCTCTCAGCTACACCATTCAGCTGTGGTGTCCTGGGAGGTGTGAATTGTGAGACAATCCTACATTCCTTAAGATAGGCAAGGAACTCAGTACTAAGATACTCATCACCTTGATCGGATCGTAGCATCTTAATGTTCCTACCCAATTGATTCTCTACTTCTTTTTTAAACTCTTTAAAGTTTTCAAAGGTTTCTGACTTACGCTTGATTAAGTAGACATAACCATATTTACTGTAATCATCAGTAAAAGTCACATAATAGCGGTTAGCATCCCTTGTGGCATTTTTAAATGGTCCACATACATCAGTATGTATAAGGTCCAACAAACCCTCACCCCTTGATTAAGTAGACATAACCATATCTACTGTAATCATCAGTAAAAGTCACATAATAGTGATTTTGTCATTTTTCCAAGCAAACAAGATTCACAACTATCATCCGACTTTAGGTCAAATGACTCCAGAACTCCATCCTTTTGGATTTGGCCTATGCATTTCGTATTTACATGTCCAAGACAACAATGCCACAATGATGCCTTATCCAAGCTAGTAGACGAATCAATACACAACACATTATTTCCTAGGTTGTCTACAACCGACACAGTTTCATACACATCATCACAAGACAATGCTTTAAAATAAAGAACATTATTAAAGAAAGCATTAATTCCACCACATTCATTATCAAACGAAAAGGTAAAACCTTGTTTGTACAAACCATGAAAAGAAATAATATTTCTCGCCATTTCAGATGAGTAAACACATTTAATCAAATCTAACTTTAACCCACTACTTAGCAACAAGGTATAAACTCCAATCCTGGAAATAGGTGAAGCCTTCATATTTCCCATAATTAGGTTTATCTTCCCATGTTCCACATCCTCACTTGTTCTTAGGCCCTACAAATCAGAACATATATGAATACCACATCTTGTATCAAGCCCCCAAGAGTTAGAATATGGTGATTTATTAGACAATATTGAGTAAATACCTGTATAGGTGGGTTTCACTTTCCCATCCTTGAGATCCTGCAAGTATTTTGGGCAGTTTCACTTCTAGTGCCCCTTATTCTGGCAGTAGTAGCATTCAACATCCTTAGGGATGGCAGAAGGACTGACAGAACCACTTTTGGTTCCATATGAGGAGCCTTCAAGAGACTTTCCCTTGGTACCCTTCGAAGGGGTCTTCCTCTTTTTTCCTTTTCCCGCCCTATAGCCAAAATAGGGGTTGTTGTAGGAGTAGGAGTAGAAACAAATGACTTGCCTTTAAGACCACTTTCGGCGGTCTTCAAGAGTTCCTAAAGCTTGCTGAGTGTGACCTCCTCCTTTTTCATGTGGTAGATCATTCTGAATTGGTCATAACAAGGAGGTAAGGAGTGCAAAATGATGTCAATTTCCAACTCCTCGGGGAAGTTCACATTCAGTTTCAGCAGACGGTCCACAAATCTTTGCATTTTCTGCATGTGGGCTGTGATGGGTTCACCATCCTTGCTTCTAGTTGTTATCATGGAGGAGATAATCTCATATCGTTCTTGATGAGCACTTTGATGGTAACGATCCATCAAATCCTGGTGCATCTCAAAAGGGTAGAAGTCCTCATAGGACTTTTGGAGTTCGACTATCATAGTGGCCATCATGATGCATGCCACCTTGGTGGCATCTCTCTAATGAGCCCTAAAGTCAGCGATCTCTTGAGGAGTAGCAGTGGACTCATCGAGTTCCTTGAGCTCCTTGTCGAGGACATATTTCTTGTCCTCATAGCGTGTGACCATCCTGATGTTTCTTATCCAATCATTGAAGTTTGAACCATCAAAGACAACTCTCCCACAAAGGTTCATGAGAAGGAATGAGCCGATAGGGTTAGAGCTCGAAGCATTGTTGTTGGAAGACATCTGAAAGGAAGAAGGATAAGTTTAGATTAGATATAAAAAGTCATTAATAAGACACCTAAATGTAATATTAAGGCTAGGACCCAACACAATATGTTATAACTTAGAATAGGGATTCCGTAATCCAAGCTATAACATATTTGAAGGTAGGTGAATGACGATTCACCAATTTCCACCATGAAAATGAAATAAGGTATTAGGTTTAATTGGTTCAAGAAATTACTAGATTCTTTTAAGATTCATTGAACTTTTCAATGGCATGTTTCAATCTAGATTGTGCCCTAGATTCTTTTGAGATTCATTGAACTTTTCAATGGCATGTTTCAATCTCGATTGTGCCCTTCAAGTTTTGTGACTGTGATGTCGAGGATCACAAAACAAGGTGTGTATAACCATGCAAAATCACTTGGTACCCCTAATATTATCACCTAATTAATGTGTCGGTTACCCACACATGCTCCACCAATCTATGATAAACATTAAGTCACCCTTTGTAATCCTTACTAGTCCAAATTAGTGTGCCGGTAACCCACACACGCTCCACCAATCTATGATAAACATTAAGTCACTCTTTGTAATCCTTACTAGTCCAAATTAGTGTGCCGGTAACCCACACAAGCTCCACCAATCTATGATAAACATTAAGTCACCATAAACATTATACTTTTAATAAGAATTTAAATTCATTATCCTACCTGTTCGACGAACGACCCTCCACCGATCAAGGAAGCGGTGGGTGAGAATGGACACCTATTAAGCTGCCATTTTATAGGCAACAACCTTATACCCCCCTTATAGACCAATTTCGTAAATGAGGCCTACTAATGGTAAAACGACTTAATTTTATACATACATACATACATATATATATATATATATATATATATACACATATATATATAATAATAATAATAATAATAATAATAATAATAATAATAATAATAATAATTAACCATTAATGTTATAATAGTATAAGGGTTGGATTTTAACCTTTAAAACTATAAGGGTTGGAATTAAAATATATTAAACTGTGTGCAACTTTACAAATTCCAAAACTTGAGGACGAGTTTTGAAACTATTCAAAACTCTTCATTTCATAACTTATGAGTTAATGGTTCATAAAAATGAAGAATCTTCATTTTTATGTAACTTATGTGTTTTAAATGTGTGTTTAAAGAAAGTGACCTTTGGAAATCCATAACTTGAGGACAAATTAAGGACTCCATTAAAACACATAAGTGATCAAGAATTAATCATAAACAATTTAGCAAATAATTCCTATCATCTTCTAAACTCATAAGAACATGAACATGAATATCAAAATTTCAATAATCATATGAACACATACAAAGCATGGAATTTTGATTTAAGCCATTGTAAATGGATTAGAACAAACATTACACCATCTAAAGCATGTTTTAAAACACCGAAACAGTTTAGGGTAATGTTTCTAGTGCATTTCCAACAGAAAAATCAAAAAAACTGCACTCTACATGACCAACTCGTCAAGTGCACGAACTGAATCGCCGAGTTGGTTCAATATTCGCATGGACTCATCGAGTCCCCCCAATGGACTCGACAAGTCCCCCTGTGAAGAATGCATAAAATCGATTTTTCACTTATTTTGCAACAATTATCAAGCAAGCAAGCCTAGGCTATAATACATGCAAAATAATTTTTCCACTGTTGGGTTTAGAGCAAACTAACATTCCTAAGGTGTTTTTCCAAAGTTCATAACCTATCTAGCATGGCATCGGGTACTTATAAACATAAAAGAACAAGAAGAATTACATACCTTTGATTGTGAGTTGATTACTTTGGAGTTTAAGAGCCAAGCACCAATAATGTGAATGCCTCAAATGGAAATCACAAAACACCACAAACTTGGAAAACATTATGAGAGAGTATGTATTTAGTTCTAGGAATCGGCTATTCTTATGCATACACACCTAGTCCGATTCCAAGCATCATGAGCCTCTTTATATAGTGCAGATGATTAAGGTAAACCCTAATAACCCATGTCCTTTCCTTTTCCAAGGATCCATGGGTCAAAAGCTCCATGGACTCCCATTTAAGCTTAGCCCACTTCCATAATGAGTGTTAGCCCACACTACATAAATATAATAGCCCATGTTTAATTAGTCACCTTTTTTGATCACTAAATTAATTCATAATTAATTTAAGATCAATACTAATTAAATAATATGATTTCATATTAATATATTATAACTTATAATATATTAATAAATCATAAACATACTATTTTCATAAATATTATCCATATAAATAGTTCGGGTGAAGTGCAACCCAAATGGACCATGCCGGGTCGGGTCAAGTATATACCAAATAAGTTATGGACTTAGACACCTTATCCAACACATGTAATATGAAAATATCTTTAAGGTACGTTATGGTCAGCTTCTCCATCTTATCCATCCCTTATAGGTATGAAGTGAGCAAATTTGGTTAATCTATTGACAACTACCCATGTAGTGTCATAACCTGCGGTAGTCTTTGGCAACTTGGTGACAAAGTCCATTGCAATCTGCTCCCACCTACACTTGAGAATATCTGGTTGATATAATAATCCTAAGGTTTGTTGATGTTCTCCCTTGAGCTTCGAACATGTTAGGTAATTTCTTACATGGTCGGAATCTTAGTCTTCATGTTCGGCCACCAATAATGGGCCTTTTGGTCTAGATACATCTTGTCTAGTCCTTGATGAATCGAATACCTAGTCTTATGAGCTTCATCTAATACTAGTTCATTGACTCCTTCATATTTCAGGAACCCATACTCGGTTGATGAAATATCTCGTTCCATCATTCTTTATTTCGAGTTGTTTTTCCATACCTCTGAGGGTTTCTTCTTTAACATTTCATTCTGTTAAAGCATCGAGTTGAGCACTTTTAATCTGGGAGATTAGATTTGAATGAATAGTCATTGTAAGTTCTTTCACTCTATGAGCTTTCACTCATTCCTTACGGCTCAAGGTGTTTGCTATGACATTAGCCTTTCATGGGTGGTAGCGAATTTTACAATCATAGTCATACAACAATTCCAACTATCTTCTCTTCCTCATATTGAGTTGTTTCATATTAAATATGTGTTGTAGATTCTTGTGATCCATGTATACCATACACTTTGTTCTGTAGAGGTATTGACACCATATCTTCAGGGCAAAAACTATCGCTTCCAAGTCTAGGTCGTGGGTGGTGTAGTTGTTTTCATGCACATTAAGTTGTCTTGAGGCGTAGGCTATGACCTTCTCCGTTTGCATTAATATGCATCCTAGTCCTTGGTGTGATGCATCACAGTATACTACGAAGTCATTATTACCTTCTGGAAGAGATATTATTGGTGCACTAGACAACATGTCCTTCAACTTTTGGAAAACAATTCCATGAATGTCTTTCCAAATGAATTTTATTTCCTTTTGGGTTAACATTGTGAGTGGTTTGGTTGTGCGAGAGAAATTCTCTATAAATCTCCGGTAGTAGCCGGCTAGTCCTATAAATTGATGCACTTTCGTTGGCATCTTGGGCGCTTCCCAATTCTTATTGCTTATATCTTTGAAGGGTCGACATGAATTCCTTTACTAGTTGCTCACCACATACCCAAGAAAGTGTACTTCTGTTAACCAAAATTCACACTTAGAAAATTTGACGTACAACTTTTCTTTCCTTAACAACTCTAGGATTACTCGAAGTTGTTACACATTCTCTTCTTTGGTTCGTGAGTATAACAGAATATCATCGATGAATATAATCACAAAATTATCCAAGTATGGTTTACACACTCAATTCATAATTTCCATACAGACAGTTAGGGCATTGGTCGATCCAAAGGACGTGACCAAGAATTCATAATCACCGTAGCGTGTTCTGAACGCAGACTTTGGAATGTCCTCTTCCATAACTCGAAGTTGTTGATATCCTGATCTCAAGTTGATTTTAGAGAAGTAACTGTACCCTTGAAATTGATGGAATAGATCGTCTATTCAGAGTAATGGATATCTATTCTTAATGGACAACTTATTTAGCTCTATGTAGTCTACGCACATTTGAAAAGATTTGTCCTTCTTGACAAATAAAATAGGTGCTCCCCAAGGCGAAAGGATTGGTGTGATGAAACCCTTGTCAACAATTTCTTGTAGTTATCTGGAGAGCTCTTGAATTTTCGAGGGTGCCAATCTATAAGGAGACTTGGCTACTAGGGCAGTTCCTGGGACCAAATCAATCCTAAACTCTACTTGATGAATTGGCGGTAGACTGGGTAGATCTTCAAGGAATACATCAGAGAATTCGCACACAAGAGGTACTTCCTCAATCTTTTTCTTCTTACTATCTTTCCTATCGAAAATATGAGATAAAAAGGAAAAATACGTTTTCTGCAAGTATTTCCAAGCCTTCATGCATGAGATGATCCTAAGGTTTCTACTAGGCTTGTCATCAAAGATGATCACGTATTCTCCTTTGTGTAAGGATAGACATAGGGCCTTCTCGAATCATAGCACCTCGATGTGGTTAGCGGATGCCAATAATGATGTCGAAACTTCGAATGACCACTGGCATGAGGTCGATGAGAAAGGAATGAGAATTTAGAGTCAAGGTACAGTTTCTAAGTATTTCCCAAACGCTACCGGCCTGGCCGTTAGCCATTTCTATTCTATAGGCTTCCCTAATTTTACTAGAGGAGTGATCTAATAACTTCCTAAATTCGTGAGTAATATAGCTTCTATCGGCACCGATATAAAAAGAATATTTGCAAATAATTTATTGATTAGAAACGTACCCATCACTACCGTCGAATCTTCTACAGCATCCCTCGCTCCGATAACGAATGCCCTGCCTCTAGCAGCGTCTCCATGACCTCTTGATTTTGGACAATCCCTCCTAATGTGTCCAATTTCCTTGCACTCATATCACTCTCGGCTATCTCGATTAGATGGGGTTCTACACTTTTTTGCAAGATGACCTCTATTGTCGCAGTTGGTATAGACCCAACATGCTCCATGGTGATGATAATCACATTCCTTGCACTTAGGACTACCTCCTAAAGTAGTCCCTACCGAGGGTGCTGCAACCGTAAACGCTCGAATCACTTCCCGCTTCTTCTATGATGACTATTAACCTTCCTTTTAGCCTCCTTGCCAAATTTCCTTTTTCACTTCCCTCGGCCTTCAAAACCATCGTTCTTCAACGAACCTCATGATGGTTCAGACTAAAGGCTAATCTCTTGCTGATATCTAAGGTAGTAGGGTTTGAGATCGTGACTAAGCCTTGGATAGGCTGATGCAAACCCCAAATATACCTCTCTATCTTCTTCTCCTCTAAGAAATCCCTAGAAAAGATAAAGATAAAAGATAAATATCTAAGGTCAATGCATTAGTGAGCTTATTAATATTCATCCAAAGGCCTTAATTAAATTATCCATTCCTCGATACCTATAATCGTTAATCTTGCAAGAGCTAGAAAGATATTTATAGATCTATATGGGTCACATGCGATTGCTAGCTACAATCCCAACAAGATAACATTCTTGTTATTCACTCTTCGACGTCCGATGACGCGTCTTGGTGGGGGAAATTATTAGTCAAACAACGTCGAGTATGGGGGCTCATGGTAATACATTAGATCTCCTTAGATATCAGACTACCATTAGGAATAACTTAGAATGGCAGATAAAATACATTACAATTAGATAAATTTCCTAAAAGATAAAAAGATAGGGTCGATAGATATCCTAGAGATAATAAGATAGGATCGGTAGATATCATAAAGATAATAAGATAAGATCGATAGATATTCCAAGAGAATATATCCTAAAAAGATAATAAGATATGATTGTTAGATATCCTAAAAGATAGTAAGCAAGGGTTGATAAAATACAATATGAAAGGTTTTCTAAAAGAAAAAATATTCTTAAATTAATTCAACCAAATAAAAGCCAAAAACTATAAAAACCTATGCACTCTCCAACATCAATTTGAAGTTTTAAATAATCGCATGTGTTCCTAGAATGGAGTAGAGATTTGGGAATTATGATTGGCACTCTATGATTTGGGAAATCTTTATACCAGAACCACTTGGAATTTCCTGCCACTGGTTGGGGAGAGTGTGACAGATTGGTATCAGAGCTAGTTGATATAGTGAATTAGTATTTCTATAGGAATTACGACTATAGTTTATGTAGTATACCCTGATTAGGTTTTTTCTCAAACCTAAATATAAAAGTATTACTATTGATTACCCTACTAATGGAATACATATTGAAGAGGTGCCTAGGTTGGAACTGTCGCCTTGGGTTGCTGGATTTTAGAACAACTATACGCCAAAATAGTCCTGCCCACTGACTTTTCCTACCTGGCTGAACCTTATATAGTCTAGAAGTACAAAACACTATTAATTTCCAATCTCGAATAAATTATACTAATCTAAAAATAAAACAAATATCTAGGATGGTTGAGTATGTAAAGATTAAGTCACTCCTAAACAAAGCCTGAGCAAGTATGTTTAGTATTCCTTGAACCAATACATCGACTGAATTGGGGATAGATAAACGATAAAACATAAATCATATGTACAAATAAAAAGAACATACATAAAGGGTATCAAAATACATCGTATGTATAAAAACACAAAGTATCAAACCCAAAAACCTCAACCTAGTCACCGTTGCTCTCATACTCAGCCTCCTTGTCCTATGTATCCTCATCATAATCATCATCCGCAGACCGTATCTCTGAGATAAGTGCCTGAAGTGCCCACACCATCATGGTTGGCACCCTATGGCTAAGAAAGGGGTGGAACAACATAACCCGCCCTAGAGAAAAGGTGGATAGTCCATCCCCAGATGCCGCATAACCACACCGATCATAGCCATTAACCAATGACGCTCCTCCTGTTCAGCAATAAGATATTGCATCACATCATGTAGAGTTGACCGGGATTGTCAGGATCCACATACAAAGGCCTCTAACGCCTAAGGAAGGCAGGCTCAGGGATGTCCTCTGGCTCCGCCTGCTGAGTTGGCTCCATAATATCGTTGTCCAGAATCCTCCACTGCTTCCCCACTCCTCGAACCAACACCCATATCTTCCCGCGAGTGGTAGCACCCATCTCCCGGATAGGCATACGAACAATCCCACTAGTGTCAAAATCATAAGATAAGGACAACCTTGTAACCCAGTAACCCCTGCAGATCCTGCTCACAGGTGTAGAACCTAGAGCCATGCTAGATAAGTAGAGAGCAAGATCAAAAGGAAGATAAAGGCAAACATTCGTTTGAGTGAGGCACCACATATAGAAGAGGTCGCTAGAAGGAACCTTGTCACACTCCTGTCAGTAAAAAATGGTAGAAGCGACCAATCGATGAATCAACCGATAGAGAGGAGAACGGAAGGCACTTTCCTTGGCTGTCCTGGAAACATAAGTACCCCGATCATGACCCTAAACCTAAATGTAGTTGTACTCCTGTGGTGGCACGTTAATACATCTATCAAGATAAGTATAAATGAGGACTCTGAGTCTCCTCTTTAGTGTAAATCCCTAGATGGCTCCCCAACTCGATCAGGATGCAGGAGCGGTATATGCCTCCCAAATGAAAAGTAAAAGTTGATTGATCAGACCATCTCGTCGAATCCTTGTCGCATCGGAATGTCTAAAAGAACTCCCATCATATCTCCTTGAAGACCACCTCTTGAACCTTGACGTCTCTCCACCATCTGTGGCAGACAAAAAGCACAAAACCACTATCATCCTGCAATACACGGGTAAGGAATGGCGCCAGTCGAGCCGTCGGCCTAGAATCATCTACCACTCTCTAGGAAAGAACTTGGGGAATATTGATCTTCTTGGACATAATAGAAGTAAGGTGAAAAACAAAATAGCTCTGATCAGGAAGATCATCAAGGAACTCTAGGAAACGATACAAAGGTCGGTTCGGAGGTAATTGACCCACAAATTGTTGATCTTATATATACATACCTATATGAAAATAGGCCGAAATGCAGTTATGAATATGTTAGAAAAGATAAAAGCTGCATTAGGTGTTGAAATGGACCAGAGATGCCAGATACGCATTACGTGCGAGTGCACGCGGTGCATATTCATCTGTATGTTGCACTCTAAGAACACGAAGAACATCACGCTTGGAAACTAGCTGTTTGGTCCTATTTTCAACATAAAACCCATATAGGGGTGTTTGACTAGTCATGTAGAACATAAATAGGTACCCAATTTCATCTAAAATGTCACAAATCTGCCAATTTAGTTAAAAAAATTCAAAAGCTTAAAAACTCAAAATGAGAATCAATAAATGAACCCAAAATTGAATATATAGGAAGTAAAATCGGTAGTATAAGATGCTTTAGTGATCCTCTATTTCACAAAAACCAACACAAACTCATCAATTTATAAAAACCTCCAAAAACTCAAAATTTAGCGTGAAATCTAAGTTAGGATTGGTCATAGAGGTTATCTGGAAGTAGAGTGATCGAATAACATGAAGAAATAAAAGATTAGAGGCAGGCACATGAAGTGTGCATTATGTGTGGGACCCAGTCGAGACAAAGCTAATGGGGACAAAAGGAATGTTTTGTAAAAGTTCGAATGAAGCCAAAATTCGACTTGAATGTTGATTTGCTTCAAGTACGTGACGCGCGTATCGTGTACCCAATGTGCATGTTCAAGATTTCTAAAATTTACACTTTTTCATCCCCAAAAACCATTGGATATCCTAGATACTAAAATCCCTTAGGAGTTTAATTTAAATAGGAGATTAAGAAAAAGGAAGTGAGACTTCCTTGAAGTAGTTGGAAATTTCATTCATTATATACACTGCTAGGGAAGCAACAATGGCATGCTAAAATTAGTAAATAATATAGGTTGCTAGGGAAGCAAAAATAGCATGCTAAAATCAGTAAATTATATAGGTTGCTAGGAAAGAAACAATAACATGTCATGATAAGAGAGAAAGTGACAATAAAAAAGAAAAGATATCAATAAGGTCTTTATCAAGCGATAAGGAGACAGATTGCTAGGAATGCAACTATAGTACACTAAAAATGAAAAAAAATAATAATGTTAACCCCATTACAAAACACCAAATAACCTTGTTGTTTTCATTTGAGGACAACAACCCTTCGATATTAACCTTGATTGACACGACCACCATTCAGAACATGATTCAGTGTCAAGTCTCTAATGCATTAAGGAATCTCAGACCTAGCAAGGATGGGGGAAGCAATAAGGAATGTAGTCAATTTACAACAACCTATCAGGATTTTGTCAAGACTAAGCCAAAATCATTCTATGGAGACAGGTGAGTAGATAGTGTGATCTATTAAGCAAAAAAGATAAAGAGAAAGTGTGCTAGTGAACATAGAGTCGAGTTCACAACTTGCATGTTTATGGGAAGAGCTATCCTTTGGTGGAGTATCCAGGTCAATGATTTAAGAGTAGGTGAAGCCTATGCAACTCCCTGGGAAGAGTTGAAGAGACAGGTGATAAAGGAATCACGTTCTGGTAAAGGCGTGGCAAGAGTCGAGTAAGAATTCAATCATCTGAGCACCAAAGAGTTTGGCTTGGATTTCTAAACGGCATGCTTTGTTTACTTAGTCACCATATGCCCTAAATTGGTCAACTAGGTGATCCAGAAGATCAATGCATATCTCCAAGGGTTAGCTCCCCATTTCAGAGTCGAAGTGCAATCACACCATCCTAATACCTATGAGGAAGCTAAATATTTAGCCTTCACTCTCAAGGATCATGTGCCATAGAATCCAAAAATGAGTTAGAAGAATTCCAAATATTTTAAGATCAAGTGGGGACGAATCGTCAAGGGAAAATTTAGTAGACCCTTGTGGAAGAAAAAAGAGGAAAGGAAGCCTAATGAGAGATCCCCCACTTCACCAAGGGGGTACTTGGGAAAACTCCCCTTATGCAGTAACTGTGGACTTCATCATTTGGTAAAATGTGATAAATTTTGGTTGTAACAACTATAGAAGGCCAGGGCATATCGCCAACATCTGCAAGAGTTAACCATACCATTAGAATGAAATATTAGATATTAAGGTTTAGGAAATTGAGTCACAGGAATGATTATGTAAGGTTTGAGCAACGGAATTAGAAACCTTTGAAATTGCACTCAACATTATATATATATATATATATATATATATATATATATATATATATATATATATATATATATATATATATATGTCTATTTTAAGTATATGTGGTGATAGACAAATAAAAATTGAAATCCTTCCAGAAATCCACACCATACTAAGATAAGAGATTTAGGTTTCTTGTTCGTGTAAAATAAGGGTACGATCAAACAGGATTTCAAAAGACAAATACTAGATGCTAATAATAAAGTTGAAGAACTAGAAGTAGAAAACTAAAAAAGAAATTTAGTTATCCCAATAAATAGCAAAAAGGAACGGACTTCCTGATTAAGAAACCGATCTCCCCTAATAAGATTACCATAAGGTCCAAATTTTGAGGACGAAATTCCTAAAACAGGGAGAGAATGTAACAATTCAAAATTTCTTGTCACTAATTGTCACTAAAGACTAGAATCAACCAATGATAATGAAAGAACTTTTCATACTGAAGGAAAATATAATCATTTAAATGATAATAATAGGCTAAAAAATGAGTGAGCAAAAGGTTATATCAATTTTGTGACGGTTAGTGTATTTGGAAAGTACACAACAAAGTGAACCCAAAGATCTAAGCATTGCAAAAATCTGACTCCGATTGGAGGATTTATGAGTTTATAAAAGATAAAAACCAACCGCGTTAATAACATCATTAACATCAAAATAGCATATAGAGATCGGTTCAGTTTCAGCTAGCATCACTAAAAGGAAAATCCTAGTAACCCGTAAGACAAGCACTTTGAAAGGAAAAAGGTCAAAAATGGAGTTCGTATGAAGGAGATATGATTTTTAGAAAAGTATAAAATATGGGTTTAAAACAAAAGTCAAAATTTGACAATGCAACGTTAAGGAAAGTTGTAGTACTAGTAGACAAAGATGGTAAGACAAAAGATTTATATAAGGAATATATGAATTTTTATAAAAGATTTAGGTTGCACGCCAAGTGCGCATCATTCCTGTTGTGCACACTAGACACCTAGATTCGTCGAAGATTATGGAGACATGGACCATTAGAAATGTGACACATGGAAAGCTCTAGGTGGATCCATGAATCGAGTGCACACTATGCACAGAACCACTATAAATAGAGGTGCTCACTTTCTGATTTTCTCATCCCAAACACTCTTTCACACACTCTCTCTATACCTCTCAAATTGTGTCGGAGACCTTGTTGATGTCGCAGAGCTTCAGATGCAATGCCTCGGATGCTTCAGAATACACTGCTAGAGTGATTTCACAAACATATTTTAGTATTTTTAATGTTTTATTTGGGGGGGGGGGGGGAACTGAACTAGGGTTAGAATCGAACCTATCAATTGTTGGTACCGATTTTAGGGTTTCACATAGAACAAGAAAGAGGTGGTGATGGAGAAGATGGTAGGGCGGCAATGGATGGTAGGAATGGTGGTGATGGTCGATTGTGTTGAGGTTGCAGGTGGTGAGATGTAGCTGCGACAACCATGGTGGTGGTATGGAGGGGAACTAGAGAGAGAGAGAGAGAGATGGTGGTGAGTCTGATGAGGTGAGCATTCCTGTGGAAGGAGGAGATGCAAGCGAGGTTTTTAATTTTTTGGATTTCATTCCCCCCCCCCCCCCAAAAAAAAAAAAAAAACAAAGTGAAAACACGCGCTAATAGACTAAAATTATAAAGCGACAGGGTAACACGATGCGCTTTTTAGGATAGGTGCCCTCCGTGTTTTTAATTTTTTTTGGTGGACACTAATTTTAGGGCGCTCAAAAATGAGTTCCCTTTATCCTTCAAATTTTCCAGAGCTGACATTATTTTTTAGCACACGCACAAATGCGCGTCCTCTATTAGCGCGCGTCATTGTTTGCACGTCATTAAAGGGCAGTTTTCTAGTAGTGAGTAGTGGACGAAATATTAAGGCTAGGACCCAACACAATATTTTACAATTCGAAAGAGGGATGTCGTAATCCAATTGCAAAATATTTGAAGGTAGGTAAATGACGATTTACCAATTTCCACCATGAAAAACGAAATTGATTATTAAGTTTTAGTTGGAATGAAATTCCTAGATTCTTTTAAGATTCATTGAACTTTTCAATGGCGTGTTTAAATCTCGATTATGTCCTTCAAGTTCGCGACTGCGATACCGAAGATCACAAACAAGGTGTGAATAACCATGTAAATATGCTTGGTACTCTTGATGTCATTTATCACCTAATAAATGTGTCGGTTAACCACACATGCTCCATTGATCTATGATAAACATCAAGCCACCCTTTGCCACCTTTACTAGTCCATGTTAGTATGCCGGTTAACCACACACACTCCATTAACGACTTGGCAAAATCCAAAGTGCAATTTCATGGATTAGCATCAATTTCACATTTTTCCTAAAGTAACTAAGATTAGGAATTTAATAAAATATTTAGTTACTTTATAATTATCATTATACTTTTAATGAGAATTAATGTCATATCTTACTAGTTCAGGTAACGACCCTCCACCAGTCAACGAAGCGGTGGGTGAGAGTGGAGGCCCATTAAACCACCATTTTATAGACAATAACCTTTTACCCCCCTTATAGACCGGCTTCGTGAATGAGGCCTACTAACGGTAAGACTAACTTATCTTATATATGTATGTATGTATGTATGTATGTATGTATGTATGTATGTATGTATGTATGTATGTATGTATGTATGTATAATTATTAAACTTTTAATATTATAATAGTATAAGGGTTGAATTTTAAACTATTAAAATTGTAGGGTTTGGAATTAAAGTGTTCATAAGTGTGACTTCACAAATTCAAAAACTTGAGGCAAGTTTTGAAACTTTTCAAAACTCTTGGTTTCCATAACTTATGAGTTTAATGACTTATTAAAAACGAGACTTTTCATTTTCCGTAACTTGAGGACAAATTATGGAATTCATTAAGGCATTTAGATCAATATTTTAATTAACAAAATAATCAAATAATTCGTCTATGATCAAGTTAAACTCATAAGTCAAGATAATACATATCAACAACTTGCAAGAAATTAGCTTAATCATATAAACTAATATAAATCTTGAAATTTTGACAATTATCTTTCAATTGGATGAGCATGATCACTGCCATATAAAGAAACATATTTTATGATTCAAAACAGTTTGTGGTAATGATCCTAATCCAATTCTGGCCAAAAAACTTGAAATTCTGCAACCAAAGCCATCAACTCGACGAATGCATGATCCTCACTCGTCGAGTTGCCCTTTCACTGAGTGGACTCGTCAAGCCAGCCAGTGGACTCGGTGAGTTCATCATTCAGAGGGTAGAAAATCGATTTTTTTCAACTTTGAAAATTAACAAGCATCAAGTATAACAGAAAACAATCCTAGGCTCTGATACCACTAAAGGGTTTTAAGCACTATAGCACTCCTATGGTGCACATGTAACCCTAGATGCTTTGGATCTTTGTTTTTTCAAATTATACATGCATTTCATTTTTCAAAGCATGCATATCCTAACTAGCATGCAATTGACAATTGAACAATACAATTGGTTAAAGACATTACCTCTTGTTGTAGCTAGTTAACTTTGGCCTTTAAAAGCTTAGCACCTCAAATGCTCCACAAAACACCACCAACAACAGATGACTTGAGAGAAAGTTTATTTCACACAAAATTAGCTATAATGAAGTCCTAGAACATATGTTAGAACATAAATGTATGCCAATTTTAGTTATAGGGTAACATATATAAGGTAGAATACTAAGAGTCATGGTTAAACCCTAATCCATACCCTTGGGCTTATTATCCATGATCCATGATCCATATGAACCAACTCTTTATGGACTCATCCATAAAATTTTTCCACCATGTATCATAAGCCCAAACCATATATATAACTAATTTACACAATTAGTCCCCATTAATTTAATTAGTCTCTTTTGATCACTAAATTAATTCCAAATTAATTCTTGATCAATACTAATAAAATTATATGATTTCTCAATATACTGTACCTATAATATATTAGTAAATCATAAACAACCTCTTTCTCAAACATCCATCCTATCAGATTGTTCTAGTGAAATGCAACCCAAATGGACCATGCTACTCTCGGGTTAAGTGCATATCAATTATACTTATGGGTATAGACACTTAATCCAATAGAAAGTTTATGGGTCGCGGATCTTTTTGGACCAACTCGAAAAGTTGGAGAGGAAAACTCGACGAGTTGGTGGCTGAATATGAAACCCTAATTTGTAGGGTGTTGGACCCTATTTAAAAGCCTTACGTTCCATTGATAGCCTCCCTAATCACCTGCTCTGCCCGGAAACCCTAGAATTCATACATCTTACCCCAAGTTGAGTGTGTGAGCTTAAAAGTTTCTTCTTTTGGTCTAAGTTGAAAGAGCTTAAAGTTAGTGGTGCCTAGCTTGAAGGGAAGGCTATAGATCTAGAATATACTTGAGTTTAGCTACTCTTTTGAGGTAAAAAGCTGAATGATTGTTAATCTATTTGCTTAGACCTATTCCTTGGAATTTTATTGTCATATTTGACTTATTTTTAAATTGTTCATAAGGTTACACATTTCATGGAGTTATCACTTTAGATATGGACGTTTAATAGCCTCTTTTGGCTTAAAGTTGCAAATATTATTGAGTTCTAGGCCTCTTTCATGCTTAAGATCCATTATTAAGCTCTCCTTGAGAGTTGAAGCCTCTTTGGGGCATGCACGAACGTAAAGTTGGCAACTTTACATGACTTTCTAGCTCTTGGGTGCTATATCTATATCTTGAAACGTTGGGCTTGGTGAAAAAGGACTAAATGTGTAAGAGGGTAAAACTCAGTGAGTTTTCCATCCAACTCGACAAGTTGGTTGGGGTTTTTCCCGACTCTCTGAATACTAAAGGAACTCGACGAGTTGATAGGTACTCTCAATGAGTTAGGTCAACATGGACTGTTGACCTTGACTGTTGACTTTAACCATGGTTGACCAAGTTGGACTTTTGAGGGCGTTTTGGGTATTTTGAGGTTTTGATAGGTTGGTCATGATGGGTGTAGGATTTGATTCGGGAGCTGAGATTCAGAGTTAGATATTATCATTTCAGCTGCTTGTGAGGTGAGTTTTCCTCACTATACTTTCAAGTCGAAGGCACCAAGGCCGACCTATTGGTTTGATAACTTGATATTGCCGATATGTTGAGTATGATATAGTTATGAATGCTAGTCTGGTATATCTGTAGGACTACCTGTGAATTGCATATTATATGTTTATGATATTATCTATTATATGTCCACATATTGTGTGGGTTGTGTTGAGGTTGTATTGCTTTGTGTTGTAGCCAACAAAACTTGGAGTATGTCAGGTATGAGCTGAGGGCCAGGAGTGCATGCCAGACTCATACTAAGGACTCGTGAGCATTCCAGATACGAGCTAAGGGTCGGGAAGATCATGTCAGACTCATGCTGAGGGCTTAGCGGCATTCAGTTTGTTGACTGACCAGGCCGGGGAGCAAGTCAAACATAAGTTGTGGGTTTGTGAGGCAAGTCAGACTTATTCTGTGGGCTCAGGGGTAATCCAATATGTAAAGTTATGGACCTATTACATGTTGTTATTATATTGTGTTATTTTTTATGTATTGGTAATTTGAGGGAAACTCACTAAGCTTCAGGCTTACAGTTTTGGATTATGTTTCACGTACTTCAGAGGATCGCAGGAAAGCAAAGGTGTGATTGCCTCCTGATTTGTTTTAACGATTTTGGGATTTCTCTGATATGAATCTTATTTTGTAAATAGTTTATAAACAATGATGATTTTGAATGTTTATAAAAGTTTTAATTTTTCATGAATTTTATGGGTGTTACACAAAGGAAGCCCAAGCTCCACCAGATGTTATCGTTGGTACGTATCGTATTCACTTCCTTTCTACTTCTATTATTTTATGTTTATGGTCATATGATTATGTGTGTGAGATGTAATGTTCAAGGTATTTAAGTATCCACCGTAGGTTTAATGTTTCCTTTAAGTTTGTGTGGTTATTATCATTATGGGGATTATTATATGCCATTTTGCATACCATAAGTCATGTTTAGAGTGTATCTGGTTGAGCCGGTTTTAGGCGTTGACATGGGAGACATTGGTCAACAATAGAGTGAGACCTAAGTGAGGGAGAATTGGACGTTTTTCTTAGAGGATTAACAATCAGATTTATTTTTATGGTTTCAGTGTAATGGGTCCGAGGAACTTGTAGTGTAAGGATCTTGGACTATGGTATCCGAAATTCATAGAGATCCTTCATGCGTGCGGGATAAGGATGGACTAGTCAGACCGCAAGTATACAATTAGTTTCTGTCAGGTTCATGCCTTTAGGGATGTGCATGCGGTCCTCACAACGGAAAATCCTAGGCAAGATCCCATCGTAGGCAGTTGTCCTTTTTGGGACACTCAAGATAGGGTTAAGAGGTTCTTGTGCCACTTAGTTTGAATGGCAGTTGAAAGGTTGGTTGACTCATTGAACCAACCGCTATCTTTAGTAAGGGAATAGATATTATTGATTTATCAACCAACTTCAAGGTGTAGTTGATGCATTTTTGCATGGGCTTTGTTCCCTAGCTAAGATTATTCGAGGATTTTCGAGTTGTATATCTGGCGGTGCTATGGGTTCATTGATCTTTTATCTAGTATGGAGCAATGGATATTTTGACTCCTAGTAAGGGTGTCGGAGCAACATTATTCATTTTTTTAGAAAGGGCCTCAAATCTACGTAGAATCCAATTTCAATAGCTCGTGTTAGTAAGGTTGGTAAGGGAGTCAATTGGATCGTCGTTCTAATAGAATTCAGGTTAATTTTGGAGTTCTCCTTCGAACGAGAAGTTTTTTCAATAAGTTATGAATTTGTAGGACATATTTAGTTATTTAATATTAGGATATTACTTTAAGTTGAGAAGGATTTATGGTTGGATTGTTCATTGATTTGTATTTTGAGCACAAGTTGGAAATCTTGGGGTTTTGTTGTTGTGGATTGTATTCTTATCGTGGAACTCTTGAAGTTTTTTGATAAATTCAGATTCTCTTATACCCAGTAATGACAACCGTGGATTTTAAGATCAAATTGGGTGAAATTTGGGTTGGCTAGGAAATTTGAATGGTTATGAAGTTGTTAGAGTGTAGTTGATTCCAAGTATGGGGGATCGCTTATGATTAATAGAAATATTTCCAGGTGCGTGTCAACTTGGATTTTTATAACCAAGGACAAGTGGATAGGCAGTTCTGGTTTTGGTATGAGTCGGGTATTATGCAAGGAATACTGTTTATTGGTTAATTGTAATCAGGGGAGCAATGTTGAGAAATCAGGTTGTCTTGTCTGAAGACATGAAGCATCAGTAGTGATGGATTTTCATTTTGTGACTAGGTTCAGGTTGAGGGTTATGTGAGGGCCTCTCTACCTGTTCTTGTATGATTAAGGATTTGGGGTTCGAAGCACCACCCGAATGTGTGATATCGTCAAGTCGTATATGCTTTAGCTTGTGTTGTTTTTAGGCTGAGTATTCTTGTTGATAGTTGGCAAGACCATGGGCTAGGGTTGTGGCTATTACATAAGTGTTTTCAGACTATGGGGTGGCTCATAGCATTCACTAGGTTGATAGGATGCTATGGAAGTGTTTTAAGACTGCACGGTGGTTGTAGCATTCCTTAGATTGAAATAGGTTGTTGTGGTAGTGTTATAAATTGTAGGTTGACCCGTAGCATACATTAGGTTGAGGTGACCTCTTATAAGAATGTTAAAGACTATGATATGGCCCATAGCATTCGGTAAATCGCATTTGACCAAGGTAGTAATGGTTGTAGGATTACGGGAGGCCCACATATTCATAGAATTGACATAGGTAGTAAGATGTTTTGTGGCCAAGTGTGATGTAAGACTAAAACATGGCATATAGCATTCACCAGAAGTGAGATACACTTGTTATTGTTTCTTGGTGGTTTATAAGTTGCCCATCATTTGGGCTGAAAAGTTGTTTGATCTGCATTAATAGGTCGGCTAGGATAGCCTTTGTGAATTAGACTCTTGGTTGGACTCTCGTGGTGATACCATGTATAAGGTTTGTCAGTTTTAGTAATCGGTTGGGGATTATGTACCTTATTTTATTTGTAGGACAACGTGGTACTAGGAAGATCTCGAGCAGATCGAACCAATGAACTTTTGGTCAGCGGGATGCAAGGTATGGTTGTCTCATGTTGGGAGCCTCCTCCGTATTCAAAAACAAGGTTGTTGGCATCGAAAAATGGTTAGGGGTTCTATTTTTTAGTTATCAATGAGATAATTCAGGGTTAGACAAGTTTTAGTCCGTTAGGGTTGCGAATTGGGGTCTTTATGGATATGGTTTGGATGGTTCCGTCTATCTGGATGTCAACCATGGTATAAGGTTTTCATATTTTGGGAAAAGTAGTTGGACTTTCACTTTGTTAGGAGCGGCATGTTAAGGTTTGATTATACATCATGGCATGTAATTTTTGCTAAGATTGGGTTTCTGTTGCTATAACGGTAGGTGGTCGTCTGTGTGAGATGTTTTCTCAGTTCTTTTTTTAGATCAGGAAATTTCAGATGGGGTCAAATGGTGTAGGAGAGTAAATTGTAAGGAATGATTTCAAGGACGAAATATAATTTAAATAGGGGAGAGATGTAACATCCGTAATTCCAGGTGCAATTAATTCAAAATTTATTGATGAGTTGTATTGGCCACGGCTTAGGATAGGTGTCCCCACAACATGGCATGGCCAAAGTGATAGTGGATCAATTTTTGTGCCCCATGACATGGAAAATATGAGGCCACGATGTGCCACCCATCTGAACGTGAAACCCTAATTTTTCACGCTTTGGGCCCAATTTAAGGAAAGTAGGAGCTAGGATTTGCACACCCTCAACCTCCAACACTTTCATTTCTAGCCCTAATCAGATCTAGCCTCCATTATTGAGTCTTTAAGGTTCTTATTGGTGTTTTTGTCATGTTAAAGGAGAATGAAGCTTCCTTGGCTCATAGCTTTAGTTTGCGAACCTCATCATCATGCTCTAGCACATTTGTAGACCATTGTAAGTGTCCTAGATTCAAGCTTTTTGGTTTCATGTTACTAGATCTAAGTTCTTTGTCCCTTTTCTTCATGTTGTGGAAGTTTGGAGGAATGGATTCCATAAAGTTTGAATCTTTATGGATCCTTCAGGTCCTTTTTGGGTTATATATTCCAAATCTAGAGTCATATCTTGTATTTGGTCTCACACATAAGTTTTAGTTCATTTCGTTATATTTTGACCTAGTTTGGGAAGAGGCATGCATTGGAAATGCATGTCTGTACAACACTGATTTTTATGATGTTTTGGGAGTAGGAAATGCTTCTGGAAGTTGTGAACTTGTGGCCTTGGTGATAAATAGCTTGATGGACTAGTTCAGGCCTTAACGTTACTATTTACGACCTAGGTTTTGAGATCTTGAATTATTGGGATATTTTAATGGATAAAGTTGGAAACTTTGTCCCTCAAGAACTTAGGAAGGACCGGATGACTGGGGGATGCACAACATGGCGTCTTTCCCACCATGACGTGATGACTGGGGATGCACGTCTATTTTGTCTTTATCCTACCACGACGTGGTGACTCGTTGAATTTGACTTTGATCATTGACTTTTGACTTGGTTGACTTTGGTCCATTTAGTTTGTATTAGAAGGTGGACTAAAGTATTGCCTTGTATGGTTTATTAGGTGGTGTATAGCACCAAATTCGTTTTTTGTGAGAGCTGGTAGTTGTTGACTTCGTCTTCAAGGTGAGTCTTCTCACTATATTTTGTAGGATGCTATTTGTCTCTACGACTCTTGCATTGTGTTGTAACATCCCAGAATTCAGAGAAATTTAAAAATTTTCAAAACCAACCATTATCCATAATTGTCTACAAGAAAAATCATTGCTTCAAAAGTAAAATCATATCAAAGTGTCCCGAAAGTCAATATAATAAAATAGGAAGATATGCACGATTAAGCCTTCACTTTCCCACAATCCTCTAAAGTACCTAAAACAATAAACTAAAACGGTAAGCCAAAGCTTAGTGAGTTCCCCTGAAGTACCACCACACAATATAAAAAACAAAAGCATGAAAATATGAGCCTTCAGCTTGACTGGACCGCCTTGCGGGGCCTATATCCTATTTTGACAACTCTACGAGTTTTCGGCATGGCTTGACTACCTCGCAAGGCCTATAGCCTATATGGACCGCTCTCCGGACCTTCAGCCTGACTGAACCGCCTTGCAGGGCCTACAGCCCATTCGTACCACCCAATGTATCTTGGCCTTCGGCATAAAGCAAGACCGCCTCAACCCAACCACAATATGTCGACATATGTAACAGGAAAAAAACACAATACCAGCAAATACATATAATCATACACATCTACTTATCAATCATATACTAGCATATCACTATCCTATAACCATGATACATAATCTAGTAGGCCGTTATTGGTGCCTTTGACCCACGAGTACAGTGAGGAAAACTCACCTCTCAGTCCGAACAAAAGCTGAATAAATCTCTGCTCCGAGTACCGGCTCTACCCCTCACCTATTATTCAACTTATTTCCCAACTTAAAACTAATATCAAATTACCTAAAATACCCTTTGGTCAAACTCATCAAACAAGCAAGGTCAAGCCAGCCGAGTCAACCCATTCGAGTACGTGGGGCGTACTCAGTTGTACACAGGGCGTACTCCATTTGACTGAGCAGTCGGGACTTAGACCGCCTACGCGCAGCGTACCATTTAGTTAGCAACTGGTCAGCAACCCTTCTTAAAAAGAGCTTGATACATTAATATTTTTCTTCCATAACCATATCTATGCCCAAAATAACATTATAAGTCATAAAGTTTCCAACTTTATGACTTTACATGGCCATAAGTGCTTAATACCAACAAACTCTAACTTCTTAAACCAATAGGACATTCTAGCACATGCATGGGGAAAAAGTAAGAGCCAGGATCACATTTTTATGCTTTTATGCATCTTAAAACGTCTGAAATGACATCTTATATGGGCTAGAGCATGCCATACTCATAAAGGTCAAGACTTGAACCAAAATGATCCATAAATCAAGACTAAGAAAATCTTAAAGAAATACAAACCAAGTTCAAAACTTTAAACATCCAAATGATGCCAAAAGATGTTGTTATTTTGGATCTAAAGATTCCTCCTCATCCAAGGTGATCTTCTCTTCTTCCTCTCTCTGTCAAGACCACCAAAATACACACACAATGCTCAAAAAGGATCTAGATGGATTTAGGTCTGCTTTAGGAGGTAAAAGTAGGTTGGAGGCTAATCAGGGAATGAACCTTTAGAAGATAATGTTGTATATAAAGGGACCAAACACTAAAAATTAGGGTTTGAGGATCATGGGCGTACACCCCGCATATTCTAGGTACGCCCCGCGTACGTGAGCTCAGGCCAAAATTATAAAAATGCCACTATGGGCCATTTTGCAACATTTCTCATACGTCGGGGCTAAAATACAATTAATCTTCATACTTAGAGATAAAATTTGAAATACCTCAACATCATAATGTTACATGTGTGTTGGGATGGGCATGTTTGTATGTTGCGTTAGGCCCGTTTGTATGTTGGGCCGGGCTGTTTGTATGTGGGTGGGACCCGATATGATGTGTAGGGCTCGATGTTATGTATGTTATGTTTTATTTTGGGGAACTCACTAAAATTTGTGCTTAAAATTTTGTGCTTTAAAACACTTTAAGGTACTTCCAGATCTAAAAGGAAGGGTTTGGCTTGATTGCGCTACATCTCCTGATGGCTTTTTCCGCACTGATGATTATGTTTACTCTGATGTTTGAGAGATACATTTTACTCTGATTGGTTTTGGAATATATGGTTTTATGGATTTGGTGGTTTAAAATTGAAAATTTTTACTGGTATTTTTGGGACGTTACAAAATTCAATTCCTTCAAAAGCTGCAAATACAGAGTTGTGTTGGCCCTCTCTTTCGTCAACAACTAAGGAGAAATTATGGAAGCATTATTGTTCAATAGACAAAAGGGTTGTGTGGTCCAATTGTTTTGTGAAAAAGAATTATATTCGTGATATCTTCTCTCGAGAAGAAGAGTAAAAATTAACGTTTTTGGTTAACAAGGCAAAAAGATAAAAGAAACAATGAAATGCTTGATCAAGTAGGCCGCTAGTGATGTCGTTTAAAGTAAAAGCAAACACAAAAGGTAGGTGCTTGTAAATTATTTTATTAAGTTTTTTTAAAATAATGAAATAATAAAAAAAAAACTATTTTTCAAAAGTTTTAATTAATTTTCTTTTGTGTGTTTTCAATCATAGTTGTTAAATTTATTTCGTTTTAGATTTTTTACATTTTGTCTTTTATATTTATTTTATTTTTCTAGTTATAGTTTATATATACATAAAAAAAATTATTGTGGAGGTCTTCTTATCTAAGATTTTTAAGTGTATATCTTCTATCAGCTTGATAGAAATATAAGGGGGGAATGCACAGAAAGTACGAAATGTAGTCAATTCTTTCTTCTACGAGTAGTAATCCATGAACATAAGAAGTTAATTACCGCCTATAATTCTAACAATTGTCTCTTGTATCTTTCTTGTGTGTACAATTTATTTTGTTTCAAGCACTACTTTGAAGCTGATCAAGAGATATCATGGATTTTTTTATCACATGATGATTCTTTTTCTTAGAAAAGATAGTTTCTAGTAGGTCTTGGTGACAGTCTACCTAATGTTTCAAAACACATTTGGTTCATGATTTGTAAAATCATTGCACCACTTTCACAGATCGATGAGAAATCTTATGATTTACGATCTTACACTACTAAAAAGGTTTCTTAAGATGTTGAAAGAAATAAACCACAAGCTTAGGGGGTAAATCAAGTTTGACAAAGGCATCTGAGCTGAAAATTAACAAGCTAGTAGAAATGGTTTTTGAAGCTGAAACATATGCTTCATCAGGTATGGGTACGTATTTTAAAATCAGTGTACTATTTATGATTTGATGGTGACATTTCATAAGCCAAGTATGTAACTGTTGACAAATCACTTTCCTTAGAACAAATATTTCTGCATATGCCTTAAGTCTCGTGTTTTCTAGCAGTTAATGACCTAATGAGACTTCACTTCAGAAGTCTTTAACTCAACAGGTCATGTTCCTATATGTTGAGACTAAATTAGAGATCTATCTCTTGTGTTGAAACTGATAGCAAGGTCTATTCTACACTTAGATATTCTTTTCTTGGTCACAAATTAAAATTCTTATAAGGCAAGGATATTATCCCTCTCTTTTATCCAATCTTTTTCTTCATACCGGTATACTCTTATGATCATGTAAGTCTGACTAGTTAGTTTCCCTAGAAGAATGTTGTTGTATGTGCCTAAATATATCTATGTATCTCATCAATGAGACTATATGCTAAGATGATATTGAGTCACCCAGTCATGTTGTTAGTCTAACATTATCTAACTTTCAAGGTGACATTATCCATAGAAGCATGCTCATTGTATGTATAAGTCTAATGCTCTGTTGAATCACTACACAATTACCCACTGGCTTATTTTGATTGCATTGTCATCAGCATAAGAGTTACTTGTAAAGTCCTTCAATAACAAAGGGTTATTCATATCCTTAACCTCCTAGACTGAGGTAGGACATGGTACCATTATGAATTGACGATGGATTAATTCCAATATTTTTACTATCCTCTTCCTTGAAGTTAATGATTGGATGTCAAACCAGCAGTTAAAACATATTTCCCCCATGTTAATAATCTTTATGTAACGACCCAATTTTCATGTCCGAAAATTTCATTTTCAAATATTACTTTAGAAAACATTAATAAATAAAAACATTGTTTGATCACACCATAACACATCGCAAACCATGTTTTAAAAAGTCAAACCATACATCCCATCAAATATCAGAGTACAATCCCAGTGAATCTCGTAAATGCGGAAACCGAAGAGTGTGTGTGTGACATGCTGCTACCGCGCCGGCTCCTTTCCCCTAGCTGAGGAGGTACCTGAAACCAAAACTGAAACCGTAAGCACAAAGCTTAGTGAGCTCCCCCATAATACCCCATACCATGCAAGCATTTAACAAACAACATGCAATTAAGAGATACGGGCCACGCCCACACTCGTGAAGATACGGGCCCCGCCCACACTTCGCTTTCTGAGAGATACGGGCCCCGCCCACACTCGTGAAGATACGGGCCCCACCCACACTTCGCTATCTGGGAGATACGGGCCTAGCCCACACTCCATCCTCGGAGAGATACGGGCCTCGCCCACACTCAACTGCCAACTCATATCATACAAGTATCGCACAGACAACAAGTGTAAACAATTCTATCATACTGGCATATATCATAATCAACTCAACTAAGAGATACGGGCTCGGCCCACACTCTAATACGAACGTCTCGTCCATACAGGCCGGCCTTGGTGCCTTAGACCCGTTACTACTGGAAGGAAACTCACCTCGAAATAGCTGTTGGTCTGTGTGGGAATTGATCACCTACTACTGCTGCTGCTGCTCCGGAAACTCCCCGACTGTAATTCCCACAATATAATTAATCATACACTGCTAACTGTCCTTTGGGTAAAAAGACCATTTTACCCCTGGTCTAGCCCTAAGTCAATTCGAAGTCAACTTTTAGTTGACCCAACTCGCCGAGTGGATCTCCACTCGCCGAGTCCCTGGCAGACTATTGTCCTGGGTCCCTGATTCTACTCGTCGAGTTGGGCTATGACTCGACGAGTTCATCTTCTAAACTGACATTCAACTCCTTTATCCTACTCGCCGAGTTGTATCAACAACTCGTCGAGTTCATCTTCATCCGAAGAACACATATGCTAAGACTCGCCGAGTTGTATGAACAACTCGCCGAGTCTGTTCTTGATCTATGAAGATTGCCTTGGACTCGCCGAGTCAGGGCATTGACTCGCCGAGTCCTAACATGGGTGAGTTCAGCTCCCAACTCACCGAGTCACCCCCTGTGAGTCACGGCTCAACTCGACACGTCATGAAGGGACCAATTCAGTGACTCGCGACCAGACTCGTCGAGTCACATATACGACTCACCGAGTCGCAGCCATGCATCCATCAAATACACCGATTTGCTCAATTCCAATCCATGCCATTCACAGATCTGGGCTTCTGGGACACAAATCACACGTAAAGTTTCCAACTTTACGTGTAGATATTCACCAATATGGATTTTAAGGCTCAAAGTGCACCAAAAGAGGTAGATCTAGGGCTTTCATGCAATATGACCCCATAAAGGCATTAGATCCAAGCTCCAGGGACTAAATCATGCCTAGATCTAAAGGCTAACAACTTATTACAACCCACAAAGCACAAACAAGCTTGGGGAAGAGCCCAAGAAGGACTCCTATGAAGCTAAAAGAGATTACAAGCTTGAAAACAGAGGGGAAACGAGCTATACCTTAAGGAAAACGTTGAGATGACACAAAGATGCCTGGTCTCCTTCTCCTCTTCTTGATCTACTCTTCTTTCTCCTCAAAATCTTCAAGAACACTCCAAAAACACTTCAATCTCTCAAGGAAGTAAGGGAAAAACGATGTTGGGAGTTCTGGGGGTGAATGGGGACGAGTTTGGGGCGGAATGAGGGTTTAAATAGGGTGCAAACCCTTGGAATTTAGGGTTTCATCCAGCAGCGGTGACTCGCCGAGTCCGGGATATGGACTCGCCGAGTCGCCAACTTAAACGTGTCCTGAGTCTCGTCCCTACTTGGCGAGTCGGACCTTATGATTCGTCGAGTCCAAGGCTAAAATAGGGAAAATGCTCAAATAAAATTCACATACCGGAAACCAGGTGCTACACTTTATATGACATTGATAGTGAGTGAGGCATAATTTTCGCTGATGTCCAGGAATTTTCATATTAAACTATACGATAAGGGATTTTCAGCAACCCGGTGTCTAGGAACACAATGTACCACCCATACAATATGGGAGGCATGAACATCAAACTGATGTCTAAGAACTATTATGATAAAACATACAGTAGTAAGCATCAAACAATCACATGTCAAAGAACACTTGTATTATACCACACAACAAATGATCAATAAACATCCCACCCTTTAACTTTATTTGATGTTTTATTTCATTTCAGGTTTTCTAAAAAAAGCAGGGGTTATTCATGATCTCATAAAGGAGGAGAAATACTTATTAGTTCTCCTATGTTGTCACATGATCATTCATATAATGACAGATACTCTTGAAAGAAGAAAGTTATAAATCAAAGGGGGAGCATACCTCAAATGTTGTTTATCTGAGGGGGAGCAAATCTAAGGGGTGCAAAAATCAACCAACATTTTACTTCACATATATTTAGTTTATTTATTATTTTATTTTTTAATACTTTAGTTTTGAAATCATCAAAGAGGGGGATTGTTGGCTACATATTTGTATAGATTTGATGATGCAAAAGTTATCCTTTATAGTTATAGTTTTACTACTCATTATAGACAGTAAGTCTTGTCTAAGAAAGTGTAAATAATACAACTTAGACAAGTTGATAGGTCGGAGTTTGTTTATTTAGTTAATATGAAGGTGTGTTGGTGATTCTGAATATTGATATTGAAGATATATGTTACTTCCCTACCAAACAGTGAAGTTCAGATGTTGAAGACTGAAGACCAAATATGAGTTGCCTTAGCAGATCAAATCTAGATATAATATCTTAATCTATCATGTTTATTTTGGTACTTCTACACATCATACCTTGATGACCAAAAAAACACTGAGGGCACTATCATCACCAAAGACACTGAAAGTATTATCAACACGAAGAGTATCATTCACTAAAGACATGATCTGTTGGTACTGATGATTGATTAGTGTATCTATACGTTAAAGTTCTTACACTAATGACACATTGATTATATGATATGCAAAAGAACTGATATGATGATGGTTATACATTATCTGATAAAGTTGAAGCCGAATCCGATCAGTAGATGACTCCTATATGTTGAGGTTGTTGCCCTAATCATCGTATATCAAGCTGGTGCTGATTTTTGAATTTGGAGCTAATCAAGATTACTTGGTGAAGAAGTATTCTGAAGATCTGATATGATATGTTCCTTTTTAACCAGATCTATATTTATCTTAGAAGATTTAATCCCATCAAATCACGGATTTAATTTAATCGCAAGAGCTGAAGAATATACATAATTCTTATCTCTAAGGTTTAGACTAGTATATATACTAGCCTCTCTCATTAATTGAGAGTTGATGATTTGTATTGTATTCTAAGGGAGAGATTCTGTAGAGAGATCTGAGATTTCATGATGAATTCTTCGAGAGGGTTCAGAATATTTGTTATTTCGGAATCATTGTACTCGTTCTCTTGGTGAGAACATTCTAAGTGAAAACCTAGAAAATAAAATTGTTTTATTTGTTAAATACATGTCTTTATTATTCTGTGTTTCTATTAGATTCATACATGAGTGTGAGGGTTTGGGATCTCTAGTAACCACCATGATGTTGCCATGGTATTGGCCACGGCGTTGTGACTCGATAGTTGACTTTTTGACCTAGTTAACTTTTTGGTCAACATGAGGGTTCTTGAATGTAGACTGAGGATTTGCCTCTAGTTGATGTATAGGTGGTTCGTAGTGCCAATCTTTATTTTCGTGTGAGCCATAGTTTTATATGCTCATCTGTGAGATTAGTTTTGTCATTTTACTTTGTATTGCAGTATGTATCCTTTGTATGTTTGGATGTTAATATGCTGTAGTGATTTGTTGGACTGGAAGATCTATGATGATTACATTTGTTTGCGTGTTAGTATTTTTTCATATTTCGACATATTATGGTAGGGTTGACGCAGTGCTGCTCTATGTTGTAGGCCAAGATACCTAGGCGGTCCAGTTGATATTGTAAGCCCAAGGAGAGAAATCTAGCTACATACTATAGGCTTAGGAGAGCAATCCAAATGATTTTATAAGCTCATGAGAGCAGTCCAACTATAGCTTGTAGGCTTAGGAGGCTATCCACCCTGTGTTGTAGGCTTGGTGTGCATGCATCGTATGTGTATTGTTGTGTGGGGTATTTTGGGGAACTCACTAAGCATTGGCTTACAGTTGCGGATTTAAATGTTTCAGGTAATTTTAAGGATCGGGTCAAGGATAAGGCATGATAGTACACACCATCCAATAGTTGTTATGTTTTAAGAGATATTATGATTTTGATACTTTGATTTTATGATATGATTGTGAAACAATGTTTTAGTGACTTTTGATTTATGGAAAATGGTTTGTTCTCTTTTAAAACTGGAAAATTTTTACTATGATTTCTGGAATGTTACTATTAAGATGTGTCATAAAGACCCAAACAAATAATTAATATAAATATTTCTCAAATGCACTAATGGTTAGTATAGGAAAGCAGGGTCGAATACAAAGGGACATGTGCTAAGGTCTATGCCTTCTTGAATAAAGCACGCACTAGTCTGACTGGAAAAGTTCAATTAGGGGGGGAGTTCGATGATTAAAGTTGATATTAAAGAAGAAATTAATAAAAGAAAATTGCAATTTAAATACTTGAGAAAAATTTGAGAATAAAAGTCAATTCCAGTTCTACGATGACTCTTTTAATCATGCAAAATAACTTTCAACCTGATTGTTTAAATTGTGAATTGTTTAAACTAGTACTGAAAATCATTAATAAGCTCGAACAATATTCTTTTACTAAATTGTTTAACCAAAATATGATCTTTGAATAAACCTTGCTTTTTATTGAATTAACTAAATAAGATCTTAATTAACTGAGAAAAGTAGCATTGATTGACCGTGTAAAATTCCCAGAAAAGTTCAATCCTTCTCACAAACTCGAAAGCATAAAAACTTGTCTGATCAGTTTATATTATAATAAAATCCTTAACACATAACCAATCTAATACTTCTTACTTTTACTGGTTAATTAAGACAATTACAGATCTAAACAATCAAATAACTCGAATGACTCAACAGCAATTAAAGTGGCCAACAGAAATTGAATCAAAATCAAACATTCAATTAAGCGTAAAACTGATTAAACTAAATAAAAAATCACAATAAAAAATCACGCGTAATGATTACTCACATGAAATAATGAGTCTATGTGAAACTAAAATCAAGGGTTTTAGTCTGATATGGCTAAAACCTGAGTACAATTGATAAAAATAAGTGTTGAATGATAACTCTTACTAAACTAAAGTTACAGACTGAATCGTGTTCTTTAGATCTTCGTTCTTCGCAAAAAACCTTCAGAGAATCGCCACAAATCATCTGGAATCGAAGTTAGGGCTGAGTGGATGGTTATGAGGTTCTATTTATATGTTAAGCAAGTCATCGGCCCTTTCCATGATCGTGCTTTTGACAAACACTATCGTATTTTTGGTCAAAATGCTTACCAGACCATTTAAATGAAGCGTGTTGCTATTTTTAAACTTTTTACGACTTCGAAAAGAAAACATGATCGTGTTTTTAGGGAAAACACAATCGCATTTTGGTCAAAAATCTTCAGATGAATTTTGTGTTCCAACAAAACCTCAAAGCATAAATACGATCGTCCTTTGTGGGAAAGCACGATCGTGTTTTTCCTTTTTCTCGCAGATTGATCGTAATTCTTCCAATTAAGTTGCTTCTAATCATTCCCCAGCATCCGTTTTAGTTTCCAACTCCAGTTAAGCTCCAATGCTTCATAAAATGCATCCTTAAAGTGTCAAATTCTCATTCCATTCTAATTTGCCCTGAAAATCATAACAAAAGTGAGCAGTGTGGGGCTCCATGAATATAATGAGAAATACATAAATTATAAAAATACAATGTAAATGGTTAGCATTTTATAAGAAAAACGTGCTAAAAGATGCTTATAAAATGCATATAATTGTTACATATAGATGTGTACGATGAGATAAATTCTCCTGGATGGAGAACCAACTTGGTAGGAAGAGTGTATGTAAACAGTGGAGGCTCATGTCTAAGAGTGTAAAATCCTCCCAATGGAGGAGGAGGTGTTTTATTTATAAATCTAGGTCAATGAATTAGGTTAGGCTTAGGTCAACTTCCATCCCAATTAGTTGTGAGCTAGGCTGTGTTGTCCAGTTCTCTAAAGCGCACACGACATGGATCCTTCAGCACACACAAACTAGCCCCTGACTAGTTGGGCTAGGACGACCCAAGACATGCTCATCTCCTCATACACAACGATCTAACTTGATCATCAGAACATGCTCTAATGCTCCGTAGATGTGACAACTGTCAAATTTCGGTCAAGTCAAAGTCAACTAAAGTCAACAAGTCAAACCGTTTGACTCAATTTGCCCTTGGGTACTAGAATTTACATTATGAAATTTCTACACAACTCTCTATTCTAATGAGAGATCATAAATCAAAAGTGCGAACATCTAGATCTCCTTAACCAAAAACTGTGGTACGTGGCTAGCCAAACCGATAAAACAATGTTGCATACTCATCGGGAGTGTGTAAGATCCTTAAACAAGGCTTAACAGTGTTTACGGACCTTGCATTGCGAAGCCGGACACTCACAAATGCCACACTCGAAACCTCTCTCAATCGTTTTCACCCTATCTCTCTCTATTTGAAATCTCTCTAAGTATGTGAAACCTCTCCCAAAACTCTCTTTGTATGAGAAATCTCTATAAGTATGTGAAATCTCTCCCAAATCTCTCTAGGTATGTGAAATCTCTCCCAAAACTCTCTTTGCATGAGAAATCTCTCTAAGTATGTGAAATCTCTCCCAAATCTCTCTAAGTATGTGAAACCTCTCCCAAAACCCTCTTTGTATGAGAAATCTCTCTAAGTATGTGAAATCTCTCCCAAATCTCTCCAAGTATGCGAAATCTCTCTCAAATATCTCTCTGTATGAGAAATCTCTCCAAGAATGTCAAATCTCTGCCAAATCTCTCCAAGTATGTGAAATCTCTCTCAAATATCTCTTTGTATGAGAAATCTCTCCAAGAATGCCAAATCTCTCCAAGTATGTGAAACCTCTCCCAAAACCCTCTTTGTATGAGAAATCTCTCTAAGTATGTGAAATCTCTCCCAAATCTCTCCAAGTATGTGAAATCTCTCTCAAATATCTCTCTGTATGAGAAATCTCTCCAAGAATGTCAAATCTCTCCCAAATCTCTCCAAGTATGTGAAATCTCTCTCAAATATCTCTTTGTATGAGAAATCTCTCCAAGAATGCCTAATCTCTCCTAAATCTCTCCAAATATGTGAAATCTCTCCCAAATCTCTCTCAAAAGTTTCCCGTAACTATTTAGAGTCATTCGGGTTATTCCGACCCTTAACCGGGTTAAAAACGGCTTAAAACGGGGTAAAAACGAGAAAAATTAACATTAGGAACCGAAACCTCTTGAGAGGAGAGAAGCCTCTTAGGACCCGAAGGTCCTGTTAGGGACCGAGAGCAAGGAGGAGCCGAACCCTCCTGAGCCGAAGGTCCTCTCAGGGTCGAACCTCGCCCAGGAGGAACCGAACCCGAACCTCGCTTAAATGGAACCGAACCCGAACCTCGCTTAAAAGGAACCGAACCTGAACCTCGCATAAAGGAACCGAACCTCGCTTAAAAGGAAGAACCGAACCCGAAGACACTGTTCACTACTGTTCATTCGGTTCATTTCGGGTCTGACATTCGCCTCTTATCTCCCGACCGAACCCTCGCCTTCGCCTTCGCCTTCGCCTCTCGCCTCCTCGCCCCTTCGTTTCCCTCTGTTCGTTTCCGGCTACAATCCTCAGCAAGGACCGAGTCTCGGCCTAGGGACCGAACCTCGGCCTAGGACCGAGAGGTCTCGCTGGGAACTCATTTTCTCCCGGTTTTCGCGTAGTTTTGCGTTTAAGGCCCGTTTTTAATTATTTTAACGCGGGATCTTCACCCAAAATCATATTTTAACATAATAAACCCTAAATATTCACAATTTAATCATATTTTCATAAAAATCTTTATTTAAATAATAAAAGCAAGTGGGTAACGTACAAAGAGGTGGAGTGTTGACTTTACTTTACCTTATGACGCAAGCAACCATTCTCACACCCACTCTATGACCAGCCACACCTCCCCACCTTACCTAGGTCACATCAATATCCTTTCCACTCAATTATCACTCTTTCCCACGTTTTTGAGAGCTGAATATTCATCCTCTCTCCTCACTTCTCTCATTTGCTCTCATTTCACCAAGAAGATCAAACTCTTTCCTCTCTCACTTTCTCTCTCTAGAAATTCGAGATTCAAGGGTTGATCTTGGGTTTTTCCTCCACATTTGGTAAGCATAATCCATTCTCCTTATGATTATTTCATTTGTTATACTCAAATCATGGATATCTTACACAAACTCCATCATAATTGTGTTAGAGCTTCGAATCTTCAAGTGTTCTTGGGTTGAACACTTCTCTTCTTCAACACTTATCTACTGAAATCACTCAAGGTGAGTTCATACCCCTACATTTTCATGTTTTCTCAAGTTTCCAGGAGGGGGGGGGGGGGAATACAAGTTAAAACACTAAGAACATAACTAAATTTTTCTAACAGCCTTCATTAGAAAAGTTCAACTCCATTCACGGACTGTTTTGGGCAGCTTAAACATTTTTGTTTTCAAAACTGTACAAGGTGCAAACAGTTCAAGTTTTTAGCTTTAAATTGACTACTTGCACATCTCCATACGATTTTTCTACAATTGATGGTGATTTTTACAAAACTGCCTATCATTTCAAACAACAATCCGGACCAGTCTGTGATTATGGACTTTTTCACCCAAGTTGGAAGTCATTAAAAATCGTGATAAAAATTATGAGTAAACTAGACACATTTTGTGAACTCTTAGAATTTACGTATCTAGTTTTCGACTTCAAATGATTTTTCTATGATTTTTCCAAAACAATGCAGAAAAGCTAAAGTTAACCAACAGCATATAAATATCATAACACTTTGTATTATGTTGAGCAAAGTGTATAATCATAAGTTCTAATTATTGAATGTGTTTCTTTGTTAGTTTATCATCATGAACTGAAACTAAGTCATTCGTAATAAATATTATGCATTCATTTTAGAACAAGTATGATAAACTATAAAAAGTATAGTTTAATAAATTCATAACACTAATACATTTCCATAAAAGAGTTCATACATATTACATACATTTTAGATAAACTATAATAGGTATAGTTTATGATACATCACTAAACACACTCGTACAGAAAGGGTACATTCATACAGAAAAGATTTATATTCACACACATTTCACGTAAACTTGTTAACCTATATTGTGAGACTCTCTCTCTCTCTCTCTCCCCCCGTACGTCCGAGTGCGGGATATAATTCCTGGTAGTTATAATCAGAATCTCCTTGAGGGAGAACGTGATACTTGTATATAGATCTATATTGGGTTTGACACCCCACACCTTGCTGCTAGCTACAGTGGGACCTGCAGGTCTACGAGTGACAAATGTCATTTCAGTTTTCGCGACGCCTGAGAACGTCGTGGCAGGTTCACATAGTCATAGTATGATTATAGCGACTCACATAGGGATATAACAATCCATAAGTTTACAGGATTTTATTTATAAAACCTAAATGAGTTTTATGTCGATTTAAAATCACTTTTTATCTCAATGAGTACAAATATTACTGTACACTTTTGGTTTTGGGTAGTTACGACTACACATCATTTGAAACCACATTTATACCTTTAAGTATGGTCAATACTTGTTATCTCTCGGTCCACAGATTTAGGACTACATATATATAAAGTATTAACAAACATGAGAACATACAGAAATTTCATTTAATTCAAACGCGTCCATGTCCATTTAAGTACATAACATTTTCTATTAATAAGAAAGATTACTTATACATTTTGGTCTTCGGTCATAAGACTACATTACACAGATTTTAAAGAAAATATCGGATTTTCTGGATACATATTCTAACGCTTTTACAAGGAAAACGATTTACTTTTCTAACGAAATCTCTTATGAACTCACCAACCTTTGTGTTGACACTTTTCAAAACTACTTGTATTCTCAGGAATTCAGTGAAAACAGGAAATCAACAATGTTTTGAGGATGGGACGATAAATCGTCAAACAGTTCATTTTGTATCATAATGTAATTGATGTGAATCATGTAAACATGTGCTTCGATGTAACGTTTTCAATTATATTTGTGTTGGTTGTAATTACTTTGAGCACTATTATATTCATTGTTGTGATACTCTACATGAAGTCCTCCACCCCCGGACGTTTCCGCCATCCTTGGTTTGGGGGTGTGACAGATTGGTATCAGAGCATTGTTTATAGTGAACTCAGTATATCGAACCACCAAGGATATACAAACTATAAATGCATTGGGACTAAGTTCTTTGATTTAAAGTTTCAAAACAACTATACTTTTAGAAATAAATAGTTTCTTATTAAAGGTATACATGCATACATACATATTAAGGTCAGCACCACTCTAGAACAAAACAAAAGTAATGATTGTTGAATATCACAGGTAAGCTCGGGGATGTATGGTCAGTCTTGGGAGTGGCATAGCCTGATCAACTATGCTGGTCTGAGGAGTGATTAGCACATGCTCAATAATAGTTGTGATATGGCAACAAGTCTAAAAACTTACCAACACTACCACAATGAGAACATTAGAACAGAACATGAGTTTAAAATGCTATAGGAGTATTTTGTAATATCATAACTTATATGAAAACTAAATAGATCCTTAATAATAGGTCTATCGTATCTGCTTATATGTAATTAGTATGCACTATGTCATTATAGAAGTAACTAATAAGGATCACCCCCTATAAGTAAGTGATAATAGAGTTAGACGCATAGTACTTATCTCCTCCACTTCTATTCTCGCAAATACGGCATAGCAAAATCCTACTTACCGGACGACCCTTACTTTCCTAATCCGAACTCGAGGAATGGTGAATGATTATGAGAAGAATCATAAGCGGGACCGGAGGTAATCGATCCTCCATGCATAGCAAGGGTTCCACGAACCGTTTCGACTATAACGAACCTGTGACCCGTTGGGCAATCGTGATCGGGGGTTGAATGTCGACAACAATGACAACAACCACCATGTGGAGACCAACGAGGGTGCTATGACCTCAACCAAGGGGGACTGATGGACAAAGCCCTCCCGGTAAAGACCCGACGGATCGCGATCATCGGGGATTAAAACAGGAAGACTACAATCTGAGTTCAGATAACTGCGCGCTACTATAAACCCCACCATCTCATGTACCGGTGACTCAGAATTATACTACTATTCCCGATACCAACTCTCTTTTTAGGACCTTATCGCCACTCGTGAAGAGGAAAGAGAGTAAAAGGGTAGGACACACAGCATTCAAAGAAAGGATGATTGTAGCCAAGCGTTGATTGGCAAAGCTACAAAACTACATCGACCTTGCCTCAGGCATCACAAGGGATGGATCACCGTAAGTAGAGTTCATACCGCTCACCAGACCTGGTAAATTAGCTTTATAAGTATGCGCTGGTGCTACTCTATTGTAAGTAAAATCACGATACTACAAATTAAGGGGTCATACTAATCGAGAAATCTATCTACTATCAAAACCCGCCCATGCACAAATGTGAAGTAGACCTGCATTGAGGTCGAAATTTTCACTGAAACCATGAATTCTAGAGTCATATTAACAAGATGGGCTTAGGATGTACCTATCAGACTTGAATGTCTATCTTGCCTTAATTATATAACTAAGCATACATCAATAGGTCGTGATAAGGACCTAGCTTGGGTCAAGCATAAGGTCTCACTTGGATACAGAGCTACTAAAATACATGAGTTTATTATACAAAGAATCTCGTTATAAATTGTTTTCAGAACACCCTAAACAACCGAACATTGATACAAATCGATATGAGATAAACTTAGTTAGAAAACTCACGACATATAGCCATTCTAAAAACTCATTATCATCTCACCTTTAAACATTTGTTGAGAAGTTTCTTCTTCATAGACCTATGGAGTGCGAACGTTCCAGCACTAATGCACCGGATCCCATCAAAATTCCTTAGCCAAGTATGTTCGGACAAACATGATTCTAAGAGGAGTAAAGCTTAACGTCCGTATGAAACCTACTCCTACCTACTTCCATAACTCCATCTCGAGAGCGTTAGCTGAAACACTAAGAATAGAACATTAATGTGCAAAAATTTATATGAGTAAGTATAAATTGTAAGGATGCACTTAAGACAATCATTTCCACTAACGAAGTCGTTCTTCGTCATGAAACAGAGCTATGTATTCACCAAGAGGCAACAAACCAACTAGCAAGGCGCCAACACTGCAGATAGACGCTGCTACTTTTCAAGCTGCAGTCACGGCAGCCGTGGCAGCCGTCATGGTGCAATTCAATACTAACAACATCAGCAGGGGTGGAAGCGGTACTAACAATACAAATTGTGGTAACAATCAGGGACACCATTGGGTACCTACCAACAAAAATACCTTAGGCCACAAACCTACGAACAAGAAGAGAAAGTTTTGGAACATGAAAGAGCGCCACCAATCTCAAGGATACACTAAAAGACAACAACCTAGGGCCACCTCTACCATTACAACAGCAGTCATGACACATGCCTCGACACTAGCCACGGGGTTTTCCACCCAAATGCCTTCCATACCATATGAGGGATCACTCCCAAAGTGCAACCAATGTCGCTTTCATCACCATGGGGCTTGCCGGGAGATGCACTGTAAAAACTACAATAGGAAAGGGCATACCGTCCGTTTCTATAGGGCCCCGACCCATCACCTCCCTTCAATCACCTGCACCAGGGTAGCCCCAGTATGCTATCTATGCGGTGAAATGAGACACTTCAAGAGAGAATGTCCAACTGAGAAGAACGACAAAGGAACAGGAGGAATGTGATGAACACACCAACAGGAGCAGCAAGGGAACCATGTTAGGACTTTTGTAATGTTCCCAACAACAAAACGTTTAAGTACTATATGTTTGTAATAAATTTGGTACGCTTACTAAAGTAACCTTCCTTCTAAAAAGAAGCTAAAATATTTTCTCTCTCATACAAATCAAACCAAAGACATTCATATGTGACCTTAGGAGCATTACCTGTAAGTTGTGATGACCTTGTCCATACATCGGGGTTAATTTAAAATCAAAATACTAAAGTCTTGAAACAGATAATTCCATCCTGACTCCGATTCCATGTCTAGTATTAGGGGTTGAGTGGGGTCACCCACTCGACGATTGCACGATATCAATTTACATACGACGATCATATACCGCTCGATCGTGAGGAGACCTGTCAGGAATCATGATATCAAATATCATTACTGGCTATCGAAAACACACGCACTACCAGTGCTAGACACTGTGGTATGAATCATCTACAATAATCATAACATCAAACAAAACGGAACAAACAGAAAAGAAATACAGGACACTCTATCACTCTAGTGATCTCTTCCTTCGAATACAACTTATCTCATGTTATCTAAAAAGATAGTGTTGTCGTTATCCAATTTTGATTGATATTGCCCTCGTCTTCCTGATTAAACGACTACAAAAGGGCCTTTCGCCTAACCCCTGAATATCGAAACTATCGTCTCTCATAAACATCCAACACGGACCTTTGGGTCATCTCTCGCTGTGGAACTCCAAAACACGCACCAGAGGAGTGTTATACTTCCCGAAGCCTTATCACATGTATTTACAGGAGACCTTCGGGAATGTCACGCATTTATCAGACAAGATTCAAGCATAGAAGCTTGGGACAGATATGGTACGAGTCTTGCCATGAGCTTCGGGCTAAGGTTTCCCAGAAGGACGAGTACATATCCTACCATTCAAAAAGGCCTAGTCGCGTAAACCAAACCCACATGCTTCCTACCGAGCTACAAGAGCTGTCAGGTCAAACCTGTCGAACTACTCAACAATGAAATTGAAGAACCAAGCTTCTCACCCTGGAAAACTTGGTCTTATTCGTCAAATAGAAAAGCAAATTGCTCATAATTCCATCAATTTCGGAGGCCCCGACAACATCTCCAATAGAAACCTTTACTATCTGCCTCGCATAGACGAATAGGCCGACAAACCGCAAGGAACGAGGTACCCTTCAGGAATTGAACCTGAGATCTGAATATCACCAGTCATAAGTATTGAAGAAGGATGTCGGAGAACAATCCTCCAGTTTCGATGCGGACGCTGAAAGTTCGTAGTGATACCCTCGGATAGGATCAAACCCACTCGTAGGATTCATGAACGTAATAAATAGGATATGCCATTTTTGCTAGGATCAGTTCATCATCGTCATTGCAAATGACTTACTTATCTACCCTCGTAGTAAGAAGGAAACCAAGGAGAGCAGCTACAACAAACCACAGAAGCAATATGATCAGAGAGGTATTACCCGAAGTTCTCTAGATACGAGTTTTGGAATTGAGGAGTCCAATTCTCAAGACACATCATTATCAAGGTGGAAATTCATAAGGACCCTTTCAATTGATCAAAACCATTGAGAAACAGTTAGCACTGAAGGCGTTAGCAGGAATGCGCCAAAATACTGGGTCTCGCTGACCTACCGTCTTAGTTCCTTTGGAACTTCTCGTAAAATATGGACCCCCTCCCAACTTCGACCCTAAAGGGAGCAACCCTTGACAAGAAGAGAAGCAAGAGGAAGAAACCTTTAGAACGCCAGTATAACCGACCAAATTCCTCTAGAAACGCTCACTCTGGGAAAACTTAGTACGCTTCGGAAAGCATGAAAGCCAATACCCCAAATAATTATGCCTTTCAAGATTCTGTCAGAATCTGCCCTATAACTGGCTACTTCAATCTACTCCCACGAGCTTGGTAAAGTACATTCCACACGACACTTCCCAAACTTACAGAAGTATCTATCCGATGAGACTCTTGTAATCCCCCTCGACGAGATCGAGTTCCACAAGAGCCTCACCTTCGAGGAAGAACCATAGTGACCATGGACCGAGAGGTCAAGCGGACGAAACAACGCCACTTCCCATTAGTGAAAGTTCGTTGGAATACTAACCAAGGACCTAAAGTCACATGGGAGCGCAAGAGTCAGTCGATTAGGAAGTATCCTCACTTTTTAGTTCGATTGTTCATGCCTACTCCTTGTCTAAATTCAAATTTCAGGACGAAATTCCCTCTAACGAGGGGATGATGTGACAACTATCAAATTTCGGTCAAGTCAAAGTCAACTAAAGTCAACAAGTCAAACCGTTTGACTCAATTTGCCCTTGGGTACTAGAATTTACATTATGAAATTTCTACACAACTCTCTATTCTAATGAGAGATCATAAATCAAAAGTGCGAACATCTAGATCTCCTTAACCAAAAACTGTGGTACGTGGCTAGCCAAACCGATAAAACAATGTTGCATACTCATCGGGAGTGTGTAAGATCCTTAAACAAGGCTTAACAGTGTTTACGGACCTTGCATTGCGAAGCCGGACACTCACAAATGCCACACTCGAAACCTCTCTCAATCGTTTTCACCCTATCTCTCTCTATTTGAAATCTCTCTAAGTATGTGAAACCTCTCCCAAAACTCTCTTTGTATGAGAAATCTCTATAAGTATGTGAAATCTCTCCCAAATCTCTCTAGGTATGTGAAATCTCTCCCAAAACTCTCTTTGCATGAGAAATCTCTCTAAGTATGTGAAATCTCTCCCAAATCTCTCTAAGTATGTGAAACCTCTCCTAAAACCCTCTTTGTAAGAGAAATCTCTCTAAGTATGTGAAATCTCTCCCAAATCTCTCCAAGTATGTGAAATCTCTCTCAAATATCTCTCTGTATGAGAAATCTCTCCAAGAATGTCAAATCTCTGCCAAATCTCTCCAAGTATGTGAAATCTCTCTCAAATATCTCTTTATATGAGAAATCTCTCCAAGAATGCCAAACCTCTCCCAAATCTCTCCAAGTATGTGAAACCTCTCCCAAAACCCTCTTTGTATGAGAAATCTCTCTAAGTATGTGAAATCTCTCCCAAATCTCTCCAAGTATGTGAAATCTCTCTCAAATATCTCTCTGTATGAGAAATCTCTCCAAGAATGTCAAATCTCTCCCAAATCTCTCCAAGTATGTGAAATCTCTCTCAAATATCTCTTTGTATGAGAAATCTCTCCAAGAATGCCTAATCTCTCCCAAATCTCTCCAAATATGTGAAATCTCTCCCAAATCTCTCTCAAAAGTTTCCTGTAACTATTTAGAGTCATTCGGGTCATTCCGACCCTTAACCGGGTCAAAAACGGCTTAAAACGGGGTAAAAACGAGAAAAATTAACATTAGGAACCGAAACCTCTTGAGAGGAGAGAAGCCTCTTAGGACCCGAAGGTCCTGTTAGGGACCGAGAGCAAGGAGGAGCCGAACCCTCCTGAGCCGAAGGTCCTCTCAGGGTCGAACCTCGCCCAGGAGGAACCGAACCCGAACCTCGCTTAAATGGAACCGAACCCGAACCTCGCTTAAAAGGAACCGAACCTGAACCTCGCATAAAGGAACCGAACCTCGCTTAAAAGGAAGAACCGAACCCGAAGACACTGTTCACTACTGTTCATTCGGTTCATTTCGGGTCTGACATTCGCCTCTTATCTCCCGACCGAACCCTCGCCTTCGCCTTCGCCTTCGCCTCTCGCCTCCTCGCCCCTTCGTTTCCCTCTGTTCGTTTCCGGCTACAATCCTCAGCAAGGACCGAGTCTCGGCCTAGGGACCGAACCTCGGCCTAGGACCGAGAGGTCTCGCTGGGAACTCATTTTCTCCCGGTTTTCGCGTAGTTTTGCGTTTAAGGCCCGGTTTTAATTATTTTAACGCGGGATTTTCACCCAAAATCATATTTTAACATAATAAACCCTAAATATTCACAATTTAATCATATTTTCATAAAAATCTTTATTTAAATAATAAAAGCAAGTGGGTAACGTACAAAGAGGTGGAGTGTTGACTTTACTTTACCTTATGACGCAAGCAACCATTCTCACACCCACTCTATGACCAGCCACACCTCCCCACCTTACCTAGGTCACATCAATATCCTTTCCACTCAATTATCACTCTTTCCCACGTTTTTGAGAGCTGAATATTCATCCTCTCTCCTCACTTCTCTCATTTGCTCTCATTTCACCAAGAAGATCAAACTCTTTCCTCTCTCACTTTCTCTCTCTAGAAATTCGAGATTCAAGGGCTGATCTTGGGTTTTTCCTCCACATTTGGTAAGCATAATCCATTCTCCTTATGATTATTTCATTTGTTATACTCAAATCATGGATATCTTACACAAACTCCATCATAATTGTGTTAGAGCTTCGAATCTTCAAGTGTTCTTGGGTTGAACACTTCTCTTCTTCAACACTTATCTACTGAAATCACTCAAGGTGAGTTCATACCCCTACATTTTCATGTTTTCTCAAGTTTCCAGGAGGGGGGGGGGGGGGAAATACAAGTTAAAACACTAAGAACATAACTAAATTTTTCTAACAGCCTTCATCAGAAAAGTTCAACTCCATTCACGGACTGTTTTGGGCAGCTTAAACATTTTTGTTTTCAAAACTGTACAAGGTGCAAACAGTTCAAGTTTTTAGCTTTAAATTGACTACTTGCACATCTCCATACGATTTTTCTACAATTGATGGTGATTTTTACAAAACTGCCTATCATTTCAAACAACAATTCGGACCAGTCTGTGATTATGGACTTTTTCACCCAAGTTGGAAGTCATTAAAAATCGTGATAAAAATTATGAGTAAACTAGACACATTTTGTGAACTCTTAGAATTTACGTATCTAGTTTTCGACTTCAAATGATTTTTCTATGATTTTTCCAAAACAATGCAGAAAAGCTAAAGTTAACCAACAGCATATAAATATCATAACACTTTGTATTATGTTGAGCAAAGTGTATAATCATAAGTTCTAATTATTGAATGTGTTTCTTTGTTAGTTTATCATCATGAACTGAAACTAAGTCATTCGTAATAAATATTATGCATTCATTTTAGAACAAGTATGATAAACTATAAAAAGTATAGTTTAATAAATTCATAACACTAATACATTTCCATAAAAGAGTTCATACATATTACATACATTTTAGATAAACTATAATAGGTATAGTTTATGATACATCACTAAACACACTCGTACAGAAAGGGTACATTCATACAGAAAAGATTTATATTCACACACATTTCACGTAAACTTGTTAACCTATATTGTGAGACTCTCTCTCTCTCTCTCTCCCCCCGTACGTCCGAGTGCGGGATATAATTCCTGGTAGTTATAATCAGAATCTCCTTGAGGGAGAACGTGATACTTGTATATAGATCTATATTGGGTTTGACACCCCACACCTTGCTGCTAGCTACAGTGGGACCTGCAGGTCTACGAGTGACAAATGTCATTTCAGTTTTCGCGACGCCTGAGAACGTCGTGGCAGGTTCACATAGTCATAGTATGATTATAGCGACTCACATAGGGATATAACAATCCATAAGTTTACGGGATTTTATTTATAAAACCTAAATGAGTTTTATGTCGATTTAAAATCACTTTTTATCTCAATGAGTACAAATATTACTGTACACTTTTGGTTTTGGGTAGTTACGACTACACATCATTTGAAACCACATTTATACCTTTAAGTATGGTCAATACTTGTTATCTCTCGGTCCACAGATTTAGGACTACATATATATAAAGTATTAACAAACATGAGAACATACAGAAATTTCATTTAATTCAAACGCGTCCATGTCCATTTAAGTACATAACATTTTCTATTAATAAGAAAGATTACTTATACATTTTGGTCTTCGGTCATAAGACTACATTACACAGATTTTAAAGAAAATATCGGATTTTCTGGATACATATTCTAACGCTTTTACAAGGAAAACGATTTACTTTTCTAACGAAATCTCTTATGAACTCACCAACCTTTGTGTTGACACTTTTCAAAACTACTTGTATTCTCAGGAATTCAGTGAAAACAGGAAATCAACAATGTTTTGAGGATGGGACGATAAATCGTCAAACAGTTCATTTTGTATCATAATGTAATTGATGTGAATCATGTAAACATGTGCTTCGATGTAACGTTTTCAATTATATTTGTGTTGGTTGTAATTACTTTGAGCACTATTATATTCATTGTTGTGATACTCTACATGAAGTCCTCCACCCCCGGACGTTTCCGCCATCCTTGGTTTGGGGGTGTGACAGATTGGTATCAGAGCATTGTTTATAGTGAACTCAGTATATCGAACCACCAAGGATATACAAACTATAAATGCATTGGGACTAAGTTCTTTGATTTAAAGTTTCAAAACAACTATACTTTTAGAAATAAATAGTTTCTTATTAAAGGTATACATGCATACATACATATTAAGGTCAGCACCACTCTAGAACAAAACAAAAGTAATGATTGTTGAATATCACAGGTAAGCTCGGGGATGTATGGTCAGTCTTGGGAGTGGCATAGCCTGATCAACTATGCTGGTCTGAGGAGTGATTAGCACATGCTCAATAATAGTTGTGATATGGCAACAAGTCTAAAAACTTACCAACACTACCACAATGAGAACATTAGAACAGAACATGAGTTTAAAATGCTATAGGAGTATTTTGTAATATCATAACTTATATGAAAACTAAATAGATCCTTAATAATAGGTCTATCGTATCTGCTTATATGTAATTAGTATGCACTATGTCATTATAGAAGTAACTAATAAGGATCACCCCCTATAAGTAAGTGATAATAGAGTTAGACGCATAGTACTTATCTCCTCCACTTCTATTCTCGCAAATACGGCATAGCAAAATCCTACTTACCGGACGACCCTTACTTTCCTAATCCGAACTCGAGGAATGGTGAATGATTATGAGAAGAATCATAAGCGGGACCGGAGGTAATCGATCCTCCATGCATAGCAAGGGTTCCACGAACCGTTTCGACTATAACGAACCTGTGACCCGTTGGGCAATCGTGATCGGGGGTTGAATGTCGACAACAATGACAACAACCACCATGTGGAGACCAACGAGGGTGCTATGACCTCAACCAAGGGGGACTGACGGACAAAGCCCTCCCGGTAAAGACCCGACGGATCGCGATCATCGGGGATTAAAACAGGAAGACTACAATCTGAGTTCAGATAACTGCGCGCTACTATAAACCCCACCATCTCATGTACCGGTGACTCAGAATTATACTACTATTCCCGATACCAACTCTCTTTTTAGGACCTTATCGCCACTCGTGAAGAGGAAAGAGAGTAAAAGGGTAGGACACACAGCATTCAAAGAAAGGATGATTGTAGCCAAGCGTTGATTGGCAAAGCTACAAAACTACATCGACCTTGCCTCAGGCATCACAAGGGATGGATCACCGTAAGTAGAGTTCATACCGCTCACCAGACCTAGTAAATTAGCTTTATAAGTATGCGCTGGTGCTACTCTATTGTAAGTAAAATCACGATACTACAAATTAAGGGGTCATACTAATCGAGAAATCTATCTACTATCAAAACCCGCCCATGCACAAATGTGAAGTAGACCTGCATTGAGGTCGAAATTTTCACTGAAACCATGAATTCTAGAGTCATATTAACAAGATGGGCTTAGGATGTACCTATCAGACTTGAATGTCTATCTTGCCTTAATTATATAACTAAGCATACATCAATAGGTCGTGATAAGGACCTAGCTTGGGTCAAGCATAAGGTCTCACTTGGATACAGAGCTACTAAAATACATGAGTTTATTATACAAAGAATCTCGTTATAAATTGTTTTCAGAACACCCTAAACAACCGAACATTGATACAAATCGATATGAGATAAACTTAGTTAGAAAACTCGCGACATATAGCCATTCTAAAAACTCATTATCATCTCACCTTTAAACATTTGTTGAGAAGTTTCTTCTTCATAGACCTATGGAGTGCGAACGTTCCAGCACTAATGCACCGGATCCCATCAAAATTCCTTAGCCAAGTATGTTCGGACAAACATGATTCTAAGAGGAGTAAAGCTTAACGTCCGTATGAAACCTACTCCTACCTACTTCCATAACTCCATCTCGAGAGCGTTAGCTGAAACACTAAGAATAGAACATTAATGTGCAAAAATTTATATGAGTAAGTATAAATTGTAAGGATGCACTTAAGACAATCATTTCCACTAACGAAGTCGTTCTTCGTCATGAAACAGAGCTATGTATTCACCAAGAGGCAACAAACCAACTAGCAAGGCGCCAACACTGCAGATAGACGCTGCTACTTTTCAAGCTGCAGTCACGGCAGCCGTGGCAGCCGTCATGGTGCAATTCAATACTAACAACATCAGCAGGGGTGGAAGCGGTACTAACAATACAAATTGTGGTAACAATCAGGGACACCATTGGGTACCTACCAACAAAAATACCTCAGGCCACAAACCTACGAACAAGAAGAGAAAGTTTTGGAACATGAAAGAGCGCCACCAATCTCAAGGATACACTAAAAGACAACAACCTAGGGCCACCTCTACCATTACAACAGCAGTCATGACACATGCCTCGACACTAGCCACGGGGTTTTCCACCCAAATGCCTTCCATACCATATGAGGGATCACTCCCAAAGTGCAACCAATGTCGCTTTCATCACCATGGGGCTTGCCGGGAGATGCACTGTAAAAACTGCAATAGGAAAGGGCATACCGTCCGTTTCTATAGGGCCCCGACCCATCACCTCCCTTCAATCACCTGCACCAGGGTAGCCCCAGTATGCTATCTATGCGGTGAAATGAGACACTTCAAGAGAGAATGTCCAACTGAGAAGAACGACAAAGGAACAGGAGGAATGTGATGAACACACCAACAGGAGCAGCAAGGGAACCATGTTAGGACTTTTGTAATGTTCCCAACGACAAAACGTTTAAGTACTATATGTTTGTAATAAATTTGGTACGCTTACTAAAGTAACCTTCCTTCTAAAAAGAAGCTAAAATATTTTCTCTCTCATACAAATCAAACCAAAGACATTCATATGTGACCTTAGGAGCATTACCTGTAAGTTGTGATGACCTTGTCCATACATCGGGGTTAATTTAAAATCAAAATACTAAAGTCTTGAAACAGATAATTCCATCCTGACTCCGATTCCATGTCTAGTATTAGGGGTTGAGTGGGGTCACCCACTCGACGATTGCACGATATCAATTTACATACGACGATCATATACCGCTCGATCGTGAGGAGACCTGTCAGGAATCATGATATCAAATATCATTACTGGCTATCGAAAACACACGCACTACCAGTGCTAGACACTGTGGTATGAATCATCTACAATAATCATAACATCAAACAAAACGGAACAAACAGAAAAGAAATACAGGACACTCTATCACTCTAGTGATCTCTTCCTTCGAATACAACTTATCTCATGTTATCTAAAAAGATAGTGTTGTCGTTATCCAATTTTGATTGATATTGCCCTCGTCTTCCTGATTAAACGACTACAAAAGGGCCTTTCGCCTAACCCCTGAATATCGAAACTATCGTCTCTCATAAACATCCAACACGGACCTTTGGGTCATCTCTCGCTGTGGAACTCCAAAACACGCACCAGAGGAGTGTTATACTTCCCGAAGCCTTATCACATGTATTTACAGGAGACCTTCGGGAATGTCACGCATTTATCAGACAAGATTCAAGCATAGAAGCTTGGGACAGATATGGTACGAGTCTTGCCATGAGCTTCGGGCTAAGGTTTCCCAGAAGGACGAGTACATATCCTACCATTCAAAAAGGCCTAGTCGCGTAAACCAAACCCACATGCTTCCTACCGAGCTACAAGAGCTGTCAGGTCAAACCTGTCGAACTACTCAACAATGAAATTGAAGAACCAAGCTTCTCACCCTGGAAAACTTGGTCTTATTCGTCAAATAGAAAAGCAAATTGCTCATAATTCCATCAATTTCGGAGGCCCCGACAACATCTCCAATAGAAACCTTTACTATCTGCCTCGCATAGACGAATAGGCCGACAAACCGCAAGGAACGAGGTACCCTTCAGGAATTGAACCTGAGATCTGAATATCACCAGTCATAAGTATTGAAGAAGGATGTCGGAGAACAATCCTCCAGTTTCGATGCGGACGCTGAAAGTTCGTAGTGATACCCTCGGATAGGATCAAACCCACTCGTAGGATTCATGAACGTAATAAATAGGATATGCCATTTTTGCTAGGATCAGTTCATCATCGTCATTGCAAATGACTTACTTATCTACCCTCGTAGTAAGAAGGAAACCAAGGAGAGCAGCTACAACAAACCACAGAAGCAATATGATCAGAGAGGTATTACCCGAAGTTCTCTAGATACGAGTTTTGGAATTGAGGAGTCCAATTCTCAAGACACATCATTATCAAGGTGGAAATTCATAAGGACCCTTTCAATTGATCAAAACCATTGAGAAACAGTTAGCACTGAAGGCGTTAGCAGGAATGCGCCAAAATACTGGGTCTCGCTGACCTACCGTCTTAGTTCCTTTGGAACTTCTCGTAAAATATGGACCCCCTCCCAACTTCGACCCTAAAGGGAGCAACCCTTGACAAGAAGAGAAGCAAGAGGAAGAAACCTTTAGAACGCCAGTATAACCGACCAAATTCCTCTAGAAACGCTCACTCTGGGAAAACTTAGTACGCTTCGGAAAGCATGAAAGCCAATACCCCAAATAATTATGCCTTTCAAGATTCTGTCAGAATCTGCCCTATAACTGGCTACTTCAATCTACTCCCACGAGCTTGGTAAAGTACATTCCACACGACACTTCCCAAACTTACAGAAGTATCTATCCGATGAGACTCTTGTAATCCCCCTCGACGAGATCGAGTTCCACAAGAGCCTCACCTTCGAGGAAGAACCATAGTGACCATGGACCGAGAGGTCAAGCGGACGAAACAACGCCACTTCCCATTAGTGAAAGTTCGTTGGAATACTAACCAAGGACCTAGAGTCACATGGGAGCGCGAGAGTCAGTCGATTAGGAAGTATCCTCACTTTTTAGTTCGATTGTTCATGCCTACTCCTTGTCTAAATTCAAATTTCAGGACGAAATTCCCTCTAACGAGGGGATGATGTGACAACTATCAAATTTCGGTCAAGTCAAAGTCAACTAAAGTCAACAAGTCAAACCGTTTGACTCAATTTGCCCTTGGGTACTAGAATTTACATTATGAAATTTCTACACAACTCTCTATTCTAATGAGAGATCATAAATCAAAAGTGCGAACATCTAGATCTCCTTAACCAAAAACTGTGGTACGTGGCTAGCCAAACCGATAAAACAATGTTGCATACTCATCGGGAGTGTGTAAGATCCTTAAACAAGGCTTAACAGTGTTTACGGACCTTGCATTGCGAAGCCGGACACTCACAAATGCCACACTCGAAACCTCTCTCAATCGTTTTCACCCTATCTCTCTCTATTTGAAATCTCTCTAAGTATGTGAAACCTCTCCCAAAACTCTCTTTGTATGAGAAATCTCTATAAGTATGTGAAATCTCTCCCAAATCTCTCTAGGTATGTGAAATCTCTCCCAAAACTCTCTTTGCATGAGAAATCTCTCTAAGTATGTGAAATCTCTCCCAAATCTCTCTAAGTATGTGAAACCTCTCCTAAAACCCTCTTTGTATGAGAAATCTCTCTAAGTATGTGAAATCTCTCCCAAATCTCTCCAAGTATGTGAAATCTCTCTCAAATATCTCTCTGTATGAGAAATCTCTCCAAGAATGTCAAATCTCTGCCAAATCTCTCCAAGTATGTGAAATCTCTCTCAAATATCTCTTTGTATGAGAAATCTCTCCAAGAATGCCAAACCTCTCCCAAATCTCTCCAAGTATGTGAAACCTCTCCCAAAACCCTCTTTGTATGAGAAATCTCTCTAAGTATGTGAAATCTCTCCCAAATCTCTCCAAGTATGTGAAATCTCTCTCAAATATCTCTCTGTATGAGAAATCTCTCCAAGAATGTCAAATCTCTCCCAAATCTCTCCAAGTATGTGAAATCTCTCTCAAATATCTCTTTGTATGAGAAATCTCTCCAAGAATGCCTAATCTCTCCCAAATCTCTCCAAATATGTGAAATCTCTCCCAAATCTCTCTCAAAAGTTTCCTGTAACTATTTAGAGTCATTCGGGTCATTCCGACCCTTAACCGGGTCAAAAACGGCTTAAAACGGGGTAAAAACGAGAAAAATTAACATTAGGAACCGAAACCTCTTGAGAAGAGAGAAGCCTCTTAGGACCCGAAGGTCCTGTTAGGGACCGAGAGCAAGGAGGAGCCGAACCCTCCTGAGCCGAAGGTCCTCTCAGGGTCGAACCTCGCCCAGGAGGAACCGAACCCGAACCTCGCTTAAATGGAACCGAACCCGAACCTCGCTTAAAAGGAACCGAACCTGAACCTCGCATAAAGGAACCGAACCTCGCTTAAAAGGAAGAACCGAACCCGAAGACACTGTTCACTACTGTTCATTCGGTTCATTTCGGGTCTGACATTCGCCTCTTATCTCCCGACCGAACCCTCGCCTTCGCCTTCGCCTTCGCCTCTCGCCTCCTCGCCCCTTCGTTTTCCTCTGTTCGTTTCCGGCTACAATCCTCAGCAAGGACCGAGTCTCGGCCTAGGGACCGAACCTCGGCCTAGGACCGAGAGGTCTCGCTGGGAACTCATTTTCTCCCGGTTTTCGCGTAGTTTTGCGTTTAAGGCCCGTTTTTAATTATTTTAACGCGGGATTTTCACCCAAAATCATATTTTAACATAATAAACCCTAAATATTCACAATTTAATCATATTTTCATAAAAATCTTTATTTAAATAATAAAAGCAAGTGGGTAACGTACAAAGAGGTGGAGTGTTGACTTTACTTTACCTTATGACGCAAGCAACCATTCTCACACCCACTCTATGACCAGCCACACCTCCCCACCTTACCTAGGTCACATCAATATCCTTTCCACTCAATTATCACTCTTTCCCACGTTTTTGAGAGCTGAATATTCATCCTCTCTCCTCACTTCTCTCATTTGCTCTCATTTCACCAAGAAGATCAAACTCTTTCCTCTCTCACTTTCTCTCTCTAGAAATTCGAGATTCAAGGGCTGATCTTGGGTTTTTCCTCCACATTTGGTAAGCATAATCCATTCTCCTTATGATTATTTCATTTGTTATACTCAAATCATGGATATCTTACACAAACTCCATCATAATTGTGTTAGAGCTTCGAATCTTCAAGTGTTCTTGGGTTGAACACTTCTCTTCTTCAACACTTATCTACTGAAATCACTCAAGGTGAGTTCATACCCCTACATTTTCATGTTTTCTCAAGTTTCCAGGAGGGGGGGGGGGGGGGAAATACAAGTTAAAACACTAAGAACATAACTAAATTTTTCTAACAGCCTTCATCAGAAAAGTTCAACTCCATTCACGGACTGTTTTGGGCAGCTTAAACATTTTTGTTTTCAAAACTGTACAAGGTGCAAACAGTTCAAGTTTTTAGCTTTAAATTGACTACTTGCACATCTCCATACGATTTTTCTACAATTGATGGTGATTTTTACAAAACTGCCTATCATTTCAAACAACAATCCGGACCAGTCTGTGATTATGGACTTTTTCACCCAAGTTGGAAGTCATTAAAAATCGTGATAAAAATTATGAGTAAACTAGACACATTTTGTGAACTCTTAGAATTTACGTATCTAGTTTTCGACTTCAAATGATTTTTCTATGATTTTTCCAAAACAATGCAGAAAAGCTAAAGTTAACCAACAGCATATAAATATCATAACACTTTGTATTATGTTGAGCAAAGTGTATAATCATAAGTTCTAATTATTGAATGTGTTTCTTTGTTAGTTTATCATCATGAACTGAAACTAAGTCATTCGTAATAAATATTATGCATTCATTTTAGAACAAGTATGATAAACTATAAAAAGTATAGTTTAATAAATTCATAACACTAATACATTTCCATAAAAGAGTTCATACATATTACATACATTTTAGATAAACTATAATAGGTATAGTTTATGATACATCACTAAACACACTCGTACAGAAAGGGTACATTCATACAGAAAAGATTTATATTCACACACATTTCACGTAAACTTGTTAACCTATATTGTGAGACTCTCTCTCTCTCTCTCTCCCCCCGTACGTCCGAGTGCGGGATATAATTCCTGGTAGTTATAATCAGAATCTCCTTGAGGGAGAACGTGATACTTGTATATAGATCTATATTGGGTTTGACACCCCACACCTTGCTGCTAGCTACAGTGGGACCTGCAGGTCTACGAGTGACAAATGTCATTTCAGTTTTCGCGACGCCTGAGAACGTCGTGGCAGGTTCACATAGTCATAGTATGATTATAGCGACTCACATAGGGATATAACAATCCATAAGTTTACGGGATTTTATTTATAAAACCTAAATGAGTTTTATGTCGATTTAAAATCACTTTTTATCTCAATGAGTACAAATATTACTGTACACTTTTGGTTTTGGGTAGTTACGACTACACATCATTTGAAACCACATTTATACCTTTAAGTATGGTCAATACTTGTTATCTCTCGGTCCACGGATTTAGGACTACATATATATAAAGTATTAACAAACATGAGAACATACAGAAATTTCATTTAATTCAAACGCGTCCATGTCCATTTAAGTACATAACATTTTCTATTAATAAGAAAGATTACTTATACATTTTGGTCTTCGGTCATAAGACTACATTACACAGATTTTAAAGAAAATATCGGATTTTCTGGATACATATTCTAACGCTTTTACAAGGAAAACGATTTACTTTTCTAACGAAATCTCTTATGAACTCACCAACCTTTGTGTTGACACTTTTCAAAACTACTTGTATTCTCAGGAATTCAGTGAAAACAGGAAATCAACAACGTTTTGAGGATGGGACGATAAATCGTCAAACAGTTCATTTTGTATCATAATGTAATTGATGTGAATCATGTAAACATGTGCTTTGATGTAACGTTTTCAATTATATTTGTGTTGGTTGTAATTACTTTGACCAATATTATATTCATTGTTGTGATACTCTACATGAAGTCCTCCACCCCCGGATGTTTCCGCCATCATTGGTTTGGGGGTGTGACAGTAGATACAGTTCATGAAGCGGTCCATTGATTTTGTTCTCTGGTGGAAGCTAGTAATCAAGTGGAGAATCCATAATTACTAATTGTACTAGTAATTATGTGTATTATAAAAAATATAATGTATTAGAGAAAGCAATTTTTCAAAAAACAATTTTGCAGAAAACAAAATCATAAAAACTTGTGAAAGATAACAAAATTTTAAGGGAAAAAACATAAAATTAAAGAAAATTTATTGAGAACATTCTGACCAAATTCTTAAAAAAATTATTAAAAATTTAGCCAAATTATAATAAACGAAAATCGGATGGAACGAACGTAAGTTGGATTTAGTACAAGCAATCATGTTAGCCTGAGTTTGGGTTTTAACGATTAGGATGGTTGGTATTCACTCCTCCCACACTACCGATCCCACTTCTTAAGCGTACCACCCTGTACGCCTCACGTACTAGCTTAAAGGCCAAAAAGAAAGGAATTCACACTTAGGGTTAAGAAGTGACATACCCAAAAATGAATGTTACATATCATATATACGATTAGGCCTAGCCCTCACATTGGGCCTACCTCACATATTGGGCCTAGCCCACCATGATAGGCCTAGCCCGATCATACAAATGCAAAAGTCATAAAGACATTTAGCACCTATATAACATACAATAGGCCTAGCCCCTCCTGATCCATGGGTCTAGCCCAACATACAAATGGGCCAAGCCCGACATACAATAGGCCTAACCCAACATACCATGTAAGAATCACAAAGACAACTAGCATAATACAACCTAGTGGGTTGAAGTTGGTGCCTTCAACCCATGAATATAATGAGGAGACTCACCTCAATCCGCTGATAATCAAATAACCGCTCGGGCCGCTGAACCGGATAACCTTGCTCCAACTAACAATAAATACAATCTTAATCAATAATTATCTGGATAACCCAAAATCTGAGGCCCACTCTATAAACCAACTTCCTAAAGGGTGAAAGACCATTTTACCCTTATCTTGTTCCATAATCAAGGTCCAACCCAAATTTACAAAAGCCTAAAGTGGCAAACCAAAGCCCAATATGGCCCAACTTCCTAATTGGGCCCAAAAACTATCATGGGGTCAGTTCTAAGAAAGCCCACAATCTAACCATGACCCAAAGCCAGAAGTCCAATAGCCCAACAATTCCTAAACCTCAAAAAGCCCAAAATGACATATTGGGAAGTACGCCTCGCGTAATCACCCTCGAAGCACAGAGTACAATCGATTGATATACGAAACACCCATTACACTGAGTGTACTCCTTCATATGCCCATCATACCCATTAGAGACAAAAAATCCACATCAAGCTCTTAACGGTTAAGACAATGACTTCCAAAATCAGCCATATCTCTAATGAGATTCCTTAACACGTAAAGTTGGTAAGTTTAACCCTTAATAAAATCCATAGAAAACACGTATATCATGCATGGTCCAAAATAATTCATCAAGATGACATTTTTGTGAAAAAGGGACCTCCCAAAGGTCAAGATCCAACATTCTAAGCTCTTGGAGTAGCTCATACCCACAAGGATGACTCTAAGGACCAAAATGAACCCAAAATACTCCTTAAACTAGATCTAACACCTAGATTCATCAAGATAGAAACTTTATACCTCCAAAAGGTAGATTAAGATGCAACAATCCATGATCCAAAAGCTTCAACCAATCCCACACTTCTCCAAGAAGTTCCTTCTTCTTCTATAAACACCAAAAAACATGAAATACCAAAAGCTCAAAACCACTCATGGGGGAAAGGGTTTCAGTTCAAGGGTTTAGAGGGATGGAAACTGAATATAATAGGTTTTGGTGGTGAGTTAAGGAGTTTAAATAGGGTCCACAACCCTAAATTAGGGTTTGAGTCTAAATGGAGTACACCCTACATACTTCTGGTACACCCAGCATACTCCTTTAAGAACCCACGATCATTCTTGCCTTAAAATTTCCTGAACAACATCCAATATTCATAAAAGCCCGAACTAACACTTTACCGATATACCCCTTGGTTCCAAAACATAAACCAAACTCCCGAATCACCTAAATTACATTACCCACTCCCAAATGGGTCTAAATATCTCTTTTACATAGGCCCTAGGCCTTATGATACCCAATATTCGGGTCACCGCCACACATTAGGAAATGATTCATAACAAGGCGTTACAACTCTCTCCCACTTAAATTAGATTTTGTTCTCGAAATCCATCCTTACCACCCCCTAGGAACGAAAGTTCCAAACAAAACCTTCTAGTGCTGAAAAAAATAATTGATCCCATAATTATCGATCCAATACGTTACTTCTATAATTCTAAAGCCCCATAACTTGCCTTACCTCCCCACAGGTAGAACCATTCTGAAACACAATCACAAGGGTCTCCTCCTACCATCAAAACTGAAAACTTTTGACCCTGAACCTTCCAGCTGATAACCCGACATACAAATTCCTTAATCCATAACTTGGTGTAGTAAAGATCCTGCACACATATACTAACGATTTCCAACGCGAGTCTCAACCAAAAGCCAACTCGACACATAACTCATAACCTGAGATCCAATGACTTGCAATTGCATTGCACCTGAAATCTTCTGATCCACTGCAGCTATTCACTAAAATGTGATATAAAATCCCCAATCCAATGCTGAGACTACCAATCTCACACCTAGTCCAGCCACTAGGTTCCTGAGAGTCCAACTGATAAGGTTACCCTAGCATATGCAACACACTATGCCATTCCCTGGCCACATAATCATCCTACTAAAACCATAATCCAGTTCCTTGACCCAACCAGTCTCTACCAGGTCTCACCTGCATTGTCATAATTATACGAGCCTCACCCAGGGTCTCACCCAGTTTATACCAACGAACGGTCCATGCCCACGGGTCTCACCCCATCGAGAGCTACACATGCACGGCCTTGCCTCGGACCCCAATGGTCATCTTCCTATAACAGAGAGATGATCTCCAACTCTATTCTCCGCCTTGCCCATGGCACAAACTAATGCTCCTTTATACTCACGATCACCATATCGATGGACTACCTCAATCTGGTGAATGCTACAATCCCATCGTATACTTGCAACAATTTTCCACAACTGTCTGATATCCTAGTGAATTCTACGGCCACCCCGCAGTCGTACAACATTTCCATACTATATGTCAATCCAGTGAGTGTTATGGCCAGCCCGTAGTCTTACAACATGACTATCCCGCCATGGTTACCACCCATGGTCTTACCATACCTCTACCATATCAACCACAATCATCCTGAGTCGAACCCGCATCCGACTGAATCCCAATCAAGTGGTTGGGTTATGCTTCGAACCCCAAAGCCTTCATCAAACAAGAACAGGCAGTGAGGCTCTAACATAACCCTCAACATGGATCCATCCACATTCCTGCTAGACATTATATAGTAGGCGCCAACCAGTTGTTGGAAGCTTCCTGAACTCCCAACTTACACAACTTTAATTCAGGCACCCACTTGAGTCGTCTTCTCTCTCGACTGGGATGTGAAACTCTCCTTAGTTTCACACCTGATTCAGCTCCCGACAATTTGAACGATTCACCCCCACTTGGATTTGTCGAAGCTCTCCTAACCTACAAATTTTGATGGATTCCTAACCCATCTTATGTCCTTATAACTCAAAATTGTCGATGACATGGGCTTACCAATACCAGCGTTCCATTACTAGCCATTCTCGACGATCGCACAAACTCTTGAAATCCAGATGAACACCTCCTGAAACCTTAGCAAATCCAACAACCCCGCTCACTGCCAATGATACAACACCACCTCCTTAAGTCCTTCATGCGAGTGACAAGGACCATAACCTTTTCTCTGAACTGGTGAATCTTCACTCCAACTTTCCATCCTCAGAAGGATCTTTGAATTCTAACAGTCTTTGACCCTTGAGTTTATAAGATTCCCCTGGAAATTCCATTATCCAAACAAACCCATGCGGTCGCCACCTTTATCTTCTTGCTACCACTCCTTCCCTAGCAACGGTAGAGGTTGGACCTAAAGTTCTTGCCATAGACGACTGCCGATCCTACCTGAACAAATTCTATCGCATCCAAACTTCGACTTCGTTGAAGAGCTAACCAGCTGATCTGACCATAGACCTTCAAAACAATACCCCTTAATTGACCCATCAAAGAACTTGAAAAAAAAACAAACAAAATGAATCCCGCTCAGCAAAATACACCCCACTAATGACTATTAGCATGCAAATTGGCATATAAAAATTATTGATGATATAACCTAAGCAATAACATGGAACTAAACCAAAGATAATGCTTACCCACAACCAAACAAGATTCCAAGGCAATCTAAATATTTATAATAGTCAAGAAGAAAGAAAAAATATAGCATACCCTCAAAAGCATTTGATGAAACGCTGGCCTCCCCTAACTGAGATTGTAATGAGTGGCTCATCGTTGTTGGGGCTCCTGCCCTACCCTCACGACCGTTAGTGATCCTCAAAGTAACTGGAGCAGGTTCACTCATTGCTCCACCACTCAACATCGGACGGTCGGCCTTCTTGTGGCCCACCTGATTGCAGTGAAAACACATCAGAGACGACCCACAGGGGAAACCCTATTAAAATGACACATCTGACCACAACTGAAACATCGTCGACCTGTCTCCCGACATCCTCCCTCATGGGTCCTCCCACACTTGGCACAGCGTCCCCAACCCGGATAACCTCTTGAATGTGAATCCTAATCTTGGGCCTCTTCACCTAGCCCACTGAAAACTGAGTTTGCTCTGGCTTCCTCTTCCCGAGGTTCTCCAAGGCAATCTCATGCTCCCAGGATCTAGAAATCACAAACTCCCTGATGTCATCCCTCAACATGTCATGATATCTCACTTTTGTCATCTCCTCGTCTGCCGCATACTACGGAACCAACAAAGTGCTCTCCTAAAACTTGGTAGTGATCTCTACCATAGTCTTAGTTGTCTAGCAAAGGTCCTGAAACTCCCTTGCCAATTATTGCACCTCAATAGTTGGTGCAAACTCTTCCCTGAACCGGGTCACAAACTCATCCCAAGTCATTGTCTCCAGGGCTTCACCTCCCAAGGCAAAGTCTACCTCCTCCCACCAATCATGTGCTCTGTCCTTCAAAAGACAAGAAGCTAATCTAACATTCGGCCCCTCGGGGTAGAAACTCATCCTGAAAGTGTTATCCATATCCGCTAACCATCTCCTACTGTAAATGGGGTTCTTCTCCCTAAAGAACTCAGGAGCTCCACAAGCACGAAACTCAAGGAAAGAAAGAGTGCGAGCTCCAACAATAGCCATAAACTCAAAACGGAACGAGCCCAGACACTCATCCAAAATCCCCTCCTTGATCGTACCAAAGATCACAGGAGTTTGCTCCAAAATACCACGGGTAATATCCGACAAGATGAATTCCTGCATTTGCTCATCAATCAGCTCAGTACCTGTGGCTGAGCCAGAACTACAACCAAAACCCCCTTCCTAAGTGCTCATCACCATATGAAAAACAAACATGAAAATGATCATAACATACCCAAGAATCCTCATCCCATAGGCTTCCTAGATTCTCCAAGACTCTCCCCGATTCGAGTATGGATCCTGTGCTTTTAGTAGTATGGGCCTAATACTACCTTCCACACCTATCCATATTTTCCACAAGAATCATCCCGAATCTTCTAAGTCACCTTCCCAAACTGATACTCCAAGCACTCACAAAAACAATGCGACTAAACCTACTGAAGCACTTCCTAGGATTTCCTAGGTTTTCGACCTCACCCTACCATCAGTTGCTGAAGAACTCCCCATAATGTCAGTTACCCACCTCATGAATACAATCATATGCAATAAATCTTAGATAATCCTTCGAGTAAAAGACTCATCCCTAGAATGGTTAGACTAAAACGAGAGTTGTGCAATAAGGTCAAATTCATCACTATGAGATTATTCAACCTTTGCCACATGTGACTTAACATATTCACTTAATAGCTAACTTACATCACTTAAGAGTTCCACAAAGCACAAAGCAAGCAACATTCGTGCAATAGCAATCCAATCCATATAATAACCAAAGAACATTCAAACTCACATACTACAACTCATGCTAAGAACTTCCACCCTCACTGTCGGTTGCCTTATGCATGAAAATTATACACAATACAGGATCAAATAGATTATCGAATAAAATACTCTACCCTAAGACCACAACCAAACAAGGAACATGAAATAAGGCCAAATCAATCATTTAAGCGCTATATGATCCTAATCGTATATAATTTTTAAAGCATACACTTAGCAATTATTGATACCAATACATATTCTCAATCTAGCATAGCATCTAATACTTCCTAGGCTACAAGGCATCACATACCAAGCAAATATATAATGCGATTCCTGAAAGTATCCCTAGCCCCATCCTAGCATGCAATTCTCATAACATATAATCATAACAAACATGTATGGGTATTCTAGGAATCACTTACTTGAGCTTGGCCAATTGCACGTATCACACCCCCTTTATCTTTACAAAAATCCTTTTAGAAATTTCTTCCCTTTTACAAAATAAAAAACAAATCTTTTTACAAACTCGTTTTCTTTTTAAGAAAAATTACCAATTCATCAGTTTGAGGTCAGTCACACCCGAGAGTGTACCCGAATCCCTCGAACCAAGACTCTGATACCAACTTGTAACGACCCAAAAAATTTGAGGTAAAATTTTCATTTTTAATACAACCAAACCATTAATTATCTTTAAGTCAACATTCATTGTCCTTTTTCTAATTATTCAAAAGTACTTTATAAGAAAACAGTTATCAAAGTACAATCCCAAAATCATCATAATACGAAAACATAGGTGGATACGTTCGATCAAGTCGGCCCCTTCCCTTTGGAACCGGAAGTAGCTGAAACCATAACCATGAAACCCGTAAGCACAAAGCTTAGTGATTTTTCCAAAATACCACATAACATACATAACATTAGGCCCAACCCACCATAATAGGCCCAACCCTGCCAATCTAATGGGCCTAGCCCGATCATACAAATGCAAAAGTCACAAAGACATTTAGAACTTATATAACATACAATGAGCATAGCCCCTCTTGATCCATGGGCTTAGTCCAGCATACAAATTGGCCTAGCCCGACATACAATGGGCCTAACCCAACATACCATGCAAGATTCATAAAGACAACTAGCATAACAGAACCAAATGGGTAAGTACTAGTGCCTTCGACCCACAAGTACAATGAGGAGACTCACCTTAATCCGCTGATAATCAAATAATTGCTCAGGCCGCTAAACCCTAACCTCACATCAGCTATCAATAAATACAATCTTAATCAATAATTATCCTAATAACCCAAAATTTGAGGCCCGCTCCATAAACCAACTTCCTAAAGGGTAAAAGACCATTTTACCCTTTTTTTTACTTGTTCCATAACCAAGGTCCAACCCAAATGCACAAAAGCCCAAAATGGCAACCTAAAGCCCAATATGGCCCAACTTCCTAATTGGGCCCAAAAACTATCATGGTACCAATTCTAATAAAGCCCACATTCTAACCATGAACCAAAGCCAGAAGTCTAATGGCCCTATAAGGCCCAAACCTCAAAAGCCCAAAATGACATATTGGGGAGTACACCTCGCGTACTCACCCTCGAAGCATATAGTACAAGCGGTGGATGCACAAAACACCCATTATGTTGAGTATACTTCTTTGTACGGCCAACGTACCCATCAGAGACCAAAAATCCATATCAATCTCTTAATGGTTAAGACAATGACTTCCAAACTCAGATATGACCATAATGAGATGCCTTAACATGTAAAGTTGGAAACTTTACTCCTTTGCATGGCTTAATGGGACCAAAACCTTAATAAAATCCATAGAAAACACCTATATCATGCATAGTCCAAAATAATTCACCAAGATGACATTTTTATGAGCAATGGACCTCCCAAAGGCCAAGATCCAACATTCTAAACTCTTGGAGTAGCTCATATTCACACGGCTGACTCTAAGGACCAAAATACCTCTTAAAATAGATCTAACACCTAGATTCATCAAGACAGAAACTTTATACGTCCAAAAGGTAGATCGATATGTAACAAGCTTGGATCCAAAAGCTTCAAGCAATCCCACACTTCTCCAAGAAGTTCTTTCTTCTTCTACGAACACCAAAAAGCATGAAATACCACCAAAAGCTCAAAAACCACTCAAATGGGGGCAAGGGTTTTGTTTCTAGGGTTTAGAGGGATGGAGGCCGAAGATAATAAGGTTTGGTGGTGAGTTAAGGAGCTTAAATAGGGTCCAAGACCCTAAATTAGGGTTTGGGTCTAAATGGAGTACGCCCTAAGTACTTCTGGTACGCCCATCATACTCCGTTAAGATCTCGTGATCATTCTGCTTAGTACGCCCAACGTACACCAATGTACGCCCTGCGTACTGGACATAACACTAGTACACCCTGCGTACACAAGTGTACGCCCGCGTACTCGGTTTAACCCTAAAACCACCAAACTTCCGAAGGTCATAACTTATTCGTTCTAAATCTGATTCCGACGACCCTTATATCCACATAAAGGTAAGGAGAAGTTGTACGCTTCTATCAACTCATCCTTTCCTTAAAACCTCCCGAACAAAAATCCAATATGCATAAAAGTCCAAACTGACAATTTATCGATATACCCCTTGGCTCCAAAACACAAACCAAACTCCCAGATCACCGAAATTACATTACCTAGACCCAAATGGGTCTAAATATCTCTTTTCCAAAGGCCCTATGTCATATGATACTCGATCTTTAGGTCACTGCCCTACATTAGGAAACAATTCGGAACAGGGCATTACACTTTGTCAGTCGGTTTTGGTGTCCTCAATCTCTTTCTCAGATGTGTATATTCCAAAGGATAAAGACTTGTTGTTGTTGATCAGGAGTTCATTATCTTCTTAAAGTTGTTACCCAAGAAAGAGTTTGGGACTACAACACTACCACTACTTCCATTCAAATTCAACTTTAACAACAATGACAAATTCAATATATCAAAACGAAAATACAAATACCCACTAGATCCATCAAATTATTATTCGTCTTGAACTAACTATATAATTCATAATTAACAGTAAGAAGCATCAGAAGAAAAGACAAGTAAGAGTAGAGATGAAAGAACTTTTTAGCGACTCCAATGGTGAAGATGGCAGTTGCAATTGATATAAAGTGACTGAATGTCGAAATCACTGGAAGTTGGGATGAATTGTAGAGTAATTTGAAGGCAGTAAGAGAAGATGAAGATGACTTATGGTGGTGAAGTTAAGATGAGATATGGTTGTTTTTAGATTAATTGGGGGGAGATGAAGTCGTCATGTTTTAGAAACCCACTTCTGGAGCATCAGAATTCGCCGACAGTTTATTAACAGTGTTGGTTGATTGAGAAAAAACCAACATCTGAAATCTGGTAGGAATGATGCTTTTTAGTTTTGAAAGAAAACAATGAAATGTTGGTGTTTTTTTTTATAGTTAGGTTAGTTGTTTTAGTTGGAGGCATCTAATTTCTATTAGAGTTTACAAGTGATTTTGATTTTTTTTTAAATAATATATAATTTTGATGGGATAGTTTTATAGTGTGGTTGGAATGTTAGACATGGTGATGACGTTGCCAACTTTTCCTATACATCACACTGTCAAGTCTTCAAGTTTGTCGGTTAACCTTTTGAAATTGAGCAAAATTGTGTAATTCTTGGTAAAAAGTTAAGCAGGGACGATGCGATTTTTTTCACTAAAACCATCAAATTTATCAAACTTTGTATGTATATTCTTTGTAAAAAGTTAATATATTCACTATTTATTTTATCTTTTATATATATATTTAGAATTTATTTATCTTTATAATTTGATAATATGATCTCTATAATAACATGTTCCAAATTTTCTTTTAGGTTTATGTGGCATTTTCTATAATTAAAATAAAATGGATAATTTTTAAATAATTTGACATGACAATTTTTTTAGCATCGGACTACCCTAAGACAAATATGATCACATCTTTCATTTGGTTCTCCCACTTTTCCATCGTATGTATTTCAGCCTTAAATAAACACATAGATTTAAAGTTAAGTTACCCGCAATAAATTGTATATCTAAAAGCTAGGATGCTAAACAACAAAATCTGTAACACTCTAATCCGAAATAAAGTACACATTATTTTTTAAACCATGACAATTTGAATAGAAACATGAACATGAGATGCATTTTACAACTCAAAGAACATAGTAAGTGGGATATACATTTTTAACAAAAAAAAACTGCAATTCGTAATATTTAATTTTAAAAGTGCTATTGTATGGTGTAAAAGTCAACTATGCTATAATTGTCATAGTTGTTTTATTTGAAACTACAATTAAGTCAAAAAAGTATTAAGTTTTATGATACATTCTGTAAAAAAAACAAACAATATTGAATTATGATTTGGAAGCTAGCCAATCATGGTGGCATGCAATTCGTTTTTGGCAGTGCAACTGTGGAAGTAAACTTGGTACCCTCCTGACACTCACTCAAATAAAACCTAATGATGAAAGCAAGCCAACACTTTTGTTCAATCTTTCTTATTTTTCAATGGTGGGTTCTACCTCTTGTCTCCCAATTATCTCTTGTTTTCTTCTTTTTGGAACTTTCCAAAATCTCAACAAACTTAAGGACCAAAAAATGTAATTTCTTTTTACTTTTTATATATTAATTTTTGAATCATCGTACTGTATTTAGAAGAATTCCAAATGATAGATTTTTTTTCTTAGATAATTAAAAACAAAGCTCGAGCAATAAGCTAGAACATAAAATTATATAAAAAAACATACAAGCTTCTTAAAACTTGTCCTATGTTTTGCCAGAACTTTAAAGTATGAGAAATAAGTTCATAAAAAATTAGGTGTTGTTGAAACGAAAATGTTTGAAGTCAGCGGACCACCTCTGCAACATTCTATAGCAAAAGAAGGGGACCAAACGACTGCAACATGTAATAAAAAGTATGTGTTTAATTTTTTTCATTATATATTTTTATTTAAAAATATAAAATTATAATAAAGATAAGAGCCCTTTTTTTCTTGTTTGTCCTGGGCCTTTAAACATATTTTATTTTTCAGGACCGGCATGCAATAAGTTAAAGTAAGGTGTGAAAATGTTTGAAGTAGAGGGTCTAGTGTTGTGTCACGCAGCACACGCGCAACAACTTTTAAGTTAGAAGTCTTCTGAAAAACAAACAGTTGCGACGAGTCAAGTGTTGTGCGTGTGTCATGCGGCACAGCAATAAGTGGTCAGAAATTGTTTAAAAAAAAATAAAAAATAAAAACCAACCCTTTAGATTTGTTGTAACTTGATACAATTTTGGAGATCCCCTTTTCTAGAGAAGAACTTCAAGTATATACTAACATTCTTATGGTCGATTTTTGCTTTACACAAAACAAGACTATGTAAGACTAGATGTCAAGGGTCCTATAGTCGGTCCACAATACTATAAGCGGACAGAAAGGCTTTTGAGGTTCATTACGTGGTGGCGTAGGATTTAAAAGTGATACCGTGTAACAATGATTAAAAGTCGATACTTGAGTCATGAAACAAAACTTACAAAAAGTATGAATATGTTCTACTATGCTATATTATTAATAACAAAGCAAAATGGTAGATGTTACCTAAATAACTTTCAGATTTAGTTACAATCGTGATGTACAGTTATTAACAAGTTATTGTCATTTTAAATATGATACTCATTTGTGTATATGATTATTTTCATTCATATTTATATTCATATTCACAAAAATCAACCCAACTATAAATTAAAATAATAATTTCTCTCTATTCTACCTGCATAATCTAGTTAAACCCCATTTTCCACACCTATTAACCACCCAACCCAAACCAAACTTTTATAATACTTATAATTAAAAAATTTGGTTTTTCTAATATTTATCGTGAAAGCATATATAAAAAACATTAATTAAAGAATTAATATTTATCGTGAAAGCATATATAAAAAACATTAATTAAAGAATTAAATTAAAGAATTAAATGTAAGAAATCCTCCTATTATCATAATTAAATATGATAATCATTACTTATAATATTACCAATTATGCAAAATACATTAATTATAAAGAATATTATTTATGCTTAATACTTATTATATTTAATTATGGTAATATTTCTATAATTAATATTTCAATTCATGCTTCTTACTTGTGCATTTATAATACATATTAAAAGATCCCTTAATTTTTATTATATTATACAAACTATATATTACATGCTTTTTTCAATTTATAACACAATTTTTTTACTATTTTTAAGATTATATAGACAACATAAAAAAATTCTTAAAATATATCACTATTGATCTTTATCTGTAGACAAAATTATTTAACGTATTTTAGTTTACTTTGTTTATTCTTTTAATAAAAATAAATTAAAAGAAATTACAAAATAATGTTTATGGTGCAAAGATAGTTATAATAAATAAATAAAAGAAAAAAAAAAGTAAAAGAAAAAGGCCAACTAGATTTGAGGTTTGGTGGAGCAAACCTTCTGGGTTTTAAAGGAGTTTTCATTTTTCTTTAATTCAAAAATCAGTCTGTTATGGCTAATTAGATTATTCTTGTTCAAAACCAATTCAAGTGTCTATTAAAAAATTAACTTTTTTCTTTCACTTATACAACCCAGCATTAACCCATTAACAACCCAACCAATCCAACCCTTTTATGAAATAAATATAATTATAACTTTTTTATTATATATATATATATATATATATATATATATATATATATATATATATATATATATATATATATATATATATAATTTTGATATATTTTATTGATTTTGTTTACAAACAATAAACTGTTATCTTATTGTTTATTATATCTAGTTAAAAAGCAAAATTGAAGAACCAATAGTATAATTCCATGTAGGTGCGACTATGACTTTATTTTGGTGGGTGTACCACGACACGTTGGACACCCACCAAGTTGGACCAAGTCCGTTGTTTATTTTCTTATATTCTTTTTTCTTTTAATTGTTTTTATCGACCGAACACAATTCTTTTTCTATTGCCAATGGCAATAGTCTTAACGTTTAGGTCGTGACTTTATTTGTTTGAACAGACAACGACAAAAACAGCATCTTACAATTGTTTACATATTTGCAGATTTAACAGTTAAGTCAATAACCGGTAAAAACAAAATACAATGTTTTTTTTTCAAAAAATATGATCAAAATTTAAGGGTTTGTAAATATATCTATTTTATAATTTTACTTTAATTTGATTAAATATTTACTATAATCTTAATGTATTAATGATGACTATGACAATTTCTTCTCTTCGAACGGAATCAAACGTTGTGTATTTGATTTCTAATGTTAAGTTACACAGATTAGGACTTAGGAGGGCAAATTGGGAATAATGAAACATATGTGAGTAGGAAGACTAGCCCTAATCACCATATGTTGAGAAGGTATCAACAACGATCTACCTAATGAATTTTTTTGACTGACCCGGTAGAAGGGAGGTCAATTCTTAGACCGGATGACGTATTGATTTTTGGATGGGTTTGAGGAAAACACACATTTGTGGATCTTACAGGAGTATCCCCTCTCGTGGGCTTAAGGGATGGGAATTTTACGGCGGGGCAAACTGTTTTAACAACTGTTACAAACAAAGTCACCAAACATGAGAAATCGTGTATGGAAAATCAACACGTATTCATATCATTTGTGTTTGATACGTTTGGTTTCCTCGCGTAGGATTCGGTGGAGCTTCTTAGCAGAGTACAACGGATTATGGATAACAATATTATATATCTTCTAGATCTATAGATATAGTCTTCAAAAGAATTAATTTTACCATACAAAAAGGCTTAACGGCACAGTTTGTTATCCGTTTGTCATTTCTCTCTTTGTACGATGATAAAAAATAAAATAAAAAAAAAAATCAATTTCAAAAAAAAAAAATCCTAAGGAGCTGGATGTCAAGGAGCTATGGAAAATGTGTGAATGGTTAGAAATTCAGGGCTTGCCATTGTGTACATGGACACTTGCTTCATTCAGAGGTTGCAGGGTTGTATGGTGTTGTTTTGTTTATGGGAAGTCATGGACGAAGAAAAGTTGTGGTAAGAGTGCGAGTTAAGTGCAACACTGCCACCTTCATTAATGACAAAGCCGATGGTATCAATTGCTAAATGGGTCTAATGATTGATTGCTACACCTAATCTAGAGATTAGTCTGCCATAAAGAACTCTTATTAGTGAATCTAATTAGAGATTACATTAATGAGTTTTGTAATACGGGCTCAACTACAAGGTTAAAAGGTGTGGTGATATTTTTGTCAATGGTAAAAAGATACCACATAGGTGCCATATAAGTCTTTACAATTTTTGTCACACTTTGTCTATTGATGGGGTGTGATGGTTTTCTTTACCAATGATATATATGATGGTATTTATGTTAAAAAAAAAAATTACACTAGGAAATAAGAAAAGGTTTACCACTGAAATTTGTCATGAGTGGTGGAAATTACCATTACTAATAAAGCTTTTATTATTAGTAAAAGCCTCCCATACGGTATAGCCTAAGGGTAGATGAGTGTTTTTACCATTGGTAAAAACCTCCCACGCCATATAGCCTAAAGGTAGAGGGAATCCATGCCTCCCAATCAACATGCCACATTACATTAGCACCACATCAACATTTTTGTTTCCTTTCACTTCCACCTACCCAAACAAACCATACACATTTTCAATACAACTTCTAATGCATATGGTGCAAGTGAAGAGAAGAGAGAAGAGTGGAAGTGGCGGGCTAAATAGGCAGTTGGACACCCAAAGCGAATAAGGTTTGGTTTATTCTGTTGATTAGTTTAATTTTTGGTTTAACCACTTATCTAAAACCTTATTCAATTTGGTTCTTTGTTTCAAAATTTGATATTCGGTTTACCGAATAAACCAAATAAGTATATGTATGCATTTTTAAAAAATTTAAATTTTAGTATTATTTCCATAATAATATCATAATCTGTTTCCATATTATACGATATCTATTTTTTCTTTTATTCCATAGTTTAGAATTAGCGTTTCGACTAACATGTAAAGGATAAAAAATAAAAAAAAACCTCAAAACTTTTTAAATTTTTCATTCTATAAATCATGTTCTACTTAAATGCGTAATGATATCGTTTGGGGGCTTTTAATATCATTCGCGTTTATTTTATATATAATCGTAAGATGGTGGACAGATAAAAGACAGGTGCAACCTGCAGACAAAAAATTGAATATCATACAAATGGATATTAAAAATTCCAATTGGTATAAATTATAATGCACATATAGACAATAACCATGTATAATTTGCTATTATATTAATTATTAATATATAACATTCATTGTTAGCTCTGAGTTCTTATATTTTAAAAACGTTAGACATAAACTTATAATTATTAGCAAACCGTTCTTAATTCTTATACCACAACTTACAATCATCAATTCGTGTAACTCCGTGAACCAAACATTTATTTCATGATTTATATGTATGGGTGGTCCTTAGTTACCACAGTTCGTCCACATGGCATCCATACGATGTTGATGTGGCATCTTGTCTAATAAAAAATGATATTTTTATAATTCATTATTATCATAAAATTATATTATCATTGATTTAATAGAAAAATCCCAAAGATGTGAAGTCGCTTGTAACATAGTTGTAAACTACTAGCGACTTGAGATGGATGTCGATGTGAGATGACAGCTACATCACATAGTAGTAGTTTGCACCATAAATTATTGATACGATTATTAACAAATATATATATTTTTTTTTATATTTGTCTTTCTATGCAATTGGAAAATGATATGAAACCATATGCGCATGAGTCTTCTTGCTATATGAAATATCATGGAATCATGAAATTCACACTTCTGCCAGATGCCTTGATAAAAATGATTAAAAAAGGAACACTTATAAAAAAAAATTAAAAATTAAAAAACAAAATCGGTTATTAAGGTGAAGCATACCATGTAAGGGTGCCTAAGTATATAGACACCATAGATGTTGGTTGTTGTATGGTGTTGAGAAAGTTGTAGCTGAACATGTGGAATATTTCTCCAACTCTCACCAAGAGCAGGTTTCAAAGTACCCCCTTCTCCACTAACCATATGATTTGTAACCTTTTTAAAAAAAAAAAAAAATTAATTAATTAATTAGGGACTTAATGGGAAAAGTCTCGTTGACTTTCTGTATAAAGTCAAAGATTAAGTTGCTGACTAAAACTGCGATGTTGTGTTGGTGTGATAAGTCTTTGAGAAGGTATCCAAGAGAAACCATTAATGCATGTCCTTGAGCGTTACTGCCTCCTAGAATTGGAGCAATGAGTGATGATATTGAATCAATGATTATCAGGTCTGTTGACTTTTTCTGCATTAGGATATACTTGTTTTTAAAACTTTTAATCATATAATAGAAATGAGAGTTTTTAATAAATGGTGAAGAAAATGATATGAAACCTGAGGTTGAGATTTTAAATTTAATTTTAGTTGATGAAGAAGGTCTAGCAGGGTATATATGTCGAAAACCGCATGGCATTCTATGTGTCTCATTGCTTCTTCAACACTTCCATTCACCTAAACATATATTTTTTGTAAATATATACAGCAAATTACATTTTTGGCACATGAATATACCAGATTTAGCAATTTTGGTCCCTATGTTGTCTTGATTAACAACCTAGATGTCAAAACTTTGAAAAAATGATCATTTTGCCCTTGGACAAAACCCGAAAAAAACATACACTACAGGGACCAAATTTGTATTTTTTTTCTTATATTTGAATTAAGGTTAATAACATTGCAAAAATGGTCGTTTTTGTAAAACATTAACAGGTAAATTAGAAACTAAGAGTTACAAATTTGGTATCAGTGGTTTACCTTTTTCTTGGGTTTGGTACAAGGGCAAAATGGTCATTTTTAAAAGTTGGACAGCTAGGCTGTTAAGTTAGACCACACAAGGACCAAATTTGCAAAAATCAGCTATACACAGGGACCAATAATGTAATTTACTCTATTATTCAAGTTATCTAGGATGCACCAAAAAGTCACAAGGTCAAACTACACAAAGTAAATACAATAACCAAACAAAAAGGACAAAAAATAAAAAAGAATAAAAAAATACAACAAAAATAAAAATTACCTTATTCTCCTCTGAACCGGATATATGGGTAACCATTTGTTTAATCCGTGTAGGAGAAAATGAGTTTCCCGAGTCAAAAAAGACGACATTACCCTTCTTCAAAGCCACATTTGAGGCAACTTGAAAGCAAACCTATACAATTGTCCGAAATCATAATAACAATTTATCAGTTTCATAATAAACAGAATGAAAAAATATATATATATATTAATATCTTTTTTGTAATGACATGGATTTAATTCTAACTTGTGTTTTTCCAGATGATGATGGGCCCACAAGCTCTGTTACATGTCCCTCACGCAATCCACCTTGGAGTAACACATCAAAGCTGGTTCATTTATATATACTTAATAACTTTTCTTGATGGCATTTCCGTAATTAAATAAAAAAAACAAAATTATTATTAAATATTAATATTAACATATATATACCTTTCAGATCCTGTTGATATATAATGTTTATTCTGTTCTCTATCTTCCAATAACATCAAACCATTCATCCATGGTTGATGGTAGGTTTCAGTAATCAAGACAAGTTGGTTGATACCCTGTTGAAATGTAACATTAGAGTTAGAGTTAATTGCAAGAAATAGCAATGTACTTTTGTTGATTTGTTTATATACATCTCTATAGCATTGTACTTTGAAAAATATATCCAATTATAGAAATGTAAGAATAAATATGGGGTTAATATGAAGAAAAAGCAATGTAGTTTCACTTTCATTGATTTGTTTGATGTTTATCATAGCATCTTGCTTTCATTTCTTATGATAAAAACATTTTACTTTGACAAATATACCACTAATACAAAGCAATTAGGCAGATTTTCCAAAATGCAAAAACTTATTAAGAAATATATGAAAGTATATTGCTATTTCTTGCATTTAAACCTTAGATATAGAAGAAAAACAAACTTTAGCTAAAAATTAACCTGTTTTAATCTATCTGAATTAGAGAGTTTGTCTGCAGAAGCCATCAACATGGACACATCATGAACTAAGAAATCTTCAACTGTGGAAATGAAAAACACTGAGTAGGTTCATCCCCCTGACAATTCTGATAATTTTGTACATGTATATCAGACAGGTAAGAGGAACCTTTCAGGAATGGGATATTGTTAATTTGTTATGTTATGGAAGGATGATGAAAAGAGTTGCAAAAGTAAATAAGAATGAACAAAATATGTATATCTTTAACCTAGAATCTCTATTTAATCCAATCAAGAATGATATATACTTTCTCCTAATTCCTATCCACAGAGTTTCCTAAGTATGGGAATACTAATGTAGCTATGGAAATATATATACTTCCCTACTCAATGATAAGTGATAAGTGATAACCCTAGGGTAAATCACTGCTTGGATCCAACAGACTTCAAAAATACTGAGGATAACAATGTCTTGAGTCTGATATAATGAGGTAACCATCAGAATTCAAAAGCTTTTGCATTTTATACCACCTTCAGTTTTGAAACCAACTTATCTAGGGTAGGAAATATGAACTCGAGTAGATTTCAAAGATCTAAAAGAAGATATTGCACAATAATCTTATTCTAAAATGAACCTACAGTAAGATGAGACCCATTTTTAAGGCCAATCGTCAAAAACTAAACTCACATAAACTCGTAAAAACCTCCAATTATCACAATCCTAAGCCTATTAGTTCATATTTTAACAGAAAAGTATGGGAGATTAAATCAGATCCCTAATTAGTTCATAAAAAACGAACCGATCTAACTTCCAACCAAAAAACTGCTTATATGAAGTGATCCAACCTACGGACACACACGTATAACAAGTAAAATGCAAGAGCCAGAGCCTGCAATTACGAGTTACTTCATCTAGGATCCACTCGATAAAACCCTACTAGTAATATCCACGGACAAACAGCAAAAAGAGCAGTTCATACGGAATCAAGAACATAATATCTGGATCGAGCGAAATAAAGAGAGGTTTATGAATTTAGGGCTAGAAAATGAACGCAAGCAGTAAATGACTGAAAGTGTTAATAATTTACCGGAAAAAATGCCTCGAGATGCACAGAATTGAAGAAAGTTGGCGTCGATTATGTGATAGTCCTCCTCCAGAGATTTCAATGCACCCATCTCTCCGTCGCCAACCAAGGCGTTTCGAACTAAGACCCCTACTGCTAAAATAAGTTCACCACTTCCATAACAAACTGTACAAATTACAAAATCTCAATTTAATTTTATTTATTTATTTATTTATATTTTTTGCCAAAGAGCGCGTGCGTTATTGGAAACTGTTCAGTTTTTTTTTTTTTTTTTTTTTAATTTAAAGAAAACTGATTTAAGTTTTTCTTTTCAGTAGAAAATTTATAAAAACTGACTTGCTTTTTATTTATTTTCCGTTTAAAAAATTAGAAAATATGTTATTCATATGTATTTTGTATCAGATTTTTTTTCAATTTATTTATTTCAAATAATATAATATTTAATATATTTGAAATTAAAATAAAATAATTTTTTATGTTTTAATATATCGGGTAGGTAATGTAAGATATTTATGGAGGAAAAAAAAACATTATCTTAACTAGTCACATGATTTTCATTAAAATTATCTTAAATATATCATATGCTTTAACGATTGGAATTGGATATAAATCATGCAATTAAACATGGCTATGAAGATCAAGTACAAGAAATATTAGTAGAATATGAAATTAAACAACACTTCCATCCACTTTCGCCATGGAGACGATACCCCTAACTGTGCTTTTTTCCATGGATTAAAAAAATGAGAAAGCTTTTTGACATAGGCAATAGAGAAACGAAGCAAGAGAGAAAGACTAGAAAATGGTGCAAAAAAACATCCTAATATTATCAGAAAAAACCAAACCAATCCAATCCAAAACACCAAAACTATTCAAAGCAACAATATCCATAAACCATATTCCAAAAATTATTAAGTAGTAATAATGCTAACTATTATTCTACCAGAAGTAAAAAAAAAAAAAAAAACACAAAACACCTAAATAGTAACACCCATAGCTTTCTCATTTCGATGGTGCAAAAAAGATTTCACTGTTCATCCTCTTGGAACGGAATGTCTTCTCCACGTCAGCACTCACATTAAACGAAGCCTGCAACACCTCAGGTGACAACGCCTTCCACGCCGATGTTCTTCCAGCCATATGAGTAAATATCGGACTGCAAATTTTACAATTAAAAAAAAAAATTAATACATTTTTCAACATATGTTGTGTCATGTGTCATGTATTATGATGGATTGAAAGTTGAAAGACGAAAACTTACTTGGGAGTAGAAATGATGGAGAACCATTCCAACCCTTCATTATCAGAAATCTTGGAAACGACAAAGAACCTAGGAACAATGAACAACATCCCAGCTTTCACAGTTGTTTCAAGAACACGTTTCCCATCAACACCAACGACTTGAGCACGACCACTACCCCTCACAATGTAAGTGACTTGAAGAGCAGAATCACACGAGAATCCAGGAGAACACATTGCATTCCCATCCAACCTCACAAGATCAGCTCCTAATCCAACTTCACCAACCAAAGGTAAGTTCTTTGTGTTCAAAACAACAACCCTACCACCACCCTTAATGTCGACATCCAATGGAGCTTCCAAACAGTTCAATGCCATTCCGGATCTGTGGTCTTTGTTTGGTTCCGGCATCCTGACTCCGGAATCGACTTTGATGATTCCGTTTCCGGTTTGGGAACCAACGAGGGATTTGGCTGTGGATTCGTCTACGTCCCATGCGCGACAGACGAATTCCATTGAGAAACCGGTGAAGATGCCGTTGGATCCGGTTAGGAAGAAGTCGGTGAAGGATCCGGGTTTGTGGGCGGTTTTGGTGTCGCCTAAGAAGAGGACTTGGAGCTCTGTGTCGTCTTTGTTAAACCACCATGTGATTACACCGAAAGGGAGGGCTATGGTGTCGCCTGTTTTGATTGCTAGGACTTTCTCTTCTTTCTCCGGGAGAACAATGCCAGCGACTCCATTGCCTTTCAAAAGGAAATTGATTAATTGAATGATTGTGAATCGAGAGCGGATAAACAAAACATGGAAGAAACAATTATACAGAATTCAACACTGAAACAAACAATCCAAAACCAGATGGAAAATTAATAAGAGTTGACTTTGATTACACTAAATAATAAGAAATTAGAAGTCAACAGAAAAGTAACTAATCGGGAATCGGAGATGCAGAGCAAGGTTGTGAGGGATATTTTAATAATTTTTCCAGATCTCTTTTGGATTTTCTTAATTTATAATCGAAATCGTGTTTGATCGGATCATATAACTATTGAAAAATAAGAATATGATAATATTGAAGATTAGGTAAGATCGAAACTATCAATTAGGTATGAAATAATCGTGAGTCTAGTGAATCAGCATAAAGACAAAAGAGAAATGTATCTTAAATAAACATGAATTCAGAAGTCGGAACGAAGAAATGATAGCATGCTATAGTGTGATAGTAACGAATCTTGAAAATGTGTATTGTATCGAGTGTGTAGTTGTGTGTCGGTGGTGAATTCAGATCGACGTGATATCGATCTAACAGTATTAGCAATCAAGTTACTGATCAAAATCACAAACTAAACAACTGCGATTAAAATACCTAATCATGATCGAACAACAACAATCAACCGTATCAATCATCGTCAAACAGAATTCGAAGGAATCAATAAAACAATTCAAATCATACAACTGAAATCGGTACCTTGAAGAACGTAAGCAACCTTAGCAGAATCGGAATAGCGAGGGAGAGCAAGACCGCCTTTCTCGAGAAGAAGTTTACCGGCACCGATGTTACCTTGGCGGAGCATAGGGAGTTCATTGGGGCACCATGCATGATACGATCCTCCGGCACCTCCGTATGACTTCTTAGGCATTTTCGGTGACAAATCGATATCCATTTTCCGATACAGCAACAAGGATCACGATTCGAACTTTGATTGATTATCGAAGAGAATTGGGATTATGAGATGAAAGGTTGGTGAAAGGAAGTGATCAGATGGTGCATTTATAGTGAAATGGGAGAGAGATTGTGTGTTTCTGTGTGTAACAACAAACTCGGATGAATAAACGGGGAATGTGGAAAATCGAGACTCAGTAAATAAAAATGATTTATTTTTAGAGTGTGTATATGGAGATAAAATCAATTCAAATTTTAATTAAAACTTTATATTCACTTATCCATATCCATATCCATATCAATAATTCAAATATTTTAAATTTTAAACTTTATCCATAATTGAATCCAAAAAGAAAAGTCATTCGTATAATTAATTTTTATTATTTTTAAATTGTAAAACTATAAAAAGTATATATTATATCATAACAAACAAAATATTCGTTTAATTATAAAAAGAAAATGTATAAAACATGTGATAATACTATAATAGTTTATTAAATTTATTAATAGATAACTTTAAAGAAAATAAAAAATATAAAGCGGCCAACACGCCATGTGTCAATGGATGGAAATGGAATCTACCTAAAATTGGACAACGGTCCATTTTCCTTCTGTAACTGATTTTATTTTGTGTTTTTGTATAATTGGCCATCATCAAGTAAATATATAACTGATAAATTATGCTAAATTTATTAATTACTTTTTAAATTTATGGAAAAAAAATTAAAGATTTTTCGAAATTGGTCATCAAGTTTGCATATAAACCAACAAAGTTGGCAAAATATCTTCGAAATCACCAAAGACAATAAAATTTGGTGATTTTTTAAGATTGATTGCCAATAGAACCAACGTATCAAATTGGTGAATCCCACATTTTAAAAGTATAAAAAACCATAAATTTCGTCCAACTTTATTTTATAAAATAAAAAGATGAAATCCAAAATTTTCTCAATTATCGTTCTTGTTTTAAAGATAATATTTTAAGCTATTTGGAATTTTGATTAATTTTATTTTAAAGTGTGTGCTTCTTTGTAGTTTTCCATTATCGTCATGGTTGATTTCTAACGAAGAGAAGATGATTTCACAAGTATCACATGCCAATTTCTCATCTTTTAGCTAAAAATTGACTAAAAAATAACATTTATAATGTGATATCTTTGAAAAATACTCATTGTCTCATGTATTTACGAGATTGATCATAGATAAAGTTTATACTAAGTTTATACTAAGTTTATTCTTTTCTAATTTTTTGTTGGTCTTATTTATCTATTTCTTATAGATAATGTCATTTAAATAAATATGGTTTAACATAAGCCAAATTTTTGAATCGTATTCATTTGAAACTCTCAAACTCTTCATTTTATCCTACTTAAATGATTAATTAATATTTTGCCTATATAAAAAAACTTAGCTTTTATTTTTTTCTTCTCTTTTTAGTTTGTTTATTTAGAAGTGCATGAAAATGAAGAAGTTGTAAATAGATTTGCTTTTTTTCTCTTTTTTTCTTTATATTTTCTTAAAATTCCATAAGAATTAAGAAGATTTAAATAGATTGTCTAGAAGTGCATGTGAATGAAGAAGTTGTAAATAGATTTGCTTTTTTCCCTTTTTTTCTTTATATTTTTTTAAAATTTCATAAGAAGTTTGTTGTGGACAGGATTTAATCCAAAAGTTTTTGGTAAGATGATGAAGAATTGTCTTAAGATTATACATTTAGAACCAAAAGAAAAGTGTTGTCAATTTTGTGGTATGTGTTGAAAATGTGTTTGTGTAAGAAATAAAAAGATAGAAATAACGAGAGTCTTTTAGGTAAATATTTGTATATTTAGAGCTAAAAAATGTTGTTAATTTTGATGTTTTTGAAGCGTATTTAAACAAGAGTTATGTGTTAGGACAAGATTTGTTGCGTCTAGGGCTTGTTCATTGGCCCAGTTTTGTTACCAGTTTGGGTTTGCCCAACCGTGTTTATTTTGTTTAGGGTTTTAGTATTTAAAGATTCATGCATGCACCGTTTGTATTTGATCGCTTTCATTTATTATTTTAAGTATTGTACTACAAAGCCTAGTACGCCTCTACAGTGGAAGTTCTTTGTCGAGCTCTGCTGAGATGTGGCTATTCTTGAATCATTAAGCTATATTTTGATTCTATCCTGTGTTCTCAATATTTATTTGTTTGTTTTAATGTTTAACCTGTTGAAGATCTAATCGATCTAAGAGTTCTCAACTCATAAATTGGTGTTAGAGCAGGAGACTATGTAATCCATACACATCTCTTCTATTAAAGAAGATTTTAGGGTTTTTCCGTTTTGATCGATATTGTTAGAGCCGTCATCAGCTATTGACGCAGTTCTTTAATAATTGATCTTATCCTAATGTTATTTACAAGTCTGATCATAAACAGGTTTTTGAACAAATATCATCATGTCCATGGATGACTCTCAGACAAACCCAATCAATATCTCAAATAGTATAGGATCGACGACAAGGATTCCTATATTATACACTCGAGACTATGAGGTTTGGACGCATCATTTTGAAGACTACGTGATTGGTTCAGAAGACAATGGATACTTGATCTGGGAGGCGATTATTGTATGTCCATTCGCTCACTCAAGTACTTCGAGAATTGTTAAAACCCAAAAAGGAGTATAATCAATTCGTCAATGATGTAAAAGATAGATGAGAACGAAAATTTTCAGTGCAACATCAAAGCCTTAAGGATGATAAGGATCGCCTTACAGTCGGATACGTTTCGATTGATAAGATCATGCACAACGGCGAAAGAAATATGGGACAGGCTGAAGCAACTGTATTCTACAGATGAAGATCTTGAGCATTCAATCCAAACTTCATTGCTCTCAGAAGTTGGTGACTTCAAGCACAATCCTAAAGAGATGCTTATTCAATCCTTCGATCGCTTTAATCATCTTCTTAGTAAAATGATAAAGCATGGGATTGAAAGGAAAGTCATTGAACATAAGTTCACATTCATGAATGGCCTTAGACCCGAATGGATGCCTGTAGTGTCTACTGTGAAGGCACACGAACAATTCAAGGCTTATTCTCTGGAAAAACTTGTGGGAATATTAAAGTCACATGAGAGTGCAGTGACTAAAGAAACGAATGTGGTTTCTGGGATGGGGTCCTTAGCTCTAATCTCCAAAGGAAAGAATGTTGCTGAAGAAGATGAATACTTAGATTTTTCTGAATATGACCTAACAAGTGAAGATTATGCTTTGATGGTTTCAAATCCCAAAAAGTTCATCAGAAGAAGGTTCCCGGCTAAAAAGAATCGAAACTGGCAGGGAAGCTACAGTGCAGAGAAAGTAAAGAGGAACCGAAGAGTGTCTCTCCGTCCGAAGAACCAAAGAAGGAAGCAAAATTTGGCGGTAACTCGGGTTTTAATTGTCACTACTGTGGAGGCAAAAATCACATTGCTAAAGATTATATGTTGAGAAAGACATCAAAAAATAATGACGACGAAGACGAGGAAGAAAACCTCATACGACGATTGGAGGAAATCAAGAAGAAGAAAGTTGGATCTAATAACACTATGAATGCTCTTATTGTGCAATGAAATAATGTTGATGATGGGTTCGGAGGTGTTGAAGTTTGGTCTACAGACTCTGAATATGAAGAAGTGAGGAAGCCCACTCACAGCAGGGCTTTGTTTATGAAAGAAGAGAATGTTGCAGGAAAGTGTCTAATGGTGACCTCTGAGATGTCACATATGAGAGGCTATACCACTGTTGGGGGACTAGACGAAGAGAAAGAGCGAGAAGACAGGTGTTTTGCAGCGAAACCTGTCAATGAACAGATCAACGAAAGCGATGAGTTGATCAAGAAGGTACAATCCATTCTTGTTTCTTTACATATCCCCATCACAAAACTATAAAAAAGAACTCGATGGATTAAAATCTAAATTTTCAAGTATAAGTAGTATTTTAACTCAAACTCGCGTCACAAACTCTAACCTAACTGATCAAATCAGCAGGATATCATCGAAGAGTGAGGAGAGGCGTATGTGGATTGAGCAAAAGGAGAAGGAGTTGATTAGGTCTAGGGATGAGACAATTTATTTACAAAGAGATAATTTAAAGCTTTTAAAATAACAGAATGTTTTTTGTTTAATTGATGAACGATTGTATTCCAACATTACTCAATTGCATATTGATTGTGATATGGGGAAGGAAATAAATTGTATGATTTTACCTTTCCTTGAGTTAACGGATGATGAAATCGATGCAGATACATATAACTGTGAAAACGTTGTTTCTTCTGATGATGTATCTCCCGCTTACAAAATTGTTCTTAACAAAATATAGTCCTTCATAAAGTCAAAAGACCATAAGGACATGATGAAAATTTTGTTTGATGAAAATGACAAACTGAAAATCAAAACCGAAACAGTATAGAAATTTGACTCTTTGAATACCATATTGAGTTCAGAAAAAATAATATTTATGTTGAAAACACTTATGAATTCAATGAGGATGATGATTTGAGTGAAATATATGTAGAAGATGAGGTGGACTGCTCCAAATTTGTCAAGAGCGAACCTGAAACCCACAAAAATAATATTTCAGAAAATTCTGTTGAGTTCGCTCGTTTATCCAAAAACAAGACTAAAGTCCTCAAGGAAAAGGTTGTTGTATAACAAAAGGTCCAAACAACTCCTAATAAAGTTTATACATTTAAGGGAGTCACTCAGCAACAGACAGCCAAACTGACAGTGTTAGTAGAAGATTACAATGTTGATGGTTGTGATGAGTTCTTCTGGTCAGCACCGATTGATAATGCCGATGAAATAGAAGGTCTATCTAACAAAACATCATGGAGGGTAAAAGGTAGGTATGTGGCAGAACCACTCAAGAAACCTACACGATTCGATGTGCCAAACACAAGTGGTACCAAAAATACTTTAGATAAACCGGTCAGGGCGTCGAGCGAAACCTCTTCACTAAAGAGCGAAACTCATGCTCCAAGATCGAAGCAAAAGGCCAAGATCCACAAAACTCCAAAACAGGTGTTAGAGAGAAAGCATCAACAAAATTTGAGATACAAGAAGAATCTCACTGAAAGAAAACAGTTTTGGCGGTCTTAAAACCCTAATTACATTCAATATGAAATGACTTTTATGTCAAAAGAAGAAGCAAAAGGAAACTCAGCTTCTCATGTTCAGCACAATGAAGACAACCAAAAGAAGAGTTTCGGTCCTCAAAATCTAGACAACCGAAATAAGAGTTTCGGTCGTTAAAATCTAGACAACCAAAAGAAGATTTTCGGTCCTCAAAATCAAGACAACCGAAAGAAGAGTTTCGGTCCTCGAAATCAAGACAACCTAAAACAATATTTCGGTCCACAAACGCATAGCAACCAAAAGGATGGTTTCGGTACTTAGGATGAGGGAAACCGAAAGGATGGTTTCGGTCCTAGATCAACCAATAAGAGGAACTGAAGAGAAAGTAGTTTTAGCTCTCAACCAAGTGATAGCCATGATCAAAAGTTTGACTCTGCTCCTAAGTCTCATCTTTTTCATTTTCACTCTCACTCAAAGAATGATATAAAGGGAAAAGGAAAGGTCTTTCCTGAGAACGAACAGAAGACGACGTTTACACCCAAAATAGAGAACCGAAAGTCTGCTAACGTCAAATTCACAGATCCAAAAGTTGAACCTAAAATACTCAAATCTAATAAAATCAAAGTTTTCACCATAAAAATAAGAGATGAAACAACATTAATAAAAAGAACATTTTTAGTTGACGTTTCTCTTACAATTCCCTGTACTGTAAAAAGGCTCACAAGAACCCAAGAAACTTTGGGTTCCTAAATCTGCTTAATTTTTGGCAGGTTATGCGTGACGAGTAGTTCGACAATGAATTGTACATAGACAGTGGTTGCTCACGTCACATGACAGGAAGAAATGAAGAGCTGAGTGGGGATGAAAGTGGGTCCAAACCCAGACTGGATGGACCCGGACCCAGAAAACCCGGAACCAGTTAACGGGATTTTATAGAACCGGAAATTGGACTGGTATACAGGAACTGGTTCCGGGTCGGTTCTGGGTACGGTTTCGGATAAAATGGGTCTAGAACCGGGAAACCCGGAAACATCAAAGTGGGTAGGTTGGAACCGGATAAAGTGGGTTTAGAACCGGAAAACCCGGAAAAACGGGAATTTTTTGGTAATTACTTACTACTTAGTGGGTTGAACTTTGAAAATTTTCAAATTCATATACTGACTTTAGGGAACTGTAACTCATTGAATATGAAACCAAAATTAACAAAATTATAGTCTAAAATAATGTACAAACTCTAAAATACACTCTGAGAAAAATTGCATGTCAATTCGACTTTAAACGAATGAGATATTCATGTGTTAACATTTTCACATAATACAAATTACAAACACAAATAGGTGAAAAGTTGAAAATTTTTAGTTTTGATATCCCGACTTCGGAGGACTGTAAATCATTGAATGTTAAACCAAAAATGACAAAATTAAAGTCTAAACTCATGTACAAACTATAAATTACATGTTGGAAAAAAGCACATGTCAATCCGACTTCAAATGAATTAGATATGCATGTTTTAAAACTTTCACCGAATACAAAAAAAAATGAAAAACTAAAAACTTTCAGCTTTGATATCCCGACTTTGAAGGACTGTAAGTCAATGAATATAAAACAAAAAATGGCAAATTTATAGTCTAAAATCATGTAAAAACTCTAAAACACATGTTGGAAAAAACTGCATGTCAATCAGAGTTGAAACGAATGCGATATGCATGTTTTAAACGTTTCACAAAAAACTGGTTCCGGTCCTAAAAGTGGTCCCGGTTCCAAACAACGGTTCCGGTTTTTAGACCCAGTTTACCCGGACCCGATGCACCCAAACCCGAATAAAGTCAATTTTTAAACCCAAAACCGGAACCGATTCTATATATTCTAGCTCTAACGGTTCTGGTTCAGGTCCGGTTTTCCGGTTCTAAATCTCATCCCTAGAGCTGATGGAATTTCGTTCCCTTCAAGATGGTGGAAGTGTCAAATATGGTAATAATTCTTTTGGCACAATCAAAGGTTATGGTTTGATCACCAATGGTGATTTCTCAATACGAAAAGTGGCGTACGTAGAAGGTTTACAAGACAACCTTATTAGTGTTTCTCAATTAGTGGTTGCCACAGGGTTAAAAGTATCGTTCGATGATGATGGCTCAGAGATTACTGAAAAGAAGAAAAACAACATTCTGCTGAAATCAAAGAGAAAAGGAGAAATGTAACCTTTGAATCTAAATCCCATACGAGGAAAACCAGATGTCTACTTGCTAACGAAAGCTCACTTAAACAATACTTGGCTTTGGCACCGAAGACTCTCCCATCTTAATTTCAAAGACATCAACAAGCTAGTGCTTGGGGATCATGTTCAAGGTCTTCCTGTTCTGAAGTTTGATAAAGAAAACTTATGTACTGCATGTGAAATGGGAAAACAAAGTCGACAAAGTCATCCTTCTCGAGTCAATACAAAAATAATTGAACCACTAGAATTACTTCATATTGATCTATGTGGTCCATCCTCAATCAAAAACATTGGTGGTAACAGGTATATACTTGTAATAGTCGATGACTTCTCTCGGTTTACCTGGGTGTTCTTTTTGAGACAGAAATCTGAAGCCACTCCCAATCTTAGACTTTTTATCAAGCAGGTAGAAGTTCAACTACGAAATGTAGTTCGAAATATCAGAAGCGACAACGGGTTGGAGTTTAAGAGCAAAGACTTTGAAGATTTTTTTGCAGAAAAGGGGACCACTCACAACTTCTCGGCTCCATTTACTCCACAACAAAATGGAATTGTCAAAAGGCGAAATCGATCTTTGTGTGAAGCCGCCCGAACCATGCTTTGATTCACTTCTCTACCTCTATATTTATGGGTTGATGCCATTGCTGCTACTTGCTACACACAGAACGGATCTTATCTCAACAAATGATTCTCCATCACTCCTTATGAGATCTTGAACAACCGAAAGCCTAATGTAAAGTTTTTCTATGTGTTCGGTTCAAGATGCTTTATCTTCAATTCAAAGGAGAACCTAAACAAGTTTGATGTTAAAGCAAATGAAGGGATTTTCCTAGGTTATTCCTTAAACTCCAAAGCATATAGAGTTCTGAACAAGCATTCAAAGAAAATTGAAGAGGCCTACTATGTCACATTTGATGATAATTACGTTAAGAAACTAACGACAACCGAAGGTTCTGTGGAGGAAATATTTCCAAAATCCAATCAAGTTACGGTACCAATTTTAAATCTCTTTGAGCAATACATGTTGCTATTTGATGAACCAGAAAAGGCTATTTACTCTGAATCCCAAGTTGCAGACAACAAGGTTGACAACCTAAAGAAGATAATCGATGAGGCAGCAAAGAAAATGGCAGATGATCAACCGACAGCAACCAAACAGTCTGACTCAATCGAACCTCCAAAAATTAGTTCTTATGTTCAGGGGCAGGGTTCATCTTCTCCAAATAACCAAGATTCACCATTCCAGGGGGAGAGTCGATCTGAAAGTCAAGTCCAAAATGAGAATTCTGAGTCTGAAGCTGAAGAAGTATCATCATTCGAGGGGAAGAATACAAATACATACGATAATCAAACTCAGTCAGAATTCTAAGAAGAAGTAAATGTTGAACTGGATCCCTCATATGATCCTAATTACCTTCCTCTCACCAAATTAACCAAAGATCATCCACAAACACAAATTATTGGTGATTCAACATAAAGGGTACTCACACAGTCACAAATGAAAGCGAAACAAACTGCACTATTCTCGAAAGTGGAATTTTGTTTAATTCGTTTGTCTCAAAGGTTAAACCAATGACAATCAACACTGCACTTGATCATTTTGATTGGGTACAGGCAATGCAGGACGAACTCAATGAGTTTGAACAAAACAAAGTGTGGAGACTAATTCCAACACCAAAGGATGCTACTTTGGTTGGACTAAAGTGGGTTTTCAAGAACAAGATGGATAAGGAATGAAATGTGATTCGAAACAAGGCAAGATTGGTTGTGAAAGGTTACTGTCAAGAGGCGAAGTTGCGAGGTTCGGTCCTTAAGAACCGAGAGGGAGGGTTCAGTCTGTAGGTGTCGCAGGTGAATCAGCTAATGAGAACCGAAAGTGAAGGCGAATGTGAAGATGTGGCGGCTTCGGGTTCGATCTCATTGGTTTGGTTCGCTCAGAGTTGTTTCGGCTCGCCAGGGTCTTGGTCCGAAAGGAACCTTCGGCTTCGGCTCTTACTAGTTTCGCTTCCTAGGGTTCGACTTCTAATGGAGGTTCAGTTCTTGAGTTGGCTTCAGTTCCTAAGAGGTTTCGCCCCCTTTTGCTGATTTTCGAATAATCTTCCCGTTTTGAGCGGTTTTGGACTAAGTTAAGGGTCGGGATGCCACGAGTGATTATAAAAAGTTGAGAGAGGTTGTGAGAGAGATTTGGGAGAGATAGAGCGAGAGAGACTGAGAGAGACTTTGTTTGTGACCTTTGTGAGTGTTTAGCTTCGAAATGCAAGGTTTGTAGACCCCATTAAGCCTCATTATTAGTGTTATACGCCCCCGGAGGATATGTAATAACGTTTTATCGAGTAGTTCTGTCACTTACCATGATTAGGGTTTAGAATTTTTTTGAACGCGTGAAGACTCAAAGTGATACTTTGCATTAAGATAGGATGTTATGCAATAGTAAACATAATGTAAACCCTAATATACAAGGGTTAATTGAGTTGACTGGTTTGACTTGTTGACCTTATTTAACTTTGACTTGACCGAAAGTTGACGGTTATCACATCTTTATATAGATGAGCTTCTAGGGTTTCAATCAAAATCCTAATCTGATTGCTTAAGCCGTAAACAGTCTAGTGGATCCTTCCAGAAGGCCCTTATGGATAAATTCTTCTATGGGCTTCCATAAAATTCATCCACCTCCTTCTTTTAGGAGTCAACATCCCATCTTGCAATTATCTTATAATTATAATATCAGTCCCCTTAATTTAATTAATTTTTGATCACTAAATTAACTCCAAAATATATCTTGACCAACATTAATTAAATAATATAATTTCTCAATTAATGTATTATTCTTATAATATATTAATAAATCACACTTAACCTCTTTCTCCATAATTCATCCAGTCAAGTTGTTATGGTGAAGGCAACCCAAAAGGATTATGCTACTATCGGGTCAAGTACATACCGATTATAGTGATGGGCTTGGACACCTAATCCAACAGATGATGCTCAAGAAATACACCATGTTATGCCAACATGATGGATGTTTGACCATTAGTATTTATGATGCGTCACCTATGCATTATGATGCATCACTATGGTCAAGATGGTCCATCATGTGCGTTGTTGATACACATGTGTTGTATGACATGAAAAAATGTTCTAGAAGATTCTTCATGGTGGATTATAATTGATTGACACTATTCATGGGTTTATGGGCCAATGGACTTCGCCCATTAGGGTTTTAGGTCTTATCTTTCAAGTATAGATAGGGATGCTTGCTAAGTCTTTTTGTGTCTTGTATCTTGTATCCTTAGTGAGTAAGACGAATCTCTGGTAAATTGTATTTTTAACATCTGGTTGAGAACTTTGAAATAATACCCCCCCCCCCAACCACCTCTCTTGCCCATGAACACATGTCCACATAAATACTATGTCTTTGTGTATTTTTCATTTTGTTTGTTATCCGCATTACTGTCTAACAAGGGACATCAGAACTTGGTAAGTGATATCAGATTTTTTCTGAATCTTGACAAGTATCGTCTGATTTCCTAACGATATATATATATATATATATATATATATATATATATATATATATATATATATATATATATATATATATACTAGCCGTTACCCGCGCACAGCAGCGGGGACAAATAGTTTCTTTCAACGATATTTTTTTAAAGAAAAATGTTATGTCCAAAAGAAAGTTCATGCCGTGGGTGAGAGGAATGGCGGTAGTCGTGATAGTGGTTGGTTGAAGGCGGAAGGAGGCAGAGCGGCTGTGGTGGTGGTGGTTATACTGTCTTGGTTACTGGTTAGGGTTCTTTGAGAGAGTGTGCGTATATTTCTTACTTTGAAGGGATTACAAAGATAAATATTATGAGATGGCTTGTTACCAATGTGAGAAAAAAGATCCTCTATAAATTGTTGACATTGACCGCTTCAAATGGATGAAATGTTGAGATTGACGGGTTCAATTTGCAAATTAATTTTTCTATTAATTTGATATGAGATTTTTAGGGGATAAAGGATAAGGTTAAAGTTTTAATATTATTATATTATAAATGGGTTGTACTTCAAGCTTAATAGTTTGGACGTCTTAAAAATTAATATTATTATATTCAATCTATTTATAGAAATAGTTAGATTTCTTTTATAAGTAGTAAATATATATATATATATATATATATATATATATATATATATATATATATATATATATAAATAATAACATTATTTGTTTTTTACTTTTTTAGCATTTTTTTAATAACTGAAGATGTCATTGACATATTTCATAAATATGTTGTGATCATATTTTAGTTTTAAAAAGATTAGTTGACATCACGTTGTCCACTTGTCCGTCTCCATTATTGGTTAGGTATTTCAATTTTTAAGCATGTATAAAATACTAAAACGAATCATTATTTAACATAATATATCAAATATAAATATAAAAGGTTGGAATTACAAAGATTCGGATGGTGATATTTGAACATCGTCCTGTATATAAATTTTTATCCACTGGAAGCCTTTCTTTAGAGTATTACTAGAACTTTTTTACTCAGCATTTTTTTAAGGTTAATGATTTATAAATAAATTTTATTATGTATATATATTGAGTTATTTATGTCTTTTATACCACCATTACATTTATATATCTTGTTCATAAAATATCATTATGACGGGTTATTATAGGTTTAGTTGGTTTTTTGTGTTTATGACAGCTTCAACAAGATTATTGTTCTCCAGCCAAACATAAATTTTCAGACGATCTAATCACAAGAACACATACAAACCAAGAATACACATGAGATCTTGATTTTTAGAACACAAACACACACACAAACCCAATTTTTTTGAAAAACAAACCTGAAAATTGAAAACCCATAAAATGATTTCTAAAAAACAAATCAATAAACAAAATGAGTTCTTGTGTTGGGAGTGTGTGTTCCAGAACTCAAATTGTGTTTGTGTGTGTGTTTCATAGTGAGAGAGAGAGAGAGAGAGAGAGAGAGAGAGAGAGAGAGAGAATACGGGTTTTGGATATTGTGTTCATGGTGAACGAGATGCAATTTTCCAGAAATCATTTCGTGTCCTTGGCTTTTGTGTTCTTGATAAACCAGACGTAATGTGAAGAATACACATGCATCATATGTATTCATGCTCAAAGACTTGCTAAAAAAGATTCAAAATTTTATGATAAATACTTTTGAAGGTGTGATTTGCAAATGAGTGTCAAAAGTTAACATTTGTCCTGACTTGATTTGCAAATGCCTGTCAAAAGTTCACATTTGTTCTAACCGAGTCCAAAAGGGGATCGGGTCCAAAAAACATAGTTTAGCATGTTTGATATTGTTTTTAAAGTCATGGACTCGGTCCAAGATATGGATTCGGTCCATCATAATTCACTGATTCGGTCCCCTCTTCAAACGAGAAGGATATGGACAAAAGATTATCAACACCTTCAATTCCAATTTTGCCCTACTGAAGACACATCCACAGATTGAAGAAAAGTGATCCCTCTCCCATGCTCTCCCTGCTAGCAACGACCACCCAAAGCCTGTCATCTTCCTCCGACCTCGCAAACGGAGACCTGTTGTTTGTTGTCTTCCGGGTGCGACATGATCTGTGTCCCTCCTCCCTCTTCCTCCCGGCGAATTCGTCATCCCCTTCCAGCGTTGCCTCCCTAAGCTCCGTCTCCTTCCAATTGAAAGTTGTTCCGATTTTAACCCCAATCGCTTCTGCCTCCATCGTCCCTGTGAACGACTTGCACCATTGCTTCCTTCCTGACAGTCTGCCACCACCATCGTCCTTGTAAGGTCTATTACTCCTCTAACAAAGAATCATATTAGCCAAGGTTCTAAATAACGTATGACGTGACTTGACAGCAATGTCAAGCCTCAAGCTTTTTCGAGCCTTAGCGAACCACGTCGTTTGTAAGGCGTGACTTAAAGCTGCAATTTTGTATATAATTAATATTTTTATATGTATTTTCAACTATTATTCATTTTTATACCTATTAAAAAGTAATTTTATACCTAATATATGTTAACAATATTCACATTTAATGACTTTTTTTACATTTTTTACAAAAAATATTTTAAAAAAATATAAACAAAACATCAAAAAAAAATTTAATGTACTAAAAAAACATGTAAAAAACTAGAAAAAATTATTCAAAAAAAATCTAAAAAATATAAACAGAATAAATGTAAAAAATATTAAACAATATATTCAAAAAACTATCAAATAAAATCTAAATAATAAAAAAATATAAATAAATAAATAAAATGTAAGTGAAAAAATAAAAATTAAACAAATATATATATATATATATATATATATATATATATATATATATATATATATATATATATATATAATGGTTGCAGAAATCGGCAATTAATCGTGATTAATCGCTTAACGTTCTCCAACCGTCGAGGATTAAGACATTAATCAGGTTTGGCGGGATTAATCGGTCAACAAAAGTCAAAAAAATCAAAAAAAGATCAAAACATTGATGTTTTCGCATGAACCTACTTGTATTTGATTTTTATAAGAGAAAATCTGTTTTTGTGTTTTCGCAAAATATTGATGTTTTCGCATGAACCTACTTTTATAAGTAGGTTCATGCGAAAACATCAATATTTTGCGAAAACACAAAAACAGATTTTCTCTTAAAAAAAATCAAACACAAGCACTATAAAAATTAAATTTATCAGCAATAAATTAAAGATAATGAATTTGCATTGAATTTTGTTATGATAATGTAGTTTACATAAGGACCAAAACTGTAATTTACTGATATTTTTCAAGTACTTCATCACTTATAACGTTTTAATTTTTATATATACCGACAATATGTTTGTTATTTATTTTCATTTTAGTTGTTAGGTACATATCACCGCTACATGGATAAAGTTTATAAGAGGAGTGGGTATGGGACTAAACAACGGCGTTTTTACCTACGTTGACATGCCTTAACAGCTTCATAACATGAGAAACATCATTTCCCCATTGGTGTCTTAATGTTTCTCGTTGCTGTGATGACATTTTGCAACGGAAGATTAAGCCAATGAAATCACTCTTCTTCCATTCTTTCTCTTTCTCTCTCTACATCTTAACTTGTCATAACTTGTTATAACATGGGGAACACCATTTCCCCTATGATGATGTTATGATTGAGATGACACATAATATTTGGCGTTATAACTTACCTATACCGATTGCTCTAAAAAAAATATATCGTCATAATAGATGGCACCTCTCGCTTCTCTCTCTCAAAGGGACCATTCTACGGGTTCTAGTGAGTTTTACCCAATTATAGCATATAACTTTCATTTTACTTATAAGGAAAAGTACAATGCTTTCAAAGTGTAGTACCTTATTAAGTCAAATAAAATAAAATAAAAATATAAAGTATTGCTTAAACTCTCGCCAGCTAAAGCCTTCGTTTTACACATTTTAAACACGTACAAGTACTCTCTTGTTGAACACATTTTATAGTTTCAGCTACCAGCTACCAGCTTCCCAACTTCCGACTTTCAATTTCCAACTTTTAACTTCCGACTAATTTTGCCAAACATACTGTAACCCTAAAAACTTGGAATATATTTTGATCAACTTTAAGGCTTTGTTAACTAAATACAATAGTTTGTTCTTCTAAGTTAAACAACAAATCAAGAGAATTCCAATGCATTATTTGATCACCCCCTATAATCTCAAAGTAATAAAGTCAGAAATTAAAATAATCAAAACACGTTTTCAAGTCTCATGTGTCCATATCTAGTTATCTACCTCAGAAGTAAAAACTTTTAAACCGAAAAAACAAAGAAAACCATAAGATAATTAGAACGTGCACTTAAATCTCTATGGTCTAAAAAAAAGTCTTTCTATTGGTAGCATTTGCTAAAACCCGATGTATAATGGTCAACCATAACCGTATCTAAAAATCTTTTTACCAAATTCTGACAAAAATGCCCTTTTGTTATTTAGGCAATCACCTTCAATGGAACACTTGCTTCCTCTTCATCTGACTTGTGTATTGAGGGCAAGGGTTTCTCAGGAGTCTTTTTCAAGAAACCCCTCGCATAAAGAGACCCAAAAACAATAACCTGAAAAAAAAAAATTAGTAAAAGACATAAATGCCCTTCTCATCATAATCATAAAAAATAGCAATACAGAGGTTGTTATGTTTTTTGTCTTGTCTTCCCTTGTCATGCCAATGGGTCAAAAGTTTCAAATTTTTGTCACACCCAAAAAGGTGAAAATGACATAAATACCCCCGTCTCATCCTAGAAAGATTGTCTAGTCATGTCATATGGTATGATGTCAAAAGGACAAAAAATTCAGTTTTTTTTCTCACGAAAATGTGAAACAAGGTGGGAGACTCTCAGACTTATTTAGACAAAAGACATAAATGCCCTTGACAGACAAATGAGGTCTAAAAAAGGGTGTAAATGGATGCTTACAGCTCCAATGCATTGTTCCACACTAAGGGGGTGGCCAAACCACACACAGGATAGCAGAATGCTCACTAACTACAAAATTTTATTTAAAAAAAAAAAAAAAAAAAGTTAATGGAGAGTATAAATATGAAGGAAGATAAATAAATAAATAATTATATATATATATATATATATATATATATATATATATATATATATATATATTTGTTTACTTGTCTAGTGGTCATTATAGTGGCAAATGTAAGAGCTCCAAATGTGCGAATTGTGTAAGAGATAAAGAATTGACTTGCTGTTGCAACCTGCAATAATAATTAAAGAAAAAACATATTATGAGATTAAAAAATGGTATTCCAAAAAAAATCCACATTTTGACACGTGAGAGGTTCAATTTTAGTGTTTTTTACAAAATTGCCCTTGGTAAAAATGGCTTACAGTTGAAAGCAATGCAACATCAAAGAAACAATCCTTGTGGCGAGAAACAAAATCCATTGCCATGAGAAGATTTCCCTGCAAGATTAAACCTACCAAAATAGAAAATTAATAATAATAATAATAAAAATAATAATCCAATAATCTCCTGTATAAAAATTTTTTAAAAAATGTTTTATAAATTGCTTACCAGTTAAGCTGAGTATGCAAGAACAGAGTGTGGTGTAGAAAATTTGATTATAAATTCCCATATCATATCCTTTAAATAATTTATCTTGAAATGTGCTAGTAAACCCATCAAACCTGAGAAATTAAAATAAATAAATAAAAATATCAATGTTTCCGAAAAACAGATATGTTTTAAATTATAATGATGATTTTTCTGATCATTTAAGGTTAATTAAGTTCAGGTAACAATAAGGTAGAAAGTAGCTACATATAAATTTATTATCAACATAAATGTAAGATTACCCAACTACCCCCACCTTCTAACCAACTGATTATCTATCTATTTATTGGATTAATTAGGAAAATGATTGATGAAACAAATGTAAAATTACCAAACTACCCCTACCCGAGATAACCAATCATCAGGGACACTCCCCACACTGTGCTTTCCCTTCCTTTGTGGTAAGGAGTTAACTCACTTGCTCCCTACAAAAAGGGTAGAAATAGAATAAATTCATTAGCATTTGTTCTCCTAATTTTTTTCAAAATGACAAGGAGGGGTAGAAAGGTAATTACTGGGAATAGAATAAATAGTGAGCACCCAAGGGTAACCAGTACAGCCAAAAAATAATCTGGCCCTTTGTACTTCTTTTGCATAATTAATGTGCCCCAAATCTACAAACAAAACAAGAATGTTAAAATGTAATTTATTTTTTTATTTTCTTTTGGAGGGTAGTATTGTACTTTTGAAACTTACCATTACTGGTATCATTTTGGCACACTTAGCCAGGGTCTGAACAGGAAAGCTAACATATTTAAGAGCCTGAAGATATAAGATAAAACAAGAATGTTAAAATGTAAGCATAAATATATAGAAAGATTTGTTATTGATAATAAGAATCAAGGATTAAAAGAACATATGACCTCATATTGACATGTTGTAGTTAGTATGTTAGATATTGATACAATACAGTACTTGTAAACTGGAGCAACAGGATCCAAAGCTTTTTTACTTGTCTGTGATGGAAATAAAAGATAGATATTAGATAAGATAAAAAGAATGTAAATGTAGTGAAAGAAATTTTATGAAATGCTGCATTTGTTGAAGAATGTTCATAACTTACAAGTAAGAAAACTGCAGATACTGCAGAAGTGGTAATTCGGTTACAGAAAACAAGGAATAATGAATGTTTGAAGAATTCATGGTTTGGACCATATGGAACTCTCATAATCTTCTCCTGCAGATGAAGATTCAAGAACAGGTGTTAATAATGAATCACTACACAAAGTGTTGGATCATGATCATCTCTTTTTTCAATTCTGTTTCCCCTTTTTTTTCAAATCAAGATCATTCAATCTACCAAATGAAACATCTTGACAGAAGAAAAACATCATCAACAATTGGTAATGGGAGATGCAAGCATGAATGCTGGTATATGTAAGATTCATGAATGAGGAATCTTACACTGTGAACATTATAGTAGTCGTATATTCAAATCAGTGAGTTTAAAGCAAAGGATTCGACTTTTTGTATGTTCAAAAATGCCAATGGTAACAATCAGTCTTGCAGCTATAATGCTATATAACATCCAAAACCTCGTTTCCCCTAATTTCTAGAGTTTTTTCTCTTCAGATTGAACAAAATCAATCGTATATGTAGTTGCAATTAGCTTAAATTTAAGCTTCGTGTACTCGATTTAACTTTACAACAAATTGTCCACATAACTCAGCTCGTCTTCACATGTATACAAACGATTACAGAAATGTAACTTTTGGTTAAACAGAACGTACCTGTAAGACACCATAGATGACGAGAGTAGACATAATTCCGACAACAGCGAAAGTACCCTTTAAGAATTTGTTCTCTTTGGCATCCACTAACGGTGGGTCAGTCATACTACCATCCATTAGCAAAACCCCGACCACCGCCGGTTTCGAAGGCAGTGTATGTGTATATCTACGACCAATTGAAATCCAGAAAAACAAAGATGTTAGATAAACCCTAGGATCAGTCAGAAACCCAGAACCATCGAGTGAAGGGCAAGCTTTTGAATTTATTATATGTGTAGTAAGATGACGGGATCATCGATGAGAAAGATTAGCGGTTTCTCCGGCGAGTTCCTCTCCTTGTTTTCACCGGCGAGTTTCTATATTTATTTCTCAAAACCCTTTTAAATTTTAGTTTTGTGGGAAAGCGGACTACTTTTTGTCTGGAAGATGATGGGAAGCACGCCTTTCCGTCTCTCTTACGCTTATTTTATAGGGTCGACTACATGACTATATGACTATAATCAATGTTTTTGTATTTATTCAATTTTTTTTTTTTTTTTTTTTTTTGGATTAAACAAATATTTGAAAAGTGAAAAGGAAAATTTGGGTTTTATGTCTAATATCTTCAACAACTAAAATATGTTCATTATGAATTGATATGTGTTTGGTTGGGGATCTTGGTGGGATTCGTACGTGTTGTGTTTGGATTTGTTAGCTTATGTTTTCGAATTTACATCTTTTGCACGGTTGTTTATAGTTTGAGTTTGGTGTGCGTCTTTTCCTTTCAAAGATATGCCTTCATTGATAATTTGCCTTTTGTCTTGTCGGGTGAAAGCGTTTTGGTATATTCAATATCTAGTTGCGTATGTTATCTGAGTACTTGGGATTTAGGTGTGGCGATAAACAGGACCGACCCTGAGGATTCAAATGTCCATGACGAGTCGGAAAAAAGGTCTTTAGGCCCTAACGTGTAACGAATTAGATTATATAAACTAAAATCTTTTTTAAAACGACAATAAAGTTTATAGCAATAACATAGCAAAATCATAGTGTTTTAATTAGTAATGACATATTGTAACATTACTCGTGAAGCTTTCCAAACATTCTTGTTAGCAAATCGGTTGATCAACTATTCGTAGTGCATACTCTCTAAGATTCTGTTATCGATAGATATCATTCCCAAACCACTAAGTCTTTATTGGATCAGTGTGGAGCATAAGTAATGTTTCAAAAACTTCAATTTCGAAAAACTCGTTTATGCATATGACACTATTACTACTAAATAGTTGATAATATTTTATATTCAATGCTTGATCGTGTATCTTTAACATGTGATCCGTCTTTCTAGTGCGTGGTGGACTGATCGATTAGTAGGGATATGGACTATCGCTTTGAGTTGAAAATTATATATATATATATATATATATATATATATATATATATATATATATATATATATATAATCCCCCCTAAAAGAATTAGGCCATGTATATATGCCCACTTTGCCCCCATTCAAAATCAACCCTGACGGTAAGTTAGTTTATTTGAAAAGTTGTATGTGTCACGTATAAGCTAGCATATATTTTTAGCTTATTGGTTTATCACGATATATAGTTTGGTGAGATTATTAAAGTAGCTTATAAGATGGTTTTTAATATATATATATAGGGTTAGGTTATTTTGTTTTTACTAACTATTGTGTGCCAGAATGCACAGATCTGGACCATCGGATGGAATATAAGCAAATGTCATGATTTAAGGGTCTATAGTAGTAGAATAGGATAGCATGTACCATATAATCACACAAATTTCAGCATAAGGGCATTTTAGTCAATTAACCTATATTAAAAAAGGAAATTTTCGGATTTTTAGGGATGATTAATTCCTTTATTTTTTTAAAATCTGAATATTTTAAATTAATTCAAATTTAAAAATCTGATTTTATTCTGTCAGAATGATAGAATGTCAACCATAAACTAGTAAATGTATTTTTCGATTTTATTCTGTCAGAATGGCAGAATGTCAAACATAAACTAGTAAATACATTCTAAAAGAATACACAAAACCGATTCTTGAACTAATAATATATCAAAAAATTACATTGTATTATTGTGATTCATTGAATAATAACAAACATTCTGAAAGAATAAACAAGTATAATTTTTAAAAAATAACAACATTCTTAAAAAATGAGTGTGATCATTCTTTAATTCATTCTTCAACCCTTTCCCATCAGGTCTTCAAACCATTCTTGAAGCCTTTTCTATTAGAAATTCATTGCCAAGTAATTTGTAGTGATACACTTGTAAACCCTGCACATTAAACATACAAATAATTAACTACAATTCTATCAGAATACAACAAATAATATTCTTACAAAATAAACTATTCTGCAAGAATATTCTTTAAGAATTTTTGTATTATCAAGAATATACCCAACAAACAAAATAAGGAACTACCATCAACCTATTCTGACAAAATAAGGAAGTAACATTCTTCGGGTTCCATGTGGTTCTTCTCGATATGCTCAATGTATTTAACTGCAAATTCTGACAGAATAAGGAACTAGCATCAACCTATTGTTATGAAAATGGCATCCAACCCAATCTAAATTGAGTTATATAGTTCTGAAAAGAATAAGGAACAAAGTGAAGTAAAAACATTAATGATTTTTAACTATTTTTTCATTGAGGCATTTTATCGAACACATGGAGGCCATGACAGAATGTTGTTTCAAGAAATTACCTGTGATCAGATTAAGCATATCATGCAGGCTAGTACCAAGTTCCTTTGGCATGGCTTCTAACAAGGGTATCAATGGACGAAACTGTGACCCATTGAAACATATAGCTGCAAAGGAGACAGACACTGTTAACCGAATATGTTAACGGTGGAAAAAAGAAAATTTTGATCAATTGAAACACACACACACACACCTGAGATAAAGTTCTCATTTCATATTTCACTCTCAAAATCTGTCTTGATCAATTCTTCAATGCCTTCAATGAAACCCGACTGCGTTTCTTCCTATAATCCCTTAAATTACCTGAAGCACATGCATATGTGATGAAGTTTAAGGTGCTGTTTTTAGTATCCTTCCGGAAACTGTAAAGAACAATGATGTTTTCATTCTCTAATGTCTGTAACAGTTTGATTTCTGAAAAGAGTCTCTTGAGAACAGATGGATCTCCACCGAAGCTTCTTAGTTTTACTTGGTTCCATGCCACATCCATTCCTTCTTCTTGATCAAATCCCTTGTACACCTTATTCACTGCACCAGCACCTAACAGATCATTGTATCTCCCAAATTCAATCGAAAGTTAATGAGTACAAAATTCAATCGAAACATCGAAATTGTAAGACCTAATTGAGATAACGAAGAGTGTAAATTAGGAAAAGTGAACCTAAAATGTGAACCTGACCGACAACCTCCTCCGCCTGCAACTGTCGGCGCGTCTCGGGTTCTGCGAGTGAAATCACGGCGGCGATTGCTGCGACCGAGTCGCCTCCGATGACTGCTAGTGTTGTTCCCTCAAATGTGTCAGCTCCTAGTGCGGATACAGTTAGGGTTCTTCGATTGTTTAGTTTGTAGGATTTAAGATTAGGATTGGAGAATTATGTGGTGGTGAAAGAGACATTGTGGAAGTCCGATGAGAGCGTAGGATCCTAGCTTCTTGCGGTATAGGGTTTTAATAGGTAAATAAAAATTGATCCCTTAAATAAAGGGATATCAGTTGTTAATTTTGGATATTCATTGATACATATATGTAATATTACTAATTTACCCTTATTTAATTAATTAATTAATTAATTATTTGCTAATTTCTGATTGGTGCATTTAGGCACACAATATTTGCTAAAAACATTTGAACCTATTATATATATATATATATATATATATATATATATGTGTGTGTGTGTGTGTGTGTGTGTGTGAGATAACTTAGTCATAAGCTCATGGAACTTATTACACAACTTTTCCAAATATAACATTATATATTTATTTACACAAGTTTTTAATATATATATATATATATATATATATATATATATATATATATATATATATATATATATATTAGATAACTTAGTCATAAGCTCATGGAACTTATTACACAACTTTTCCACATATATTATTTTATATTTATTTACACAAGTTTTTAAATATACTCATATTTGTTAATTTATACTTTCCATTTAGTTCATCACCTAATTTTTACCAAATGTTATTATTTATCAAATGTCAACTAGCTTATCATGTGAAAGCTAGTTTTTCGAGTAGGTTGCAAAACACATCACAAATGTGATTCATCGATTGTAAAAAGTTGCCTCGTAGTACTTTTTGGTATTGTTTTTAATCGTACAGGTTGATAGGTTGGTGTATTAGGCCATGTTCCCATGTTGGGGAACTTTTTGTTAGTTCATTGCCTAATTTAATGGAGTCACACGACTATCGAGTAGCCTGTAACCTGTTGCACCTTTAATTTTCGTTGTTACTTTTGCTTTGGTTATATGTTCAAAACTTTAGCCCAATGTTCATATTGTATCCTTTGTTAAGGTTGAAGATATGCTTTCTCCCATTGCTTTATTTTATCACTATCGTTTTAATTTGATGTTACTTGTACCTTAAATTATTGTTACTCTTCCCTTTGAAGTTGGATCCATTCTAAGGCCCCAAAGTTTTTTTGTTTTATTGGTTGAGGTTCATTGATAAATTGATTTGTCTTTTGAAAGCTTCAAAGTGGAGCTACATAACTATGATGTTTCTTTTTGTTACTAGTGCAAGTTCATAACCACCTACTACACCGCCTCATACTTTCGATAAACCACCCCTCCCCCGCCTTTCATAATTGATAACCACCCTAACCCTTACCTCCCATGATGGGTAACCACCCCCTCCACACCTCCCACAATGAGTAATTGCCCTCTCCTTCCACCTTTCATTTCCAGTAATCACTAAACCATAAAACCTATATGACATTATAATCCTAAGGGTGTACATGAGTATTTTCAAATGGGGTTCTCATTGTTTTTAGTGTTTGTAAGACTAATAAAAGCCTTACTTTATGGCTAAAGAAGATATCAAGAAATTCAACAACATTCCTTTTTTCTTCATCACTTTCTTCTATTCCTTATTTTCTTTTTACCTCAAACCATATCATAAATTTCCTTCGTCCTCATATCATTTTGAAACTTTCTTTATTTTCTTGATCCTTGTAGCATTCCCTTTTTACATACATGTTTATCGCATTAAGAGCTCAAGTAAGTTTGATATATCTTTGATTTTTTTTCTTTATGTTCCTGATCCTTATAGCAATTTCGATTTGTTGTAAGAAGCTAATAGGTAACCCAAAAATTTGTGTTCATTTCCATCCTACTAGGCATGTAAACCAATCTGAAACCGAGTCTGGAATCAGAGCGAAACTAAATAAGACGTAAAGTAAGAAAAAAAAACTGACCAAATATCAGTAATCGGTTGGTTTTATTCTACTAATAAATATGTTATCTAAGAAGGTGTTTAGAACTAGAACCGATCCGAACCAGAAACCGAATAAATTATAAACTAATAACTGAGAACCGAGTTGAATACCACTAATCGGTTTCAACCTGTTTCGATTTAGTTTCGGTTTTGATTCGGTTATTTGGTTAAAAAGATCATCCTATATCCCACCATCTTCTCACCAGATGTTTCTGATTTGTTTTAGGAAACAAACATATAACCTTCTTCCTTTTTCATCTTCCATTCATTATTTTTGGGTTTTTTAATTAATTTATTAAAATACGGAACCAATTTATTCTAATGATTATTTCAAACAAAATTAACAAAATTCATAATTATATAACATAAGGTTTTGGGGGGGACAGAACGAAGAAATTTGGGTTCCTTCCGCCATAGGGCTACTCTTTTTTTTTTACTGATGGTACCTATAATTAGAAAAATATACAAAAAAAACATCATCAAAGCTGTGAGGACCAAATGACAAATTAGAAGCTTTGTGATATGTCTAATATTTACTAATTTCAAAAATCATCAACAACTCCAATCAAATTCACATATTTATGATGTTGTAGTTTGCATAAGTTTTAGAAGCACCTTTGTAACACCCAAAAATTTCATGCCAATTTAAAACTTTTTCAAAATATTTAAAAACCAATCATCATTACAAAGTTGTTTTCAAAATATCCAACATCATAGTTTTCCCAGAAGCATAAACAAATCATGAGGAGCGGTACGATCATGCATTCGCATTGCTGTGGTCCCCTGATGTACCTAAAACAATAAACTGAAACTGTAATCCCGAAGCTTAGTGAGATCCCCCAAAATACCAGCTCCATACCAAAATAACCACAACAAATAACAATTTCAAATCAGCATGTATAATGAGCCTTCAGCCTGACTGGACCGCCTCACAGGGCTTACAACCTATCTGGAGTACTCCTCGGGTATGTTGACCTACAGCACAAAGCAAGACCGCCTCAACCCAACCCCCAATCAAACAAACATGTGCACATAAGTAACATACACTAGCTCATATCATATAACAGTCAAATCGATCTAACAAATCCCTAATTATAGCAACATCCCAATAACCGAGATACAGACCTAATCGGTCACTAACATAGCATCATCCTATAACCAGGACACTGACCTAACTAGGCCACTAAGCATATGCATACTACCATACTAACTATTAGGATGTAATCAATAAACATATCATGTTATAATCTAGATACAATATATAAAGGGTCGCCTTGGTGCCTTAGACCCTGTTGATATAGTGAGGATAGCTCACCTCACAATGTCGCACTGAAAATGATAGGCTCAAACTCTTGAATCACCAACACGAACTCTACCACCTATAGTTACTGTAACGCCCGTAGATCCGGGCTAGTCAATTTAGAGGCAATAGGGGTCGAAAACGACTTTTTGACAATAGAATATTTAGAATAAATAATCTTAACCAAGTTGTAGAATATGTCTCAAGGTTTCCGTACATATAAAGAACACCAAAATCCAAGTTATAACGAAGAAGTTATGACCCGTTGAAGTTTCGCGACGGAACCGACACGATACCGGGAAGCGTAAATAGTGAATCTACGATAGAGCGAGATTTAGCCTTAGCGATCTAAACGAAAGTCGTAGAATATGTTAAACTAAGAACATCAATAAAAAGAACGCCCAAATCTGACTTCGTATGAAGAAGTTATGATTTTTTGAAGTTTCGGATTAGCAATATACAGCCCGAAATTCGAATATTAGATCGAGTGATTTTTAGCCGAAACGACCTGAACGAGAATCGAAGATCTCGTTAAAAGTAGCATAACGAGAAAAATATGGGCGAAAAAGGATGTCGGATGAAGAAGTTATGAGGATTTAACGGACCAATCTTGTCCCGACCCGTTAATAATATAAAATTCAAAATCGAACCAAAATTAGCCGACGGAGTCTAAATGAAACTTGTAGAGTACGTTCCCACCTTCGCGTGGATATATAGAACATTGAAAATGGAGGTCGTACGCGAAAGTTATGAATTTTTAAAGTTTGTACTCGATTTTGCGAGATCTGATGCGAATTCGCTGACGTGGCGCTTTCCCAGCCGTCCGATGATGATCGTTGAATTCGCTTCGGATGGTCGACATGTCGTCCTCGCATACGCCCCGCGTACCCTCGCCTTATCCCTTCCAATGTTGCGAGCCAGCTGGTGCGAAGCTGGCACCCTTATCCGAGACTACACCCAGTGTAACTGTTGGACGCGCCGCGTAGTCCGAGGCTGCTGGGGCTATAAATAGCATGTGAGCCATTCCAAGTTTTTCACTCCAAATCCACTTCTTTCTCTCACTAGTTTCTCTCTCTAGCTCATCTAAACCCCCCTAAACCCTAGAAAAACCCCTTAGCACCCTAGGGAAGCCCCGAGGCTCCCGGAGTCCTGAGAAAAAAAGTGTTTTTCGGTTTCGAAACGCTGCTCCAATTAAGTTCCGATTTTCGATAAAATTCGCTGTAAGTGTGCTACGCTTACGCAATTTTTAATATAGCTTTCAAATAATTATAGGAATGTTATTAGGTCCTTAAAATAATTATTGGGCTATTATTTTGAGTTATATCGAGTATTATTAACGCTTAATAATACTCGGACTAATTAATTTGTCGTGGTTATCGTTAAACTAAACCCTAGTGGTATCGATACTAGGTTTTATCGAAGGAATATCGTTTTGAGAGTATCGAAGCGCTGTATTGAGTCACCACCTATCAAGTGAGTGCATAGTTACTTTCAGCTTACACATAGATATGAAGTATTTTATATAAATTACGTGTTGTGTGTGCATATTATCTGTATATTTGCTATCTATGTTGGATGAACGTTTTATACATGTTTTCAATGATTTAAACTGTATATGTATTTTTTTATCTACAAAATGAGTTGGGTAAAACATGGGTAGATGAAATAGTTTCTGTGTGACAAAAATAAAATGAGGAAGAGGTAATATAGACCATGAGGTAAGGGAGAGAGGTGAACCATGAGAGAAGCCTTTTTCCCAATTGATGACCCCGTCATCCAGCAGAGTATAGATAACAACCACGGACTATTCTAGACAGTCCAGTGGACACTAGCAGGCTCGCAACCTGTAGGTGTTTTGAACTGTGTATTCACCAGGTGTACTCTAAAAACCCATCGACATGTATTGCGAGTAGAGTCTCGGAAACGATACCGTCGATAAACGAGATGAAACCCATTGACCTGTATTGCGAGATGAGTCTCAGAAACGATACTGTCAATAAACGAGATAAACCTTGGGAACTATGGATTTAGTGCCCGTTGAGTAAACCTTGGCAACGATGGATTTCGTTCCTATTCCTTAGGATAACCCTTAGGAATAAATGAACAAGAAATAGTTGATTCTTAGGGTAGATCCTTAAGATTAAAGAAGATAATGGGGATGGGTAATTGGGTTGATTGTTTGATTGTTTAAACATAATAATTATATTATTGTGGGTTGAAAACCCTATGTATTCACCAGGTTTCCCAACCTGACCCACTCTGTTTATTTACATCACATGTATTGATATGAAGTCACACTGAGAGATTAAAAAGATGTAGACCACTAGTGTAAATAAATGTAAGTTCTGTTTATGCTTATGTTTCTGTATTGACGATGACATCCCAAACATTTTAACATAAATAAAATACGTTTCTTCGAAAATGTTTTGATAACGTATTTATCGTATTTTTCTGGGAACAAATTCTGCAAAAATTTTATGAAAAGAAGTACTCTAATTTTTATAAAGCATAAACAAAATCGGTCTTTTCTGGCCGTGAAAATGGGGATGTCACAGTTACCATAAAACCCTTTTTCCATAAATCTCCAAATTACCAAAATACCCCCAGAGGTCAATTGGTTAACCCTCAGTCAAGGTCAAAGTCAACAGTTAAGGTCAACAGTCCATGTTTACCCAACTTGTCGAGTTGTAACATCCCAAAATTCAGGTACATCTATTTTACCGTTTTTCTTTAACAAATTGTCAAGTTTAGCCCCTAAGCGAAAAATGTTGCAAACGAGTACGCTAGGCGTACTGAAGAGTACGTTGCTCATACTCATGCTCTTATTATGGACGCAGACTCAATTAGGTACGTTGGGCGTAACTGGCTCATATGCAAAATCCTAAATGAGACTTGAGGACTATAAAATGAATGATAAGGCCCTTACCCCAACCACCATATTATAACCAGTGAAACCCTAAGAGAACAAAAACTCGTTATAAGCTTGTGTGTGTGTTCTTAAGTTTGAAAGTGACATTTTGTGGTGGTGAAGGAGAAGAAGAGGCCATTGTGGGAGCTGGAAGTTGGAGGACAAGCTTAGATCCGAGTTCTAAGGAGGTTGGAGCTTCATTTGGATGTAAAAAGCTCAAAGCTTTCCTTACCATTGTTGATTTGTGCTTTATGGACCCATTTTTAGGGTTTTTGGTTCCAAGGTGGAGACTTTATGAGCAAAGGGTCTCCATAAGCTTAGATCTTCCCTATTTCGGTGTAATATGTGTTGTAGGTTCATAAAAATCCAATCTTGGATGTGAATATTAAGTCATGCATGAGATATAGGCTTAATGAGGAAAAAGGAAAGGTGTTTAGAGTGATTGGAGATGTTTACAGCCATGCAAAGGCTTAAAGGTTTCGACATTATGGATTAAGTGGCCTTAGAATAGTTAGATCTGGAATTTGAGCCTATGTATTAACCGTTTAAGACCAAAAATCAATAAGAGCATGAAACTGAGACTTACGCTGGGCGTAAATCTTAAAATGTGCCGTGTAAGGATTTGAGACCTCGATTCTTGATTACGGAGTATGTCCTGCGTACAAGAGCTAGTACGCACCGTGTACTACCCTCTATTGACTTTTGTTGACTTTTAGGGTTTGGTGAACAATTGGACATTTGGACCATTGAAGGGGTAAAATGGTCTTTTCTTCCTCTGAGAGATTATAGAAAGGGTCTAGTCTAGCTTTTGAGAATCGTGGTTAATTATAGGTAAAATACTTTATGTGATTAGGCGGAGGCTAGATCAGTATTTCGAGCTTGAGAGTTTCCGAGATTTCCCCAGGTGAGTCTTCTCACTATACTTTACCAAGAGTGGTAATTAGAGTTATGTGACATAGTATTTTGTATGCTATTTATATGATGTGATACACTGCATTATTTCTATGTGATTTTGTGCTATGTATGATTCAGAGTTTATAGAGTTAGGATCGGAAGGTCCGCAAAGTTAAGACAAGAGGGTCCATAGAGTTATGTGATTGGAGGGTCCCATTGAGACACATTGACCAGAGGGTCATACAGAGTTACAGCCTCGAGTGGCTAATATGTGTTGTATGTGGTATTTTGGGGGAACTCACTAGGCTTCATGCTTACCGTGTTATGTGTTATGTGTTTCAGGTTCTTATCAGGATTGCTGGAAGGCGGCGGCTCAATTATACACACAAAGAGAAAAGAGTTTTAAATGAGGGTCCTGGATTTTGATAATGCTTTGAAAACTTTGTTAAGTATTAATGGTGTTTATTTAAAATGACATGTGTTTTATGAAATTAAAAATGAAATTTTGGTTTGAAAATTTACGTTGTTACAAGTTGGTATCAGAGCCTTGGTTTGAAGGATTCGGATACACCTTCAGGCATATCTGGACTCAAACTGAGGATTTGAGAAAAGTTTTCAAAAGAAAAGATTTTTCTAAAATGAGTAAAAGATTTCAAGAGGAAGCGGAAAAGAGCAATGTGTACAATCAACCAACGCCCGAACGGTGATTTCCCAAATTACCCTTACATTATGTGTTATGAGATATTATGAATGCTAGAGTAGGCTTGGTATTCATATTTAGGACTAGAGTGGCCTGGTTTGTGATGCCTTAGCCTAGGAGTTGCTGTTATCGGTGATGCATTTTCAAGGATGTGCTGAGTGAGAGTATCCAGCAGGAATCCTTGTAGATAGGGATTTTAGTAGAGGAGTAATCTAGGAAAGATACCTAGATGATCATTGTAAAGCCTATCGAGAGAGTAACTAGATACCCGCTAGGGGTAGAGTTGCAGAGTTCGATGATACCTTTGAGTATGAGTAGAGCAAGTGGAGTTACCACTTACATCGGGTTTTACGTGTTTATTTGATGCCTGAATGCAGCTTGCTTTGTGCTTTGTGGAATTCCCGATGATGGGAGTCATCTACCAAGTGAATGTGACGATATTCACGAGGCAGATGACTGGCATCATAAGGAGTTTCTCAGCAGCTGAAGGCGGAGGAGTGTGACAACCTAGGAAGAGCCTAGGATGTGACCTTATTCAGATGAGTACACTGATAGAGTAGAGCATTTCGCTGGGGAGCGAGCACGCATGTTGGGATTGGCGATAGAGAAGGTTGAGCAGCTACTTAGGGAATATGAGATGGTCCGTGTAGAGAGTATGGGTAGATGTGGCAGGTAGTATGATCCCGTATTACTGAAAGCAGAGGACCCATACCCGATGCAGGGAGTATTCTGGAGGATCTAAGTAGCAGATCGAGAGGTGATGTCATGGTTCGGGTACCATGATTCAGAGTAGATCAAGAGGTGGCCACATGGTTTGAGTACCATGACATGCGATAGTTAGTGCTTCTGGTTTTACCAGTTATTTTGTGGTGATTGTGTAGACTGAGATTAGATGTGAAAGAGTATGGGGCCAGAAGGCCATGATGAACAAGTTTTAGTGGAGCATCCCTGGAGAGGGAAATCGAATTAGCTCCGAGGGATTGTTGGTGATATGCCAGTTGGAGTCGCAAGACTCAGGGATGAGTAGGGATGGTGTGTTATGGAAGAATACAGTCTGGGCTGGGCGACCGGTCGATATTGGAGATGTTACTTTCTATGACCCGAGTCGTGCTAATTCCGTTTCCTGTGGGAGACGTAAGAGGTGTTGAGATTTAGGTTTATGAGTTTGGGGGGGGGGGGGGGAGGGGGCCTGTGAGATTACACTGATGGTGATATTCAATCATAATATATGGCAGTGGGTCTGTCGCGAGGTAAAGATATAGCTTTAACAGGTCGTCAGTGGTGATTGAGATGGTCAAGGACCATGATACACCCTATTTAGTATAGTAGGGCATGTGCTAGCTGCAGCGTCAGACGATCAAGATGAGTATATCAGGGCGGTGGCTATTATTGTCTTTGATGAGTATCGAAAGTGGTAATGTGGGTTCTGCTCCTATCATAAGAGACGTGATGGAATGTGGGTTGAGGAGTCGAGGATGAGGAGAATGATAGTTCGCTATTTCTAGACTAAGAGTCAGGGTTGATACTAGACAGTTGGACAGTCCGGTAATGAAATGTATGAGATTCTGACTGACCATAGGTGGTCATGATGGGGAGTTCTGAGGATTTCATCTGGGATTCGGGGTGTTGGAAGTTGCTTGACCTCTGTCGGGGAAATCATCGAGAGTTGTGTAGCACCTTCCAAGAATAGGTACGATGTTACTAGTGGAAACAGTCTGTGAGATAGATTGTTGGTGCGCCAATTAGTGATGGTTTGAACCCTAAGTGGGGGAGAACCGAGTATTTTTATTAAAGAGATCAGAGATTTGTTCAAAAGCGATTGAAGATCTGGATATAGAGACCTGCGGCACGGATTCATGAGTCCAGGGTTATTGGTGATCGAGGCTAGGTGCAGAGAGAGATAATGCATGTGGTATGTGTTTGAGAAAGGATGGGTGAATTGGAAGATTCTTTGTGGCCTATACTTTTCAGGGTTAGCATACGTCGAGTTCGATTGCGATCGGGACGCTGGTTTGCGGATGCAATAGCTGAGATTTGCAAGTGAAGGTGTAGATTGTAATCTATACCCCGGAAGGGCAGCTGTTGATTCGTCATCAATTTTAGGGTCGGTATGAGTAGTTTCGAGTGAGTAATGGTCAGTAGAGGGGGAGTTTCGGGCTTTCGATATCATGTTCTGAGCCATTGACGATGCCTCGTTGTGTCGAGTTGGGAGATTGAATACTTTGGGGTTACAAGTGGTACGAGAGGGAGATCGGTTGAGGGATTTTGCAAGATCAATGTGATATCCAAGCGTGGGGTCATGAGTATGAGATCAGTGAATTGGGCAAAACATCGTAAGATTTTGTGTTGATATCCGGGTATGATGTCCTTATTATTCTGAGTTATGAGTTGAGATCTGGCAAGTGGTGTAACAAGTAGCTATGTTTCCAATGAGAGCTCTACAAATAATTGATGATTAAGCGAGTCGATTTAAGAAAGAGGATTGCAATGAGAAGAGGGTGTTGTGATGCTACAGGGAGCCGTAGTACTCACTAGTCAGCAAGAGGGTGTTGCGATGCTACGGGGAGCCGTGGTACTCATTATCCAGTGAGAGGGTGTAGTGATGCTACGGGGAGCCGTAGTACTCATTAGCCAGCGAGAGGGTGTTGTGATGGTACGGGGAGCCATAGTACTCACTAGTCAGTGAGAGGGTGTTGTGATGCTACGGGGAGCCGTAGTATTCACTAAATATAGTATGGTGCAGAGGAGTTCTTAAGCTTGGGTAGCCTTACCGTTTGAGTCTTCGGAAGCCTGGTTGTCGAATCAGGGGCGATACGGGAGTCTCTATGCCAATTAGGAATAGATATATCCCAGGTTGAGTGGGGATTGTCGTAATCGGAAGGAATTGGGAGAAGGTGTGTGCTTAAAATCGCGAATCTTGGGTCATGAGTTGAGTGTCAGATTGGAATTGAGTGGTTCCAAGCCTGCTGTTGAATCAGATTCTCGAGCTTGAGTCTGGATTCGTTCGTCTGTTGAGTAGGAGATATGAGGTTTCAGTTTTGTAGATCGGTTTCATTTTGAGGAATATTGATCTTCATCTTATTTATTTGACCGGAGTGGGTCAATATCGTTGGTATGAGAATACTCGCAAGGCACATAGAACCAATAGGTGGAAAATGACCAAGGCTTGGAAGCGAGACGATTTCAGATGAGTTGAAGCACTCGATTGTGATAAAACGAACTTCTTGACTTGTGTGTCACAATGAGCCGAGATAGTCATTGTGAGAAGGAAGTCGGTGAGATGTTTTGTTTTGCAATGAGTAACCTTGGAGGTTCATCTTTTGGGTCGGGAGTTGGCCTGGTGCTCAGTATTGAAGGGGAAATCTGAGATGAAGCTGGGGCTTGTATCTATGGGAGTCAGAGGATACTTCCAAGTGAGCGTGGTCTTTTCTTGCGTTTGAGGTCAGATTTTTGGGATTTATTCTTTCCGATAAGTTCTGATAAGTTGTTCAGGCGGTTGGTCATTGGTGTTATGACCTTTCCATTCCTCTTGAGTTCAACCGGGATCGATTGAAGAATCAGAGTTGATAGAGTGTTCTTAGAATTTGTTAATCGACGAGGGATTAACATGATGTTTTTTGAGGGTGGTCTGGAAAGGAGATAGACCGCTAGAGTTTCCAGTTCTGAAGAGGCAGACCGAGTACCGTAGCGGCAGTTGGGTCTGCCCCTTTTTAGGATGGGAGATGTTGTATGGGAGGAGGTGTAGGACCCATAACTGTTGGGGAGAGGTAGGACAACGAGTGATGGGTAGCACTGAGATAGTTCTTAAGATGACTGAGCAGATTCAGTAGGTCAGATCGAGGTTACTGACAGCTCAGAGTCGCTAGAAGAGTTACGCGGATAGGCGACGATCTGAACTTGAGTTCCAAGTTGGAGACTTTGTGCTCCTGAAGGTATCTCCTTGGAAAAGAGTGGTCCGGTTCAGGAAGAGGGGCAAACTGGGGCCCCGATACATTGGCCCTTTTCGGGTGATCGCTAGAGTAGGTAAGGTAGCATACCGTTTGGAGCTACCTGAGGAGTTGAGTCAGATCCATGATACCTTCCACGTGTCCCAGCTGAGGAAGTGTATAGCCGATGAGACGGTAGTAGTGCTGCTGGAGGATATTCAGAAAGATGCGAACCTGAATTACGTTGAGAGGCCAGTTGCAATTGTGGATCATCGGATCAAGGTTCTGAGGAACAAGGAGGTGCCCTTGGTTCAGGTCCAGTGGCAACATCGGAGAGGGTCCGAGCTGACTTGGGAGCCAGAGTCGGAGATGCGGGAGTAGCATCGGGAGTTGTTTACAACATGAGACTTCGAGGGCAAAGTTTGGTTCTAGTGGGGGGGGGGGGGGGGGGAATTGTAACATCCCAAAATTCAGGTACATCTATTTTACCCTTCTTCTTTACCAAATTGTCAAGTTTATCCCCTGAGCGAAAAATGTTGCAAACAAGTACATTGGGTATACTGAAGAGTACGTTGTGCGTACTCATGCGCTTATTATGGACGCGGACTCAATTAGGTACGCTGGGCGTACTAAAGTTACAGTAGGCGTAACTGGCTCATATACAAAACCCTAAATGAGACTTGAGGACTAAAAAAGGAATGATAAGGCGCTTACCCCAGCCACCATATTACAGTGAGTGAAACTGTAACGCCCGCAGATCCGGGCTAGTCAATTTAGAGGCAATAGGGGTCAAAAATGACTTTTCGACAAAAGATTATTTAGAATGAATAGTCTTAACCAAGTTTTAGAATATGACACAAGGTTTCCGTACATATAAAGAACGCCGAAATCCGAGTTATAACGAAGAAGTTATGGCCCGCCGAAGTTTTACGGCAAAACCGGCACGGCACCGGAAGACGTAAATAGTGAATTTACGATAGAAGACTTTTTATCCTTATCAATCTAAACAAAAGTCGTAGAATATGTTAAACTAAGAGCGTCGATAAAAAGAACGCCCAAATCTGACTTCGTATGAGGAAGTTATGATTTTTCTAAGATTCGGCTTAGCAGTGTACAGCCCGAAACTCGAATTTTAGTTCGAGCGGTTTTTGGCTTACGTGAAATAAATGAAATTTGAAGATCTCATTAATAGGAAATCAACGGTAAAAAGACAGACGAAAACGGAGTCCGTATGAAGGAGTTACGAATTCTTCGCGGTCATTTAACAGTCTAAACGCCTCGTACTGTTAAATTTAAGATCGGTCGAGAATTAGCTGACGGAGTCAAAATGAAAGTTGTAGATATTATTTTTACCTACGCGTGGATATAAAGAACGTCAAAAACGGAGGTCGTATGTGAAAGTTACGGATTTTAGAAGTCGGAAGTGTGTTGTGCGAAAATGGGTGATGTGGCACAATCTTGGCCATTGCTTTCTCCCCAAGTCTTGCCACTAGATGGTGACATGTGGCACCAAGTTCAGCCATTTTCACCCTATAAATACCACCTCTCCCACCCTCATTTTCTTCACACATTTCCCATTCTTTCTTCTCTTTACTCTCTCTCTCTAGAACCTCTCTCTAGCCCCGAAATCCCCCGAAAAGCCTAGGGAACCTCCCTAGCACGAGGCGGAAGCCCCAGAGTGATCGACGGCTCCGAGAAGAAGAGCTTTTCGGCTCGGAAACGCTGCTCCAAGCAAAGCCTGGTTTTCTATAAAACCCGCTGTTTCGTCGAAGGAAATTATTTTAAAGTAAACGAAGCGCTGTCCGAGTACCGAGTCACCACCTTCTCAGGTGAGTGCATAGTCCCTTTCATGAACATGATTTTAATACAAGTATTGATTGAAGTATTAATTATATGTTTATGTGCGAGTTAATTGATGTTGCTTGAAATTCGTGTTAAAGAACATACCTGATTATATTTGATAATTTAGGATAAAGAGTAGACCTAAATTAAAAATGAGGAATATTGGGTAGTATATTCTTACGAGTACAAGTGAGTAAAACTCAGAGAATAGAAGTTAGTATATGTCACTTATCCGGGAGTATGGATTAGACATAGTCATTGTCCCTAGTCCGAGAATATGGATTAGGCATAATCATTCGTCGTTAATCCGAGAGTATGGATTAGCTATTGTCCCTAGTCCGAGAGTATGGATTAGGCATAATCATTCATCTTTAATCCGAGAGTATGGATTAGTCATTCGTCCCTAGTCCGAGAGTATGGATTTGGTAAATTCGTTCATTTCTGATCCGAGAGTATGGAGGAGGTAAAACGACTAATCTTAGGTCCGAGAGTATGGATAGCCTCGTTGCAAGGATCGACGGGGTGGGATAAGAGTTGTTTATATATATATATATATATATATATATATATATATATATATATATATGTATATGTATGGTGAAATTGTATATTTTGTGAATTTTAAACTATATATATGGTATAACATTGTGGGATTGAAATCCCTATGTGCTCACCAGGTTTCCCAACCTGACCCACTCAGTTTATTTATATCACAGGTGTTGATATGAAGTGACATTACACTGAGAGATTTAAAGAGATGTAGACCACTAGTGTGAATAATTGTAAGTTCTGTTTATGCTTATGTTCCTGTATTAACGATGACATCCCAAATGTTTTAAAATGAAATAAATACGTTTCTTCGAAAATGTTTTAATAACGTATTTACCATGTTTTTCTGGGAACAAATTCTGCAACCTTTTTATAAAATGAAGTACTCTGATTTTTATAAAGCATAAACAAAATCGGTCTTTTCTGGCCGTGATTTTGGGGATGTCACAGAAACCCTAAGAGAGCAAAAACCTGTTATAAGCTTGTGTGTGTTCTTAAGCTTGAAAGTGCCATTTTGTGGTTGTGAAGGAGAAGAGGAGGCCATTGTGGGAGCTAGAAGTTGGATGACAAACTTAGATCCGAGTTCTATAGAGGTTAGAGCTTCATTTGGAGGTAAAAATCTCAAAGCTTTCCTTGTCACTGTTGATTTGTGCTTTATGGACCCATTTTTAGGGTTTTTGGTTCCAAGGTGGAGACTTTATGAGCAAAGGGTCTCTATAAGCTTAGATCTGCCCTATTCCAGTGTAATATGTGTTGCAGGTTCATAAAAATCCAATCTTGGACGTGAATATTAAGTCATGCATGATATATAGGCTTAATGAGGAAAGAGGAAAAGGTGTTTAGAGTGATTGGAGATCTTTACAGCCATGCAAAGGCTTAAAGGTTTCGACTTTATGGATTAAGTGGCCTTAGAATAGTTTGATCTGGAATTTGAGCTTATGTCTTAACCGTTTAAGACCAAAAATCAATAAGAGCATGAAACTGAGACTTACGTTGGGCGTAAATCTCAAAACGTGTCGCGTAAGGGTTTGAGGCCCTGATTCTTGATCGCCGGAGTATGTCCTGCGTACAAGAGCTAGTATGCGCCGCGTACTACCCTCTATTGACTTTCATTGACTTTTAGGGTTTGGTCAACAATTGGACATCTAGACCATTGAAAGGGTAAAATGCTCTTTTCCCCCTTCCAAGAGATTGTAGAAAGGGTCTAGTCTAGCTTTTGAGAATCGTGGTTAATTAGAGGTAAAATACTTTATGTGATTAGGTAGAGGCTAGATTAGTATTTCGAGATCGAGACTTTTCGAGATTTCCCAAGGTGAGTCTTCTCACTATACTTTACCAAGAGTGGTAATTAGAGTTATGTGACATAGTATTTTGTATGTTATTTATATGATGTGATACACTGCATTATTTCTATGTGATTTGTGCTATGTATGATTTATAGTTTACAGAGTTAGGACCGGAAGGTCCACAACGTTAGGACCAGAGGGTCCATAGAGTTATGGGACTGGAGGGATACACTGAGACACATTGACTAGAGGTTCATACAGAGTTACAGCCTCTAGTGGCTAATATGTGTTGTATGTGGTATTTTGGGGGAACTCACTAAGCCACGTGCTTACCGTGTTACGTGTTATGTGTTTCAGGTTCTTATCAGGATCGCAGGAAGGTGGTGGCTCGATGGTACACGCAAAGAGAAAAAAGTTGTAAATGAGGGTCCTGGGTTTTGATAATGCTTTCAAAAGTTTTTTGAGTATTAAATGGTGTTTATTTAAAATGAAATGTGTTTTATGAAATTATAAATGAAAATTTTGGCTTGAAAATTTACGTTGTTATAGTGCAGTTCACCGACTCATCGAGTTCTTCTTGAACTCGAGAAATCGTGAAATCCTAGGTTGACTCGTTGAGTTCCCTTATAACTCATCGAGTTCATACGTGTCCAAAGGTTGAGGAAAACCCTAACCGACTCGCCGAGTCTTCACCTGACTCGTCGAGTCCAAGGCAATCTTCAATGGACTCGCCAAGTTGTTCATCAACTCGTCGAGTTCATGCCCATCTTCATATGACTCGCCGAGTCGACCTTGCGACTCGCCGAGTCCCTTCAATCCTTTATCCATACTGATTCGTTTCAAGCCATGCTAAGGCTCCATATTGTAGATCCAGCTTCCCAATACATGTTTATCACGTAAAGTTGCAAACTTTACGTGCATGCAAAGCTCTAAAGGTTCTAAATGAAAAATCTAGGATTATAATGGGGTTCTACACTCAAGGAAGGCTTCATGCAGGACCAAGATCGAAACTTTATGAACCTAGAACCCAAGAAGGGTCCAGATCTGAAGTTACAACTTTAGATCTAATTCATACACCACAATATCATCATAACCAAGCCAAAAATACCCTAAACTCCACCCAAATGAGATCTAGAAAGGAATGAGGAATGAGGTAAAGGTAGATTTCTTATCTCCACAAGATGCATGCTTCTAGCCACTTGTTTCTCCAAGTTTTCCTCACTAAGTTTCACCTTCCAAACTCATAACATACAAAATGAAGCATACACACGAATTAGGGTTTGTTGGTTCTCAAAAGACTGCAAGGGGAGTAAAGGGAGGCTGCTGATCCTTTAATTAGGGTGCAAAACCCCAGGATTTAGGGTTTCATCTGCTAGCTCCTACTCGTCGAGTCCCTCCTTGGACTCGGCGAGTAGGTCATTAAAACGCGTGGATTAATCTGTTGCTACTCGACGAGTAGGGCAACCAACTCGTCGAGTAGCCCTTGAAATCAAGAAAATTTGTAGTAAATTAATACCTGAAAATTGGGGCGTTACAATTCTCCCCCACTTAAACTAGACATCATCCTCGAAATCTGTTCCGGTGAATAGTTCCGGATAATGCTCCCGCATCTCTGCCTCTGGCTCCCACGTCCACTCGGACCCCCTACGATGTTCCCACTGTACTTTCACCAAAGGTGTCTCCTTGTTCCTCAGAATCTTCATATTTCTCCCCAGTATGGCCACAGGCGTCTCCACGTAATTCAGACGCTCATCGACCTGAATATCATCCAACGATACCACCGCCTCCTGGTCCATAATGCACTTCCGCAATTGCAAAACGTGGAAGGTGTTGTGAATCTGACTATGCTCCTTCGGAAGCTCTAACCTGTATGCCACCTTGCCAATCCTGGCAATGATCCTGAACAACCCAATATATCGGGGACCCAATTTTCCCCTCTTCCTGAAGTGGATCACACCGTTCCAAGGCGAGACCTTCAGGAGTACCATATCACCAATCTGAAATTCTAACTCGGATCGGCGCCGATCGGCGTAACTCTTCTGCCGACTTTGAGCGGTATGCAACCGTTGTCTGGTCTGCTGAATCTTCTTGGTAGTCTGCAAGACCACCTCCGTCCAACCCATCACCTTGTGTCCGAACTCACCCCAACAAACCAGGGTGTGACATCTCCATGCATGCAACAACTCGAAAGGCGGGGTGCCAATGCTGGAATGATAGTTGTTATTATAGGTGAACTCTGCAAGCGGTAGGTGGGAATCCCAGCTCCCACCGAAGTTAATGACACATGCCCTTAACATATTCTCGAGGGTCTGAATAATTTGCTCGCTCTGGCCGTCTGTCTGGGGGTGAAATGTTGTGCTGAAGTGCAACCGCGTGCTCAGTTCCTTGTGGAACTTTTGCCAGAAACGGGAGGTAAATCTAACATCCCGGTCGGAGACAATGGAGACCAGAACCCCATGGCGAGCAACGATCTCGCGAACATATATGTCGGCCAATTTCTCGGCCGATGAACTCTCCCGTATGGCCAAGACGTGGTCACTGTTGGTCAATCGATCCACGACGACCCATATAACATCCAACCCCTTTTCCATTCTCGGTAGCTTGGTAATAAAATCTATCGTGATCTATTCCCATTTCCACATGGGAATCTCCAAGGTTTGCAGCTTGCCATGTAGCATCCGATGCTCGGCCTTGACCATCCTACAGGTCAAGCACCTCTTGACGTACCAAGTGAATTCTCGCTTCATGCATAGCCACCAGTAGCTCAAACTCAAATCCTGGTACATCTTGGTGGCCCTCGGGTGAATAGAGAAGTGAGACTTATGAGCCTCCTCCATGACTGTCTGTCTGACTCCACCAGACATCGGAACCCATACTCGACCGTACCGGGTCAATAATCCTTGGCTATCCTGCACAAACCGGGTGTTCTCACCCTTGATCCTTTCCAACCTCCAGTTCTCTGGTCGCATGCCCTCAACCTGGGCATCTCTAATCAAGCTCACAAGTGAAGAATCCACCGCTATCCTCATACATACCGCTGGAATGGAAGACCCAGCTGACTTGCGGCTTAAAGCGTCCGCAACCACGTTCGCTTTACCGGGGTGGTAAAGGATCTCGCAGTCGTAGTCTTTTACTACATCAAGCCACCTGTGCTACCTCATGTTTAGATTTGGCAGATCCATGATATGTATCAAACTCTTGTGATTCGTATATATGTACAACAAACCCCATATAAGTAATGTCTCCATATCTTGAGAGCGAACACTACTACTCCCAGCTCCAGATCATGAATAGGATATCTCGTCTCATGTGGCTTCAACTACCACGATGCATAAGCTATCACCCATCTCCTATGCATTAGGATTTCCCCTAAACCTGTGATGGATGTGTTGGATTAGTGTCTAAGCATGTAACAATAATTGGTAAGTACCTGACCTGATTGTGCATGGTCCTTTTGGGTTGCCTTCACCAAATCAACTTAACTGGAGAAATAATAGAGAGAGAGAGAGAGAGAGGTTATTATGATTTATTAATATGTTATAAGAATAATATATTAAAGGAGAAATCATATTTGTTTGATTAATATTGGTCAATGATTAATTAAGAATTAATTTTGTGATCAAATGTAATTAATTAAACTAGAGGGGCTGAATTGTAATTATGTGATAGTTGCAAAATAGGGTAAGGATTATCCTAAGGATAGGTTGGACGAATTTAAGGTGATAAATCCTTAGAATTAGTCCATGATAAGGATTCAAGGCTTATCTTATTGTTTGCGTGGTGGGCAAGCAACTAGATAAGGATAAGGACTGAAACCCTATCTCTACACCTATATAAACACCCCTTTGGCTCATGAATTCATATATACCTTCCCAAGGCTTCTTAGGGACGAATTTTATACCTTTCCTTCTTTCTCTATAGCCTCTCCAATTGCTCTTGGTGTTTGTGAGCCATTAGAGGCACTACACTTGTGGTGCTTGCTTTCAAGACTTAGGGTTTGAAGATTCAAGTTGTTATTACAATATAATAACAAGAGGTATGTAATATAACCTTCTTGGTTAATTTTGAAAATAGCAATCATCTTTAGGGTTTTATTATGTGTTCATAATGTTGTGTATCTAATAGTGAAAACATAGATCCAATGCTAGGGTTGCATGTACACATATGATTGTTTGTATAAAACTCATCAGTGGTATTAGAGCCATTGGTTAACTTGTTTTCAATTAGTTTATTCAATTGTATGAACTTGACATTTTAGGGTTTATTGCCAATAAACCCAATGAGGCTAGGGTTTTTCGAGATTAGGGTTTGCAAACCCTAATTTGCAAGAGTTTGAATAAGATCTTCAAATCCTTTCCTTAAACCCTTAATTTTCAAAATCTAGGGTTTGTTTTAATCCCTTGATTTTCGAAATTACCTTCCTCCCTAAGATAAGACCCTAAATCTTAGGGATTTGGATTATCCCATATCTTGTAATTAATTATAGATTTTGCATTATCCTAACCATAATTTCGAAATCTAGAGAGATAATTAAGGGATTAGGATATCTTAAATGTATAAATGGTAATTATCCTCATGATTTAGATAATCCCTTATGATTTAATAATTAAATTAATAGTCTAATTCAAGATAATTATTAAATCAAGAGTTTTAATATTTAAAATTTTAATTTAGATGTCATAAATTCGAAATTTTTTAAGAGAAATTAAAACTAAATTGTTTTGAAAAGTTTCAAAACTTGCCCTCAAGTTTTGGAATTTAAATTTTTGATTAAAAGTTTAATTTTGATGCATATTTAAATTCTAAACCCTAATGTTTTGAAATGTTTCAAAACTTGCCCTCAAGTTTTGGAATTTAAAAGTTGATCAAAAGTTTAATTTAGGAATGTTAAATTCTAAAACCCTAGTATTGTTTTGAAAAATTCAAATCACATCCTTATGGTTTTATGAATTAGTTAAGGTGTATAATTAAAAGAAGTTTAATAAATCCATAAAAGTTTTGGTTTACAATTAAAAGTATAATTGTTATATTTGACCACCTAGTATTTTTAAAGTGTAAAACACTCTATACTATATATAACATTAAAAGTTTAACATTATATATATATATATATATATATATATATATGTATGTATAAGTAAAGTCAGTCTTACTGTTAGTAGGCCTCATTCACGAAGCTGGTCTATAAGGGGTGTTTAAGGAAATTGCTTATAAAATGGCGATTGAATGGGTATCCACTCTTACCCACCGCACTCTTGACTAGTGGAGGGTTGTTAGCCGAACGGGTAGTACAGGACAAAAACCTTCCATTATAAGTATAATGAAGTACAAAAGTAACTAAATGTTTTACAAATTCCTAATCTTAGTTACTTAGGCAAAAGTGAATTGATGCAATTCTATGAAATTACACTTTGTACCTTGCGAAGACGTTAGTGGAGCGTGTGTGGTTTACCGGCACACTAAATGGTTCTAAGCGAAGGTAGCAAAGGGTGACTCAATGTTTGTCATAGTTCGGTGGAGCGTGTATGGTTTACCGGCACATCGAATAAATGACTGTAACATGTGGGGGGCACCATGTAAGTTTGCATGGTTATTCACACCCGCTTTGTGACCCTCGGCATCCCAGTCACAAACTAGAGGGGCATATCGAGATTTAAACATACCATTGAAATGTTCAATGAATCTCAAAGAATCTAGGAGTTTTCATAAATTTAAAACTTCAATTTCTTTTTCGTTTTTCATGTTGGAAAATTAGTGAATCGTCATTCACTTACCTTCAAATATTCTGCAACTAGATTACGACATCCCTTTTCTAGGTTGTGGCGTATTATGTTGGGTCCTAGCCTTAATATCTCATTTGGGTGATTTATTAAGGACTCAATCAATCAACTAACTTGAATTTGTTTTCTCCCGTGTTGTAGATGTCAAAGTACGATAGCTATGGTCTTCCCAAATTCCGTGGAACAAGCTTTCCACATGAAGATGATATTCCACGATTTGATCGAGGAACAAGAAATCAGGCTTCACTATTCTCCCTAACCCACAAGATTGAAGAATTGAAAGGTTCAATGTCACTAAAGCCCTATAGGAAATGAAACATGAAGATGGTAAACCCGTGAGTGCTCACATTCTAGGAATGAAATCACACATCGATAGGTTGATAATGTTGGGTGCGTCATTCCCGGATAATTTGGCTGTGAACTGGGTTCTGCAGTCACTTCCTGAATCATATAATGAGTTCAAAAGAAAGTATTATATGATGGATCATGACGAAAACCTCATTGACCTAACTTACATGCTCATTGCTGCTAAATCAGAAATGATTTAGCAAAGCAATGGAGCATATTTGTTGGAAAATTCAACCAACCATGCTTCCGTGGATGCTCTAGGAGAGGCCACATGTTTCTGATGCCAAGGGAAAGGGAAATGGATACGAAGCTGCCCAAAGGAACCAAAGAGTCTAAGAGATGGAAGAGTCAAGAAGTGTGGCTCTGCTTCAGGTACAAAATCCACTATCTAACTCCATTAAATTCCTATTCTTTATACATAATGTGATAAGATTACATTTGCATGTTTTGCAAGATCAAAGAAAAGAAAGGAAAGTTGATGGAACAGCAAGATGAGTCTGATCACGAAGAAATGGATTACGATCGCATGGATTCAAAGATCAGATAGCTTAGGAAGTTATGATAGATTTGGTAGGAGTATTTGAATACATAGTTTTTCATTTGAATTTTGCGTTGTAAGGACATGTTTTCCACTGCTTTGATGAATAAAATAAAATTTGGATTTTATCTTATTTGATTATCCTTGCAATGGCATATATGAAAATTGATGTTTGTGTACTTCTACTATTAGCAATATGGATTTGATTCTTAATTAGATTACTTGTGGAAGCGTCAAAAGTTTACCAAATAGGGAGAGTTTCTCATCGCCCAAGTTTCAAGTGGATAGTAACCTGGAATCGTGCAACAAGTATTGCATGATGAATGAAAAACTATCAAATTTGGGAAATTTAGACTAGTCTTTGACAAAGTGTCAAGTGAAGGACTATGAGATCAAGTACACAAAGTTGTGTGTTGATCAAGTCCACCACAATAGTGACAAGATATTCGTCATGATTTACTAAACTTTAGTAAATATGGTTATTATAAGATTGACTATAATTTTGAATTGATTAAAAGAGTTTCAATCAATGGCAGAACGAATAAGAAGAATCAAGTAGGCAGAAAGATAAAAGTTTCTCCGTTCTAAGAAGAAGGGAGAGTACCTTTTATTGTGATAGGACTTAATGATTAAGAACCATATCTAAATTGATCATCTAAGTGATTCTTAGTACAATTTGTATGTCTAAGAAGAGGAGACGAGAATTGTGAAAATGGTTAAATCAAGAAGTCAATCATGCTTCGTTCCAATGTCAAGTCTTAGAGTTATACTCCAAGATTGTGAATTAGGTGATAAGTCTTAAGAAGGTTTATAACATTCGTAAAATGTGAAGTTTGGAAAAAGGGTTTTTCTTGTTCTTGCACATTTGAAATTGGTAAGTTGTGATGTTTTAGATAAGACAAAGACCAACTAGGACCAATTATGTGAAGAGTTTTGTCTTGATAAAGGCTGCACTAACTCTTGAATATTTGTTTGTCAAGAAATGTTTCTTAACAAGGGAATCTTATATGTCAAGGAGTCAGTGGGAGTCTTAATGGTCTTGAAAGGTTTCAAGAACAAATCAATAATAGACCTTATAATACAAAACTAGCACACGACTTGAGGTTTACGACCTATCGTGTTGACACTATTTTGTTTCTGTGCCATTCCGAATTGAGTTAATTATGCAAGTGAGTTCTACGAGTTCTCAATGGATTGTATAGGGGCAAGGCACCTTGTTCAATAGAAAGTACATTGAAATGAAGGGGTGAGCTGCTAAATAACTTGGAAGTAATGGTGGGACCCTTCATGGAAAGAAATTAAGAAGAGCAAGTTCTATCCATAAGAGTTTGGATTTGTTACTAACATTATCTTGTGATTATGGTTAGGATAAATTCACATGGATGAGAACGATTACACCACAAAATCTAAGTGTCATAAGGTTTCTTTCATTCATAAGAATGATTGTAAGGAAACGCTTGTACTAAGAGAGATTTTGAAGATAGCATTATATGATTTGGGTTTCTCAAATTCAACTTTGATTACGGCATACCTCTTCATAGTTCAAATTATGGGAAATGGAAAATAGGTCTGAACATCTTAGACTTATTGATATGAGTCCTAGAATCGTTTAGACATATACATATGAGCTGTCCAAGGAAAGGTGTATGAGTTTAAGAAGCTTAGATAGAGTCTTATCGAAGCATCTAGAAATATGAACTTAAGAAATTGTTTTCTAGAAGTTCAGCTGATTTCTGAATACATGTCAAAGCTAGTGGCAGCATAAGTGTTATGCTGGTAAAGAAATAATCATCATGTAAGTGGTAGCATAATTATTATGGTAAGTATTGCAAGTTAGCAATATTAATTATAGAAAACAAGTGTTGTACTTTGCATTGTCGTAAGAGTTGAAAAGTTGTTTTGCTATAATTAAGGGAGAGAATATTGTACTTCGTTTCATAATCTAAAGCTTAGATTGAGAAATTTTAATAAATTTAGTCAAAGGATACATAGTGTGTTCTTAAATTTGGATTATGATTACGGTATCCCTCTTCATAGTTCGAATTGTAAGAATGTGACACATAAAATGTTATGGCAGAAGATTGATAGAGTATCGTATCTTCATGTAAGACATTATGCATCGTGTCCCATACGCTTCAGGTATAGGTTCGATTGCAAATGCTATAATATTTGACCATTCTAAAATTTTCCAAATGTCTAGCGCATTAAGAGAGAAAAAGGACAAGAATTGGTTTTGACTAAAGATAATTAAAAAACTATCAAAGGACGATCCAAAACTCGCTGAGGATTGGTTGCTTGTGAGTAGTTGGAAGTATGGCATTGAATGGACCATATCGACATCATTATGAATAGATAAGATTCTATTAAGAATGAGTTGTCATATAGTAAATATGGAAATGTTTCCATAAATGGGAGTTGGAATTTAGGAATTTATGTCTAAATTAGAAAATTTTATGCAAAAGGATGTTTAAAGAATGTACTTTGAGTAAGAGACATCACATCTATAGAATAGTTTTGTAACTATTTTGATAGAGTACCTTGTGATTTCGATGGCCGCGTCTTTGTGATTTTGTGCCGTAACTTCACAAGAGGATCATTGCATAAAATATTAGAATTTAACATATTCTATAAGTGACAAGAATTTGATATTCTTATGCTTATGATAAAGAATTGGGATTTGTGAAATGAGAATGATTGAAAATGTGTTCACTTTATCTATTTCACAAAGTGATAAACCATAGAAAACCAAAGTGTGCATGCTTGGAGCATGGGATAATTGTGGTTATAATTCGAGTTATAAAGTTGATTATCTGAAACGTTAAACAAGAGATAATGAGTAATTAATATGGTGATTAAATAAAGGTGTTTTATTTATACTCAAGGGTTTGGGACCATATAGGATTAATATTACCTTTGTGTTGCACTTTGCATGTTTTGACTTCCAGAATAATTGAGTTTATTAAGAATAATCGAATTATTCAAACGGACCACAGTTAATCATACATTGGAAGTAGGTATGAATGAAGATTGTCATGAATTGGTTGTAGATTGTCTAAAGCGTATTAGACATAGCAAAGGTTTGGTACAACGTTCATGAGTGCTTATGAATATGATTTTGAGCATTGGATTAAACCCACGTTCACTTGGATCGCTTCATGGATTTTATCACGAGCGATTGGTGAGACGATAATATCTTGTATTCTTGAAACCGAGATGTGTGATTTGTATCTTGCGAATCGGTTGCACATTGATAATATGTAAACGCACCAATAACTTGGTGTTATAAAACTTATCGTTGTGTGTGATTTGGTGAGTGAGTGCAAGCAAACATTGAGTCGAAGTTTATCTGTTCCTTTTACCCAGAGTGGGATAAAAGCGATATATGTGGGCCCCTCGATGATTTAGTGATGACAAACGTAAATGCTCGGTCGGGCTAGGGCTAATTTGATTTGTTCAATTAGTCGGTCGTCGTAAATTGGAAATCGAGAAACAGCATATAGACTGAGAGAATGATTTTAATCCATGTCTTGTGTCTGTAAGATATCTAGAATGGAGGAATATATGATCCCTTATCTGAAGGACTGGTTACTGATAAGAAAAGTTTGACAACGTCTTTGAGAGCTACGATTGCAAATCGAGGTGTACTTACATTTATAGTTACTAGACTTATCCAAGTGGGAGACTGTTGGATTATTATCTAAGCTTGTAACAATAATTGGTAAGTACTTGACCCGATTGTGCATGGTCCTTTTGGGTTGCCTTCACCAAAGCAACTTGACTGGAGAAATAATAGAGAGAGAGAGAGGTTATTATGATTTATTAATATGTTATAAGAATAATATATTAAAGGAGAAATCATATTTGTTTGATTAATATTGGTCAATGATTAATTAAGAATTAATTTTGTGATCAAATGTAATTAATTAAACTAGAGGGGTTGAATTGTAATTATGTGATAGTTACAAAATAGGGTAAGGATTATCCTAAGGATAGGTTGGACGAGTTTAAGGTGATAAGGCCTTAGAATTAGTCCATGATAAGGATTCAAGGCTTATCTTATGGTTTGCTTGGTGGACAAGCAACTAGATAAGGATAAGGACTGAAACCCGATCTCTACACCTATATAAACACCCCTTTGGCTCATGAATTCATATATACCTTCCCAAGGCTTCTTAGGGATGAATTTTATACCTCTCCTTCTTTCTCTATAGCCTCTCCAATTGCTCTTGGTGTTTGTGAGCCATTAGAGGCACTACACTTGTGGTGCTTGCTTTCAAGACTTAGGGTTTGAAGATTCAAGTTGTTATTACAATATAACAACAAGAGGTATGTAATCTAACCTTCTTGGTTAATTTCGAAAATAGCAATCATCTTTAGGGTTTTATTATGTGTTCATAATGTTGTGTATCTAATAGTGAAAACATAGATCCAATGCTAGGGTTGCATGTACACATAGGATTGTTTGTATAAAACTCACCAGGATGCATCACAGAACACCACGCAATCCTCAACTCCCTCCGGGAGTGTCAAAACTGGAGTCTCACACAACCGCTGACGGAGGGTCTTAAACGCACTTTGTTGCTCGGAATTCCACCGGAAATCCACCCCTTCCTCGTCAGACGAGTGAGGGGTACTATAGTCTTAGAGAAATCCTGTATGAATCTATAGTAGTACCATGCCAATCCCAGAAAGCTCCTGATGTCTGAGGGAGATTTTGGAACCTCCCACCGCATGATTGCCTCGATTTTGGCCGGGTCAACCAAAATCCCATCTTGGTTAATGAGGTGATCGAGGAACTGAACCTATCGTAACCAAAACTCGCACTTCGACAACTTGGCGTATAGTCGTTCTCGTCTTAGAACTCGCAACAACACCCTGAGATGCTCCTCGTGCTGCTATCGAGTCTTGGAATACACCAAGATATCATCTATAAACACGATGATCGAGCAATCCAGCGTCGGTCTGCAGACCCGATTCATCAGGTCCTTAAATACTGTCGGTGCGTTGGTAAGCCCAAACGGCATCACCACAAACTCGTAATGACCATAACGAGTCCGAAACGCGGTCTTCTCCAAGTCCTCCTCTCTAACCTAGACCTGATGATACCCCGACCTTAAATATATCTTGGAGAAACAAGATGCCCCCTGTAACTGATCAAAGAGGTCATCTATCCTCGGGAGTGGATAACGGTTCTTCACTATCAACTTGTTCAACTCCCTACAATCAATGCACATCTGGTGCGAGCCGTCCTTCTTCCTGATGAAGAGGATCGGTGCGCCCCATGGAGAACTACTAGGTCGAATGAACTGCTTGCCAGTAGTTCCTGCAGCTGCGAAGATAGCTCCTGCATCTCAGGTGGCACCAATCGGTACAACGCCTTGGCGATAGGAGCCGCTCCTGGTACCAAGTCAATTCGGAACTCAACCTGCCTTTCTGGAGGTATCCCTGGAAATTCCTCCAGGAACACGTCAGCAAATTCCCTAACCACTGGAACCCCTAAAACTGAAATCTGATCCATGACCCGCGTATCCACCACATACGCTAAATAACCCGCACACCCATGGTGAATACACTGCCGAGCCCTGGCGTCTGAACAAACCCTTGATCCCACTCTGGTGCCCTCACCATATACCACCGGTTCTCCCCCACTTGGGGTTCGAACTACCACTCGCTGGCCCTCACAGTCAATCATAGCACCGAACCGACTGATCCAATCCATGCCTACAATCACACATACCTCCCCCATGGGAATCGGAATCAAATCTATTGGAAAGGACACCCCGAAAATACCCAACTCACACCCTCCATAAACCGAAGAAGCAGAAACCCCGTGTTCGTTGGCGATAGAGACTCGTAACGGACACTCTAATTCGCCCGCGGGCACACTGAACTCCCTACTAAATGACTGGGATACGAAGGACTGACTCGCCCCCGAGTCAAATAAAACCAAGGCAGGCAAAGATTTCACTAAAAACGTGTCTAATCACAGGTACAACAGATAAGCATGATACAATTATAATAACTAAAATAAAAGGGAGAAACATACCAGCAACCACATCTGGTGCTACCCTGGCCTCTTTTGCGGTCAAATGGAAAGCACGCCCTTGAGCCTTCGGAGGCTCTGCCTTGATTGGCCTCCCATCTGGTATCCTCAATGTAGCCGGCGTTGGAGCCTGCGCAGGCCTAGCTGCAACCTGTGGACAGTTGGCCTTCACATGAACAACCTGATAACAATGATAACATAGCCTCATATTCGATGCAGGGGCTGTCTGGTGACAATCCCTAGCATAGTGTCCATCCTTGCCACACTTGTGGCACACACTACCTGTCCGAAAAACTCCAGGATGATTCTTGCCGTACTTTCTACAAGTACGGCTCTGCTGGCCCCCGCTCCTAGCATCAGCGGTCTTAGACCGCTTAGGCGCCGGCTGCGGCTGCGTCGGGGCCTTCCACTGCTCCCTCAGCTGCAGCTCAATCTCCATTTCACGCCGCCTAGCGGCCTCCTGCAACTCCAAAAGAGTATCACATCGTTGGGTAGACACAAACTGACGGATGTCAGTCTTGAGCATGCCTAGATAACGGGTCATCTGAGCCTGCTCAGAAGAAAACTCCGGGCAGAACGTCACACTCTCTGTGAACATGCGGGTGATCGCCGTCACCGACTCCCCCTCCTGTCTCAAACTCAAAAACTCATGCGTCAACCATTCCCGCTCTAGAATGTATCGGGCGCGGAACATATCCCTGAACTGCTCACAAGTAATAGCAGCTCTCTAATCATCATTGTACGATCCAGTCGCTAATCTCCACCAGTTCTTAGCCCCGGACCTTAATTGGTTCAGAGCACACCTGGCCTTTTGGCCAGTAGGACATGAGCAGGTAAAGAAACACCCCTCCACATATAAAATCCACATCATCACCTTGATGGGGGCCTGTATCCCATCAAATGTATGGGGATTCGTGTTATCGAAGTCCCTGTACTGGAATCCACGGGTAGCTCCTCTTCCTCCCCCTGCTGCTGTTATAGCTGATGCAGCTGCAACGACAGCCGTCTACGCAAGGTTTGCGTATCACTCGTCGAAATACTCAACCATGACGGTCTTAATAGACCTGAATATCTCCGGAAGCTACACCCGGAATGAAGCAGCAACCTCATCATGCAGGATCTCCCAAATCTTGACATCCAACTCATCATTACCCATCTGCACCACAGGCTCAGGTGCTGTCGGCCCCTCCTGGCCTCTGTCTCCTGATCCTGATCCTGAACCGGATCCAGTCACAAAGCGTCTCGTCATCACGATACTGAAACATACCACAAGATATCAGATAATCCACAAAAATAATTGGAAACCAACTCCCGAATAAACCCTAGGGGCTGTAACTTCCTTGCTACGTGTATAGGTCATGTGCTTTCAGTAGTATGGGCCCATACTACCTTCCACACCTATCCATATTTGTCTCAAGTATCACCACAACGCCGTAACTGAATTCACAACATGGCGAGCGCTTAATCCTCACTCCTCGAGGAATGCTAATTATCTTATAACTGGCCTCCCAGCCTCTCACAACCTACATATCCATGAAACTTCCACCAACACTGCAGCACTAATGTATGTTGATCATACATAACACTAGACCCCATAGACTTTCGAATACCTGATTCTACCCTAAGCCCCTCATCAACAAGAACAGGAAATAAGACCAAACCAAACATTCTCAGGCTCTAAGATCTTATTTATGTATGACTATGATGCATACACTAAGCAACTATAGTATGATGTCAATTTCATATAAGGAGAAACCTAGGCTACCAGGCATCATGTAATCAGGCAATTCTATCATGCAATTCTTGAGGATACTTAGCCTAGCACTAGCATGTTGTTCTAACATATCACATAATCAAATAAATGTGTGGTATTTTGGGGTCACTTACTGGCTCCGGCTGATCGTACACCCTGCATCCTCGTTTACTTATTTTGAAAAACATTTGAAAATTCATTTTGAAAATCTTTTCCTTGGTTTGAGACTAGAGTCACACGAGTGTTCTTTCAATTCACTCAAACCTAGGCTCTGATACCAACTAGTAACACCCAAAAATTTCATGCCAATTTAAAACTTTTTTAAAATATTTAAAAACCAAACATCATTACAAAGTTGTTTTCAAAATATCTAACATAAGAGTTTTCCCAGAAACATAAACAAATCATGAGGAGCGGTACAATCATGCCTTCGCCTTGCCGCGGTCCCCTGATATACCTGAAACAATAAACTGAAACTGTAAGCCCGAAAGCTTAGTGCGCTCCCCCAAAATACTAGTTCCATACCAAAATAACCACAACAAATAACAATTTCATATCAACATGCATAATGAGCATTCAGCCTGACTGGACCGCCTCACAGGGCCTACAACCTATCTGGACCGCTCCCGAGCCTTCGGCATGACTGGACCGCCTTGCAGGGCCTACAACGTATCCAGACCGCTCCTCGGGTATGCTGGCCTACAACACAAAGCATGCCGCCTCAAACCAACCCCCAATCAAACAAACATGTGCACATGAGTAACATACACTAGCTCATATCATATAATAGTCAAATCGATCTAACAGATCCCTAATTATAGCAACATCCCAATAACCGGGATACAGACCTAACCGGTCACTAACATAACATCATCTTATAACTAGGACACTAACCTAATCAGGTCACTATGCATAAGCATACTACCATCCTAACTACCATGATGTAATCAATAAACATATCATGTCGTAATCCATATACAATATATAAAGGGTCAGCCTTGGTGCCTTAGACCCTGTTGATATAGTGAGGATAACTCACCTCACAATGTCGCACTGAAAATGATAGGATCAAACTATCGAATCACCAACACGAACTACACCACCTATAGTTACCATAAAACCATTTTTCCATAAATCTCCAAATCACCAAAATACCCCCAGAGGTCAACTGGTCAACCCTAGGTCAAGGTCAAAGTCAACAGTCGATGTTGACCCGACTCGTCGAGTTCTTCCTGTTCTTGAGAAGTCATGAAATCCTAGGTTGACTCGTTGAGTTCCCTTATAACTGGTCGAGTTTATACGTGTCCAAAGGTTGATGAAAACCCTAACCAACTCGTCGAGTCTTCGCCTGACTCGCTGAGTCCAAGGCAATCTTCAACGGACTCGCCGAGTTGTTCATCAACTCGTCGAGTTCATGCCCATCTTCATATGACTCGTCGAGTCGACCTTGCGACTCGCCGAGTCCCTTCACTCCTTTATCCATATAGATGCTTTTATATTGTAGATCCAGTTTCCCAATACATGTTTATCACGTAAAGTTGCAAACTTTACGTGCATGCAAGGCTCTAAAGGCTCTAAATCACAAATCTAGGATTATGATGGAGTTCTACACCCAAGGAAGGCTTCATGTAGGACCAAGCTCGAAACTTTATGAACCTAGAACCCAAGAAGGGTCCAGATCTGAAGTTGCAACTTTAGATCTAGTTCATACACCACAATATCATCATAACCAAGCCATAAAAACCCTAAACTCCACCCAAATGAGATCTAGAAAGGAATGAGGTAAAGGTAACGACTTAATACCTTCAAATGATGTCAACTGAGGTAGATTTCTGATCCCCACAAGTTCCTTGCTTCTAGCTACTTGTTTCTCCATGCTTTCCTCACTAAGATTCACCTTCCAAAACTCATAACACACAAAATGAAGCACACACACGAATTAGGGTTTATTTGGTTCTCAAAAGACTGCAAGGGGGATAAAGGGAGACTGTTGATCCTTTAATTAGGGTGCAAAACCCCGGGATTTAGGGTTTCATCTGCCAACTCCTACTCATCGAGTCCCTCCTTTGACTCGGCGAGTAGGTCATTAAAACGCGTGGATTAGTCCGCTGCTACTCAACGAGTAGGGCAACCAACTCGTAGAGTAGCCCTTGAAATCAAGAAACTTTATATTAAATCAATACCTGAAAATCGGGGTGTTACAATCTTGTAGAATTTTATTTCTTATAATATCTTTTACTTATTAATAACAAAACACATTTTATTCTTGATTTTCATTTGTAATTTATTTTGTGTTCATACATGTGTCTTACAATATCTTAACTTTTTTCATATAAAAATTACATTTCCATGGTTATTTGTGTTTAGGGATGTCAACGGGGGCAAACGGACGGGGAGTGCATCCTCCGCCCCCGCCCCCGAAATTTCTCCGTTCCCCCGTCCCCGCCCCCGCCCCCGGAATGTTCAGCCTTCCTACCCCCGTCCCCGCCCTTGAATTCTCTTTATTATTCTCGCCCCCGCCCCCGTTCCCCTTTTGGGCTGATTTTTTGGACTAAAAGAAGTTGTTATTTAGGCTAAAAGAAGCTATTTTTGAGGTAATAAATAATTATTTATAACATAATTTTACATATTAAAAATAAAAAAGTTATGGCATTTAAAAACATTATACTAACAACTTAAAAACATGTTTTTTTGATGAATTTTGGAAGCTTAAAATCATGGTTTTGTTTATCATATTTATATAATTTGTATATGTAAATATATGTGTAATTTATTAACCGGATCCCTATGGGGTTTTCGGGATGAAATTGCCTACCCCGACCTCTGCCCCGAAATTAAATCGGGAGTTAACCTTGCCCCGCCCCCGTCCCCACCTCCGATTTTTTTGAAAAAAATTCTCCCAAACGGGACAGAGCCCCACGGGAACGAGATCCCACGAGACTTTTTGACATCCCTAATTGTGTTTTCGTTTTCTATTCTATTTATTTATTTTATTTTATTATACAATAAAATCATTTTTCTCATTAATCTACACGAAGAACGTCACTCTTATCTACAAAACATTTTAATTAATTTGAATAAACCATTATAAAATTGCACACAAAGTCATCTAAAATATACAAAAGAAATTAATAACACTTTCAAAATCATTAAAGTATCGATATTATTTTAATTTGTTAATTTTAGTTTGCACATGTTTAAACCTAAAATTATTAACTGAAAATAAAATATAAAATTATTTAAAACGCTATTTGGTCAAATGGGAATCACTTGATCGCTACAACCCTTCATTTCTTTGGAAACATCTATAAGGAAACTATTAACTGAAAATAAATTATTTGACATCCGCCGAATGATGTTAATCTCCACGAGGAAAATAATAGCCGAAATAAAATTAAATTGTTGCTGCTGGAATGTAATCAGGTTATTACCTACCATTCTACCAATGTCTTAAAAATCGGTTTGAACCAGCCGGTCAAACCGGTTGGACCGGAAATCGAGAAAGGGAGCGGTTCAACAATCATTGGTTTTATATTGATTTCTGAACCAGATTGAACCGGTCGGTTTTTAGAAAAACCCAGTTAAACCAGTTAAACCTAATAAAACCACATGAAAAATAACAATTTACTGGTGATTTTTTTCAAATCTATTTAGTTTTATTTAAATAAAAACATATGGTAAATTTTATAAATTTTTTTGATGTATTTGTATTCATATAAAACTATATGTTGTTTCGGTATTATACTTTTTTTTGATGTATATGTATTGATGTAAAACACTAAAACTTATAGTTATATATTATTTTAATGTGGTTGGATTTATCTACAATTTATATATATATATATATATATATATATATATATATATATATATATATATATATATATATATATATATATATATTTAATGTTTGAACTTGTAAAATCAAATTCATAATTTATATATGTATGTATGTGTGGGAAAATAGAAAAAAACATGAAAAATATAGAAACCGATTCACCCGACGATCGAACCGGTTGAACCGGGAACCAATCACCATACCGATTCAACTAAAAAACCGATTTTTAAAACATTGGTTATTATTTATTAGAGTAAATTACTGAAATCGTCCCTGTGGTTTGGTCAAAATTGCACGTTTGGTCCCTAACTTTTTTTTCAGACAAAATTGCAAAAATGGTCCCTGTGGTATGCAAAATTTTGGGGTTTTAGTCCAAACAGTGACTTTTTTGGTTTCGTAGTCCTTTTGGAGTGGTTTGTATGTGAAAATGGTCCCTCCAAAAACTGAAATGACTATAATACCCTTGGGGTATTTATTTTTCATTTTTTTTCTTTCATTATTCTTAAATTTTAATATTTATTTATTTATTTTAACAATTAAAAAAAATAAAAAGGGCCCACCTCTCTCTCTCTCTCTCTCTCTCTCTCTCTCTTTCTCTCTCTCTCTCTTTCTCTCTCTCTCTCTCTCTCTCCCTCTCTCTCTTCCTTATGATCCATCACCCTCTCTGGCTGTTGCTACCCTTCTCAACCCCCACAACCCCGATTGAAGGCTTGAACCGCCAGAAAAATCGACTCCTTCATGCTTCATAACGAATTAGGAAAAGAAGAAAGAAAGAAGATGTTGCTTGCGATCCCTTTCGAAGGTATTGTAGCAACAAACACGATTTACTACACCCGAGATTGAACACACACCAAAACTCGTCAAACTAAGTTGAATTAGGTTTTCTAAAATCGAACTAGATAGAGATACGGTGGAAATCAAGTCAGAAATCGAAAACACGTTTAGAAATTTGGCAGAATCATAATTTGGATTATGAAATCAGTTCATACATACATATGCTCACAAAGATTAATGCAGAAAATCTAAAATAGATTACAAGAGAGCAGATATTAGCAGCGGCTTAAGTTGGAAGAAGGAGGTCGGCCGCCGGCGAAGTGAAATTGAAGAAAAATGTTAGAGATTTGAGGCGTTTGATCGATAGAGAGATACGATTCTGATTTTGGGTAAATACAGACATTGCAGATGTGGATTAAAATGGTTTGATGATTATGATTGAGAAATAATAGAGAAGCTTCAATCGATTATACATAATCATTTTATTTTCCGACAAGTTCGGGTAATTGAAGGAGGATAAGTTTCAATTGATTTGTCCCAGTCTCTCTACCAGTCTTCATCTCTCAAAAAAGCAATACGATTACCAATGGGTTGCTCCGATCAACAGAAAAAAACAAGGAGGGAGGTGGTTTCATGGTGGTCCCAGCAACAGCAACACCATCGTTGGTGGTGGTGGTGTTTCTCGATGGGAAAGAGGCAGTGGGTGGCGGAGGGAGGAGCTCCGGTAGCCTCTGATGCTTTTGTTTGGTCTTCTACCGGCGAAGACAAAGGAGGGAAAAAGTGGCATCGGTGATTGCTGGAGTGACTCGACAGAAGAGGGCGGAGGGAGGTGGTGGTCGGTGTCAAGTTGGTCGGTCTTTTCCTTCGGCCGGTGAGATACGAACTGGAGGGATCGAGATTTGCTATAGCAGTAGCTGGATATTTGGGTTTAGTGTTATGTGTGTGTGTGTGTGTGAGAGAGAGAGAGACCAAATTAGTTATTTATTTTCTTTTTCTTTTAAATTAAACAAAAAAAATACAAAAAATATATCAGAAAGGACATTTTAGTCTTTTCAGTTTTCCGAGGGACCAAAACCACAAGCAAACATGGTCAAAAGGACCACCAATCCAAAAAAGTCGAGGTTTGGACTAAAACCCCAAAAAAATGCATACCACAGGGACCATTTTTGCAATTTTGTCTTTTTTGCACTCGGATCGTCTATGTGGTTTGCTTTTGTTGTGTTTTTCGTCCCTATGGTTTGGTAAAAGTTGCATATTTGGTCCCTAACTTTATGTATGTAAGGGACGAAAAATGCAACAAAATCAAACTCCAGGGACGAAAAACGCAACAACATCAAACCACAGGGACGATCCGAATGCAAAAAAAAATTAAGGACCAAACGTGCAATTTTGACCAAACCACAGGGACGATTTTAGTAACTTACTCTATTTATTACATTGGTTTTTTTGATTAATTGCTAAAAAGAAAAATATAAAAATTGGATTGGGCTTGGACCAAACCATGCCTCAACCAGGCCCACCAGGATATTTATTGGGCTGGGATTTAGCTAGCACTACTACGTTTTTGTTCGTTTTCGGTATTTCTACAATTTACCGTTGCACAAAAATTAGATGTAAATCATGTAATGAGTGATTTTATTATATTATTTTTGTTTACTGAATTTTCTTTTCATTTCATCTAATCAAATAAATTTTCAAAAGCATAATTTGTAACTTATTTCAAAAAATAACACCACCATATTTTGATTTTATTCAAAGGTTGATCGCACGTTAAATATTAGAACTATAATCGATTATTTGATGCCTATTCATTTTGCTTCGTAAAACCATTTTTTGAAAAAAAAAACATAATAATAGCTTAATATTATGAATAATAGATATGGATAAAGAAAATTTGATATTAACAAATAGTATAATTAAAATTCGGGTGTCACTTCAAGAGCAATTCCCCTGTTTTGGATAAACAAAAACAGAACGAAAGCCACGTTACAAATCGCATCCACAACAAGAGGTGCTTCTTTCCATCGCCTACCACCATGGATTCCGTCATCTTCCACCACCCACTCTTCCCACCATTCACCACCACCACAAGACACACATCAACCTACGCACCTCCCAAGCCACCACCGCTTTCCGCCCACAAGACACTCACTTTCACTTGCTGGGCACTTGGGAACGACGGCGGCGGCAGTGAGAACGGTTTGGGTTTCGGTGTTTCAGCGTCTGACGCCGGCGAACTGTTCCCTACGCCGGAAATTTCAGACGCTTTTATGACAGTCGATGCTGAGATAACCCCCGACACCGTTAATTTCTTTGTTAGCGATGCTGAGGGTGATCCCGATTGCCCCTCCGACGGCTTCTCCTCCGTCGAGGATGCTCTTACCACTCTCCGGGAAGGAAAGGTTGGTAAACAAACATCCTCATCACCATAATTACACCTCACTTCTGATTATCATACATTTGAACTTATTTATTACTATTGAAATCAAATCTTTAAAAGTTTGTGATCGTTGTCGACGACGAAAATGGCGATATCGAAGGAAACTTCGTCTTGGCAGCATCATTTGCAACACCAGAAACCATCGGATTCGTGATCAGACACGGCTCCGGGATCATCTCCGTCGGCATGACAACTAACGATCTCGAAAGATTAAACCTCCCTCTAATGTCACCGGAAAGCGAACACAAATCTTCAGCACCATCATTCACAATCACAGTGGTATTGTACTATTCTTCCATAACCATTTCGAAACATCAATGTGGCTTGTTCATTTCCAAAATTACTCACAATTCACTTTCTTTATAAGGATGCAATCGACACAGCAACCGGAGTATCTGCTTCCGATAGAGCAAAAACGATTCTTGCTTTAGCATCCCGTTCCTCCGGCCCTGAAAGTTTCAGAAGACCCGGCCATGTGTTTCCATTAAAGTACCGAAACGGCGGTGTTCTCCGACGATCCGGGCACACGGAGGCGTCCGTCGATCTTGTCAAACTCGCTGGTTTGGATCAAGTTTCTGTTCTTTCAACCATCGTCAATCCAGAAGATGGTTCTATCGCCCAATTGAATCGCTTACAAAAACTAGCATTTGATCACAACATCCCTCTTGTTCTGATCACCGATTTGATCAGGTAATCGTTCATATTCTATCGACTGATTGAATCCATTGGTAAATGTGATTCGAATTGCAGGTATAGAAGGAAGAGGGAAAGATTAGTTGAAAGAGTTGCGATTTCTAGGCTACCAACAAAGTGGGGTTTGTTTGAAGCTTATTGTTATCGATCAAAACTAGATGGAACAGAGCATATAGCCATAGTCAAGGTACAAAAGTCAACAATTTTCAAAACCCTAAATCAATTTCGGGTCTAATGATTTGGATCTTTTATAAACAGGGAGACATTGGAAACGGGCACAATGTGTTAGTACGGGTTCACTCCGAATGTTTGACCGGGGACATATTTGGGTCGGGTCGGTGTGATTGTGGGAAACAATTGGAATTGGCCATGCAGATAATTGAGGAATCGGGTCGAGGAGCCCTAATTTATCTTCGGGGACATGAAGGAAGAGGTATCGGGTTGGGACATAAGCTAAAAGCATATAATTTGCAAGATCAAGGTCATGATACTGTAGAAGCAAATCTCGAGCTCGGTTTTGCTCCCGATGCACGAGAATACGGAATCGGCGCTCAGGTGGTTAAACTCTCTGATGGGTGTGAAATATATTAGACACATTGTAAATGTTATAATGTGTCTGTTACATATCACACATATTATGTCCAAATAGACACGATATGTTTGATATGTATTACGTGTTAGGCACAATATGTTTGTGAGACATATGTGTGCCTGATACAAATCTATTGTGTTGTATTGCATAATGATTATAATTGTTTATTTTTTTTTTTGTAGATGTTAAGGGACATTGGAGTTCAAACAATGCAACTAATGACTAATAATCCGGCCAAGTTTACCGGACTCAAGGGTTACGGTTTGGCAATTGTTGGTCGAGTTCCGGTATTGACACCGATTACAGATGAAAATAGGAGGTACTTTGAAACAAAAAGAACAAAGATGGGTCATATATATGGATCTGATATCCCTTTAATTAGTCCGAAAGCATATAAAAATGACTCATCAGATGTGTCAGATACGAAGTTATGAAGCTGACTACCATTTTGTTCGGACTATAATCAAATATGATTTCGAATTTCACACACATGTATCCACAATACTATTCAAATTGATATATTTGTACAAAAAAGTATACGAGATAATCCGATATGATTTTGAATTTCACACACATGTATCTACAATACTATTCAAATTGATATATTTATACAAAAAAAGTATACGAGATAATTTAAGTTATTGGCTAACCGAAATCCGACCCATTTTGTGACTCTTCTTGAAAGGTGATTTGTTTGGTGCCATTTTTGACACTTATAAAATAACAAAGAATGAATGTAATCTTTTCCAAACCCTAGATTTCTTGATGACCCTTCAATCATACAATTTCCAGTGAGATTTTATATTGTTAAAACACAGGAAACAATCTTTAGATCGTTTTTAAGATTCTCATGTCGAATGATGTTACAACTTGACAAAAAGTATGAAATTGACATAAATGAAAATTATACTAAAACGATATAATAAAATCAGCTTCATGAAATCAAAATTCCAAAAACAGGATATCCAATTCACCATATACACCCCATCATATTATATATCAAAAACCCTTTACAAAAAGTAAAAATAAAAATTTGGAAACTTAATGTAACCTTTGCCTCTTTCCAATTGTGCCAAAACTACTAGCACCAGGGCAACCTATCATACTCCCTTGAAAATTACTACCAAAATTAACATCACCAAAACTCAAAACACCACCACCACCACCGTTGCCGCCACCACCACCACCACCGGAAACCGCCATCATCTGAGAAGAACTCCCGCACCCCATCTCAGCATACGGTTGCGATTGTTTCATCAATACCTTAAAAGGGCTCCCCACATCCTGTTTTTGAGTTGTAGGAATATGATCCGATGAAGCCATCATTGGTGGGATGTGGAAAGCTTGCAAGGGTGGCGGATTCCGCCACCTAGGAAGCGGGCCCGCTACAAGCAGTGTCTGCAGAAGCGGGCCCGCTTCCAACACTGTTTGGAGTAAGTTCCCTTTTTGCGGCAAACTCTTGCCTCTAATCATCCCCTCCATCATCAAAGTAGCTTGATCCACTTTTGGTACGTTATAATCTTGAACAAATGGGGTTTCAACATTGATATTAGAAAACTCGGGAGATCGAATTGGGTCAAAAAAAGAGTCAACGGGAGATGAGCTATGATTGTATGCATCCGAGAGGCTATTTGATTCGGTGATACTTGAATTTGCTTTTGCGGGTATCATCAATGGACCTTGATGATGTTGAATTTGTTCGTTCATGAAACAATTAGGGATTGAAGGGTTTGTGGGATTGAAGATTTGTTGGTCATTTGTTGGCATAATCTTGATTATTAGCTTTTGAAGTTGATCTTTTGCTTCATCTCTTTCTTGATAAGCAATCTTTAAAAGTTGTAACACTTGTTTCATCGATTCCGTGTTTCTTTTCATTTTTTCATCGGTTTCGGCTTTTACTGCTTCTAATTCAAGTGTCGTGTACATAAGTTTTTGTTTAAGTTCATCGATGTTCTGCAATTTCAAGATTTCAAGATAACAATTAGTCAAATTCAAATATTGTTTAAAGATTACCACATAAAATCGATAACACAATATTAGAACAAAATGAAATAAAGTATGAAAAGTCAAAAGTGACTTTTATACGGTAAATGGGACCGATGATCGGATCCCAAGGGCCCATAAACACCTAAAGGCAGACCATATACCGATCAACCAACAATCTTGATGTGGTAAAAATGACATTTTTATTAAAATATTTATCGTGTTTAATAACAATAAATGGTTAAGAGAAATCAACATCAAAGACTTCTATTGGCACAAGGATTATATATCATATTTTATCACTACATGAACAAATAATATGATGGAGAATGTAAAACTTTTCAAAAAGCCAAGAAAAAGTGGACAAAAAAGACACCTTTTTTATAACCAAAAAAGGACCGTAAATAAATATATACCCAAATTCATAAAAGGAAATCAGAAATTGACAGTAAAAATGTACAGAGTGATGCAAATATATATCGTACAAATAATTATTGCATGAATGTTTCTAATAAACAGAGCATGCAATCAAACTTATATGAATACAATTAAATGACACTAATGTGACCAAAAATCCACAGGGATCTCAGAATTGAGAATTTCAAGAAGAATCTAAAGAAAAATGTCCTTTATGTTGTGTAAAATCGTTTCACAGGGTATATGAAGAACATGGAGCGACTAAATTCTATTGATTTGACCAAAATTTACTCCAAAAGTCATCGAAAGACAATTAAATTGACCAAAATTTACTTCAAAAGGGAATCGAAATGAACCAGAAACACAATAAATTAACATATTGTCAAAAAACCGAGAAGAGACACCTTGAAATCTGAATTTAATTTGGTTTAATCAGAATCTGAAGAGAGAATCATCATCTTAAAAAAAACCCATTGAAATAACTCACTAATTAACGAAACGCCCATTTCAAAATTCAATTAAATTGATAATCAATGCAAGTAATCCACAAATTGGTTAAACCCCAGAAGTGAAACGTCGGATTTTGAGCTCAATTTGTAGTCAGTAAACTCAACAATGGCGGAAAAACCAGTATTTATCGCGAAAAACAACGGTATATACGCAAGAACTAAACATCAAACAAAGAATGAATGATGAATCATAACCCACCTCTTGATAACTCCATAATGATGAAAATTCTTCCATTTTTTTTTTTGTCTTGTTCTTTCTTTCTTCCGTGGTGATTGTGTGAAAAGAAAGTAAAATCTTGTGGGGGGGAGTTTGGAGAGAGAAGGGTGTTGAGTCTTTTATAGAACAGAGCTCTCAATATAAAGACAAGATAATGGGGAGAAATTATTTTCTTTTTCTTTTTGAAAATAAAAAATAAAAATTCGGTGGGTTTTATTTTTCTTTATTTTGGAACTTTTAGAAAAATGGTTCCATTTTTTTAGGGCAATTGTCTGTTGCTAAAGATAATACCTCTAACGGTTTTATGAATAATTAATACGGGGTTTAAATTTTACATTTTAACAAAGGTAAGTTGCCATTAATAACTCCACTCATTAAATATTTGACTTTTTTTTTTTTTTTTTTTTTTTTACCATAAATTAGTTTCAAATTTGAAAGTTTGTAAATTATAATAATTGATTTTTATTCGATATAAAATTTCTTTTGTAGTTTAATAAAATAATATTCACGTAATATATTTTATTTGTTATTTTTAACTTTTGTATGAATTTTATTTAATTAAGAGAGAGTCAGAAAACTTGTGAGAATGTTTTAGGGTTCGATAGTGGGGTCCACTTGCATCTTTCTATTTGCTGACATGGCTATATTTTATTGGATAACGGGGTTACGAACATGCGGACGTTAGTGCCACCGTCTAATAAATTTGACGCTTTCTACTTCGAAAAGAAAACGTTTGAATGATGTTTAAAGAATTTTTAAGAATGAGTTTTAAATAAACTAAATTATTTAAACAAATTATTTCATTGTATGTTCTTCCTAGCATCTTGCTAGGGAGTCTCTCTTTATTAATATATTAGTTGTTTACCCGCATTAAGCGACGAATACATTGATCCAAATCGATGAAAGCCTACACTAATCCAAATCAATCAATGAAAGTTAAGTTGGTTACTGATTTCGACTAAAAATTAAAGTACACTATTTTTTCTTTGTTAAAAGTAAAAATATGATGTTTTCGGTTGAAAATTAAAAAAATGTTATTGTTTTAGGTTAATATTATATTAAGTATAAAATATTGTTTTGGGTTAAATGTAAAATTACTTTATTCTGGTTTTGAAATAAAATTTCATCAACGTTTTTCATTAAAGTCATCATTTTCATTTTTAATTAGAGTGTGTCGGTTGTTAAATTGTTTGATGCAATGGTTCTTTTAATCTATGAAAAATATTATGTTTTATAAATTTTTATCTTTTAATCTAAAATTAGTTATTGCTTTGATATAGATAAACTACTTGTTGTGTGAAATGTGTTGTATATTTTGTTTGTTGAATACAACTAATTCAATTTTGTAAAAGTTGGAAAGGATTACTTAGATAAGCAAGCTAATAAACATGTATTATCAAATATAGATCACAAAAAAATCTGTACAATATTGATTCTTCTTTTAAGGTTCATGAAAGGTCAACATCAACATTTTATTGGTTTTGTTAAAAAAAAGGAAAAACACAAACTTACTCCGTGTCTAGACCAAAACTAAAGCAAGCCATAACCAAAATCAAAGCTTGGCAAAATGAAAATTAATGTTTTGATATCAAAATTAAAACCAAAATAAATTAAAGGGTGAGTGGCCCCACAAATCCTATTGAGAATATCTACATTTTAAGGATGTAGGATGTAGGTTCATAACATTTAAATATTGAAATTAAAAAAAAAAAATTATGTCCAACGCTTCAAATCTATGGTTTAGATTTTGAATACATGAAAAATTAAGAACTTGGCTCAATTTAAATTATGAACCATGGATTATCGGCTTAAAGATATCATATATTGTCATTATACTTTCTCGATGTCTTAAATGTACTTGAGCCCTGATAGTTAATTTATGAATCATTTATATTAATCGTTGGCTCGAATTAACAAATGCATACAAAATCACCACCATGGGATGAAAGTTTATAATCAGTTATAATATAATGCATAATAAAATTGAATTTTTAATAAATCATTTTTTCTCAAAGTATTCATGTTTTTCCTGCACTTTTATTTTATTCCAAATATACCCCTTCATTTAAAAAACTCTTCCATACTCCAGATTAATCATTACTTTTATTTCTAAATCTATCCTAATATTTATGGACAAATATGCCCTTGAAAATCAAACTTTTTCACAACAAAACCTAAACTATTCCAATACCCTGTCTCCTAGTTATTCTGATTCGGTGGACATAACCTCAATACCATTCAAAAAATCATAATTATTCACCACCCTGCAAAGAAACAATGTCATCATCACCTCATTCATAAATAAAATTATTCAGAACTCTTGTTTTATTTCTGTTTTTCATGAAGCTTAACCTTACATCCTTGATGTCAAGGTCTTGTGTATCAACATCTGTGGGAACAAATATCAGTGACTTTACTGGAAGGAATTGATTCAGAACCCAATATCTATCTTGATGAGACATGTCTCCATAAACGACTGATGCCCCGAAATTATGACCAATAAGACATGTCAACACAGGGACCACTTCAACATACTACAACATCACAACATTTACATTATATCATATCACATTTCATTTTTTGTCATGAAAGATTTAAAATTGGTATACCTTTTGCCAAACATAAAAGATGTAAACTTATAACCTAAGGGAAAAATTGGAAACATGTAAACTTTACTACCATGATGGGAAACCAGAGGGTGTGGAGATGATGAGAGTCGAGTAAGCCATGATAACCAATAAGTTGTGTCATAAAGGCCCATCATAGACATTGCATGTAAGGTAAACACTACAAAATTTGAGATATAACTTTATATATGTAAACATAATCGAATATAAAAATGCCAGAGTTGTAGTGACGCTCTCTAAACAGAATAACTCTAACCAAATAATTACTTTAAACAAAGTAAATGTTTGAAAATCAATGATGATTACCTTGGTAGAAGGAATTGGCCTACCATAATTATTAGCTCTAACTAAAAAATCGGGGATTGAGAAAAAAGTTATGCATAGTAAAGACTGAAAAGTATCTGAAAAAATCAAGAATTAGCTTATAATTACCTTCAAGTTCTTCAATGTGCTTGATAATTCGCGCTTAGCCATTGATGATAATTTGAAATTAGGGTTTCAGCATAGCCCTCTCAATCCGGCTCCCTGAAATGGATGGGATCAACAGAAAGGCATGAGTAGAAGCGCCTGTCAAGTTGATTAGGAAGGAGACGGAAAGAAGAGGGTTTCCATTTCCTACTGATGGCGATCGAGAGAGAGAAAGAGAGGCGAGAGAGAGAGAGAGAGAGAGAGAGAGAGAGAGAGAGAGAGAGTGAAGTAAACCCATAGGCGGTGAGACATCTGTGTCATCTCTTTCAGGTCTCCGAAGAGGAATCTGTAGGAGTTTCCTTTCAGGCCCTGAGCTCTTAAAGATTTTTCGATCTTCTTTAGTTTGATGATGGGACGTCTTCGGTGGGGGAGGTTGGCAGCCATGGAGACGGATGAGAATTGGTTTGATGGAGGCTATTGTGTGTTTAGGAGATTAGGGTAAGGTCATGTAGTGTAATACATATATGATCCGTGTAGTGTAACACGTATATGCTTGGTTATATGCTTAAGATTATTGTATATGAGGTAATACATGTTGTACCTCTTAATTTTCAAGAAAGAGGCAATATGTTTACTAATATAGTAAAGATTTTTATTTCAGTTGATGGTTCAAAAAAAATTTAAACAAGTTATAGAATAATGATTTTAATAAGTTTAACAAAAAGAAAACAATGTTTAAGATTAAAAGTAGTTACAAACAATTATAAATGTTGACAAATTTGACAGAAAAATTGTAATCTGTGTTATCTTATTCATATCATGAAAACAAACAACCCAAAAGTATTTATACTCAATAAAAGAAAACCTAGATAAGCTAGGAAAAGATAAATATGTCAGCTAATGAAACAAGATAACTAATGGATCAAAGATAACTAATAGAGAAAAGATAATGACTTCAACACTCCCTCTCAAGTTGGACTGTGAAGGTCACGAATACCCAACTTGCCTCAGAGATATTGGAAGCGACCCGCACCAAGAGCTTTGGTAGAAATGTTTGCGGGCTGATGCTCAGACTGAATAGCTAAAGTTTGTATTTCTCTACTGGATACTTGCTCACGAACAAAGTAACAATCCATCTCTACATGCTTTGTGCGTTCGTGATAGACATGATGAGCAACAATATAACGAGCAACTTCATTGTCACACATTAACAAAGTATCTCCGTTTTGGGAAGTACCAAGATCACAAAGTAACCACCTCAACCATAACACTTCACATACCGTACTTGTCATATCTCGGTATTCGACTTTTGCTGAAGATCTAGCAACAACACTCTGCTTTTTCGCCCTCCAAGAGACAGGTGAACCACCAATGGTAATGAAGTAGCCTATACAAGAACATCTTGTTGATTGACAACTCAACCAACTTGCATCACAATAAGCTATTAGGTCTAAATTGCCTTCAACAGGCAAAAATAAACCCTGACCTGGGGTAGACTTTAAGTAACGAAGAACTCTAAAAGCAGCATCCATATGAGATTGTCTTAGTTTAATCAAGAACTGACTTAATTGATTAACACTAAAAGAAATATCAGGGCGAGTCACGGTGAGATATAGAAGTCTACCAACAAGGCGACGGTATTTTGAAACATCTACCTCAGTACTAGCATCTTCCTTTTCTATTTTGAGATTCTGCTCCATAGGGAAAGCACTGGGACGACACCCTTGGATATGAGAATCTTCAAGAATGTCAAGAGTGTATTTCCTTTGACTTATAACAAACCCTTTGGATGATCTAGCTACCTCAATACCTAAAAAGTACTTGAGTGGGCCAAAATCCTTGATACTAAACTGTTTCTGGAGATGATCTTTAACCTCTTTGATTTTATAATTGTCATTCCCCATAAGAAGCACATCATCAACGTAAATAAGAGCAACAACAACATATATCGTTTAAGTCTTGTAAATAAACATAGAATGGCTGGCTTTCGATTGCTGAAAGTTATCATCAATAAGAGCTTTAGTAAATTTTATGGATCCTAAATATGTTAAGGTTTATAACATGAAAGCAAAAGAGGTCAAGGCATCTAAATTTTAATGAGTTTTATAATTTACAATTTTAAATTTGACTAAGATTAGGTTAAGGGTTTATTTTTGTGTTGCAATCGATTTCTGTTTTGTTAGGATTCTGTTTCATTTTTAGCATTTGTGGTTTTCCCTATTTAAGGGGAGGAATTTAGAGAAATAAAATTAAGCTTGAATTGAATCAATTTTTCATACTTTTAATTAGTGTAACCTAGTATCCTCACTAAGGAGATTAGGTCTTCTTCTCCTACGGCTTCAGAAAATCGCAGGCATACAGGTCCAATCACGAGATCACAATCCCGGGCATATCAAATTTTGTATCAGAGATGCTCGTGATCTCGATACAACAGGAAGAACTAATGAAGAAGTTGGAAGCATTCATGATCCAACAAACACAAAGCTACAACGAATTAAAGGCAGCTATGTCATCCTTGCAGACCAAGCAAGTAGCGATGGAAGAAGGATTGCAATCCCTAAGCCAAAACAAAACCAACGAATAGGGAGAAGACAATGAAATCAAGGACAAAGTCTTCGAGATGGAGTGTTTTGATGACCTAGTGGTGAAGGGGCGTGGAAGAGGACGCGACACCACCTTCGGAACAAATCCAAACAATAAATTTTCATTCCAATGAGGGTTGGTTGGAAGAGGCAAATGATGGAACCAGGAAGGAGTGGGAAAAGCAACAGGCAAGGGTTTTGAATCATGGCGAACTGGTGAACCTCAGCCTTTCAAACACAATTAGGAACCCTTAAAACCAGAGGGGTCAAACCGCAGGGATCAAGGGTTACCAAAAGATTGGGAGGAGATAGAAGATACTGGATACCGAGGGGGTAGAGTACCAAGATTTGCCAAGATGGAGTTTCCAACATACGATGGAAAGGGTAATCCGATCAAATGGCTTCAAAGATGTGAAGAATTCTTCGAAGAGCAACAAACCCCCATAGAAGCTTGGGTTAGGTAGGCCACTTTTTCACTACAAGGTCGGGCTAGTGGGTGGTATAATAACATACGAAGAATGAAGACCGCTTGAATTGGTTCGAGTTCTCTGAAGAGTGCAAAATCAGATTTGGACCCCCCAATGAGCATGAATCCATTGGGTGAATTAACGCGACTAAGACAAACAGGTACGGTGGAAGACTATTGTGAGGGCTTTGAGTCACTACTGGGAAGTATGACAAGCGTGACTCCAGAGCAAAGTGTTTGGAATTTTTGTGCAGGCTTGACTAATGCTACCCGTTACGAAGTATAGTTTGCTAGACCCACCATACTATACTTTGCTATAAACCTAGCCAGACATGTCGAGCTCAAACTTACGGAGGAGGGACAACCAAGGAGTTTTGGAGCACCGGTGTCAAATAGAAATAGACCCGTAAGTCAGTTAACACCAGGGGAAACAATAATATGAAATCAGAAACTCGAAACCCGATATTTAAACGACCCAAGACGACAGAAATAGCGGAAAGACGAGCCAAAGGATTATGTTTCAACTGCGATGAGATGTTTTCAATTGGGCACAAATGCGCGAAGTTGTTTTGTATCATGATGGTCGATGAGGAAAGGGATGACGGGGAGGATGAAGACATGCCTGTAATCTCGTTAAATGCAATTAAATGTGAGAAAACAGACCAAACCTTCCAGGTTCGGGCTAAGATCGGTAATGAGGGGGCTTGGGTACTTTTCGATAGTGGAAGAACCCATAATTTCATTGCAGAAAGGGCAGCAGAACAACTCGGCGTGCCGATCCAACACCAACCCGGTTTCCGAGTCGCATTACCCGATGGGACTTTATGGTTAGGGAAATGGAATTCATGGTAGGTGGGCAGAATATTAAATGGAACGGGGAGTCTCCAGAGATAGCAAAATTGGCGGCACTCACTCGAGACAACTATTCGGAACCAAACCTCGATGAGCTGTTGGAAGAGTTCGAAGACATCTTTAAAACCCCACAAGGTTTACCCCCATCTCGCGCTTGTGACCATATAATCGTCCTAAAAAACAACACAAAACTGGTAGCTGTTCGTCCCTACCGATATCCTCATCTTCTAAAAGAGGAAATTGAGAAACAATGTAAGGAGATGCTGATAAAAGGGAAAATCCGGCCCAGTCAGTCACCATTCTCGTCACCTGTGCTTCTGGTTAAAAAACAAGATAATACATGGTAGTTTTGTGTCGATTATAGAGAGCTCAATGCGAAAATGGTCAAAGATAAGTTCCCAATTCCAGTGGTGGAAGAGCTCCTTGATGAGCTACATGGGGAGTCTATATTCACCAAGTTAGATCTAACTTTCGGGTACCATTTCGCACCCATCACGGTCAATTCGAGTTCCTCGTGATGCCCTTTGGTTTATCCAACGCCCCATTAACATTTCAAAGTTTGATGAATGTAGTTTTTCGGCAGTATCTCCGTAAGTGTGTTCTTGTTTTTTTATGATATATTAGTTTATAGTAGGTCAATGACAGAACATGTGACTCACTTACGAATCGTTTTTGGTCTGTTACGATCAAACACATTATTCTTAAAACGAACAAAGTGCACTTTTGGAAGGCCGAAGGTCGTGTATTTAGGCCACATTGTACACAACTCTTGGGTAGCGGTAGATCAGACAAAGATTGAAGCTATTCGTTGTTGGCCCAAATCACATAGAGTTCGAACTTTACGTGGATTTCTGGGTCTTACGGGCTACTATCGGAAGTTTATCAAAGACTATGGGATCGACGCGGCTCCGCTGACTAGCATGTTGAGGCGCAACAGTTTCTCATGGAACCCGGAATCTGAACTTGATTTTGAATGATTGAAAGACATACTCTCTAACTCTCCTGTCCTTGCATTACCAAATTTCAAAGCGACCTTCATAGTTGAGTGTGACGCATTCGGAAGCAGAATTGAGGTGATTTTACTGCAGAACAGCCATCCAGTGGCTTTCTTTAGCCGAAAACTTGCAGACAAACATCATAAACTACCGGCGTATGAACGTGAAATCATCGGACTGGCAAAAGTCGTGGCTCATTGGCGACCTTATATTTGGGTTTAGCACTTCCTGATTAAAACATATCATTATAGCCTTAAGTTTTTACTAGATCAACGCTTATCAACCTCTCCACAGCAACATTGGGTGAGCAAATTGCTTGGGTTCGACTTTACAGTCGAGTACCGGGTGGGTGCATTAAATCAGGTTGTGGATGCTCTTTTACAACGGGAGGAAGCGAGTGAAACGGGGTACCTATTCTTGATGTCAGAAGTCTAGCTGCAAATATCCGAGACTTTACATATCGAGATCGAGACTGAAGAAGAACTTAGCAGGTTGTGGAGTCGCATTTTGAGTGGCACCGAAACTGACATGTGGGATGTCTGGGAAGGGTTGATACTTTATGATGGTAAGGTTTACTTAAAATCCAGCTCTCCATTGGTTGGAGAGGTAGTCTCGGTCGTACATAATGCCACACATGAAGGCATACAAAAGACTATGGAACGCATACATAATGACTTTTATTGGAAGGGGTGGAAGGCTACTATTCAAACTTTTATTCAAAGTTGTATGGTATGTCAACGCAATAAGTGGGAGACTTTACAACCCGTCGTCTTACTTCAGCCTTTGCCCGTTCCCGAGACAATTTGGTCAGACGTTTCCATGGATTTTGTTGAAGCCTTACCAAACGTTTCAGGCAAATTTGTCTTGTTGGTGGTTGTCGACCGGTTCTCCAAGTATGCTCATTTCCTTCCGATCAGGAATCCCTACACAGCAGAATCTGTGGCTAAGGCTTTCTTTGCCAAGATCTTTCGATTACATGGGTTGCCCGAGACAATCGTCTCTGATCGTGATAAAGTGTTTCAGATTTCATTTTGGAAGGAGTTGTTTTACTTATCAGGAACTAAATTAGCCTTCTTAACAACCTATCACCCCCAGAGTGATGGATAAATTGAAGTTTTTAACCTCACTATCGAAATGTATTTACGCTGTTTGACAGGGGATAAACCACGAAAGTGGTTAACATGGCTGCCATGGGCAGAATATTGTTACAACACATCTTACCATACTACCTTGAAAACCACACCGTTTAAGCTCGTTTCTGGTCAGGACCCTCCAAGATTACTCGATTATGTTGTAGGGCATTCTAAGGTTGAGGCGGTTAATCAAATTCTGGTGGATCGGACTGAGTTCATAGCTACAGCAAAAGTATGGTTGGCGGAGGCTCAACAACGAATGAAGTTGACTTATGACAAGCATCACCGCTTGTTAGAATTTAAGGAAGGAGACTGGGTGTGGCTCAAGCTCCAACCATATTGAAAATTGACGGTGGCCAAGTCCAAATTCACAAAATTAGCTCCCCGGTTTTATGGGCCATTCAAGTTTCTACGAAAAATTGGAACTGTAGCTTATCGGTTAGCATTACCCACTGGAAGTAGAATTCACAATGTGTTTCATGTTTCTCTGTTGAAACCACACCAAGGAATTCTTCCTGATGTTGCTACTGTTTTGCCGCCATTAGTTGATGGTAAAACCCTGTTTACTCCTTTTAAGGTGTTGCATGTTAGTGTTGGGTTTTGAGCAATCTAACACTTCCTAAGTGTGCATGCAACCCTAACAAACCTTGGATCTATGTTTGTCTAAATACATGCAAAATAATAAATTTTCCAAGGTTTATAACCTATCTAACATGGCATGGGGAACATTTCAACATAAAAGAGTTAGAAGAGATTACATACCTTTTGGTGAGTTTGGTTCTAAGGAGTTTGAGGGCCAAGCACCAATAGTGTGAATGCCTCAAATGGAATCACAAAACACCACAAACTCTTGGAAAAACTTTGAGAGAGTATACACACTTGTATAAATTCGGCCACACACAAGCACACACACACTAGTTCACTAGTTTCCTCTTAGGCTCCATTTCATGCTCCATAAGCATGCTTATATAGTGTGCATGGTTAGGGTGAAACCCTAATAACCCATGTCTTTTCCTTTCCAAGGATCCATGGGTTAAAAGCTCCATGGATCATCCATGGACTTCCACATAAGCCTAGCCCATTAACAAATGAGTATTAGCCCACACTATATAAAACAAATAGCCCATAATCTAATTAGTCTTCCTTTTAATCTCTAAATTAATTCATAATTAATTTAAGACTAAAACTAATTAAATAACGCAACTTCATATTAATATATTATAACTTATAATATATTAATAAACATATGTGTATAACTCTCATAAAATTATCCATAATAGTTTGGATGAGATGCAACCCAAATGGACCATGCCGGTCGGGTCAAGTATATACCAAATAAGTTATGGACTTAGACACCTTATCCAACAGTTAGGTGGTATGAAGGCATGCCCAAATTTCTGGTGTAGTGGACTCAGGATGATGAGAATAGTGCAACTTGGGAGAAACAGTAGACTTTTATGGAAGCTTACCCAGATTTTGAGCTTGAGGATAAGCTTAAATTGGAGGGAGGGAGTAATGTTATGGATCCTAAATATGGTAAGGTTTATCACAGTAAAGCAAAAGAGGTCAAGGCATCCAAATTTTAATGATTTTATAATTTACAATTTTAAATTTGACTAAGATTAGGTTAAGGGTTTATTTTTGTGTTGCAATCAATTTCTGTTTTGTTAGGATCCTGTTTCCTTTTTAGCATTTGTGGTTTTCCTATTTAAGGAGTGGAATTTAGAGAAATAAAATTAAGCTTGAATTGAATCAATTTTTAATACTTTTAATTAGTGTAACCTAGTCTCCTTACTAAGGAGATTAGGTCTTCTTCTCCTACGGCTTCAGAAAATCGTAGGCATACAGGTCCAATCACAAGATTACAATCCCGGGGTATATCAGTATACTTCTGGTATCAGTTTCTGGAATCTTGCTTCAGCTCATTAATCGATTTTTGAAGTTTGTAGGCACGATCTTCCTTTGATTTAAGAAACCCTAAGGCACTTTCATGTACAGTTCTTCCTCTAAGTCCCCATGTAAGAAGGAATTATTTACATCAAGTTGATGTACCTACCAATGTTTTTTAGCAGCAACAACAAGAGCCTAATGAACAATAACAAGTTTTGCAACCGGTGCAAATGTTTCATGAAAATCAACTCCTTCGATTTGTGTGTACCCTTTTGCAACAAGGAGGGCTTTATACCTTTCGAATTCTCCATTCGGATTGAACTTGATCTTATAAACCCATTTCGATTCAATTGCTTTCTTTCTTAGAGGTAGAGTAGTTATAATCCAAGTACCATTGGATTCTAAGGCTGCAATTTCCTTTTTCATCGCCTCTTTCCAATTTGGGTCTTTAGATGCTTGCAAGAAAGTTTTCGGTTCAATAGTAGAGGTAATAGCTGCAAGAAAGATACGATAGGGCTTAGAAAACTTGTTATACATGACATATTGAGATATGTGATATGGTCTTGTTGTATCTGAGTTGGAAATAGTAATCGAGGGATCAATTGAAGTAGGTAAGTCGGTGATAAAACCATGCAGGTGCTTTGATTTTGTTCTGACCTGGGTACTTTGTCGAGGAGTTTCCGTAGGTAAATTCATGCTAGGCTCATGACAGGACACAATAGAGTCATCAGGAGAGTTATTCACAATTTCGTTGATTTATTCTTCACTGTTATTGTTTCCATTTGCATCCCTTTTTTTGTTTCATTTTCAACAGCCTTTGTAGTAGGTCCAGTCACAGTTTTAGGATTGTAATTCTTGATAAAATTCTCTACATTATTTATACATTCAACAAAAGTATTATCGTCAATGTTTTTATATCCTTTATAATTTTCATCAAAAGGAAAGACATTTTCGATAAAGGTTACATCACGGGTGACTTGAATCTTGAGGGTCTTTAAGTCATACAATTTGTATCCCTTTTGTCCATTGGGGTATCCAAGAAAGATACATGCTCTCCCTCTTTCGCTAAACTTGTCGGGTTTAGTAGTTTTGTTGTGAGCATATACCAAGCAACCAAACACTCTAAAATGATCATATGTCGGTTTCTTTCCCAATAGAATTTCATGAGGGGTCTTATTTTCTATAAACGGGGTAGGTAATTTATTTATAATGTATGAAACTGTTTGCACACATTCCCCCCAAAATTCAATTGGAAGAGAAGCTTGAAACCGGAGAGCTCTAACTATTTCTAACAAATGTCGATGTTTCCTTTCGACAATCCCGTTCTATTGAGGGGTGTATGGGCAAGAGGTCTCAAGAAGGATTCCATGAACTTTATAAAATTCTATCATAAATCTAGATTGGAACTCTGACCCCTTGTCTGTTCGAATCCTCTTTATAGGTTTTTCAAATTGAGTTTCAATCATGTTGTAAAACGTAGTCAAGTAGTATGGTGTTTCAGACTTGTTTTTCATGAGGTACACCCATACACCACGACTATAAACATCAACAATAGATAAGAAGTAATGTGCACCACTAAAAGAAGCCTGATGATTACTACCCCAAATGTCAACATGAATTAAATCAAAGCAACTAGTAGTTTTTGCAAAGCTAAGAGGCAAATGTAATCTGCTCTGTTTGGAACGAATACAAGAATCACAAAATTCATAACTAGAACCTCCTATACTTCCTATCTGTGGTATTTTCTTGATGACTGCATCTGATGGATGTCCTAATCTTTTATGCCAAACTTCATGTTTACTCCAAACCTACATGGCCACCTCTTTACCCCGAAATGGCTCCAAATAGTACAATCCATCTTTCTCTCTACCCGTCCCAATCAGGTTCTTCAAGACTAAATCCTGTACATAGCATTTATCCGGGAAAAAAGGTCAAAAAACAGTGTAAGTCCTGAGTGATTTTGCTCATAGATACCAGATTACATTTAAAACATGGTACACCCAGCACATCTCTTAGTTTAAACTCATCAGATAGGTAAATGTTTCCTATTTTTCTTAACAGCCACATATTCTCCATTTGGAATGGTTACATAAGTATATTTAGGATTAATTTTCACATTCTTCAACCAATTTTCATGGTGGGTAACGTGATCACTAGCACCTGAGTCAGTGATCCAAGGGTCAACCAGATTAGAAATCTTACTAGTCATGTTGGCAGTGACACATGCATTTTCGTTGACTTGTGTGGCATGCAAAAGCTTGAGTAACTTATCATAGTTTTCTTTCGTTATGTTTGGCATATGTTTATCACCAACAGTTGTTGCAGCGGCACGTGATGATACCTTAACTTTGTTATTTTGTGGTTTAGTTCCCTTCGGTGTCCACTACTCCGAGTAACCAACAAGTTCAAAACAACCCTCCATCGTGTGTCTAGACTTTTGACAGTGTGTACACCAACGTTTATTGTTTTTTCTTTTGTTGTTCGATGACTGAGAGTTTCCCTTGCCAAATGCTATATTGTTGGGTTTTCCTGAAACTTGAAAAGATGTTGTGTCGTTGCTGGAAGAATGAGCCATTGCAACCTGTCGTTGTTGCTCATCTTGACTTACCAGGTGGTATGCGACACCTAGGCTAGGTAGAGGATCATTACTCAATATTTGTGTTTTGACCACATTGCATTCCTCCTTTAAACCCATCAAGAAGTCATATAGTCTATCTTTCTCACGTATCTTCAAAAACTCCTTTGCAACATCACAGGAACATCCATTGCATGTGCAGGTCGATGTGGGGCTTATAGATTAAACTTCATCCCATATACTTTTTAATTTCGTGTAGTAGGCAGAAACAGTCAGATCATCTTGACGTATTGTTGTGACCTTTCTTCTAAGTTCATAAGCTCGTGTTGCGTTTTCTTTTCCAAATCTTTCTGCAAGATCCATCCATATGTCATGGGCTGTTATGGCATATTTGACACTCCCTTTGATATCCTTTTCCATTGCACGGATTAACCATCCTCTCACCATAGCGTTACACATTTTCCAGTTCATTAGGTCTGCCGAGTCTTCTTTAGGTATGGGTAGGCTTCCATCGACGAAGCCAATTTTGTTCTTGGCAAGCAGCGCATTAGTCATCTCATATTGCTAATCGTTATGGTTTCCGTCCCGAAGCAAACTCTCCCCAACAAAATTTTGTCCACGGTGATCAACTGTGGTGAGGAAGTATGGTGATGAAATATCCATCACCATCTTCTCACTTGAGGAACCAGCCTTTTCTCCACCTCAAGTCATCGAATCTGATCTGATCTTCCAAAACTGCTCTGATACCATGACAAATTTGACAGAAAAATTGTAATATGTGTTTTCTTATTCATATCACGAAAACAAACACTTCAAAAGTATTTATACTCAACAAAAGAAAACCTAGATAAGCTAGGAAAAGATAAATATTTCAGCTAATGAAACAAGATAGCTAATGGATCAAAGATAAACTAATAGAGAAAAGATAATGACGTCAACAAATGTTAATATGATATGATGCCTTATCTATCACGACTATATTGATTCTATCACGACTATATTGATGAATTTCATCTACAGCCAAGTTTAAGTTTGATGGTTTGTGGTATAATTTGGTTTTGTTTTTAAACCACTTTTTTGATTGCTACTTAAATTACAATAATATCCAAGTCTTACAAAAGTAAAATAAACACATTTGATATAGAATTATGATAGTTAATAGATACATAATAGTTTTTTCTACACACAATAATTTATGTATTAAAACTTTGTATTATATAAATTTATAAAACATAAATTGTTCTATATGAAAAAAATAATATTATGTACGAATTAATTCCTAAAAATTATAGATAATCAATTATTTATTTGAAAATATGAACAGTGCTTCTTTTAAGGCCGGACTTCAACCTTTTGGATTGATCTAACATAAGAAAAATATAAGTCCACACTAAATGATCTCATGCACTACCGTTAATGGATGATAATTAATGGTGTATGACTAAGGAAAAAACATATAAATGACATTAAATTGATATCTTTATGACGCATAGATGGCATTTAATATGTAGGAACTCTTTTAAATGATTGGATTATAGTGCTCCAGTTAAGTGTGATAGATAACATTTAAAACATATGTTTTGTGAGAAAAACATTTATATGATATAGAAAATTACAAGTCTAAAAAGACCAATTTAAGGTTTCAACAAGAATATAGGGATATCGTGAGTTTGCATTCTATATAAATATTCTATGTAAAGAAGTGTGATTTCATATGATTTACTGAAAAAAGAAATGCCCGTAAAAAATATACTTTACACGTGTTTTATGCAAATTGTATGTTATGTGAGTTTTGCAAGTTTATTGTATATTTAATTTCTCATTTAACAAAGGTTTAGGGGACTTAATTATAAAGGGCTTCATACTCTTCAAACTTAATCCAATATTAATACATCTCAAATCTCAATTAGTCAATTATTAATTGTCCGATATGCCACATCACACTGAACGATCTTGATTCTTGAAGACGACACACATGTGATACATTTGTTTGATGTTGAAAACTGAAACCCCACATTTATTTTCTATTATTCTATCTCGATTTTCAATTGTTCGAATCCTCAATACTAAATAATATATATTTCACTTCTTTTCCGGTTAGCCCAACAAGCTAGTCATGTTTATTTTAATAGGTCATTCATTTATTAATTTTTTCCACAAAAATGTAACACCCGACTTTTTTTACACAAGGTACACCCAAAAATTTTTATTTTTATTTAATAAAACATATTGGTGTACGTTTACATTAACAATCCAATACAAATAGTTATCAATATGACTGGTTCAATAAAAAATTAAACACAATGATCCGAGTCGGGTATCACAATCTTATTTCTTTTTTCCTTGCTTATATAAATTTACCTACAAAACAAATATCACAAAAATGATAAGCTACAAAGAACTTAGTGAGTAATCATTATTTCAATCCACATAATGATCATAACTCAACCATTTTATCTAAATACAATAGTAATGGACTTATAACTACTTCAACCATTAAACTTTCACAAGATACTCATTCTTGTTCTCATTCTTTACATTCTCTATACTTAATCACATTTTCTCTTTCTACTCTTTCTTTTTTTTTTTTTTTTTTTGTCTCTCTCTCTCTCTCTCTCTACCATACTATCTTTCACTATCTCTATGTTCATGCTCTATATCTCTTTATCTCTATACTAATACTCTATTTCCTTTCTATCTCTATACACTTACTTATTGACTTACTCACTCACTCACACTGTCATTTGTCATTCCTCAACCTCAGAAGGTATAAAGCTTGAATCTTTATCACTCATTTCACTAGATCTAGAATTGGATCATGTTTTGGCTATGTCTTGGCTCCATGGCTTGGATCATGTGAGTAAAAGTTACTCCAGAACCTTTGAGCATCACTTATGGTCATTAGTTACAAAAATCGAATCTTGGGGGTTATAGGTTACCCATGCCTGAGTTGTTAACCTTTTTATGAAGTTAGGGACCTAGGGCTTGGTGTTGGGCTCCATTAAGACATGAAAAAGCTTAAAGTTGTTAACTTTATTAGTTAAGATCTTTTTAGGAGTTAGATTTGAGTATTGGATGAGTTGTCTTAAAGGATTAAGCACTCAAAGTGGATATTTGTACATCAGTGAGTTACGCTAGGCGTACCATCTTGGTACGCTGCACGTCGGGTGTACTGGGTTGGTACGCGGAGCGTTCTCACCAGAAAGCCATTTTGGCCATTTTGGGGCCTTGGGTCATTTTTGTTTGGGCCATTGTTAGATGGGTCAAGTAAGGGAAGCGTAAAATGTCTTTTACCCTTTGCATAATAGAATATAATCTGGACCCTTATGGATAATTGCCTTAGTTGTTAATCAAGGTCATTTTGGTTATGATTAGTGTGAGGAGCATTCGCATCGGCAATTCATGTGTGTGTGTGTGTATGATTGGTTAGCATCGAATTGAGGTGAATATTCTCACTATACTAGCCTGTGTGGTAGTATATATTTACTGACCAGTTGGATCTTATTTGTTGTTACTGAGATATGTGTTATTGTGAGTACTAAGACTTCATGTAGTCTCTAGGGTTGTTGATAACTTACATGGCGTGTTGTTTGCTCATTGAGACTTGGAGTGGTCTCCAGGGTTGCTGATAACCCACAGAGCACGCTATTTGTCCACAGAGACTTCGGGTAGTCTCCAGAGGTTGCTGCACAAGAGTAAAATTATTATTTATAATGTAGATATGATTATTTCGTCTCTTGTTTGCCTCGTCTTGTATAACTTGTATATAAAATTACCATTGTAATGATTCTAATTTCGCTAATTAATATGCTATTCCATTGTAAGGTGCAACAACGAATACAAATACCGTAAATAAAAGATAAATCTTCGTTTAAATGAAAAATAACTAGTTATATAATTTACATTTGTTAAGCAATCGCTTTCAATATATAAACTCTCAAAATGCATGAACCTTATATGGAAAAAAAATATGAATAAACGTCAATATCTAGAGATATATCGTGAACTCATGTAGTAAAATTGACGTAAGATTTTAAACAGCCATCCCCAAAACCATGTTCTCTTGAATTATTTTTATTTTCATAATATTATTTTACTCAGCGTCCAAATAATAATTCACTAGAAGTCGCCCTAATCTTTCTTATCATAACATCACCGTCTAGCACTAGTAAGTTTGATGTTCATTTGTCAAACATAATTGCAAATGTTATATATATATATATATATATATATATATATATATATATATATATATATATATATATATATATATATATATATATATATATATATATATATATATATATATATATATATATATAGTGGTTCAATTAAGAACCACAAAAAATTAAAAAGGAAGAACCCTCATTTAATAAGCAAATATGCATTGTGAATATTATCTAGTATGTTAAAATCCTAATTTTTGTCTTTTTGGTAAGAATGTAACAAAATCGTAATTTTTTAGTATAATATTTTCATTCATGCATTCATTCATATTTAATACATAACTTATATATAATACAATTTTATACGGTCCATTTAAGTCCATTTACAGTTAAACAAAAATCACAACTTAATACAATCTAATTTACATTGATTCTCAAATTCAAAAAAATCAAACTCAAACTCTACTAAGACTACAACCACCATATGCCGCCACCAACCACCTATGCCAAAGTCGCAACAATTTTTTCTTCAAAATGAGATATGCATAAAGTCATGCAATGATATGTTAAATGCGACTTTCATAGTTTAATAAACGGATTAATTCACCCATTTTGAATTTAATGCAAAATAATTATAAAAACTAATACATTCTGAGAGATTTAAGTCGATGGTGGTGAGCTTGGTCGGCGGTCTAAGGCGGTGGTAGCGTCATCAGAATTGGATTTAAAGGTAACGGGGTGATGATGGCTTTCATGTTTGACAGAGATGTTGACAAACTGACATTCACACCGATCTAGGCATATCTGAACTAGAAATGCCACCGGAGAAAACAAAATTCCATCTAAATCCCTCAGATCTAACCAAATCTGAGTAAGAAGCACACAAAAAGTCATCAATAAAAGTATAAACTCATTAGAGGGGGACGACGACGGTGGTAGGGAGTGGAATTAAACCCCATTTTAGTTTCGGGATCGGGGTCGGGAGTGAGTATTTATGTCACGTACTCCCACGGGGGCCTTGTTTGTATCTAATATATATATATATATATATATATATATATATATATATATATATATATATATATATATATGTAACATCCGGATATCCAGGTATGGGAATTTGAGCAATTTATATTAGGGAATGAGGAGACTCGGCGAGTAGACACCTTAACTTGTCGAGTAGGATCGCGTTTTGGGGGACCAGTTTAATGAAGGGACTCAACGAGTTGGGTATTTGGACTCGCCGAGTCGGCACTGTCAAGAAAAACCCGAATTGTCCGGGTTTGGGACCTATTTAAAGGCCCTTATGGCCTTCAGTGGCGGCCACCTACACCTTGGAGAGACTCCTATCGAACCAGAGAGCTAAGAGAGGGAAGAAGAGCCATTTTGGAGCATTCTTGAGGTGGTTGTGCAATGGAGTAGTCATTTCCAGCAAAGGGAGGTCGGGGGGGGGGGGGGTGTCGATTCGGAGCTTCTGAGCTTGCATCTTCACCATAGAGGTATTAAATCATTCTCCCTTTTCTGTTTGGGGTAAGATTGGTGATTTTAGGGTTTTCTAGCTTCTTTTATGGCTTGATTTGTGGAGTATAGTGTCCCATTGAGTGTGAAGCCATAGATCTGGACTCAAAGAGGTCCAGAAAGTCCCTTCCATCCTGCTTTATGCATTCTATTTGGAGTTTTGAGCTAGGGTTGTTATGTAATGGAGGGTTTCACCCCAAATAATCTTGTATAACCTTGCATGAGTGCCCAAGGTTCGACCTTTTTGTGGTTATTGGCTTTGAGGGAGTTAGATCTATGGTTTGGTGAAACAGATCTGACCTCAGAAGGTCATATGAGGGTTGTCATGGGAGCAACTCGCCGAGTCCATAGGCAGACTCGACGAGTCGAGTCGGGGTTGCCCCGTGATTCGTTGCCGGGTAACTCGACGAGTGGGAGGGAACTCGTCCTGTCTAAGAGCTTTAAAAAGGATTTAGAGAACCTGCATGGACTCGCCGAGTCACTCTTGTGTACTCGCCGAGTCTGGTCAGTGTTGACCGTTGATTTGAGTTGTCTTATGTTGACTTTGAGAGTTTAGGTCAACAGAGGTAATAGAGGTCAGGGAGGGGTAAAATGGTCTTTTACCTATTACCTGACTAGAGACGGAAAGAGTAATCGCCAGTTAATTAGAGTTGGGACTTCGAGTATTAATTAGAGGTATTTGCCTTATGTGTTAGGCGGTGGCTAGACCGAGGTTCGCACGTGCAGATAATTGCTTTCGGATTACCAGGTGAGTCTTCTCACTATACCTTACCTTGAGTAGGTAACCAGAGTTATGGGACAGAGTATTTGTATGCTATGTATGTTATGTGTTGTACTGCATTATTTCTATGTGATTTATGCTGTGCATGTTTATAGAGTTAGAACCGGAAGGTTCCCAGAGTTAGAACCTGAGGGTTGACAGAGTTTGGGTGCACGGACCCTCAGAGTTATAGCCTCGAGTGGCTAATATGTGATATATGTGGTATTTGGGGAACTCACTAAGCTTCGTGCTTACAGTGTTTTGTGTTATGTGTTTCAGGTTTCTCTCAGGATCACGAGACGGCACCGACTTGATTGTACACACCAGCGGAAGAGTCATACTTTGAGGATCCTGGTTTATTATGCAAGTGAAAATGGAATTATGTTTTGTAATTTGATTATGAATAAGATTTTAAGAAAGTTTTTTTTTTTAAGAATTAAACCATTATATTTAAATGAAGATTTGTTTTGAAATTTACGGTGTTACAATATACACATACATACATATAATCAGATTTTAGGTTTTGTTTCTTTCATTTGGGGTGCCGACACATAGATAATGAGAGAGACTTCGTCTTCACAGGTAACGCTCATCAGTTCTTCATGCTTCCGAATTACGACTTCACTTCTTTGTCTTCACAATCACACCCTCTTAGAAATCGTCGACCATCATACCTCTCTCTAGCAATCCAATGAACCACTGAAGTCTGGAATCATCGACCATCATTCCTCTCGCCTTCACCCTCTGCCGCTTGCTTCAGTCTGATGGTTGTCGTACTCCTGCCAACGACCTAATTTTAGATCTACAACTCTACCTCCAGTAATCTAGACTTCTGATTTCTAGTTGACATCTGTTTTTAATAATCAATTTAGACTTTTGATTTATGGTTAGATATATAGATAATGTGATATTATGGTCTTTGTTGATAGTAAGACTGTTTATTTATTTATTGATTATTTTTTTTGGTAATTTGTTCTGGGTTGTGTACTAATCTTAGAAAATAGCAACATTTGGGGGGGGGGGGGGGAGGGGGTTGAGTGTGTTTTTTGTTGACGATTTTTACACCTCTGTCCCACAAAGGATATACAATAGATGTAGATGAGTACATAGATGGGTAATAAGACTTTTGATCATAATAAAAGAAGCATGTTCTTGTCATATTTATGTTCATGAGATTTGGATCAATTTTTTTTGTCTTATATCCACTTACACTTTTGCCTATTGTAGATTCTTGCAACTGATTTGATTATCTACACAAGGAGTCAAGGCCAAATAATATAGAAATCTAATTTACAACTTGTTTGATTAGGAAGCTATTTCTAATTCCAGGCGCATATGGTTTGCTGAGATACAATTATTTTTGAAATCATGTAACGACCTAATTTTCAAGGCCAAAAATTTCAATTTTGAATTAACGCATTTAGCAAACATTTTACCAAAACATTGTCAATAAAACATTCATTATAAAATCAAAATGTTGTATTTCAAACCAAGCATCATAAGTATTGAAAATCAGAGTACAGTCCCAAAAACTTCTTGCGGAAACATATGAGTGTGTGATGCGCTGCTACACCGCCGGCTCTCTCCCCTTCGACGAAGAGGTACCTGAAACCAAAACCAAAACTGTAAGCATGAAGCTTAGTGAGTTCCCCCATCATACCACATACCATACAATATCGTCGGTATCTTTCAACCAGTAATCTTCATCGGTATCTTTCAACCGGTAACCTTCATCGATATCTTTCGACGAAGAGATACCTGAAACCAAAACCAAAACTGTAAGCATGAAGCTTAGTGAGTTCCCCCATCATACCACACACCATACAATATCGTCGGTATCTTTCAATCGGTAATCTTCATCGGTATCTTTCAACCGGTAACCTTCATCGGTATCTTTCAACCGGTAACCATCATCAGCATCTTACAACCGGTAATCAACATCAGTATCTTTCAACCGGTAACTGGGGACTATTTCACCCCCTACTACTAGCATACAATCAATAGATATAAGCATACAGTCAGGCATATCCGGGTACTGACCTACCCTTGGGTCCTAAGGACCACTGTCAAGGAAACTAATCCCTACCACACACATAACATATTACTTAGATAAACCTCATAAACAACACATAACTAGACTAAGATAATTATCATAAAGACCATTATCTTCTAAATACCCTTTTTTGGTGGGCTGGCATTGTGACCTTAGACCCACCCCTACTAGAAGGTAACTCACCTCAATGTCGTGTAGTGTCTGAACTATCCTCGGCGCACAAGTCGACTCCCAACGACTCCTTGACCCCTACACGACAACCTTCAAGTCAACACACATCACATACAACCCTAATCAAGGTCAGTCCTTGTTCAGTCAAAGTCAACATTGGTTAAAGTCAACATTCAGTTGACCTGACTCACCGAGTTGGCCTACCAACTCGTCGAGTCCATGCTTCTCTAATCCCACACAAAACCCCGGCTCCACTCGTCAAGTCTAGAAAAAACTTGATGGGTTCTCCTTCAATCATAACATCGGGACGATCTTCATCCGACTCACCGAGTTCCTTCATGAACTCGTCGAGTTCATCTCCAACTTAAGAACTTGTCCCATCTATGACTCACCGAGTTGTATGAACAACTCGTCGAGTCCATCTTCAAAGATTGGTAGATTGCTATGGACTCGCCGAGTCTGCTCATACCACTCGCCGAGTCCCATGACTCCCAGGTCTCTTTTCTCATCTAAACCCACATGGGACTTCCCTCCTAACACTTACCCATTCACAGGAAGGGTTTGGTGCACAATGGTCACCGACTCGTCGAGTGCCAAGAACAACTCGCTGATTCCAACCTTGACCAATTCCATACAGTCGATTTAAATGAGGTTTAACACACCAAAACCATAGATCTGGCCTCCTAATGTCCATTTTATACGTAAAGTTGCAAACTTGATGCACATGCATGGGGTTTTTGGCTAAAAAATCCATGTAAAGTGTCCTACAATGTGCATGGGGCTCTCATGGCCCTAAAGTTGGCACCTTTATGCCATGAGACCCCTCTTAAGGCCCAGATCTGAAGGCTAGAGTCCACATAACACTCCTTAAATCCGAAAATGGCTTGAAAGACCTAGATGCACCTAAGATCTACAATCTAAAGATGAACAACCAAATGCAAGACCAAAGCAGGAGCATTTTACCTTGATTAAGCTGAAGATGGAATGAGATTTCTAGATCCACAAGCCCCACGTCGAATACTCAAGCTCCTCTTCTTCCTTCCAAGCTTGACAAGTCAACAAAAGCACCAAAATGGCCTTAACACACACACACACACACAATCAACTAGGGTTTCGATATGCTGCTCTAGGAGAGTGTTAGGGACAAGGGAGGCTGAGTTAAGGTGTTTATATAGGGTGCAAACCCTCATATTAGGGTTTTTGTCCAAACAACACAAACTCGTCGATTCCGGTCTCTAACTCGCCGAGTCAGCCACTTAACTCCCGTGTCCAATCCACTTCTACTCGACGAGTTGGGCCACCAACTCGCCGAGTCCCAGACGAAAGTGCAAAATACTTAATTTAAAAATACGTAGCAGGAACCAGGTGCTACAAATCATTTGGTGATTAAACAAATCATTCATTATTAAATATCTTTATGTCATACTAATGATGTTTACACATGATTACAAGGATTAAAACTAACGTTTATACGTTCATATCCGAAAGCTTTTTTATCTATGAAATTGTGAATTTATTATACTAAGTTGTGAATAAATTTACAGATCAATACAACAAATTCACAGTTTAATACAATACATTCACAACTTATTTACAAGTATATTCTCATATTTCAATGTATTAAACAACTCATTCACAGTTTAATACAGAAATAAATTATCTCATATTTCAGAAGCAAACATCAAAAGAAAAACATATATATTAATCATAAACGATGATAACTTATATGAAATCAACGAAGAATATGAGTGAGAAATAAAACATGTCCTTACTCTACCACCACCACCGATATTAACATCGCCAACTACCATACGTCGTCATCAATCATCACTACCACTAACCACCGACGCCAACACTGCCAACATCTTTATCTCAAAAATCATATCTGGATAAAAATCAGAATTCACAGTTTCCTAAAATATTTTAGACACTAATTCATAGTTTAATATAGTAAATTCACAGTTTAATATAATAGTTTAAACACTAATTAGCTTAATACAATAAATTCACAGTTTAATATACAAGAATTACGCATTCATAACCATATTCTAAACTTAAAACTTATATTGCAAGACTTTCTTTCACAGTTTAATAAAGTAGATTAGGAATCCCATTCACAGCTTAAAACATATTTGATTTTGTTGTAGCATTTCATCAAAAATCTTGTGTGCACAATACAAAATTACAGTTAAACAAAACATTTCAGCACTCTTATTAATAGTTTAATAAAACAGTTAAGGAATTCCATTCATAATATTCACAACTTAAATACAAACTTGATGTTGTTGAAACATTTCATCAAACACCTTGTGTGAACCACACACATAAGATTTATAAGCACCATACAAATCATATTTGATGTAGATGCGGTGTAAGGGAGGTTAGTGGCGGTTTTAGGTGGTGGTGGCGGTCATAAACATCCGATTTGATGGTGGGAGATGGAGGACACAACATATAAGGAGGTGGCCACAGATCTGGAGGTGGAAAAGAGTTTCATCAAAATAGAGGTCGAAAGTTTATGGTGCTCAGTAGATCTGGACATTAGAGAAATAGAGATGAAATAGATATGTACGTTGGAGTAGAGTGATGGCATAGTTTTTCGTGGCGGAGCTGGAGTTTCAATTGGAGGAGTCATTAACGACTAGTGAAAACTCATAAGAGGGACGTGACAGTAGTGGTAGATAGTAGATGTAATGTTCAACTTCAAATCTGAGAGACTGAAGTCGATGGTGGTGAGCTTGGTCGGCGGTCTGAGGTGGTGGTAAAGTCATTGAAATTGGATTTAAAGGTGACGGGGTGATGATGGCTTTAACGTTTGATAGAGGTGCTGAAAAACTGATATTCACACAGATCGGGACATACCCGGACTAGAAATGCCAACGGAGAAAACAAAATTCCATCTAAATCACTCAGATATAACCAAATCCGAGTAAGAAGCAAAAAAAGTCATCAATGACTAGTATAAACTCATCAGAGGGGGACGAGGACGATGGTAGGGAATGGAATTAAACCCCATTTTAGTTTCGGGATCGGGGTCGGGAGTGAGTATTTATGTCACGTACTCGCACGGGATCCCTGTTTGTATCTATAATAAAAATGTATATTTAATATGTAAATATATATATAAACATATAATCGGATTTTAGCTTTTGTTTCTTTCCTTTTCCTTTGGGGTGCCGACACATATGTTGGATTAGATGTCTAAGCCCATAACTATCATTGGTATGTACTCGAATCGAGAGTAGCATGATCCATTTGGGTTGCATGGCATCATAACAATTGGATAGACAAAATGAGAAAAGGATACTTACGATTTATATTAATATGTTATAAGTTTTAATATATTAATATGAGATCATATTCTTTAATTAGTATTGATCAAGAATTAATTTAGAATTAATTTAGTTATCAAAAGTAACTAACTAAATATGGACTCTCTTATATATATAGAGTGGGCCAATGCTTATTTAGAATGGGCTAGGCTTGCATAGAAAGTCCATGGATAGTCCATGGAGCTTTAAACCATGGATCCTATGGAAATGAAAGGTCATGGGTATTAGGGTTTACCCTAATCTTCCACACTATATAAAGAGGTCTATGGTTCATGAAATGGGACTAGTGTGTATACACAAGAGAGCAGAACCGATTTTGGTGCAAGTATCCTCATTCTCAAGTTATTCCAATTATTTTTGGTGTTGTGTGAACTATTTGAGGTGCAACACTTGGGGCACTAAGCTCTTAAAGGTTCAAGACTCCAAGCTCCATTAAAAGGTATGTCATTCTACTAGATTCTTGTATTGTATATACTTCATATCATGCTAGTTAGGATGAAACCTTGGAATATTGAATATTTGCTTGTATAATAGAGAAAACAGAGATCTAAAGTTTATAGGGTTGCATGTACACCATTGGAGTGTTAGAATGCTCAAAACCCATCAGTAGTATCAGAGCTTAGACTTATTTTCTTTATACTTGATGCAAATTGATGAAAAATCAAAATTTTATGCTGTCTAGACTGGGGACTCAACAAGTCCAGTAAGGGACTTGACGATTCCAAGCACAAATTCATCCAACTCATCGAGTTGGTTCATGCACTCGACGAGTTGGACCCCCTGACAGCATATCTTCGAGTTTTAAGGCTGGAATTGGTCTAGAATCATTACCTTAAACTGTTTTGGATTGATAAAAACCTATTTTCTTATGTGGTAATGATTATGGCAAACCAATTTCAAGGTTATTATCAAAATTTCAAGTTTTATGTGTGTTTATATAATTCTTGAAATTGTTGATATGATTGTTCATACACTTATGAGTTTTGGTAGATCATAGGAATTATTTGCGAATTGTTTGTTAGTCAATTCTTGATCTAAATTTTTTAATGGAGTCTATCATTTGTCTTCAAGTTATGGATGGCCAAAAGTCATTTCTTTTAAAGATCCATTAAAAATTCATATGTTACACAATTGAAGAGTATTTTTCATCATAAATTGTCTTATGAACTCCATAACTTGTCCTCAAGTTATGGATGTTCAAGAGTCTCTTCATTAAAGTTTTTAAAACCTTAATTAAACTCATAAATTATGAAAATGAAATTTTTTTTGAATTGTTTAAAACTTTCCCTCAAGTTTTGGAATTTTAAAAGTTTCCCCATGAATACTTTAATTCTAGGTTAAACCCTTGATATTTTAAAAGTTAAAATTGAACCCTTATACTATTATAATATTAATAGTTAATAATATATATATATATATATATATATATATATATATATGATATGTGCATAATTAGTTAATTATTTAGCATATATTCTTAGTTATTTTTGATTAATTATGTGAATAATGTGGACAAAAGGTACTTAAAATGTTGTGAATTGTGTTTTCAGTCCAAAAGATATGCTTGGAAGCAAAAAGGAGAAAAGGAAAGCAATTGAAGATTGAAGAGTGAAAGAAGGTGATATACTCGGCGAGTAGATCGACCCTACTCGGCGAGTACACGAGGATATTCCAGAAGATAAATACGACTGCTGATTCAAGACGGATAAGTATGGATCTACTCGGCGAGTTGATTCTGCTACTCGCCGAGTACACCTTGTTTTGGGATATCTATAAAACACGAATCCTTATCTCATGGGAAGGGACTCCTGGCGATTTTTGAAGGTTTAGCTGCGACTAAGAGATTCAGAAGGCGCTAAGGAACCCTAGGCTTCACTATTTGGAAGAATTCAAGCAATTAGGTTAATTCTACCACTTAGACTTAGGAATTGAACATGTTTGCTTTAGTAAACTTTGTTTTTATGTGTGTTTCTACTGCAATTATGAGCTAAATTCGTTTTTGTTTCTGTTTGGGGAATACCAAAGAACTCCTATGGTTTGATTATTGATTATTGATTAATTGTCTTTTGGTGATTTATTAAATTAAGTTTGTTAAAGAACCTTATGTATTAATCACTACTATTTTCTGTTAATTGGAAGGCAATTAGGTTGCATGAACATCACTTAATTGTTAACCTCATATGTCTATGTGAATGCTAAACCATATGCTTAGAAGTAATGATTATGAAACTAAGATTAATAAGAAAATAGGAAGATTAATGTGTGAGCTTGTTTGAGAAACCATCAACAAGAGGTTAATTGAATTAATAACTTAATTGACCATTACAAATCTTATTTAATCCAAATAATTAATCTAGGGAATTAATTAGTTTAAACACTTGATCAACGCTTAAATTAGTTAGTTGTCTAAGGGTTAGGAGTAATGAATATGAACCTAACTATTATAATTGGTAACCAATAGCAATTAATCTATCTTAAACTTAAATAACCATAGGAGTGAATTGGTTGAACCTAAATAGAAACATCTTTATTAAATTTGGTGAATAGTTGTTGCTTTAGTTAATTAGTTAATTTAGTTTGTCTAAGTTTCTAGTCTTGCAAAACTAGAGAAAAACCCTTTACTTTTATTATTTGTTTTAGTTAAAATTAGTTATTAGTTTAATTTTCCGTTCCCTGAGTTCGATACCTTATTTATCAATCTATACCACTTAAGGACAGGTTCACTGCCTTTGTGTGCTCAAATTATTAATAAAAAGTATGGATAAAACTAGTTGGTTTTACACACATTAAGTTTTTGGCGCCGTTGCTGGGGAACGGTTCTAAATAATTAAGCTAATTCCTAATTTTTTCGATCCTTTGTGTGAGTTTACTTGCATAAAGTTCATTTATTGCAATTTAGTAATTAGTAATTAGGTTTTAGTATATGTTTTAGTTAGTTTAAAACTTAGAAATTTTTTTTGAAATATCACTGATACTCGCCGAGTGCAATCGCACCTACTCGGCGAGTAGCAGTTTACTCAGCAGTAGATTTTCTTTATTTTTACAATCTTTTTGTTCTTTTTACGCTTTTTATTTAATTGATTTCGGGACTTTCATGACCAGAGGAGCAAACACACCACTGGTACCCCCGTTTGAAGACCCCGAATCCGCATCGAAAAGAAACAAAGGGAAGGACGTGGAGAGTTCAAGCACACCAAAGAAATCACCATTGTCCAACTTGAAGACTGTGTTTGGGAAAAAGAAGAGCAGTAAATCAGGAGCTTCTAGCGCTTCTTTGATAATTGAGGAGCCAATTCAAGAAGATATTGGATACGAGACCGAGGAAGAAGAGGAGACAACGTACGAGCAAGAAACCGAGTCGGAGGAAGAGTTAGCGTTCACTATGGCTAACATTGATGAAATCCCCATGGGAGAATGGAAGAAGAGGATGCGCGACGACCATGGCCCGGGACTTGTGCAACCCGCAATTCCCGCGACTGCTACCTTCGAGCTAAAAGGTCATATCCTAGCTTCACTCAAGGAAATACCTTTCTATGGGAAAGATCATGAAGATGCCTACAAACATTTGGATGAAGTAAATGATGTTGCTGATTACTTCAATATTCCAAATGTAACTCGGAAAACTCAACTACTTCGTATGCTTCCGGTAACCTTCAAGGGTGCTGCTAAAGACTGGCTCAAGTCTCTTCCCCCCGGATCAGTCACTACTTGGGCCAGAATGAAGGAAGAATTTATTGATCACTTTTGCCCACCATCCAAAATAGCCAAACTAAAGAAGGCCATTGCAAACTTTGAACAACAAGCTGGAGAGTCTTTATATGAAGCATGGGAGAGGTACAAAGGTCTGCTAAGAAACTGCCCACACCATGATCTAAACAGCCAACAAGAAGTTTCCATCTTCTATGATGGAGTCAATGTCACAACCCGGCAATTGCTAGACTCGCAAGGCCCACTTACAAAGAAGCCACCCCCGGTGATTAAAGAATTGATTGAAGAATTCTCTAAACACTCTAGAGAATACCACAACCCTAGGAATGATGTCACGAGGGGAGCCGCGTATGCTGCCACTGAAGATTTATCCGTGGTCATGGCCATGTTAAAAACCATGGATAGAAGAATGGACAAAATGGATCAAACTATCCATGCTATTCGGGTGGGTTGTGAAAACTGCAATGGACCTCACCTCACTAGAGATTGCGATTTGGATGAGAATGGCAACAAGAAGGCACAAGCATGCTATTCGAGCGGTGACAGGTATGATGAGGACTGGCGCAAACAAAAGAAAGAGTGGCTGCCTTACGAAGAGTACAAGAAGGCCAAGGAGGAGAAGTATAGACAAAAAGGGAGAGGCTTTTATCAAAAGGAGGAGCCGGTGCAAGAGAGGAAGCCAAGCTTGGAAGATATGCTTACTAAATTTGTGGCTGCTTCCGATAAAAGACATAGTGACCATGATGCTGCTATCCAAGAAACAAGAACCATGCTTAGGAACCAGCAAGCATCCATCCACAACATAGAAACACAGCTTGGGCAACTTGCTCAACAACTAAACCAAAGGTCACCGGGTGAGCTTCCTAGCAAAACCGAGAACAACCCACGAGGCGCACAAGTAAACATTGTCACAACGAGAAGTGGGAAGATCATCACTCCCCTGGCCCCCATTCGAACTGAAGCAACCAGGGACTCGCAGAAGGAAGGAACGAAAGAACAAACAGAAAACCAAGATTCACAATCTGAGAGTTCTACTCGACGAGTAGGACCAATGGACTCGGCGAGTACCCTAGCTAAAACGAATGAACAGCCTCCCTTGAAGCCATACTAGCCTCCAATGCCATACCCAGCCCGAGCCAAGAAAGAGAAGCAGGAAGAGGAATATCAGAAGTTTCTAGACCACATTAAAACTCTTAAAATCAACATTCCTTTCATTGAAGCCGTCATGCAAATGCCCAAGTATGCTAAGTTCCTTAAGGAACTCCTCACCAACAGAAGAAAGATGGAGGAAGTGCAGAAGGTAGTGCTTAATGAGAACTGCTCCGCCGCAATGCTAAACAAGTTACCAAAGAAGAAGGGTGATCCGGGGAGCTTAACTTTACCTTGCCAATTTGGCAACTTGGCTGCAATTCATGCCTTAGCTGATTCTGGAGCAAGTATGAACCTTATGCCATACTCGTTCTTTAAGAAGCTAGACCTCCCGGAGCCAAGGCCAATTCGAATGGCAATTCATTTGGAAAACAAGACTGTCACCTTTCCAAGAGGCATTTGTGAAGATTTGCTAGTGAAAGTGGACAAATTTGTCTTCCCGGCTGATTTCATCATTCTAGACATGGAGGCGGATCCGCAAGTGCCAATTATCCTTGGAAGGCCCTTCCTCAACACAGCTAGCGCTATCATAGATATGAGAGATTCTAAGCTCACATTGCGAGTTGGGGACGATTCAGTAACATTTGGGGTAGACCAAGCCATGAAGTACTCAGGGAGTAGTGACGACACGACTTTCTCAATCGACATGCTCGACAAACTATTGGAAGAAGACATACCTGAAGATTCCAGCAAGTTTGCAGCTTTGGATGAAGCATTTGACCCAGAAAAGGACTTACTAGAGATTGAAATACTGTTGGAAGAAGCGGAGTATGAAGAAATAAAGAAGCAATCTGAAATCCCTACTAGCCGAGTAGACCCGATCTACTCGCCGAGTACATCTGAAGAAAAGCCAGAAGTCGTGAATGCAGCTACCAACTCGCCGAGTACCAAACTTGCACTCAACGAGTCCGTCACTAAGCACAACCAATTGGAGCTTAAAACACTACCTGACCATCTGGAGTATGCCTTTCTGGAAGAAGGAAATCAGAAGCCTGTGACCATAGCCTCGGATCTATCCAAGACGGAAAAGGAAGAACTTGTACACGTGTTGAAGAAAAGGAAAAGAGCCATCGCATGGAGCATCTCCGACATCAAGGAAATAAGCCCATCCTATTGCTCTCACAAAATCAATTTATAAGAAGGAGCAAGGCCGGTGGTGCAACATCAAATACGATTGAACCCGAACATGTAAGAAGTCATCAAGAAGGAGGTGGTCAAGCTCTTAGATGCAGGAATCATCTACTCCATTTCCGATAGTCTATGGGTGAGTCCGGTCCAAGTGGTGCCCAAGAAAGGAGGAATGACGGTCATCACCAACGAAAAGAACGAGTTAATTCCAACGCGAACGGTAACCGGTTGGCGAGTATGCATCGATTATCGAAAGCTAAACGATGCCACTCGCAAAGACCATTTCCCCCTTCCTTTCATAGATCAAATGTTAGAGAGACTATCGGGCCATAGCTATTACTGCTTTCTAGATGGGTTTTCAGGGTATTTTTCAAATACCCATAGACCCAATGGACCAAGAAAAGACCACCTTCACATGCCCAAGTGGGACTTTCGCCTATAGACGCATGCCTTTTGGACTATGCAATGCACCTGCGACATTTCAAAGTTGCATGACCGCCATATTCCATGATATGGTGGAAAAGTTCATGGAGGTCTTTATGGATGACTTTTCTGTATTCGGATCTTCTTTCCATGACTGCCTCACAAATCTTGACTCAATGCTTGCTAGGTGTGAGAAAACCGGCTTGGTCCTAAATTGGGAAAAATATCACTTCATGGTCAAGGAGGGTATAGTTTTGGGACACAAAGTCTCTAAAAAGGGAATTGAGGTGGATCGGGCAAAGATAGACACCATTGCCAAATTACCCCCACCAACTAATGTGAAGGGCATTAGGAGTTTTTTGGGACACGTAGGTTTTTACCGGCGTTTTATAAAGGATTTTTCCAAAATCACGAAACCTCTAACACAATTATTACTAAAAGATGCACCCTTTAATTTTACTAAAGAGTGTTTAGAGGCATTTGAATTTCTAAAGGAAAAATTAACTAATGCCCCGATCATTATAGCACCAAATTGGAACTTACCCTTTGAGATCATGTGTGATGCTAGTGACTATGCACTAGGAGCGATCCTTGGTCAAAGGGTTGATAAGCACTTTCAACCCATCTATTATGCAAGCAAGACCTTAAACCCCGCCCAAGAGAATTATACTACTACTAAAAAAGAATTGTTAGCCGTGGTTTATGCTTTTGACAAGTTTCGCCCTTATTTGGTTTTATCTAAAACCACTGTTTTTACTGACCACTCGGCTATCAAGTATTTGTTTTCCAAACAGGATGCCAAGCCAAGACTAATACGATGGGTGCTGCTTCTTCAAAAATTCGATATAGAGATACGAGACAAGAAAGGAATGGAGAATGTAGCGGCTGATCATTTATCTAGGCTCGAGAACCCGCAATTGCAAGAAGATAAGGATGGAGACGACTTTCCGGATGAATACATTATGGTGTCCGTGGGAGAGGAGCCATGGTTCGCCGACATAGCTAACTATTTAGCTACAAATTATGTACCGAAGGATTATAGTAGTCAACAAAAGAAGAAATTCTTTGCGGAGATTAAATATTACTTTTGGGACGATCCATACCTCTTCCGAAGCTGTGCGGATGGAATTATAAGAAGATGTGTGTTCGGGAAGGAAAGCCGAAGAATACTAGAACATTGCCATAGCGGGCCCACGGGAGGACATCATGGAGCACACTATACCGCAAAAAAGATCTTTGACATTGGGTTCTATTGGCCTACAATCTTCAAAGATGCAACTCAATATGTCAAAGAATGTGATGCTTGTCAAAGGGTGGGAAACATTTCATCTCGAAATGAAATGCCACAACATAGCATTCAAGTGTGCGAGGTGTTCGACGTATGGGGCATTGACTTCATGGGACCTTTTCCCACATCCAAAGGAAACAAGTACATACTAGTGGCGGTCGATTATGTCTCAAAATGGGCGGAGGCGCAGGCTTTACCTACAAATGACGGACGGGTAGTGGTACGATTCTTAAAGAAACTATTCTCCCGGTTTGGTGTGCCGAAGGCCTTAATTAGTAACCGAGGCACACACTTTGCCAATGATCAATTGGAAAAGGTGCTCAAGAAGTATGGGGTGACCCATAAGTTCTCCACGTCATACCATCCACAAACAAGTGGACAAACTGAAGTGACCAATCGAGCCTTGAAGCGTATTTTAGAGAAGTCGGTGGGAAGCAACCGCAAGGAATGGTCGGATAAATTGGATGACGCGCTATGGGCATTTCGTACCGCTTTCAAAACACCTATTGGTACTACACCATATAGGTTAGTTTTTGGAAAGTAATGCCATTTACCGGTTGGATCGAGCTTAAGGCATATTGGGCTTTATAGAGGTGCAACTTTGATATAGAAGAATTGAAGACCAACCGTTTGATGCAAATGAATGCCCTTGAAGAACTCCGAAATGATGCTTATTCTAGTTCGTGGCTCTATAAAGAAAAGACCAAGAGATGGCATGATAAAAGAATCAAGAGCAAAGACATCCATGAAGGCCAAAAAGTATTGCTTTTCAATTCCCGATTAAAACTTTTCTCGGGCAAACTTAAATCAAGGTGGGATGGTCCCTTTTTGGTCAAGACGGTGTTTCCACACGGGGCTATAGAACTGATATCAAGAGACGGCACACCATTCAAAGTCAATGGTCATAGAGTGAAGAAATATGAAGAAGGTGTTCCCCGAAATGAAGGATTGGAGGAGCTGCTAATGTGCGGAATTGCAAACACGTAGATGGGGCGGAGTCCAGCTAATGACTCCATCAAAAGAAGCGCTTCTCGGGAGGCAACCCGAGTTTCAAGTTTGCATTTTCTTTCCTTTTCTTTATTTTTCATTTTATTTTTTTCATTCTTCTTCGTTTATTCTATGTTTCTAAGTGCTTGAGGACAAGCTCTGCTTTAAGTGTGGGATGGAGGGGCTAAACAAATGAATTGATACATTAAAATTGGCAAAATTACAAAAATTTTCAACCTGTGACAACTACTCGGCGAGTATATCGACTATACTCGGCGAGTAAATGCCTGATTGCAGCCTTAAGTTGACAACACGTGTGTCTACTCGGCGAGTAGATCCATCCTACTCGGCGAGTAGCCGGTTCAAACCCAGTAAAATAAAACCTGTAAAAAAAAATGTTATTATTCACCAATTCATCCCAACACTCGCCGAGCACTTCCTCTCAGCCGCCTCCCTAAGCATTTTTCAAGAACTCTCCAAATTTCTACTCTTTTCTCTTCATTCAAGCAACAAGGTAACATCTTTACCCTTTAATTTCATGGAAGGTTCAATCTTTGTCACAGATTTACCCATATTTGATGTGATTTCGGATTTGGGGAGTTTTTCCCAATTTCTAGGGTTTTGATTTAGTCATGAATTAGATGTTGTTAGGAGTAATTTCTTCAAGATCTATGGTTAGAAAAGTAATTATAACATAACCCTATGAACAATTTAGACTATTGCACAGATTACATAGATCTGATCTCGATCTGTCAAGAAGTTCATACTACTCGCCGAGTAGGTTCGTGTACTCAGCGAGTAGGTCACAATCAGATCATAAATTTTCCTGTTTTAATTACTGGGTGTTGTTTGTTGCTGTGTTTTTGATATGTGTATGCAGATAGCATGGCAAGAAAAGGTTAATCCTCACGTGGGGGAAGCCATGGTGATATGCCATGGTTAGCCTTTCAACAAATCACCTCCAAATCATCCAAAACTCGAGCCCTAAACAGGTTGGAAGCACTTCGACAGAAAGAAATCCACCTACCGAATGCAATGGATTGGGGATGGATGGGCAATGTTGGCTTGGAAGAGGAACTCACCCCATATTTGGTGAAAGATTGTAACTTGGGTTATGCCAACATCACTTGTGATGGTTGGTTGCAATTGTTCAAGATCCAAGAGCCGGTATACGCGGAGTTGTGCTGGGAATTCTTCGCTACCATCTCATTCCGAGGTGGTAGTGAGTTTTAAAATCCTAACACGATCTCGTTTTCTTTGGGTGGGGAGCTGCGACAATGCAGCATGGTTGAGTTCTCTTGGCGGTTGGGCATCCACGATCAAGACATGGCGATGACGTATTACTTTGAAGCCTTCTTGGAGAATACCTACAAAGAACTTCCCGAGGAGGTGGTGGCATTGACATGGTGGAGTACAATTGCTAACCGAGTCTACATACCTTCCACTGCTCAAGAAGGTCATATCCGTTCTCCGATCCATCGACTCATTCACCGGTTCGTTGCAAGCACGATCAACATGCGAAAGGATGGGGACAAAGTTCCCACCCTTGATATCTTTTACTTGTGGAGTATCATCACTCCCGACGTCTTCTGCAACCTTCCGTACTGCATTGCTAAATTTCTTGCGGAGGGGGCGGTCAAGGAAAAGATAAACTCGAAGATAAATGGGGGCATGTTCATTACTCGGCTTGCGAAATCATTTGGGATCTTGGATTTGCCGCAAGCTCAAGCGCTAACGATTATCCACCCTCCTCCATTCAACACTGCACTTTATAGGAGGGCTCGGATAGTTGAAAATTTTGGTGATTCCTTTACTATCCCGAATGAGGATGAGCCGGCGGTCCCCGAGGAGCCGGGAAGGCGGGTTAGGCCAAGGAGCGAGCGGGTACGGGAAGACCCACCGGTTATTCCGGTGGAGGATAACGAGGGTTGGAACCAAGTGGAGTACCGACACTACTTGGATGATATTGGGCGAGGGGTTAATTACACCAATCAATCCTTCGAGTATCTTTTCCAACAAATGAACATTGCCCCACGACCTGGACCCGGCTACCCGTATATTATGGATTGGGACGAGAGGATGCGAAGAAGGGGTGGAGAAGGAGGCAGTGGAACTGGAGGAGCCGGAATGGAAGAGGAAGATTGAAGATTTTGTTTTGTTTTGTTTTGTTTTATTTATGATGTTTGTTTTAAGACAATTGTGGACATGTTGGATTTGGCTATGTGGTTGAAATATTAGTGTTACTTTTAGTTTTCTTTTCAGGTATTGAATCTAGGAAGCATGCTAATTAGGAAGGGTCAAGAGAGGAATGAGAGTCTTTATGAGTGATTATGGAGTCTTGTTCCTAGGATTGAGTCCGTACGAGTCAAGAGTCTTATGGAGTGTTGCTGCTTAGGAAATTCGCGTGAGAGTACATTTATATTTCCATGTCAACACCGAAGTAAAGAGAGACAACAGTTCAAGGAATTCTGGAAATATACGCCCTACTCGCCGAGTGCACTAACACTACTCGGCGAGTACATCTGCTTTTACACGAACTTCTTTGCCATCGAGTTCTACTCGCCGAGTCTTCACGGCTACTTGCCGAGTAGCCTGCTGCAGGAGGAGTTTCTGAATTGCTCTGGCTAATGTTTCTGCACCATTCATATACTCTTTATGAATTACTACTGAAGATTGTTCAACAACCCTTTTCCTTGGAGTTTTTCGAGCTATCAACCACACGAGACGTATGACGCCCGTGCCATGGATGAGCTGTTCCCATGGTTAAAGTCACTAGAAGAAGGAGTTGAAGAGAGAGTGTCAACCTAGCGACTTCTACCCCAGGGGAGTTTGTTCCAACTTTCTCTCTATTTGCATTTTTAGTTGGTATAATATGCAATGAGGGCATTGCATAAAATAAGTGTGGGGTAGGGGGTTAGTCACATCTTAGAACACTTAGAATCTTAATTTAAGCTAATTTTTGATTTTTAAAAATTGTTGCATACCGAAAAATGTTTAGGTCTTAAATTAGAAAACTTTGGTAAAAAACAATTAGGATTCCATATTAGAATTGTGTTAATAATTGCATGAAAACCCAAATGTTTAGTTGAGCCTATATACGTTCTAGTGCATTTGTGGCTTCCTTATTTCAGTGAAATCATGAGACAAAAACACGACCTTGCTCAGCCTGAGGGATGCAATATGTTTAGCAGCCTAAACCTGAAATGTATCCAGGAAAGTTTTTATCATTAGCCAATAAAGGTTGAGATTGAGCGCCCCTGCTTAAGCATGTAGGGATTTGAGTGAGAAAAGAATTTTTTTTTGAGAAATACATGAAAAAAGAATTACTAGAAAAAGTTATAGGAATTTTGGAGCAAATGAAGTGAAGATCTAAAGATCAAAATTCCAAGAAATCCAAAAAGTTGAAGTTACCAAAAGTTAATAGAAGTTGGTGAATTCAAAGATATCAAAGATCAAATATCAAGAAAGTGAAGAATTCAAAGAGCTCCACAGTGGTATCAAAAAGTTGTAATTCTAGAATATGTGTGCTTGGGTTGCTCAATTAAAAATACCTTGAGGGTAAAGAGATTTTCTGAGGATGGATTCGGAGGGTTGCATAAAATGAGCATAGTTCGGGGTGAGTGGGCGAATGTTTATGAGGATTATGAGTATTTGAAGTATGGGGGGTTTTTAGGAAATTTTAGACACAAATGCATGCGTTGCGGTCTTGGCATAATGGCTGGGTTGGAATGGAGTTATTACATGTGATTTTAATATGTTTAAAATTTAGTTTTGCTTGGGGGCAAGCAAAAGTCAAGTGTGGGGTATTTTGATATGTGCATAATTAGTTAATTATTTAGCATATATTCTTAGTTATTTTTGATTAATTATGTGAATAATGTGGACAAAAGGTACTTAAAATGTTGTGAATTGTGTTTTCAGTCCAAAAGATATGCTTGGAAGCAAAAAGGAGAAAAGGAAAGCAATTGAAGATTGAAGAGTGAAAGAAGGTGATATACTCGGCGAGTAGATCGACCCTACTCGGCGAGTACACGAGGATATTCCAGAAGATAAATACGACTGCTGATTCAAGACGGATAAGTATGGATCTACTCGGCGAGTTGATTCTGCTACTCGCCGAGTACACCTTGTTTTGGGATATCTATAAAACACGAATCCTTATCTCATGGGAAGGGACTCCTGGCGATTTTTGAAGGTTTAGCTGCGACTAAGAGATTCAGAAGGCGCTAAGGAACCCTAGGCTTCACTATTTGGAAGAATTCAAGCAATTAGGTTAATTCTACCACTTAGACTTAGGAATTGAACATGTTTGCTTTAGTAAACTTTGTTTTTATGTGTGTTTCTACTGCAATTATGAGCTAAATTCGTTTTTGTTTCTGTTTGGGGAATACCAAAGAACTCCTATGGTTTGATTATTGATTATTGATTAATTGTCTTTTGGTGATTTATTAAATTAAGTTTGTTAAAGAACCTTATGTATTAATCACTACTATTTTCTGTTAATTGGAAGGCAATTAGGTTGCATGAACATCACTTAATTGTTAACCTCATATGTCTATGTGAATGCTAAACCATATGCTTAGAAGTAATGATTATGAAACTAAGATTAATAAGAAAATAGGAAGATTAATGTGTGAGCTTGTTTGAGAAACCATCAACAAGAGGTTAATTGAATTAATAACTTAATTGACCATTACAAATCTTATTTAATCCAAATAATTAATCTAGGGAATTAATTAGTTTAAACACTTGATCAACGCTTAAATTAGTTAGTTGTCTAAGGGTTAGGAGTAATGAATATGAACCTAACTATTATAATTGGTAACCAATAGCAATTAATCTATCTTAAACTTAAATAACCATAGGAGTGAATTGGTTGAACCTAAATAGAAACATCTTTATTAAATTTGGTGAATAGTTGTTGCTTTAGTTAATTAGTTAATTTAGTTTGTCTAAGTTTCTAGTCTTCCAAAACTAGAGAAAAACCCTTTACTTTTATTATTTGTTTTAGTTAAAATTAGTTATTAGTTTAATTTTCCGTTCCCTGAGTTCGATACCTTATTTATCAATCTATACCACTTAAGGACAGGTTCACTGCCTTTGTGTGCTCAAATTATTAATAAAAAGTATGGATAAAACTAGTTGGTTTTACACACATTAAGTTTTTGGCGCCGTTGCTGGGGAACGGTTCTAAATAATTAAGCTAATTCCTAATTTTTTCGATCCTTTGTGTGAGTTTACTTGCATAAAGTTCATTTATTGCAATTTAGTAATTAGTAATTAGGTTTTAGTATATGTTTTAGTTAGTTTAAAACTTAGAAATTTTTTTTGAAATATCACTGATACTCGCCGAGTGCAATCGCACCTACTCGGCGAGTAGCAGTTTACTCAGCAGTAGATTTTCTTTATTTTTACAATCTTTTTGTTCTTTTTACGCTTTTTATTTAATTGATTTCGGGACTTTCATGACCAGAGGAGCAAACACACCACTGGTACCCCCGTTTGAAGACCCCGAATCCGCATCGAAAAGAAACAAAGGGAAGGACGTGGAGAGTTCAAGCACACCAAAGAAATCACCATTGTCCAACTTGAAGACTGTGTTTGGGAAAAAGAAGAGCAGTAAATCAGGAGCTTCTAGCGCTTCTTTGATAATTGAGGAGCCAATTCAAGAAGATATTGGATACGAGACCGAGGAAGAAGAGGAGACAACGTACGAGCAAGAAACCGAGTCGGAGGAAGAGTTGGGTGTCGTTGTCCCAAGGAAGTTGGCTATTGAATGGGTTCTTCAGTCACTTCCTGAGTCATTTAGTGAGTTTATTAAGGACTACTATGTGACAGATCACGACATGACCCTTATTGATCTTACCTATTTTCTTGTTGTTGCTGAATTAGAAATGTTTTGGTGCACTGGAAAAGTAAATTTGGATGGAAGGTCTATTTCTCAAACTTCCATGGACATCGACAATGGAAACATTGGAAGTCCACAAAATCTTTCTCTTCCCAATGGAAAGGGATCGGCCTTGGTCAACCAGGTTGACCAAAAGGTAAAGGGAAAGGCTAAGTCTGTGATAGCCTCGTGTACCATTGCCAAAGAGTCTATATGTTTTCATTGTCAAGAGAAGGGGCATTGGTTGCGAAGCTGTCCTAACTACCTAAAAGATCTGAGAGAAGGAAGAATCAAAAAGTTTAACTATGCTTCAGATAAGTCGAGTATCTAACTCTGTTAAGTTACTAATTGTTGATTCTTAATACATGATGTGACTAGGTTGCATTTTGATGTTTTGCAAGGTCAAGAAAAGGGGAGGAAGCTTAAAAGAAGAGTATGTTGAATCTGATCGCGAAGATGGATTTCAATCGCATGGTTCGAAGATCAGATTTTTGAGCTACTACTTAGGGGTTATGATAGATTGCTAGGAAATATGTAATAGCATAGTTTTCATTTAAAGTTGCAATGTAAGGAAAAAGTTTTTTCTGCATTTTATAAATAAATAAAATTTGGGTTTTGTTTTTTTATATCTCCTTGCAATGACATTTATGGAAAATTGACGTTTCTATGTTTCTACCAATAATGGAAATATGAATTTGATTCTTTCATTTCTAGTATTGTCTAAATTTACCAAATAATGAAAGATTCTCATTACCCAAGTTTCAATTGGACCGAAACTTGGAATCATGCAAGTTGTATAGTATGATGAATGAGAATTTTCATCTTTGGAAAATTAAGACTAATTCCTTGTTCACATGTATATGTGAGTCAAGTGAAGCACAAATGGATCATGTATACTTGGTTGTGAGCTGGTCAGGTCCACCACAAAGAACGATAAGGCTATTCGTCATGATTTACTAAAAGTTAGTAAATATGGTTATACTCACAAGTTTAAGTGTAATTCTGAAACATTGGAAAAGTTTCAATGTATGGCAAAATGAATGAGAAGAATCAAATTAGGCAGAAAGATAAAATTTTCTCAAATCTGAAAAGATGGGAGAGTATTTTAGTATCATGTTTTATGATCATCTTAATGATTATGAAACCATATCACAATTAATCCTCTAAGGACATCTTAGTGCATCCTTATGGATAAGAAGAGGAGTCATGAATTGTTGAAGTGGTTAAATCAAGAAGATGAGTCATACTTCGTTCCAAGACAATTCTTAAAGTCATACTCCAAGATTGTAACTTGAATGACATATCTTAAAGAAGCTTTATAACACTTTTCAAATGTAGATTAAAATGTTTTCTACTCTTGTACATTTGAAATTGGTAAGTTGTGATGTTTCGGATAAAACAAAGACCAACTAAGTCCAATTGTGTGAAGTGTTTATCTTGATAAGAATCCGCACTATCTCTTGAAAATTTGTTTGTCAAGGAATGGTTCTTGGCAAGAGAGTCTTATATGTCAAGAGGACAGTGGGAGTCTAAAAGATCCTGAAAGAGTTTCAAGAACTAATAAAAAATAAAACATGTTGTTTATCACTAGCACACGACTTGAGGTTTGTAACCTATCATGTTGACATATTCTTGTTTCTGTGCCCATTCCAGTAGACTATGCATCCGAGTTCTACAAGTTCTTAGTTGTTTGCATAACTACTTAGAAGCAATGACAGGCCCTTGTGCTGCAAGGTAGCAAGAAGTTAAGATTACACAAGTTCAGTCCATATGAGTTTGGATTTGTCACTAACCTTGTCTTGTGATTATGGTCTTGACAAATTCACATGGATAGGAACACATACACCAGGTCGGAATGTGTACTATTGAAGGTCTCGCCCTGTAAGGGAATGATATGTTTTGACAAACATGTTAAGCTAAATCCAAGGTATATAGGGCCATTCGAGATCCTTGTTAGAATCGGCATAGTAGCTTACAAGCTTCGACTACCACAAGAACTCAACAATGTATATCCCGTCTTCCATGTGTCCAACTTGAAGAAGTGTTTGTCCGACGAGACTCTTGTGGTCCCACTAGACGAGAACAAGATAAACAAGAGTGTACACTTTATAGAGGATCCTGTCGAAATCATGGACAAGGAAACCAAAAGGACGAAACAAAGCCGTATACCAATAATGAAGGTCCGCTGGAACGCCAAGCGAGGACCCAAATTCAATTGGGAGCGGGAAGATCAGATGAAACAGAATTATGTACAAATTTTCCTCTAGTTTCAAGAACCCGTCCAAGATGAAAAATTTCGAGACAAAATTCCCTCTAACGAAGGGATGATGTGACAACTAGAAAATTTTGAGTCAAGCAAGGTCTAAATTAAAATAGCGTGCAAGTGATTTCACAACATAATTTGTTGCAATAAAATTGTGAAAGTCGAAAGGGCATCATTTGTGTGTGTATATATATATATATATATATATATATATATATATATATATATATATATATATATATATATAAAACGAAAAACATGTTTGTAATTAACCTCTGAAAAGTCAACAAGCTAGAATAAATCAAGGATGGGACCACTTCGTTGTGGAGATTTTGGTTAAGACCCAAAAACCATGGGATTTCGGTTTACTTAGACCGAAATCACATGTGATTTCGGTTGGAGCATGGCCAAAATCTCATGTGTCTTGGATGCTTTCTAGTGAGTTTTTCTGTGGGGATTTCGGTTAGCATAAAGGGATAAGAACTTAACTTTATGATTAGAAACTTCACCCTTTTCCCATGCAAAACAATACCCAAAATATACCCAATCAGTTATCCAAAAGTTAACCAAGTAAAAGTCCCATCGCCTCTCCTTCTTATACACGACATAAACATCCACAAATCCCACCATTTCCATTTTTCCATTTTACTCTAAGTTCTCTCAAGGATTAAGCACAAAGCCTCCAAGGATTTATTTCTCAAAGCTTGTTCTTAATATTTTGGTAACTTTATCTCATTAATCTAGTGTTTTTACACACATTTACACTAGTTTCATTATGTTTACACAAATTATTATGTGTTAAAACTCTTAGGGTAATATCATCTTCAAAGAGTTCATCAAACTTCATTCAAGAATTTTGGCTTCAAAATCTTAACACCATCACCTCAAACAACCCACAAATCCACTCAAGGAGAGTTCATACCCCCACATTTATAAGATTTTCCCTGTTTTAGGGCCATTATTTGCATAAGATATGGTTATCTCTAGCTTTTATACATATATCTGTGTAATATTAGTTTTCAAGTGCAAATATAACAAAAAATGATCTATGTTATAAAAATCATGATCAAAACTATGACTTGTAAAACTACAAGGTTTTTGGAAGCTTTTACAAAAAATGTAGCTTTTCTAACAAAAAGGAGTACATTCTAATTATTTCACTATTTTTGGGTTACAATCCAAAAACATGATGTTTAAACTTACATTTTGATACTAGACTAGATCACTACAAGGTATTTATATTAAGGGTTATATAAATGGTCCTAACAAACGAACAAGATAAACTATAATTGGTATAGGTTGAGAGTCACAAACATTACACTACCATTTCAGGGGAAAATTATAATTATTTAAAGGTATAATTATTACATTTACAAGAAAGAAGCTTTTCAGCTCATGTAAATCAACTGATACTGGTTGTGAGACATTTGGCTTCATCGTACCTACCAGAGTGTACACTAAAGTCCTGAATTATAACCAGAGTCTCTTGTAGGCAGAGCGTGACACTTATATATAGATATGTATTGGATTGACAACCCCGCACCTAAACTGTTAGCTACAGTTAGACCGGAAGGTCTAGGGTGACAAATTTCGTAACAGTTCCGATGCCCGAAGCACGTCATTCAGGCCACTAGTCGTATTAGTATGGTTATAACAACTCACATAGGGTATCAACACCATATTTGATTTACGGGGTAACATAAAATTCCATCAATTTTACAGTAAAATATTACTAACATTTCTAGTCTTGGTACTAAAGACTTACACCTCATTTTTAAGAAAATATTGAATTTTCTGGAAGTATAAACTATCATTTTCACGAAACAATACAAATCCTTTTTCATACAAAATTCTTATGAACTCACCAACTTAATTTTTGAGACTTTTCAAAATCACTTGTATTCTTAGGAAATCAGTAAACAGGTAACCACAAGAGTTTTTGGTAGATGGGACGTCGTCGAATCACGTTATTCATTTTTGTCACATGCATCGGATATCATGTAAACAATACTTGAATACAATGTAAACTTATTAAATATTCAATGCAATGGTTGCAGTGCTTTGTTTCATTTATATTCAATTGTTATGATACTATACCATGATGTCATCCGCCCCCGGACGTTTCTGCCGTTACGGTTCGGGGGTGTGATAGATTATGATTAAGAAGTATACTTTTAAAAATATAATTGTATTTTCATAAAAAGTATACATGCATGCATACTAGGAACAATGTCATAATAAGAATCATATAAAAGTATTTAAAGGAGTTAAACACTATGGTTAAGCCTAGACAGTTATGTAATCCTATATGGGATAAATATACCCTGATCAACTATATTTCTACGAGATATGACCAACATGTGTTTAGGAATGGTCGTGGTGGGCAACGAATCTAAAACTTACCAACCCTATATACCGAGAAACTCTAGAATCAAACATAAAGATTAAAAATACTATAGGAGTATTTTTGAATACTATAAACCATTCATGTATCTCTCATACCTCTATTCTTGCACAGACAACATGGCAGGGTTTCATATGCCCGAAGACCCCTATTTCCCTAACCAAGGAAATGGTGGGTGGATTGAAACCTCAGATTGTTCTTTGGAACATAAGGGGTAAAATGGGAAGGGTTATGTTTTGGGTTTCTTGCATAAATTAAGGTTTTTAGTTTGAGACATTTTTAGTCACAAGTATCAATATAGGATTGTAGAGCTCGTCAATACCTTACCATGGATATAAAGGTCGTCAAAAACAGAGTTGGAACGAAGAAGTTATAACTCTAGGAAGTTAAGCTGGGAGAAGAGAGTCTAGCAGTACAATGGGTGTACATTAGGAATACGTTGGACGTACTAGGTTGCGAAAGTTGCATTTTTATGGCGTGACGTTGGGATAACTTTAGCTACATTGGGCGTATCACCGCAGAGTAAAAACCATATTTTCATTTTTTGAGCCCCAATTAAGGACTCTAACCCCTTGGGGTCCTTCCTAACATCAGTCTCCACCCTCTTAAGACCCAAACTCAAAACCTTATCCCTTAGAGTAAATCTTGAGCTTTTTATGTGTGTCTGGGTGCCTTTTTGATGAAGGAAAAGTTCAAGATTGTTGATTATTGAAGCTCAAGCTTGTGAATCCAGAGCCTACATTGCTTTTCTCAACTCTAGAAAGAATAAAACTTGACATTTGATAAGGTATTTGTTATATCTAGCTAGTTTTGGGTGTTTTGAGCTTTTTGGTCACTTTAGTGCATGAAGCTTAGAACTTTCAAGTTTGTGACCTTCTTATCGATAAAGTTGGAAAGTTTATCCATCTAGACATCATATTGATTCACATCTGAATGTTGGAGACTTGGAAATAATGGATTGAGTTGAGGAAAATGCATTTTTGGTGCCTTTATGACTTAAAGACTAGATCTTGGTTGTTTGGACTATCCTAATGGATAAAGTTGGAATCTTTATCCATTATGGAGCTATTAGGAACCATACAAATATGGTATTGGACCTTCTATCCCCTCCATGCAAGAGTTATGATGTCTCAATGGATTATTACATTAGGGTTTTAACTTTGGGACATTTTTAAGCCATAAAAAGTAATAAAGGTGGAAACTTTATGACTTAAGACAATGCTTTAGGAATAGTTCTGAGTTTGGATGGAAATCCCATGAGGAATAAACACCTAATAAGAAGGAATAGGTTCTGTGTATGTTGGGCGTACCAAGTGGTACACTGCACATACGGGTTTAGTGTCATGTACTTTTTGGCTGAAGTCTCGTCTACGCTCGATGTAATGGCTGAGTGCACTGGGTACTGAATCAACTTTGACTTTCTTTGAATTTTTGACTTTCCAACTTTTACCTTGAGCAAGGGATTGACCAAGTTTGAATTAGGGGCGATTTGGGTATTTTTGAGTAGTAGTTTGAGATTTGATCATTGGTTGTTATGTAGGTGACCTGTAGAGTTGATATTCGGAGCAGTGTCCTATTCAACTATCTATCCGAATGTGTGATGAGTTTTTTTATCACTATACTTGTGGGTCGAAGGTACTGTAGAGTTGATATTCGGAGCAGTGTCCTATTCAACTATCTATCCGAATGTGTGATGAGGTTTTCTCACTATACTTGTGGGTCGAAGGCACCAATGCTGGCCCATTAGATTATGTATCCTGGTATAGAATGTTGCTATGTTGTAGTGATATGTTATGATCTGCATGAATATCTATTGTGGTGACATCCCTATTTTTACTACCAAAAAAGACCAATTTGTTTATGATTATTAAATTAGAGTATCCGTTTAAAAATATTTACTTCGAGGAATTTGTCCCATGATATGATAATATTATTATCAAGACATTTCCAAGAAATGTATTTTATTTATAAAACTCGTGATGTCATGGTCAATACAAGAAACATAATAATAAACAAAGACTTACAACATCTCTTTATACTAATAGTTTATATCTTATTTGAATCTCTTAGCAGTTACATATATTATCATATATAATTACATGTGATACAATAAACTGAGTGGGTCAGGTTGGCAAACCTAGTGAGTACATAGGGTTTTCAACCTACAGTAATATAGTTGATCTCTTTATATAATTCACACCAAATAGTTAGCCTGATTACCTATTCCTGTTACTCTCTCTCTCTCTCTCTCTCTCTCTCTCTCTCTTAAGGGTTCCACAATCCATACTCTTGGTTTGTGTGATTTCATTAATACCTACAGATTGCAAGTACTTTAGTGTTCTAGAATAGTCTGTGTCCGCCATTAATATTGTGCTTGGTGACTGATATCTGATGTTCATGGTCTCCTTGCCCTATCTCTGCCATGATATCTCACCACTAATCTTTCTTTGGTATGGTTTCTCACCATTATATCTTTTCTCTTATGTTCCCTCACCATTATCTCTACTCTTATGGTCCCTAACTGTTATCTCATTCCTCTTATCTCTTTCTACTCGTTCTACCTAATACATTATGAGTACGATAAATACATAAATGATACTTTAGAAAAATCATTATCTCATATAACACAAATATCATAAAATCGGATAATAAGCACATAAAGTATTTAGGCAAATTAAATACTTGATATCTATGTGTAAGTTGAAGGTAACTATTCTCCAATATAGATGTAGGTAGAGGGCCATCTTCGTTCCCTGAATCCGCTAGTCAGTCGTCCTGAATAGCCTGGATTCTCCCGTCGAGAGTCTCTTTGAAAGTCTTACCTAAACTCTTCCGACTGAATATGATCACTAATTTGATAAAGTGATGACTCGAAATCTGGATAGCTAGCCACTAACCTTTCATTCGACATGACCTAGTATAATTATCACTAAGTCTTAGCCTAATATTCTACGTGGCTGAGAACAGTCTAGATTCCTTAACAATCCCAATGTCCATTGATCTATAGTTAATAAGAGACAACCAGGTAGGATCATATCAGAGGTAGGGTCTGTTTGGTATATATAGAATATACTATTTGGAAATCCCACTTTAAACATCTCACTAAGTCTAGCCTAGACATCATCCCTGTAAGTAGATCAATCCATATAATGACTTGGAATTACCGGTAAATCTTATTTATAGGTTCATAATAATGACTTATGATTATAAATATAAGTTACACTAAAAACAAAAGAGTGTAGCTTAACTTAGTGAGATTTTAGCGAAAACCGGGAAACTATGAGGACGGAACTCCGACCCGAAAGCTCTATTTGTTAGAATTCTAGACTTCTCAAAACCTTACTAAAATATCCTAAGAAACCTCACTAAAGTCAGACTCAAGAAGGAGGAATGCTCTTGAGAGAAATGGACTTGATTTTTGGTGTGAAATGAAAGAAAATTTGAAGGTTATATATAGGGTACAGAGCTATGCATTGGGCATAACCTGGAGGCACGCCACGTACCAGGGCTGTGCTAGCTCCTTTGCTTGCCTGTCACGTGTCGCGATCGGGATAGGTCACCCAAGTCCCTTCTAGAACATGCCACATGTCGTATTTTCATGGTGCCACATGTCCAAATCTTGTGGTGCCAAGTCACATTGTCCTTTGGAGGAGGGGAGCGGCCGACTTGCCACATGTCGCTTCCAGAGAGTGCCACACCATCGTTACGCGCGATGCACTTCGCGCCTGTGAATTTCCAGATTTTCAGAATGGCGTAACTTCTTCATATGAACCCCGTTTCGATATTTTATATATCCCCAGTAAGCTCTCGATGAAATCTACAACTTTTATTTAGACTCCATTGCCTAATTTTGACTTTATTTTTAAAGCTAAATTTTAAACAGGTTTAGACTGTTAAAGTCTGTTTAAAAATTCATAACATTCTCATACGATATCCGTTCTAGACTGTCTTTATATCGAAAAAATCATATGGACGAGATCTTCAACTCTTGTTTGGATTGTTTTTCCTAACAATCAACCGATCTCTACTTCAGTTTCTAACCCATATACTGCTGCGCTGAAACTTTGAGAAATCATAACCTCCTCTTACGAAGTTAGATTTGAACATTCTCTATATGCACTCTCCCAGTTTAACGACTACTAAGACTTCCGTTTAGATCGCTAAGGCTAAAATTTAATCTATCGAATATTCACTTTTTACGATAAGTAGAGTTGTGTCGATTTAGTCACGAAACTTCATAGAAGCATAACTTCTTCATACAAAGTCTGATTTCAGTGTTCTTTATATGTATATAATCCTTGTAACATGTACAACAACTTGGTTAAGATTTTTTATACTAAATAATCCCCTATTTGAAAACTTATTATTATGGATTATAATAACTTATTTGTGTAGCCCGAATTTGCGGGTGTGACATTTGATGTTATGTATTTTATCTATTATACATGTCGATATAGTATGGTTTGGTTGAGATAATACTACTTTGTGATGGTAGTCTATAAATGTTGGAAATCCAACCGGAAGGTTGTGGGCCAATGGCAATCTGTGACAACTGGCAGTTCTGGGTCAATCAAAGTCAACGAAATCAACTAGTTATGACATAAATCAAAATTTTTATACATTGATTTTAGGGTTCTCAGCCAAGGACCAAAAACATTTAGATTTTGGTGGTATTGGACCGAAATCACCATGTGATTTCAGTGGTACTTGGACCAAAATATCAATGTGATTTCGGTGGCTTAAAGGTGTTCTCGGTTGGGGATTGGACCAAAAGCACCATGTGATTTGTGTGGTGCTGCAACATGATTGCTGGATCTTTTCCCAATGAGATATATTATACAAAACGATGCAAACATAACTTCACCCCACCCTCACCCCCTTCTATATATTTTACCGAGAGCATCCTCCAAATCCTAACTTCCATCTTCAAACTCTCACATTTTGTTTGTAGAAACAAGATCAAAACATTCCCAGGGAAGCATTCTTCAATATAGTTCTTAGGAATTTTTGTAAGTTTCCTTATTAATCTAGTGTTTTTACAACACTTTCATGATAGTTCATCTCATTATCATGTGTTAAAACTCATAGGATAATACCATCTTCAAAGATGTTTTCAACCACCTTCAAGTGTTCTAGGCTTGAAGATCTTCACCATCACCTCTTCATCCAACCACAATCACACTCAAGGTGAGTTTATACCCCCATATTTTTGAATTTTTCATGTTTTAGGGGGGGGGGGGGGGGGATACAAGAAAACATTGATTTATAGCACAAATATTTGCATGTTTTATTTCTATAATGAATATAAAGTATTGTTTGCATGAAATATGAGTATTACTAGATTGTAGAATATTTATTTGTGTTAAGATAATTAATGATACAAAACTAAGAAAAACAAATATAAACTATGTTATATATTCTTAAAAAAGGGTTAAAACCATGAAGCCACAAGGATTTTAAAACTTTCATGGTCAAGATACGGGTTTTCTAGCAAAAATGGATTTTAAACAAAAGTGATTATAACAAGATTAAGACATCATTATGTGGGTTCTAACTAAAAATATACAGTTTTAAAACATATAAAGTTACTTGAGTTAAAAATCCCAAGAAGGGAAAAAATAAGTTTTACAAGGATTATGATAGAATTGCATGCTAGTTTGTAGGCTAGGGATCTTCAGGAATTACATGATAGAATTGCCTGATGTGTGATGCCTAATAGCCTAGGAGAATCTCTTGTATAGTAGATGAAACTGACATCATTACTGTACTTACTTAGTGTATGCATCATAGTTGTACATAACAAAGATTTTATAGCATAAGAATGTTTGATTTAGCCTTATTTCATGTTCTGGTCTGATGAAGGGCTTAGGGTAGAATCAAACATTTGACAATCTATAGGATCCAACGTTACGTATGATTAGCATGGACAAGTGCTACATGGTTGGTGGAAGTTTCATGAGTGTGTATTGTTTATGGAAGGCCATCATGAGGAATGATTAGTCACTCTTTAGAAAGTAGATATAGGATATATGTATGTCCTGGATGCTTGGGCCTAGTGGTCAGGAATTGTGTGTAAGGATCTTCTTGATTTTTTATGGTGTCTTAGTGCCAGTTGGTTTCACTGCTCGAACGCTGATTGTTTTGTGCTTTGTGGGACCCACATTGATGTGATTTAGCTATTATACGGGTATGTTAAATTACGTGCTACAAAGGTTAAATAATTTTAGAATGATTGATTTGGCCCTATTGTGCATCCCTTGTTTGAGTCTAACCGTTGTAGGTCTAGGTCTTTTAGTCGAAAGATTATTTAAGTTTTGTTGCATGTAATTGTATTTATGTAGTTAGCTGATATTAATATGGGTTTTTTAGTAGTTAATGGCAGGGTAAGGTGGGGATCCTAGGAGAGCCTAGGAAGTGCTTTAATATGGAGCTAGATTGTTTAGCGGATTTTGGAAGTATCATTAGGAGGAGCTAACTTAAAGGATTCATGATGTTTCTTGACGAAAATTTGTATAGGTATGGAAAGTAGTATTGGGCCCATACTACTAGAAGCATCAGATACATACTCGAATCGAGGGAAGTCACGAAGATTCTAAGGAGCTGGTTGAGGGTAGACGGCATGGTTGGCACCATGATTCATGAAACTATTTTAGTATCTGTCTATCTTTTGGTTATGGTTATTCAGACTGAGGATGAGGCTAGTGATTGTTTGGGATTTTGTGGCTATTTCAGTTTGGGTTTGAATGGTACAAACCTTGGTGAGTAAGTTGATTTTGAGGTCTCGAGGGCCTTGCTAAATGGTAGTGCTAGTTGATTCATGGGATCTCAAGAATGAATCGATTGTCATGATCAGCTCGAGGATTGCAGCCAGAGGCTGAGTGATTGGCAGATGGATTGGAATGTCACTATCTTCGGAAGTGGCTATGTTCTTCCAAATTTCCATGTTTAGAGGAGAGTGAGGGCAGACATGTGACTTTTTGGAGTTAAGATGTAAACCCAACATGGGGCTAGATGGATGTGGTCTTTGGTGCTAGAATGGAAGTATGCGAATGCTCAAGAGGATTTTTATGGGATGGTTTCCTTGAGATGAGATCAATGGTTTGCTTTCTTGGGGGTATAGGCATGTTAGGTGCTAGCTGATGGTTGTATGTGATCATGGAAGTGAATCGGGAGTGACAACTTTGTTGTCTTTGATGTATTCCAACTATGAGAATGATGACTTTTGTACTTACGAATAATTCTTAGGATGAATTGACAGTTGGGATTTATAGGCGAGGAGTGTAGTACTCCATTTATTCTTAGATAGGAAGTTGGTATTTTTCTTGTGCATTTGCATGGAATTCTTGATGTTAGAGGTAGCCATAATTGGGGAGTTCCTAAGGTCTCGATTTGAGAATCATAATCTCTTTCTTGGAGTTTGCTTGGTCTTTATCTAGTAGATAATCTTGCATTGCGGTATATATATATATATATATATATATATATATATATATATATATATATATATATATCCCAAAGGTTAGGGATGCTAAGCATCTGGGTGAGCCGGTTTGAGTTTTGCACTGTTTGCAACGTCAGTTAGTGGTTGTTCGAACCCTAAGTGGGGGAGAGCTGGATATTCTGCTTAGAGGATCAACGATTTGGTCGAGTTATGGTTTTAGAAGAATGGTTCATAGGGATTTGCGGTTCGGGAATACAAAACTTTGGTTCAGGATTTGGTTGAGACAGGTGGTGAAAAGCAGGTTTCCATCAAATGTATGTGGTTAGGAATGTGGGAGTCATTTTTGCGGTAAATAACTATTGGCCAAGGAGCTCATTGTAGCTAGGGCTTCCTTTCGGGAGCGTCAAGGAATAGGTCAAGAGGCAGTTTACTGGTGGTGAGTCTTTAGGCTAGTGATGGGATGACGACAAGATCGACATAGTAACATGATCTTTTCGTTTAGTGGTTATAAGGTGTCACAATGTATCATGAACCAGTGGTTGTTTAATTCATATAGGTAGGACCCGATAGTCCTTTGATTGAGACTCTTAGGTCTTAGATCGCTAGCTTTCTTGGCATGTTTGGGTGTTAATGCATTGTGAGAGTCGAGAGACATAGTGAGCAGTTGGTTTGGATCACGTGGGTGGTTAAAGGTTGTTAGGAGTAATAGTTGCGGATCAAAAGTCTATTGTGGAGTGACTGCATTATGAGCCTCATTGGCTTGCGGGCTATTTTTTAGTAGTTTGGTTACCAATGTTGAGTATCGATTATGGAATCTCAAGTCATGAAGTTCATTGTGAATGTATTCAGTGATTTCTCAGGTAGAGGTACATCTGAGATGATAAGGGATTTGGATGCAGCGTGAAATTCTTGGATGGACCATCATTATGCTCATGGGAGCAGTGGGTTGATGATTACTTGTTAGGAAGTCAAGTGTGTATTTAAGGTTTTTTCTCACAATTTTGGGATTTGGGATTGTGTGGAATTCGCGATCGACATGTTTTGAGTATTCTTTCCACATTTTTGGTGGTGTTCCGACTTAGGGACTAGGGGTATGTTCGACAAATGAATGATTATCGGTTTTAGAGTTTGGGTTTTGAAGGTTAGAACTGATGGGTTCCCGGTTCTGGGAAGTATATTGATGGAGTTGGTTTTTTGTTAGAGGTTTGAGAGTCCTTGGTTGTGTGATTCTCATTGGAAGTTGGGTGTTACAGTTAAGGAGAGAAAAACAATCGTTACGATTGAATACTCTCAAGTTATTGGTTTCTTACCAGCAGTGGTAGGTTTCCGATGGTCTCTCGAGTTTTCTTTATAAAATACCTTGATTTCGAAGTAGTTAAAAGGAGTTTGTGGAATATGTTGCATTGTTCATGTTTCACCACAACGATGATTTACCTGAGAATTGTATTGGGAATCGCCTTGTTTTCAACTGGACGGTTTAACAGTAGTGAATAGTAAGACAAGGTATTGGATTTCCATATTTTGTGTAAAGTAGTGATGATTTTTTTTCAATGGTTAAAGATAACGGGTCAAGGATTCATTATTAGTCAAAGTATGTAAGTTCCTCTAAGATTGGGTTTTAATTGTAGTATGGGGTTAGTGTCCCATATTTTTAGTTGAAGTTTCATCTACGCTCCACATAATGGCTAAGCACGCTGGGCGTACTCATTCAAATTTGACTTTATTTGACTTTTCGACTTTGACCTTGACTAAGGGTTTGACCAAGTTTGACTTAGGGGTAATTTGGGTATTTTTGAGTAGCAATTTGAGATTAAGTCCCCAGTTGTTGTGTAGGTGACCTGTATAGTTGACATTCACATCAATTTCCTATCCAACTATCGTTGCGACTGTGATATGAGTTTTCCTCAATGTACTTGTGGGTTGAAGGCACCAATGTCGGCCCAGCAGATTGTGTATCCTAGTGTAGAATGTTGTTATGCTATAGAGATATGTTACGATCTGCATTACTATCTATTATTGTTATGTGTTTTATCTGTTATACATGTCGACATAGTGTGATTGTGTTGAGGCTGTATTACTTTTTGCTACTAGTCAACAAACCCGGGCAATCCGACCAGCAGTTTGTGGGCCAATGGCGATCCAACCGGAAGGTTGTTGGCCAGAAGGGCCAATCCAACCGGAAGGTTGTGGGCCATGGGAAATCCACCCAAAAGGTTTTCGGCTAGAGTTAATTCAACCGGGAGGTTGTGGACCTAATATGTATTATTTTTATATGTTCTTTTGGGTGGTATTTTGGGGGAACTCACTAAGCTTTGGCTTATGATTTCAGTTTTATGTTTTAGGTACTTCAGTTGATTGAGGCAAGGTGAATGCTTAATCGTGCACATCATCCTGGATTTTTATATGTTTATGATTTTGGGATACTCTGATTCGTGTTTATGACTTTTGGAAACTATGATTTGTAAACGATTATGTTTTTGGATTGGTTTCAAAATGAAAAATTTTACCTTGATATTTGGGATGTTGCACAACATATACTACTATGTCATATTTATTGATAGGTTCAGTGGATATGGTTATGTTTATATGATTAAGTATAATTCTGACACTTTGAAAAGTTTCAAGGAGTATTAGAACAAAGTAAATAATCAATTGGGCATGAAGATAAAGGTTCTCTAATTTGAAAGGAAAGGAGAATGCATTAGTATCGAGTTCTACGATCATCATAGAGATTGTGGAATGGTTTCCACAACTGGTGTCTCCAATTACAAAGTGATGTAATGATGTTGCTAAAGGGAGAATCGATGATGTATGATTCGATCTATGATGAGTCTTGCTTTGCAACCATTCACAAATTTTTGGGAATATACACTTGAAATAGTAGAGCATATTTTGAACCTTGTATCCAACTAAGTAGGTTTGAAGAAACCTCATGAAATATGGAGTTGGAAAGTTCCCTCACATTCGTATCTAGTGTTGTGAGGATTTTCGTTAGATGAGAAACCAATGACCAACTTCATTCTAGATCTAATAAGGGTTGCATTGTCGGGAATTCACTAAACACATTTGATATTTGTTTAAAGATTCATAAGAGTGGTGTGCCTATAGCTAAAAATGAACGTTCCTTGAGAATAAGAACATATAAATATCAAGAAGTCAGTAAAAGTCATATTTTTTCTTATAACGGCCAGTAGGAATCATATTAATCTTGAAGAAATTCGAGAAATAACCGAAAATGAATATGTAGGTGGCACTAGCTCTAAACCTGAGGTTGATATACTAGTTGACTCAAATGACATTACCTTAATATTCACAAGATATAGTAGAGTTAGAGCACCTACCAAGTTTTAATAATTTCATATAACTATGTAAGGAGATACGTTGGTTAGTTATAAAAACACTGATCAATTTGGATAAGCCTAATGGATGTTAGGAAGAAATGGTGGGACCTAGGACTGCCAGTGAGAAGAGTGTAAGGAGAGCAAATTTTAGTCCACAAATGATAGCTAATTTTGAATTGGTTAATCCAAAGGCTAGTCTTATGATAATAGGCTGTGTTTAGATTCTTCAATGGAAAGAATAACATGGATAGGAACGTACACACATTCATAGCTAGTATGGTGAAAAATAGTTTTGTTCAGAATCAAGAATTTGAATATGAGGAAACATTCTCACTAGTAGCTGAGAAAGGTTCAACTTGGTTATTTATTACCATTTTTGTAACGTCCCAAAAATACCGATAATTTTTTTAAACCATTAATTCCATACAACCATTTGTCCCAAAACCAATCAGAGTGAATTGTATTTTCCAAACATCAGAGTAAACTAATATAATTAGTGCGGAAAAGCCATCAGGGGATGTTGTGCATTCAAGCCAGAGTGCCAGACCCATCCCTTTGGAAGTATCCGAAAACAAGAATCATTAAATCAGGTCATCCTATCATTGACTGATCAGTACTAGCATGCAAGTCTAGAAGCTCATACAATCGGCATACAAGGCATCTATCTTAGTATTCTATCATGCAAAGACTGAGCATATCTTTAGCTGTAACTAGAATATGATTCACAAATTCACAAATCAAAGCATATCAGATAACATGTAAGGGTATTTTGGGAAAACTTACTTAAGCTCGGCTGATTGCATGCTCCAAACCCTTTATTATTTTAGAAAAACCCTTTTCTTAAAAATATATTTCTTTTTGAAAAACTTTTCCAAATCCTCATTTTGAGTTCAGACACACCCGATATTATGCCGTAATCCCTCAAACAAAGGCTCTGATACCAACTTGTAACGTCCCAAAAATATGATCCAATATTTTCATTTTTAATTTAAATAAAATAGTATTCCAAAAATATTATCCATACAAACCAAATGAAAATAAGTGTATCAAACATCATATCAATCAGAGTAACATCTCAAAAGTAGAATCCATGTGGTGTGTGCGGTGTAGTCATCCCGAGCTCTTTCCCTTGGAACCAGAAGTACCTCAAACACAACTGAAAACTGTAAGCACAAAACTTAGTGAGTTCCCCAAGAGACCGCATGCAGGCCCCGACCTAACTCACATAACAGGCCCCGCCCAATTAGTGTAACGGACCTTGCCCTAACTCGCATAACGGGCCCCACCCAATGAGTATAATGGGCCCCGCCCTAACTCGCATAATGGGCCCCGCCCACATACAATTCATACTCTTAAAATGGACTTAACAAGTGACTTTATGCATGCATGACACCGAAAATCTCATAAAGCTTGCATCTTTATGCTCAAGAAGACCAAAACAAACTCAGGTTTAAAAGAACAAGCCTTCAAATGACTTAACTCTTCCATTAACCTAAAAATGGACAAAAAGCATAAAAAACTAGCTATCTAGAGATCTAAACATATACAAGCCAAGATGCAAACTTGATACCTCATAAAGCTTTCCGTCAAGATGATGATTCTGGATCCAATACCTTCTCATCAAGCAAGACAACTTCAAGCTTCTCCTCTTCTTTCACAAGGGAAAATAGACACCAAATTCTTCCTAATAGCTCAAACACCACATGGAGGTTTAAGTGTCGATTTTAGGGTTTTTAAGGAAATGTAGGCTGGTGAGGAGGCTAGCCATGAGGACTTAAGGCCTCTGTATAGGGTACAACACCCTAAATTAGGGTTTCATCATAGCTCACGTATGTCCTGCGTGCATATATGTATGCCCAACTTGCATAAGTACGCTAAGCATACCAAGTGGTATGCCCCGCGTACTCGCTTTACAGCTTGTACTCTAAGCGTACCAAGTGGTACTCCCCCCATACTGCTCACGAACCAAAATGCAGATTATTTAACAACAAGGGAAAAATAAGAACATACTGTTGAGTCCATTTGTGTTGCGTCTTGGGCCATATATTTTGTATCCGGATTGGGTCTGTCTATCCGTGTCTATCTAGATTAGTTTCATTGTTATCTAGATTAGCTGTTAGGGTTATAGTATATATATGCATGCATGTATGCGTATATTAGAAGTTGTTAATTACGTTGATTCTTGTAACCCTAAAAACCTCTACAGATTGAAGTTCTTTATCGAGCTCTTCTAAGGTGTTATCGCATTAATCATACGACATATTCAATGCCATACTTGTGTTCTTTATTACGCTCTTATTTAATATCCTGCTTAGAATCATACGATCCTAAAAGAAATTTGTTCTAACAATTGGTATCAGAGCAGGAGACTGTGTGATCAATACACATTCCTTCTGTATTCATAATACTTTAGGGTTTCCGCTTTTATCGTATAAATATAAGCCGTCGTCTTCATATCGACGACAACTATGTTTTTGATAAAACCCTAATCTCAAGTTTACAGGTTTGATTCTAGCAGCTCACCATGTCTCATGATGATTCGCATACAAAGCCCATTAACATCTCAAACAGCATCGGATCAACAACCAGAGTACCCATACTCTATACTCAAGACTACGAAGTATGGGCTCATCACTTTGAAGATTACATGGTTGGATTTGAAGACAATGGCTATCTCATCTGGGAAGCTATCACTCTTGGACCGTTTGTACATTCGGGGACAAACACGACTATTAAGTCGCAAACGGATTACAACAAGTTGGTGACAGATGTTGAGAAGATGCCACAGGATGAGAAGGACAAGCTCTTGTGTAACATTAAAGCCATGCAAATGATAAGATTCACCCTGCAATCTGACACCTTTCGGCTAGTAGGTTCATGCACAACTGCTAAAGAGATCTGGGATAGGTTGAAGGAACTTTACTTAACTGATGAAGATCTGGAACACTCCATTCAAACTCTGTTACTGTCAGAATTTGGAGTTTTCAAACAGAAACCTGAAGAGAAGCTTGTACAGACCTTTGATCGGTTCAATCATCTCTTAAGTAAGATAATCAAGCATGGGATAGAGAGGAAGCTGATCGACCAGAAAGTAACGTTCATGAACGGGTTGAGACCAGAATGGATGGCTGTGGTTTCCACTGTAAAGGCGCATGAACAGTTCAAATCGTACTCACTGGCGAAACTAGTAGGGATACTAAAGTCCCATGAAAGTGTTGTAACCAAGGAAGTGAAAGTGGTCTCTGGTGTTGGATCGTTGGCTCTTGTTTCTAAAGGAAAAATTACTGCAAAAGAAGAAGAGTCAGACATGTCAGAGTGCGACCTTACAAGTGAGGAGTATGCCTTGATGGTCACAAATCCAAAGAAATTTGCAAGGAGAAAATTTCCCGTCAGCAAGAACCGAAACTGTCAGGGAAGTTATAGTTCTGAGAAGATGAAGGATGAACCGAAAGTCTTCTCTGAAAAGGATGAAGAGAAAAAGGAGAGCAAACTTGCAGGAGACTCTGGATACGACTGCAACTATCGTCATGACAAGAACCATTTTGCCAAAGATTGCATGTTGAGAAAGATGGTTGAGAAAAGAGAGGGTGAAGATGATGAGGCGTATTATATGCGCAAATTAGAAGAAGTCAAGAAGAAAAAGGCATCCAACAGCTCGATGAATTCCTTAATCGTACAAGAGAATGCTGGGGAAGATGAGTTCGGTGGCGTAGAAGTCTGGTCAACCGACTCTGAAGACGAAGAGGTTAGAAGGCCCACTCATGGAAAGGCGTATGTGGCAAAGAATGAAGGTTCGGGTGGAAAGTGCTTTATCGTCACTGCTGGTCCATCAACCGAAAGTGCAGATACGGAACCGAACCTGACAGAAAACAAGTGTTTTGCGGCCAAGCCGGTGAGTGAGAAGATCAACGACTGCGATCGATTGATCAAAAAGGTACATTCTATTATTGAGTCTCTTAAAATTTCAAAAACTGATTATTAAGAAGAATTAAATGAATTAAACTTTAAATTTTCAAACCTAAGTAGTAGCCTCATGCAAACCCGCTTAGCGAATTCTAACCTAACTGACCAACTCAGCAGGGTGTCTTCAAAAAGTGAGGAAAGGAGAATGTGGATTGAGCTGAAGGAAGCAGAGTTAGTTAGAGCTAGGGATGAAAGTATTTATTTGCAAAGAGACAATTTAAAGTTATTAAAACAAAGAAATGTTATCTGTTTAATTGCTAAGCGTCTTTATACTAATATTGCTCAATTACATTTAAGCTGTGAAATTGGAAAGAAAATTCATAAAATGATTTTGCCCTTTCTTGAATTTAAGGAAGATGACGTTATAGAAGAATGTGAATCAGAAGTTTCCTCTGAAGAAACATCAATGTCGTATAGGCTAGGTTTGGATAAGATAGAAACCTTCATCGATTCTAAGGAACATAAAAGTATGTTAAAAGATATCTTAGATGAAAATGATAGGCTAAAGATTAAAACTGAAACTATACAAACATTCGATCTGTCAAATGCCAAAATTGTTAAAGATAATAAAATAAACTTAGATAATTCGTCTGAATTTGATGCGAAAAGCGAGATGAGTGAAATCTCAGTAGAGGATGAAGTTGATTGCTCTAAGTTTATGAAAAATGAAACCGAGAATGAAAAACCTCTTATATCAGAAAACTCAGTTGAGTTTGCTCGTCTGTCAAAAGAACAGAAACCAAAACTCAAGGAAAAGGCCTTGGTCTCTCAAAAAGTTCAGACCGTGCCAAATCAGGTTTATGCTTTGACTGGGGTCACTCAAAAGCAAACGGTAGAATTAAGAATCATAGTTGACGAAGATAACGCTGAAGGATGCGAAGACTATTTCTGGTCTGCTCCTATTGACAATGCAGACGAGACTGTGGGACTATCTGAGAAAACCACATGGAGAGTCAAAGGTAGATACATACCAGAACCCATCAACAAACCCTCCAGTTTCGACATTCCAAGCACAAGTGGAACCAAAGATGTTCTTGAGGAACCAATGGTTGAACCTGATGTTCCAATCAAGAAGGAAGAACTGAAAGTTCTACTCAAGAGAGAGGAAGCACCGAAAGTTCAAACTAAGAAGAGTACAAAATCTAAAATGGAAGGTAAGAGATATGCCACAAATCTGAATGAATGAGAAACCAAAGGCCAGCTTCAATGTCCACAAATCTCAGAAGGAGCTAGCTGAACAAAAACGCTTGAGAAATCAGAGATATGCCACAAATCTGAATGAATGGAAAATGCATTGGAATTCTCAAAATCCCAACTATGAGCCTCCCAGGAAAGATCCATGGATAAAGGAAAGGAAAAGTTGAAGGAAAATTTCAGTCCAAATTCCTATTATTCCAAATCCCAGAACCGAAAGTTATGTCTCGGTCCTAAACCCACTTTCGGTCCTTGACCCAGTCTCGGTCCTAGACCTAGTTTCGGTCCTAAACCCAGATTCGGTCCTCGACCTAGATTCGGTCCTCGACCCAGATTCAGTCCTAAACCCAGATTCGGTCCCAATCCTAGTTATGGATCCTCCAAGTCTCAAGTTGAAACAAATTCTCTAAAGGGCATCAAAGGAAAAGGAAAGCTGGTATCAGACTCTGAGAAGGAAAATAAGAAATCCTCCACTAAACCTAGGAATCAAACGAAAAATCCTAAACCATCAAAAGCAACCGCAACTTATACACCAAAATTTAAAGAAGATAAAACAAAAATCAAGGTGTATACCATTAAAAGAAAAGATCAAAACACTCTTATTAAACAAACTTATTTAGATGATGTTTCTGTAGTTATTACTTTCTCTGTGAAAAACTCACCAGGACCCAAGAAACTTTGGGTTCCTAATTCTGCTTGAATTTGCAGGTAATCAGTGACGAGTAGTTTGATGACGAATGGTATATAGACAATGGCTGCTCGCGTCACATGACAGGGAGGAAGGAGGAGCTAAGGGAGTTTCGGTCCCTGAAAGATGGTGGGTCTGTGAAGTTTGGAAACAATTCCTATGGAACAATCAAAGGATACGACATGATAACTAATGGAGACTTCTCGATCCAAAAGGTGGCTTATTTAGAGGGATTGCAGCACAATCTCATCAGCGTGTCACAATTAGTTGTGGGCACAGGTTTGAAGGTATCACTCGATGATAAGGGGTTTGAGATAATGGAAAAACAATCCAAGAAGGTTCTACTGAAATCTGCAAGAAAGGGAGAGATGTACCCTCTGAATCTTAACCCAATTTTGTGGGACACCAACTATTTGTTTGCTGTCAAAGGCAAACACCGATGAAAGCTGGTTATGGCATCGACATCTATCACACCAAAATTTCAAAGACATCAACAAATTAGTGATTGGTGATCACGTTCGAGGCCTTCCTCTTCTCAAGTTCGATAAGGAGCATTTATGTGCAGCATGTGAGATGGGTAAACAGAGCAGAAGAAGCCACCCTACACGCATCAATACTAAGATAGTGGAAGCACTTGAACTGTTACACATTGATTTGTGTGGACCTTCTGCTATAGAGAGTATCGGTGGAAGTAAGTACATTCTTGTCATTGTAGATGATTTTTCACGCTTCACTTGGGTTTTCTTTCATAAGCAGAAATCAGATGCTACTCCCAAGCTGAAGGCATTCATCAAGCAAGTGGAAGTACAACTAAAGAAGATGGTTAGAAACATCAGAAGTGACAATAGTCTGGAATTGAAGAACAAGGATTTTGAGGACTTTCTGGCTGATAAGGGGATAACTCACAATTTTTCGGCTCCTTATACACCACAGTAGAATGGGATTGTTGAAAGACAAAACCGCTCGTTATGTGAAGTAGCCAGAACCATGCTTAGTTTCGCTTCCCTACCTTTATACTTCTGGGCTGATGCAATTGCCGCTGCATGCTATACTCATAATCGGTCGTTGCTCAATAAGAGATTCTCCATAACTCCTTATGATATCTTAAACAATAGGAAACCGAATGTCAAATTTTTCCATATCTTTGGTTCAAGGTGCTTTATTTTTAGTTCTAAAGAGAACCGGAATAAGTTTGATGTTAAAGCCGATGAGGGCATATTTCTGGGTTATTCTCTGTCATCAAGAGCATACAGGGTGTTGAATAAGCGTTCCAAAAAAATTGAAGAGACTTATTATGTCACCTTTGATGAAAATTATATGAAGAAGGTTCAAAGGACTGAAAGTGCCTTAGGAGACATATTCCCAGAATCTGGACAGGTCTCGGTTCCAATATCTAACCTTTTTGAGGAATACATTTGGCTATTCGATGAACCAGAAAAAGCAATTCATTCAAAGGTAACAGTAGTAGATAACAACATCGATAATCTCAAGAAGGTCATAGACGAAGATACTAAAGAGATGGAAAGCGAACCACCGAGTACTAAGTCATCAACAAGCTCTCCAAACAAAGATTCAACGTTCCAGGGGGAGAGCTCTACAACTTCAAAGACAACCGAAGTTTCTGTTGAGGGGGAGAATCCAAGTTTATCCCCAACATCTAAAGGTTTAGATGATAGGGAAAACATTGATCCAAAACAAACAAGTGATAGTCAAATCGAGGGGGAGAAACCAACTTCCACAAGAAATGCAGACTCTGATGCGGACAGAGATTTCACTTCGCCGGTCGAGGGGGAGAAGGAGAAAGAAAGTGATAGTTCTACTGACGAAGGTGAGGGTGATCTGTCAGATGTTGAAATAGAAGTAGAAGCTGAATTGAATCCAGAATATGATCCAAGCTATCCTCCACTAGTGAAATGGACAAAGGACTACCCAAAGAGCAAATTATTGTTGAAACTTCAGAAAGTGTTCTTACTCGATCTCAACTGAAGGCGAAACAAACTGCATTATTCTCTAAAGTGGAAATTTGTATGTTTAATTCGTTTATTTCCAAAATTGAGCCGAAAACTGTAAATGCTGCTCTTGATCATTCAGATTGGGTTCAAGCAATGCAGGATGAGCTCCATGAGTTCGAACGCAACAGATTTTAGAGGTTGATTCCTACACCGAAAGATGCTTCTGTTGTCGGCCTGAAATGGGTGTTTAGAAATAAGCTGGACAAAGAGGGGAATGTCATTCATAACAAGGCTCGGTTGGTAGTAAAAGGTTATTGTCAAGAAGAAGGGATAGATTATGAAGAAACCTTTGCTCCAGTAGCAAGGTTGAATCTGTCAGAATCTTCCTTGCATATGCTTCTCACAAGAACTTCGAAGTTTTCTAAATGGATTTCAAATGCGCTTTGTTGAATGGAGAGTTAGAAGAAACCGTCTATGTTGAGCAACCGCCTGGTTTTGTGAATGAAAAATACCCTGATCATTGCAAGCACTGAGATTCTGGTATGAAACGCTAACTCGCTTCTTGAAAATGTCAAAACTTAAACAACGTTCGGTTGACCCAACCTTCTTCGTAAGAAGGAAGGCGAACATTTGATGATTGTTCCGATTTATGTTGATGATATCATCTTCGGTTGCACGAATCCTAGCTTAACAGTTGAATTCAGGAAGTTGATGGAGACTAAATTTGAAATGAGCACAATGGGTCCAATTAACTTTTTCCTTGGTTTGAGTATTAGACAGGGACCAGAAGGTATCTTTATAAAACAGGAGGCATACACCAAGAACTTACTGACCAAAATTTGGAATGAAGGGTGATTCAAAAGTGAAGGTTCCTATGGCATTTGGCACTAAGCTAACCCTATCTCTGGAGAAACCTGCTATGGATATAACACTTTATCATCAAATGATAGGGTCCCTTATGTATCTAACAGCTAGTAGACCAGATATTATGTTTTTTGTTTGTTACTGTGCCAGGTTTCAAGCCAATCCAAGAGAACCTCACATGCTTGCTGTGAAGAACATTTTTCGATATCTGAAGAAAACTTCATCTCTCGGTCTCTGGTATCCTGCAAGATCTGGATTCTTCATCCAAGCCTTTTCTGATGCTGATCTAGGAGGATGTGGACTGGACCGAAAGAGTACTACAGGTGGATGCCAATTTCTTGATGGGAAACTTGTTAGTTGGCAGTCCAAGAAAAAAACCTGTGTTTCGTTATCCACAGCCGAAGCTGAATATATTGCTGCAACATCTTGCACCTCTCAAGTGGTTTGGATTCAAAGTCAACTAAGAGATTATGGGCTAAGTATGAAGAAGATTCCTCTCTATTGCAACTCTGAAAGTGCAATTAGGATTTGTCATAATCCAGTACAACACTCAAAAACCAAGAACATTGCACTTAGGTATCATTTCATCAAGGATCATGTAGAAGATGGGAACATGGAAGTATACTTTGTTCAATCTGCTGATCAACTAGATGACATCTTTACTAAAGCCTTACGAGAAGCAACCTTTAACAAAATCTTACAAGGCTTGGGCATGATGGAAGGAGAGTCGGTACCGAATCCTCAAATCTCCCATTAAAAATTAGACAACCGAAATGGACAGACCGCTCGGTCTATCTCGGCTCCATAATTTTCTGGAACCGAAATGAACCGAATGCTCGGTCTATTTCGCTTCACTCATTTAAAGATAAGGTTTCGGTTGTATATTTTGTCCATATATTTCTTTTGATTTGAACTTAATTATTCTATCTTTCTGTTTTTATTCTTTTTCAGAAAATTTCAAAAGTCCAAAAATATTTATCTATCTGTTTTTATTCTTTTTCAGAAAATTTCAAAAATCCAAAAATATTTTATCTATCTGTTTTTATTATTTTTCAGAAAATTTCAAAACTCCAAAAACATTTTATGTTTCTATTTTTATTATTTTTCAGAAAAATTCAAAACTTTCACTAAGTTTTATTTGTCTCGTTTGTTTGTCTATTTTGTTTCTTAGGAAGGTATGATTTAATTTCAAAATGAACTAGTTAAGGGTCCCTAGAAGCATGCTGGTGCATGTTGTCTTAAGCCTCTACGATCCTGAGCAGGCCTTAATGGATCTACACCTATCGTTTCTTCCAAATCAGGCTAATTTATACTACTCGGTCTAGAGCTACCTTACTCTTCTCATATGAGTTAAAAGTTTCTCTGCTCTATCAGGATTATCTAGCAGAAGGTACATTTGGTTCTTTAACCAACTCATTATATTTTCCATCTACTTTCGGTTCACCAATGTAACCCTTGAGACTCTCGGTCTTTACCACTGAGGTTTATGGTTACACAACATCTGTGTTTGTGATCTTAGATACGTTTACCACGTGCTGAGTGAAACCCAATATCCAACACCAAAAATGAATTGACAGTGAATTATAAATTCAAGAACTTACTGGTTACCTAAGGAAATCTCTCTTTTTATTTTTATGTGATCTTTTATGAAATTGTCTACTACCAAGGCATTTCTTCCCAAAGAGATCCAGTTTATTTTTTTTTTGAGATTTCTGATTTCTCTATAGTCACTGAAATAATATATCCCACCTACCTGTTCTACAGACCACATCGGTCTCACAGGTACTTATTCCAACGTTCGGTTTTATCTTAAAACTCGACGTTCGGTTGAAGACAAGCTACCCTAAGCCTATGATTAAAAGAAGCCTTTCAATGTTTATTAATAAACAGTTGATCGTATTTTTCGGGAAACCACACAAGCACTTTAAGTCTCTCTTGACTTTGAAGGAAGTGATTCTTGCCTGGAATCCTCTGCTTTCTGTCTAATAATAAGACATCACTCACATCCCATACACATTTGATTTGTTTCTTTATCTTTGTCACACTTATGCACAAAATTTTTTATTTTCCAACATTCTAGTTACTGTTTGGTTTGAGTTTTGGGTTATCTATTGCAACCAAACAAGGGGCTATTGTGGAATTTCAAATGCCGATTGAAGATAAGATTTAAGCGTGCGAATTTGATCGGTTTCTAAACCCATGCATGCTGACGTATACCTGGGAGTAACCACACTGTCACATCGCGCTTTTTCAGGTGATGTTTTAGTGATCTCATCATTATCATCACAATTTTCTCTCTCCAGGCAATGGTATATAAAGGGTTGAACGTTTTATTTGTCTTTTACCAGCACTCAATTCTCTCAAACTTAAACGACAAGTAAACACTGTTCATATTCTTCTTCATTCATCAATGGCGACTTCCTCTTCAGTACATGATCAGACAGCATCATCATCCTTGCTCGCCATTAAACCTAACTAAAATATGACTAGTGAACTTAATCCGTTCTTGTATGACTCACATATGCTGCAGGTTTTGGAATGTTTAAAATATTCCCCCTGGTTTTAGCCCTAACCCAGGTTGAAGCTGTTCCAATGTCGCTGTTATCACAGGTTTATTCCACGGCGACTTATGACAAAAAAAAGACCGTATCTATTTTACCATCCATGACAAGAAGACTTCGATTTCAAAGGTTAAGTTCTGTTCGATTTTGAATCTTGCAGTAGATTCTTCTATCATCTCACCAGACTTTATCACCACATCTCAGTTATTTTCAATGATGTACGAGATGGGGTATACCGCTATGCTAACGACTATTACCAAAGTGAAGAAATCTTGTTTACCCTCTCATTGGAATGGCTTGCTCACTCTACTGATTAAGGGTTTAGCAGAACGAAGTGGTGGTTCCGATACTACTAGCAAGGGTTTTCTCGCTATTCTTTACGGCCTCTACAACGGGATCAATCTTGATTAAGGCTCTATAATCTGATCTCAGGTGGTGCAGAGTCTCAATACATCGACACGACATTCTGAAGTTTCATGTGGACGTTTTTGGACCCTAATTACATGGAAGGCAATTAATTCTTTAGAGATCCCGATCATGCAAGATGCTATACTTGCTTCTATTGACACATTTCATACAAAGAAGATAATTCTCTCTGATCCGCTCAAGTTTCCTCATTATGGAACGATTCCTGAAACCATGTATCGTGGTGTTACGGAAAAGAGCAATGTCTTGGCTGACTATAGGAAACTTCCTCCTATCGGACCGAGAGTTCTGTCTCCTTAGCAGCCAGTAGCTTTGGATGCACTGGAGAAGCCTACCAACAGAGGAAAGAGGGTTTCAAAGAAAGAGGATTCTGAGGAACGTAAGTCCAAGTCCTCTAAACGCAAGTCTGGTGAAGGAGATACTTCTCAACCGAAACAGAAGAAAATAAAGAAGATAGCTCACAGACCTAGAGAGAACACTCCTCCAAGCATAGATCATGCAGATGAGTAAAGTGAGGAAGAAGAGGTTCGTCATGTCTCACCCCGAGAGCCCACTCCTCCACGTTCTCCTACTCCACCAGAATCTCCAAATCACAACAGAGTTCCAACTCCATCCCAATCGCCGAAACAGACTGTTCCACTTTTTGTTCCCACTGTTACCACACCCCTTACCACTCAAGCAACAAATTTGCTAACCCCACCACCAATTACTTCAGTTCCTATTTCTACTATACCCTTATCTTCTCCACTTATAACCGAATCAACAACCACTACCATTCCCAAATCCACATTGGAAGTCAATGTATCTGATACAGGGGCTACTACTATGACTGGAACTCCAATCATTACCAAACCACCTTCACCAACACCATCATCTGATTCTGGTGCTACTCTTGGGGGAGATGATGAGGAATTTGACTCGATCTACTATAGTCCTTACAGACTTCCAACCGATGATGAGGCTGATGCTCCTATCACAAGTCAACAAATAAAAGGCATTCATGAGAAGTTGGATCGATTGCTTGTTGACAACAAAGCCTATGGTGGTGTTGTTCTTAAAGCATTTCTGGAGATAGCCATTGAACAGTATACTCAGGCAATTGACAAATCTACGACGGCAGTTAATGAGTCTGCCTCCACCTGTAAGCAGGCTACCAAAGAAGTTTATGAGATTGTTCATACAACTCAGATTTTTATTGAGTTGTTGAAGTGTCATGCTGACACCCATGCAGCAAAGTATCAATCCTCTGTGGACTCCTTTTCTAAGTCCCTTCACGATGAAACAACTAAGTTTGAGGCTGTAAGCTCTGAGCTCAAAACAGAAACCACTTCTTTCTTAAAATTAGTGGATTCTCGTTTTGATGCTCTTGCTGCTAATCTTGCAACAGAGAGTGCCTTGAAGGAGGATTTGGCTAAACAACAAGCAACAATTGATGTTTAGAAAGTGCAGCTGGACCAAGCAGACAAAGAAATTTCCTTGTTGAAAACTCAGAGGGCTTATTATAAAAGTTGTGCAGGAGATGTGAATGACTTGCTGAAAAATTTTCTTGAAGCGCATGTTCCGATCTTAACTCTGACTATTCGGAATCATCTTCACTCCAAACTCCTCCCTGCTATTGCCATTTTAAGTGAAATGAAAGGTGTTTCGGAGGGAGTTGTACCTCCAAAACAAGGGGGAGAGAGTAGTGCTCGTCATTTTACAGAAAGTGCACACCCGAAAGTCACAACAGAACCAAAGGTTAATTTAGCTTCGGGTTCTGGTTCTCAATCAAAGCAAAAAGAGATTATTGATGACAGTGAGAGTGATGTTGAAGAAACTATAGCCGATGCTCTAAAACGAAAGAAAAGAGACAGAGAGCTTGATGAAACGATGAAAGTGACTAAGGAAGCAGAGGAGTGGGAAAAGAAAAATAAGGAAGAAGAGGATGCCTTGCAATGCAGGAAGGCTTTGTTTCCTGAGTGGAACAGAGACACATTTATCAATCAAGAGATTGAGTTTCCTTCTGTTTATTGGTTGGAACCAGTTGCTTCGTTTGATTGTGCTAACTCTAAAGACTCGCAGTTTGATATGCCTATTACCAGAAAAGCTTTTACATTTCACTGCTTTGAGGCGACTGTTGAGGTTCCGCATCCACAATTGAAGGTTGACAGGGAATTGATCGATTTTTACTTGAAGAATGGTCAACCACAGTACTTAACTTGGAGTGCACAGAAGATTATGAAAGTCAAGGTACTGAAACCTTCACCTGCTGGGAGATTCGTAAATGTCAATTTCAAAAACACCCGTGGTTCAGCAAATACGGTGTCTATAATCTCTCTAGCAGATCTTCCTAACCTCAATCCTCATGATTGGATTCTGCTATACAACATTCTGCTCTCTAATCTTAAGGAGTATGAGCCGATTTTAGAACATCTTAAGAGAATGTTGGCCTCCTATATCCATGAGCTTGCAACTATGGATCAGGAGATAAAAAAGGTAATGAATAAAAAGCCGACTGTGAAGACAACGCCTAAACCTGGTGATGTAAACAAGATGAAATTGGGACAAATAGATTCAACAAATCTAACTATCATGTTCACGAAAGGTGGAGGACACAAGTTTCTGTTTGCTCTGGTTGATAAGCATCTGTTTTCAACAGACTGTTTAGAGCATATCATCAGTATCATACACCGATGCAAGCAGAACTCAGCGGCTGATAAGAAGATCTTTACTAACATGCTTTGGTGGTATATTACTTTTCGCCATCATATGATAGCCATTATACCGAAGGTGTTCAAAACTGTGAAGAAGTCTCCAACTGTTAAAAAGGAATGAGGTTTCGGCTCCAAAGACGCAAAGGGGGAGATTGTTGAGTCCATTTGTGTTGCATCTTGGACCATATATTTTGTATCCGGATTGGGCATGTCCATCCGTGTCTATCAATATTAGTTTCATTGTTATCTAGATTAGCTGTTAGGGTTATAGTATACATATGCATGCATGTATGCGTATATTAGAAGTTGTTAATTACGTTGATTCTTGTAACCCTAAACACCTCTACAGATTGAAGTTCTTTATCGAGCTCTTCTGAGGTGTTATCGCATTAATCATCCGACATATTCAGTTCCATACTTGTGTTCTTTATTACGTTCTTATTTAATATCCTGCTTAGAATCATACGATCCTAAAAGAACTTTGTTCTAACACATACCATGATTCAAAGTGTTATAATTCTCACCAACTTGAATCAGACTTCATCCTCGAAGTTTGCTGCCCCGAATAACTCTAGATAATGCTCCCTCATCTCATCCTTAGGTTCCCAAGTCCACTCTGAACTATTATGGTGCTACAATTGCACCTTGACCAACTCGACAACCTTGTTCCTCAAGGTTTTAGTCTTCCGATCCAGAATCATCACTGGTCTCTCAATGTAATTCAGGCAGTTATCCACCTGAATATCCTCCAAAGGTACCACTATGGAATCATCCACTAAGCATTTCCGCAGATGAGAGATGTGGAATGTTCTATGACTCTGATTGATCTTGGTTGGAAGATCTAGACGATACGCTATCCGACCCACCCGAGCTAAAACCCTGAAGGAATCGATATGCATGGGACCTAGCTTGCCCCGCTTCCTGAATTGGATGACACGTTTCCAAGGTGACACCTTGAGGAGAACCATATCTCCCACTTGGAACTCTAAGTCTGACTGACGACTATCGGCATAACTCTTTTGCCAACTCCGAGCTGTGTAGAGCATGCTCCAAACCTACTAAATCAGCTCAGTGGTCTTGAGTACCACCTCGAAACTCCCCATAACCCACTGACTGGCCTCACCCCAACAAATCGGGGTTTTGAATTTCCTCCCATAGAGCATCTCAAAAGGAGTTTCTCTGGGATGGTTGTCACTAAATCAGCTTTGAACTTGCTAAATCATCTCTTCTGATGATGTACCCTTTCTTTTGTTCTAATTTTTTTTTGTTACCACCTTCTTTAGGTTGCTCCGGGATGGTTGTCATGAAGCCTTGACAAACTCCATGATCCACGAGTGTTTGTGTGAAACGCTTGGCACTATCGAAGATAAGTGGGTTTGCAACTATTACGTTTCCTTGGATCTGAGGAGATAAACCCAAAATTTACCTCTCCACTTTCTTTCCTTTTGGGGTGACCATCTGTAACGCCCGCAAATCCAGACTAGTCAATTTAGAGATAATAAGCATCAAAAATGCGTTTTTGATGGAAGATTATTTAGAATGATTAATCTTAACCAAGTTGTAGTATATGTTATAAAGGTTCAGTACATATAAAGAACGCCGAAATCCGAGTTATAACGATGAAGTTATGATCCGTCGAAGTTTTTCAGCAAAATCGACACGACATCGGGAGACGTAAATAGTGAATTTACAATAGAGGAACTTTTAGCCTTAGTAATCTAAACAAAATTTATAGAATATATTAAACAGAGAGCGTCAATAAAAAAACACCGGAATCTGACTTCGTATGAGGAAGTTATGAATTTTCTAACATTTGGTATAGCAGTGCACGACCCGAAACTCGAATTTTAGTTTGAGTAGTTTTTGGCCTACGCGACCTTAATGAGAGTTGAAGATATCATTAATAGGAACTCAACGGTAAAAAGACAGACGAAAACGGAGTCCGTATGTAGAAGTTATGAACTTTACGCGAGCATTTAATAGTATAATATCCTCCTACTATTAAATTTAAGATCGGTCGAGAATTAACCGACGGAGTCTAAATAAAAGTTTTAGATCCTGTTTTTACGTGCGTGTGGGTATAAAGAATGTCGAGAGTAGAGCTCGTATGTTAAAAATATGGAGGAAACTTGGTCCCTAATCTTCGAGCGCGATAAATTTGATACAATTTTGTAAATGTGAGATAGAATGAGAATTAGCTGACAATGTCTAAATGAAAGTTGTAGTACTCGTAAATACCAACGCGTGGATATAACGAACGTCAAAAATGGAGTTCGTATGAATGATTTACAATTTATAATAACATATTTATGTATTAAAATAAAATATAAATCATATATACGTACACACACACACACACACACACACACACATATATATATATATATATATATATATATATATATATATATATCATTAGAAAGGTGTCGACGATGCAGTTATTATAAGACTTGTGTTGAGTACTTTCGACATTAGTTTAGTACAAACATCGTTAAATCTATTTAAAATAGTAATATGAATGGGTGTTTAGTCGTTTATATAACTATAAGATCATTAAGTAATTATGGAGGGTAGTTTTTGTAAATTCAATTACTATAATTAAGAGGCTTGGGTTCTCGTATTTCCTGCACCATTCTCTTGATTCAAGAGTCTTTCTCTTCTTATCCCCCGAGCATTTCGGTCCCTCGTGATCCAAATTCTCTTTTTGTAGTTTTCGTATAGTAAGGTGAGCGTTGAAGCACTGCACGAATCTTTCTTAGAAAGATTCAGCGACGAAGTTCAGAGCCCGAGTCCTAGATAAAACCCCCTTGTAAGTTTTGTCTAAGGAAATTATTTCAAAGAAGACGAAGCGCTGTCCGAGTACCGAGTCACTACCTTATCAAGTTTCGTCTAAGGAAATTATTTTAAAGTAAAAGAAGCACTGTCCGAGTACCGAGTCACCACCTTATCAAGTGAGTGCATGGTCCCTTTCAACTTACACATATATATGAAGTATTTTATATAAACTACGTGCTATGTGTTCATATTATCTATATAATTGTTATCTCTATTGGATGAAAGATTTTTTACAAGTTTTATATGTACATGTATTTATATCTACATAATATGTTGGGTAAAACATGGGTAGATGAAATATGAGTTGGATGATGAGCTGAGAGGTGCTATTGACCATGAGGTAAGGGTGAGAGGTGGACGATGTGAGAAGCCTTGTTCCCAAATAATGGCCCTATCATCTAGCAGAGTATGGATGATAACCACGAACTATTCTAGACAATCTAGTGGAACACTAGCAGGCTCGCAACCTGTAGGTGTTATGAACGATGTGTTTACTTGGTGTACTCTAAACCTTGGCGATCATGCAGACTTGATCCCTAAATCCTGGTAACTATGCAGACTTAGTGCATAAACCTTGGCGATCATGTAGACTTGATGCCTAAACCCTGGTGACTATGCAGACTTAGTGCCTAAACCTTGGCGATCATGCAGACTTGATGCCTAAACCCTGGTGACCATGTAGACTTGGTGCCTAATCCCTGGCGACTATGCAGACTTAGTGCCTATTGTGTAAACCGTGGCAACGATGGACTTCGTATCGATTCCTTAGGATGATCCTTTGTAATAAATGAACGAGGAATAGTTGATTCTTAGGGTAGATCCTTAAGAGTAAAGAAGATAATGGGGATGGGTAGTTGGGTTGATTGTTTGATGTTTAAACATAATAATTATATTATTGTGGGTTGAAAACCCTATGTACTCACCAGGTTTCCCAACCTGACCTACTCAGTTTATTTATATCACAGGTGTTGATATGAAGTCACATTACACTGAGAGATTAAGGAGATATAAATCACTAGTGATAATGAATGTAAGTTCTGTTTATGCTTATGTTTATGTATTGACGATGACATCCCAAATGTTTTAAAATGAATTAAAATACTGTTCTTTGGAAATGCTTTGATAATGTATTTATCATGTTTTACTGGGAACAAATTCTGCAACATTTTTATTAAAAGAGGTACTCTGATTTTTATAAAGCATAAACAAAATCGGTCTTTTCTGGCCGTGAAAATGGGGATGTCACACCATCCCGGGACATAGAATAGCCAGGTCACTGAGTATGGTACTGTAAGCAGCAATATAAGAGTCTTTCATCATTAGACCCCAGAGTTCTTGTTCTAGCTTTTGCACCTCGCCCCTTGGGTAGTACTCTGCTAGCATTAGGACCTTTAAGTCTTCCCAGCTCATGGCATTGGCTACTGTGAGAGACAACGACTTGACATAGCCGTTCCACCAAGTGAGGGCTCTATCTATAAACGTGCATGATGTAAATTTGACCTTGCTAGTTCCAGGGCACGTATAAATTTCAAACACCGATTCAGTCTTCTCGAACCTGCATGTTAAAGCAATGACACCTCCAATGCTGTAACATCCCGGAACCGCAAGAGTAGAGTGGAAGGGCTGAAAGTGTAAGTTTTAGAGGGTGACTCGGCGAGTCAAGTTGCGGTCATGGTCGCGTGTCAAGTGGCCTACTCGGCGAGTCCATGGGATGGACTCGGCGAGTAGGTGCTGTGTGGAGAAAACCCTAATTTCCGAGGTTGAGCCCTATATAAAGAGCATTATACCCCTCCACAGCCTCCCTTATGTCCCCCTTGAGTTCCAGAAACCTTAAATTTGTGGAGAGATCATTTGTGGAGCAAATTAGAGCTTGGAGAGGTGTTGTTGAAGAGATCTTGAAGGAGAAGTGGCTTGGATCAAAGGGCTTTGCTTGGATTCGAGTTTGGCTGCTATTGAGGCATCTTTTGGAGGTAATATCTTCGTCCTTAGGCTGTGCATCCCTAGTTTCATCATTTTGGGGTTTGTGGGGAGTATGTCTTGGAATGTTTTGGAGTTTGGAGGATAGATCTGAGGTTGCTACCTCAGATCTGGAATATTGAAGGCCTGGAGTGCATTAAAGTTCCTGTGTTTGAGTGCTTAGTGAAGCCACCATGTCTCAAACCTTGGTTTTAAGGTGAATATGGCTTAGATCTCGTTAGATTCACGTAAAGTTTGCCACTTTACGTGATGGATGGATTGTAGGAGGTTGGATCTATGTTTTGGATTAATTGCATGGCCTGAGATGCTTCTGTATGGATTCAGAACGGTGGTACTCGACGAGTCACATGGGTGGACTCGACGAGTTGCTTGAAGATGGCCTGGGACTCGACGAGTTGGAAGAACAACTCGGCGAGTAGGTTGAAGATGGCCTTGGACTCGACGAGTCCATTTGGACTCGGCGAGTCTTATCAAGGGAGTCCCAATATTTCTGGTTGAGTCGATGAATCGGTGAGTCAAGGGATGACTCGGTGAGTTGGGTGCGAGTGGACTCAGAATTTGTATGGACTCGGCGAGTAGGGTCAGTCAGGGGTTGACTTTGACTTGTCCATGGTTGACCAGTTGTCTTCCAAGGGTATTTATTGAGTTGAATGTTTTGATGTTCAGAGGAGGAGTTCGTGTCAAAGTTCGAAGCAGCGGGATCTTATCTTTTCAGCCGACAGTTTCGAGGTGAGTTATCCTCACTATATCAACAGGGTCTAAGGCACCAAGACCGGCCCTTTATTGTATTGAGATTCGATTATGGTTATTATGTTATTGTTTGATGTGTCTGCATCCTGGTAGCTAGGATGGTACATGCTAGGAGGCCTTGTTAAGGTCAGTTTTCCCGATATACAGAGTGATGCTATGCTAGTGACCGGTTAGGTCGGTAACCCGGTTAGGGTAATGATATGCTATGTGATCTGCTTGTTCGGTTTGCTGACTATGACTGTTATATGAATGTATGTTTTTGTGCACATGGTTGTTTGGACTGGAGATGGGTTGAGGCGGGTCCTGCTTTGTGCTGTAGGCCAAGATACCCAGGGCAGACCGGTTGTTCCGAAGGCCCAGCGAGCGGTCTGGATAGGCTGTAGGCCCCACGAGGGCGGACCAGACGTGCCGAGGCTCGGAGAGTGGACCAGGCCGACTGAAGGCCCGATGCGGGCGGACCAGTCACACTGTAGACTTGGAGAGTGGACCAGGTGGGTTGCAGGCCCGATGCGGGCGGACCAACCCCACTGTAGATTCGAAGGACATGATTAGACCTGGAGGATGGATCCGTGGGACTGAAGGCCCGATACGGCGGACCAGTCACACGGTAGACCCGATATGCAAGGCTGTTCTATGTTCTGTTATGTATGATTTATATGTTTTGGACCTGAAGGTCGTAGCCTGGAAGGGCGTATACGTGGTTGGTATCTTGGGGGTATCTCACTAAGCTTTCGGGCTTACAGTTGTGGTTTAATGTTTTTCAGGTTCTTCAGGAGACTGTGGCAAGGCGAAGGCGTGATCGTACCGCTCCTCATGATTTTGTAGCAATGTGATTCTGGGAACACCCTAATGACTTGTATTGGAAACCTTTTTGTAAACATTTTAATGGAAATCAGGTGGTTTTGAAAAATTTAAATTGGTTGTATTTTTCGGATGTTACAAATGCCATCAAAGGATTTGGGTTTAGCGTTTGTGAAGTCTTTATAAGAACACTCCCTTGGGTGTCTGTGACTTTCTCCGTGATTAGAATTGTTGGCACCACTACCCACCGTACTAGCACCACTTGCATTGATTTGCATCATGGCGGCTACCATGATTGTTGCTACTGCTGCTTGGAAAACAACAGGAACATACTGTGGAGGTGGTAGCGGTGGTGGATTTGATGGAGTGTTATTGAAATGCCTATTTGATTTGCATGGTGACATCTTTCTCTGTAAGCTTTAAAGAGGAATTGATGATAAGTCTTCTATAGTAGTTACGAGTCAAGTGCTATTGAACAAAATATATCTTAGTTCTAAACGCATCATATCCTGACTGCTATAGTGTTCTATTTAGAGACTTATAATGGGAGTCTACTAATATACGTAAACAATCGCAATTTCAATTTATGCATTTTATAGCAACACTTCTAGAGATTTTGTATTGTATAGCTCATACCGGCCCCCCTATAATCACATAGTGTATACAAATTATATATAACCAAGACCAAATAAACCTTCAAATATGTGATCCTACTCTAAGTCCACAACCAAACAAGGAACAGGAAGTAAAGCTAAATCACAAATTCTAAGTCTATAAAATCTTAATTATATATAACTCTTACGTATACACTTAACAATTATAGATCTACTGGTAAGGATCCTTTGTTTTCTCATGATTAATTCTAGTAAGAAGGCCTTTCCCGAATATTAGTTTATGTAACTATTGAGGCCTGAATGTTGCTGTTATAGTGTTATAGTTCCATAAAATACTCCTATAGTATTTTAAATTCATTTTTTGTTCTAAAGTTCCTCTTGTATGTATTAGTTGGTAAGTTTTAGACTTGTTGCAACACCACGATCATTCCCAAACACACGTTGATCGTATCTTAAATAAATATAGTTGATCAGGCTTTATTTATCCTAGATATGACTACATAACTGTCCAGGCTTAATCACAACATCCAATTTATCAAAATACTTTTATGTAGTTCTTACTGTGATGTTGTTTCCGGTGTGTATGCATGTTCGTATACTCTTACAAAAATACTTGTATTTTAAAAGTATACTTTTAGTCAGAGTATTTCATCCCCATTATATTTATTGTTGTATATCTTTGTGTCGTTTGATACATTTAGTTCACTATAAATAATGCTCTGATACAATCTGTCAGACCCCCAAACCAGAATAGTGGGAACGTTCGGGGGTGGAGGACGTCATGCACAATATCACAACAATTGCATAATAGTAATCAAAGTGGATCAACCATGATATTGATAATTTATAGTTTTAGATCCGTGTTCAAATGAATATATACTTGACACCAAAATATATAGCAAAAACCAAAAGATATGACTCTATGAAGCTCTGTCTTCTCAAAACCTGTATGGGTACCTGTCTACTGATTCCCTGAGAATACAAGTGGTTTTGAAAAGAGTTTCAACAATTAAGTTGGTGGTTCATAGGCATGTTTGTAATTGAAATCTGTCATTTGTTCTTTGAAAATGTAAGTGCGTTCTTCCAGAAAATCCTAGATTTTCTATTATAATTGTATTGTAGTCTTAATACCATAAGACCAAAATGTATATGTATTGTTGTACTCTGAAATAGTATATCATAGTTTTATTATTAAATAAAACCATATGAAATGAATGTTCATCTGAAATGTAAGTTTCTCTATACTAGAAAATAGTATGCTGAAAATGTACTTGTGTGCAAACTCTGTAAATGTATGTGCTTGGATCCACCAGTTGTAATGTAATGTACTGTATTGGAGTCTAATTATTTAATAAAACTATGTGAAGTTGTTTACTTATTTGTACACTAATCCTATGTTTCAATACCAAATTGTGAGTTATCATAACCATGCTTGATGACCTAAGATGGCCTAAACCCGACGTTCTTCAGGCGTCGAAATCGTTACAATATTTGTTACCTAGGTCTTCCAGCCTAACTATAGCAAATAGTTAAGGTGCGGGATTATTAGTCCCATATAGATCTACACATAAGTGTCACACTCTCCCTCCAGGAGACTCTGGTTATAATTTTTGGACTTTCGTTGGTACTTAGATAAGTACGTGAAGTGTGTCTCACAAAGCTATATTGACGGATACATGTAGAATAATGAAAAGTCATTTTCGTAATGAATAGTTGTATATATATCCCATAAACTATATCTATTATAGTTTACATGTTTGTTTTCCGTAATATATTTCGAATTTGGTAATATAGTGCATATGTTCCATAAACTATATCTATTATAGTTTATATGTTTCTTTCTATATTGTACCTCGAACTTGGTAAAATGATATGTAAGTTCCATAAACTATACCTATTATAATTTATATTGTGTGTTCTATTGTAATGAAAACCTTTGTATTTTTAACGATTTTGCAAGTTTGAAATCGTAAATCCGTGATAAAGATATTCCGTGAAATTTAACCTTTATGTCCAAATGGTACTAGATTGTAAAAATATTGTTATTGTTTAATATGTTTAAATAGTTTCATACTTACATAAATATAATATTTATATAATTATGATTAAAAAGACAGTCGAATAAATGATTCTACCCTAAGCCCATAACCAAAAAAGGAACAGGAGATAAAGCAAAATCACCAATTCATTACCATCGGTTGATTATTCCAACCGATGTTAAGCCCAGTTCATTATTGTTCATCCGGTTCAAAATGAGTCCAAATCTTATTTGCTTTTGTTAATCGTGATACGTCTTCGTGCAAATCAATTTTCGTTGACCTATATGGAATTTTTTTTGACATTTGTTTCTCTTCGTTGTTCTCCCTTTCTTGTCGCATCAACTCGATTCCATAGATCACAAAATTTTCAATATCAATAATCGAAATGAAGTTTGTTTGTTCATGTTCGATAATGAAATTCACGTTTTTCTCACTGCTTGATTTTTCTGTTCATGTTATCTTTTCTTGTTCGAATAACAGAATAGGTGCTCCCCAAGGAGAACTACTCGGTCGAATAAATCCTTTGTCTAGCAGCTACTGCAGATGTGTAGATAACTCCTACATATTACGAGGAGCCAACCGATACAGTGATTTGGCTATCGGAGTCGCACCCGGAATCAGATCGATCCTAAACTCCACCTGCCTCTCCGGAGGCACCCCAAGCAAATCCTTCGGGAATATAACTTGGTAATCCTGCATAATAGGTACATCATCCATGATCGCCTTACCCTTATCTTGGGTATCCATAACATAGGCGACATAACCGGAACATCCCTGCTAAAGATAGTGTATGGTCCTCGCTGCTGAACACAAAATTGGCCCACACTGAGATCTCTCCCCATGAACTACTATCTCTCCCCCACTTGGAATCCGAACCCAAACTTACAGTTGCTCATAGTCGATCACTGCCCCATTAGGGCTCAACAAATCCATGCCCATGATAACCTTGTTCCCATGCAGAGGAATGAGAACCAAGTCAACCCGATACTGCTCTCTGAATAACTGGAGAGTACAATCCCGATGAACCCTCGCAATCTGAACAAGACCTATCATCAATAATCTCGACATCTAGAGGACAATCCAGCTCCCCCAGAGCTCTAGCAAATCTCTTTCTCAGTGCAAGCGATAAAAACGATTGGGTAGCCCCTAAATGAAATAATACCAGAACAGAAATATTGTTCACAAGGAACGATACTAAAATAAAACACATAAACATAAGCAAACAATTCAATATAAATAAAGAGATAATGAGAAGATACATACCCATCACCCCATCAAGAGTTGCATGCGCCTCCTTGGCCGTCAAATGGAAAGCCCCTCTCTTCACCACAAGAGCTTCTACCCGGCCCTGGCGGCCATCAATAATGTGAAGAGTTGTAGGAGAGGGTGCTGACACCGGTCCTGCTGTAGCCAAACTCAGACAATGGGCCTTGTTGTGGCCCCTATAACTGCAATGAAAGAAAATCATATTAAATATCAGGGTGATGGTGGTGGTAACAGTATAATCCCTGCTAATATGACCAGTCCGACCACTATCATATCCTCCAGCGTCTTGCATCTAGATCGGCTCAGAAACTGCCAAATGTCACTCCTAAACATCTCATGATACCGGGAATTCTTCATCTCGTCGTCCTCTACATAGTGTTGAACCATAAGTGCCCTATCTCGGAACATATTGGTGAACTCAACTACCATCTCCATAGTCTGGTGGAGATCCTCAAACTCTCGTGCCAACTGCTGCACCTCAATCACTGGTGCAAACTCAGCTCAGAATCTGGTCGAGAAATTATCCTATGTTATCACATCAACAACATCATCACCCATCACACTTCCTACCTCCTCCCACCAGTCTCGTGCCCTGTCCTTTAGAAGGTAGGAAGCTAGTCAGACCTTGTCCCCTTTGGGACAATGGATGGTACAGAAGGTATTAGCAACATCTGCTAACGACCTCTTACTCAATATCAGGTCCTTTGCCCCATGATAATCCGGAGCTCCACATTGCCATAATTCCCTGAAGGTCAAAGAATGAGTCCCAACCAAAGCACAACCTCTGCATGAAAGGCGCTCAACCGCTCATGTAGAATATCCAGAATACCCTCCTTGGCCGTGCCCAAGATTACAGGAGTTTGCTTAAGGATACTGCGTCTAACCTCAGATGAGATGAGCAACGTTGTATGGTCATCTAGCTTCCTGGCTCCAGATCCTGATCCGGAGCCCTCCCAACACCAGAACTACCAACAGGTTTGCCTCACAATGTCACCATACTGAATGGACCAAACAAACCATCAGATGCGCATCAACATATATATATATATATATATATATATATATATATATATATATATATATATATATATATATATATATTGGGGAATCACAACTCCATAAGATCACTAGTTTCATCACAACCCTCTTTGAATCGAGTACGAATCCTTTGTTGGATTAATGTCTAAGTCCATAACTATAATTGTTAAGACTTGACCCGACGCGGCATGGTCCATTTGGGTTGCATGGCATCATGCATTTGGATAGACTATAATGATTGAAATAACACTTAAGGTTTGTTAATATATTATAAGTTCTAATATATTAATAAAATTATTTAATTAGTATTGATCAAGAATTAATCGAGGATTAATTAAGTGATCAAAAGAAGACTAATTAGATATATGGGTTGATTGTGTAAATCATTCATTCTTATATATGTGGGCTTGTCATCCAAGATTCCTTGTGTTGGACTAAGTCCATGGGGTGACCCATGGATACTCCATGAAGGTTAAAATCCATGGAGCATAAAGAATGGATAAAGTTATGAGTTACATGGTGTAACCTTAATAGCCACCATATAAAAGAATCCCATGGCTTAAGAAATTTGCCACTATGTGTGAGAATGAAGGGCTAGCCAATTTCTTGAAGTGTGTATGTTCTCTCAAGTCATTCCAAGTGCACATGATGTTGTGTTAACCATTTGAGGTGTCACATTTGGGGCACTATGCATTCAAGCTTCATGAAGACAAGCTACATCAAAGAGGTATGTAATTCTAACTTGAAATATTCATTTGAATCAATGTTATTATGCTAGTTAGGATGAATACCTTAGAAAGTTCATATTTGCATGTATAATAGAGAAAACATAGATCCAAGGTATTTAGGGTTGCATGTACACTTAGGAGTGTTAGAATGCTCAAAACCCATCAGTGGTATCAGAGCCTAGACTTGTTTTCTTTTTTTACTTGCAAAATTGGCTGAAAAATCAAAGTTTGGAGCTGTCTGCACAGCAGAATCGCTAAGTCCATGAAGGGACTCGACGAGTCCAAGGAAAAAAGCATCCAAATCGCCGAGTTGGTTCGTGCACTCGACGAGTTGGACCCCCAGACAACATATATTCGATTGTTTTGGCTGGAATTGGACTAGGAACATTACCCAAAGATGTTTTTGGACTTATAAACTTGTTTTTGATGTGGTAATGTTCATGCTAATCCAATTTCAAAGATAATTGTCAATAGATTCATGTTTTGTATTAGTTTAAAAGTTATGCTAATTACATGAGAAAGTTTGATGTGAATTATCTTTGTTCATATGAGTTGCTTAGATTAATAGATAAGTTAATTGATTCTGTGTTTTCAATCCATTTTAATCTAAGAGTTGATTCTAAAATGTGTTTTTGTAACTTGTTATCATGTTATATGAAAAGTCACATTTAAGTTTCATAAAACTCATAAAAGTTGGCAATGGATACAAAAAAAATGAAGAGTCTTGTCCTCAAGTTATGGAGGTTCAAGATTCATTTCATTAAGTATCAAAATGTGTAACCTTAATTAATTCCATAAGTTAAAAAATAAAAAAAAAGTTACATTCTTTTATTAGTTTAAAGTCTTCCATAACTTGTCCTCAAGTTATGGAACTTGAAGAGTCTTTTAATTAAAACTACTTTAAACACATAAGTTATGGAATTAATTAGTTTTGAATAGTTTCAAAACTTGCCCTCAAGTTTTGGAATTTGAAAAGTTTTCACTTATGAATACTTTAATTCCAAGTTAGCCCTTATAATTTTAAAAGTTAAAATTCAACCCTTATACTTTAAAATATTATAAGGTTACTGCCTATAAAATGGCAGTTTAATGGGTGTCCACTCTCACCCACCGCTTCCTTGACTAGTGGAGGGTTGTTAGTCGAATGGGTAGGACAAGGACTAGAATCCTCCCTTCATTAAAGTATTAATGATAAATACTAAGTAACTAAACCTTTATAAATACCCAATCTTAGTTACTTAGGAAAAAGTGAATAAGGTGCTAACCCATGAAATTACACTTTGCACTTTGCTTAAGTCGTTAGTGGAGCATGTGTGGTTAATCGACACACTAACCTGGACTTAACAAGGTAGGCAAAGTGTAACTTAATATTTATCATAGTATCAGTGGAGCGTGTGTGGTTTACCGACACATCGATTAAGGGGTAAATATTAAGGGTACCCATTATATTTGCATGGTTACTTCACACCTTGTTTTGTGATCCTCGATATCCCAGTCACAAAACCTGAAGGGCACACTCGAGATTGAAACATGCCATTGAAAAGTTCAATGAATCTCAAAGATCTAGGAGTTTCAAAACCAATTAAAACATAATAATACATTTTGTTTATCTTGGTGGAAATTGGTGAATCGTCATTCACCTAGCTTCAAATATTTTATATCTTGGATTACGACATCCCTCTTCCAAGTTATAAAAGTATTGTGTTAGGTCCTAGCCTTAATATTTCATATTGGGTGTTATATTAAGGACTTTAAATCAACTATCTTGAATATCTCCCAAAAAGATGTATGGTTTAGACATTTATTATCTTCCCAAATATCTTGAAACAAGAATTCCTAAATGAAGATGATGTCCCATGGAAATCATACTTCTTTCACCTCCTCCAAATTATTCTCCCTAACCCATAAGTTCTTGAAAAGTTTAAGGTCACTCAAGCCCTAATGGCAAGCAAAGGTGTATGTGAGGTCACATCTTGGAAATGTAGTCACATATTGACAAGCCGGGAGAGTTGGGTGTCAAAGTCTTGAGAAAGTTGGTGGTTCAATCACTTTCTAAGTCACATAGTGAGTTCCTTTGGGACTCCTATGAAACAGAGTATGACAAGGCCCTTAATGATCTTATTTATTTGCTAAGATCAACTTCCTAAAACTTGTGGACATTGACAATAATGACATTGGATATCCAGTAAAGCTCTCTCTTCCTAATGGAAAGGGATGGGCCATAGTTAAACCGATTAACCAAATGGTAAAGAGAAATACTAAGTCTGTGATAGTCGCATGTTCCATTACCAAAGCGTCCATGTGTTAAATTTCCAAAGGAAAGGGCATTGTTTGCGAAGCTGCCAATTTACCTAAGGATGTTAAAGTCAATAAGTTTGACTCTACTTAAGGTAAAGTCCACTATCTAACTCTGCTAAGTTTCTATTCTAAGATTCTTGATACATGATGTGACTGGGTCACATGGTGATGTTTTAAGAATCAAAGAAAAGTGAAAAAACTTAAAGAAAGAATATGCTGAATTTGATCGCGTAGATGGATTTCTATCGCATACTTTGAAGATCGGATTCTTTAGCTACTTCTTGGGAGTTATGATATATTGCTTAGGAATAGATAACAACAAGTTTTCATATGGATTGTAAGGATAAGTTTTTCCGCAAAAGTTTAAAAATAAAAGGAAAAAAAATTTGATTTTATTTATTTTAAAATATCCTTACAATGGCATTTATGAAATTTTTTTGTTGCTTATATGATTCCATTAATAACAAGAGTGGAAATATGATATTGATTCTTTCATTTGTGGTAATGTTTAAATTTACCATATAAGGGAAGATCCTCATCACCCAAGTTTCAATTGGACCGAAACTTGGAATCATGCAAGTTGTATAGCATGATGAATGAGAATTTTTCATCTTTGGAAAATTAAGACTAGTTCCTTATTCACATGTATATGTGAGTCAAGTGAAGAACTAAGGGATCGAGTACACATTCACATGTACACTGGCCAAAGTCCACCACAGAAGATCGATAAGACTATTCGTCATTATTTACTAAGGTTTAGTAAATATGGTTATACTTACAAGCTTAAGTATAAGTTTTGAAACATTGGAAAAGATCCAATGTATGGCAGAGCGAATAAGAAGAATCAAATTAGGTAGACAGATAAAAGTTTCTGAAATCTGAGAAGATGGGAGAGTACTTTAGTATCAGTTTTTGTGATCATCTTAATGATTAAGAAACCATATCATAATTAGTTCTCTAAGGAAATCTTAGTGCATTCTTATGACTAAGAAGAGGAATGTTGAATTGTTGAAATGGATAAATCAAGAAGATGGGTCATACGCCGTTCCAATACAAGTCTTAGAGTCATACTCCAAGATTGTAACTTGAGTGACATGTCTTAAAGAAGGTTTAAAACACTTGTCAAATGTAAGAGTAAAAGTTTTCTACTCTTGTACATTTGAAATTGGTAAGTTGTGATGTTTTGGATAAAACAAAGACCAACTAAGGCCAATTGTGTGAAGTGTTTGTCTTGATTAGAATCCACACTATCTCTTGAATATCTGACAAGAAAGTCTTATATGTCAAAAGGACAGTGGGAGTATTAAAGGTCTTGAAAATCTCAAGTACTAATCAAGAATAAAACCTGAAGTTCTTCACTAGCACACAACTTGAGGTTTATAACCTATCGTGTTGATATATTCTGTGCCCATTCCAATTAAAGTTGGCTTTGCATATGAGTTCTTAGAGTTCTCAATTGGTTGCACAACAACTTGGAAGCAATGGCAGGCCCTTGAGCTGCCAGGTGGCAAGAAATTAAGATTGAGTTCAGTCCATATGAGTTTGGATTTGTCATTATCCTTGTCTTGTGACTATGGTTATGACAATTCACATGGATATGAACACATACACCATTAAATCTAAGTGTCATAAGGTTTCTCTCCGATTCATTAAAATGATGGTGAGGAAACACTTTCACTAAGTAGATTTTATCTAGATAGCAATTGTGAGATTTACATTCTCAAAGTCATTAGTGGAGCGTGTGTGGTTTACCGGCACACTAACATGGACTTGTGAGAAGTGGCAAAGGTCTAAACAATCGAGACTATGATTACGACATCCCTTTTATTAGTTCTTAAAATTGTTTAGACACACCTGTGAGCTATCCAAGATAAGGTGTATGATATTGATAAAGTTTTATCAAAGCAATCTAGTATCAGAAATCTAAACTTTGGTAAGAAAGTCAATAAAGTATTGATTTCTAGAAGTCCAACTGATTTTTGAGTACATGTCAAAGCTAGTGGGAGCATAAGTGTTATGCTAATAATCATCATGTTAGTGGGAGCATTATAATTATGATAAGTATTGCAAGATTAGCAATGTTAATTATAGAAAACAAAATGTTTCAATTGGGAAAGAGTTGTTTTGCTATAATTAAGGGAGAGGGAATTATACTTCATTTCAAATCTAAAAGTTTAGATTGAGGTTTTAATCGTATTTAGTCAAGGATATATATATATATATATATGTATATATATATATACATATATACATATATATATATATATATATATATATATATATATATATATGACTTTCATGTTGGAATGGCGCAACATAAGGAAATTCTGAATATGGGTCCATTATTTGCGTTCTCAAATTTGATTATGATTACGACATCCCTTTTCATAATTTAAATTATGAGAACTTGGCAAATAGAAATGGAAATGTTATAGAAAAAGACTGGTTTAGTCTTTATGTGAGACATCATGAATCGTGTCCTATATGCTTCGAATGTAGGATCGATTACATGTGTTATATTCATCCTTTCTAAAATTTTCCAAATGCCTGGGGCATTAAGAAGGGAAAAAGGTCTAGAATTGGATATGACTAAAAGAATTAAAATGAATATGGAAATGTTTCAAAGTTAGAAATTATTCAATCTGTGTAAGATTAAGAAACTTAATGCAAGAAGGATGTTTCCAAGGAGTTGATCTCCTTTGGAATGCTCTGTAATGGTTGTTGTCAAGTCTTTCTGGCTTTGTGCATAACCATTATAAGAGGATCAATGCATATAAGTTTAGAATCTAACAAATTTCAGTAAATGGCATGAATTTGGAATTCTTGCGTTTGTAGTAAGGATTTGGGACTGTGAAATGAGAATTATTGGAATTATGTTCAATCGATCTCTTTACAAAGTAAAGATCATAGAAAAATATAGTATGCATACTTGGTGTATGATATGACGAGTGTTCAGAAAACATAGTGTACATGCTTGGAGTATGGGACAACTATTGTTTTAAATTCAAGAATAAAGTTGATAGTTGAAACAGTATACAATGAATAATGTGTAATCATATGGTGATAAATAAAAGGTGTTTTATTTATGTTCATAGGTTTTGATACCATATTGGATTCAATTATTATTGTGTTTCACTTTGCATGTTTTAACTTCTAGAATAACTAGGTCATTGTTCTGGATGACTAAGTTTTTCAAACCATCCACAGTCGGTCATATGTTGGAAATAGATATTAATTAAGACTGTCATGGGTTGGCTTGTAGAGGTCTAAGATGTTGGACAAAAGGCTACAACACTCATGACTGCTCATAAGTTCTGAGTATTGGATTCAACCCACGCTCATTGGAATCACTTCATGGATTTTATCACGAGTGATCATGAGATGATAATATCTTATATTCTTCAAACCTAGAGATATGAGTTGTTACTATGAGTTGGTTGTACATTGATTTCACAAAAACACATTCGGTAACTCGATGTTATAAAATGTGCCTTTGTGTATGATTCAACAAGTAGTAGAACAAGCCATATGAGTCGAAGTTTATCCATTCCTTTTACCTTCGGGATAAAGGCAATATCTGTGGGTCCTTCAATGATTTGGTGATGACAAATGTAAGTGCTCGGTCGGGCTAGGACTGATTTGATTTGTTCAATTAGTCAGTCATAATAAATCGGAAATCGAGAAATAACAAATGGACAGATAGGATGATTATAATCCATGTCTCAGTCCATATGATATCTAGAATGGAGGAATATATGATCCCTTATCTAATGGACAAGTCATTGACAAAGGTCAGAGTTCATCTACAAGGTTAGAGTTCGACAGAAGCTTTTGAGAGCTACGATTGCCAGTCGGTTCTTGAAGTCATACACAATAATAGTTTTAGACTTATCCAAGTGGATAACTATTGGATTAATGTCTAAGTCCATAACTATAATTGGTAAGACTTGACCCGACCCGACATGGTCCATTTGGGTTGCATGGCATCATGCATTTGGATAGACTATAATGCGAGAAATAACACTTAAGGTTTGTTTATATATTATAAGTTCTAATATATTAATAAGATTATTTAATTAGTATTGATCAAGAATTAATCTAGGATTAATTAAGTGATCAAAAGAAGACTAATTAAATATATGGGTTGATTGTGTAAATCATTCATTCTTATATATCTGAGCTTGTGATCCAAGATTCCTTATGTTGGACTAAGTCCATGGGGTGACCACGGATACTCCATGGAGGTTAAAATCCATGGAGCATAAGGAATGGGTAAAGTTATGAGTTACATGGTGTAACCCTAACAACCACCATATAAATGAATCCCATGGCTCAAGAAATCTGCCACTATATGTGAGAATGAAGGGCTAGCCGATTTCATGAAGTATGTATGTTCTCTCAAGTCATTCCAAGTGCACATGATGTTGTTTGAACCATTTGAGGTGTCACACTTGGGGCACTAGGCACTCAAGCTTCATGAAGACAAGCTACATCAAAGAGGTATGTAATTCTAACTTGAAATATTCATTTGAATCAATGTTATTATGCTAGTTAGGATGAATACCTTGGAAAGTTCATATTTGCATGTATAACAGAGAAAACATAGATCCAAGGTATTTAGGGTTGCATGTACACTTAGGAGTGTTAGAATGCTCAAAACCCAACATCCTCTACTTCTAAAAGTATGGGCCCATACTACCTCCATATCTATCCATACTTTTCTCAAGGATTTCCATGACTCCACCAAGTCACTTTATATCCATACAGTTTCCCCACATAGATAAGGCTCCCAACACTAGATCTCATCCTATGTTTTCCTTGGGCAAACCCCATACCACTCTCTATCATCAGCTGCAAAAGCAATTCCCATCAACTTCCTCTAACTAGCTCACGAATACAATTACATAAAACCAAATAATTCTTCGAATGAGAGGTGTCACACTACAACGGTTGGACTCAAATAAGAGCTGCGTAATGGAGTTAAAACCTAACCCCATACCACTCTCTAGCACCACGCCCTTTCTTAATTTAGAAAAACCCTTTTCTTAAAAATATATTTCTTTTTGAAAAACTTTACCAATGCGTCAGTTTGAGTTCAGACACACTCGAGAGTGTGCTAGAATCCCTCAAACCAAGGTTCTGATACCAACTTGTAATGTCCCAAAAATACGATCCAAGATTTTCATTTTTAATTTAAATAAAACAGTATTCCAAAAATATTATCCATACAAACCAAATTAAAATAAGTGTATCAAACATCATATCAATAAGAGTAACATCTCAAAAGTGGAATCCATGTGTTGTATCAAAAGCGGAATCCGAATGAAAATAATTGTATCAAATATTATCCATACAAATCAAATGAAAATAAGTGTTTCAAACATAATATCAATCAGAGTAACATATCAAAAGCGAAATCCATGTGGTGTGTGTGGTGCAGTCATTCCATGCTCTTCCTCTTGGAACCATAAGTACCTAAAACATAACTGCAAATCGTAAGTAGAAAGATTAGTGAGTTCCCCAAGATATCACACACCAAACATATAACACATAATGGGCCCCACCTAAAGAGTATAACGGGCCCCGACCTAACTCACAAAACGGGCCCCTCCTAATGAGTATAATGTAACCCTCCCTAACTCTCATAAAGGGCCCCACCCAATAAGTATAACATACCCCACCTTAACTCTCATAACGGGCCCCGACCACATACAATTAATACTACACAACAAGTAATAGCATATAGGATAATCATCGGGCTGAAACGTATAGTATGCTCAAGAGTCATATTAAAGTGATATTGCTAATTAACATATGATCCGTTGCTAGGTAAGGAACGGTAGCAAGAAGATGAAGGTGGCAATTGCTTGAGTTTGTTTGGTTATTGGAAGTGTTGGGGGAATTTTATTATCGCAAGATTTGAAGATGGTTAAAATTTAGAAATTATATTAAGGATGGGGAGTTGGAGTGAAGATTCTTCAACTTAGAGCAAGGGTTATGGTATTTGTCACCAGCATAAAGGACTTAAGGAATTGGAGCTGTATCATGGGAAGTGATTCGGGTTATTAGCTTGCTAAGACTCTGAGGAGTATTTATTTGAATTTCAAGAGTTGTGCGATCATCGTGATTGGATAGTAATGGAATGCCAGTATTGGTAGGTTCAGGTCATTGACGGTTCATTTTATAAGGATGTAAGATGGGTTGGGAATCCATCAAATTTTGTGGTTAGGGAGAGCTTCGACGAATCCAAGTGGGGAATAAACGCTCAAAATTTTGAGATTTGGATCATGTGTGAAACTAGGGTAAGTTTCACATCCCAACCGAGAGGGGAGACGACTCAAGTGGCCGTCTAGATTGAATTTGGATAAGTTGGGAGTTCAGGAAACTTCCAATAGTTGGTCGACATCTTCTTTGTGATGTATAGTCGGCATATGGATGGATCCAGGTCGAGGGTTGTGATAGAACCTCGCTGCATGTTCTAGTTTGATGAAGGCTTTATAGTTCGAAGCATAACCCGAACACCTGATTGGAATTCATTTGGATATGGGTTCCACTCAAGATATTTGGGGTTGATATGGTATAAGTATGATAAGACCATGAGTGGTAACCATGGATGACTAGATGTATCGTAAGACTGCGGGGTGGCCGTAGTATTCACTAGATTGGTAGATAGTATGGAATTATTTTACATCTATGATGGGATCGTAGCATTCTCAGATTGAGATAAACCATTTTTTGGGGGTTGTTTGTACAAGTAAGGGTCAGATCGTGCCCTGGGCAAGGCGGACAGGATTGTAGGAGAGAATTTCTCTGTTGTAGGAGGAGGACCATTGGGGTTCGAGTGGAAAATAACCCGTGTGAGACTGGTAGTCTCAGTGGTGGTTTGCAGATCTTTATATCAAGATTTAGTAAAGGATTACCATGAATCAGAATATTTTGGGTGAAATGCTAGTGTAAATCCTTGGATCTATGGTTATGAATTATGTACCTAGTTGGCTTTTGACTGAAGCTCACATTTGAAATCGTGAGTGTATATGCAAGGTCTTTATTTCGACAAGATATGGATTAAGAAATCTGTATGCCAAGGGCATCAGCTGAAGGGTTTAAGGAAAAATGAAAGTTTTTAGTTCTGATGGTAGAACATGCCCTTGTAACCATGCTTTGGAATGATTATATTTGTATGTAGATCTGGCAAGTTATGGGACATCAGAATTATAGCAGTAGATTTTTGGTTCAACAGTTAAGGAATCAGTGACTTGTTCAGCACTAGAAGGTTTGACTCTCAAATTTTCTCTTGTAGTGCAATATGTTCATGGATTCGTCATCTTCAGGATGAGTCTTTTAATCGAAGGATTATCTAATTCCATTTTATCAAGTGAAAATTTTCAGGCAGCAGTGAATGGTCTGTGATTCCTCCTTCCAGTGGGAACATCAAGTAATTAGAAGTTGGGTAGTCAGTTTGCAATACAAAGTGGATTTGAATTAGCAATGGTTCAGTATGGGCGGTCTGACGGGGAGTTAGACAAGTTTAAGATTTAAGATTTCGGGTAGTGTAGAAATGGTTATTCTTCAGGGGTTAATTTAAGTTGAGTAAGGATCCATTCATCGTTAGGATTTGGGAGCCCTGCTAAGGTTGGGTTCAGTTGCATTTTGGAAGGATGTTGTATGCTCAGGGTTGCTTACTCGGTCTGCATCAGGGTTGTCGTTGATTTGCTCAGGCTGCCTGGCGTTCGAGGGATGGTAAGGAATGATTTTGAGGATGAAATCTAATTTAAGTGGGGGAGAGTTGTAACACCTGATACAAAGTATTTTTTTTTAGTTTAAACCCTTGGTGTGTTAATGTTTTGCTTGTTTGGTCCCTATGGGGCAACATTTCCATCTTCAGGAAAGGTGGAGTACACTGGGCGTACTCCTTGTATGTTGGGCGTACTAGTGCATTTAGGATCGCACATTCAGTCCACGTATATTGGGCGTACGTGGAGTAGGCATGGCGTACGTTTGTATTATAAAAGCCTAATTTCTAGGGTATTACACATTATTTAAGCCTTATAATAGCCTCATTTGGTCATGTTTAGACAGCCTCCGCCTTCCCTTTTCTAGAAATTAAAACCCAAGTGAGTTCTTGAAAGTTTTGATCCATAAAGAGTGTTTATTGGTGCTTTGTGAAGAATAAGAAGAAGTGGACCATTTGGAGTTGTGCTTAGAGCTTATGGATCTAAGATTAGCTCGTCATTTGCTAGCCTTTTGAGGTAAAAAGCTTACAACTTGCTAATCTATGATGCTAGATCTAGTTATTTTTCTATTTTGGGCTTTTTGAGTCCTTGGAGTGATTGATGAGCTACTTGATTCACCCCAGAAGTGATTGATGGTAAATCTAGGTTTCTTTTGGTCACTTTGTACATAAAAATGAAAGCTTTGAGGTGTTTATGAACTCATGCATGTGTTAAGACCCTTTGTTAAGATCTTTTGAGCTCTAGAGCCCCATTAAGTCGTGCATGCACACAAAGTTGCCAACTTTATGTGATAAGTCACCTTAAGGAAGTCAGATATGAGAGTATGAAGCAAGGGTTGAGTAGATTAAGTGCTTAATGATTTGGGATGGACAACTGGGGGAGTACACTGGGCGTACAAACTGGTACGTTGCGCTTACTAACCCTAGAGCATGTACGTTAAGCGTACAAGCTGAGTACGCCTTGTTTACTTAATAGTGCCCTTTGGAATTATGGGCTTTTCAGTATTGGGCCCATGTTGGACCTTAAGAGTGTAAGGCTTTGTTGGGCCATCATAATTATATTTTTGGGCTGATGCTATTTTGTTGGACTCTTTTGGTTGAAGGCACACGAAGGGATTTAGGCCTAATTTGGAAGATTGGGCCATATTTAGGCTTTGGGTGATCATTTTGGAATTTAGGCCTTTTAGATAGTTGGCTTAAGCCAAGTTCGGTAAAGGGTAAAAAGGTCTTTTACCCTAGTTTAACTCTTAGTGTGAGTCGGGATCCAATTTAATTGGATGTTATTTTGTGACTGATAGCGCATGGATTTTAGCGGACCAACAACCATAGATTTATTTGTGACATTCAATAGTGTGAGGTGTGTTTCCTCACTTTTTTAGCAGGCCGAAGGCACCAATGTAGGCCCATGATTTATATCTTAGGATGGTAGATGTATGCGTGACTCATGCACGTGTTATGTGATGATATGCTTACTAGGCATGACCCAATACCAAGCGGTGCCTGAGGAGTATATTGTATGCTAGTTATCAGTATGTGTTTTAAGCTTATCGGGTAAGGCTTGATGCGGGGTGGAGCTCGATGATTGTATTGTATGCTATTATCTGTGTGATTATCGCATGTGTTAGTATGATTATGTGTTATATTCTTATATGTGTATCGGGCGGGGTATGATGTCAGGCGGGGCCTAGTGATTCACAGATCTGTAAACCTAGCGGGGCTCAATGTCGGGTAGGGCCCGAGGCCGGGTGAGACTTGATGTCGGGCGGGACCTATTGAAGGGCGGGGGTCGAGTATGTGTTTATTATGTATGATATGGGGTATTTCGGAGAACTCACTAAGCTTTGTGCTTACGGTTTTCAGTTTATGTTTCAGGTACTTCTTGTTCGAAAGGGAAGAGCCCGGGATGATTGTAGATCAAACACCACGTTATTCTGTATTTTGTGATGTATTCTGATATGATATGATTTAGTGACATATTGTGGTCTATCTTGTTTGTATGACAATGTTTTGAATTACTGTTTTATTTAAATTAAAAATGAAATTTTTTGGTCTTATTTTTGGGATGTTACAGGTTGTTAGGTTGAAATAGACCCATTACTTTTTGTATGGTTGTATTGTGTATTTTGGTGAACTCACTAAAATTTGTGCTTACAGTTTGAAGTTGTAATGTTTCGGGTACTTTTGATAGCAAAAGGGAAGATCACGGACTCATTGCATCATATCCGCTGGAGAATCCACACTATCTATTTTATGTTTTGCTCTAATGTTCATTCATACTATATTTTTATACTCTGGTTAGCTTTTGATGGAACAAAATGAATTGTTTTACCTTACTTAAAAATGAAAATTTTACTCTGCATCTGGGGACATTACAAATAATATAAAATGAAACTATTTTGCCCTAATTTAATTTCTTACTGATCGTTCCTTTTCCATAGGTTAAAAACGACACAACACACCTCTACATTTCCAGCAAAACGATGATCTCAGGTACACCTCTGCCGGCAACTCCAGCAACGACTACGATCCATCACAAGTATGTTTTTTTTTTGGCTTCAATCACAAGTTTGATTTATGAACTATAATTTCGATTTTTGAGATGTAATATTGGTTTATGTTCATTTGTGAGTTCGATTTTTGATTTCTTCATTTGTGAGTTCGATTTCTACTTTTATTTGGATTCAATCACATGTTCTTATTTGATTAGATAAGATTTTTGAACCTTTTATCTACATTTGTGAGTTCGGTTTCTAGTTTCTATTTGTTTGAATATGCAAGATGTGTTGATTATAACAAGTAGAGTACTTGAGATCGAACAAAATCAAATTTTTTTTAAAAAGATGAAAAGTGAACATTTGTAGAATTTATAAGCAAAATGGTCACCATAAAAAAAAAAGTCCGTCTAAACCTAAACCAATGTAAATGAAGACATTCAATATTTTTTTTAGTTCATTGGTATAGCTTTATATCTATTTTTTTCCGCAAATGGTGGTTATCGAAACAAGTTATTTCTAATGTTTCTTATTTTCTTGTCTTTTGTAACAAATGATTATTGGTTTTGTATTTAAAATATGTAACTTATGAATTTTTTTGTTTAAGATGAGGTTTGTTGGTTTAGATTTAAAAAGTTGTTTGTTGATTTAGATTTTTAAAAAAAAAATTGTTTTTTGGTTTTTGTAAGAAGCTTTGTTAGTTATAATGATTGTTATAAAAGAAATAATAAACATTAATAGTAAAACTAAAAAAAAAAAAAACCAAAAGGTTATATTAAAAAAAAAACAATAAATTACAGTGAAGATTTTTGTGTGCTAATGAATGTCTTTTTTTGGTTCAATGTCGTGTGAAAAAAAAAAGAAGAAAGAACGTGACACATTTAAAAAAAATGCTAAATAACTCATTTAACTAAATATGTTTAAAAATATACCTATTACATAGATAAGTTTTCAAAATCATCTATTCGATAAAAAACTTAGAGTTCCTAACTAAGTCAGGTTATATCGTATCTTTATAAAAGGAATTCTTTATTGAAATAAATATAAATATTGGTTAGGGTCAACTTTTAAGGACAACCTAGGATGTGAAGCACATTATTTTCTTTATTTAATTTAATTGAATTAAATAAGTAAAGAAATTAGAATAATAAACTCCAGAATAAATATAATTATAATTAAGGCTACTAAATACAATGTATGAGGAAACCCAACTTTCTAAATAAATCCACCACATTTGTCTTTTTAAAGGAATGAATTTTAATATGTTTTATTTTGTCTTCTTATGAAACACACATGAACCATAACTTTAGAAAGGAAAAAAAAATTAATACCCTTAACTATAATAATCATGAGAGCATCTAACTAAAACACGTAAAACATATACTATACCTATTAACACCTTATTTATTATAGTTTTTTTTATAATACCTTAATAATTTTATTAATAATCTTCTTCTTATACGTTACAAAAATAATCAAATTTGTTTATGGCGGCGTTACTCTATGTCTCTATTAAGTATTAATGGTCTGAATACCATGTATTAACTGTCAAGTATTCTGCTTGTTGTCCGGATTTGCCTAAAATTAGTATGTCCATGTTCAGAGTATAAAGATTTGTATCAATGTTACAATGGTTTAGAATGCTATACCTAGGTACTAATGGTTTAAAATGACTGAAATGGTTTAGAATAGTGTGTGAATATAGTAATGATTTAAATAGTTTCACATGAATGAAGTGCTGTAGAATGGCATGTGCAAGTAGTATGCTCTGAATGGTTTATAATGGTTGGATTTGTTGAAATGGTTTTGAACGATTGTCAGAAATAGCAAAGTACTATCCTAAATTGTCAAAAAATATCAAACTACTAATGTACTACCATAAACCATCATGGTGGATTTGTTCAAAAATAACTTAACATTTCAAGTGTATCAAGAAACATTACGGAGAAAACATCTTTTTTATATTATTATGGTGTGATCGGCTTAGATAATTGCTGAGGGGTGGGTTGGTTTTGAAAAATTTTAGCCAGGAAAAAAGTTCTCATAAATATTGATTCTCAAAAGAACTTTTCATTTTATTCATATTTAATCTTTTTTTTTTGTACATTATATGTCATCTAACTTGTTGAACTGTTTACATATTATCCTTGTAACTTGTATCAGTCAGTTGTAATGATAATATGTGAACATCTTCAACAAGTTGGATGATATATCGTATACAAAAGAAAAAGAAAATGACTAAACATGAAAAAAAAAAATTAAAAGTTTGTTACCTCCTTGATTTATTTTCCCTTAAATAACAATATACTAACCTAAAGGTCAATTGAAAAGAAAATTACAAAAGATTAAAAAGACATGGGTAAAAGCTTAATATAACCTAGTTTTCAATCAGGTTTCTTGTGAAGTCCTAAGCGGAAAACATGATAGAGTTCGGTTGAAGAACCGAGTCTTATTATCATAATAAAGACTGATTCCTACACACAAAACTAGGATTTTCCTTCCAATGCATGACCGCATTTTGCTACTATATAGTGTGGTTCTCATACAAGCAACCATGTTCTATTATGCAGCTAGATTTTTTTGAAACGGATATCACACAACTTACATAACCTAGTTCTACGATATGCAACCGACTCTTTTAAACTTCTTTTTTTTTTTTTTAATATTTCTTTAATTTAATCTATAATTCCATTACCAAATAATTATTATATTCTATTTTTTGTACTCAGCAAGAAGCCCTTTAAATATCAATGAAAATTACTATAAATTTGTACATGCTACATAACCAACCAAGCAGATTGATGTAAACAATACAATAAAATCATGTCTAACAATAAAAATCGATAATTTTGATAATTTTCTACTACCTAAAACTTCCATACAAAATTTAAATAAAGAACATCTATGATCCAATGGTAAATGGATTGTCCCAAACATGAACCGTATCAGTCTATATTCTATCATCACTGAAAAACAAACACAACAAACAACAAGATTTTCCATAATTACAAGTCATGAATTAAATAATTTCAAGAACATGATATTTTTCTACTACATGAAATTACATGTTTATGGCCTCTTGAAGCAATGCCAATATTGTTACCACAAGATAGGAAGAGTGTTGGGGTGTTGTGTGGCTTTTTGTAGTAGTGACATTATCAATTAAATTTCTCAATTGACTAACACAAATCATATGCTAATGCCCGAAACCGGTTGAACCCGATGTTAGGCAGCAGTTACAGTAACCAAAACGAAAAGGTGAAATCAACAAAACTTTAATGACCAATTATATTAATCGTCCATTATTAAAGTAGTAAATTATAATCTTGGTTGTAGTGAATTGCTAATGGATATGAAAGATATAATGTTTAAATCAGAACAATGTTCATCCTTCGTAGCCGTTGAGGTTCATCGGTATGTTGAATGTGTCTCAAAAACCATCGTAAGGAAGTTTCTTAAACAAAAAATATACCCCTATATTAAAACTATATCGGAAGAGACAAAAGCCCATCGACCATTATTTTATGATGAACGGCGTGTTGGCATAAAAAAATCTTTATGTTTTTTTTTTGTCCTTTATTACTATTTATATTTTAAATTTGTAATTTATTTTTGATACCTGGAAGTTGTTGTGTTGTTGCAAAACTAGAATGTGAACGGTTTTATATTTGTTTTTTCAGTTTGACATTTTTATAATGATAAGATTCTTCAGGCACTAACATACATACATCAACATGGTTTCGCTTGTACAAAAGCATATTTTACAAAGATAAAAAAATATATTATAAAAAAATATAATATTAATTTAAAAAGGTAATATATTTTTCAATTTGTACAAATTTGTTCATTGGATTTTATTTGTCTATATTTACTCCTTCAATTTGTCAAAATATACACAGTCAACCCCTCCGAATACTCCACGTAAGTAGAAAAAAAATGATTTAATAGAACAATATATTTCTCTTTTTGTATATATTTAGTTCTTAACTTTTTTATTTTATTTTATTTTATTTTATTTTTACAAATTTAGCTTTAATATTTTGTTTGTTGCAAAATACATCCTTGTTTTTTACACATCTGATACTTATGAATAGTTTATTTAGGTTTTTCTCACAACATCCTAAATAAGACCATCATTAATGAGACATTCATGTTGTTCATGTTTATGGTCATTGCAGCTTCGATTGTTTGGTACTTAGGTCTTGTGTTTTGAATGTCATAACTTCTTCATACAATCTCATATTTAACGATCTATATATCCATACCTTCGTATTTAAGTCTACTATAATTTTTGTTTAGATTACTTCCGTTAAAAAGTATATTTTTACTTACGATTTCATACAAAAAAAACCATTCATACATACATACATTCATAAAAAAATGCATGTATATAAAGATCGTAAGTAAAAATATATTTTTTAACAAGAATAATCTAAGCGAAAAGTTGTAGTAGACTCAAATACAAACATGTAGACATAAAGATCGTTAAACTCCGAGATCGTATGAAGAAGTTTCACCGTTCAAAACACAAGACATAAACGAAACACAAAACCTAAGTAACCGAGCAGTTGAGGTCACAGTGACCACAAACATCAATAGCCCCAAACACCTCATTAATTATTGCCCCACATAGGATGTCGTGAGAAAAAACTAAAGAAACTGGTCATGAGTATTAAATATGTAAAAAAAGCAACAATGACTTATTTTGCAAAAAAAAAAAAAAAAAATGAAAGACTAAATGTGTACAAAGTGAGAAATATATTACCCTATTAAGTCAATTTTTCCGGTTTACCTAGAGTAGTCGGTCATAAGGACCGAATGTGTACAGTTAAACCAGTTGAAGGGGCAAATGTAGATGAAAAAACTAAGTGACAAAATATATACAAATCAAAATGTATATTACCCTTTTAAGTCAGTACCCCTTAAAAAAAGACTTTATTCATGCTTGCAATTTAGAGGGTTGTAACTTCCGTCATTAACAAAATATCTATGTACATTGCAGTTTTAGCAAAAATCATCAACATCGAACTTTAATAAACTTCTATTAGGCTTATGGGAGTGGGTTCGGCACCCTTTCTGGCAATGCTGATGTGGCTCGACAAACTCCATCATGTTGAGGCTTGTATCCTATCGCTACAGGAAGACATTGAATCTATCTCTACCCTTTTCTTCTCTCCAACATGCATCTCTCTCTCTCTCCCTCTCTCTCTCTCTCTCTCTCTCTCTCTCTCTCTTTCACACATACACACACACACCTATACACCTATTTCCTTCTCCTTCCTTTGGTAAAATTGGTCCAACAACACTATCATCCTCATTGGAACTAAGATGGGGTTCAACAACAACAACACTATCATCCTTATTGGTGTCATAGTAGGTAGAAAGATTCTTTTAGTTGGGTTGGTTGGTTGGTTGCAAAACTCATTTCTTGTTGTCATGTAATTTTTGTTTTGTTCTCTTGTAGTTTCTTACTAGTTTTGTTTTTAATAAATCTTTGTCATTCTAAAAAAAACAACACCACCACTTCCCCAACCTTACTAGTGTTTATCGTTCTCGTTTAAAGAAATATAAAGTTGTGGCTCGAGCATTAATAAGGAAAATTAATATATACTCTATAACAATTTGGATATCTTTATATTTAATTTGTAACACCCTGAATTTAGAAGGCTGGAAAAGAGAAGAAAACCTCAAATGAGGAAGTAACTCATCGATTAGATGGGTGACTCGACGAGTAGGAGCGCAATTTGGTCACGAGTTTAGTGACCTACTCGATGAGTCAGAAGACTGACTAGGCGAGTTGGCCAGGTTTGGGGAAAACCCTAAATGCGAGCCTTACACCCTATTTAAAGAACATTATAACCCTTCATCAGCCTCCTTGATGCTCTCTCAACTCCAGAACGAAACCCTAGTGCATCCCATGAGTTTGTGAGCCTTTGTGAGCATTCTTGAGTGTTGTGAAGCTTAAAGAAGAAGGTGAAGCCTTGGGGATACAAGAAGAGACTAGTAGATCTAGAAACCTCTTGCATTCTCCTCTATTTTCTAGTAAGAAAGTTTCCACCTTGATCATTATGCATATATATCTCTCTCTTCTTTTCATTTTAGGGGTTTTTAGTCCAAGAACCCTAGTATGAGAGGATTGGTCATCCCAAGAGCTTGTGTTTTCATATCTAGCACTGTTAAGGGTTGTTATGGCATAAAGGTGCAAGCTTTATGCCATAGGAACCCCCATGCAAGCATATGAAGTGTTATTTTGGCCTTTATAGCTCAAAAGGCCATGAATGGAGGAAAAAGGTGGTTGCTTTTCATGGTTAGGAGATGGTTGGGTCCAGATCTATGTTTTAGATGCTTTGAGACCCTCATAAATCATCTGAATAGATTGAGACATAGAGGGAATCGACGAGCAGACCGCTTTCTTGCCCCAAAACCCTTCTGTTAAGGGTATGAGTTGAGTTTGGTAAGGGACCCAACTAACCTGAGTCTATAATGGTCATGAAGTTCATCGTACTCGACGAGTTCAAGGAAGAACTCGGCGAGTACAAGGCAATATCCTTAGTTTATGAAGATGGACTCGACGAGTTGTCCATACAACTCAGAAAGTCATAACCTATACATTCTTATGTGGATGATGAACTCGTTGAGTTCAAGGTCGAACTTGGAGATTCGGATGAAGATGGTCCTGGTTATATGGTTGAAGGAGAACCCATCGAGTTCTTACTAGACTCAACGAGTGGAGTTGGGGTTGTATGAGGTTGGAGGAGTATGGACTCGATGAGTTGGTAGATCAAGTCGGCGAGTCATGTCAACAAGAGGTTGTCTTTGACCAAGTTTGACTTGGGTTGACTTTTAGGAATGTTGTGGTCTAAATGTTATTTTGGATATTGATAGTTCGGGAAGCCGAAGGGTCAGCGGTTCAGAAGTTGCCGACTAGTAGTCAGAAGTGTTCAGCGAGTTTTCAGCAGTGTGAGGTGAGTCTCCTCACTATGTGCATGGGTCTACGGCCACAATGCCGACGCATTATATTCATGTTTATGTTTATGCTTATATATAGAAGGAAGACCCGGGGGTTAGCCCTAGGCACTTATTGATATATGTTCCGGGTTACGACCTGATGTCGGGCAAGGCCTAAGGAATGTTAGGATTCTAGAGGTCTTTGTGATTCTTACATGTATCGGTATGATAGGTTCCAGACCAAGGGTCCGATGTCGGGGTAAGCCTGAAGTACGTTAGATAATAGTATCTCTCTGAAATAGGGGTCCGATGCCTGGGTAATCCCGAGGAAGATTCTTATGTAGTATGTTTGATTATACTCTTTGTCTTCGTGATACGTGTATGTGCCTGGTAGGGAGGTGAGTGTGGGCGAGGTCCTGTATCTCATCACTAGCTGTGTATGGATGGGGTTCCATATCTCGATATCAGTAGATCAGAGGCGAGGACCATGGTAGGAAGGGTGTGAGTATGGGCGGGGGGCCGTATCTCACTACTAGTAGGAGTGTGGACGGGTTTCCACTACTTCAGTAGCAGACCATGGACGGGGCCCAAGTAGGCAAGGCCTTAGATCAGGGTATGGATAGGGAATGTTTATGTATGTGTCAGTATGTTATTTGATTGTATTTATGTGTATGGCGGGCGAGGTCCGGAGGCAGGCGGGGCATAAGGGAAACAAATATGTATATCGAGCAAGGCTCGATGCCAGGTGGGACCTGATGCCAGGCGGGGGCCTAATGATGGACGGGGTCTGATGGCGGGCGAGGCCCAATGCAGTGGGCGGGGGCTCAGTATGTGATTACATGCTCACGATTGTATATGGCATGTTTGGATCAGTGGATATGTATAATATGTTGTAGTTTGAGGAAGTCACTAAGCTTCGTGCTTACGGTTTGCAATTTTGGTTTCAAGTACTTACGGTAGCGGATGGAAGGGCTCGGTCTGATCGCATGGCACACACCAAGAAGTTTAGCATGGGATGGTTACTCTGATAATATGAACAAGTGTTTTGAAAAGATACTTTGATTTTTCATAAAACCCTTGTAGTAAGATTGAAATGAAATGTTTTAATATTTATGGGTTAATAATGTCTTTAAAAGAAAATTTTTGGTCACGATTTTTGGGATGTTACATAATTTCACTTCATTTATTTTTCTATCATCGCTTTCATTAGGTAATACTCAAGTGTTATATGATTTGGTGTGGTTTTCGGCTAATTAAAACTACACTGAAAACCAAATAGATCGGTATAATATATCAGACATTACATATTTTCGGTGTATCTTCCTAAAATATATTTTTTTTAGATCCTCATAGATTAGAACAAAATGGTTTTTCACAATAAAAAACTCTCTCTCCATCTATCTCTGTAACACCTAATTTCCGGTATGCATTTAATTCAAGGTTTATTGTATTTGTTTTGGGAGTCGACGAGTTGATGGACCAACTCGTCGAGTAGAGTCATGACCGCGGGAGAGTTTAAGTGGCCTACTCGACGAGTCGGGAGCCTGACTCGACGAGTAGGTACTATTTGAGTGAAACCCTAAATCTGAGGGTTTGCACCCTATTTAAACAACTTATCCCAGCCTCCTTCGTCCCTATCACTCCCATAAGACAGTATATTGAAACCCTAGCCTTGTTTGTGTGCTCTAAGGCTATTTTGGTGTATTTTGGTGGGTTGTGAAGCTTGAGAAGAGGAAAGGAGCATGGGAGTGCAAGTTGGGGCTTAAAGATCCAGGAGATTTGTTCCATTTCCAGTTCAATCAAGGTAAAAATCTCTTGTATTGGTCTTCTATGTGATTATTCATCTTTGGAGTTGGGGGTTTGGGGGCTTTCTAAGCCATTTTCAGATTATGAAGGGATTGAATGGGGTTTGACTTTAGATCTGGGCCTTAGGAGGGGTCTTATGGCATAAAGGTGCCAACTTTATGGCCATGAGAGCCCCATGCCTCTTGTAGGTAACTTCTTATGGCTTTTTAAGCCAAAAACCCCTTGCATGAGCATCAAGTTCGGGACTTTATGTGTAAAATGGGCATTAGGAGGCCGAATCTATATTTTTGGTGTGTTAAGACCCATTTAGATCGACTGTATGGTGATGGTCAAGAGTGAACTCAATGAGTCATTCTTAGGACTCGACGAGTCGGAGCGTATAACCATCAAATCCTTCTGTCGAAGGACCAGATGAGAGCAAGGAAGGTCCCTTAGTTGTTCAAGCTCATTAGAGGGCCTGGGAGTCATGGGACTCGACGAGTTCTTGGAGCAGGTTCGGCGAGTCCAAGGGAATCTCCTAAGGACTCAACAAGTTGTTCATACAACTCGGCGAGTCGTAGATTGGACGTGTTAATAAGAGGTAGCTGCGCTCGACGAGTTCAAGGTGAACTCGGCAAGTCAGATGAAGTTGGACCTGAGGGTAAGATCGAAGGAGAACCCGTCGAGTTCTTGCCAGACTTGACGAGTGGAGACGAGGATTTGCATCGAATTGAAGGGTATGGACTCGACGAGTTGGTAGACCAACTCGGCGATTCAGGTCAACTGTAAGTTGACTTTGACCAATGTTGACTTTGAAAAGATTGGTATGACATTTGAATTAGATGTCTAAGCCCATAACTATTATTGGTATGTACTTGACCCGAGAGTAGCATGGTCCATTTGGGTTGCATATCATCAGGACAATTTGTTAGAATGAACTTTTGAGAGAAGATGTTATATATGATTTATTACTATATTATAAGTTATAATATATTAATATGAAATCATATGAGTTAATTAGTATTGATCAAGAATCAATTTGGTGATCAAAAGAGACTAAAAACGCCACTCGTGGTTACACATGAAGTTCTTGGAGTTCATGGGTGTTTTTGGGTGCATGGAGATTCTCTCTCAAGTTCATCCTTTGTCCATGGTGTGTTGTGATTCCACTTGAGGCTTCCACACTATTGGGGCTAAGCTCTTAAGGCTAGATATATCAAGACTTCAAGCTCCATCATAAGGTATGTTATCCTAACTAGGTTCTTGTGTAGTATATGATATTTGTTTGCTAATATAGGGTAATACCTTGGAAACTTCATATTTACATGTATAATAGAGAAAACATAGATCCAAGGTATTTAGGGTTGTATGTGCACCATAGGATGTTGTAGTATACTAAAACCCAACAGTGGTATCAGAGCCATAGGTTGTTTTCTGTTATATTCTTGCAAATGTTTGATTTTCAAAGTTGAAAAAAAAATACATGAAGTTTGTCAAACATTAAGATAATTACTTGTTTTGTGAGAAACTAATTATTTGCAAAATTTGAATCATTTGCTGTATGAGTTGAATTATGTCAAATTTAGTAAAAGATAAAATGATATGATTATTTTATTAGTTTTAAAAGTTTGATATAAATGTTTTTATGGAGTTACAAATTTTGTCATAAAATTTTGGAGTTCAAAAGTCTTTTTTAAAAGTTTGATCTAAAGATTTTTTTTTAAACCTCCATAAGTTATGAAGATGAAAGTTTTTTTTTTTTTTTAAAAAAAAAATTGATTCAAAGTTTTTATGGAGTTACAAAACTTGGTGTTAATGTTTTAAGGAATTCCATAACTTGTTCTTAAGTTATGGAACACGAAAAGTTTCATCATAAAAACAAACATTTAACTCCATAAGTTATGGAATCCAAAAGTTTTCAAGAGTTACAGAACTTGCCCTCAAGTTTTGGAATTCAAAAAAAGTTTTTTATGAAAAAAGATTTGAATTATAAAACTCTTGGGTTCATAACTTAAACAATTGTTTAAATGATTTTAATTTTGAATTTAATAATTGGAATTATGATGTTTTGTTGAATAGTTGAATTAACTCTTAGGAATTTATTAATAGTTAATTAAAGCGTTTAATTAAAAGAGTATTATTAAATCTATAAATATATGGTTTGAGTTTAATTAAATTAAAAGTCTAGTTTAATCAATAGATTAAACCACCAAATATTTTAAATGTCTAAAATACACTCTTATACTATTATAATATTAAAAGTTTAGTATAATATATGTATAAGTAAAAAGTCGGTCTTAGCATTAGTAGACCTCATTCACGAAGCCGGTCTATAAGAATACACCCTTATACTATTATAATATTAAAAGTCTAGTTTAATTAATAGATTAAACCACCAAATATTTTAAATGTCTAAAATACACCCTTATACTATTATAATATTAAAAGTTTAGTATAATATATGTATAAGTAAAAAGTCGGTCTTACCATTAGTAGACCTCATTCACGAAGCTGGTCTATAAGAAGGGTATAAGGTGACTGCCTATATAATGGCAGTTTAATGGGTATCCACTCTCACCCATCGCTTCCTTGACTGGTGGAGGGTCGTTAGTCGAACGGGTAGGATAAGACTATAATTCTCCCTTCATTAAAAGTATAATGATAAATACTAAGTAACTAAACACTTATAAATTCCCAATCTTAGTTACTTTGGAAAATTTGAAATGGTGCTAACCCATGAAATTACACTTTGCACATTTGTTAAGTCGTTAGTGGAGTGTGTGTGGTTAACTGGCACACTAACATAGGATTGACAATGTGTGGCAAAGGTTAACTTAAGTTTATCATAGATCGGTTGAGCGTGTGTGGTTAACCGAAACATCGATTAGGTGATAAAGTTAAGGGTACCAAGTTAATTTGCATGGTTATTCACACATTGTTTGTGATCCTCGGCATCCCAGTCACAAACTTGAGAGGGCACAATCGAGATTCAAACATACCATTGAAAGTTCGATTTATCTCAAAAGATCTAGGAGTTTCAAATCAAATTAAAACTTAATTATATTTCGTTTTGATGGTGGAAATTGGTAAATCGTCATTTACCTTCCTTCAACTATTTTATAGCTTGGATTACGTCATCCCTCTTCCGGTTATAACTAGGTTGTTGGTTCCTAGCCTTAATATTTCATATTGAGTGTTATATTAAGGACTTTATATCAACTAAACTTGAATTTATCGCATTATAGATGTCTAGTTAAGACAACTATGGTCTTCCCAAATCTTTAGGAACAAGCTTTCCTGATGAAGATGATATATTACATGACAATCAAGGTGAAAGATTAATCCCTTTGTTGTGAATTGGTGGGACTGGAATCATAATTCACTTCCTCTACCTCCTCCAATTATTCTCCCTATCCCACAAGTTCAAATACTTGAAAAGTTCAAGGTCAGTCAATCCCTATTGGCAAGCAAAGTCTATATGTGCTTACATCTTGGAGAATAAGTCACATACTGACAATCCGGGAGAGTCGGGTGTCAAAGTCTCTAGGTAGATGGCTGTTGACTTGGTTCTTTAGTCACTCTGTGATGAAAGACCATGACATGAACCTTAGTGAGCTTACCTATTTGCTTGATACTGCTAAATCAGCAATGATTTGGGGTACTGGTAAAGGAAAATTTTATTGGAAGATCAACTTCCATGGACATTGACAATGGTAACATTAGAAGTCCAGAAAAACTTTCTCTTCCCAATGGAAAGAGATCGACCATGGTCAAGTCATTTGACCTAATGGTAAAGAGAAAGGATAAGTCTTTGATAGTCTCATGTACCATTTCCAAAGAGTCCATATGTTTCTTTTTCCAAAAGAAGGGGCATTGGTTGTGAAGCTAGAAGATTTACCTGAAAGATATGGTAAAGTCAAAAGTTTGACTCTACTTCAGGTAAAGTCCATTATCTAACTCTCTTAAGTATCTTTTGGAGATTCTTAATACATAATGTAATCTAATTACATTTTGACGTTTTAGAGAATCAAAGGAAGCTTAAAGAAAGAGTATGCTGATTCTGATCACGAAGTTGGTTCGGTGATCAGAATTTTTGAACAACTGCTTAAGAGTTACGATAGATTGCTTAGGAGTAGATATCAACATAGTTTTCATATGTATTTGCATTGTAAGGATAAGTTTTTTTTCACAAGTTTTAAAATAAAAAAAGTAGTTTTGATTTATTTATTTTAAGTATCCTTACAATGGCATTTGTGAAAAATTGTTGTTTACATGTTTCCATTGATAACAATATTGGAAAATGGATTTGATTCTTTCATTTGTGGTAGTGTTATAATTTACCAAATAAGGAAAGATTCTCATCATCCAAGTTTCAGTTGGATAGAAACTTGGAATTATGTAAGTTGTATTGTGTGATGAATGAGAATTGTCATCTTTGGGAAATTAAGACTAAGTCCTTGTTCATATGTATATGTGACTCAAGTGAAGGACTAAGGGATCAAGTACACATTATTGTGCACTAGTTAAACTCCACAACAAAAGATCAATAAGATTATTCGTCATGATTTACTAAAGTTTAGTAAATATGATTATGCTTACAAGTTTAAGTGTAATTCTAAAATATTGGAAAAGTTTCAATGATTGGCAGAGCAAATAAGAAGAATCAAATTAGGCAGAAAGATAAAAGTTTCTCAAATCTAAAAAGATGGGATAGTACTTTACGTATCTTGTTTTATGATTATCTTAATGATTATAAAACCATATCACAATTGATCCTTTAAGGAAACCTTAGTACATTTGTTTGGCTAAGAAGAGGAATCGTGAATTGTTGAAATTGTTAAATCAAAAGATAAATCATATTTCGTTCCAGAAACTAGTCTTAGAGTCGTACTCTAAGATTTGAACTTGAGTGACATGATTTTAAGAAAGATTTATAAACCTTTTCAAATGTAGAGTAACATGTTTCTTACTCTTGTACATTTGGAATTGGTAAGTTGTGATGTTTTGGATAAAACAAAGACCAAATAAGGCTAATTATGTGAAGTGTTTGTCTTGATAAGAATCCACACTATTTCTTGAATATTTGGCAAGAGACTCTTATATGTCAAGAGGACAGTGGGAGTCTAAAAGATCCTGAAATAGTTTCAAGAACTAATCAAGAATAAAACCTGTATTTCATCACTAGCACACGACTAAAGGTTTATAACCTATCATGTTGACATATTCTTATTTCTGTGCCCATTCCAGTTAAAGTTGGCTCTGCATTTGAGTTCTACATGTTCTCAGTTGTTTGCATAGCTACTTGGAAGCAATGTTAGGCCTTGTGCTACCAAGTGGAAAGAAATTAAGATTGAACAAGTTCAGTCCATATGAGTTTGGATTTGTCACTAACCTTGTCTTGTGATTATGGTTATGAAAAATTCACATGGATAGGAACACATACACCATTAAAAATCTAAGTGTCATAAGGTTTCTCTCTGATTCATGAAAATGATGGTGAGGAGACACTTTCACTAAGTAGATTTTAAGTAGATAGCAATTGTGATCTTTACATTCTAAAAGTTGTTAGTGGAGTGTGCGTGGTTAACCGACACACTAACATGGACTTGTGAGAAATGACAAAGGTATAAGCAATTGAGACTATGATTACGACATCCCTTTTCATAGTTCCGAATTTTTCTAGACACACATGTGAGCTATCTAAGATAAGGTGTATGATTTTGATAAAGTCATGTCAAAGCAATCTCATATCAGAAATCTGAACTTTGGTAAGGATGTCAATAAAGTATTGATTTCTAGAAGTCCAGTTGATTTCTGGGTACATGTCAAAGCTAATAGGAGCATAAGTGTTATGCTGGTAAGATAATAATCATTGTGCTAGTGGGAGCATGATTATTATGCTAAGTGTTGCAAGTTAGCAATGTTAACTATAGAAAGTTTCATTTTGTTTTTAAAAGTTGTTTTGCTATAATTAAGGGAGAGGATATACTTCATTACAATTCTAAAAGCTTAGATTGAGATTTTAATCAACTTTAGTCAAGGATATATATGAATGTTATGTTGGAATGCTTCAACATAGGGAAATTCTATATATGTTGCGTTCTCAAAATTCGATTATGATTACGAAATACCTCTTTATAGTTCGAATTGTGAGAACATGTGTAACACCGTAAATTTCAAAACAAAATTTTCAAATTTTTATAAAACATAATTCATTTAATATTCAGAAAACAACCATATTTAATCATTCAATCCAAGTAATACAAAATCCAAGATCTCCAAAATCATAAACCCCATGTGTGTGTACGGATCAAGCCGGTGCCTTCTCGCGGTCGTCACTAGTACCTGAAACAAATAACATCAAAACTATAAGCACAAAGCTTAGTGAGTTCCCCAAAATACCACATATAACACATATTAGCCACTCGAGGCTATAACTCTGTGGGTCCGTGCACCCAAACTCTGCGAACCCTCAGGTTCTAACTCTGTGAACCTTCAGGTTCTAACTCTGTAAACATGCACATCATAAATCACATAGAAATAATGCAGTACAACACATAACATACATAGCATACAAATACTCTATCGCATAACTCTGGTTACCTACTCAAGGTAAAGTATAGTGAGAAGACTCACCTTGCGTGTCTCGGTAATTCGTAAATCCCTGAAATCACTAGTGCTCGATCTCCCGAGCTATAGTTCTCCTATAACACAATACATCTCTAATTAACACTTTCCCAACTAAGGTTGACTATCCCTTAACAAGTCAACATAGGTCAACACTAGTCAATGGTCAATGGTCAACTTTGACCGGACTCGGCGAGTCCAAGCGTATACACTGATTTCCCTGAGATCCTCTCTTGACACGTTGAGTATTCTCCTAACTCGACGAGTTCCACCTGGCATGAGTTGTGGGGCCACCACGACTCAACTCGCCGAGTCTCAAGAATAACTCGGCGAGTCCCAGCTTGACTCAGTCCACCTGTCAACCCACTCTGACTCTCCCTGACTCACTGAGTCAACCCTCAACTCGACAAGACCACTTGCTGTGTGGTGCTGGGCAATATTCATGCTACTCGCCGAGTCTGTTCTTCGGACTCGGCGAGTCCATGCCATGCCATGACTCAAACTCGCACCTAAGGTCAGATCCGGTCCATTAACTCATAGATCCAGTCCTTCCAAGCTTATATAGCACGTAAAGTCACTATCTTGATGTACATACAACATCTATATGACCATATATGATGATTTAGTCCCAAATACCACAACTCAAGGTCATAATCTCCATTGCTCTTCATAAAGCTTGATGAGTGAGGCTCTTTGGACCTCTATGGATCCAGATCCAAAGCCTTAACATTAGAAAGGGACTATTTGGCATCAAATCAACCCAATAAGGGCGACAAGAAACCCTAAATCCAAATATACTTCATAAAACAGAAGATAAGCTGAAATAATACCTCAAGTTCGAAGATCTAAGCTTCAAATCCACAGTATAGAAATCTCCTATGCTTCCTCTTGGTTATGACCTCCTTCTCATTGCTAAATAACACCACAAAGGTCAAGAATGGCTTCTTTTCTCTCTCAAAACGCTCAAGCAATCTAGGGTTTCTCTCTATGGATTGGTGAGCACAAATGACGGCCATAAGGCCCTTTAAATAGGTCTCAAACCCTGGGAATTAGGGTTTCTTCACACAGCGTGGACTCGCCGAGTCCACTCTTGGACTCACCGAGTCCGGACGCAAACCCGTGCCCAATACCGCGATCCTACTCGGCGAGTTTGATCTCCAACTCACCGAGTCCACTCACAATTTAAAAAAATAAGCCAATAATAAATACCTGGAAATTCCGGGCTGTTACAACATGGAAAATAAAAATTTTGTAACATGACTCGTGTCCCATATGACTAAAATGATTAAGCAATAGTCGAGGAAAATCTGAGGTCAACCAAAGATTGGTTGCTCATGGATAATTGGAAGTATAGTGTAATGTAAAGAATTTGGCATTTTTACATTTACAATAAGTATTGGGATTATGATATGAGCATCATTGGAATCATGTTCAATTGATCTATTTCACAAAGTAGGGACCCTAGACAAACATAGTGTGCATACTTGGAGTATGGCATATCTATTGTTTGGACAAGCATAGTGTGCATGCTTGGAGCATGGCATGACTATTGTCTTTATTCAAGTATTAAGTTGATTAATCGAAACATAAATAATGAGTAATCAATATGGTTCTTAGATAAAAGGTGTTTTTATTTACACTCAAAGTGTTGGGGCTATATAGGATTAGTATTATTCTTGTGTTTTACTTTGCATGTTTCGACTTCCAGAATAAAGTAGGTCATTCTTCCTGGATGACTAAGTTATTCAAACCATCCACAGTCGGTCATATGTTGGAAGTAGATATGAATCAAGACTGTTATGAGTTAGCTTGTAGATGTCTAAGATGTTGGACATAGCAAGAGTTGCTACAACACTCATGAGTACTCATAAGTTCTGAGTATTGGATTCAACCCACGCTCATTTGAATCACTTCATGGATTTTATCACGAGTGATCATGAGAGATAATATATTATATTCTTCAAACCTAGAGATATGAGTTGTTACTATGAGTTGGTTATACATTGATTGCATGAAAACGTATTGGTAACTCGATGTTATAAAACGTGCCTTTGTGTATGATTCAACAAGTAGTAGGACAAGCCATATGAGTCTAAGTTTATCCATTCCTTTTACCTTCAGGATAAACGAGATATCTATGGGCCCCTCGATGATTTAGTGATCACACCCCTAAGTGCTTGGCCAAACCTGGACTGATTTGATTTGTACAATTAGTCAGTCATCATAAATCGGAAATCGGGAAACAAAAAATGGTCAGAGAGAATGATTATAATCCATGTCTCAGTCCATATGATATCTAGAATGGAGGAATATATGATCCCTTATCTAATGGAAGCATCATTTATTTGTTCTGAGTTTGACAGCGGCTTTAAGAGCTACGATTGCTAGTCGGGTTATGAAGTCATACTTGCAATAATAGTTTTAAACTTATCCAAGTGGCAGACTGTTGGATTAGATGTCAAAGCCCATAACTATTATTAGTATGTACTTGACCCGAGAGTAGCATGGTCCATTTGCGTTGCATATCATCAGGACAGTTTGTTAGGATGAACCTTTGAGAGAAGATGTTATATATGATTTATTAATATATTATAAGTTATAATATATTAATATGAAATAATATGAGTTAATTAGTATTGATCATGAATTAATTTGATGATCAAAAGAGACTAATTAAATATATGGGGGACTAATTATGTTAATTAGTTATATTTATATGTGTTGGGCTTATGATCCATGTTGGACCAAGTTTATGTATGGATACATAAAGAGTTGGGCCACATGAACCATGGATCATAAAACCCATGGGTATGGATTTGGGTTATACCCATGACTCTTGAAATACCACACACATAAATACATGCATCATGACCTAAAAACGCCACTCGTGGTTACACATGAAGTTCTTGGAGTTCATGGGTGTTTTTGGGTGCATGGAGATTCTCTCTCAAGTTCATCTTTGTCCATGGTGTGTTGTGATTCCAATTGAGGGTTACACACTATTGGGGCTAAGCTCTTAAGGCTAGATACATCAAGACTTCAAGCTCCACCATAAGGTATGTTATGCTAACTAGATTCTTGTGTAGTATATGATATTTGTATGCTAGTATAGGGTAATACCTTGGACACTTCATATTTGCATGTATAATAGAGAAAACATAGATCCAAGGTATTTAAGGTCGTATGTGCACCATAGGATGTTGTAGTATACTAAAACCCAACATATGACCCCGGTTAGGGTTGCATACTCAAATGAATAACTTTGAAGTATTGTCGTGTAGGGATCGAGGGGTCGTGGGTAGTCGACTTGTACACCGAAGATAGTTCAAAGACTGCACGACATCGAGGTGAGTTACCTTCCAGTAGGGGTGGGCCTAAGGCCACAATGTCGGCCCACCATTAGGGGTATTTGGTGGATAATTGTCTCTGTGATAATTATCTTGGTATGTTTATGTGATATGGTTACAAGATATGCATGTATGATATGCAATGTGTATGTTAGTGGTAGTAGTATGGATAGTTTTTCCCTAACATTGGTCGTTAGGATTGAAGGGTAGGTCAGTACCCAGGTATGCCTGACTGTATGATTATATCTTGTTATTGTATGATAGTAGTAGGGGTGAAATAGTCCCCGATTACCGGTTGAAAGATACCGATGGCAGGTACCGATTGAAAGATACCGATGGCGGTTACCGGTTGAAAGATACCAATGGCAGATACCGGTTGAAAGATACCGATGGCAGTTACCGGTTGAAAGATACCGATGATATGATATTGTATGCGGTATGATGGGGGAACTCACTAAGCTTTGTGCTTATAGTTTTGGTTTTGGTTTCAAGTACCTCTTCGTCGAAGGGGAAGGAGCCGGCGGTATAGCAGCGCATCGCACACACACATGGTTTCCGCATTGCTTTTGATGTCATGGGTTGGGACACAACATTATGATTTTGTAATGTGTTGTTTTATTGACAATATTTTGGTAAAATGTTTTATAAAATATTATTTCAAAAATGGAATTTTTGGTCTTGAAATTTAGGATGTTATAAGTTGGTATCAGAGCCCCGGTTTGAGGGATTCGAACACAACCTCGGGGGTGTCTGTACTCAAACCAGGGGACTAAAAGATTTTTCACAAAGAGAACAGTTTTATGGAATTTAAAATCAAGGAAATTTGAGAAAGAACAAGGTGTGTGATCCGTGCGACCAGCCGAGCTCAAGTAAGTTTTCCCTAAGGTACCCATACTTGTTATGTTAAGTTATATGATTTATGATTTTGTAAACTCCATGCTAGATTAGGGCTAAGGATCTAGGAGGATGCCTTAAATGCCTGTTGTGTGAGCTGCTTGCTAAGACTGTCTAGTCAACAGTAAGATAGCCTGATTAGGTTATGCTTGATGTGGTTACTCAATGTACGAATGTTGCTTGCTTTGTGCTAAAGGGGTCCTGACTAACTTTAACTAGCTAGTGAATGGATATGTAACAGTATTCGCAAGCTAGTTAAAGAAAGGAAGTAGGGACTCCTAGTGTAGCTGATGGCGGGAAGTATGTCAAAAGGTTCCCTAGGAAAGCCTTGGATGAGATGGTGGAAAAGGGTGTCGACAAAGGGACTTGGTGAAGTTGAGGAAAGTACGGATAAATGTGGAAGGTAGTATGTGTTGGAATAGTGTCTAAGGCTGCAACTATATTAGGCAAGTATTTGACCCGATTGTGCATGGTCCTTTTGGGTTGCCTTCACCATAGCAACTTGATAGGATGATTTATTAAGAGAGAGTAAATGTTATTAGTATATTATGAGAATAATATAAAGAATAATATATTAATATAAGTCATAGAATTAATTGGAATTAATTTGGTGACTTAAAGAGATTAATTAAATAAGAGGGTATAAACTGTCAATTGTTTGATAGTTACACTTTAGACTGTAAATCCTTATTGGATAGAGTATGGACGAATTCTAGGGCTTGGGATAGCCTCAAATTCGTCCAAGGGTTATCCAAAGTAAGGATTAGGATCACTTAAAGTCTAAGTTATCCAATTAGGGTTTAAGCTGTAACCCTTAAGGAGTCTACAAGTATAAATAGACCCTATGGGATAGAGAATTCGGTACCCCATCTAAAGCAAAGATACTCTGGCCGAATTCCTCCCCTCTCCTCTCACTCAAATCATCTTCATTGCTATTGGTGTTTGTAAGCCATTAGAGGAGTGACATTTGTGACTCTAGAAGCTCCAAGACTACAAGATCAACAAGGAATTCAAAGGTATGGTTCTAGATCTGTTTCAATGTTGTTATTTAACCTAATTAGTCATTAGAAGTCTTGGATTCAAAGCATTTTTAATTAGAAAGCCTAGATCCAAGCATTAGGGTTTTGCATGCGCACATAGGAAAGTTCTTATGGCTAAAACCCATTAGTGGTATCAGAGCCTAGCTTGGTTTTCTTTAAATTGTTGCTTGATTAACTGAAACAAACCTGCAAAATTCGATTTTTTGGTTTCTGTGTCATGAACTCGACGAGTCCAGTTGGGAACTCGATGAGTTCTAGTGTCAGGAAGAGCAAAAAACGGGATTTCTTGATATTTATCTTATGGAAACTTTCCTTAAACTAATTAGATCAACCCTAATCCGATTTTTTGATATATATAACTATAATCTTGATCTAATTAAAGATATTTATCATCTAATAAAATATTTAATTTCCTTATATGATAATTAATTAATTATTTTGATTATTTTGGTAATTATCTTAAAAGAAATCTTGAATAAAATCAAATATAGATAATTAGGATATTAATTGTTAATTGGAATTATTTGTTATTTGATCCTCCATGTTTTAAATGTTTAAAACTTGTCCTCACGTTTTGAAATTTATATTTGTGATTAAAAGTTTTAATTTAGACAACTTAAATTTCAAACCCTAGATTTTAAAAAGTTTAAAATACAACCCTATACTAATATGATATTACTAGAATAATATATATATATATATATATATATATATATATATATATATATATATATATATATATATATATATATATATATATATATATATATATGTATAACTAAATGCTAGTCTTACCGTTAGTAGGCCTCATTCATGAAGCCAATCTATAAGGTGGGTATAAGGTTGCGGCCTATAAAATGGCGCTTAATGGGTGTACACTCACACCCACCGCTTGCTTGATTGGTGGAGGGTCGTTAGCCGAACGGGTAGGATAGGGCAACCTCATCCTCTCATTAAAAGTATAATAAGTAATACAAAGTAACTACACATTTTTTAAAATTTCCTAATCTTAGTTACTTTAGGAAAAGTGAATTGATGCAATCCCATGAAATTACACTTTGCACCCTTGCTAAGAAGTTAGTGGAGCGTGTGTGGTTTACCGGCACACTAATTGGTTCTAAGCATAGGTGGCAAAGGGTTATTCATTGTTTATCATAGTTCAATGGAGCGTGTGTGGTTTACCGGCACATCGAATAGGTGATCGTTACAATGAAGGCACCATGTGAATTTGCATGGTAATTCACACCCGCTTTGTGATCCTCGGTATCCCAGTCACAAACAAGATGGGAATTTCGAGATTTAAACATGCCATTGAATAGTTTCAATGAATCTCATCTGAACCTAGGAATTCTCAATACACTTAGGACTAATAGTTTAAGTTTTGTGATGGAGAATTAGTAAATCGTCATTCACTTACCTTCAATTTATTTGCATGTTAGATTACGACATTCCTTTTCTAGTATGTAAATGTTATTGTTGGATCCTAGCCCTAATTTTTATAATTGGGTGATAATTAGGGATTCTTATTCTAATCTATCTTTATCCTTTCTATTTGTAGATGTCGAACGCTAACAACGCTGCTGCTAGTTCATTCACGTTGATGAGCCTTTGCCAAAAGGTCACCTTCGATGGAATGAACTTTAGCGAATGGATAAGATACATTCGCACCATTGCTCTCTATAAGGATAAGGAGTATGTCCTCGATGAGAAGCTCGAGAAAATCAACCCCGAAATCGCTACTCTGGTCGAAACTCAGGAGCGTGATGCAACAAAAGTGCATTGCATCATGATCGCGACAATGAACTTCGAATTCCAAAAGTCCTACGAGGACATGTACCCGTACGAGATGCACCAAGACTTATTAGAGAGATACCACCAAAATGCGAGACAAGAGCGTTATGAGATTTTCACTAACATGATTTCCGCTAAGATGGGTCATGGAGAATCTCTTACCGTGCACCTGCAAAAGATGCAAAGGTATGTCGACCGCCTTCGCAAGTTAAATGTTGACTTTGGAGAAGACTTGGCGATCGACATGGTGCTTCACTCATTGCCTCCGATGTACAACCAATTTAGGATGACCTACCACATGAACAAAGAAGAGGTCACCCTAAGCAAACTCCAAGGTCTCTTGAGGGTCGCTGAGAGCAACTTCAAAGACAAGTCTGTTGCACCAACTCCCAATCCGCCTGCTGCTCTTGTCTTGGCTATTGGTCAAGGAACGGGAAAGAAGAGGAAGGCCTCGTCCAAGAACCATCGCAAGGTTAAAGCCCGAGATGGTGCCTCTTCTAGTGGGACTAAAGTTGATCCCGCTAAGCCCTGCCCTAACCCGAAGGAGGCAGAGTGCCACCACTGCCACAAGATAGGACATTGGAAGAGAAGCTGCCCAGATTACCTGCAAGCAATCAAAGAAGGAAAGATCAAGCCATCTTTCGTAGGTATATACACAATCAAATCTAACGATTCTAATCATGCTATTTCTTGGGTTCTTGATACCGTTTGTGGTTATCACATTTGTTCTAATGTGCAGGGACTAAGAAGAAGTAGGGATGTGGAGCAAGGAAGGATCAATCTAATCATGGGGAACAAAAGATCGTCGCCTGTGACCAAGATTGAAGTGTATTCTTTAGTACTTAGGAATAATTTAGTTTTAGATTTGAACAATTGTTGCTATTCGCCAGAAATGGCTAGAAACATCATTTCATTTCATGGTTTATATAGACAAGGATTTAGATTTTCTTTTAATAATGAGAATAGTTCTGTTTTGGCTTATCTAAATGGTGTCTTTTACTTTGAAGCTATACCATGTAATGGAATATATGAAACTGTTATGATTGTTGATAACTTAGGAAATGATGTTTTGAATATTGATTCTTCCACTAGTATGGATAAAGCATCCTTGTGGCATTGTCGTCTTGGACATGTCAACAAGAAATGCATAGCCCAACTCCAAAAGGATGGAGTGTTGGAATCATTCGACCTTAGGGAAGATGACACATGCGAGTCTTGTTTACTTGGAAAGATGACTAAGTCACCCTTCACAAGTACTTGTGAAAGGGGTGAGGGTCTATTGGACCTAATACATACCGATGTATGTGGACCATTTAGATCAACCACGAAGGATGGGAACCGCTTCTACGTGACTTTTACCGATGATTATAGTAGATATGGGTATATCTACTTAATCAAGAAAAAGTCAGAAACCTTTGAAAAGTTTAAAGAGTTCAAGAATGAAGTGGAGAATCAATTGGGCAGGAAAATCAAGATGCTTCGATCCGATCGAGGAGGAGAGTACCTAAGTCTTGAATTCCACGATTATCTCAAGGAGTGTGGAATAGTTTCACAATTGACGCCTCCTAGGACACCGCAGTTGAATGGTGTGGCAGAAAAGCGTAATCGAACCTTATTGGATATGGTTCGCTCTATGATGACTCGTGCTTCACTACCTATCTCTTTTTGGGGGTATGCCTTAGAGACTGCCGCCCATATCCTTAACCGAGTCCCTATTAAGAAGGTTGCCAAAACACCTCACGAGATGTGGATAGGGAAAGCTCCCTCTTTGGCACATATCAAGGTTTGGGGTTGAGAGGCTTTCATAAGACGAGATACTCACGAAAAACTTGAACCTCGAAGTGAGCGATGTATTTTCATCGGCTACCCGCAGACATCCTTTGGATATCTCTTCTATAGACCGAAGGACAACGTTGTCTTCGTTGCGAGGAGAGGAGTTTTCCAAGAGCGAGAACTCATAGGCCAAGGAGACAGTGGGAGGAAAATCGAACATGAAGAGATTCAAGAGTCGATAGATGAAGGAACCTCTACCGCTGGCACTCAACCCGAGGAGGAAACTCCGGTTGAACCGATTGACGAGTCCTTACCTCTTAGACGTTCCAATAGAGTTAGAGTTCATCCCCAGTTTTATGGTTTTCATATTACTACCGAAGGGGACACGTATATTAGTGATGGTACACTAGTAAATCTTGATGAACCTAATAGCTATAAGGAAGCCATGGCAGGCCTGGAGTCTGCAAAATGGAAAGAGGCAATGGATAGCGAGATACAATCCATGCATGATAACCAAGTTTGGAATTTGGTTCATCATGTGCCCGGACATAAGACCGTTGGGTGCAAATGGATCTTCAAGAAGAAGACCAACGTGGATGGTAAAGTACACACATATAAAGCGCGATTGGTTGCGAAGGGCTTTACTCAAACTCCCGGAGTTGACTATGATGAGACCTTCTCACCAGTTGCGAAGATTAAATCTATTAGAGTGATGCTAGCTATTGCCGCATTTTATGATTATGAGATTTGGCAAATGGATGTCAAGACTGCTTTCCTTAACGGAAAGTTGGCTGAGGATGTTTACATGGCTCAGCCAGAGGGGTTTGTGGATCCGAAGCATCCAAATAGAGTGTGTAAGCTTGAGAAGTCCATTTATGGACTTAAGCAAGCGTCTCGCGGATGGAATCTTTGCTTCGATGATAAAGTCAAAGAGTTTGGATTTGTACGAAGCGAAGACGAATCTTGTGTATATGTCAAAGCCAGTGGGAGTATAGTAAGCTTCCTCGTTCTATATGTCGATGACCTATTACTCATAGGAAACGACATCCCGACTCTGCAGGAGGTTAAGTCCTGGCTCGGGAAGTGCTTCGCTATGAAGGACCTCGGAGAGGCTTCTTACATTTTGGGAATAAGGATAGTAAGAGAGAGAAGTAAGAGACTAATAGGACTTAGTCAGAACACTTACTTAGAGAAGGTACTAAAACGTTTTAGTATGGAAAACTTGAAAAAGGGAGAATTACCGTTACAAAGCAATGCCAAGTTGAGTAAGACTCAAAGTCCGAGTACCGAAGCCAAGATAGCTGAAATGAGTCGAGTTCCATACGCTTCCGCAGTAGGCTCAATCATGTACGCTATGACTTGTACTCGGCCTGATGTAGCCTTTGCTTTGAGCATGGTTAGTAGATATCAAGGGAATCCTGGCAGAGCCCATTGGGTTGCGGTGAAGAATATCCTTAAGTACCTTCGGAGGACGAAGGAATGGTTCTTAGTCCTTGGAGGGAGTGATGACTTTAAGGTGCGAGGGTATAGTGACACCAGTTTTTAGACCGACGGGGACAACTACCATTCGCAGTCGGGCTGGGTCTTTACCCTGAATGGAGGAGCAGTAACTTGGAAGAGTTCCAAGCAGGAAACTGTAGCTGATTCAACTTGCAAATCAGAGTACATTGCAGCGAGCAAAGCGTTGAAGGAGGCAGTATGGCTAAAGAACTTCATCGGTGATCTTGGAGTTGTACCTGCCATAAAGGAGCCCATGGAGATTTTCTGTGATAACGAAGGTGCGGTTGCCTTGACCAAGGAACCGAGGGATCATGGTAGATCAAGACATATCGACAGAAAATATCACTTCATTAGACATCGTGTAGAAGAAGGACAACTCATAGTTAAGAGGATATCATCAGAAGATAACCCAGCAGATCCGCTTACGAAGGGACTGAGTAGGGATAAGCACTTGCAGCATGCTAGGAGTATTGGGCCGAAGGATGATATTAGCATAGATTAGATAGTATTAGAAACGTGTAATAGATAAATGTAATTAACATTTGATGATTAAATAAAGGAGTTTTATTTATAAGTAATGTTACTATATTATGTTAGTTGTTTAGCTATTGTTTCACTTTGCATGTTTTGACTTCTAGAATAATTGAGTTTATTAAGAATAATCGAATTGTTCAAATAGTCCACAATCGTTCATATGTCGGAAGTAGATATGAATGAAGATTGTCATGAATAGGTATGTAAAGTGTCTAAATGGTGTTAGACATAGCAAAAGATTGCTACAACGTTCATGAGTGCTTATGAACTAGGTTTGAGCATTGGAACAAACCCGCGCTTGCTGGAATCACCTTATGGAATATGATATAAAAGGGTGATTGCAAGATGATAATATCATATAGTCTTAAAACCTAGATATATGGTTTGTTATTGGTTAATTGATTGTACATTGATAATGCGAAAACGCATTGGTAACTCGAAGTTATAAAACGCATTGTTGTGTGTCGTTGGTTAATGAATAAGTAAATGCATATAAGTCGAAGTTTATATGTAACTTTTATCCTAAGAAGGAAAAAGTGATATCTCGGCCGCTTGATGATTTGATTTGAGTTATGTGCCGGGCCCGGTCAGAACTGAATTGATGTGTTCGATTAAGTTCTATGTCAAATAAATCGGAAATCGAGAAACCAAATGCTGGACTAACTATTCCATAGTATTGTCAGCATGATATCTAATAGAGGACTGTACGATCCCTTATCTAAAGGACAAGATTGATTAGATCAGAGTTTGATAGCATCTTTGAGAGATACGATTGCAAATCGGAATGTACCTGTGCATATAGTTACTAGACTTATCCAAGTGGGAGACTGTTGGAATAGTGTCTAAGGCTGCAACTATATTAGGCAAGTATTTGACCCAATTGTGCATGGTCCTTTTGGGTTGCCTTCACCATAGCAACTTGATAGGACGACTTATTAAGAGAGAGTAAATGTTATTAGTATATTATGAGAATAATATAAAGAATAATATATTAATATAAGTCATAGAATTAATTGGAATTAATTTGGTGACTTAAAGAGATTAATTAAATAAGAGGGTATAAACTGTCAATTGTTTGATTGTTACACTTTAGACTGTAAATCGTTATTGGACAGAGTATGGACGAATCCTAGGGCTTGGGATAGCCTCAAATTCGTCCAAGGGTTATCCAAAGTAAGGATTAGGATCACTTAAAGTCTAAGTTATCCAATTAGGGTTTAAGCTGTAACCCTTAAGGAGTCTACAAGTATAAATAGACCCTATGGGATAGAGAATTCGGTACCCCATCTAAAGCAAAGATACTCTGGCCGAATTCCTCCCCTCTCCTCTCACTCAAATCATCTTCATTGCTATTGGTGTTTGTAAGCCATTAGAGGAGTGACATTTGTGACTCTAGAAGCTCCAAGACTACAAGATCAACAAGGAATTCAAAGGTATGGTTCTAGATCTGTTTCAATGTTGTTATTTAACCTAATTAGTCATTAGAAGTCTTGGATTCAAAGCATGTTTAATTAGTAAGCCTAGATCCAAGCATTAGGGTTTTGCATGCGCACATAGGAAGGTTCTTATGGCTAAAACCCATCAGTATGGGCCCATACTACTGGAAGCAGAGGATCCGTACTCGAGTCAAGGAGGGCCGAGATGGAACTAGGAAACTTAGATGATGTGTGAGATCTCTCGGGAGTATGTATGATCCTGACATTTATGTGTTTATTTTCAGTATAGTGACCACACGAGATGGAGTAGGAGGATCAAGATCTGGATCAGGATCAGGCTCGGGGGTAGGATCCGAGCAGGTTGATGACGTGATACGCGATTTCATCATGTATGAGATCACGAGAGGTATCCTTGAGTAGACCCCGGTCATTTTCGGTTCAATCAAGGAGGGGATTATCGACCTGATGCAGGATCGCCTCCGATCATTCAGGAGTGATTTGGCGTCTAGCCAGAAGGGTAAGTGCACACTGTCCTTCAAGGACTTCAGGGGGAGTAGTGCGCTGGACTTCCAAGGGGTGAAGGACCCCATTGCTACTAGAAGATAGATCACATATATCGAGTCTGCTCAATTGACGAGCTACTGCCCGTAAGTGTCGGAGGTCCATTTTAATGCAGGTTGTTTGAGGGATCAAGCCAGACATTGGTGGGAGTTAGTTAGTGATTCGTTGGGAGCCCCAACCATCGAGGCTATGACTTGGTCAGATTTCGTGACCTGATTTAGGGCTGAGTTTGCACCAGTTGTGGAGCTTCAGCAGCTGGCTAGAGAGTTTTTAGATATGAGACAAACTATGGAGACTGTGGCAGAAATCACCGCCAAGTTCTGGGAGAGGGCTTTGTTGGTACCCCAATTTGCAGGGGATGAGAATATGTGGAAGACCCGCTATAATGATATGTTAAGAGCCGACATTCGGGAGCATATCAGCTATTCGGCCTGCCCGATGCTGGAGTCCATGATTTCCAGGGTGCGGGAAAGGGAGATTGATTTGGAGCACCTTAGGAAGAGGAAGTTAGAGACTGCGTAGGTTGCAGGGGTTTCGAGGAAGAAACCTAAGGGATGCGATGCGAGGTCGAAGGGCCAACAGGGGCGGGACCACTGTGCGATGTGCGGTCGGTCACATGAGGGAGTTTGACGCACTGGATCGGGTTCCAACTGCTATAAGTGTGGCAAGACTATGCATTTTGGTAGGGATTGTACTGCCCATGCCTCCACAGTTCAGATATCAGACCTGATTTGCTTTCATTGCAATCAGAGGGGCCATAAAAAGGCCACCTATCCTAGATTGACAGCATCGATGATAGCAGTGCCAGTGGTGGCGCCGACTCCGGCGACAACACGAGTTGTGGATGGCCGGAAGGTCAAGGAAGAGGCTCTGGTGGTGCGGAGCCGAGCATTTCAGTTGACAACCGAGGAGGCACACGTTGCACCCGATGTGGTGACGGGTATGATTTCTTATCTTTACTCTTTATGTTATGTCGCTGTGATTTTGATATATGTATGCTGGTTTAGGGTCGTTCCATGTGAACGGTATCCCAATTCAGGTATTGTTTGACTCGGGTGCTACCCGATTGTTTGTCTCTCTTGCGCTTAGCAAGAAGTTTCCCGAGTCTTCGGGCATGTTGAATCGACCTCTAGAGGTCGAGATTACGGACGATCAGTCAGTGCGAGCATCAGAGGTCTATCGAGGTTGTGTTTTGAGGTTGTTCGAGGAGTGTTACCTAGTAGATCTGGTTCTCATACCTTTGCGAGGGAAAAAGGTTATTATTGGTATGGATTGGCTAAGCCCCAATGGAACAGTGATCGACTGCGCGCAACAGTTGGTACGGATCAGGATCCCAAGTGAGGGAGAACTAGTGATTCAGGGTGAGAGGCCACAACGAGGTCCAGCCTTTTTCTCGGCAGCGAGAGCTAGGCACTACCTTCAGCAGGGTTGCACTCTATTTGTCACCTATGTTATGGATATCCGGGAGGCGGTTAAGGAGACGGTGGGTGATGTGCCATCGGTACGAGAGTTTGTGTATGTATTCCCCGAGGAGTTGCCTAGGATACCTCCGGAGAGGTAGGTAGAGTTCAGGATTGACCTAGTCCCTAGTGCGGCTTCGATAGTTAAGGCATCGTATCGGTTGGCTCCTCCTGAGATGCATGAGTTTCCTACACAGATGCAGGAGATGTTAGACAAGGGATTCTTTAGACCGACCAGTTCATGCTGGGGAGCCCGGATTCTGTTCGTGAAAAAGAAGGACAGGTCTCATCGGATGTGTATAGACTATAGGGAGCTGAATACGGTAACGGTGAAGAACCATTACCCACTCTCGAGGATTGATAATGTCTTTGACCAGCTACAGGGAGCATCTTAGTTCTCCAAGATTGATCTGCGTTCAGGATATCATCAGATGAGGGTCAGAGAGGAGGATGTGTAGAAGACCGCGTTTCGGACGCATTATGGCTACTATGAGTTTGTGGTGATGCCCTTCAGGCTCACCAATGCTCTTGCCGCTTTCATGGACCTCATGAACCACGTGTGCAGACCAATGTTGGATTGGTCTGTGATAGTTTTCATCGATAACATTTTGGTTTATTCCAAGATGTGGGATCAGCATGAGGAGCACTTGGGAGAGGTGTTGGATACTTTGAGGATGGAGATCTTGTATGCTAAGTTCTCCAAGTGTGAGTTCTGGTTTCGTGAGGTGCAGTATCTTGGGGGTTCTTGTCAACCAGGATGGGATTTCGGTTGATCCGGCCAAGGTGGAGGCCGTGATGAGATGGGAGGTTCCCAGGTCTCCATTCGAGATTGGGAGCTTTCTGGGACTAGCAAGCTACTATAAGCGATTCATTCAGGACTTCTCCAAAATAGTCGTGCCCTTGACCCGGTTGACAAGGAAAGTTGTGGTCTTCCGTTAGGGGGCTGAGCAACAAGCCACATTTGAGATGCTGAGAAAGAGATTGTGTGAGGTGCCAATCTTAGCCCTTCCAGAGGGCATAGAGGACTTTGTGGTATATTGTGATGCGTCCATCTCAGGCTTGGGCATGGTATTGATGTAGAGGGGGCATGTTATTGCTTACGCCTTGAGGCAACTAAAGCTTCACGAGGCGAATTATCCTACGCATGATTTAGAGCTGGGGGCTGTTGTATTCACCCTCAAGATTTGGCGTCATTACCTATATGGGATTCGTTATACCATTTACACGGACCATAAGAGCCCGAGGTATCTCGTGGACCAGCCAAATCTGAATATGAGGCATCGTCGGTAGCTTGATGTGGTAAAGGATTATGATTGTGAGATCCTCTAATACCCAGGGAAGGCCAATGTCAAGGCCAACGTGCTTAGCCACTAGGCAGCGTAGATTAGGGATATCTGTATGAGGATGATAGTTGTGACTCCGTTGTTGGAGCAGATTTGGGAGGCCCAGCAGGAGGCCATGAAGGAGGAACATCGGAAGAGCTAGCGAATCGTGGGTCAGGTTTCCTCCTTAGACTATGATAGTTGAGGATTGTTGACCCTTCACCGTAGGGTGTGGGTCCCATATCATGGAGGTGTGTGCCAAGTATTGATGGAGGAGGCACACAAATCCAAGTTCTCTATCCATCTTGGGGCGACAAAGATGTACATGGATCTTCGTCTTGATTATTGGTGGCCCTGTATGAAGAGGGATGTAGCTTGGTTTGTGGAAAGGTGCCTGACCTGCAGAAAGGTCATGACTGACCACCAGAGACCACACATCAAGGTCCTACCATTGGATATCCCGCTGTGGAAGTATGAGGATATTACTATGGACTTCATTACGAAGCTTCCCAGGACCGCACGAGGAGTGGATACGATTTGGGTCATCGTTGATCGATTGAACAAGAGCGCCCATTTTATTCCGATTTAGGAAAGCATTTTGGCCGAAATTCGGCCGACATTTATATCAGGGAGGTAGTGGTGCGACACGGGGTGCCAGTTTCAGTGATTTCCGATAGGGATGTGCGGTTCACTTCCAGGTTTTGGAAGAAGTTCCATGACGAACTGGGTACTCGTCTGCATTATAGTACCGCCTTCCACCCGCAGACGGATGGCCAGAGCGAGCGGACCATCCAGACTATGGAGGATATGCTAAGGGCATGTGTTTTAGACTTTAGAGGTAGTTGGGATTCTTACTTTCCTTTGGCAAAGTTTTCTTATAATAACAGCTATCACGCGAGCATCGACCATCCTCTTTTCGAGATGTTGTATGGGAGGAAGTGCAGGACCCCGATATGCTGGGGTGAGGTGGGTCAGAGGGTCATGGGGAGTACAGATGTGGTACTCAAGACTACAGAAATGGTCCAACAGGTTCGGAGTAGGCTTCAGACTACTCAGAGTCGGCAGAAAAGTTATGCCGACAAGCGTCGATCGGACCTGGAGTTCCAGGTCGAGGATATGGCGCTTCTGAAAGTGTCACCTTGGAAGGGTGTCATTCGATTCAGGAAGTGGGGCAAGTTGGGCCCCATGTATATTAGGCCCTTCAAGGTTATATATCGGGTGGGCAATGTGGCATATAGGCTGGATCTGCCATCCAAACTCAGTCAGATTCATAGTACTTTTCATGTCTCCTAGTTTGTGGAAGTGTCTGGTGGATGTTTCGGCAGTGGCGCCTTTAGAGGATATTCAAGTCGATGACATACTAAACTACATCGAGTAGCCAGTGGTAATCCTTGACAGGAAGTCAAAGGATCTCAGGAACAAGAGAGTGGAGTCAGTAAAGGTTCAATGGCAGCACCGAAAGGGCTTGGAATAGACCTGGGAGCCAGAGGACAAAATGAGGGAGCACTACCCCGAGCTTTCTCAGGACCGGGGAATAGATTTTGAGGGCGAAGTCTAAATAAATGGGGGAGATTTGTAACACTTGATTCCTGGTATGTATTTAATTCAAGGCTTATTGTATTTGTTCTGGGACTCAACGAGTTGATGGGCCAACTCGTCGAGTAGAGTCGTGACGGCGGGAGAGTTTAAGTGGCCTACTCGGCAATTCAGGAGCCTGACTCGGCGAGTAGGTACTGTTTGAGTGAAACCCTAAATCTGAGTGTTTGCACCATATTTAAACAACTTATTCCAACCTCCTTCGTCCATATCACTCCCATAAGATAGTATATCGAAAGCCTAGCCTTGTTTGTGTGCTCTAAGGCCATTTTGGTGTATTTTGGTGGGTTTTGAAGCTTGAGAAGAGGAAAGGAGCTTGGGAGTGCAAGTTGCGGCTTAAAGATCCAGGATATTTGTTCCATTTCTAGTTCATTCATGGTAAACATCTCTTGTATTGGTGTTCTATGTGATTATTCATCTTTGGAGTTGGGATTTTGGGGGCTTTCTAATCCATTTTCAGATTATGAAGGGATTGAATGGGGTTTGACTTCAGATCTAGGCCTTAGGACGGGTGTCATGGCATAAAGGTGCCAACTTTATGGCCATGAGAGCCCCATGCATCTTGTAGGTCACTTCTTATGGCTTTTTGAGCCAAAACCCCCTTGAATGTGCATCAATTTCAGGACTTTACGTGTGACATCCCCATTTTCACGGCCAGAAAAGACCGATTTTGTTTATCCTTTATAAAAATCAGAGTATCTCTTTTAATAAAAACGTTGTGGAATTTGTTCCCAGAAAAACATGATAATTTCATTATCAAAGCATTTCTGAAGAAATGTATTTTTATTCATTTTAAAACATTTGGGATGCCATCGTCAATACAAAAACATAAGCATAAACAGAACTTACATTCATTTACACTAGTGATTTATATCTCCTTAATCTCTCAGTGTAATGTAACTTTACCTCGTCACCTGTGATACAAGTAAACTGAGTGGGTCAGCTTGGGAAACCTGGTGAGTACATAGGGTTTTCAACCCACAATAATATTATTATTATGATTAATGATCAAACAATTAACCCAATTACCCATCCTCGTTATCTTCTTTATTCCTAAGTACCTTCCCTAAGGATTTATCCTAAGGATCGTCTCCTACATCATATTTACCTCTCATCTCCTTACATCGCATTTCATTATATGTTTGTTCCTAAGAACTATCCCTAAGGATTATCGCCTACATCACATAGATTCAAGGATTACTCCCTCAATACGTGCCCAACAAGGGTTAGGGCATCATCGTGTGAATACGTAGTTACAACATCTACTGAACTCGTAATTCATAGTAAGGGGTTAGAGTATCATCGCATGAATACGTAGTTACAACATCTCCTGAACTCGTAATTCATAGTAAGGTGTTAGAGTATCATCGCATGAATACGTAGTTACAACATTGCCTGAACATGTAATTCATCACCTACAGGTTATGGGTCTGCTGGTGTTTCCACGGGGTTGTCTAGAATAGTCCGTGGTCGCCATCTATACTATGGTAGATGACAACATCGCCACATTGCCGGTTAAGGTTATGGTACCTCCTTTCATCCTACATCAACTATTCATCATCATCTATTTACCTAATTATCATAATTTTTCTATCATCATCTATCTCTCATCATTTTATTTCATCACACACAAACTATTTCATGTACCCATGTTTCATCCGCTACATATTTGTAGATATTAAATAAATATATCGTTTAAATATTTTAAAACATGTATAAAATCGTTCATCCAGCATAGACAACAAGTATTCAAATAATTTGCACACATAACACGTAATTTATATAAAATACTTCATATCTATGTGTAAGATGAAAGTAACTATGCACTCACTTGAAAAGGTGGTGATTCCGAACTCAGACAGCGCTCCGCTTCTTAAAAATAATTCCTTCGACGAAACCTAGTATTATTACCACTAGAGTTTAGTCTATTATTCTCCGAGACTAATTAATAGTCTAGTTATTATTACTATTATATAAGCATTAAAGAATACTTTTATAACCCATAATAATAGCCTAAGTACTTATTATATCAGCGTTAAACAATACTTATTAAAAATACGTAACTTTCACATACGAGCTTTATTTTGACGTTCTTTATATCCACGTGTAGGTAAAAATAAGATCTACAAATTTCATTTTCACTCCATCGGCTAATTCTCAACCAATCTTACATTTAACAGTACGAGAACATTAGACTGTTAAATGACAACGAAAAATTCATGACTCCTTCATACAGACTCCGTTTCCGTCTGTCTTTTTACCGTTGAGTTCCTATTAATGAGATCTTCAACTCTCGTTTAGGTCGTGTAAGCCAAAAACCACTCGAACTAAAATTCGAGTTTCGGTCGTGCGCTGCAAAGCCAAATCTTAGAAAAATCATAACATCCTCATACGAAGTCAGATTTGGACGTTCTTTTTTATGGACGCTCTCAGGTTAACATATTGTATGACTTTCATTTAGATCACTAAGGCTAAAAGTATCTCTATCATAAACTCACTATTTACGTCTCCCCGGTGCCGTGTCGGTTCCATCGCGAAACTTCAACGGGTCATAACTTCTTCGTTATAACTCGGATTTTGGCGCTCTTTATATGTACGGAACCCTTGAGACATATTCTAAAACTTGGTTAAGATTGTTTAATCTAAATAATATTTTGTTGAAAAGTCGTTTTCGACCCCTATTATCTCTAAATTGACTAGCCCGGATCTACAGGCGTTACATTACGTGTAAAACGAGGATTAGGAGGCCAGATCTATGGTTTTGGTGTGTTAAGACCCCTTTAGATCAACTGTATGGTGATGGTCAAGAGTGAATTCATCAAGTCATTCTTGGGACTCGACGAGTCGGAGCGTAATAATCATCAAATCCTTCTGTCGAAGGACCATATGAGAGCAAGGAAGGTCCCTTAGTTGTTCATGCTCATTAGAGGACCTAGGAGTCATGGGAATCGATGAGTTCTTGGAGCAGGCTTGGTGAGTCCAAGTAAATCTCCTAAGGACTCGACGAGTTGTTCATACAACTCGGCGAGTCGTAGACTGGACGTGTTCATAAGAGGGAGGTGAGCTCGATGAGTTCAAGGTGAACTCGGCGAGTCAGATGAAGTTGTACCTGAGGGTAAGATCGAAGGAGAACCCGTCGAGTTCTTTCCAGAATCGATGAGTGGAGACAGAGATTTACATGAAGTTGAAGTGTATGGACTCGATGAGTTGGTAGACCAACTCGGCGAGTCAAGTCAATTGGAAGTTGACATTGACCAATGTTTACTTTGATCAGATTGGTATGACCATGGTTAGGGTTGCATACTCAAATGAATAACTTTGAAGTGTTTCGTTTAAGGATCGAGGGGTCATGGGTAGTCGACTTGTATGCCGAAGATAGTTCAAACATTGCACAACATCGAGGTTAGTTACCTTCCAGTAGGGGTGGGTCTAAGGCCACAATGCCGGCCCACCATCAGGGGTATTTTGTGGATAATTGTCTCTGTGATAATTATCTTGGTATGTTTATGTGATATGGTTACAAGATATGCAATGTGTATGTTAGTGGTAGCAGTAGGGATAGTTTTACCCTGACATCGGTCGTTAGGATCGAAAGGTAGGTCAGTACCCAGATATGCCTGACTGTATGATTATATCTTGTTATTTTATGATAGTAGTAGGGGTGAAATAGTCCCCTGTTACCGGTTGAAAGATACCGATGGCAGGTACCGGTTGAAAGATACCAATGGCGGTTACCGGTTGAAAGATACCGATGGCAGTTACCGGTTGAAAGTTACCGATGATATGATATTATATGCGGTATGATGGGGGAACTCACTAAGCTTTGTGCTTACAGTTTTGGTTTTGGTTTCAGGTACCTCTTCGTCGAAGGGGAAGGAGTCGGCGGTATAGCAACGCATCACACAAACACACACATGGTTTCTACATTGGGTTTCTGGGATTGTACTATGATTTTCATTACTTTTGATGTCATGGGTTGTGACACAACATTATGATTTTCTAATGTGTTTTTTTATAGACAATATTTTAGTAAAATGTTTTATAAAATATAAATTAAAAAATGAAATTTTTGGTCTTGAAATTGGTGATGTTGCAGATACACGAAGGAATCGATATTTGTTGGGATAGTTGATTCCATATTTGGGTGATTTGTGAACACATTTGCTATGTGACATCGAGGTTAACTGAATTTTGATGTTGATGTCGAGAGTGCTTAGCTATGGGTTTATAAACTGCATTTGCCAGCGAAGGTTATGGCTTGACAACGAAGGTTGTGGCTTGAGATTGAAGTTCATTGATTTTGATATCGATTGGGAAGGTCTCAAAATCGAGTGTTTAGAAGTCGAAGATAGCTTCATTGTGGATATCGACTTGCTATGGTAGAAGGTCAATTGGATCGCATTTGAAAACAAAGTGCTGATAAAGATGAAACAAATAGTGTCGATTCAAATCCTTCAACTATCAACTAGTTGACATATTTTACCCACCATTGACATGGAAACAAAAATGGTGTTAAATGCTAAATTTTATTTTCGAATCCTTATAGTTTATGCAAAATGGCAGAATTTACCCAATTTCACCATTTGGCTAAAATTTCTGAAAATGGGAATATTTTTTAAATAGGCCCCTGTAGTTAATGCGAGTTAACACTTTATGCCCAGTTTCGCAAGTGGTGTAAAGTTTCATGTCTTAGGTAGTTTTCGGCGCACCGGGTCACTGCATAATTTTGAAATTGACAATTTATACACAAATTTTTGAAAATTCGTCAAAGACGGTCCATGAACGAATTCGAAAATTAAGATAGTTTTTGGATTTTCTGAACTTATATAAAACATTTCTGCCATGTGTTAAGGGGGAGATCTGTACGGAAAATTTCAAATTTGAGCGCTTTCCTATTCCATATCGGTTTTATAATCATTTTTTGATTTTAAAAAGAGGGGGATAATTAAATATGAGAATTTGAAAGTTGAATTTTTCATGTTACGCAGAATTGAAGACTAAAGTGACCTTGAGCAATTGAAGTTGATGAAGTGATTCGATTGGAGATCAGAAGTGATTAGTTCATGATGAGTTTGTACTTACTAAAGATTTTTGGGGTGTGCTTTTATGCTCAAATTTGGGTAAATTTGTGGAGGTTTGGATACTACTAATTGCCTTTTGATGCTTGGTCTGGAAGGTGTCAAAAGGGGTGAGTATTTAGAACTCCGGACCGGGACCTGGACCTGGAAAGACTCAACAGGTCCGATCCATGGTGCACTAATTTTTTCAAAACAGGTTTGATCCAAGAACTGGTCCAGTTTGCTCTAGTCCAAATGTTCACTTTTACATCCAAAAACTGGGTACCAATCATGGACCTACACCTTATAAGCCTCAACATATTTGGTTTATGGTCCACCAATTTCTAGAAAATTGGTCTTATCTAATTTGGTCCAAATTCTTACCCCTAGTGTAGGGTGCAATCACTAGTTGATTTTCAAAAAAGATTTTTTTAGCCATTTATGCTTTGGAGGGTTACAATGTCTTTCACTAAATTACAATTTTCAGGTAGAAAATTGCAATGATAATATATAAATGAGTTTTTGAGTTTTTAATGATGGATCACCTTAAAACTAAAGCTTGTAGGATACCAACTTGAGACACATTATTTTTTGAAATGTTTAAAATTCAAATCACCACTAGCAATTATCTATTAAAGTGTTTAAACTTTGAATCACCACTAGCCATGTTGACATTGGTTCTTTTAATGTTCCGGTCCTCTATTTTGAAGTAGATGGCTATGGTAAGGGTGAGGTGCTGGTGATGGGCGATTTTAATAAGGTCTGTGACAAGTCATAGAGCTTGGGTTCTCAATTTCACCTAGGGTGTATCAGTGCATTTAATTAATTTATCAGTGATGTGGATCTTCTAAACATGCCTTGGGTGCCCTTGGATCTGGCTCAAAAGGAAAACGTTTAGTGGGCTATCAAGGTTGATGACAATTCCCTATATTTTTAAAGGGATTATTAATTGTAAATGATGTCAGATTACGATTAGAGGGTTTTTGATTGATGGGGTGTCGCAGATGATTTGGGTTCATTAAAATTAGAGTTCAAACATTTCTATGAGGATATGTTTACTAGATGTCATGGGTGGTGTCCTTCCAATAGTCCACCGTTCTTTCGTTAGATCTTGGAGGTTCACCTTTAGTTTCTCACAGCCCCTTTCTCTCGGGATGAGATTAAGAGGGTGGTTTGGGACTATGGGGGAATAGGGATCAAAGTCTATATGGTTCTCTTTTAGATTTCTGAAGAGATGTTGGGATTTGGTTTCTGAGGACATTATGGCATTCGTTGAATATTTTAATAACCATGTTGTCATATTGAAGGGTTGTAATTCTTCTTTCTTTATGGTCATCCCATAGCTTCGTGATCCTAGACCTGTAAACAATTTTGATACAATTAATTTTATTGGTTGTTGTGACAACCAAGAAAAATGCATCCCCACCAAATATAGTGGTCCACATAAATATACTAGAATAAGGTTATAACGTCTAATAGCTTTTCAATTTCGTACTTGAAAAAACGGCAGCAACCAAATAGTAAGGCCAAGAAATTGGAGCACAAAAAGTTGTAATATCTTACAAATTGGATAAAGAACCGAGCAAATACTCATCAACACAATCCCAAAAATACAAAAATTGTAGAAATTTGACTTCAAATGAAAGAGATGATTTTTATAAGATATAAAAGCCAATAACAAATAAAAATTTACAATGTAAAAAGCTACAAAGATAACGATTGACTTTTTGCCAAAGTGACCAAAAGGAAGATCGTAGTACTCCTCAAGATAAAAGATTTGAAACGAAGAATGCCAAATATGGAGTCCATACGAGAGAGATATGATTTTTACAAAATAATTGTGGAGATAAAATATAGACTATAAATAAAAGTTATAATTAGCCAAAACAACCAAAAGGAGAGTTGTAGTACACGACAAGACCTACACGACGATTTAAGAAATTTCAAAAACAAAGCTCGTACACGGAAGATACAAAATTCAGAATAAACATTTATGTCATGCACGCACATCTACGCCACACGTGTCCTGAAGTTGGATTCATGAAGTTTTGGATGGCGTTGCCCATAGAAAAAGATGACACATGTCGAACTCTAGTGGAGCCCACATGCATGTACGCGATGCATGCCTTAAAAGACGCCATCTGTGCCCCAAAATCTCCACTATAAATAGAGGTCTCTACTACCTCCATTCTCACCCCATATTACATGATCTCTCTCTCTCTCTCTCTCTAATGGAATCCTTTTCATTCCAAACAATCTCTGAGCTTCTAAAGTTCTGGCACAACACACCAAGTACGCGAAGCACACTTCGAGGGTGAGTTCACAACCCCACTTTTACAATTTTCAAATGTTTTTAGGGGGAATACATGTGATAATACTATATAGTTAATTTTATAATTATTTCTAACTGTATAGTAATAGTGATATAGTTATACCTAGAAAGCGTTTGGATAATATTATGCCTAGAAAATACTCTGCTAAACCTTTATAGATAATATTATGCCTAGTCGTTACAATGACCAACTCACTAGGAAAACATTATACCTATTCATTACCTGGTCAAACTTTCGAGCTAACATCATACCTAGTCGTAACACTGGCCAACTCACTAGGAAAATATTATACCTGGTTGTTACTACGGTAAACCTTTGAAGGTAACATCATACTTAGTTGTTATGCTAACCAACTTACTAGGAAAGTAGTATACATGGTCGTTACCCTGCCTAACTTTTAGGATAACATTGTACTGAGTTGTTACTATGCATGGATATCCTACCCAAATAAGCTAAACAAGGGAATGGTTCTAGAACCTTACCATAAGGACGGTTTTAGGGATACCCTAATGGCACATTCTAGAAGCCACCTAAAGATTATGAAACTGGATAAACACCTAGATTTGAAATATCATATTCCAAATTAGGGTTTCTAGGGTTTTCCTATCAGCTATAAATATGACCCTCTGGGTAGCCTATTTTCGTCCACTCCTTATCCATGAAGGATAATTGAATTTTTCATCCCTTCTCCTCTCTCCTCTCTTGTCTTTTAGTTAATTGACTTTGGGTGTAAACCATTAGAGGCGCTAAGCTTTTGTTGCTAGCTTTCTGAAGAATATTTATTTGCTATAAAAATTGTAAGGTATGTAAACCCTAACTCTTGTAATTTCGATTTTAATAGTGTTTCAATAGGGTTAAGTGATTTTTTTGCATTCACATGTAATTTTATATCCTATTAAACCCATCTGTGGTATCAGATCCTTAGTCTCACAATTGATTGTGCATAATGTGATTTGGCCTTGCTAAGTTTTATCAAAACTAAACCCTTGCCTCTTTCAAATATCGAAAATTGCTATGGTTTCTTTAAACCCTAGCCTCTTTTTATATTTTTGAAAAGGCCTAGGGTTTCTAGTTTCATTATTTGTTATTTTAAATGACCTAACGTTTGAATAACTTAAACTTGGTAACCCTAACCCTAATTTCAAAAATTAGATGGACTAAGATTAAATTTGATTATTTAAATAAAGGTATAATTAATATAAGTATTTAATCTTAAATTATTTAATTAATTGTTTAGTTAACAGAATACATTAAATCATATTAGGTTTATATTAATCAATTAATTATATGATTAATTTAGATAATTAATATTTAAGCCTTGTGTTTTAAAAAGTTTTAAAATACACCCTTATGTATATTCAAAAGTTTAATACTATATGTATAAGAAAAGTTAGTCGAATCAATAGTAGGTCTCATTCACGAAGTCATGCTATAAGAAGGGTATAAGGAAATAACCTATAAAATGATTGTTGAATGGGTGCCCTTTTCACCCACGACTCCTTTGTGTGGTAGATGGTCGTTAGTTGAACATGGTTGCTAGGACATAATCTCATTAAAAGTATAATTATATAAACGACTAGAACCTTCTTTTAAAATCTCACTCTAGTTACTTTAGGAAATATGTGAAATATATGTTAATCCATGTAAACGCACATCATTTCTTCAAAAGGTGTTAGTGGAGCGTGTATGGTAAATCAGAACACTAATTTAGGACTATGAAGGTTAAATGATGGAATTACTCAAAACTTATCATTATTGATGGAGCGTGTGTGGTTTACTGGCATGCTAATTAGAGATGATAAATGACATTGGTTGTCAAGAGGATTTGCATAGTTATTCACATCTTATTTGTGATCCTCGGTATCATAATAAAAAATTGAAGAGCATAATATGAGATTAAACATGTCATCGAGGAGATTCAATGAATCTCAAATGATCTAGGAACTTCAGATTTGATTGAAATCGATGAATCGTTTTAGTTACCTTAATAAATTTGCAATTAGATTACGTTATCTCTCTTTTTAATTGTGAATTGTAATTTGGATCATAGCCTTTAATATTAACTTGGGTTAAAATATTAAGTGATTTATATCAACTAACTAAAACTATCTTTCTTAATACAGATGTTTGTAAATGGTGATGCTCTCACTGCTCAAACCTCCACTCAAAACTCCAACTTCTCTCTCTTGCCAATTATATCGAAAGAAAAAGCTGACAGGTCCAAACTACATGGAATATATGTGAAACCTAAAGATGACTCTTCGCTGTGAGAACAAAGAGTATGTTATCGAGAAACGTCTTGATGAAATCGATGAGTCGACTACCACTCCTAAAAAAATTGTTGATAACAAACATACTGACGACACCAGTAAGCTCGCTTATATGATTGTTGCAACCATGGCACCTGAGCTACAAAAGTTCTTTGAGGACTATTGGCTATACGATATATGCTTGGATCTTGTTAAAAAGTTTCACAAGAATACAAGACAAGAAATATATGAAGTCGTCAAGTCCCTTATGGTGTCTAAACTAAAGTAAGGAGAATATGTTTGTGCTCATGTGAAAATGATGCAAAGGCATATGGAGAGGTTGGAAAAACACAATGTGTCTTTCGATAAGGAGTTGGCCATTGATATGGTCCTTAACTCCCTTCCACCCGGTTATAATAAGTTTATTTTGACTTATTATTTGAGCAACACAGAGATGAAATTGAACCAACTCCATAACTTTCTGCTAATTGTTGAATGTGGAATGAAGAAGAATCATGCCCCTTCTGTGATAAATGCTCATGTAATCTCCATTGGTCATAGCAAAGAAAAGAATAGGAAGGCCACCTCCCGATCTAATTAGAAGGGTAAGTCCCATGATGGATCATCTAGCAGTGGGTCGAAGGGGGAAGCCCAACTTTGATGTTCCAGCTGTTAGTAATCCAAAAGAGGCCACTTGATTTCACTGTGGCAAATAAAGAATTAGAGAAGAATCAAGGGATCTCACTCTTATATTATTAGCAAAGTCCTTTTGGGTTGCCCTCAAACCGAGTATTTGAATATGATGACTTTTAGAGAGAAATAGAGAGAAAGAAAGAGAGAGACAGAGAGAGAAAGAGAGAGAGAGAGAGAGAGAGAGAGACTTGTTTATTGATTTATTATATGATTAATAAATATAAATAAATGAATTTATTAATATATTATGAAAATAATATATTAATTAGAAATAATAATATTTAATTAAGAATTAATCAGAAATTAATTAGAATTAATTTTGGGATTAAATGGATTAACTGAAAGTGCAGGGGTCTAACTGTAATTGTTCAATAGTTAAACAAGAGGTTCTAGAACCTTTCTCCATAGCGTTGGATGGTTTCTTGGAGGGTAATATAGGGTTTCTAGATTATCTTTATAGATTATTAGTGAGTAGATAATTACCAAATTTGAGATATTAATATAATATTCAAATTTGGGTTATCTAGGGTTTCCTAACTAACCTATATAAGGACCCCTTGGGATCTAAATTTCAGCTATCCTATTCCTATAAGGAAAAGCCAAAATTTTCATCTCCCCTTTCCTCTCTCTTTAAACCTCCTTGTTGCTAGGGTTGGGTGTGAACCATCAAAGATACGAGATTTCCGGTGCTAGCTTCCAAATGACTACAAGAAGGATTTTTAGTTGATTATCTACTAGCATAATCAAAAGGTACTAAACCTTTTTATGATTTTCGAAAGGCCTAGGGTTCTTGTAGGGTTCTTGATGTTCAATTAGTTATTGAATTTAATAGTGAAAACATAGATCCTTTAGGTTACATGCAAACTTAGGATTTAAGTTTTTCCACCAAAATATGATTTTGGTCACCTATAAATCCCATCATTGTTATAAGAGCGTTTGTTTTCAATTGAATATTACATGATCGAGCCAACTGCGGAAGCGTATGGTACTCGACTCATTTCTACTATCTCGACTTTAGTATCAGACTTTGAGTCTTACTCAACTTGGCATTATTTTGGATTGGTAACTCCCTTTTCTTGGATTTCTACATACTAAAATGTTTTAGTACCTTGTCCAAGTAAGTGTTCTGACTCAGTCCTATAGACTTTTTACTCTTGTTTCTTACTATCCTTATTCCCAAGATATTGGCAGCCTCTCCGAGGTCCTTCATAGCAAAACACTTCCCAAGCCAAGACATGACTTCCCTCAGAGTCGAGATGTCGTTTCCTATGAGCAGTATGTCATCGACATACAATACAAGGAAGCTTACTATACTCCCACTGGCTTTGAAATACAAACATGATTCATCCTTGCTTCGTAGAAAACCGAACTCTTTGACATTCTCTTTGAAACAAAGATTCCATCTACGAGATGCTTGTTTCAGTCCATAAATGGACTTCTCAAGCTTACACACTTTGTTGGGATGCTTCGCATTGACAAAACCCTCTGGTTGATTCATGTAAACATCCTCAGCCAAATTTTCGTTAAGGAAAGCAGTTTTGACAACCATTTGCCATATCTCATAGTCATGAAATGCAGCAATGGCCAGCATTACCCTAATAGACTTTTTCTTGCAACTGGTGAGAAGGTCTCATCATAGTCAACTCCCAGAGTTTGAGTAAAGCCCTTCACAACCAATTGCACCTTATAAGTGTGTACATTCCCATCCATGTCGGTCTTCTTCTTGAAGATCTACTTGCACCCGATCGTCTTACGACCTAGCATATTATCAACCAAGCTCCAAACCAAATCTCGCTATCCATGGAACCCACTATCGTACATAATCTGAATCTTGCTGTCCATCGCCTCTTTCCACTTTGTAGACTCCGGGCTACCATGTCTTCCTTATAGCTTTTACGTTCATCCAAATTCACTAGTGTAATATCACTAATGAACGTATCCCCTTCTGTACTAATATGAAAACCATAAAATTAGGGTTGAGACCTAACTCTTTCGGAATGTCTAAGAGGTAAGGACTCGTCAATCAGTTCAACTAGAGTTTCCTCCTCAGGTTGATCTCCAGCTTTAGAGGTTCCTTCATTGCTCAACTCTTGAATCTCTTCAAGATCGATTTGCCTCCCACTGTCCCCTTGGCTTATGAGTTCTCGCTCTCGAAAAACCCCTCTCCTCGCGACGAAGACAACATTGTCACTTGGTCTATAGAAGAGATATTCAAAGGAGTTCTGTGGGTAGCCAATGAAAATACTCACTACGAGGTTCGAGCTTGTCATTAGTATCTCGTATTACCAAAGCCTCGAAACCCCAAAAATTGGGTGTTTAGGGTTTTTGACTCACAATTGAATATGTGAAATGTATTCCATTAGGTTTTGAACTCACTCTGGGGATTTGATTCAAATGAATGGTTTTGATTAAGCATTGAACATTATATTCACTCAGATTACAAGTATTACAAGTGTTGATGAGAACAAAATTTCCTAGCTTGAATTCCACTTGTGACATCATCCCCCCGTTAGAGGGAACTTAGTCCCCAAATTCTTTCGAAAGGTAGGATCATGAATGAGAGAATAATTTATGGTACTTCTGCTTCATCTGGTCTTCGCTTTCACATGTGAATTCTGATCCACGCTTAGCGTTCCATCGAACCTTCACAATTGGAATGCGACTCTGTTTTCGTACGCTTCACTTTTTTTATCCGCTATCTCTACTGGTTTGTCGACGAACAGGAGATTCTTGTTTATTTCGATCTCTTTTAAAGGAATGACAAGAGTTTCATCTGATAAGCACTTCTTTAAATTCGAGACGTGGAGCACGGAGTGTACGTTGCTGAGTTCCGAAGGTAGCTGTAACTTATAAGCTACTGGACCAATTCGAGCAAGGATCTCGAACGATCCGATGTATCGTAGATTTAGTTTTTCCCCATTTTCCCAAATCGGATCATTCCTTTACAGGGAGGGACCTTCAATAGCACTTGGTCTCTGACTTGGAATTCCATAGGTTTTCATCATTTGTCAGCGTAACTCTTTTTTCGGTCACGTGACACTTGGAGTCGGGCTTTGATTTGGATTATCTTCTATGTAGTCTCCTGGATGATTTCTGGTCCTGTAAGGGTGCTACTCGGTGATTGCCCTTTTGCTAGCTGGGTGTCACCCACCTCAGCCCAGCAGATAGGCGATTTGCATTTGTGACCATATAAGGGCTCAAAGGAGCAAGCTTGATACTCGTGTGATAGTTGTTGTTGTATGAGAATTCAATCAAGGTAATATGGGTATCCCACGACTCACCGAAATAAATCACACCAGCTTGGAGCATGTCTTCGAGTGTTTGGATGGTTCGTTCGCTTTGGCCATCGGTTTGAGGGTGGTAAGCAATGCTCATGTCTAGCTGTGTTCCCATAGCCTTTTAAAGTGACTATCAAAATCTTGAAGTAAATCTGTTATCCCAATCTGACATAATAGATATTGGTACCCCATGAAGTCTCACGATCTCTTTTATATATATATCCTAGTTAATCTTTCCATCTTATATGTCTCCCTCTTTGGCAGGAAATGGGCAGATTTGGTTAGCATATTGACAATTACTCAGATAGCATTCAATCCATTCATTGTCTTAAGAAACTTTACTATGAAGTCTATTGTAATCCTTTCTTAATTCCACTCGGGAATTTCAGGTTGTTGCAGCAATCCCGAGTGCTTCTGGTTTTCCATTTTAATCCTGGCACAAGTGAGGCACTCATCCACATAAGTGGCAGTTTCTGCCTTCGTTTTCAGCTCCCAATATTATCGTTTGTTGTCCTGGTAAACTTTATTGGACCCTATATGGACGGGCTATCGTGTTTTATAGGCTTTGTTCGTGACTACGTCTCCGAATCCTCCTAATCTTGGGGGTCCAGATCCATCTTAAGTAGTGATATGCTTCGTCATTTTGCTTCTGTAACACCGTAAATTTCAAACAAAATTTTCAAATTTTCATAAAACACAATTCAATTAATATCCATAAAACAACCATATTAATTATCCAATTCAAGTCAATACAAAATCCCAAGATCACAAATGTCAAAAACTCCGAGTGTGTGTGTACGGATCAAGCCGGTGCCTTCCCACGGTCGTGACTAGTACCTGAAACAATAACATCAAACACTGTAAGCACAAAGCTTAGTGAGTTCCCCAAAATACCACATATAACACATAATAGCCACTCGAGGCTATAACTCTGTGGGTCTGTGCACCCAAACTCTGTGAACCCTCAAGTTCTAGCTCTGATAAACATGCACCACATAAATCACATAGAAATAATGCAGTACAACACATAACATACATAGCATGCAAATACTCTATCACATAACTCTGGTTACCTACTCAAGTTAAGGTATAGTGAGAAGACTCACCTCGCGTATCTCCGTATCTCACGAATCCTGGAAATCCCTCGTGCTCGATCCTCCGAGCTCTAATCCTCCTATAACATCATATGTCTCTAGTTAACACTTTATATCTTCTGAGGTTGACTATCCCTAAGAAGTCAACATAGGTCAACTTCGGTCATCGATCAACTTTGACCGGACTCAGCGAGTGCGCTATGGCGACTCGGCGAGTCTAGACGTTTTCACCAACTCTCTAAAATTACCTTCCTACACGTCGTGTATCCCCCCCCTCACTCGACGAGTTTCACCTGGAAGAATCGCGGGGCCACCCCGACTCAACTCGCCGAGTCTCAAGAACAACTCGGCGAGTCCCAGTTCGACTCAGTCCACCTGTCGTCCCTCTCCAACTCACCCCGACTCACTGAGTCAACCCATGACTTAATTGGACCACTCACTGACCGAACCCGAGGCAATCTTCAAACTACTCGCCGAGTCTGATGAACAGACTCGGCGAGTCCATGCCATGCAACCACTCCAACTTGCTTCTAAGGTCAGATCTGTTTCCACAATCTATAGATCTGGCCTCCCTAGACTGATTCATCCCGTGAAGCTTCTATCTTGGTGCCCATAACACACCCCATGGCTCATAAATAGAGTTTTGACCTAAGGCATAAGGATTCCAATCCAAAACCTCCATTGATTCCCAAAAAGCTTGGGCAAAGGGACACTCTGGACCTCCAAGGGTCCAGTTCTATGGTTTAAACCACATAAGGGACCAAGGGGGCACTAGATCTTGCCACAAAAGGGTTCAAAAAACCCTAAATCTAAATAAACATCAGCAAGGAAGAAGATAACTCGAAATTATTACCACAATAGTGATGCTCTGGACTCCAAACTCTTAGAAGTGGCTCCACTTGCTTTCCCTTAGCTAGTTCTCTCCTTTCTTGCAAAAATGACACCTCCAAGATCAACAATGGACTTCTACTTTGCTCCCAAATGCTCACACTCGATTAGGGTTTCACTCAAGGGACTGGTGAGCACAAATGACGGCCATAAGGCCCTTTAAATAGGTCTCAAACCCGAGAAATTAGGGTTTCATTACACAGCGCTGACTCGCCGAGTCCAGGCGCGATCCCGCGACCAGATCCACGACCCTACTCGGCGAGTCTGAGCTCCAACTCGCCAAGTCCCCTCTCAAAACACCAAAAACATAAATATACAAGATACCTAAAAATACGGCTGTTACAATTCTCCCCCACTAGAACTAGACTTCGCCCTCGAAATCTCGCTCTGAAAACAGCTCCGGATGCTGCTCCTGCATCATACGCTCTGGCTCCCAGGTCATCTCCGATCCCCTCTGGTGTTGCCACTGAACCAACACCAGAGGTCCCTCCTTATTCCTCAGAACCTTGATCTTCCGATCTCTGATGGCCACTGGTCTCTCGGCATAATTTAGGCCTGCATCCACCTGAATATCCTCTAATGGAACCACTACCGATTCATCGGCTATACACTTCCTCAACTGCGACACATGAAAGTGTCGTGGATTTGCCCCAACTCTGCTAGCAACTCCAACCGATAGGCTACCCGACCTACCCTCGCAATCACACGAAATGGTCCTATAAACCAGGGCCCCAACTTGCCCCTCTTCCTGAACCGAATCACTCCTTTCCAAGGGGAAACCTTCAGGAGAACGAAGTCGCCGACCTGAAATTCAAGCTCGGACCGGCGCCTGTCCGCATAACTCTTTTGTCGGCTCTGGGCGGTCAATAACCTCTGTCTGACCTGCTGTATCTGCTCTGTCGTTTGAATCACGATCTCTGTACTGCCCATCACTCTCTGCCCAACCTCACCCCAACAAATGGGGGTCCGACACCTCCTACCATACAACAGCTCAAAGGGCGGCATACCGATGCTCGAAGATGGTTGTTATTGTAGGAAAACTCCGCCAAGGGTAATTACGCATCCCAGCTACCCCCGAAATCCAACACACATGCTCGAAGCATGTCTCCAAGCGTCTGAATCGTCCGCTCACTCTGGCCGTCTGTTTGGGGATGATATGCGGTACTAAAATGCAGTTTAGTACCCAACTCTTCATGAAATTTCTTCCAGAATCTGGAAGTGAAACGCACATCACGGTCCGAAACAATCGAGATCGGCACCCCATGCCGAGATACCACTTCTCTCACATAAACCTCCGCCAACTTCTCCGCCGAAGAACTCTCACTGATGGCAAGGAAGTGAGCGCTCTTCGTCAACCTATCCACAATCACCCAAATTGCATCAACTCCTCTGGCAGTCCTTGGCAATTTGGTGATGAAATCCATAGTGATCTGCTCCCACTTCCACTCGGGAACCTGATGGGTTTTATACAAACAATCCTATGTGTGCATGCAACCCTAGTATTGGATCTATGTTTTCACTATTAGTTATACAACTTTATGAACACAAAAAGAAACCTGGCATGCTACTATAATTTTCGAAATTCATATATGAAGCTAGAATACATACCTTTTGTTGTTATATAGCAATAACAACTAGTTCCTTGAATTTCCTTAGCTCTTGAAAGCAAGTACCACAAGTGTAGTACCTCTAATGGAGTCACAAACACCATATGCAACTTGGATGAAGAGGAGAAGAAAAGGAGGCACCAAAAACGGCTGGAAACCCTAATGGAAGTGTTGTCCACGTTTTTGGGGCCTAAGGGGTCCTTTATATACTAGTGTGGGCTTCTAGGGTTTCAGTCAAAACCCTAATGGACAGCTTAAACTCTAAGCAGCCCATGGAACCTTCTGGACAAGGCTATGGACGAAAATATGATGGGCTTCCATCATAATTTCGTTCACCCCTTATTCCTATAGCATTCCTTAGCCCAATAACTCAATTATCCAATAATTGCAGTCCAGTCCCCTATATTTAATTAATCTCTTTTAGCCACAAAATTAATTCTTAATTAATTCTTGACTAATATTAATTAAACAATATGATTTCTCCTTTAATATATTATTCTCATAATATATTAATAAATCATATTTAAACCTTAATCTCCTTAAATCATCCTACATATTGCTATGGTGAAGGCAACCCAAAAGGACCATGCTCATAATCGGGTCAAGTACATACCAAAATAGTTATGGACTTAGACACTAATCCAACAGAACCTCCAATGGCTGTAACTTGCCATGCGGTCTCTGGTGCTCGGCCTTAACCCTTCGGCAGGTCAAACACCTCTCGACAAAACATGCGACGTCCCTCTTCATACAGGGCCACCAATACTCTTTCCTCAAATCCAAATACACTTTCATAGCCCCGGGATGGATCGAAAATTTCGATCTATGTGCTTCCTCCATCAAAGTAGTACACGTACCTGATGGGTTTTGAGCATTCTAACACTTCCTAAGTATACATGCAACCCTAATAACCTTGGATCTATGTTTGTCTAATTATCATGCAAAGTTGAATTCCAAGGCTATATTCCTATCTAGCATACATGGGGAACAATTTTAACTTGAATGATAAATAGAATAACTTACCTTGTTGTTGCTTGTGTTCCTTGAAACCTTGTGAGCCTAGCACCCCAAGTGTGATGCCTCAAATGCTTCACACAACACCAAATACTCTTGGAAAAACTTATGAGAGAACACACACTTCTTGAAATCGGCCAAGCCCTCTTGTTTCCTTAGTGTAACCGATTTTGGTGGAGAATATGATTCTTATATAGTGTTGACACATCTAGGGTTACACCATGTAAACCCTAATGTGTCATGACTCTTCATTTCCATGGCCCATGGGTTTGTAACTCCCATGGAGTATCCATGGAGCATCCTATGGGTAGAACCCAACTTGATAATCCATGGAGCCTCTTAGCCCACTATACAAGATATGGATGATTTACATAATCAACCCATATATTTAATTAGTTCTCTTTTGACCACTTAATTAATTCTAAATTAATTATTGATCAAACTAATCAAATAATATTATTAATATATTAGAACTTATAATATATTAATAATCTCCAAGTGTTATTTCTCTCATTTAGTCTATCCAATTGCATGGTGCCATGCAACCTAAATGGACCATGCCGGGTCGGGTCAAGTACATACCAGAAATAGTTATGGACTTAGACACCTTATCCAACAGTCTCCCACTTGGATAAGTCTAATAACTATTACTGCAAGTATGACTTCAGGAACCGTTCGACAATCGTAGCTCTTTTCAAGGTTTCTCGGATCTGAGAAGATCATGGTACGCCATTTAAGATAAGTGATCATATAATTCTCTGTTTTAGATATCAGTCGGACAAATACATGGAACAATATCTTACTTATTGTCCAACAGTTTGTTTCCCGATTTCCGATTTGTTTGACAAAGAACTTAATTGAACACATCAACTTAGTTCTGACCGGGCCCGGTACATGGGTCAAAACAAAATCATCGAGGGGCCCAGATATCAGCTTCTAATCCAAGAAGGAACAGATAAACTTCGACTCATATGTTTGTTCTACCACTCATTGAATTACACACAAGAGCACGATTTATAACATCGAGTTACCAATGCGTTTTCGTACAATCAATGCATAACCAACTTGTAAGTAACGAATCATATCTCTAGGTTTGAAGACTTATACGATATTACCGTCTCACGATCACTCGAGATAGAATTACATGAAGTGATTCCAGTGAGCGTGGGTTGAGTCCAATGCTCAGAACTTATGAGCACTCATGATTGCTGTAGCCTTGTCTAAGACCTCTACAACCAAACATGATAGTCTTGATTCATACCTACTTCCGACATATGACTGACTGTGGAGGTTTAAATAATGTGTTATACCAAACAAAAATTATTCTGGAAGTCAAAACATGCAAAAGAAATATAGTAAACGATCGACAAGAGATAGTAACGCTTTACTCATAAATAAAAACATTTTTTATTCATCATCAAATGTCAATTACACTTTACAAATTTCGAGGTTATCTAACTACTAAATCTAATATCATCCTTCAGCCCTATGCTCCGAGCATGTTGAAGATGCTTAAACCGAGTCAGTCCCTTTGTGAGGGGATCTGCCGGATTCTCATCTGATGATACCCTCTTTGCCACGAGGAGTCCTTCTTCTATTCGATGTCTAATAAAATGGTATTTTCTGTCGATGTGTCTGGATCTCCCGTGATCCCTTGGTTCCTTGGCTAAGGCAACAGCGCTTTTACTATCACAGAAAATTTCCATTGGCTCTTTAATAGCTGGTACAACTCCAAGGTCTCCGATGAAGTTCTTTAGCCATATAGCCTCCTTTTCCGCCTCGCTAGCTGCAATATACTCTGATTCACAAGTAGAATCTGCCACTGTCTCTTGCTTGGAACTCTTCCAAGAAATTGCTCCTCCATTTAGGGTAAAGACCCAGCCCGACTGAGAGCGGAAATTATCCCTATCAGTCTGGAAGCTAGCATCACTATACCCAACTACTCTTAAGTCATCACTCCCACCGAGGGTAAGGACCTAGTCCTTAGTCCTTCGTAGGTACTTGAGAATATTCTTTACCGCAGTCCAGTGTGCCTTGCCAGGGTTCCCCTGAAACCTGCTAACCATGCTCAAGGCAAAGGCTACATCAGGTCGAGTACACGTCATAGCATACATGATCGATCCTACAGCCGAAGCATAAGGTATTCGACTCATTTCTGCTATCTCAGCCTCAGTGCTAGGGCTTTGTGTCTTACTCAATTTGGCGTTACTCTGGATGGGTAACTCTCCTTTCTTGGAGTCCTGCATGCTGAATCTCTTCAGCACCTTATCCAAGTAGGTACTCTGACCAAGTCCAATTAGTCTTTTACTCCGATCTCTCAAGATCCTTATCCCTAAAATATAGGCAGCTTCACCGAGGTCCTTCATAGCGAAACACTTCCCAAGCCAGGACTTTGCTTCCTGCAGGGTTGGAATGTCGTTTCCTATGAGTAGTATGTCATCCACATACAATACCAAAAAGCTAACTATACTCCCACTAGCCTTGACATACACACAAGATTCATCTTAACTCCTAGAAAAGCCAAATTCCTTGACCTTTTCATCAAAGCAAAGATTCCATCTATGAGGTGCTTGCTTTAATCCATAGATGGATTTCTCAAGCTTACACACTCTGTTAGGGTACTTGTTGCTGACAAAACCTTCTGGCCGACTCATGTAAACATCTTCAGCCAAATTTCCATTAAGGAAAGCGGTTTTGACATCCATCTGCCATATTTCATAGTCATGAAATGCAGCTATGGCTAACAGAACCCGAATAGACTTAATCTTGGCTACCGGAGAAAAGGTCTCATCATAATCCACTCCAGGAATTTGAGAGAACCCTTTTGCAACCAGTCTAGCCTTATAAGTGTGTACTTTACCATCCATGTCGGTCTTCTTCTTGAAGACCCATTTGCACCCCACTATCTTACGACCTGGTACATTTTCAACCAAGTTCCAAACTTAATTGTCATACATGGATTGTATCTCGCTATCCATAGCCTCTTTCCATTTAGCAGACTCGGGGCCTGCCATGGCTTCCTCGTAGCTGTTAGGGTCATCTTGACTTACTAGTGTCCCATCACTAATAAGTGTCTCACCTTCCGCAGTAATATAGAATCCATAGTAATGCTCAGGTGCACTCCTAACTCTCGTGGAATGCCTCAGAGGTACAGATTCGTCAATTGGCTCAACAGGAGTTTCCTCCTCAAGTTGAGGGCTAGAGTTTGAAGTTCCTTCACCACTTGACTCTTGAATTTCTTCAAGATCGATTTGCCTCCCACTATCTCCTTGGCTTATAAACTCTCTTTCTCGAAAGACTCCTCTTCTTGCTACAAAGACCACATTGTCACTAGGTCTGTAGAAGAGGTAACCAAAGGATTGCTGTGGGTAGCCGATGAAAATACACCTCTCGCTTCGAGGTTCGAGCTTATCATGAGTCTCGCGTCTCACGAAAGCCTCACAACCCCAAATCTTGATGTGGTCTAGTTTAGGTACTTTACCAGTCCACATCTCGTGAGGAGTTTTGGCAACTTTCTTTGTAGGGACTAGATTAAGAACATGGGCGGTAGTCTCTAAGGCATACCCCCAGAATGAGATTGGTAGCGAAGCTCGACTCATCATGGAACGAACCATGTCTAACAAGGTTCGATTACGCCTCTCAGCCACACCATTCAACTGCGGTGTCCTGGGAGGTGTCAATTGTGAGACAATCCCACATTCCCTTAGATAGTCGAGGAACTCTAAACTAAGATACTCACCACCTCGATCGGATCGAAGCATCTTAATATTCCTACCCAATTGATTCTCGACTTCCTGTTTAAATTCCTTAAACTTCTTGAAAGTCTCTGACTTATGCTTGATTAAGTAGACATACCCATATCTACTGTAATCATCAGTAAAAGTCAAATAATAACGATTAGCATCCCTTGTGGCATGTTTGAATGGCCCACACACATCCGTGTGTATAAGGTCCAACAAACCTTCACCCCTTTCACACGAGCCTGTGAAGGGTGACTTTGTCATTTTTCCAAGTAAGCATGATTCGCAACTATCATCTGACTTTAGGTCAAATGACTCCAAGACTCCATCCTTTTGGAGTTGGCCTATGCGTTTCTTACTTATATGTCCAAGGTTACAATGCCATAATGATGCTTTATCCAAGTTATTATTAGTAGTAGAATCAATACACAAAACATTATTTCCTAAGTTATCTACAACAGACACAGCTTCATACACATCATCACAAGGTAATGCTTTAAAATAAAGAACATTATTAAAGAAAGCATCAATAGAACCAACTTCATTATTAAACGAAAAGGTAAACCCGTGTTTGTACAAAGCATGAAAGGAAATAATATTTCTTGCCATTCCTGGCGAGTAACAACATTTATTCAAATCTAAACTAAACCCACTACTTAGCGATAAAGTATAAACTCCAATATTGGTGACAGGTGAAGCTTTCCTATTCCCCATGATCAAGTTTATTCTTCCTTGCTCCACATCCTCACTTCTTTTTAGTCCCTGCAAGTCACAACAAATATGAATACCACAACCGGTATCAAGGACCCAAGATTTAGAATGGGGTGAGTTATTAGAAATGATAGTGTAAATACCTGCATGGTTAGGTTTGACTTTCCCATCCTTCACATCCTGCTGGTATTTTGGGCAGTTCCGCTTCCAATGAGCCTTTTCATGGCAATAGAAGCATTCAGCCTCTTTTGGGTCAGAAGAAGGAGTAATGAAACCTTTCTTGGTTCCACTTGAAGAAGAGCCATCAAGGGTCCGAGCCTTAGTACCCTTCGAAGATCTCTTTCTCTTCCTCCCTCGACTTTTCCCGATTGCCAAAACCGGAGTTGAGTTTGGAGTAGGAGTGATAGCAACCGACTTCTTAAGACCTGTCTCTGCGGTCTTGAGAAGTCCCTGAAGTTTGCTGAGGGTGACCTCTTCCTTGTTCATGTGATATGTCATGCGGAATTGATCATAGCACGATGGTAAGGAGCGCAAAATTATATCTATTGCAAGCTCCTCAGGGAAGTTCACATTAAGCTTCAGCAATCGATCCACATACCTTTGCATTTTCTACATGTGGCTCGTGATGAAATCCCCGTCCTTCATCATGGTTGTTATCATGGAGCAGATGATTTCGTACCTCTCTTGTCGTGCACTTTGATGGTATCTTTCCATCAAATCTTGGTGCATCTCATAAGGGTAGAAATCTTCATAAGACTTTTGGAGTTCAGCTGTCATTGTGGCCAACATGATGCAAGCCACCTTGGTCGCATCTCTTTCATGAGTATGAAAGTCAGCGATCTCCCGGGGAGTTGCAGTGGTGTCATCAATCTCCTTAAGCTCCTTGTCGATGACATATTCTTTGTCCTTGTAGCGGGTAATCATTCTGATGTTTCTGATCCACTCATTGAAGTTGGATCCATCAAAAGTGACTTTCCCACACAAGCTCATAAGAGTGAAGGAGCCATTAGGATTCGAGCCAGAAGCAGCATTGTTTGAAGACATCTGAAAGAAGAGAACAAGTTTAGTATAGATCTATGAGAGGCCTTAATAAAACACCCAAATGTCATATTAAGGCTAGGATCCAATCACAATATAACATAGCTTAGAAGAGGTATGTCGTAGTCTAAGCTATACAATATTTGAAAGGTAGGTGAATGACGATCCACCAATTTCCACCACGAAAACCGAAATATTAGATATTAGGTTTTATGATTGGTTCTTAGAAATTCCTAGATTCTTTGAGATTCAATGAACTTTTCAAAGGCATGTTTCAATCTCGAGTGTGCCCTCCAAGTTTTGTGACTGGGATACCGAGGATCACAAAATGAGGTGTGAAGTAACCATGCAAATCACTTAGTACCTTTAAAGTTTATCACTCAATCGATGTGCCGGTAAACCACACACGCTCCACCGATACTATAATAAACCTTAAGTCACCCTTTACCTACCTTGTTAAGTCCAAGTTAGTGTGCCGGTTAACCACACACGCTCCACCAACGACTTAGACAAAGTGTAAAGTGTAATTTCATGGATTAGTACCTTATTCACATTTTCCTAAAGTAACTAAGATTGGGAATTTAATAAAACATTTAGTTACTTTATTATATTCATCATACTTTGAATGAGAATTTATAAGTCCTTGTCTTACCCGTTCGGCTAACGACCCTCCACCAGTCAAGCAAGCGGTGGGTGAGAGTAGACACCCATTAAGTCACCATCTTATAGGCAACAACCTTATACCCACCTTATAGACCGGCTTCGTGAATGAGGCGTACTAGCGGTAAGACGAATTTGTTCTTATATATATATATATATATATATATATATATATATATATATATATATATATATATATATATATATATATATATATATATATATATATATATAATTATTAAATCATCATAATATAAGTATAAGGGTTGAATTTTAACTTTTAAAATTCTAGGGGTTGGAACTAAAGTTTTAACTTAACTTTACTTGTTCCAAAACTTGAGGGCAAGTTTTGTAACTTTTAAAACTTTTCATTTCTTGTAACTTATGAGTTTAATAGAGTAATAAAATGAAGACTCTTCATTTTTATAAGTCTTGTGTTTGTTTTTAATGGTTTTAATTCAAGTGTGACTCTTGGTTTTCCATAACTTGAGGACAAGTTATGGACTCCATTAAAACACATTATGATCAAGAATTAATCTACCACATAGGTTACAAATAATTCCTATGATCATCTAAAACATCATAAGAACAAGAACATGAATATGAACTTATTCATAAAGCAAAAATTACACTTAAAACTTTGTAATTTTGATAACTAGTTGTTGTAAATGAATTATCAAAGACATTACACCATCTAAAACAAGTTTTTCAAGTACCAAAAAGTTTAGGGTAATGTTTCTAATTCATTTCCAGCAACTAAAGTCGAAATTCTGCAACCAGTCGACCCTACTCGCCGAGTGCATGAACTTACTCGACGAGTCCATTCGTAGACAGCAAGATTTTCGACTTTTTTTCCAACTTTTAAGCACAAATAAAAAGCAAACAAGCCTAGGCTCTGATACCACTGATGGGTTTTGAGCATTCTAACACTTCCTAAGTGTACATGCAACCCTAATAACCTTGGATCTATGTTTGTCTAATTATCATGCAAAGTTGAATTCCAAGGCTATATTCCTATCTAGCATACATGGGGAACAATTTTAACTTGAATGATAAATAGAATAACTTACCTTGTTGTTTCTTGTGTTCCTTGAAACCTTATGAGCCTAGCACCCCAAGTGTGATGCCTCAAATGCTTCACACAACACCAAATACTCTTGGAAAAACTTATGAGAGAACACACACTTCTTGAAATCGGCCAAGCCCTCTTGTTTCCTTAGTGTAACCGATTTTGGTGGAGAATATGATTCTTATATAGTGTTGACACATCTAGGGTTACACCATGTAAACCCTAATGTGTCATGACTCTTCATTTCCATGACCCATGGGTTTGTAACTCCCATGGAGCATCCTATGGGTAGAACCCAACTTGATAATCCATGGAGCCTCTTAGCCCACTATACAAGATATGGATGATTTACATAATCAACCCATATATTTAATTAGTTCTCTTTTGACCACTTAATTAATTCTAAATTAATTATTGATCAAACTAATCAAATAATATTATTAATATATTAGAACTTATAATATATTAATAATCTCCAAGTGTTATTTCTCTCATTTAGTCTATCCAATTGCATGGTGCAATGCAACCCAAATGGACCATGCCGGGTCGGGTCAAGTACATACCAGAAATAGTTATGGACTTAGACACCTTATCCAACAGTACCGCCCACAAACGATACCCAAATCCGGCCCTGATAAGTCAAAAGCCCTCGACTATCCGAAACGAACTCTGAAACCAACCCAACGACCCGTTCTCTCTTCTGCATCTCCGGATGCACAACCTCAGCATGTGCCCCACGAATGGCATCCAAAACTGGAGCATCTCAAACATACATTTCCCAGTGGAGTACTCTCCGCCCTACGGCTCAACGCATCAGCTACCACATTAGCCTTGCCCGGGTGGTACAGGATCTTACAATCATAATCCTTGACCACATCTAACCACCTCCTCTGTCGCATATTTAGGTTAGGCTGATCCATCAAGTACTTCAAGCTCTTATGGTCTGTGTATATCGTACAACGAACCCCATACAAGTAGTGACGCCAAATCTTGAGGGCGAACACCACTGCCCCCAACTCTAGATCATGCGTGGGATATCTCGTCTCATGAGGCTTCAACTGCCTCGATGCATATGCTATCACATGTCCCTTCTGCATCAGTACCGCTCCCAGCCCTAAAATCGATGCATCACAAAACACCACAAAATCTTCCATCCCTTCCGGAAGAGCTAATACCGGGGCTTCGCACAACCTTTGGCGAAGCGTCTCAAAGGAGGTCTGCTGCTCAGGACCCCATGAAAATGCAACACCCTTCCGGGTCAATCTGGTGAGTGGCACCGTGATCTTGGAGAAATCCTTGATAAATCTCCGATAGTACCCTGCTAACCCAAGGAAGCTCCTGATCTCAGAGGGTGACTTTGGCACCTCCCAACTCATCACCGCCTCAACCTTGGCCGGATCGACCAATATCCCTTTCTGATTAACAAGATGTCCCAGAAACTGGACCTCCCGCAACCAAAAATCGCACTTGGAAAACTTTGCATAAAGTTTCTCCGATCGCAAAACCCCAAGAACTTCCCTCAAATGCTCTTCATGCTGCTCTCTAGATCTCGAATATACCAGAATATCATCAATGAATACAATCACTGACCAATCCAACATCGGCTTGCATACCCTGTTCATGAGATCCATGAACACAGCCGGGGCATTGGTGAGCCCAAAAGGCATCACCACAAACTCATAATGCCCATATCGCATCCTGAACGCTGTCTTCTGGACGTCCTCATCCCGCACTCTCACCTGATGATAGCCCGACCTCAAATCGATCTTGGAGAACCAAGATGCTCCCTATAACTGATCGAATAAATCGTTGATCCTCGGCAACGGGTGACGGTTCTTGACCGTCAGCTTGTTCAATTCTCGGTAATCAATACACATTCGATGCGAGCCGTCCTTCTTCTTCACAAACAGAATGGGCGCTCCCCACGGCGAGCTACTTGGCCGAATAAACCCCTTCCCCAGCAGCTCCTGAAGCTGCGAGGATAACTCTTGCATCTCTGGAGGTGCAAGACGATAAGGCACCTTAGCGATACGCGCGGCCCCCGGAACCAAATCAATACTAAACTCTACTTGCCTCACCGGAGGCACACCCGGTAACTCTTCGGAAAATACATCTGGAAACTCACGCACCACTGGAACCTCCTCCACTGAACTCGGTCTCTCAGAGATCACCCGCGTATCTATCACATATGCCACAAAACCCTTACAGCCCTGCTATAAACACTACCTTGCCCTAGCGGCCGAACAAAAGGCTGATCCAGAACGTATACCCTCGCCGTACACTGAAAGAACTCCCCCACTAGGATCTCGTATGGTCACCAGCTGACGCTCACAGTCGATAACCGCGCCGAATCGGCTCAACCAGTCCATGCCCACAATGACACAGACATCACCCATCGCAATAGGAACCAGATCAATCGGAAACTCAACCCCAAAAATCTCTAACACACATCCCCGGAGGTCCTCCGTGGCACAAATCACTCTATCGGCAGCTATGGAAACCCGCAGAGGCCGACTCAATGCCTCACGACTAACACTGATATGCTGACTAAAGGCCAAAGATACAAAAGACCGACTCGCACCCGAGTCAAATAACACTAAAGTAGGCACAGAGTTCACAAGGAAGGTACCTATGCATAACATAATATAAGCATAATATCTCAACACCAAAATAAATACATAGAAGGAAATGTACCAGCCACAACATCGGGTGCAACGTGGACCTCCTCCGCAGTCAGCTGAAAGGCTCTCCCTCGAGCTCTCGGCGCCTCGGCCTTCACGGGCCGACTCTCTGTAGCTCTGATGGCGGAAGGAGCAGATCCCTGAGATGCTCCGCGCAACAACGGACACTCCGCCTTTCGGTGTCCGGTCTGGTTGCAGTGAAGACACACTGCAAACCCCTTGGGGCAGTCCTTGGCCATATGCCCCTCCTTGCCACATTTGTAGCAAGATCCCGCTCGACAGACTCCATCATGACCCTTGTCGCACTTCCCGCAAGTGCAGCCCTTATGGCTCCCGGGTTTGGGATCAGCGAGCTTGGCCCGCTTGGCTGCCGGCTGACACTGTGTCGGCTGTCGATCCCTCCCCAGAGACTTCGCCTCCTCCCTGGCCTGTGTCTCAAGCTCAATCTCCCTCTTCCGGGCATTTTCCTGAAGCTCAGCAAATGTCCGATACGAGGAGTTCGCAGCGAACTCCCGAATATCCCGTCTCAAAATGCTCAAGTAGCGGCTCATACGTGCCTGCTCAGTGGACACGTGCTTAGGGCAGAACATCGCCCTCTCATGGAACATCCTCGTGATCGCTGTAACTGACTCAGTACCCTGCTTGAGGGTCAGAAACTCCTATGCCAAACGCTCCCACTCCACCTGGGGAACGTACTCATCCCAGAACATGGTAGTGAACCTCTCCCAGGTCACCGCCGAAAGCTCAGCAGGCGTAAAATGCGCCGTCACAAACTTCCACCAGTCCTTCGCTCCCAAGCGAAGCTGGTTCAGCGCGAACCGAACCTTCAGATGCTCAGGAGATGAGCAAGTGAAGAAGCACCCCTCCATATCAGATATCCACCTCATAGCTACCACCGGATCCTGTGTCCCATCAAACTCTGGTGGTTTGGTGTTGCTGAACTCCCGAAACAGCGACGCATCACCTCCTTAGGGTCTCGCCGCAGCGATCGCTGCGGTAGCCGCTACAACAGCAGCCTCAGAAAGAGCGGCGTAACGCTCGTCAAATGTCTCAATCAGTGTGGTCTTAATAGACCCGAACATCTCTGGTATCTCAGCCCTGATGACCGCAGCCACCTCCTCATGAATGATCTGTCGAATCTCCTCATCACTAGCTCCGGCACCCTCCGGCATATGACGTGTCCTCACCATGATCAACCTTTGAAATACAACATGTGATAAATTAGAATTCACTCGAGCATACTCACACTCGACAATCCATCGCTCCTTGATTCTTGGTATCCCAAAGATTCTAATTTGGACCGTGCACCGCCCCGGTGCTTTCAGTAGTATGGGCCCAATACTACTGTCCACACCATCTTAGTACACACCCCAAATCTTCCTCTTCGGATACCAAATCCCAAGTACTCTATCATGCGTAGACCACTCGCTAATAGATCTCTCATAAGCCCCTCGCTGCTACCTACTCACTCTCAAGCATCTCATAGAAACTCACCTCTCCCTAGGCTAAGGCATCACAAATCAGGCCACTCTAGTCCTATCAGCAATACCTAGCCTACTCTAGCACGCAGATACATCATATCAATATCAATATTACATAAGATAAAGGTATTTTGGGAATTCACCATTCGGGCGCTGATTGATCGTACACACGTTTCTTCCTGAATTTGTTTCTTTTTCAGAAAATCTTTTACTCTTAGAAAAGTTAGGTTTTCTTTCGAAAATATCTTTCCAAATCCTCAGTTTGAGTTCAAATACTCCCGAAAGTGTACCCAAATCCCTCAAACCAAGGCTCTGATACCAAATTGTAACACCGCAAATTTCAAACAAAATTTTCAAATTTTCATAAAACACAATTCAATTAATATCCATAAAACAACCATATTAATTATCCAATTCAAGTCAATACAAAATCCCAAGATCACAAATGTCAAAAACTCCGAGTGTGTGTGTACGGATCAAGCCGGTGCCATCCCGCGGTCGTCACTAGTACCTGAAACAATAACATCAAACACTGTAAGCGCAAAGCTTAGTGAGTTCCCCAAAATACCACATATAACACATAATAGCCTCTCGAGGCTATAACTCTGTGGGTCCGTGCACCCAAACTCTGTGAACCCTCAGGTTCTAGCTCTGATAAACATGCACCACATAAATCACATAGAAATAATGCACTACAACACATAACATACATAGCATACAAATACTCTATCACATAACTCTGGTTACCTACTCAAGGTAAGGTATAGTGAGAAGACTAACCTCGCGTATCTTGGTATCTCACGAATCCTGGAAATCCCTCGTGCTCGATCCTCCGAGCTCTAATCCTCCTATAACATCATTTGTCTCTAGTTAACACTTTATATCTTCTGAGGTTGACTATCCCTAAGAAGTCAACATAGGTCAACTTCGGTCAATAGTCAACGGTCAACAGTTAACGGTCAACGGACAACTTTGACCGGACTCGCGAGTGCGCTATGGCGACTCGGCGAGTCTAGAAGTTTTCACCAACTCTCTAAAATCCCCTTCCTACACGTCGAGTATCCCCCCCTCACTCGACAAGTTTCACCTGGAAGAATCGCGGGGCCACCCCGACTCAACTCGCCGAGTCTCAAGAACAACTCGGCGAGTCCAAGTTCGACTCAGTCCACCTGTCGTCCCTCTCCAACTCACCCTGACTCACTGAGTCAACCCATGACTCGATTGGACCACTCACTGACCGAACCCAAGGCAATCTTCAAACTACTCACCGAGTCTGATGAACAGACTCGGCGAGTCCATGCCATGCAACCACTCCAACTTGCTTCTAAGGTCAATCTGTTTCCACAATCTATAGATCTGGCCTCCCTAGACTGATTCATCACGTAAAGCTTCTATCTTGGTGCCCATAACACACCCCATGGCTCATAAATAGAGTTTTGACCTAAGGCATAAGGATTCCAATCCAAAACCTCCATTGATTCCCAAAAAGCTTGGGCAAAGGGACACTCTGGACCTCCAAGGGTCCAGATCTATGGTTTAAACCACATAAGGGACCAAGGGGGCACTAGATCTTGCTACAAAAGGGTTCAACAAACTCTAAATCTAAATAAACATCAACAAGGAAGAAGATAACTCGAAATTATTACCACAATAGTGATGCTCTGGACTCCAAACTCTTAGAAGTGGCTCCACTTGCTTTCCCTTAGCTAGTTCTCTCCTTTCTTGCAAAAATGACACCTCCAAGATCAATAATGGCCTTCTACTTTGCTCCCAAATGCTCACACTCGATTAGGGTTTCACTCAAGGGACTGGTGAGCACAAATGACGGCCATAAGGCCCTTTAAATAGGTCTCAAACCCGAGAAATTAGGGTTTCATTACACAGCGCTGACTCGCCGAGTCCATATCCTGGACTCGCTGAGTCCAGGCGCGATCCAGCGACCAGATCCGCGACCCTACTCGGAGAGTCTGAGCTCCAACTCGCCGAGTCCCCTCTCAAAACACCAAAAACATAAATATACAAGATACCTGAAAATCCAGCTGTTACAGCTTCGAGATTTTTATCCACTCCACGTAGTGTTTCCTTCGCGGTATTCTCTAGCTTCGATGCCTACAAAGCCGGTTGTAGGTATTGGTTGTGTTTGCTCTTGTTTTGAGAGCAGACAAGTATGTTATCGATCAAATAATAAAAAAGTTGACTATGAATGAGTGGAAAACTCGGTTCGTGGGGTCCATGAATACCACGGGGGTATTCGTCAGACAAAAGAGCATAACAACGAATTTGAAGTGACCATATCCAGTTTGGAAAAGCAATTTTTGAAATGCCCTATTCTCAGACTCGGAGTTGATGATAATCGGATCTTAGATCTATTTTTTTTGAAGAAGTAACAACCCCCTTGGAGCTGGTCAAATAGGTCATCAATCCGAGGAAGTGGGTATCGGTTTTTGATAGTGATCTTATTCAATTCCCAAAAATCGACGCACATTCTGAAAGACCCATCTTCCCGACGAACAAGACTGGAGCTCCCCCAGGGTGAGAAGCTTGGTCTAATGAAGCCTTTGCTCAATAATTCTCTTAACTCTCTGGATAACTTTGGAATTTCGGATGGAGATAACCTGTAGGGTAAATTGGCAATTGATTTGGCTCATGGTATGAGGTCGATTAGAAATCCAACCTGTCTTTCTGGGGGGTATTCCCGGAAGGTCTTCAGGAAATATATCTAGAAGGTTGCATGCCACTAGGATTGTCTTTAATGTTGATTTTCTTCTTTTGGCTTTATCTACAACATGAGCGAGGAACACATAGTTCTTCTTGTGCAGGTACTTATGTGCCTTGATGCATAAAATGAGATGAAGATTAGCGCCAGGTTTATCACCATAAATTATTAGGGTTTCATGATTGGGGAGGTAAAGGCGAACGGCCTTATCGTGACACATAATATTAGCATGGTGGGGGTTTAACCAATCCATGCCGATTATCACATAAAAAATCCTAATATTTACTAGCATCAAATCTATTTGAAATGAATGGTTGTTTAGTCTTAAGGTGCACTCTACATAAATATATTTGGTTGATTAAGTTTTCCCATTAGCCATCTCCACCGTGAAGGTTTCGTTTAGCTTCTGTGGTTTTTGTTTTAGTAAGTTGAATGTGTTACCTACGAAGCTTCGCTCAGCTCCTCTATCGAATAAGATGCAAGTGAAAGATTTGTTAAGTGTCAATGTACCAGTAACAACCATCGGGTCTTGAATTGTCTCGCTTTGTCCCAAAGTCAAGATTTTTCCTGATCCTCTTGCCCCCTGGTTATTGGCTTTGGGCAGTTGCGTCTGAAATGACCGGTTCCTCCACATAATAGCAAGTGTAACCAACCTGAACGTTATTGTTGTTGTTATTGTTGTTGCGGTTGTTGTTGTTGTTGTTCTTGTTGTTGTTGTTTTTTGGCTGTTAGTTCTGTTGTGGTTGAGATCCGCGGTATCGGGTGGTGTGTCCTTTCTTGTTGCATCTATTAAAATATGGCTTCTGGCAGGCTCCCTTATGATGGAAATTGCACTTGTTGTATTTTGGAAGGCTTCCACCATATGATCTAGTTGGTGTTGATGTAGTAGGTGTCATGGTCGTATGGACAACAACAACATATTGCTTCTTTGAGGACCCTTAAGATGTTTCTCCCTTTCTCTTATTCCTAGACTCTCTCTTCCTGCTCTTAAGTTTGGGGTTTGGAGTGCCTTGATAAGTTGTCACTCGTTGGTTTTTGGGGTTGTTACTTCGGCTGGAGTTGTCGACACTATTTCCACCGATGTTGGTGTTGTTTTCGTCGAGTTGTGCCATGGCAGCGGTTATGACAGCTGTTACAGTAGCTTGGAATGTAGCAAAGTCCATCCGCAGGATTGGTGTCTCACGAGTGCACTTGTTGTTTTTGTGGGTTGACGTATTTTGCTGCATGATGATATGCAAGATCATAAGTAACAATGGTCATTCTTGTTGTATTTTATAAACTTCGCGTTTTGTCGCATGATTCACATTGTTTCAATCTACATCCCTATAATGTATTTATGATAGTAGGTAATTATGGATTTGGCACGAATATTAAGTCTATCCATAGAGTATATTGGTTATTTTGGTTACGAGATCTGTGAGTATCTAGCGGTTTCAGGGGTTCGGTTGTGCATATAAGTGAACTCATGCAATAACACGAAATAATAAGAACAAATAGTTGTTTCATTGGTGAGAACCATCTTAGTACACGAAAGAGAGTCATAACATATAACAGTGGGGGGGGAGGAGGAAGCTGATCCTAATTGTGGCGGATAGTGTCTGGTGGTGGTGTTCATGAAGTGGATGCACCCTGGAGATGAGCTACTTAGTCGTACCTCCCAACTGACTGTCTCGCTTGGAAGTCCATGATCACTTCTTGTGTTTGTCTCTCATCTCTCTCAACAGTAGCCCACATTTGGTCTGTTTGATTTAGAGTGTCCTGAGTTTGGTTGCCAATGTCTCGGGTGTGTCGGACCATGTCTGAGAGGGTCTGATCAGATGTTCCTCCTTGACTAAGATCAAAAAGACCTTGGTTCATACCGTAGGGTGGTCGTATCCGCTACCGGTGACTCCATCTCCTAACATTGTGTGCCCATGGGGGGGGGGGGCATCGGGGCCCTTACGATAAGCCGGAACTCTAGCCATGTATGGAAGATTGATGACCTTGGACTCTGCATCCGATTCGTCATTCGTCATTGCCCTCGAGCTCTTCCTCTTAGTGTTTCACTACTGGCTCGGCGCGTTCATCTGCAAGTTCTAATTCATGTTCCTCCTATGGTTTTTCCACTGATTCTTCTTCTGGGTCAAGCCACCCTGTATTCTCCTGACTAGGGAGATAGGGGTCTCCTGGCTAATGATGCCCGACCATAGTGTCTGCACGAAAGTGTATAAATACTAGAAACAAATGTGACACCAAATTCTCCTATACTATTTTAATTTTCTTTAGGTTTGGTTCTATATGCTCTTTGGGATAATTAGATGGTAAGGTTTTGATTTATTTTCCATCACTATTACTCCCGAACACATGTTGGTCGTATTTTGAATAAATGTAGTTGATCAGGCTACATTCACCACTAATACAACTACATAACTGCCCACATTTAATCCTGATGTTCAAATCCTCTAAAGACTTTTAGTATTCTTGTTATTACTCTAAAATGCACACATAGGTAAGTATTTTAATTATTATGTTCAGAGTAGTTTTAGTCCCATTATATTTATAGTTGCATATCTTGTATGATTAGATATGCTAGTTCACTATAAACAATGCTCTCATACCAATCTGTCACACCCCCGAACCAAACGATGGAAACGTCCGGGGGCTTAAGCGTGACTTCATTGTTGTAGTATCATCACAGAGTATATAACTGAAACATAACATCATCATCATCACACATGTAATATAACAACATTCATTGATTTCATCGAGTATTGTAATAGAATATTACGTGCCAAAATAGTCAGAGTATGATGAAACAAAGTATAACAAATATCCATTAGTTTGTTTCGCTCAACCTTCTTCAATGTTTTCCCGAGAATACAAGTTAATTTAAAAAGATCAACATAAAAATGTTGGTGAGTTCATAAGCATGTTTGTGAAAATTATTTGTACAACTTTGAAACCACCAGAAAATCCTATATTTCCTGAAAACATTTTAGTATGTTTGTGCCAAAATCTTGTATTAATGCATGTGTGTTATTGTTTATTAGAATGTGTAAAGATACTGTAGAAATGTATAGAGAATGTAAAGAGAATGCCCCCAGACAACCCTATGTTGTCTGTAGCAGAGAATGCTGCCATACCAACCCCCGAGGTTAAGTACCAATACGATTATGTTCCTAAGTAATCCAAAGAAGAAAAGAAAAGAGTGATCTCCCGTAAATTTATAATGTTAATTCCTCTAATTGAGCCATTATAACCATACTTGATAATGACAATTCCACCTGTCTTGACGTATGAAAAACGCCGACTTGTTTAAGGTATGGTTTGTCACCCAAGACTGGACTAGTCTAACTGTAACGAACAACTCAGGTGTGGGGCGTCACCCCCGTATAGATCTACAAAAAACTCATGCTCTCCCTCCAAGAGACTATGGTTATAACTACACTTAATGCCCAATTTTAGTAAAAGTAACCTTTTAGGGACTTTTAAATGCCAAGTCTTGCATCGAAAAAAGTTTAAAGACTTTTAGTGAGTTAAGACAATTTTTCTAGTTTTTGACCTTTTTGACCCGATTGTTGGAAAATTTGTAGAAAAATCATCGTAAGTCGAAATGTAATGATGTGAAAGTTAAAACAAATTTTTATTTTTCGAACAACATAAAGCTCATTCAATATTCTTCTGCCAGTGTGTATGGATCATGTTGGTGCCTTCCCGCGATCCTCGCTAGTACCTGAAACACATAACACTGTAAGCATAAATGTTTACTGGTTTCCCCAAAATACCACATAAAACACATACGCCACTCAAGGCCATAGCTCTATGGGACCTTCCGATCCATGTGTCTCAGGGGACTTCCGTCCCATCCCTGGTAGACCTTCCGGTCCTACATGTAATGACCTTCTCGTCCATACATTGTTCACCTTTCGATCCATAACATGATCACCTTTCGGTCCAAATACATATTGCTCATAACATAACATAACACATACATATCGCATATCACCTATCAACATATATCACATACTCTTCATAGCACATAGGACCTTACGGTCACACATAATTACCACTCTAGTAACGTATAGTGAGAATACTCACCTCGTATGTTTTCTAGTAACTCACGTGCCCGGTATCCCTGAACCTTGTAACAATGACCTAGCCCTGCCTAAACACATAAGTAATCATCTCAAATCAGTAACGACTCTCCAGGCTAGACAAGTCCTTTCCAATGTTCTCTCAGAAGGCTAAAAGACCATTTTACCCTTCTAATGGTCCAAAAGTCCAAGTGTTGACCAAACCCTAAAAGTCAACGAAAGTCAACTACAGTCAATGGTCAAACATTGACCAGACTCGTCGAGTGCACTAGTGTGACTCGACGAGTCCATGCATGTCCTTATAATCCTCACTCGAATCGTCGAGTTAACCTTTCACTCGACGGGTTACCACTAGTCACGAATCGCGGGGCAACCCGACTCGACTCGTCGAGTCCCTTTATGGACTCGGCGAGTCCTTCTTATGGCTACACTCAAATGACCTTCTGAGGTCATATCTGTTTCTCTAACCAACATATTTGACTTCCCAAGGCTCAATAACTACGTAAATGTTCAATCTTTACACCCATGCAACACATAATAGACTCTTTTTGGTGAAATAGCTTCTAAAATGGCAACATAGGTTCATATCTCTAATAAAACAAGATAAAGCAGGGAGGTTGGGGATCTCTGGACCTCTCAAGGTCCAGATCCAAAGTTTAACACTCAAAGGGACATCATAAGCATCACATCCAAGCCAATAAAGGGTAGAGAAAACCTTAGATTCAAGGGTTCTACACCAAAACAGAAGAAGGATCGATTTAATACCTCAAAGATGGAGTTCCTTGCATAAAACCATAGAATAGAAACCCCCTTGACCTTCTTTTGCTGGAATCTCCCTCTTCTTTGCAAAAACCACACCAACAAGGATCAAAATAGCTCTTCTTCTCACACCACACACTCAAGCTCACTAGGGTTTCTCTCTCTGGACTGGTAGCCACAAATGAGGGCCGTAAGGTACCTTAAATAGGGCACAGGCATGAGGATTTAGGGTTTCCACCGACAACACGGACTCGTCGAGTCCACCTATCGACTCTTCGAGTCTGTTCACTAATCGAGTCAGCAAAATCGCGATCTTACTCGATGAGTCTAGGCGTAAGCTCTTCGAGTCCCTCCTCATAACTCAAAATAAACAATTTAAATATGGTACCTGGAAATCCGGATGTTACAATTCCCCCCACTAGAATTAGACTTTGCCATCGAAGTCTTATTCTACAAACAACTCTAGGTGCTGCTCCTGCATATCCGCTTCTGGCTCCCAACTCAATTCGGACCCTCTCCGATGCTGCCACTAGACCTGAACCAGGGGCACCTCCTTGTTTCTCAGAACCTTGATCTTCTAATCCAAGATTCTGATTGGTACTATCGCCGACTCGTTAGCTATACACTTCCTCAACTGAGACACGTGGAAGGTATCATCTTTCTGGCTCAACTTTGCGAGTAGATCTAAATGATACGCTACCCTGTCCACCCTCGCGGTCACCCTGAAAGGACCAATGTACTGGGGCCCCAACTTGCCCCTCTTCCTGAATCAGATCACTCATTTCCAAGGAGATACCTTCAGGAGTACGAAGTCTCCAACCTGAAACTCAAGATCGGATCGGCGCCTATCCGCATAACTCTTCTGGAGACTCTGGGCTGTCAAAAATCTCAGCGTGACCAGCTGTATCTGCTCAGTTGTCTGAAGCACTATCTCAGTGTTACCCATCACTCCCTGCCCTACCTCTCCCTAGCATATGGGAGTCCGACACCTCCTCCCATACAACAACTTTAAGGGAGGCATACCAATTCTCGAATGGTGGTTGTTGTTATAGGAAAACTCAGCCAATGGTATATATGTGTCCCAACTTCCTCCGAAGTCCAATAAGCATGCTCAAAGCATGTCCTCGAGCTTCTAAATTGTCCGCTCACTTTGTCTGTCTGTCTGTGGGTGGTATGTGGTGCTGAAATGCAACCTTTTACCCAACTCCTCATGGAATTTCTTCCAGAATCTGGAATTGAAACGTATGTCTCGATCTGACACAATTGAGATCAGTACTCCATGTCGTGATACCAAATCCCTCACATATATCCTTGCTAGCCTTTCTGAAGAAGAGCTCTTACTAATAGCAAGCAAATGGGCTCCCTTTGTTAGCCGATCAACAATCACCCAAAGTGCATCGACACCCCTCGCGGTCCTCGGAAATTTGGTGATGAAATCCATAGAAATTTGTTCCCACTTCCACTGGGGAAGCTCAAGTGGCTGCAACTTTCCATGCTGATGGTGGTGCTCGGCCTTAACCCTGTGACAGGTCAAGCACCTCTCAACGAACCATGCAACATCCCTCTTCATACAAGCCACCAATAATCTCCTTTCAGGTCTAAATGCATCTTAGTGGCCCCGGGATGGATCGAAAACCTCGATCTGTGTGCCTCCTCCATCAGGATGGAACGTGCCCCACCCGTGAGTGACACCCAAATCCGACCCTGAAAGGTCATAAACTCTTGGCTATCGGTAACAAACTCTGATACCTGCCCAATCGCTCGCTCTCTCTTGTGGTTCTCTGGTCCCACCGCCTCTGCCTGGGCCTCTCGGATAGTATCCAATACCGGAGTCATCACTGTCATCCTCATACAAATATCTCGTATCGGGGTACTCTCCACCCTACGGCTCAGGGCATCGGCTACAATGTTAGCCTTGCCCGAGTGGTATAGGATCTCGCAATCATAATCCTTTACCACATCCAACCATCTTTGTAACGCCCGTGTTTCTAGGTTAAGCATTAATTTAATGGTGTAATAGTTAGGGTCAACACTTATAACCTACTTTGAAATAATAAATAGGAATTATTTGAATATTATGTGATTTTATGTGCCTTATACTTAATTATAAGATATAATAAGTTAAGAATAAAAATAAGCATCTAAAATAAAATAATAAATAGGTCCAATATCTATAAAGAAGGTTTTAGTGGTCGCGACAAGGATTCTGGAGATCTAAAGAATGCCGAAATCCGAGTTATAACGAAGAAGATATGACATGTTGAAGTTTCGCGTCAAAATCGGCACAACACTGGGAAACGTAAATTTTAGTTTATGATAAACTAGTTTTTATCCTTAGGAGTCTAAATGAAAGTTGTAGAGTACGTCTCCACCTACGCGTGGATATAAAGAACGTCAAAAACAAAGTTCGTATGCAAAAGTTATGGCATTCCGAAAATTTAGCTTTTAAAAACCCTAAACTAGCTAATTCACGACGTGAATATTATGATGCTCATAAATTCTGTCATAATTTGGAATCTAGAAGCTACGAGAGGATAAGATCCAATTCACGACGTGAGAATTATGACGCTCATGAAATCCTGTCATAATTCGGAATCTAGAAGCTGCGAGAGGATAAGATCCAATTCACGACGTGAGCTTTATGACACTCACAACGTGAGTTGTCATATCCACCATCCGAAGCTAGGGACGCAAATGGCAATTCTACGGAGTGAATCGTGAGACTCACGACGTGAGTCTTATGACACTCACGATGTGAGTGTCATAAAAACTTACTATAAATAGCAAGATCGACCTATTCACTTCCTTACACCATTTCTCACTTCTCTCTCTAAATTCTTTCTCTCTTTAGCTCTCCTAAATCCCCTAAACCCTAAGTAAACCCCCTAGCTCCCGAAGGAAGCCCCGAGGCTCCCGGAGTCCCGAGGAAAAAGGGTCTTTCGGTTTCAAAACACTACTCTGAGCGAAGCCCGGTTTGCTTTAAAATCCGCTGTTTTGTCGAGGAAAATTGTTTTAAGAGTAACGAAGTGCTGTCCGAGTGTCGACTCACCACCTTACTAGGTGAGTGCATAGTTACTTTCATCTTACACATAGATATGAAGTATTTTATATATTACGTGATATGTGTGCATATTATCTGTATACTTGCTATCTATGCTGGATGAATGTTTTTATACAAGTTTTAAATGATTTAAAATGTATATGTATTTTATATCTACAACAATGTTGGGGTAAAACATGGGTACATGTAATAAGATGATGTGTGATAAAATGATGAGAGGCCTCGATGTTGTCGTTGTTGATCCAGTCATCTAGCGGAGTATAGATGATGACCACGGACTCTTCTAGACAATCCAGTGGAACGCTGGCAGGCTCGCAACCTATAGGTGTTTTGAAAAATGTGTTCACTGGTGTACTCCATCCCCCACATGGTTGCCTTTAGGATATTTTTTTCTAAGGACCCCCGTTAGCAGTAGTATCCATCTCGATGATAATCCTTAGGCTAGATCCCTTACAATAGGTGTTTTAGGGACGTAAAGTGAGGATAATGGGAATGGGTAATCGGGTTATTGCTGGTTGATGACATTAATAAACTTATTTATTGCGGGTTGAAAACCCTATGTGCTCACCAGGCTCCCAAGCCTGACCCACTCAGTTTTCTCATATACAGGTAGTGGAAAGAGAGCATAGGAGTGATGATCTGATGAGAGATCAATTGATTATAGGCTACTAGAATAAATAGATATTATAATGCCTAGGTTGTTTATGTTTATGATTTTGATCTGTATTAACAATGATATCCCAAGGTTTTTAATATAATACATTTCTACGGAAATGCTTTGATAAATTATTTTTTATATTTTTGGGAACAAATTCTGCATTATATTTCTTTAAAAGTATACTCTGATTTTCAATTAAAGCATAAACAAATCGGTATTTTCTGGTCGTGAATTCGGGGATGTCACAGTTGATATCAGAGCACTAATTTAAGCGAACTAGGAAATTGTAGGATTTCTAGACTTAAACGTAGAATGCTAAGTGATGATTGTGAGATGAGTGTCTGCTATATTTTGGACACAAGCACTAGTTTATTTTAGGAAAGATGCCTAAAATGCTTTAATGTACTAAATGCTTTGTGTTATAGCTATAACTATAAAGATGCCTTATAAGTTATTATTTGTTCGAATCTATGGTCTGTTACCGACCGAATCTAGAAACTTTATGTGTTTAGGATTCTCAACGTTTGACTACGATATTAGAACTAGCGTGTAAACATTTTAGAGTAATAAGGAGGATTTAATACGTCTATTATAGATAAAGTTTTCCTATCTTAATTCTCGTCACTACACACTGAACGTCTGATTTGGTGTATAGACCATCATGGCAAGAACCCGAAGTGGAGTCAAAAATTCCAATGTAAATGACAATCAATAGCCTCAACCTCCAGTGATACGACAAATACCTGTTGTCGAAGAAGTGGCACCTGAGCCAATGATGATGGCCGGAGTGCAAGCGATGATCCAGATGATGTTAGATCGCCAAATGGAGGAAACAAGGCGTTTACTTCAACATAACTGAGAAGAACTTAGAGTACCAATTGAACAGCGTGAGCTGAATGATGGGCAGTCAGAAGGAGGAAACTACAGTGGGACTGTTGGTCAAGACAACCCACTGATAGTTAGGCAAAACCACCAGGAGGGAGGAAATGATGGATGCGGATGCAAATACAAGGATTTCATGACATCCAAACCACTGAGTCTATTTGGAAGCCCGACGCCGGTGGATGTCATGAACTAGATCTCTAAGATGGAGACAATGTTTGAGAGTTGCGAGTGTAGCAATAGGCAGAAGACCACCCTCGCAGTTCCTCTGTTGAAATCTATAGTACTAAGCTGGTGGAAGAAACTAGATGATTCAATGCCCCAGGGTGAAGCAAGCAAGATGTCGTGGGAGGATTTTCTGGTGCAGTTGAAGATGCAATATTGCTCTGAGCAGGATCTTTTGGAAATCAACAACGAGTTCCAGAATCTGAAGAAGGGAAAAATGAGCGTTACTGAATACACTGCAAGCTTTACGGAAAAGATGAAGCTTGATCCTCACCTTGTCCCAACTGAACACTCCAAGGTTAACAAATTTGCCCTCGGATTACCAGCGGACTTTGGTCCAATGGTCAAGCAAAATACTACTCTGAAAGCCGCCATCTGGGCTGCTAAGAATGTGGAGACTCAAATACGAGAGAAGGGTCTAGAGAGAGCAGAGGTGGGAGAGAAAAGGAAATTTGATGGATCCTTGAGTTCCGGTAAGAAGAGGAAATTCTCGAAGTCTGGTTCGAAAGGAGGAGGAGTCGAAGCAAAATGGTGCGACAAATGCAAGAAGAAGCACCAAGGGAAATGTGACAGAGGAGTCACTTGTTTCAAATGTGGAAACCCTGGGAACTATGCCAATGAATGCACGTTCACTAAGAAGGTTTGTTATGAGTGCAACGAGGAGGGGAAAATTTCAAGGAACTGCCCGAAGAAGAAGGAGGCAGGAAGACCCAACATACCACCGAAGCCGAAGGCAAGAGCCTTCCAAATGACGCTCGAGGCAGCGAAAGAGGCAGCAGACGTCGCTTCAGGTACCTTGCTTGTAAATGGTTTGCCTGCAAATATACTATTTGATTCTGGAGCCAACTACTCCTTTGTGTCGCATAAATTTGGTGGGAAATTAGCATTACCTGTAGAAAAACTTGATAATGCCCTAATTGTAGAAGTTGTCAGTGGCAAGTTCGTACCTATTAGTGATCGTATTCGGAATATCGTCATCGACTTAAACGGAAACGAATTCTACGAGGAGCTATTACCCATAGAGTTGAATGGTTTCGACATCGTTCTGAGAATGGATTGGCTTAGCGCCAACGATGCTGAGATTCAAGGCCGAAAGAAGATAGTAAGGGTAAACCCACCCGAAAAAGAGTCATTTATGGTGTACGGGGACAAATGCAAAGTGAATGCTGGAATTATCTCCCTGATGAAAGCCAGAAAATGTTTGTCCAAGGGATGTGCATCATACTTGGAATTTGTTATCGATGCTAAGAAGGAAAAGAAAGAGGTGCAGAATATACCGGTTGTGTGTGATTATCCGGAAGTCTTTCCCGAAGATCTTTCCGGGTTACCACCTGATAGACAAGTAGAGTTTCGGATAGACTTGTTACCAGGTAAAACACCGATATCAAAAGCACCTTACCAATTAGCACCGAAGGAGATGAAGGAGCTTATGACGCAACTTCAGGAGCTCTTGGACAACGGTTTCATTCGACCTAGTTCATCACCCTGGGGAGCTCTGGTGTTATTTGTAAAGAAGAAAGACAGGAACATGAGAATGTGCATCGATTACAGAGAACTGAATAAAGCGAAGATAAAGAACATGTACTCGTTGCCGATGATCGATGACCTATTTGATCAGTTGCAAGGATCGAGCTATTTTTCGAAGATCGATCTTAGGTCGGGGTACCATCAACTAAAGGTGAGGGAGCAGGATATCGAGAAGACTGCGTTCAGAACAAGATATGGACACTATGAATTTTTGGTTATGTCGTTAGGATTAACCAATGCCCAGCAGCTTTCATGGATTTGATGAACAGGTTTTGTAAACCATACCTTGATAAATCCGTAATAATATTCATAGACGATATCTTGATCTATTCGAAAAGCAAGCAGGAGCATGAGAAGCATCTGCGCGAAGTGCTAGAAGTCCTGAAGAAGGAGAAGTTGTATGCAAAGTACTCCACATGTGAATTTTGGATTCGAGAAGTCCAATTTTTAGGGCATGTGGTTAACAAATATGGAATAATGGTTGACCCAACAAAGATTGAAGCTGTAATGAAGTGGGAACAACCAAAAAGTCCTAGGGATAAAAGCTTTTTAGGATTAGCTGGATATTATCGAAGATTTATCCAAGGCTTTTCTTCGATCGCTACTACATTAACAACTTTGACCCACAAAGGAGCTACTTATGCTTGGAATCAAAAGAATAAGGAGGCCTTTGAAAAGTTAAAGAAGAGACTGTGTGAAGCACCGATTCTTTCTTTACCTGAAGGAGTTGATGACTTCTCAGTCTATAGTGATGCCTCTGGAGTTTGGTTAGGATGTGTCCTGACCCAAAGGGATAAAGTGATAGCGTATGCATCGAGGCAATTGAAAGAGCATGAAAAGAACTACCCAACTCATGATCTGGAGTCGGCAGCGGTAGTATTCTCCTTAAAGATATGGAGGCATTATCTTTATGGTACTAAGTGTAAACTTTTCACTGATCATAAGAGTCTTCAATATCTCTTTAATCATAAGGAATTGAACATGAGGCAACGGTGCTGGCTGGAATTACTCAAGGACTACGACTGTGAGATACTTTACGACCCTGGTAAAGCAAATGTTGTTGTTGATGCTCTCAGTCGAAGGTAAATCTGGAAAAGAGAAGGCCAAGAGCGCTGAAGATTGAAGTTGTGTCTACAATTGTGAAAAGTATAAAGAAAGCTCAGGAGGAAGCTTTGGAGAAAAATGACTGAAAGGAAGAACGTTTAGGTAAAACGTTGGTATTCGGTACAAATAAACAAGGATTAAAGGTATTCCAAGATAGAATTTGGGTATCTAAGATGGGAGGAATAAGGGATCTTCTGATGGAAGAAGCTCACAAAACCATGTACTCGATTCATCCAGGTAGCACGAAAATGTATAGGGATTTGAAACCATACTACTGGTGGCTGACAATGAAGCTCGATATTGCAAAGTATGTGGCTAAATGTGTAACATGTGCAAGGGTTAAGGCACAACATCAGAAACCATATGGGAGTTTAGAACCTTTACCATACCCATGGGTAAATGGGAAGATATCACCATGGATTTTGTGACTAAACTGCCCAGAACGAAGAACGGTCACGACATGATTTGGGTAGTCGTGGATCGTTTCACAAAGAGTGCACACTTCATAGCAGCCAATGAGAAATGGTCTATGGATAAGCTTGCAAATGATTACGTGAAGGAAGTGGTAAGACTTCCCAGTGTACCATTAACGATTATATCAGATCGTGATAGTTGTTTCACGTCAAGGTTTTGGAAAAGTATACAGGAAGAAATGGGTACGAAGTTGTGTTTAAGTACAGCTTACCATCTACAGACTGATGGTCAGAGTGAAAGAACGATTCAAACACTGGAAGATATGCTGACACCATGTACCCTAGAATTCCAAGGTAACTGGGATGAGCACTTACCTCTGGTAGAGTTTTCCTACAACAACATTTATCATTCGAGCATTAAGATGGAACCTTATGATGCGTTGTATGGACAGAAGTGTTGTACGCCATCTTGTTGGCTTGAAGCTGGAGAAAAGCAGTTTATGGGCCCTGAGATAGTCCATCAGACTGCTGAAAAGCTGAAAGTGATCAAGGAAAGGATGTTAACAGCTTAGAATCGTCAAAAGAGTTATGCTGACAAGAAAAGACGACCGCTGGCATTTGAAGTTGGAGATTCGGTTTTGCTCAAAGTCTCATCATGGAAGGGACTTATACGATTAGGAAAGAGAGGAAAGTTGAGTCCAAGGTTTATAGGACCATTCAAAGTTCTTCAGAGGATTGGGAACCAAGCTTGCAAGCTAGAGTTACCAGAAGAACTAGATGGTATTCAGACTACTTTCCATGTGTGTTACTTGAGGAAGTTTACGGGAGAAATTCCCAATATAATTCCAATTTCAGAGTTAAGGATGGATGAAAATAAGAGGCTAATTGAAGAGCCTGAGGCGATTGATAACCATAAGACTAAGAAGTTGCGCCGCAAGATGGTTGACTTACTGCTTGTGCACTGGAAACATACGAATGAGCTGAACCTCACCTGGGAAACAGAGAGTGACATGATGAGTCGCTACCCACACCTGTTTGCTGATGCATGATTCTGAGACGGAATCATCTTAAGGAGGAGAGAATTGTAGCACCCGTGTTTCTAGGTTAAGCATTAATTTAATGGGGTAATAGTTAGGGTCAACACTTATAACCTACTTTGAAATAATAAATAGGAATTATTTGAATATTATGTGATTTTATGTGCCTTATACTTAATTATAAGATATACTAAGTTAAGAATAAAAATAAGCATCAAAAATAAAATAATAAATAGGTCCAATATATATGAAGAAATTTGTAGTGGTCAGGACAAGTTTTCCAGAGATATAAAGAACGCCGAAATCCGAGTTATAACAAAGAAGATATGACATGTCGAAGTTTCGCGTCAAAACCAGCACGACACTGAGAAACGTAAAATTTAGTTTATGATAAACTACTTTTTATCCTTAGGAGTCTAAATGAAAGTTTTAGTGTATGTCTCCACCTATGCGTGGATATAAAGAACGTCAAAAACGGAGTTGGTATGCAAAAATTATGGCATTCCGAAGATTTAGCTTTTAAAAACCCTAAACTAGCATATTCACGACATGAGAACTATGACGCTCAGGAGATTCTGTCATAATTCGGAATCTAGAAGCTGCGAGAGGATAAGATCCAATTCACGACGTGAGAATTATGAGACTCACTATATTCTATCATAATTCGGAATCTAGAAGCTGCGAGAGGATAAGATCCAATTAACGACGTGAGCTTTATGCCACTCACGACGTGAGGTGTCATGGCCACCATCCGAAGCTAGGGACGCAAATGGCAAGTCTACGGAGTGAATCATGAGACTCACGACGTGAGTCTTATGACACTCACGACGTGAGTGTCATAAAACTTACTATAAATAGCAAGATCGACCCATTCACTTCCTTACACCATTTCTCACTTCTCTCTCTAACTTCTTTCTCTTTCTAGCTATCCTAAACGCCTCTAAACCCTAAGTAAACCCCCTAGCTCCCGAAGGAATCCCCGAGGCTCCCGGAGTCTCGAGAGAAAAGGGTCTTTCGGTTTCGAAACGCTACTCCGAGCGAAGCCCGGTTTTCTTTAAAATCCGCTGTTTTGTCGAGGAAAATTGTTTTAAGAGTAATGAAGTGCTGTCCGAGTGTCGACTCACCACCTAACCAGGTGAGTGCATAGTTACTTTCATCTTACACATAGATATGAAGTATTTTATATATTACGTGATATGTAGGCATATTATCTGTATACTTGCTATCTATGCTGCAAGTTTTAAATGATTTAAACTGTATATGTATTTTATATCTACAAAAATGTTGGGGTAAAACATGGGTAGATGTAATAAGATGATGTGTGATAAAATGATGAGAGGCCTCGATGTTGTCGTTGTTGATCCAGTCATCTAGCGGAGTATAGATGATGACCACAGACTCTTCTAGACAATCCAGTGGAACGTTGGCAGGCTCGCAACGTATAGGTTTTGTGAACAATGTGTTCACCGGTGTACTCCATTCCCCACATGGTTGCCTTTAGGACATTTATTTCTAAGGAACCCCCTTAGCAGTAATGTCCATCCTGATGATAATCCTTAGGCTAGATCCCTTACAATAGGTGTTTTAGGACGTAAAGTGAGGATAAAGAGAATGGGTAATCGGGTTATTATGGGTTGATGAAATTAATAAACTTATTTATTTCGGGTTGAAAACCCTATGTGCTCACGAGGCTCCCAAGCCTAACCCACTCAGTTTTCTCATATACAGGTAGTGGAAGGAGAGCATAGGAGTGATGATCTGATGAGAGATCAATGGATTATAGGCTACTAGAATAAATAGATATTATAATGCCTATGTTGTTTATGTTTATGCTTTTGATCTGTATTAACAATGATATCCCAAGGTTTTTAATATAATACATTTCTACGGAAATGCTTTGATAAGTTCTTTTTTATATTTTTGGGAACAAATTCCGCATTATATTTCTATAAAAATATACTCTAATTTTCAATTAAAGCATAAACAAATCGGTCTTTTCTGGCCGTGAATTCGGGGATGTCACAATCTCCTCTGGCGCATGTTCACGTTGGGCTGGTCCATCAAGTACTTCAAACTCTTGTGGTTCATGTATATGATACACCGAACCCCATACAAATAATGACGCCATATCTTGAGGGCGAACACCACGGCCCCCAACTCCAAATCGTGGGTGGGATACCTCACCTTATGAGGCTTTAGCTGCCTCGATGTGTGCGCTATCACATGCCCTCTCTGCCTAAGCACCGCAACCAACCCCGATGTCGATGCGTGACAATATACCACAAAATCCTCCATCACTTCTGGGAGGGCTAATACCAGGGCTTCGCATAATTTCTCGCGAAACGTCTCAAATGAGGTCTGCTGCTCTGGACCCCAACTAAAAGTTACGCCCTTTCTGGTCAACCTGGTGAGAGGAACGACAATCTTGGAGAAATCCATGATAAATCTCTGATAGTAGTCAACCAATCCCAAAAAACTCCTTATCTCGGTAGGGGATTTCGGCACCTACCATCTCATAACCACCTCAATCTTGGCCGGATCGACCAATATTCCATTCTAGTCAACGCGGTGTCCCAAGAACTACACCTCTCGTAACCAGAAATCACACTTGGAGAATTTGGCGAAAAGACTCTCCGACCTCAATACTCCGAGAATCTCTCTCAGATGCTCCTCATGCTGCTCTCTAGATCTCAAATATACCACAATATCATCAATGAACACGATCACCGACCGATTCAACATCAGCCTGCACACCCTATTCATGAGATCCATGAATGTTACCGGTGCATTGGTGAGACCAAAAAGCATCACCACAAACTCATAATGCCCATAACGAGTCCTGAATGCCATCTTTTGGATATCTTCATCCCGCACTCTCATCTGATGATATCCCGACCTCAAATCTATCGTGGAGAACCAAGACGCTCCCTGAAACTGATCGAACAAATCATTGATCCTCGGTAATGGATAACAGTTCTTGACCGTCAACTTGTTCAACTCCCGGTAATCAATGCACATCTGGTGTGAACCATCCATTTCTTGACAAAAAGGATCGACGCTCCCCACGGCGAGCTACTCGATCTAATAAACCTCTTTCCTAGCAGCTCCAGAAGCTGCGAGGATAATTCCTGCATCTCTGGCGGTGCAAGGCGATAAGGCGCCTTGGCGATAAGCACTGCCCCATAACCAAATCAATGGCGGAACTTTAACTGCCTCTTGGTAGGCACACCCGGTAACTCCTTGGGAAAACATTCAGGAACTCATGCACTATCAAAAAATCATCAATCGAACTCGGTCACTCCGTAGCCACCCGTGTGTCCATAACAAAAGCTACAAACCCGTTGCAGCCCTGCTGTAAACTCTGTCTCGCTCTAGCAGCCGAACAAAATGCTGACCCACATCGGGTACCCTCTCCATATACAGTCAACACTCCCCCACTAGGGTCTCATATCGTCACTATCTGTCGCTCTCAGTCTATAACTACCCCAAATTGGCTCAACCAATCCATGCTCACTATAACGCAAACGTCCCCCATCACAATTGGGACCAGATCTATTGGGAAATTAAAGCCGAAGATCTCAAGTATACATCCTCGAATCACATTAGTGGCATACACCGCTCGCTCGTCAGCTATGGAAACTCATAGAGGTCGACTCAACGCCTCTTGCCGAATACTGATGTGTTGGCTGAACGCTAACGACACAAATGATCGAATCGCACCCGAGTCAAATAACACCAAGGCGACTACATAATTCACAAGAAAAGTACCTACACATATCATAAAATAAGCACAATATCTTAACTTAACATAAACAAATGAAAGAATACGTACCAGCCACGACATCGGGCATTGCACGAACCTCCTCCGTTGTCAACTGGAAGGCTCTCCCACGAGCCTTTGGTGCCTCGGCCTTCACTACCGACCCTCAGTAGCTCATACAGTAGTAGTGGTAGATCCATGCGCTGATCCCTATAGCAGCTGCGGGCACTCGGCCTTCCGATAGTCCGTCTGGTTGCAATGAAAGCAAACAATAAATCCCGTGGGACAGTCCTTGGCTATATGTCTCTCCTTGCCACATTTGTAGCAAGCACCCGACCGACAAAATCCATCATGTCCCTTGCCGCACTTCCCACACGTGCGACCCACTTGGCTGCCGGCTCTCGTATCGGCGGGCTTAGCCCACTTGGCTGCCGGCTGAGACTGTATCGGCCGCCGATCCTTCCCCTGAGACTCAGCCTCCTCCCTGGCCTGAGTCTCCAGCTCAATCTCCCTCTTCTGGGCATTTTCCTGGAGCTCAGCAAATGTACGGTAAGTCGAGTTCGCCACGAACTCCCGGATGACCCTCCATAGAATGCTCAAATATCGGCTTTATGCGTGCTTGCTCAAATGACACGTGCTCAGGGAAAAACAACGCCCTCTCGTGGAACATCCATGTTATCATAGTCATGGACTCCGTCCCCTGCTTAAAGGACAAAAACTCTTGTTCCAACCGTTCCCTCTCCATCGGGGGAACATACTCGTCTCTGAACATGGTGGTGAACCTCTCTCAGGTCACCTCCGAAATCTCTGCAAGAGTGAAGTTCCCCGTCACAAACTTCCACCAGTCCTTCGCTCCCATGCGAAGTTGGTTCAGTGCAAACTGAACCCTTAGATGCTCAGGACACGAACAGGTGTAGAAGCATCCCTCAATATCATAAATCCATCTCATCACAGCAATCAGATCCTACATCCCATCAAACTTTGGCGGCTTCGTGTTGCTGAACTTTCGGAACAGCATTGAGTAACCCCCCTGAGGTCTAGCAGTAGCCACAACTGCAGTAGCTGCAGCAACTGCAGACTCAGTAACCGCTGCGTATCTCTCGTCAAACGTCTCAATCAAATTGGTCTTGATAGACCCAAACATCTCTGGTATCTCTGCTCGGATGGCCGCAGCCACCTCATCGTGGATCATCTGATGAAGCTCCTCGTCACTCACACCGCTAGTCTCAGCTCTGAAATACCACATAAAAAATATCAGAGACTCGCTCGAGCATACATACGCTCGATAACTCAACCCTACTTGCCCCTTAGTACCCAAGGATTCTTACTTGGACTGCTTACTGGTCAGGTGTTTTCATTAGTATAGGCCCTATACTACCGTCCACACCGCATCAATATTCACTAGAAGTCCTCCTCCCTGGATCCCAAATCACAAGTACTCTACTTCTTATCACACATTGGCTACTTTCCAGTAGACCTCTCGTAAGCTCCTTACCGCTACCTACTCACTCTCGAAGTATCTCCTAGTAGCAATAATCTCCTTGGCTAAGGCATCACAATCAAGCCACTCTAGTCCTAGATATGAAAACCTAGCCTGCTCTAGCATGCATAGCATATCACATAATATCCCAAAACACATAATGTAAGGGTATTTTGGGAAATCACCATTCGGGCGCTGGCTGATCGTACACACTGCTCCGTTTTGCCTTACTCAACATCTTTTACTCTTTAAGAAAATTGTTTCTTTTCTGAAAATGTTCCTCAAATCCTCATTTTGAATTCAGATACGCCCAAAGGTGCATCTGAATCCCTCAAACCAAGGCTCTGATACCAACTAGTAATGATGTGAAAGTTAAAATAATTTTTCATTTTTCAAACAACATAAAACTCATTCAATATTCTCAAATCTCATGTTTAACAAATGTCAGCATGATAAAAACATATCCCAAGATCATAAAATAAATCTTCTGCCAGTGTGTACGGATCATGTCGTCGCCTTCCCGCGATCCTCGCTAGTACCTTAAACACATAACACATAACACTGTAAGCATAAATGCTTAGTGAGTTCCCCAAAATACCACATACAACACATACGCCACTCAAGGCCATAGCTCTATAGGACCTTACGGTCCATGTGTCTCAGGGACTTCCGTCCCAGCCTTGGTAGACCTTCCGGTCCTAAACGTAATGACCTTTCGGTCCATATACGGTTGACCTTCCGGTCCATAACGTGATGACCTTTCGGTCCAAATACATACTGCTCATAACATAACACATACATATCACATATCGCCTATCAACATTTATCACATACTCTTCATTGCACATAGGACCTTCCGGTCACACATAATTACCACTCTAGTAACGTATAGTGAGAATACTCACCTTGTACGTTGTCTAGTAACTCATGTGCCCGGTATCCCTGAACCTCATAACAATAACCTAGCCCCGCCTAAACACATAAGCAATCATCTCAAATCAATAACGGCTCTCCAAGCTACACTAGTCCTTTCCAATGTACTCTCAGAAGGCTAAAAGAGTCCAAAAGTCCAAGTGTTGACCAAACCCTAAAAGTCAACGAAAGTCAACTGTATTCAATGGTCAAACTTTAACCAGACTCGTCAAGTGCACTAGTATGACTCAGCGAGTCCATGCGTGTCCTTATAATCCTCACTCGACTTGTCGAGTTAACCTTTCACTCGACAGGTTACCACTGGTCACGAATCGCGGGGCAACCCGACTCGACTCGGCGATTTCCTTCCATGGCAACACTCAAATGACCTTCTGAGTTCAGATTTGTTTCTCTAACCTACAGATATGACTTCCCAAGGCTAAATAACTACATAAAGGTTCAATCTTTACACCCATGCAACACATAATAGACTCTTTTTGGTGAAATAGCTTCTAAAATGGCAACCTAGGTTAATATCTCTAATGGAATAGCATAAAGAAGGGAGGTTGGGGATCTATGGACCTCTCAAGGTCCAGATCCAGAGTTTAACACTCAAAGGGACATCATAAGCATCATATCCAAGCCAATAAAGGGTAGAGAAAACCCTAGATTCAAGGGTTCTACACCAAAACAGAAGAAGGATCGATTTAATACCTCAAAGATGGAGTTCCTTGCTTAAAACCACAGAATAGAAACCCCCTTGACCTTCTTTTGCAGGAATCTCCCTCTTCTTTGCAAAAACCACACCAACAAGGATCAAAATAGCTCTTCTTCTCACACCACACACTCAAGCTCACTAGGGTTTCTCTCTTTGGACTGGTAGCCGCAAATGAGGGCCATAAGGTCCCTTAAATAGGGCACATGCCCAAGGATTTAGGGTTTCCACCCACAGCACGGACTCTACGAGTCCACCCATCGACTCATCGAGTCCGTTCATTAATCCACTCAGCAAAATCGCGATCTTACTCGATGAATCTAGGCGTCAACTCGTCGAGTCCCTCCTCATAACTCAAAATAAACAATGTAAATATGGTACCTCGAAATCCGGATGTTACACAAAATTTGGATCCGTAAACTCTGGAAGTTTGGAAATTTTTTCTACTTTGTTCATAATTTTTCTCAAAATTTTTAATGGCCTCAAACAAGTGTGAAATTGCTCACCTTCACAGGCTGGTCCGAGATTATTTCAAATATGATAGGCAGTTTTTTAAAATTCGCCAAAAATTGTAGAAAAATCGTATGAAAACTTGAAAGTAGTCATTTTAAAGGTATAAACCTGTATTTCTTGAATGTAAAACAGTTTTAAAAAACATTATCATTAAGGTGATCAAAACAGTCCAAGATTAGACTAAAACTTTTCCAGTCAAAAGCTGTTTTTTGAGTTTAACTTATCCATGTTTGTACACAACACTTGTTTTTGCTATTTTAAGTGTATTAATCCCAGATCTACAAGTTTATATGTATTATATGTGATAACACATACTTTTCTCAAGGTTTTTATGAAGATCCAAGTGATAAACTTCATGTTCTTAACATATTTTTTTATTTAAGAAGTAAACAACACATAATCACCAAATAATTCATGAAAATACACATAGTCATGCATATACACATAGATCTACACAAAACAACTTGTATTCTCCACCAAAACCAAGTAAAAATCGAAAATAAGGGGTATGAACTCACTTTGATTTGAAGCTTTAGTTTTTTATGAAGAATGAAGTGAAGATCTCGACCCTAGCAAGATCCTTGAAGTGGTTTTTGAACTTAGACGGCTATAAGAAGCATGATTCACGAAAACATGGGTGTAAGAGGAGTGAATGAGTTTAAAGACAAAGTATAAAACTTGGGTTTGTGAGATCTTGCCACAATGGAAGAGTTCTTGAGGAAGTTTTCTTGAAACACCCACACTAACTCATGAAATTTGAAGGAGAAAATGAGAGTTCTTGAGAGAATATTTGAGAGAGTTTGAAGTTGAAATGTGTGTTTGTTTGCGTTCTTTGGCTGACAGAAAGAGTGAGAGATAAGGGTGAGGAGATTAGTCTTTACTTATTGGTTAATGTGTTAGTTGCCTCAATATTTGTGGGGTAATATGCATTTTTACATGCAAAATAATATGGAGGTGGCACAATTCTAGCCGTCCCCACATTTTTTTATGTATATAGTTGAGCCGGAAATAAGGGAGAAAAGAAGAAAGGAGAAATAGTTTGGGCTATTTTTAGATTTAGTTTGAAGTCATGAGGCCCAAAATGAATATTTTTAGGTCTATTGGGCCTTTATGGAGGTTCACAGCCCAATGAAACCCAAGGTAGTAGTTTACCGCCCATTAGGGCTAATGAAATCATTTATGGCCCAACATGGCGCATTAGAAGTAGGATGGATTATTATAGGCCTATATGACCCAAAATACCCTAATCTGATGGATGTGGGTCCATTTAGAGCGCAAATAGGGTTTCTTGGCCCAAGATAGTCGAATTGAAAGCTTATTGGTCCATTAGGCCCAATAAGAAGATCCTAGTCCATAATAAACTTGAACTAGGGTGTTTAGGGTTTTCGACTCATAGTTGAATATGTGAAATGTATTCCATTAGGTTTTGAACTCACTCAGGCATTTTGATTCAAATGAATGGTTTTAATTAAGCATTGAACATGATATTCACTCAGATTACAAGTATTACAAGATTTGATGAGAACAGAATTTCCTAGCTAGAATGTCAGTTGTGACAACTATCTTAGTGACCATATTATACGTAGAATACTAAAATCATAAAAGTAACCTTAGGATACATTAAGACATTAGAAAACAAGAACCTAGGAGTTAAAGTGTAGAATTTACTCGCACCTAGCTAAAACACAAAAAATAGTATATATATAGGAAAATGGATCACTATATTTATAAACAAAGATCCTGCTTCAAAAGTGTTATGTAGTTTATGTACACAAAAACCTATGGACTCACCAATATTATGTAGAACTTTTAAAAACCACATGTATTCCTAGGAAACCAAGAGACAACAACCTATATTCCTGGAAGCAACGATTGATCAAGGAAGCTATTGAAAGTTGTTATCACTATGCTTATCGATTTTTGTATTAGAGATACTTAGCCCGATGTAAATTTTAATACATAATCGAAGTGATATTTATGTCACATATTGTTTTGTATTGTTCAATGTATGTTCAAGGTCTACGATCCAACATCGTAACATCATGTCACCCGTGATTCCGTTATCGAATGGGGGTGTGATAATTGTCAATACAAGATTGTTGGCAAACTTCTGGATAATAGATTAGTGGTTGTGATTAGTAGTGTGGTTAGTGTGGAATAGTCGTCCTTTATTAAAGGTCCTCAACTTATGGATGTTATTTTCTATTGAATAAGGTGGTGCATAGTGCAAAGTGAATCATAGGCAGATGCTTGTTTTTTTTAAAGTTGACTTTGAAAAACCTTCTGGTTCACTTTTATGGGATTACTTGTCTGATGTACTTTATATTATAGCATCCGGTTAAATGTGGTGTGCTTGGATTATAGCTTTGCTCGTGTAGGCTAGGGCTTCGATTTTAGTGCATGGATCTCTTATGGATGAGTTCGAGATTCATAAGGGTATACGGAAGGGGATCCAATCTCCCATTTTTATTCATTATATATATATATATATATATATATATATATATATATATATATATATATATATATATATATATATATATATAAGTAAAGACTTGCTTTGTGAGAGCTTAGTTTCTAAGACGAAGGCTAAGAATTCTCTACTAGAGGGATTGAAAAGATCGGGGGTAATTTCTGAGTCTTGATGGACCTTTCTTATTATAGGCCAAAGGAATAGCTAAGGACTTCTTCCCTCATTCTCATCAAATTGGGGTAGATCAGGAACTCTAGAATCTCTCAAGAGTTGAATAAACTCTTTTATGCTAGTGGAATTGGGAAGCATGATAAGTTCGTACTCCACATTCTAGCTTCATCCTTGGTTTTTAAAGAAAGGAAACTTCAAAGACTGATAGAAGATAAAGGTAAGATAATTCTTTCTGGCATTAACTGAAAGCGGAGGAGGCCCAGGTGTGTGTGTGTGTGTATACACACACACAATGAATAAAAATAGGAGAGAGGATCCTTTTTCCGTACACCCCTATGAATCCTGAACTCATCCATAGGAGATCCATTCACTAAAGTGGAAGCTCTATCCAAAACGAGCAAAGCTCTAATCCAAGAACACCACATCAAATCCTATAAAGTGAGGTATTTTGTATTATGGTATTTTCTTAAATATGATGTGTTTGGATTAGAGCTTTGCTCGTTTGGGCTAGGGCTTTGATTTTAGTGAATGAATCTAATGTGGATGAGTTATGGGAGGTGTACACATGGCTTTACTCCGGGCTCACACAATAGAGGTGTTTTTGGGTTTCCAAATTCCTAGTCTCTATGAGGATATCTCTCTCTTGTTTGATGCATACGACATAATATTCACTCCCAACTGGATCTCAAGAATATTGAGAGGATTGTTTGTATCTTTCAATATTTTTAATGTGTCTTATAATCAACTTACTGAAAAGTAAGTTGATTGGCATAAGGGTTTTGTACTCCCAGATTTAGGAGGTAACAATTCTTGTGAGGTGTGCTATTGAGCGGCTTCCTTTTTTATACTTGGGTATCTTGGTGGGCCTGAATATGATTTGAGTTGCAGCTTGGGAGAGGGCTCTCACTCGTTTTATGCAGAAGTTGGTAGTCTGGAATCTAAGACTTTGTCGATTGGGGCGGGTTCGTCTAACTTTACTTGATTTAGTTCTTGGAAGTTTGGGGAACAATTATATTTCCATTTTCCATGTGCTTATATTATTTTTGAGGATATTGGAGTCCTTACGATTCAAGTTCTTTTGGGATGTAGATCGGGGGAAAGGAGGTTACATTAGGTTAGGTCGGATAAGGTGTTGGCCATTAGGGATGAACATGGGTAGCCTATTTTCCTTTAATATGGCTACACTCTTTAAGTGGAGGCGAAGATTCTTTCATGACCCTAATGTCTTGTAGGTGAGGGTTGTGAAGGACTTGTATGGGTTGGATGGATGTTATATTAGTCTTAGTTCTTCGACTGGTCTTAAATGTCCTTGGAATATAGTTATTCGTGTTTTAGCCCAACTAATGGATAGAGGTATCGATATTCACACATTTTGTCTCATTCAAGTAGGAAACGGTCAGATGAATTTTTTTTGGAGTGATGTTTGGATGGGTGATATGTCATTCTCTTATGCCTTTCCTACGATGTTTGCTCTTGACATGTTCAAGCTCGGTTCCATGAGTGCCATTTTTAGTAGGGTCCTCAGCATTCCTCTCTTAGGAGAATTCCTAAGGGAGGCTTGGAGCAGGATCAATGGATTCAGTTGCTTTATCAATTGTAGAGGGTGTCCTTCATTATTATACTGACAAGTTTGGATGGTTGCTTGATGCTTTCTCTATTGCTTTGGGTCGTACATTATTGGATTGTGTGTTGCTGGTCTCAGGAGGTTCGGAAACTAGAAAGAACAATTTGATTCCAATCAAGTTGAATATTTTTATGTGGTGGGTTAATTTTGATTGCATTCTAGCTAGGGATAGACTTATGTTCATAGGTATTGAGATGGATTCGATCTTATGTCGTTATTGTTCGGCCAAAGTCGAGACGGTTGTGCATATTTTTATGGAGTGTTCTTCTTTGGTTGATATTTGGGATAGAATTTCCATTTGTTGGGGATTGGAGGTTCCGTGTTCCATTTCTTTTCATTCCATTATTCATTGTTCAGATTTGGTATGGTCACATCCGGACAGAGAAAAGTTTTCGAGGTAGCGGTCTTTACTTGTTTTTGGATTTTGTGGAATTTCATAAAGTCTCTTATTTTTGGGACGACATCTCCTTGGAGATATTATTTTTTATTATGTTGTCGATAGGTCGTATTTTTGGATAACTGTTAGGAGTAGGAAAGCTAAAATTAATAGGGTTGATTGGCTTTGTAACCTAACTTTAGCTTGTATAGACATGCAATGGTTTTTTTCTTACTTCTTGTTAGTTTTTTTTATAAAATTATCGGTATTCCAAAAGAAATGATTATTTTTAAGTTTATTTACAATAATAGTTTATATTGTTCAAGTTACATGAGAGGGGCACATCTAGAGACTATGAGGCTAATTAAGGTTTCGTTATTTCTTGTTCCAAAAACGTTGTAAACTATCTATTTATTGTTTTTTTATATATGTTTTGAGAGGGACACATCTAGAGACGATGGGGCAAATTAAGGATTCATTATTTCTTCTTCGAGAAACGTTGTAAACTATTTGTTTATTGGTTTTTATATATGTTTTATGATGTCTTTACTTATGGGGTGTTTGATTAAGGTGTTGTTTGATTTTTTGAAAATAAAAATTTATGAAGTCTGTGGATCACCTCTGCAACCCTCTGCAGTAGAAGAGGTGAGTCAAACGGCTGCAGACTGTAATAAGAAGTGTGTTTAATTTTTTAATATCTACATATTGTTGCAGATATTAAAAAATTAAAATAAACTAATTTTATAAACTGAAAATAGTTTTTTAATACGGAAAATTTAATAATATATAACATTTCAGCAAGAATTAATGATATTTGAATAAAAAATAATGATATTTCAACAAAAAAAAAATAAAGATATTTTAGTAAAAAATAATGATATTTCATCAAAAAGTTATCGTTATTCAATATAAAAAAATTTAAAAAAAAAATTCAATAAAAAAACAAAAAAAAAAGAAAAAAAAAAGGTGAAATAAAATTTCAACAACGTATAATCAAATTTTCAATAAGAAAAAAAAGAAAAAGAAAAGGTTGGAAGAGACATCTAAAAACTGCATGTGCAGAGGTTTTTGAACCAAACAGAGCATGCACAGAAGTTTTTGATTTTGACTACATCTAAAAAACAAACAACTGCAAGATGAAAATTGTGTGTGTGTGCTGCGTCGCGCAGCAATAAGAGGTTTGAAGAGGTTTTTTCCAAAAAAACAAACAACACCTAAGTTTATTTAAGCTTATTTTTAGCTTATTACTGGTACCATGTCAGCGTAAACTAAAACTGGTGTTTGGATATGAATAATTCATCAATGTATCACAACGGAAATAAGTCAAATAAGTCAAAATCAATAAGGTAGATACCTCTAACTTATCACCTTATAAGTTATAAGTTGAAAAATATTTATGATTTTCATAATCATAGCTAGACACCCTCTTAGTCTTTCCTTCTATTATTATTATTATTATTATTATTATTATTATTATTTTTTTTTTTTTTTTAGATGGAGTCGTAATAAGTGTAATATAATCATATTGTGATACATCCCATATATGGGTTGTGTGAAATAAGAATTTGAAACATCTTTTAAACGCTTTGAAACCGTACTAACATTCATGGAAGTCCTAAATGTACCAAACTTTTAGAAATGTAGTTTAAAAGTAATACATGACAATCGAACTAATAAAGAGAATTAATTAAAAATTATATTTCTTTCTCAACTGTTTCAAACATCATAAGTATTCTAAATATCTATATGATCATTTCACTCTTCTTTACATTCACACTATCAACCATTTTCTATACATATTACATATCAAATTGGTATGTTAGGCTTGTGTTGTTACACATGGATTAGACATCTCAAGCAAATATATAAATGAGCATTTACCCTTTACTCGCCATGTAATAAAACTTGGTAAAAAAATTGCAATAAAATTAAATTAACTATTTATTTATAAGACAAACATCGAAATCATCATAAACATCGCAAAAAAATAGTAAGGTATATGTGTAAGGCTGCAATTAAAAAATGCACTCCATGGTTGAATCTCAAGTTATCTCCAATCCAGAATATTACAAATTGTTATATGGTTATGTGAATTTTATAGCTAAGCTAACACAAAGCAACCTAAACAACGATTCAATCATTGTAATATTAAGGTGTCGTTTGTTTTTTCGAAGAGAAAATATTAAAAGTCTGCAGACCACCTCTGCAGTTCTTTGTAGCAGAAGAGGGGGATCAAACGGCTGCAGCATGTAATAAAAAAATTTATTTGTTTTTTAACCTCTGCAGACTGCTGCAATAAGCTAAAGTAATGTGTAAAGAAGTTTCAAGCAGCTTGTCAAGTACTACATCACACAGAATACGCGCAACAATTTTTAAGTTAGAAGTTTTCTGAAAAACAAACAACTGTGAATGACCAAGTGATGCGTGTGTGTTGTGCGGCACATCAATAAGTGCTTAGAAGAGATTTAAAAAAAATAATAATAATAAAAAAAACCTAATTAACATGTGAGCAATTACACATGTACCAAATACATGAATGAAAATTTAAAACATAAGGGTAGAATAGCTGGTTACACGTATAGTTTAGTTATTATTATTTTTTTTTGCGGCCTTGCAAAATGTACATGTTACATTTTCACTTTAAATTCTAACTCACATAATCAGTTTTAATGATCCATGATTGGTATAATATGGTAAAAACATTGTTCTAACACCTAATTCATTCCCTAAAAACAAATCCAAATCCAATTTTTCAACATGCATAAATTCTAGCTGTTCTGATAGTGTTTAGCTTGAAAAATATTAGTATTTTGTGTACAAATCTTAGGTAGATTTTTCCTATTGTTTTGTTATGTATGACTTTGTTCACTTAAATAAATTCTTTTTGCCTTAAAAAAGGAGTAATGTAGTTAGGGGCGGTGTCCTTGTGAACTGCCCAAGAAAACTGAAATAAACCATATTTATGGGTTTGACTTATTTACCATACATTTTAATTTTATTCCTTTCAAATCTAGAAGCCTATTCTATTAATCTAACGAATTAATTATTCGACTATTTAATTTTTAATCCTCACATTTTCCCAACTGGCACACGGTTTCAAGTTTATAGCATTATTAATTAACTAAAAATGATTAGCAGGAAAATAAAATACGGAGTTAATTAAAAATAGTATTGGTAATTAATGAGGACGCTAGGGTCAACTACGCCGAATCGCCGTTCGAGCAACTCCTTTACTAACAAAGATAGATAAATATATATATATATATATATATATATATATATATATATATATATATATATATATATATATATATATATATATATATATATATATATATATATATATTCAAATGTTTTTAACAACTATTGTGTGTTTAAATGCATCAATGAGAATTCAAGAAATAATAAATAATTAAATAAATCATTAAATGGTGTTTTAGACATTTTGTACTTTTAATTAAGAAAATCATTTAATTGCAATCCTGTAATTAATCAAATAAAATAAATATATTTGACCTAGTCTCTCTCTTTATTCGTCATCCCCTTCTTATAAACCTAGCCCACCGTGCTCCCACCGTCTTCTCCCATCGTCGACTAATGTCCAACCCCATTGAAATCGATTGTGGCTTATTTCCCCAACCAATCAGAATTGTAGGGCTTTTTCCAACCTGTTTTTTATTTAATCGGGAAAAAGGGAAAAGGCACACAACGAGGCGATGAAAGATACACGAAGGAAAGCATGAGGCATAATCATTGGGGGAAAAGGACTTCGATATGTGCATTCTGATCGAGAAGTCGATCACGGTTGAGAACGACCGCAAAGTCGATCACGGTTGTTCATACTTGTTGTAGATCTTGATTGATTTGTTATGAATTGGTTGGATTATTTATTAGAGTAACATAGGTTGTTACATGATGCAGTCAGGTGTAAACAATGTGTGCTTTGTTGATGAAGCCAACCATCTAATATATTCTAAGAGTCACGACAATTTGTATAAGGTAATAAGAAACAGTTGTTTGTAGTTGGAAATCCTTTTTTTAATTTTTTTTATAAATGGACGGGGAAATAGTGATATAAGATGGATTTTATTTATAGATAGGTTTGGGACAAAAGATGCTTGAAATCAAAAGGAAAAACCTGTTGGAATCCTGATGGGGGCATCTGGAAGGAATTACATTTTTTGACAGCCATGGAGATAGTCGGTATTTCATTTTATATATATTATGTTAGAATTAAATGGTAATTGCAATTTAGATTACATGATTCGATTAGATTTTTTTATTTATTTATTTATTTATTTATTTTGTTCTTTTTGGTTTTTTTTTGTAATAGACGTTTCTCTTGATATGTCACTTATTCTAACAGAATATGATATCATGACAATTATTCTCATAATATGATTTCATGATTCGGGAAATACTTGATCAAGTGACTTGAGTATTACATTATGTTAAAATAAATTATAAGTCTTTAATGTCTAACACATTCTATTACATTTTATAGTTTATTCTTTTAGAATATACTGCAAGTTATAATATTTTAAAGTTGGTCATTTTTTTTTTTAGGTTTTGAAGGGGCTGCCATTGATGTGTAAAATGAAGAAAACAATGAGAACGAGAGTATTCTAGCAGAATGTTGCTATTTTTTAATAATTTTATTCATTTTTGTTGATATTATTTTGGAATATGTATAATTATATTAAAATGTATAAGGATTTTAGGTTGTAAGAATATTTATGAATTTGTATTTAAGTTCGATGTATAAGAATATAATAGAATGTTGTTATCTTTTAAGCTCAGATTCAATAATTTTGTTATTTTTCAATAGTAATCTAATAAAATAAAATTCTGAAAAACAATCATATTAACAAAAAAAAAAAAATATTATGATAGAATAAAATCGATTATTTTTACAAATTATGTTAGAATTAAAATTGAATTAATTAAAAAAATTCAGATTTTTAAAATTGGAGAATTAATTATCCCTAAAAATTCAAAATTTTCCTTTTATAATTGTAGTTAATTGTCGAAAATACCCTTTTGCTAAAATTTGTGTGATTATATTGTACATGTTATCCCATTGTAATATCATGGACCCTCAGATCATGACATTTGATTATATTCCATCCGATGGTCCATATTTGTGCATTCTGGCACACAATAGTTACTAGAAACAAAATAACCTATCCCTATATATATATATATATATATATATATATATATATATATATATATATATATATATATATATATATATATATAGAGAGAGAGAGAGAGAGAGAGAAGAATCATTTGAGAACCTATATCTATTTTTTTTAATCAGGGGTGTTATTGGCATCGAAATAATTCATTCCCTAAAGTCTCTAAAATCCAATGTCGCAGTGCAAATCTCCAGCGATCTCTCCACTTCACCTTCTGTCATGCCTTCTAATCACCGCCTCTCTCCTCCCTCCTCCATCGATCGCCTCCGTCCTCACTTCATCGGCTACCTTTTCCACTATCAACTGTTAATCCACACCGTGTTAGGGTCTCGTCTGCCTCATTCGCAGCGCAAGTCTCCCTTGAGGGATCTTGTGTCATGTATATCTACATTTTCGTAGTGCTCAGATCCACAGTTCCGAAGACATTATCTCAAGAGATTCCTCAGGCTCGGGTTCAAGATCTATTCATGAGTTTATTGTTCGTGTTTCAGAGGTTCTACCTGGTTTGTTCTTCTTCTTTGAATCGGATTTGTTTTTTTTTTTCGAGAAAGAGATCAAAATGATCCCTATGGATCTACATAATCTGCAACGATGTCACACCCCAAAACCGGAACGACGGAAACGTTCTGGGGTGGATGACGTCATGTCAAGTATCACAACATATGCAGTATAGTAATCAAAGTACAACGACCATTGCATTAATAGTAATAGTTTTACATGGTTTACATCACAATACATCAAAGTAATACAAGTAATGATATAAGTACATCTTGGTACTAAACTATCTTCGTCAAAAGCTCTGGGGATGTACCTGTCTAATGCTGACCTGAGAATACAAGTTATTTGAAAAGCGAGTATCAGCATTTTTACAAATGCTGGTGAGTTCATAAGTATTTAGTGTCATTTTATGCAAAAAAAAAAAAAAACTTTATATAAGTAGTAGTTTTCAAGTATACAGTGAAATAGAATCCTTTCCAGAAAATCCTATATTTTCTTTTATAAAAGCAGCCTTCTACCAAGACTAGACAGGGTTATGTGGTAAAAGTAGTTTTCCCTTAATCACTATCATTATCAAAATACAGAAATTGATTATTAAAGAAAGCAAGAGAAATCATGGAAATAACATATGTCTCAGCAGTGAGGACTGCTGACTAAGGCAAAAGGAATCGTAGACTCCAGGAGAGTATCGAACGAATGACACGCCTGGCTCAGTCTAACAAAAGGAGATACAGACCCCAGACGGTACCAAATGAAAGATACAGCTTGCAAGGTCTAATACAGAGAATACAAACCGTAGACAGTATCAAATGAAAGATACGGCTTGCAAGGTCTAAAAACAGTGTGACTCTGAGAATGGGTTTCCAGCATACAGTGTAAGTTGCTGGTGAAATACCGTTACCTTAAGGCCATGAATTATAAGGCAACCAGGGATACTCGTAACCATACTAACCGACACTAGAATACCTGACGCCCTACAAGCGTCTATAAAATATGACATTTGTCACCCCTTGGCTTGGTGGGTCGTGGACTGTAGCTAGTAGTCAGGGTGCGGGGGTGTCAATCCCGTATAGATCTATACACACAATGTCCGCTCTCCCTAAGGAGACTCTGGTTACCAACTAGACGACGGAGAAGGCCGTGTCCCGAAGATGCATCCCAAATAGTGGGTAGTGTGTTCCAATATAAGTGTTGAACTAGAGGTAGAGACTCATAACCGAACTGACTAGAGTAAACCTATATGTCTATGCTCGTATACATGACATACAACTAATGAATCAAACGACCTTCGGACGGCCATCCGATCCCAACAGACCACATCTCAACGAAGAAAAGGAATTAGGCGGACCAACCTTCCTAAGTCCTTCAATCATTATTTACATGCACCTATACAAGTATAGACATACATCCATCTACGATTGAGTGTGTAACAAGTGGAAACGCATCATGATGTAACAACTGAATCGTAAAGTGTGAACGAATAGTGTGGAACAACTGAATCATCAAGTGTGAACGAATAGTGTGGAACAACTGAATCATAAAGCGTGAACGAATAGTGTGGAACAACTGAATCATAAAGCGTGAACGAATAGCGTGAACGAATAGTGTGGGACAACTGAATCATAAAGTGTGAACGAATAGTGTGGAACAACTGAATCATCAAGTGTGAATGAATAGTGTGGAATAACTAAATCGTAAAGTGTAAACAACCAGTATCGAATAATCGAGTCGTGAAATATAAGTGTCAACTAATATATGTGTATCACGAAGTGGGAAAGGTAACAAGTAGGAATTCAAAACTTAAGTAAAAGCGAAACAGTGGTATCTAACAAGTAAGAGTATACAATATGAAAGAAAACCTTGGAAAAACCTTTATACTTAAGAAGATCACAACTTTAGTATTCTTTGTAAAATAAGTCTGAAAACACTTACAAATTCTTTGGAACCCTTTCATAATCCAGTTTAAAATGAAACTTTAATAAAACAGCATAAGTCAGAGTTTTGAACAAGTGAAAACATTTTAGAAAGCCATTTATAGTATCTTACTCGGTAAAACAGTTGACAGTGTGGTAAATCCTTGTACATGCGAGTTATCAGTCACATGTGATTGATATGATAACTGGCATGTTTAACTTGTATTCCCCCCTATAAAACATGTAAAAACATTTAAAAGGTTCATTCAGGGGTATGAACTCACCTGGTGTAAGTGGATCCAACGAAGGTGCCGGTTGAGTGCTCGGTGTCAAGTAAGGACTTGGACACACTTAGAGACCTATTTAACATATGATAACATATGTTCACATACAATTAGTATATTTAATACTAATTAAACAATTATACGCACTCTAAGGAGCGGAAAACACTTTGGTTAAGTGTTCGGGGTGGCGTCGGGCAATACTGATCAAGTCTAAGGAGTGGATCGATCGGGGTGTGAAACTTGTGAAGTACCCGAAAGTAGTAGTGGTCCGACGAGGGTTGGATCAAATCTCTGTGAGGATTCTCAGATGGTCCTAAGCTGTCGAAAGGGTAGAGCTTTTTAGTACTTAGAACATAGTGTACTTCTATGGCAAGATCATCACTGGCGTGATCGCCATTTCGAAGTTCCTAACATTCTCTCTCTTACTGGTAATGTAGTTCTTCAGGTTGGTTCTTAGGAAGCTCGGGTTGTCTTTGCTTTCGCATTTCCTGTCAACTGGTTGTTAGAGGCTTTCTAGATCGTCGAATGGGTTGCGTGACTATGGTTACCTATTTGCTGTAGAGTGTCTATCTCAAGCTTGTGCAAAATGGATCTGCACTTCTGATGCTTGAGGTATTTCTAACGGAAACCCTTAGGGTCGGGGATATAGGGTTTCACCAGACGAGTGTGGGACTCTCTCGGGAGGTGGTTCTACTATTTCTGCGCTAGATAGTATTCGTGGAACACCTAATAGTCCAAAGAATCTCTAAGTCTTTGGTTTATTCTAGTGCGGAAAGCGCATGCTCCTGCATAACCCCTCGACTAACACCAAGGCTGGTGTCAAGTCTATAATCTCTTCGGGATCTGGGTCATGAGGCTTAACGCCACTACTTTCGCACTTTAATCAAGTATTCTTGGCTGCGAAGGTTATCCTGTGGTTCTCGGTATTCTAGTGTTCACTTCGGAGGATGCAGTCTATCGCCTACAAGGCGGTGGTGACTTCCTCCATGAGAGAGGGCGGATGATCCTAGGCACTAGTCGTTTGTAATGAGGTGAATGAAGTGCCTAAGTAGTGCGAGCACCTACTGCAACTACTCTTCCGAAGGTTCTGAGTTTTCTCGATCTAGGTCAAATCTAGTGAGTATAGGTTCCCATCACACGAAACTTTTAATCTCTTTTCTAACTGAGGGTGTTAGCTACTATGTGGGCTTAACCGGGATGACAACAAGCTTCAGATCTGTGGTCATTGTGTTACCTCAATTCGTAGGGGTTCTCTTGACTCTAGCTCTCATTCCATGGGATAGGATGAAGGGTCTTTCTAGAGAATCTACGAGGTATGCTTCGGGTGGTTATTGTCTTCTGGAGTGTCTGCAGTAACTTTCGCTTCGATTTCCATATGGCTAAGAGGGGTCGGTCAACAGCGCGCGGTACCCTTCTCTTGGGTACTTCGAAAGGTTTTAGGTAAGAGGGACGACTGACGGATCGCATTAGGTTTGATTGTTTGTATTATGTTTAGGTTCGGAAGAACCTTTATTTTTTGATATGGCTACGGTGAAAGTTCTTTTTACACAACACTCAGGATTTACACATGGTTGCACTACGTCGAACCATGATCGATAGAGTTGTCGAAGTTGGCATACTTCGACATGATATATAATGAGGATTGATAGAGTCATGTGCCGAACAGGAACACAAGTTCTAGGTGTTTCTGGTTTCGTCCTGTGTATCACTGTCGTGGATACTTGGATCGATAGAGTCGACACTGAACTATATAGAGTCCTAGTGTTTCTGAGTAGAGTATCTTTTCATGAATGGATTTTCACGAGGCATTTCTATAATAGCCTAGCATATACTAGTCATGTATAATTAAGGTGGGGAGGACTGTTGACTGAGCGACTCCGTCTCAAATCCACAACCAAACGAGGAACAGGAAATGAGGCGGCATTCACTCACTCTAGGTCTATCCATCTTAACTTTACATGGCCGTAACGTATATGTTTAGCCATTATAGTTTTACCTGATGAAATTTAAACTTTATAACAGTGCTGCGACTTTCACCTTACTGGGAAAATATTTACATTTGAGTTAGTCTTTTAATGTTTTCAATTTAGTTATCTGAGATTGATAGACGTACCAAAAATCCACCGGGTTCCTTGATGTTTCTCCCTAAGCAATAGAGTTAGGCTCCTCCTGTGCCTTTGTTGTTTCCTTCTGTTGGGCAGTCCTTCTCGAAGTGTCCAATCTCACCACATAGACAGCAAACTGGATTGGCCGCCAAATTGGTGGTTGACGTAATGAACTCAACCGGGGTTTTGCAGACACGAGCAATATGCCCCAACATGTGGCACCTAGCACAATAGAGTTCCCGGCATATACCATGATGATGGTAGCTACACTTGCTGCAGTGGGGAAGGTTTCCTAGGTATGGTCTTCTTGAAGTAGGGATGGAAGGGTTGGCAGGGATATTGACTGTCTCAGCTCGTTGCCCTTCGGAAGGTTCTTGAGCCGAGGTACTTCCATCCTCGATCTTGATCTTTCTCTTCCGTGGATTTGATTGACGTTCTTGGGTGGATTGGTATGAAGAGGTTGGTTGTTTCTGTCCATTGCTAGGGTCAGAAATCTCGATAGGGCCCTTGCTAACATTAGCGTTGTTAGCATGTAGGTGAGCCATGACAGCTGCTACGGCTGCCGAGACTGCAGCTTGAAATGTAGCTTCATCGAATAAAAGAGTAGGTTTCTTGGTTGTGGACTGGTTACGCTTCTTCGGAGGCATGGTTTTCCTACACGGAAAGGAACACAAGATAATTAGAGACGATGGCTAACCTTGGACATATCCGTCCTGACTGTATTAGGCATATATTTTCCCATGCTTCGGGTACTGGTTGTCTGAGTGTCGACCTACATCCCTATGATGTAGTCCTGGTATTCATGGTAAGAGTGTGGGTATCGGAAAGGCCATAAGATACGAGTCGTTCCTACTAAGTTACCTTTATACTGAGAAAGGTTTAATTCTCCGTCCTGGAGAGATTTAAGAACAGTTCGGAACAAAGCCGCGGAAAGAGAGGCTCATGAAGACTTATGGCTAAACAACCTCAACAGAGGTGTGGGGATCCGCTCTACGCGTATCACTGGCAACGGGGACAAGGCGATTTACCTAACACATAGCGTGAGTAGTGTAACCACTAACTCACTAAATTGTATTATTTTAGGGGTGTATTAGCGTGACGAACACGAGGAAAAGACACTTCTCGGGTTCCATGTACTGGATCCCTCTGTCTACCTCATATTCTCTACTGGGATCGACGTTGGTTTCCTTCGGGTAGTTACCTAGGGTTCTCTTCTCGTATGGACATATTGAATCTCTACTCTGCCTTACTTCCAAATTCAACTATGGGTGTCATCACTACATGATAGATGACTGGAAATTTCGGAAGTTTAGGCGAATCTCTCACCGAGGTCCCTAAAAGATATAGGCACTCGGTGAATTCAATAGTCCCGACCTAGTTCATTCGTTTCCGAGCTGGAATCTTCTAAATGAACTTCTTCGGGGTCGGAATAAACTCTTCTGCCGAGTACTAAAGTGGATAGGGTTTTCTATAGGGTTCGTGCGAGAATGGAAATGTCTAAAGAATCCTAAGAGATTATTAACATTTCACTGAGTGTTCCATATCGAGTCCTGCTACGATTACACAAAGTATACAAATCATATATATATATATATATATATATATATATATATATATATATATATATATATATATATAACTTAGATCCGATAGGCCTTCGAATATGTGATACTACTCTAGGTCCACATCCCAACGAGGAAAAGGAAATAGGGCGAAACCACACATTCTTAGCCTATGGGATCCTTATTATATATAACCTTGGGAGTATACTCTCTGTACTTATAGGTATATCAATAAGGATCTTTTTAGTTCTTCACACAAGGTTAGTTATGGATGTTATAAAGTGGTTAGTTTTCAATAAAAATGGCAAGACAACATTGTTAAATGTTATATAATAGACAAAAAAGTGATATGTTTAATGATTTTATTGAATGTTCTATTTAAAACTTCAATGTTATTATTGAAAGTTCCATTTAAATTGTCAATTCTGCTAGGTTCCATTTGAAATGTCAATTTTGCTATTGAAAGTTCAATTTTATAATGCACAAAAAAAGTGAAATTAAGGTTCCAATTTCTTTACTTATTTTGTTTTACATTAAGTTTTCCTAAAATGTAGACGCATTTGATAAGATCCATGCATATTATTTCAATTTGAAGTTAGTTATTGCATTTTTTATATTTTTGTTTGCTAATTTGTGGATACATGTTTCTGTTTCTTAAAAAGGTAGGATGCTTTCCATGCCATGTAATTGTAAGTTGTGATCAATGTTGGTGGCTGTCATTCATTAATCATTTTGTTTCTTAAAAAGGTATGATGCTATAACAACTGGAAAAGTAGGATGATATTAAAGGATTTACTGATGGAAAGTAGGATGCCATTAAAACGGATTAGAAATATGTCCCACGTATAATGTTCTACTACGTGATACAACTTCAAACAAAAGTAAAAAACCTAACACAACGCCAAAGGCGCGCATGATTCTCCTCTAGTTTTATATTAATCTCATTAAATAATATTACCAAAAATAAACTATATTATTACCTTAAAGCAGACAAAGTTTCAGAGAAACAAAATGTAAGTAATGTTAAAGAAATTGATGAGTTTGGTATATGTTGTATTTCAAACTTGACAAACATATATTTTGATGATTAGTAGTTCGATGAACTAATATTAAAATTGTTACTGAATTGTCGTCTAAAATAAATCATATTATTATTATTATTATTATTATTATTATTATTATTGTTATTATTATTATTATTCAATTTCCAAGTTTCATCAAAAAACTGTTACAACCCCAATTTTCAACCCAAAATTTTCATTTTTATTTATTCAAATATATTAGAGTATAATTACATTAAGCGGAAAACATGATACAAATATGCGTGTGTACAGTCGATGCATTGCTCTTCAGTCACTGTCTGATGAAGTACCTGAAAACATTTATAATCGACTCGGTAAACACAAATTCAGTGAGTTTCCCAAAATACCATATACCACAATACATACACATACATAAAAACAATGGCTCACGACCTTCCGCCGATCTGACAAATGGCTCATCACCTTTTGCTGATCCACCAATAATATGTGTATCTAGACTTACAACCTACTTTCCATTTTGTCGTCAACACTTAGGTCTATAGGCTCATGAACTATCACCATTTCGCTGTGAAACCCTAATCTAACCATAATTAATAACAACATTTATTCACATAAATACTACAATTTCAACTCTACTTAATACAAGCATATAGAGACTATACTACCGGTCATACTCTACTAGCTTTTATATCCTAATCATACATGTATATAGATTGTAATACATAGTACAGTAAGATAGCTCACCTGGACAATTACTCAAATGATTGACAGTTATCTAGGCGATTATGTTGGCAATCCAACTAGAAAGTAACACTCCTAAAAAGTATTAACCTATAATACTATAACTTATTAATCCATATAACGATCTGGTAATGAAATCTAGATCTTTCATTAATCCCTATGAATACCGAGACTTCTATAATATAAGGATCAACCAGGTAGGACAGTTGGGAGGTAGGATCATTTATGCATATAGCTTTTCTGAAATCCAAAAACCAAGCTAATGCGTCCGTTCTAGACACCTATGTCGTAAGTAGATCAATCAGTATTATGACTAGAATTACTAATAATTATTATTGATACATTCATAACAACGACTATGAATATAAGCGTAGTGACATTTAAACCCACTCACGGTTTTCTCCCCACCTATAGGAGACAAGTAAACTACTCAACTTGGTACTTCATAATTTCCATCATCAACAAATAAAAACAATTACATGTTAATATAATGGAGCTAATAGGTCATACATAGTAATCTTATGGTAAAACACAAGAAAAACATACATAGATAATCAATAAGTGTTAATACAATTCACGTTTGATATTTTTGGTTTCTTTGCACCGGACCTCAACATAGTCCAATGGGTCATACGTAATAATGTGATCACCACAAGAACCATGAATAGAGTTTTTAAAAGAAATAGTTGCTCAATCCATAAAGGTTAAAGCAGTAGTTTATTGCCTAATTGTCTTCCATCTCGATGTGAATTTTAGTCTTTTTTTAAATAAATTATTTAAAAAAAATATTTATTTACATACGTTTATCAAAACAAAGCATGAGTGAGAACCTATCAAAACATTCCATAAGCACTAAGCCATGAAACCAAAAAATCTTATCCACATTTGCAACCCATGGTTACACTCATTACTTATATTCCCATGAAGAGCCATGATTTGTGTGTGTGTGTGTGTATATATATATATATACACACACACACACGAAAATATGTGATGTTGTGGAGTCTAATGGTTTTGAAGGGGTCATAATTACTACTATGATAAAAGGTGTGGTTATTCATATTTAGACAAAAGTGCATGTCATATATACACAATCAGGGTAACCAGAGTTAGTTGGATGTCCATGTTGAAGAGTGTTTCTACTTTGTAACATGTGTTACTAAGGTTTGACAGTTTAATCGTTATCATAAAATGAAACATCCTTTTCATGGGCTATTTTAAAACCTTTATAAAACTATTTTCAATTTTTTTTAGAGTTTTGATTTGTAGTAAATGGTCCCAATGTCATTTTAAAATCATATTCCGTACTATATATGTGGAAATCAGTCCCAAAGTCTAAACCATCGAAAATGTTGCTGACAATGCTAAAAATTAAATATCATCTTTCAAACAAAATTCTTTTAAAATATCTAAAGCTTGCAAATTTTCATTGGTTATGGTCAACTACTTTCAACCTACAACATCCATCCTGAAAAATATATCAAGGTAGTGCATAAGGCTATGGGGAGGTAATATAAATCCCAAGTGTTAGACATTATACATACATACATACATATATATATATATATATATATATATATATATATATATATATATATATATATTGTATATAAAAACACACCAATTTATTTACAAATATGAAAGCATGTGCCTCATCAAAAACAACAAAACATCATAATAAACTTTAGGGAGCGGGGGGGAGGGGGGGGAGGTAGTAATAGTCATCATACATTGTTATTGATAGCAGAACTCATATAATATCAAACGAAAAGCAAACATTGTATACAACTCAAAGTAAAATGGTACATCGACTCTAACCACCAAAGAATATCATATCATCTTATTCTTAATCATTCTAATATTTATCAACATCTTCATATATTCTCAAACATCCTCAAGTTTTGTAAAATATTCTCAATTTCCTTTATATTTCACTATGTTACTAAATTCTCTCCATTTCTATTTAAATCTATCTAAGATGTAGATATTTTAAGTCTCAACCCAACCCAATACATGAATACATGAAAATCATAATCCAACTCCAAATGAAATCTAAAGTCAATTTCCAAACACAAACCAAAGTCAAAAGTATATGAACTCATAATTATAAATTCAAATAGTATATGAAGTCATAATCAAAGTCAAAGTGTAAAGGAAACCAAAATCAAAGTCAAAGTAAAACCTCCCCATTAAATTTTTTTCACAAACATATCCTTATATCAAATAAGGACATCCCTGACAAGAAAGTACAAAATAAAGAAAAGAACAACATATTTTATACATATAATAGCCAAGCAATAGATGCATATAGTATCTCACATAATTGAAACACCAATCATAGTAAGTCATATAATGGGGACAAGTACTCCAAAGGTAGAGTACTCATATTAATGGTTTTATATGAATTACTACTTCATAAAAGGCTAATAATGTTGGATTAGGTGTCTAACGCCATAACTAAATCGATATTAGTTTATGGAATAAAAGCCACGTCCTTTTGGATTGCCCTCAATAACTAGAAATAACTGGAAACAACTTTAGGATGGTGAGGAAATAATTTGTTAATTTATTATATGATTAATTAATTAACTAGAAATGGTTAATAATTAATCTAGAATTAATCAGAATTAATTAGAAATTAATTTTAGATTACTTAAAATTAATTAAATGTGCAATGGTTGAATTGCAATTGTTCAAATATTGAGTAAGGAAGGCAATTCTAGAACCCTCCATATGGCGGATGGTTTTAGAGGGGATCTAGAAGGGTTATGGAAGACTTCTATAGATGGTAACGATAATTGCCTTGAATAGATTAAATCATATTATTTAATTATTCAAATTGGGCTTTATCTTGGAGATATACCAGATATAAATAAGGACCATAACCCTAGCAAAATTTATCCCTATATACACACAAGAAGAAATTGAATTTCTTCCTCCCTCCTTTCTCCTTATTCCGTTCCTAGGGTTTTTAAGGTATTGGGTGTGAGCCATTAGAGGCATCCACACTATTGGTACTTGTTTTCTAAAGGAAGATTTGATGATTCATGGTTGCTATATTCCATTATAACAAAAGGTATGCATTCTAATCTAGTTGACTTTCAAAATTAGTATATTAGTTCTTTAGTTTCATAACATGTTCCTATAATGAGAAAATATCATAGACCTCTAGGATGCACGTGCCCATAAAGCTGTTTTATGATTCTGCTATATAAATATTATGTTTTGTAACCTAGAAAATTCATTAAATAAAACTTCTAAATTACCACTTATTGAATTCCAATCTATGGTTACAAAATGATGAAAATACATTTTAGAGGGTCTATAAATTCATTAAGCTTATTTTATTATTAAGAGACTTATTAAAAGTCTACACAAAATTTTTGGGGGAAACTAGACGTTAAATGCATTCTAGATAATATATATATATATATATATATATATATATATATATATATATATATATATATATATATATATATTGTGATATACATGTCATCACTCTATATTTTTTACCTTTTAAATTACATATCCATGTAAGTTATGCAAATAACCATTTTGAGTTTTTTTCTCTATTTTGTGCAATGTACTTTAATCATAATGCATCGACACCTTCCATAACTTACTCAAATGACTCTTATGAATGTAGTAAGTCCAAATAACTTCATTTACTATTTAAACACCTCTTAATCCATTTAGAACTTAGTAATATAAGAGTATATGTTTAACAAGTTCATTTAAGTACTCATAAGAATATTACTTCTTCATTTTTAAGCACGGGTCACTAATGACTTCATAAATGGTTCTAGTTCCTTGGTTAAATGATCATCCATGATCATTAGAAATATTCATTGAGTACATAATCAATCCCATTTCAAACTCCATTCATGATTTATTTCCTTTAAAACATGATTCCATTCCAATATAAAATTATGTGACTTCAGTTCTTATAAAACCTTTGTGAGGTAAATTAGGCTTTTAAACCAATTTTAAAGCCTTTAAATAGATGTAGCATGAAATTATTTTAATTGTTTAAAAAAATATGTTGGGTTTAACATTGACTAAAACCATTTTATTCCATTATAATGGTAAATCGCCATTAGAATTACTAATTACTCATAAACAAATAATTGAGATAATGGAATTATCATAAGCATTAAACTCAAATTAATAAATTCTTCTTATAATTTATATAGAACCTAGATTGAATTCAAAACTTCAATTACCATACAGAGCACAACTCCTTCAAGCTTAAATTAAACTCAAACATCAAGTGAAGGTTTCAGATCTTCATATTCCATGATTGAAGATGGAATCAACTACTCCATTGGTAGAATAGTAATACATTGACTTTCCAAAGTATAATATGAGAATTTGAACACATTTAAATCATCCAAAAACACTTAAATTCGAGTATTGAAAGCTAGGTTTGAAAAATCTCACAAAATCACGATGAAAGCTTCAATCAAAGAAATATGGAGGGAGTTGATGATAAAGTGTTGTTTTATAGATTATATGATAACTAGAAATTATATTAAATCCCCTACAATTACATGAATTTTGGATTTGATATCAATACTTAAAACCCTATATCAACGAAAGTGAAGGAATTATAAGAGGAAACCACATTAATCCAATAGGAGGTAAAGAGACAAAGGATACGTCTTCAACACTTCGACAAAAATGTTCAACTCCACCATGAATAAATAAACCACCAGCCCTAGAGCTCCAAGATCTTTTTATAATCTATTGAAATAAAATAGGAGAGGGGAAAAAATAGCTAGCTTATATACTTAGGTGTTGTTTTTTTTTTTGTATAAAACTTCTTCAGACCTCTTATTGCTGGACGGCGCTGCACAGCGCAACACCTTTCATCTCAAAGTTTTTTCTTTTTTTAGAAGTCTTCGGATTAAAAAACATTTGTGTGTGTTCTGTTTGGGATAGCACTCGTATTTCCTCTTCCAACATTTTCCTATATCTATTTCCTTTTGTTTTAGTGCTGAAATCTTGATGAATATTTGATTATATGTTACTGAAATCTTGTTTCACCTTTTTTTTTTATTCTTGTTGAATTATTTTTTTCATTTTTTATATTGAATTATGATAATTTCTTGCTGAAATATCATTATTTTTTTTGCTGAAATATCATTATTTTTTGCTGAAATATCATATATTATTAAATTTTGGTATTAAAAAACTATATTTGGTTTATAAAACCAGTTTCTTTTAATTTTTTAATATCTGCAACAACATGCATATGTTAAAAAATAAACACGCTTCTTATTACAGTCTACAACCGTTTGGTCTACCACTTCTACTGTAGAGGATTACAGAGGTGGTGTAGAGACTTCACGAATTTTTTACTTAAAAAAAAAACAAAACTAACATCTTAAAAACTACCACCATTTAAGTTCTTAATTTCTTATTGTCACGATTATGTCACTAGGCTTATAATAAAAATTCCATAGTTTAATTTACTATCCTAATGCACCATTTACTTTAACAAATAAGTCCTAAATAATTTTAATTTCAACCATCACTTGTCAAATTTAGTCCTTACTTATTTATATCTTCTTTTAAGTCCAAATTATCTATTCCCTTTAATTATTTAACCTAAATTTTTTATTAACTCATTTACTTATTATTTATTTTATTTTTATTACTCATTATATATTGAATTATTTATTTATTTAAAAATAACAGTTTCATTAGAAAAAGGGAAAAAAAAAATCTAAACTATAACTAAGAATAACGCATAAATAAATACCCATCAATTAATGTCCTATTTTGATTAAATTTTATATCAAGGATGTAAGTGAATAAAGCGGTACCAAAGGATTTCTAGCCCAACGGTATCAGGTGGTGCACTCCCTCTTTGATGTCGATGGTTCAAGTCTCATCGTGGACAAATGTGAAATAGGTGTTGTTAGCTTAAGAGTAGATTAGATTTATCGGTTAAAAAAAATGAATAAAGCAGTAATTATGGTGAAAGATGAAATTCTAAATTTATACGTTCCGGTATGTTGGATGTAAATGAATAAACGCGTGATGATGGTGAAAAATGAAATTCTCAATTTATACGTTAAGGTATTCCTTAACGTTGATTGATGAAGTAATTTTAGATTTTTTTAATTAATTAAGATTTTTTTATCGTGATAATGTGATAAGATGACAAAATATTTAAGGGCTAAAGTATATATATATATATATATATATATATATATATATATATATATATATATATATATATATATATATATATATATATATATATGAAAACTCCAATTTGTGAAACTTATGGTTTAAGATAAAGAAACAGACATTTCCATTGATTTAATTAATCTTTGATGAAAAATTTGGTGAAGGATCATTAGATCTTATTTTAGCATCAAGTTAATACATTGATTAGTGAAGAATTTAAAAGATTTAATGGATAGTTTGAGGTATGTGATTATTATTATTATTATTATTATTATTATTATGTTAACAAATATATTCTAATACATTATGTCGATATTAAATCATATAAATTGATTTTTATGATATAGATATAGATACTTAGTGGTAAATATATAACAAAGTTATTAGTGTATATGCAACTACATAAAGGATCCAAGATACATATCTTGGATTAGGTGTCTAAGCCATAACTATTTTAGTGTGTACTTGACTATATTATGAGCATGGTCCTTTTGAGTTGTTTTCACTCATGCAACTTGATAGGATGACAAGAGGAGAGAGAGTAAAATTTATTATGTGAATAATAAATTCATACGCAAAATGGTTTTATTAATATGTTACAAGATTAATATATTATTTGGAAATCATATTATTTAATTAATATTGATCAAAAATTAATTTAGAATTAATTTGGTGATCAAAATATACTGATTAAATAAAGGGGATTGATATTGCACTTATCTGATGGTTGTTAGTTGGGCTATGGATCGCTAATAAAAAGGGATTGGACGAAATCTATGGAGAGTCCAAGAAGATTTCATCCAAGGGCTTTCTAGATGGGCTCCATGGATTGCTGAAGCCCTAAGTAAGGAAATTAGGGTTTCCACCACAAAACCCTAATAGCCTCAACTATAAATAGATCCCTTAGTATATGGAAATTGGCCCTATGTCTTCTTTGCGTTGCCTATGTCGATTTCACCTCTCTCCTAAGTCATCTTCTTGCATTGAGTGTTTGTGACTCCATTAGAGGTGCAACACTTAGGGCACTAGGCTTTCAGAAGTCAAAATCAAGAAGGTTTGTGATTGTTATTGCTACATAACAATCAATGTAATATTCCTAACCCTATTCATATGTGATTTTCAGATTTGTATGCTAGTCAATTAGGGTTTATTGCTATGGTATTCTATGTTGTATGTTCAAATTAGAAAAACCTAGATCAAAGCAATTAGGTTTTCATAAACACCATAGGATTGATGTTATGCTCATAACCCAACAGTGGTGTCAGAGCCTAGGTCGTTTTTCTAGTTGAATAGATGCAAAAGTGAACTGCCAAAGGATCAAAAAGTCAAATTTTTGCTGTCTGTGCAGTCGACTCGATGAGTCCATCAGTGGACTTGGCGAGTAGCATGAAATCGGCGAGTCCAAGGTGCAGATGTCAGAATTTTCGATTTTTTGAGCAATTTTTGATGAGGATAATTACCTAAACTCGTTTTTCTTGCCTAAAATCGATTTTCATATTTGGAATGGTTATCTTTATCAAAATTGATGAATTTGGTTAAATATGGATAATATAGGGTTATTATAAGTCAAACATTAGTTTAAAAAAGTTTCAATTTACACCTTTAGGTTTTATAGTTTAAATTTGAACTTAAAAATTTTAGTTTTTGAAATTTAAATAGTTAAACCCTAATATTTTGAAAAGTTTCAAAATTTGTCCTCAAGTTTTGGAATTTAAAATTTAATTTAAAGGTAATAATTTTGAAATATTAAAATATAACCCTAATATTTTGAAAAGTTCATATTACACACTTATGGTTTTATTAAATTAATTAATTGTATAATTAAAAGAGAGTTAATAAATCCATAATGAAATGGTTTGTGTTTAATTAAATTAAAAGTATAATTTTATTAACTTAGACCACATAGTATTTTAAAAGTGTAAAGTACATCCTTATACAATAAAAAATTAAAAATCTAATATTATATATGTATGAGTAAAGAGTCAGTATTACCGTTAGTAGGCCTCATTCACAAAACTAGTATATAAGGGGTGTTTAAGGAAGCGCCATGTAAAATGACTGCTATTGGGTATCCACTATTACCCACTACACTCTTGACTAGTGGAGGGTCGTTAGCCGAATGGGTAGGATAGGACACAACCTTTCATTATAAGTATAATGAAATATGAAGTAACTAAACACTTTTACAAACTCCCAAATCTTAGTTACTTTAGGAAAAATGTGGAATTGGTGCTAATCCATGAAATTGCACATTGCACCTTGTTGGTCTTTAGTGGAGTGTGTGTGGTTAACCGACACACTAATATGGGACCAATGAAGGATGACAATTGATAGCTCGTAGACTATCATAGATCAATAGAGTGTGTGTGGTTAACCGGCACATTGATTAGGTGATGGACATCTTCGAGAGTACCAAGCTAATTTGCATGGTTATCCACACCTTGTTTGTGATCCTCAGCATCCCAGTCACAAACATGAAGGGCATAATCGAGATTAAACATGCCATTGAAAAGTTTAATGAATCTCAAAAGATGTAGGAGTTTCAAAACATTTAAAAGCTAATTTTCCTTTCGTTTTCATGGTGGAAATTGGTAAATCGTCATTTACCTATCTTCAAATATTTTGCAGCTAGATTATGGCGTCCCTCTTCTGAGCTGTAGGATAGGACACAACCTTTCATTATAAGTATAATGAAATATGAAGTAACTAAACACTTTTACAAATTCCCAAATCTTAGTTACTTTAGGAAAAATGTGGAATTGGTGCTAATCCATGAAATTGCACATTGCACCTTGTTGGTCTTTAGTGGAGTGTGTGTGGTTAACCGACACACTAATATGGGACCAATGAAGGATGAAAATTGATAGCTCGTAGACTATCATAGATCAATAGAGTGTGTGTGGTTAACCGGCACATTGATTAGGTGATGGACATCTTCGAGAGTACCAAGCTAATTTGCATGGTTATCCACACCTTGTTTGTGATCCTCAGCATCCCAGTCACAAACATGAAGGGCATAATCGAGATTAAACATGCCATTGAAAAGTTCAATGAATCTCAAAAGATGTAGGAGTTTCAAAACATTTAAAAGCTAATTTTCCTTTCGTTTTTCATGGTGGAAATTGGTAAATCGTCATTTACCTATCTTCAAATATTTTGCAGCTAGATTATGGCGTCCCTCTTCTGAGCTGTAGAATATTGTGTTGGATCCTAGCCTTAATATCTCATTTGGTTGTTTTATTAAGGGCTCTATCAACTAACTTAAATTTCTCCCGTTTTGTAGATGTCAAATGACTATGGTCTTCCTGAATCCTTTGGAAAAAGTTTTCCACATGAAGATGATGTTCCAAGATTGGATTGTGGAAATGGAAATCATTCTTCACTTCCTCCACCTCCTCTAATAATTCTCCCTAACCCACATGTTCGAAGACTTGAAAAGTTCAAGGTCACTCAATCCTGATTGGCAAGTAAACACGAAGATGGAAGGTCTGTGTGTGTGCACGTCTTCGAGATGAAGTCACACATTGACAAGTTGAGAATGTTGGGTGTCATTGTCTCAAGGAAGTTGGCTGTTGACTTGGTTCTTCAATTACTTCCTGAATCATATAGTGAGTTCATTAGAGAGTACTATATGATGGGCCATGACGTGACCCTCATTGATCTTACCTATTTGCTTATTGTTATTAAGTAAACAATGATTTGGCGCACTAGTCAAGCAAATTTGTTTGGCATATCAACCTCCCATACTTCCATGGACAATGGCAACATTGGAAGTCTAGAAAAGTTTTCTCTACACAAGAGAAAAGCTAAGTCTGAGATTGTCTCGTGTACCATTCCAAAAGATTCCATTTGTTTCTATTGCCAAGAGAAGGAGCATTGGATGCGAAGCTGCCTGATTTACCTAAGAGATCGCGAAGACGGGAGAGTCAAGATGTATGACGTTGCTTTAGGTAAATCCACTATCTAACTCTATTAAGTCCCTATTTGGAGATTCTTAATACATGACATGATAAGATTGCATTTTGATGTGTTGTAGGATCGAAGAAAAGAAAGGAACCTTAAAGGAATAAGTGAGTTGAGTCTGATTGCGAAGAAATGGATTTCGATCACATGATTCGATGATTGGATTTTTGAGCTGCTGCTTAGAGTTATGATAGATTGCTTACGAATATGTAATAGCATAGTTTTCATTTTAATTTGTGTTGTAAGGATAAGTTTTCCACACATTTTTATAAAGAAAATAAATTTTGAGTTTAGTCTTATTTATATCTCCTTACAATTTGTGTGTTTCTATTATAAGCAATATTAAGTGGATGTGATTCTTAGTTATGTTATTTAGGATAGTGTCATAATTTTCTAAGTAAGGAAATATTCTCATCGCCCAAGTTTCAATTGGACAGAATCTTGAAATCATATGATTGGAGTCATGTGATGTATGGAACTCTTGGTACTTAGGAAATTAAGATTGATTCCTTGTTCACATAAGTATCTGAGTCAAGTGAATGACTAGGAGATCTGGTATGCAATGTCGTGCACTGGTCAAGTCCATCACAAATAAAAATAAGATTATTCGTCATGATTTGCTAAGAATTTAGTAAATATGGTTATGCTTACAAGATTAAGTGTAATTCTGAATCATTGAAAAGTTTTGATGAATGGCAGAACGAATAAGAAGAATCAATTAGGCAGAAAGATAAAAGTTTCTGCAATCTGAAATGCTGGGAGAGTACTTTAGTATCATGTTTTATGGTCGTCTCATTGATTATGAAACCATATCACAATTGATCCTTTAAGTAAATCTTAGTGCACTAGTATGGATAAGAAAAGGAATCAGGAATTGTTGAAGTGGTTAAATCAAAAGGTGAATCATACTCCGTTCCAAAATCAAGTCTTAGAATCATACTCCAAGATTGTGATATTGAGTGATACATCTTCAGTAAGTTTAAAACACTCATGAAGTGTGGAGTAGGAAAGGTTTTCTTATTCTTGCACATTTGAAATTGATAAGTTGTGATGTCTTGGATAAGACAAAGACCAACTAAGACCAATTGTGTGAAGTGTTTTCTTGATAAGAATCCGCACTAACTCTTGAGTATTTGTTTGTCAAGAAATGGTTCTTGACAAGAGAATATTATATGTCAAGATATTAGTAGGAGTCTAAATGGTCTTGAAAGTTTCAAGAACGAATCAAGAGTAAACCTAGTTTTTTATCACTAGCACATGATTTGAGGTTTATAACCTATTGTGTTGACATATTCTTGGTTTCTGTAAAATTCCTATAGAGTTGTCTATGCATGTGAGTTCTAAGAGTTCCCATTTGAATGCATAAAGCCAATTCACCTTGATCAATGAAAGTTCATTGATGTGTATGGGTGAGCTGCCTGACTACTTGGAAGACATGGTAGACCCTTGTGTTACCAGGCAGCAGGAAATAAAGATTGAACAAGTTTAGTCCATATGAGTTTGGATTTGTCACAAACCTTGTCTTATGATTATGGTTATGAAAAATTCACATGGATAGGAACACATACACCATAAAATCTAAGTGTCGTAAGGTTTCTCTCCTTCCTGAAAATGATTGTGAGGAAACGCTTTCACTAGGAAGATTTTAAGGACATAGCGATTGTGTAAATTGCATTCTCAAATTCGATTATGATTATGGAATCCCTCTTCATAGTTCGAATTGTGAGATTTGGCAAATAGTCTGAACATTTGGGACTTATTGTTGTAGGTTTTGAAATAGTTTAGACACACACGTGAGCTATCTAAGGAAATGTGTATGAGTTTGAGACGCTTAGATAAAGGCTTATTAAAGCATCTCATACCAAAAGCATGAACTTTGGTTAAGAAAGTCAATAAGTATTATTTTCTAGAAGTTTAGCTGATTTATGAATACGCGTCGAAGCTAGTGGGAGCATAAATTTTATGTTGGTATCGATATAATTATCATGTCAGTGGGAGCATGATTATTATTTTAAGTGTTGCAATTTAGCAATATTCATTATAAAAAACAAAAGTTTCACTTTGAAAAGTTGCAGGGGTTGAAAAGTTGTTTTGCTATAATTAAAGGAGAGAATATTATACTTCGTTTCAAAACCCAAAAGCTTGGAGTGAGAAAATTTAATCAAATTTAGTCAAAAGATATATATTAATGTTATGTTGAAAAGATTGAACATAAGGGAATTCTATATATGACAATATTATGGCAAGAAATTGGTAAAGTATCACATTTTTCATGAATCGTGTCACATACGCTTAGGGTATAGGATCGATTGCATACGTTATAATATTTACGTGTTCTAAATTTTTTCCAAATGCCTAGGGAATTAAGAGGGAAAAAGGATTGGAACCATATATGACTAAAGGTGGTTAAACAATGGTAAAGGACGATCTATGGGTCGCTAAGGATTGATCACCTGAGGGCAGTTGAAAGTATAGTATTGGATGGACCTAGGGGTGTCAATTTATGACACGACACGACAAAAATACACGAAACGAAACGAAATCGGGACGAAATCAAAATTTGAATTCGTGTTCGTGTCGTGTTCGTGTCAAGATTAAAAAACACGATGTCATGTCATGTCGTGTTCGTGTTCATAAATCGACACGAAATTGACACGACTAAGCATATGGTTGTCATGTTTTTCGTGTTTGTCGTTTTTGTCGTGTTATATATCTTTAAGTATAAATAAAATACACTAATAGTTATGTAATATTATATTTTTCGTGTCGTGTCGTGTTGTCGTGTTTTAATTGGTTCGTTTTCGTGTTAATGAAAAAACACACGACATCGTGTCGTGTCGTGTTCGTGTCATCCAAAACCTTGTCGTGTCGTGTTGTGTCAGACAAAAACACGACACGACTGCCCGATTTGACAGTCCTAGATGGACCATATTGATATTATTATGAATAGACAAGACTCTTTTTAGAATGAGTTGACATATGGAAAATATGGAAATGTTTCCATAAATGGGAGTTAGATATCAAGAATCTATGTCTAGATTAGAAACTTTTATGCAATAAGGATGTTAAAAGGAATGTACTCTGAATGTGAGACTTTACATCTATGGAATTGTCTTATAACAATATTCAACAGAGAAATTTGTAATTTCATTGGCAAAGTCTTGGTGACTTTGGAGTTATGACATTACGAAAGGATCTTTGCATGAAACGTTAGAATCTAACATATTCTAATAGTGACAAGAACTGGGTATTCTTACACTAGTGATAAGGATTAGGAATTGTGAAATTAGCATCACTAGAAATGTTTTCAATTGATCTATTTCACAAAGTAAGGATCATAGGTATAAATAGTGTGCATGCTTGGAGCATGAGACAACTATTGTTATAATTCAAATATTAAGTTGATTATCCGAAACATTATACAATGAATAATGAGTAATCAATATAGTGATTAAATAAAGGTGTTTTATTTACACTCAAAAGTTTTGGGGCCATATAGGATTAGTATTATTCTTATGTTTCACTTCGCATGTTTTGAATTCCCGAATAATAAGATTATTCAAACCATCCACAGTCGCTCATGCTTTGGAAGTAGGTATGAAAGAAGACTTTCATTAATTGGCTTGTAGGTTGTCTAAAGTGTATTAGACATAGAAAAAGTCTGTTGTAACGTTCATGAGTACTTATGAAATAAGATTTGAGTATTAGATTAAACCCACACTCACTTGAATTGCTTCATGGATTTTATCACGAGTGATTAGTGAGACGATAATATCTTATATTCTTCAAACGGAGACATATAGTTGTAGTTTATTAGTCGGATGCACATTGATAATACGTAAACGCACCAGTAACTTGGTGTTATAAAACGTATTTTTGTGTGTGATTTGATGAGTAAATAGAGCAAGCAGATGATTAGAATTTTATCCATTCCTTTTACCCGAAGTGGGATAAAAGCGATATATGTGGGCCCCTTGATGATTTAGTGATGACACCCTAAGTGTTTGGCCAAGCCGGGACTAAGTTGATATGTTCAATTGTAGTCTGTTGTCAGTCATCATAAATCAAAAATTGGGAAACAACACATAGACTGAGAGAATGATTATATTCCATGTCTCATGTCTATACGATATCTAGAATGGAGGAATATATGATCCTTTATCTAAACGACGCGTTACTGATAAGATCAGAGTTGACAACGACTTTTGAAAGCTACAATTACTGATCAGGTTCTCAAGTCATACTTGCAAATAGTTATTAGACTTATCCAAGTGGGAGACTATTGGATTAGGTGTCTAAGCCATAACTATTTTGGTGTGTACTTGACCCGATTATGAGCATGGTCCTTTTGGGTTGCTTTCACACATGCAGCTTGATAGGGTGACAAGAGGAGAGAGAGTAGAATTTATTATATGAATAATAAATTCATACTCAAAATGGTTTTATAAATATATTAAAAGATTAATATATTATTTGGAAATCATATTATTTAATTAATATTGATCAGAAATTAATTTAGAATTAATTTAATGATCAAAAGAGACTAATTAAATAAAGGGAACTGATATTGCAATTATGTGATATTTGTTAGTTGGGCTATGGATCCCTAATAGAAAGAAATTGGACGAAATCTATGGAGAGTCCACGAAGATTTCATCCAAGGGCTTTCTAGATGGGCTCCATGGATTGCTGAAGCCCTAAGCAAGGAAATTAGGGTTTCCACCATAAAACCCTAATAGCATCAACTATAAATAGATCCCTTAGTATATGGAAATCATCCCCATGTCTTCTTTGAGTTGCAATAGTCAATTTCACCTCTCTCCTAAGTCATATTCTTGCATTGAGTGTTTGTGACTCCATTAGAGGTGCAACACTTAGGGCACTAGGTTTTCAAAAGTCAAAATCAAGAAGGTTTGTGATTGTTATTGCTACATAAAAATCAAGGTAATATTCCTAACCCTATTCATATGTGATTTTCAAATTTGGATGCTATTTAATTAGGGTTTATTGCTTTAGTATTCTATGTTGTATGTTCAATTAGAAAAACCTAGATCAAAGCAATTAAGGTTGCATGAACACCATAAGATTGATGTTATGCTCATAACCCAACATTATATGTATAACATTATATGGGATAATATATATATATATATATATATATATATATATATATAATTGTGATGTAAGGGTATAAAAGGAAATGAAAACACCAATTTGTGAAACTTAGGGTTAAAGATAAATAAGAGGACATTTTCATTAATTTAAGTGATCTTGATGAATGAAAATGGTGAATAATATTTAGATGATATGTGAGTATCAATTTATATTGGTAAGTGAATAAATTGATTAGTGATCAATTTAAAAGATTTAATGGATAGTTTTATATATGTGATCATCTTAAGGAGAAGGAGACACTGGTTTTGGAGAAGTTTCATCTAAATCATTGGTTCAATAGTTTCCACAAAAGGAGGGGTTGATTCATATTATACAACATCATCAGCATAGGGAGAGGATGAAGTTCTAGATGAGAATTAAATGTGCTTGTTCATCATTAGAGGAGAGTTCATTCTTTGGGCAAAGTCATCTCCCTTATCAACAACTAATTCTTCTTCATCTTTATCAGTATCTTATTCTTCATCAACCCCTTCTTTATTACCATCATCATCATCATCATCATCATCATCATAATAATCCCCATCATTATAATATCCATAGTCAGAGGATTCAACCACGTAAGGCTTGTGTGACATCCCCATTTTCACGGCCAGAAAAGACCGATTTTGTTTATGCTTTATAAAAATCAGAGTACTTCATTTTATAAAAATGTTGCAGAATTTGTTCCCAGAAAAACATGGTAAATACGTTATTAAAACATTTTCGAAGAAACGTATTTATTTCATTTTAAAACGTTTGGGACGTCATTGATATGTGCATAATTAGTTAATTGTTTAACATATATTCTTAGTTATTTTTGGTTAATTATGAGAATAATATGGACAAAAGGTACTTAAAATGCTTTGAATTGTGTTTTCAGTCCAAAAGATATGCTTGGAGGCAAAAAGGAGAAAAGGGAAAGCAAGTGAAGATTAAAGAGTGAAAGAAGGACCTACTCGGCGAGTAGATCGACCCTACTCGGCGAGTACACGACGATATGCCAGAAGATAAATACGACTGCTAATTTAAAGACGGATAAGTATGGACCTACTCGGCGAGTTGATTCTGCTACTCGCCGAGTACCCTCTGTTTTGGGATATCTTTAAAAGACGAATCCTTATCCCATGGGAAGGAACTCCTGGCGATTTTTGAAGGATTAGCTGCGACTAAAAGGTTCAGAAGGCGCTAAGGAACCCTAATCTTCAAGAGTTGGAAGAATTCAAGCAATTAGGTTAATTCTACCACTTAGACTTAGGAATTAAACATGTTTGCTTTCATAAACTTTGTTTTTGTGTTTGTTTCTACTGCAACTATGAGCTAAACTTGTTTTTGTTTCTGTTTGGGGAATACCAAAGAACTCCTATGGTTTAATTATTAATTCTTGTTTAATTGTCTATTGGTGATTTATTAAATTAAGTTTGTTAAAGAACCTTATGTATTAATCACTACTATTTTCTGTTAATTGGAAGGCAATTAGGTTGCATGAACATCACTTAATTGTTAACCTCATATGTCTATGTGAATGCTAAAACGTATGCTTGGAAGTAATGAGTATGAAACTAAGATTAATAAGAAAATAGGAAGATTAATGTGTGAGCTTGTTTGAGAAACCATCAACAAGAGGTTAATTGAATTAATAACTTAATTAACCATTACAAATCTTATTTAATCCAAATAATTAATCTAGGGAATTAATTAGTTTAAACACTTGATCAACGCTTAAATTAGTTAATTGTCTAAGGGTTAGGAGTAATGAATATGAACCTAACTATTATCATTGGTAACCAATAGCAATTAATCCACCTTAACTTAAATAACCATAGGAGTGAATTGGTTGAACCTAAATAGAAACATCTTTATTAAATTTGGTAAATAGTTGTTGCTTTAGTTAATTAGTTAATTTAGTTTGTTTAAGTTTCTAGTCTTGCAAAACTAGAGAAAAACCCTTTACTTTTATTATTTGTTTTAGTTAAAATTAGCTATTAGTTTAATTGCCCGTTCCCTGAGTTCGATACCTTACTTATCAATCTATACCACTTATAGACAGGTTCACTGCCTTTGTGTGCTCAAATTACTAATAAAAAGTAGGGATAAAACTAGTTGAATTTACACACATCAGTCATCGTTAATACAGAAACATAAGCATAAACAGAACTTACAATGATTTACACTAGTAATCTACATCTCTTTAAATCTCTTAGTGTAATGTCACTTCATATCAACACCTGTGATATAAATAAACTGAGTGGGTCAGGTTGGGAAACTTGGTGAGTACAAAGGGTTTTCAACTCACAATAATATAATTATTATGTTTAAACAATCAAACAATCAACCCAATTACCCATCCCCATTATCTTCTTTATTCTTAAGGATCTACCCTAAGAATCAGCTATTTCTCATTCATTCATTCCTAAGGATCATCCTAAGGAAACACCATGAAGTCCATTGTTGCCAATGACACATTGGTCAAGCGCAGCTGCTAATATTGTCACTTAGGCTCAGCTGCCAGAATTAGGACATTTTCTATGAGGCGTTTCTGCCGGTATTGACCTTTAAACACTACTGTCATGGTCATAAGGCTCCCTATTAGGCGCAGCTGCCGATACTATCCTTAGAGCGCAGCTGCTAGGATGTTTACCGTAGATCTAAATCATCTACGGGTTGTGGCGCAGCTGCCAGTGCTCATCTATAGGGTACTAGGTCTGTACTAGTAATGTTCCTCTATTTCAGCTTTTATCCATCATCATTCATCTACCCATGTTTTACCCAACATATTTTGTAGATATAAAATACTTTATACAGTTTACATCATTTAAAACATGTATAAAAATCTTTCACCAGCATAGACAACAAGTATTCAGACAATATGCACACATAACACGTAATTTATATTAAAATACTTCATATCTATGTGTAAGATGAAAGAGACCATGCACTCACAACACGTAAATTATATAATAAATACTTCATATCTATGTGTAAGATGAAAGGGACCATGCACTCACAACATGTAAATTATATAATAAATACTTCATATCTATGTGTAAGATAAAAGGGACCATGCACTCACAACATGTAAATTATATAATAAATACTTCATATCTATGTGTAAGATGAAAGGGACCATGCACTCACAACACGTAAATTATATAATAAATACTTCATATCTATGTGTAAGATGAAAGGGACCATGCACTCACCTGAGAAGGTGGTGACTCGGTACTCGGACAACGCTTCGTTTACTTTAAAATAATTTCCTTCGACGAAACCTAGTATTATCACCAATAGATTTTAGTCTATTATTCGTCGAGACTAATTAATAGTCTAGCTATTATTACTATTATATAAGCGTTAAAAAAATACTTATATAACCCATAATAATAGCCAAAGTATTTATTATATGTTCTTAATAACGTTAATATAATTAAATAAAAACTATATTAAAAATAGTGTAGGCGTAGCTCAGTTACAGCGGGTTTTATAGAAAACCAGGCTTTACTTGGAGCAGCGTTTCCGAGCCAAAAAGCTCTTCTTCTCAGAGCCATCGAGCACTCCGGGGATTCCGCCTCGTGCTAGGGAGGTTCCCTAGGCTTTTCGGGGGATTTTGGGGCTAGAGAGAGGTTCTAGAGAGAGAGTAAAGAGAAGAAAGAATGGGAAAGGTGTGAAGAAAATGAGGGTGGGAGAGGTGGTATTTATAGGGTGAAAATGGCTGAAATTGGTGCCACATGTCACCATCTAGTGGCAAGACTTGGGGAGAAAGCAATGGCCAAGATTGTGCCACATCACCCATTTTCGCACAGCACACTTCCGACTTCTAAAATCCATAACTTTCACATACGACCTCCGTTTTTGACGTTATTTATATCCACGCGTAGGTAAAAATAACATCTACAACTTTCATTTTGACTCCGTCGGCTAATTCTCGACCGATCTTAAATTTAACAGTACGAGGCGTTTAGACTGTTAAATGACCGCGAAGAATTCGTAACTCCTTCATACCGACTCCGTTTTCGTCTGTCTTTTACCGTTGAGTTCCTATTAATGAGATCTTGAACTCTCATTTAGGTCACGTAAGCCAAAAACCGCTCGAACTAAAATTCGAGTTTCGGGCCGTGCACTGCTAAGCCGAATCTTAGAAAAATCATAACTTCCTCATACGAAGTCAGATTTGGGTGTTCTTTTTATCGATGCTCTTAGTTTAACATATTCTACGACTTTTGTTTATATTGCTAAGGATAAATCTCGCTCTATCGTAAATTCACTATTTACGCTTCCTGGTGCCGTGCCGGTTTTGCCATAAAACTTCGACGGGCCATAACTTCTTCGTTATAACTCGGATTTCGGCGTTCTTTATATGTACGGAAACCTTGTGACATATTCTACAATTTGGTTAAGATTATTTATTCTAAATAATCTTTTGTCGAAAAGTCATTTTCAACCCCTATTGCCTCTAAATTGACTAACCCGGATCTGCGGACGTTACAATTATTTCCTTCGAGTCTATCTTTTAGACTTATTGTCTGTAAGTAGTACTTAATTGTGCACCTACTATCTTCTTCAGGTTAGACTCCAGATTACGACGTATCATAATGTGACGCTCGATTAGACTTAGGTCTTTTAGAGTTAAATTCTGAAATAAACTATGCCTTCCTTCACGTTCTAATGTGATATAATCACACTTTAACATGTAGCATTTCTAGCTACCAAATTCTTTAGTGTCGAGCCGATACTTCTATTGGATGCTTTGATTTCAGTTGTTTGGTTAAAGTCGGACGCTACATCAAACTTGGTTCTCTAAACCACGTAACCTACTCATCGTAGTTGGACTCAATGTGACATGACCACTAGGGTTGGGATAACAACAATCTTCTTAGTCTTTACCGAAACAATGGTAACGACATACTTGAATAAAACGAAATCAATTACTGGCTTCTCGGTAACCTTGTGACTTTCCCTGATCCAAGTGTGAGTCCTGTGCTTCCGGTAGTATAGGCCTCTACTACCATTCACACCTACTCATACTCGTCCCAAGTATTGTCCCGCAGTTTCCCAAGTCACCATGCAACAAATCATACAATCATTCAACACATTAGATAACAAAACGAAGGTTTTATTTTATTACTTGAAACGATTACATGGGTGTTCAAGTTCACCCTAGATTATGCCTCTAATAGGCTACATCATGTGACACTATCTATATAGCTTCTTCATGACTCGATCTCTATATATCCATCCTTACTCCTGATTCCTTGCATTGTCAGCTGCTTCGTCAAGGATCATTTGAAATGCTCTTGCCTTTGGTTTCGGCGGCACATTTGGCTTTGTAGCCCCTTCTCTCTTTGGGAAATCTTGCTTGAAGTGCCCTTCCTCGTTACATTCATAACACACCCTTTTGTTGAATTTACACTCGTTGGCATAGTGCCCATGCTTCCCACACTTGAAATAAGTCACCTCCTCACCGCATTTTCCAGAGTGTTTCTTTTTACACTTCTCGCACCATCTTTCTTCACTCCCTCCTCCTCTAAACTTCCTTGTACTGGACTTGCTTCTCTCATCGGGCTTCACAGACCCCTCAAACTTTCTCTTTTCGCCAACCTCGGTCTTGTTGGCGGCTCTTCCCTTGATCATCTCCTCAACCGACTTGGCAGCCCAGATAGCTGCCTCCAAAGTAGGTGCCTGACGCACTGGCACCGTGTACTCCCATGGAAGTCCTTTTGCATACTTGTCAACTTTCATCAGCTCATCCGGAACAAGACGTAATGTGAACTCCATCTTCTCTGTGAAGTTGTTGGTGTATTCATCAATAGACATGCTTCCTTTCTTCAAGGTAAGGAATTGGTTTTCTAGCTCGAGCAGATTTTAGGCTGAGCAGTACCTACGTTTGAATTGCACCAGAAATTCTACCCATGTCAGTTGCAGGGGCTCATTGGGGCTCAGAGTCTTCCCCAAGGTATTCCACCAACGTACAGCGCCTCCTCGAAATTGACGCACTGCAAATGTGGTCTGTTGTTTTCCCTTGCAACCGCACGTCATGAAAGCTAATTCCATCTCTGAGATCCAATCCATGACCCCGATTGGATCCTCCTTTCCAGTGAAAGTCGATGGCTTGCAAGTCAGAAAATCCTTGTACTTGCATCCATTCCTCTCGACTTCGTCGTCATGGTTGTTTTGTCGAACTATTGATGGGTTGACTTGACCAACAGTCCCACTGTAGTTCTCCTCCTCAGTCTGCCCTTCATTCAACTCGGGACGTTCGATCTGAATAGTCGCTTCCTCTCGATTTCGCTGGATCAAACGTCTGGTTTCCTCCATTTGACGATCCAACATTTCCTGGATCATCGCTTGCACTCCGGCCATCGTTATTGGCTCAGCAGCGGCTACCATAACCGGTATTTGCTCAATCATTGGGGGTTGGTTTCGGTTCCCATTTGCATTCACGTTTCCGCTACGGGTTCTTGCCATCTTGATCTATACACCGAATAAGGTGAATCTAGATCTTTACTTAGGATTGACGGTTAAATCATCCTTATCACTCCGAAACGTTTATATGCTAGTTCTAATATCATAGTTAAACGCTTAGAATCCTAAACACATCAGGTTTCCAGATCCGGTCGGCAACAGACCATAGATCCGAACAACTAACACTATATCAGGCACAAGTATTTAGCACATAAAATCATTTTAGGCACAATTCCTAAAATAATCTAGTGCTCACACCTCACAATCATCGCTTAGCATTCTAAGTTTAAGTCTAGAAATAAATCCATATTCCTAGTTCGCTTAAACTAATGCTCTGATACCAACTGTGACATCCCCATTTTCACGGCCAGAAAAGACCGATTTTGTTTATGCTTTATAAAAATCAGAGTACTTCATTTTATAAAAATGTTGCGGAATTTGTTCCCAGAAAAACATAGTAAATACGTTATTAAAACATTTTCAAAGAAACGTATTTATTTCATTTTAAAACATTTGGGACGTCATCGTTAATACAGAAACATAAGCATAAACAGAACTTACAATTATTTACACTAGTGATCTACATCTCTTTAAATCTCTCAGTGTAATGTCACTTCATATCAACACCTGTGATATAAATAAACTGAGTGGGTCAGGTTGGGAAACCTGGTGAGTACATAGGGTTTTCAACTCACAATAATATAATTATTATGTTTAAACAATCAAACAATCAACCCAATTACCCATCCCCATTATCTTCTTTATTCTTAAGGATCTACCCTAAGAATCAGCTATTTCTCATTCATTCATTCCTAAGGATCATCCTAAGGAAACACCATGAAGTCCATTGTTGCCAATGACACATTGGTCAAGCGCAGCTGCTAATATTGTCACTTAGGCTCAGCTGCCAGAATTAGGACATTTTCTATGAGGCGTTTCTGCCGGTATTGACCTTTAAACACTACTGTCATGGTCATAAGGCTCCCTATTAGGCGCAGCTGCCGATACTATCCTTAGAGCGCAGCTGCTAGGATGTTTACCGTAGATCTAAATCATCTACGGGTTGTGGCGCAGCTGCCAGTGCTCATCTATAGGGTACTAGGTCTGTACTAGTAATGTTCCTCTATTTCAGCTTTTATCCATCATCATTCATCTACCCATGTTTTACCCAACATATTTTGTAGATATAAAATACTTTATACAGTTTACATCATTTAAAACATGTATAAAAATCTTTCACCAGCATAGACAACAAGTATTCAGACAATATGCACACATAACACGTAATTTATATTAAAATACTTCATATCTATGTGTAAGATGAAAGAGACCATGCACTCACAACACGTAAATTATATAATAAATACTTCATATCTATGTGTAAGATGAAAGGGACCATGCACTCACAACATGTAAATTATATAATAAATACTTCATATCTATGTGTAAGATAAAAGGGACCATGCACTCACAACATGTAAATTATATAATAAATACTTCATATCTATGTGTAAGATGAAAGGGACCATGCACTCACAACACGTAAATTATATAATAAATACTTCATATCTATGTGTAAGATGAAAGGGACCATGCACTCACCTGAGAAGGTGGTGACTCGGTACTCGGACAACGCTTCGTTTACTTTAAAATAATTTCCTTCGACGAAACCTAGTATTATCACCAATAGATTTTAGTCTATTATTCGTCGAGACTAATTAATAGTCTAGCTATTATTACTATTATATAAGCGTTAAAAAAAATACTTATATAACCCATAATAATAGCCCAAGTATTTATTATATGTTCTTAATAACGTTAATATAATTAAATAAAAACTATATTAAAAATAGCGTAGGCGTAACTCACTTACAGCGGGTTTTATAGAAAACCAGGCTTTGCTTGGAGCAGCGTTTCCGAGCCGAAAAGCTCTTCTTCTCGGAGCCGTCGAGCACTCCGGGGATTCCGCCTCGTGCTAGGGAGGTTCCCTAGGCTTTTCGGGGGATTTTGGGGCTAGAGAGAGGTTCTAGAGAGAGAGTAAAGAGAAGAAAGAATGGGAAAGGTGTGAAGAAAATGAGGGTGGGAGAGGTGGTATTTATAGGGTGAAAATGGATGAACTTGGTGCCACATGTCACCATCTAGTGGCAAAACTTGGGGAGAAAGCAATGGTCAAGATTGTGCCACATCACCCATTTTCTCACATCACACTTCCGACTTCTAAAATCCGTAACTTTCACATACGAACTCCGTTTTTGATGTTCTTTATATCCACGCGTAGGTAAAAATAATATCTACAACTTTCATTTTGACTCCGTTGGCTAATTCTCGACCGATCTTAAATTTAACAGTACGAGGCGTTTAGACTGTTAAATGACCGCGAAGAATTCGTAACTCCTTCATACCGACTCCGTTTTCATCTGTATTTTTACCATTGAGTTCCTATTAATGAGATCTTGAAATCTCATTTAGGTCACATAAGCCAAAAACCGCTCGAACTAAAATTCGAGTTTCGGGCCGTGCACTACTAAGCCGAATCTTAGAAAAATCATAACTTCCTCATACGAAGTCAGATTTGGGTGTTCTTTTTATCGACGCTCTTAGTTTAACATATTCTATGACTTTTGTTTATATTGCTAAGGATAAATCTCGCTCTATCGTAAATTCACTATTTACGCTTCCCGGTGTCGTGCCGGTTTTGCCGTAAAACTTCAACGGGTCATAACTTCTTCGTTATAACTCGGATTTCGGCGTTCTTTATATGTACGGAAACCTTGTAACATATTCTAAATTTTGGTTAAGATTATTTATTCTAAATAATCTATTGTCGAAAAGTCATTTTCGACCCCTATTGCCTCTAAATTGACTAACCCGGATCTGCGGGCGTTACAGCTTGTCAATCTATTTTTGCATCTTCTCAGTAATAAGAAAGTTACCTTTAGGTGGAGCGTCATTAATAATCTTTGAGGAGAGGGCAAGAATTGGAATAATAATTCCATGACTTTCAACATATCCTTCCTCTCAAGATTAGATCAGTCCAAGCCAACGAGGATAGGGAACATGTACTGACTTTTTGTTCCTAGTGATGCAATCGATCATCTGATCAAGAAAAAGTTGAGAAAAATCTAGTCTTTTTATACACAATAGAAAACCAAATCCTTTGCTAAAATAGATTCAGTTGATCCAAATATCCAATATTATGTCCAAGACATTCGCCAATGAAAACTGTTAAATACTTCCTTCCTACATTAAAACAATGTCGAAGAGTTTTTTGTATGGATCACGAGTGATGCCCTAAAGTTTGAAATTATACCCTAATTTTTCACGAACAGACTGATGGGTTTTGGTCAAAAGACATCCTATGTGCTTATACAAACCCTAATGCTTGGATCTAGGTTTCTCTATTGTACATGCTTTGAATCCAAGACTATAAACCCTAATTCTAACATACATATAATCATATTAACATGAGAATAAGTTTATAGTGTTACCTTGATTTTTATGTAGCAATAACTGTCACACCCCGCTAAAGCGGAAACGCAAGGTATGACAGCGATAACGGTTTCAATGCAAAAGATAAAGATACATCACCATAGCAGTATTTAAAAGTTTACAACCCATAGCTTCAAAAGAAACAAAATACAAGTTTTTCAAAATAACATTGTTCAAAATATAGCTTCATAATAGCTTCAACACGATGCAGCATGCTCTATGATGATGAATCTTTACATCCACTTACTAATTACTTCCTGAAAAAGCATGTAAAACGAGCGTCAACTATGAAAATAGTTGGTGAGTATCACAAGTTTATAAATCGAGGGTACAATAATGCTTTTCGTAAGTACAAGTACATTGCTTTAATGATAAAACAAAGTTGATTGCTATTAAGGTATACAAGTTTATTACTAGAACGGGAAACGCGTTTGTATGTGTATGAGCAAACAATGAGTCTCAACCAAACCTATGACTGAAGCCCTATCAAGATCTATGCCTATCGTTCCATAGATGAATATGGTATCATGCACTCCAGCGATTCGGGCGAGTGAGGAGTTGTCAATTCCTAATAGCGCTATCCATAACGACCATTGGCTCAAAGAGTTAATGGTTAGAGATAAGGGAAGGGCCTTAGTACGATATGTTCTCATGTTCCGTGTTGCATAGACATACATAAAGAAACATAGCAATACAATAGCAATCATGTTTGATACAATTCAATTTAAATACAACATGCAAACAGTAGTTTTTCTGGACATGCTTTTCCACCCCAAAACATAAAAACTGAAAATAGGGGAGTGCGTGAATACTCACGATGTTTTGTGTAGACACAAGCGGTACTTCGGGATGCACCAACGTCTTACTACCGGGATCGTACGACATCAAACACACGCACTAGTGAGTTTCCATGTCGATATCTAATGCTAATATACTAAACTCTACATATAGGGAAATGCCAATTTATGTTTTAGTATTGGATTTTATATCAATTAGTTACACTTTTTCTGAAGTAATGAAATTCTATATATCGGGCGATTAATTACAACCTTGGAATATAAACTTTCCAAATTTTTATGTCCTTATTACAACATAAATTCACGAAAATAGCATTCGAGAGATAAAAATTCTCAAACTTTTTATTTAACTGTTATTACACAATACTAAGCTGGGAAAATTATAAAAATGGATTTTCAAGCTGTTTAATTATATTTTATGATTTTTGAGCATTTATTTCAATAAAAATTGAAATAAATAGAAAACAGTTTCCAAAATTACCCAAACTTTTTATTTAATTGTTATTATACATAAATAGGCTGGGAAAAATATAAAAGATATTTTTCAGTGGGTATTTCTATTTTTCCTTGCTTTATTCCTTTAAATAGTCATTAATTAAAGAAATAATATTAAACAGTTAAAATAAATCACCATAAATTTTTGTAACATCATTTACAGTATAAATATCCTGGCAAAAATATCAAAAGTGGTTTTCATAATGTATAAACTGGTTTTGGGTATTTATGTATATTTAAGTGTATTTTAGTGCAATTAACTTTAGAAAATAAGAGAAAAATAGTTTACAGTAGAGAAAAATATTCAAAATTTTTATGTAACCTCCTACTCTATAATATTATATCCTGGTAAATTTTCATGAATTTTGGATAATCAGAACTATTTCTCCTATTTTTAGACCATTATAATTACCAAAAATTGGGAAAAATAGTAAAACATGATGGAAAATCTTGAAATTATTTTCTGGAGTCACCCATCACAGGTAAGGTATGCGAAAATTGTTAGATACAATTTTCACGTCCTATAAAATAGTTTTGTAATTTATCATGTCCTAAATAAAAGAAAATTAGAAATCATATGAAACAGTAACAAAAATTGCTGAAATTTGGTGAGGGGTCATTATTCCCCATAAGGATCATCCATGAATTTATTTAGGATTTATTGACCTCTGGAAGTATTTTATATGATTTATGCCCTTGGTTTTAGCAATAATTCTAATAAATCAAAGAAATAACAAAAGCTCTTGAAATTTTCCAGATTATCTCATGCATGCAAGGGCTTTCAAAAGGAAAAATGTAAAAAAATGTATTCAGAAGAGAAATGAGGGTAATGATTCCAAACAATTTAAAAAAAGTTGCATGCAATAATGCATGAAGTGTAAATGTGGCTGAAGTTCATGAATTTGTGTAGCCCATTTAGTGAGGTTTTAAGCCACGAAATTTCAACCATAATTCACTAGATATGTTAAGTTTCTAAGGTATTTTTCCTCAGATTTATGGTTGGGTTTAAGGCCATTGTTTAAGCAAGATAAAAATAGTGATCACAGAAAAAGAGCTGTATGCGCAACCTTTTTGTAAAATCTTCTAAAAATCGGATATTTAATATTTTACAGTGAGACCAGTTGGGTTTGAAAGTTAACTCGTGGAACTAACCATTACAAAAAGAATATCATGATTTGGTTAAGAAATGACTGAGTTATGACTGTTCAAAGTCGAACAAAGTAATCTGGCAGATTGCATGTTTGCTTGTGTGCATTATTAGGGTATTTCAACAAGAACATCATGCATGTCTTTGGTAAGGCCCGATTTCTAACACATGCATGGAATGAATGAGCATCCAAGATGTACTAGAAATGGTTTAAATGCTTTTGTTCATGCATGAACACAAAAGAAATGGAGAAGAACATGAAATATTAGGTTTTGATGTCACATGATCATATGTGCATCTTTTCCACTCCTTGCATGGGTTTGATCCCGGATTTTCACCATCTCTAACACATGCATTGTGTTATGGTGAGAATCTACAAACCACAAGGGGAGAATAAAGATTTCTAGCCATGGAAAGGCATAGAATCCGAAAAGTAGAGAAGACTAAGAAGAAAAAGAGGTTTAACCATGAAACTATGGAAGAAGATGTTGTTGTTTACCTTGGTTTTGACCTTGAGAGAAGTAAGAACACTTCAAGGGCTTCACAATCTCGAAATTTTGTAGAGAAATGAGAGTATTTTCGTGAGTTTAGAGAGAGGGAAGAAGAGAGTGAAGTGTGTGAAGAGAGTGAAGTGAGAGAGTGAAGAGGGAAGAGGTGGAGTAAGGGTTTAAGCTTAATGATTGTGTTTTGGGGAAGAGAGAGGTCATGGGGAGAGGTGATGGCCGGTTTTTGCATGCATTTTGGCCTCCTCTCTCCTAAATTTTAAACTTTATAAACTTCCCTCCTATATTTTATATAAAAACATTCATTTTTATAAAATGTTTAATAAGCAATTTGATTTATTTAAAAATCTTGTTTTCAACAAATAATTTATGATTAATACTTGTAATTTATATTTCTAGTTCATTGGTATAATCCATAATTTGATTAATAAAATTTGATATTAGGAAGTTTATAGCCAAATTTTATAAAGTTTTTAAGCTTTATAATTTATAACTTTGGATTTTTGGCTCTTTAGGGTTTTTGGAATATTGTTTGATATTCAACAACATGTTGAAGTATAATTAGAATGTTTTAATTTATTTTTAGAGTTTTATACCCTATTTCAATTATAACAAAGCTTGAAGCTTTATTCTAATTATAGTATTGGCATTTCCTATTGTAGCTAAGCAACTTACTAGAATTGTAGTATCAAGTATATTAGTCCTAGACCTTAGTTGGATCCTAGTTTATGCAAGATTTTTGACCTAATTTATACTACTAGGTCATGGCATGTTGTGCATGAATGGTTATTATAAAGATGCATGAGTCCAAGAATGACCTGAATTGGAAGTTGTCACAATAACAATCCCAAATCTCCTTGATTTGACTTTGGAATGCTTAGAGTCACAAGTGTCACTCCTCTAATGGCTTACAAACACCAAGAGCAAATGGAGAAGGTATAAAGAGAGAGGAGAGAGGTTAGAATTCATCCTTAGGACTCCTTGGGAACAAGTACACAAATTCTAAGGCCTTAGGGTCTTTATATAGGTGTAGAGATAGGGTTTCAGTCATTATCCTTATCTAGTTGCTTATCCACAAAGCAACCATAAGATAAGCCTTGAAAACCCTTATCCTTTATCCTTTGGACGATTTCAAGGATCCTTATCCCCTTGAATTCGTTCAACCCATATTTAGGATAACCATTACCATATTTTGTAACTATCACATAATTATAATTCAGCCCCTCTAGTTTAATTAATTACACTTGATCACAAAATTAATTCCTAATTAATTATTGACCAATATTAATTAAGCAAATATGATTTCTCCTTTAATATATTATTTTTATAACATATTAATAAATCATAATAACCTCTCTCTCTTTATTTATTTCTCCAATCAAGTTGCTTTGGTGAAGGCAACCCAAAAGGACCATGCACCATCGGGTCATGTACATACCAAAATAGTTATGGACTTAGACACTAATCCAACAGTCTCCCACTTGGATAAGTCTAATAACTATTCTGCGTATGACTTTAGACCCTGATCTGCAATCGTAGCTTTCCAAAGCCGCTGTCAACTCTGATCCTATCAGATACGCATGTCCTTAGACAAGGGATCATATATTCCTCCATTCTAGATATCGTATGAGATATGATTTCAAGTCATTCTCTTTGTACTACTTCTCGATTTCCGATTTATGACGACAGACTAATTGAACAAATCAGATTAGCCCTAGCCCAGCCGAGCATTTACGTTTGTCATCACTAAACCATCAAGGGGCCCAAAGATATCGCTTTTATCCTTCTTTGGATAAAAGGAACGGATAAACTTTGATACAATGCTTGCTTGCACTCACTAACCAAATCACACACATTAATATGTTTTATAACACCAAGTTACTAGTGTGTTTTCATATTATCAATGTGCAACCGATTAGCAAGATACAACTCACACATCTCGGTTTCAAGAATATAAGATGTTATCATCTCACCAATCACTCGTGATACAATTCATGGAGTGATCCAAGTGAGCGTGGGTTTAATCCAATGCTCAAATCATATTCGTAAGCACTCATGAACGTTGCAATAAACATTTGCTTATGTCTAATACTCTTTTAGACAATCCACACACCAATTCACGACAGTCTTCATTCATATCTACTTCCAACATATGAACGACTGTGGTCCGTTCGAATAAATCGATTATTCTTAATAAACTCAATTATTCTGGAAGTCAAAACATGTAAGGTGAAACACAAGAATAATACTAATCCCGTATGGCCTCAAACCTTTGAGTATAAATAAAACACGTTTTATTTATCACCATATCGATTACTCATTATTTGTCGTTTCGGTTAATCAACTTCTTACTTGAATTATAACACTTGTCTCATGCTCTCAGCATGCACACAATGTTTACCTACAGTTCTTACTTTATGAAATAGATCAAATTGAACACATTTCCAATCATTCTCATTTCACAACTCCAAATCCTTTTTCATAAGTGAAAGAATATCAAATTCTTGCTACTTATAGAATATGCTAGATTCTAACATCCTATGCAATGATTCTTTCGTAATGTCACTGCACCAAAGTCACAAAGACTATTTCCAATGATATTACAAAGTCCTCTATCGGAGATTGTTACAAGACAATTCCTTAGATATGATGTGTCTATCTCAAAGTACATTCCTTCGAACATCCTTTTGCATAAAAGTTTCTAATCTAGACGTAGATTTTCAATATTTACTTCCTAATACGAACATGCTTCCATATTTTCCTCATGACAACTCATTCTTAATAGAATCTTTTCTATTTGTAATGATGTCGATATGGTCCATCCAATATGGAAACATTTCCATATTTTCCAATACTATACTTCCAACTACTCACAAGCGACCAATCCTCGTCGAACTTTGGATTGTCCTTTGATAGTTGTTTAATTATTTTAGTCAAAACCAATTCTAGTCCCTTTTCCCTCTAAATGCGCTAGACATTTGAAAAATTTTAGAATGGTCAAACATTAAAGCATTTGCAATCGATCCTATACCCGAAGCGTATGGGACACGACGCATAATGTTTTATTTGCTCTGTTTTCAAATTTTGAATTGTGAAAAAGAAATTTCGTAATCATAATCAAAATTTTAAGAACACACTATGTACCTTTGGCTAAGTTTATTAACATTTCTCAACCTAAGCCTTTAGATTTGAAATGAAGCATAATATTCTCTCCCTTAATTATAGCAAAACAACTTTACAACCCTTACGACTTTACAAGGTATAACTCTTGTTTTTCTATAACTAATATTGCCAACTTGCAATAATTTCCATAATAATCATACAATCATAACTTTTATGCTCCCACTATCATGATGATTACTATAAAACATAACATTTATGCTTCCACTAGCTTCGACATGTATTCACAAACATCTTAACTTTCAGAAAACAATACCTATTGAATTTCTTAAGTCCATGTTTCTAATACTTAATGCTTTGATAATCTTTTATCAAGGCCTCTTAAGCTTATACACCTTTTCTTTAGATAGTTCATATGTGTGTCTAAACTATTAAGACTAATTGCCAAACCTCACAATTCAAATCATGGAAAGGGATACCGTAACCATAATTGAATTTGAGAATGCAACTTTACAATCACTATCTTCTTAAAATCTTTCTTAGTGAAAGCATTTTCTCACAATCATTTTCATGAAGGAGGAAATCTTATGACACTTAGATTTTAATGGTGTATCTGTTCCTATCCATGTGAATTTGAAAAAAAATTATGACAAATTCAAACTCATATGGATCGAACTTTCTTAATCTTGATTTCTTGCCTTATGGTAGCACAGCTGCCCACCACGTCTTCCAAGTAGTTAAGCATCTCACCCTTTTCCTATCAATGTACCTTTCATTGATCAAGGTGCTTTGCCTTTTATGCGTTCAAAATGAGTACTCATAGGACTCACATGCATAATTAACTCAATTGGAACAACGCAGAATCAAAATATCGTCAACACGATAGGTTGTAAAACTCAACTCGTGTGCTAGTAATGATCGATAAAGTTTATTTGATTTGTTCTTGAAACTTTTCAAGACATTTAAGACTCCCACTGACTCCTTGACATATAAGATTCTCTTATCAATAAACATTTGTTGACAACCAAATATTCAAGAGTTCGTGTAGCTTTTATCAAAACACTTCATAAATTGGTCCAAGTTGGTTTTTGTCTTATTCAAGACATCACAACTTTCCACATTTTATGAATGTTATAAACCTTTAATACTCTTCACTCATTGCCACAATCTTAACTTTAATACTTGTTATTGGAACGAAGTATGATAGACTTCTTGATTTAACCATTTCTTCAATCCTTGATTCCTCTTCTTAAACATACAATTGTACTAAGACTTACTTAGAGGATCAATTGAGACATGGTTCTTAATCATTAAGACCCATTATAAAGCATAAAAGCTACTCTCCCTTCTTCTTAGAATGGAGAAACTTTTATCTTTCTGCCTACTTGATTCTTCTTGTTCGTTCTACTATTGATCTAAACCCTTTAATCAATTCAGAATTACACTTAATCTTGTAAGTGTAATCGTATTTACTAAGCCATTAGTAAATCATGACAAATATCTTTGTTACTCTTATGGTGAACTTGATCAACACACAACTTTGTGTACTCGATCTCCTAGTCCTTCACCTGACACTTTGTCAACGAATTTGTCTAATTTCCAAATATGAAATTTCTCATTCACCATGCAACCAAGTTGCGTGATTCCAAATTTCAGTCCAATTGAAACTTTGGGCGATGAGAAACTCTCCCTATTTGGTAAATTCTCGACATTTCCATAAATAACATAACTAAGAATCATATCCATTCATTGTAGAAATATGCAAACATCAATTTTCATAACGATTTCATTGCAAGGAAATAAACAAATAAATAAATAAGTCAAACAAAATTTATCTTATTTATAAAAGCAACGGAAAAACATTTGTCCTTACAATGCAAAATCTATTGAAAACTACGTAAAAGGAAAATTTCTAACAACTCTATCATAACTATCTAAGCTCAAAATCCAATCTTCAAGTCCATGCGATCGAGATCCATCTCTTCTGATTAGATTCATCTTGCTCTCTTATCAAGCTTCCTTTCTTTTCACCGATCCTGCAAAACATTCAAATGCAATCTTATCACCTCATGTATTTGAATCAATGAATAGGAACTTAACGAAGTTAGATAGTGGATTTTACCTGAAGCGCAGTCATACTCTTTGACTCTCCTATCTTTGGAATTTTCAGGCTCTTGGGGCAGACTTCTATCCAACGCCCTTTCTCTTGGTAGCAAACGCAGGTCGGTTCTCCTAGAACATCCTCAGAAGCATGGTTGGTTGACTCTCCCAACAAATACGCTCCATTGCTTCGCCAAATCATTTCTGATTCAGCAGCAATGAGCATGTAGGTTAGGTCAATGAGGTTGTCGTCATGATCCATCATATAATACTTTCTTTTGAACTCATTATATGATTCAGGAAGTGACTGCAAAACCCAATTTACAGCCAACTCAATAGGGAATGACACACCCAACATAATCAACCTATCGATGTGTGATTTCATTCCTAGAATGTGGGCACACACGGATTTACCATCTTCATGTTTCATTTCCAATAGGGCCTTAGTGATATTGAACCTTTCAATTCTTTGATCTTGTGGGTTAGGGAGAACAATTGGAGGAGGAAGAGGAAGTGAAGCATGATTTCTTGTTCCTCGATCGAATCGTGGAATATCATCTTCATGTGGAATGCTTGTTCCACGGGATTTGGGAAGACCATAGTTGTCGAACTTTGACATCTACAAAACGGGAGAAAAACGAATTCAAGTTAGTTGATAGATTGATTCCTTAGTAAATCACCCAAATGAAATACTAAGGCTAGGACCCAACACAATATTCTACAACTCGGGAGAGGGATGCCGTAACCCTAATTGCAGAATATTTAAAGGTAAGTGAATGACGATTCACTAATTTCCACCACGAAAAACGAAAAAGAAATTTAAGTTTTAAATCTATGAAAATTCCTAGATCCTTTGAGATTCATTGAACTTTCAATGGCAGGTTTAAATCTCGATATGCCCCTCGTGTTTGTGACTGGGATGCCGAGGATCACAAAGCGGGTGTGAATAACCATGCAAACTTACACGGTGCCCCCATATGTTACAATCACCTATTTGATGTGCCAGTAAACCACACACGCTCCACTAGAGATGCACAAAACCCGAATCCGATCCGATCCGATCCGGATCCGAATCCGATCCGGTTTCGCTTACATCATCAAAAATCTGATCCAGTCAAAATCCGATCCGAATCCGGTCAAAATCCGATCCGGTTCTAACCAAAATCCGAATCCGATTCTAATCCGATTTGAAACCGGTTTAAACCGATTTTAGTGGGTTTTAATCGGATTTTGGGGCGGATTTGGATCCGGTTTTTAGCGAATCCGGTTTACGATCCGGTATCAAATCCGATTTGGAATATAGGATTAGGATCCGATTGAAAATCCGGTTTTAAATCCGATCCGATCCGGTTTGGTCAAAACCGGTTTTGACCCAATCCGGTTTCGGATTGGATCCGGTTTTGAATAGTGAAACCGGTTTTTGTGTGCATCTCTACGCTCCACCGAACTATGACAAACATTGAGTCACCCTTTGCTACCTTTGCTTAGAACCATTTAGTGTGCTGGTAAACCACACACGCTCCACTAACATCTTCGCAAGGGCACAAAGTGTAATTTCATGGAATTGCATCAATTCACTTTTGCCTAAGTAACTAAGATTGGGAATTAGAAAAACATTTAGTTACATTGTATTTCATTATACTTATAATGTAAGGTTTCGTCCTATCCTACCCGTAGCTAACGACCCTCCACTAGTCAAGAGTGCGGTGGGTAAGAGTGGATACCCATTCAATCGCCATTTTATAGGCAATTTCCTTAAACACCCCTTATAGACCAGCTTCGTGAATGAGGCGTACTAACGGTAAGACTGACTTTTACTCATACATATATATAATGTTAGACTTTTAATGTTATATATATAATATAGGGTGCATTTCATACTTTTAAAATACTATGTGGTCAAATTTAATAATTATACCTTTAATTCAATTAAATTGCAAACCAAAACTTTTATGGATTTATTAAATCTCTTTTAATTATACACCTTAATTAATTAATAAAACCATAAGGGTGTGATTTGAACTTTTCAAAACAATACTAGGGTTTTAGAATTTAACACTCCTAATTAAACCTTTTTAATCAACTTTTAAATTCCAAAACTTGAGGGCAAGTTTTGAAACATTTCAAAACAATTTAGTTTTAATCTATCTTAAAACTTCGAATTTATGACATTTAAATTAAAATTTTAAATATTAAAACTCTTGATTTAATAATTATCTTGAATTAGACTATTAATTTAATTATTAAATCATAAGGGATTATCTAAATAATGAGGATAATTACCATTTAAACATTTAAGTTATCCTAATCCCTTAAATATCTATATAGATTTCGAAAATATGGATGGATAATGCAAGATCTTGAATTACCATATATAACAATTAGAGGATAATTACAAGATATGGGATAATCCAAATCCCTAAAAATTAGGACCTTATCTTGGGGAGGAGGCAAATTTCGAAAATCAAGGGATTATAACAAACCCTAGATTTCGAAATTTAAGGGTTTAAGGAAAGGATTTGAAGATCTTATTCAAACTCTTGCAAATTAGGGTTTGCAAACCCTAATCTCGAAAAACCCTAGCCTCTTAGGGTTTATTGGCAATAAACCCTAATATATCAAGTTCATACAATTGAAACCAAACCAATGGCTTTAATACCACTGATGGGTTTTGGTCATAAGACATCCTATGTGCTCATACAAACCCTAATGCTTGGATCTAGGTTTCTTTATTGTACATGCTTTGAATCCAAGACTATAAACCCTAATTCTAACATACATATAATCATATTAACATGAGAATAAGTTTATAGTGTTACCTTGATTGTTATGTAGCAATAACAATCCCAAATCTCCTTGATTTGACTTTGGAATGCTTAGAGTCACAAGTGTCACTCCTCTAATGGCTTACAAACACCAAGAGCAAATGGAGAAGGTATAAAGAGAGAGGAGAGAGGCTAGAATTCGTCCTTAGGAATCCTTGGGAACAAGTACACGAATTCTAAGGCCTTAGGGTCTTTAGATAGGTGTAGAGATAGGGTTTCAGTCATTATCCTTATCTAGTTGCTTATCCACAAAGCAACCATAAGATAAGCCTTGAAAACCCTTATCCTTTATCCTTTGGACGATTTCAAGGATCCTTATCCCCTTGAATTCGTTCAACCCATATTTAGGATAACCATTACCATATTTTGTAACTATCACATAATTACAATTCAGCCCCTCTAGTTTAATTAATTACACTTGATCACAAAATTAATTCCTAATTAATTATTGACCAATATTAATTAAGCAAATATGATTTCTCCTTTAATATATTATTCTTATAACATATTAATAAATCATAATAACCTCTCTCTCTTTATTTATTTCTCCAATCAAGTTGCTTTGGTGAAGGCAACCCAAAAGGACCATGCACCATCGGGTCAAGTACATACCAAAATAGTTATGGACTTAGACACTAATCCAACACAGACTTGCAACTTTATTCTGAGGAAGTGTTAGAATATTTTCAAATCGAGGAAGACGAAGAGTAGTTCAAAAAGCTTCCACATCAATAGTGACCCTATATCGACCATATCTAATGGTTCTAGTAATGGTTTGAGCATCAGAATCAACATAACATGAATATAAGAACTCACATACTTGTTTAGGGTAGAATGGGTCTGGGAAGCCGTAAAATTCATATCTATGATGATGGGAGAGTCAGGGGAATGAGGACCTTTGAAGACATTAGCGTTGCTGGCAAACTGGTACAGAGGCTTTTACATGGTGGAAGCTTGAGGAAGATGATTGTTGAGTGATCCTTTTTTCGAAAGAGAGAGGAGAAACCCAATTACTTGTAAAAGTGACCTAGGAAGGAGTATTCCCAATTTATACCAAAAAGTTTCTTCCCTTTTATGTAATCATGATTGAAGAGATCTCCTCCATAAAAATCTCGTATCCCAAGATATTGATGGATCTTTTAAACGTCAAACAAAAATTTATCATTGAGATAAGAATGATACATGAGTGAGACATAGCATTAGCTACAATAAAAAAAAAACAAGTAAAGTGATTAATGTGTTGCTTGTGATAATAAGTTCATGATGTCTCTTGATAGTGTGGGTTAAACTACCATTCATTGACATAGTATTGCGAGATTTCATCAACGTGTGGTTTCATACGCTAACTCATTAATCACTTTTATTAGAAGAAAAGGGAAAGAGTTGTATGATGTGTATGATAAGCTATGGTGTTTTAGCTTAACCATTAGCATATATTTGTCAAGCTCTCATCATCGTACGATACATTACGTTGAATCATAAGGCTTTAAAGAAAAATATAAGGGCACGAATGGGTTGGTGTGTATGATAACCTATGTTACATAGACTAACCATCAACATAGAATTTTAAACTTTTATCAATGTGTGTTATATCATAGGGAATCGTCAAGTTTTGTTAAGAATATAAAGGAAAGAATGGATTGTTTCAGTAACACTGAGGTGGAATCAGCGTTAATCATTAACAAGTATAACTCATCAGTAAGAAATGTTTTTGATCCTTGCAGCACAAAGTTTAATTGTGGTCTAAAATCAAATATTCATCGTGAATTCATAATGATACCATGTCATACCTCAATCTAGGAGGTCGGGGACATGAACAACCCTTTGTAATTTAAGGACTAGACAAGTATCTCTTATGCTAATGACTATGCATTTAGGGTCAGCCATTCGGTTATGCTCAAAGTTTCAGCAAAACATGAGACTTGATGCATATAGCAATCATACTTCTAGGGACGATGTCAGGTAAACTAGTTAACTAAGAATAAACACCCAAACCTTCTTAAATGGTTTTTATATTTGGACCAAGAAATCTCAATTACAAAGTTTAGACAATGCTAAACAATCATGTAACATTCCGATGATAAGGTACTTCAAATTTCAACCTTATAATTTTATTATGTAGCATTTTAGTCCCTAAGTTGAAGAAAGTGTTCATTAGAAGACCTAATGGCATTTTTGTAATTTGGGAGGAATGGGAGTACGCCAAGCACACGTGCGTACTCGTAGCGTACTAGGGTGCACCCTAGTACACTAGGCATACATCAGCATACGTAGGGCGTACTTGCGAGATTTGGAACCCTAATTTTTAGGGTTTAGGTCATGTATAAGCATCTATATAACCTTATTTCCCCTCACTTCACCAACCTCCATCCCTCGTGAGAAATTTTGCAACCCTAGTTCACCTTGGAGGAGTGAAGCACTTTTTTTAGCCCAAAAGTGTGTATTTGTGTGTTTAGAAGAAGAAGGAAGAAATCTAATCTCATCTTGGAGGAGTAAAGCACTTTGGATCTGGGACTTCTTCTTCATTTTCAACCATTCTAAGGTAAATGCTTGTAATTTTATCTTTCAATCATGTAGATATAGAAATGGAGGTTTTAGTGATGCTTTATGGTCCTAAAATGTTATATCTTTAGCATGGCATGTTCTTGACGTTTTAAGTTGTCCTTTTATTCCATTGGAAGGGTCCTAAGTCATAAAAATGAAGTCCCAATGGTTAGTTTTGCTTTATGCATCTTGCAGAATATCTTAATGGAATAAGACCTTATGTTAAGCACTTATTGGACATGCTAGGTCATAAAGTTGGGGAATTTATGATTCCTAAGAGTATTTTGGCCATGGATCTGAAGTTTGGACGTAAGAGGTTATCCATTAAGCTCTTAATGGATTTTTGGAGTTTACAAGGGTACACCCCACGTACTCAATGTATGGCCTGCATAGGAGGTTAACCACCCTGATGGTGGTTAACCTGCGGGGCCTCGTGTACGCCCAACGTACCTTTGGAGTAGGTCTTGCGTATGCACCCTGAGTTGACTCGGCTGGGTTGATTCAGTTGACCTAGTTGACCAGTTGACTTTGACCAAGTTTGACATTGAGAGTATTTTTGGATTTTATGGAAATGGGTCACTTGTGGAAATAGGTGTCAAGTAGAGAGCTCAGATTTAGAGTCGGGACCTCATTAGCTTTTGTTCGGTTTGTAAGGTTAGTTTTCCTCACTGTACTTTCGGGTCGAAGGCACCAAGGTTGGCGTATTGGATTGTTATCCTGGTTTAACATATGTTGGTATGCTGTAGTGAATTGTTAGATCTGTATCTTGGTATATAGGATGATGCTATGCTTAGTGATCTATAAGATTTGTTTGATTGTTTGTTGACTGGTTATATGTATGCTTATTTGTTATGTATATGTCGACACGGTTTATATGTATGGTTGGGTTGAGGCACACCGGTGTAGACTGAAGGCCAAGAGACCCAGTATGTCCTGGATATACTATAGGTCTGAGGGGAGTACCAGTCAGGCCGAAGGCCCGAAGAACATTCTAGATAGGTTGAAGGCCCAGTGTGGCGTACCAGCCATGTTGAAGATTCTATGAGCGTAACAGATAGATGATAGGCGGGTGGGGCATTCCAGTCAGGATTAAGGCTCCATATGCATGATGTCTGCATTATGCTTATGTTATATGTTGGTACATTGAGGGATCTCGCTAAGCGATTGTTGGATTAATGTCTAAGTCCATAACTATAATTGGTAAGACTTGACCCGACTCGGCATGGTCCATTTGGGTTGCATGGCATCATGCATTTGGATAGACTAAAATGAGTAAAAATAACACTTAAAGTTTGTTAATATATTATAAGTTCTAATATATTAATAAGGTTATTTAATTGTTACTGATCAAGAATTAATTTGGAATTTATTAAGTGATCAAAAGAAGACTAATTAAATATATGGGTTGATTGTGTAAGTCATCCATAGTTGTATAGTGGGCTAAGTCTCCATGGATTATCAAGTTGGGCTAAAACCCATAGGATGCTCCATGGTGTATTTGAACCCATGGATCCAAGGAAATGGAAAGCCATGACAATTAGGGTTTACCCTAATTGTAACTCTATATAAAGATCATATTATTGGGAAAAAATCGGCCACTATGAGAAGATAGAAAGGGCTAGCCGGTTTTATGAAGTGTTCCAATTTCTCTCAAGTCTTTCCAAGTGCATATGATGTTGTGTGAACCATTTGAGGTGTCACACTTGGGGCACTAGGCACTCAAGCTTCATGAATACATTCTACATCAAAGAGGTATGTAATGATAACTTGATATATTCATATGATTCAATGTTATTATGCTAGTTAGGATGAATACCTTGGAAAGATCATGTTTGCATGTATGATATAGAAAACATAGATCCAAGGTATTTAGGGTTGCATGTACACTTAGGAGTGTTAGAATGCTAAAAACCCAACAGTGGTATAAGAGCTTAGGCTTACTTTCTTGTTATACTTGCAAAAGTAGCTGAAAATCGAGTTTTGATGTTGTCTGCACAGCAGACTCACCGAGTCCAAGGAAAAATGCATCCAACTCGACGAGTTGGTTCGTGTACTCGACGAGTTGGACCCCCTGACAGCATATATTTGATTGTTTTGGATGGAATTGGACTAGGAACATTACCCTAAGATGTTTTTGGACTTATAAACTTGTTTTTGATGTGGTCATGTTCATGCTAATCCAATTTCAAAGATATTTGTCAATAGATTCATGATTTGTATTAGTTTAATGGTTAGGCTAATCTCATGAAAAAGTGTTTGCCTTGAAATATTATGTTCATATGAGTTGCTTAGATTAATAGAAAAGGTTGATTGATTAAGTGTCTTTGATCCATTTTAATCTAAGAGTTGAGCATAGAATGTGTTTGTGTAACTTGTCCTCAAGTTACATTAAAGTCTCTTAAAACTCATAAATATTGACAAAGGTTACAAAATGAAGAGTCTTGTTTTCATTGAATGCTTTTATGACTCCATAACTTGTCCTCAAGTTATGGAGGTTCAAGAGTCACTTCATTAAATCATTAAAACGTGTAACCTTAATTAGTTCCATAAGTTACAAATAAAGAAAAGTTATATTCATTTATTAGTTTAAAGTCTTCCATAACTTGTCCTCAAGTTATGGAACTTGAAGAGTTTTTTGGATTAAAACTACTTTAAACACATAAGTTATGAAATTAATTAGTTTTGAATAGTTTCAAAAACTTGCCCTCAAGTTTTGGAATTTGAAAAGTTTTCTCTTATGAATACTTTAATTCCAAGTTAGCCCTTTAGAATTTTAAAAGTTAAAATTCAACCCTTATATGTGTATAAGAGTAAAGTCAGTCTTACCGTTAGTAGGCCTCATTCACAAAGCCGTTTTATAAGGGGGGTATAAGGTTACTGCCTATAAAATGGTAGTTTAATGGGTGTCCACTCTCACCCATCGCTTCCTTGACTGGTGGAAGGTCGTTAGCCGAATGGGTAGGACAAGCACTATAATTCTCCTTTCATTAAAAGTATTAATGATAAATACTAAGTAACTAAACTCTTACAAATACCCAATCTTAGTTACTCAGGAAAATGTGAATTTGGTGCTAACCCATGAAATTACACTTTGCATTTTGCTTAAGTCGTTAGTGGAGCGTGTGTGGTTAACTGGCACACTAACCTGGACTTAACAAGGTAGGCAAATGGTAACTTAATATTTATCATAGTATTGGTGGAGCGTGTGTGGTTAACTGACACACTGATTAAGGATACCAAGTATATTTTCATGGTTACTTCACACCTTGTTTTGTGATCCTCGACATCCCAGTCACAAAACCTGAAGGGCACACTCGAGATTGAAACATGTCGTTGAACAGTTCAATGAATCTCAAAAGATCTAGGAGTTTCAAATCCAATTAAAACCTAATAATACATTTCGTTTATCTTGGTGGAAATTGGTGAATCGTCATTCACCTACCTTCAAATATTTTATAGCTTGGATTCAGCATCCCTCTTCTAAGTTATAAAATAGTTTGTTGGGTCCTAGCGTTAATATTTCATATTGGGTGTCATATTAAGGACTTTAAATCAATTATCTTGAATATCTCCCAAAAAGATGTCTGGTCTAGACATTTATGATCTTCCCAAATCTCTTGAAACAAGCTTTCCTAAATAAAGATGATGTCCCATGGATATCATACTTCTATCACCTCCTCCAATTATTCTCCTTAACCCACAAGTTCCTAAAAAGTTTAAGGTCACTCAATCCTTATTAGCAAGGCAAGGTTTAGGTGTTATCACATCTTGGAGATGTAGTCACATATTGACAAGTCGAGAGAGTTGGGTGTCAAAGTCTTGTGAAAGTTGGTGGCTCAACTACTTTCTAAGTCACATAGTGAGATCTTTTGGGAATCGTATGAAACAGACTAAGACAAGACCCTTAATGGTCTTATCTATTTGCTAAGATCAACTTCCTAAAACGCTATGGACATTGACAATGATGACATTGGATATCCAGTAAAGCTCTGTCTTCCCAATGGAAAGGGATCGGCCATAGTCAACTTAGTTGACCAAATGGTAAAGAGAGAGGCTAAGTCTGAGATAGTCCCATTATCAAGGGTCCATAGGTAACTATTGCCAAAGGAAGGGGCATTGGTTGCGAAGCTGTCAAATTTACCTAAAGATGTTAAAGTCAATAAGTTTGTCTCTACTTCAGGTAAAGTCCATTGTCTAACTCTATAAAGTACATGTTGATTCTGATCGCGAAGATAGATTTCAATCGCATGGTTCGGTGATCAGAATTTTGGGCTATTACTTAAGAGTTATGATATTCATATTGCTTAGGAATAGATAACAACAAGGTTTTCATATGGATTGTAAGGATAAGTTTTTCCGCAAAGTTTTAAAATAAAAGAAAAAGGTTCTGATTTTATTTATTTTAAGTATCCTTACAATGGCATTTGTGAAAAGTTGTTGCTTATAAGATTCCATTGATAGCAATATTGGAAAAATGGATTTGATTTCTTGTTTATCTGATTTCATAAATTTCAAACAAAAAATAAATTTTCTCAATGAATCCAAAGAAGAAAATTTAAATTTAGAGGGCAATCAACACATGGTTCCTTTACCCCCTTTTACCTTTTATGATAAATTGGCTAAACTAACAAAAAATCGTTGTTTGCAACCCAGGATTCTATTTTATCATCAATCCAGTCCCCGTTCACGTTTTTTCTGACGTTCTTGACAGCCCATCTTTGTCTCAGTAGAGTCTTTCAGTGGGTTGTGGAAGTGTCTAATATTACCAAATAAGGAAACATTCTCATCACCCAAGGTTCAATTGGACCGAAACTTGGAATCATGCAAGTTGTATAGCATGATGAATGAGAACTTTCAGCTTGGAAAATTAAGACTAATTCCTTATGTGAATAAGGAAAGGACTAAGGTATCGAGTACACATTCTTGTGCACTGGTCAAGTCCACCATAAAAGATACAAAAGACTATTCGTCATGATTTACTTAAGTTCAGTAAATATGGTTATACTTATAAGTTTAAGTATAGGTATGTAGCATTGAAGAAGTTTCAATGTGAGACAGAACGAATAAGAAGAATCAAAGTATGGCAGAAAGATAAAAGTTTCTCAAATATGAAAAAATGGGAGAGTACATTAGTATCATGTTTATGATCATCTTAATGATTAAGATACCATATCACAATTGGTCCTCTAAAGTCATCTTAGTGCATTCTTATGACTAAGAAGAGGAGTCATGAATTGTTGAAATGGTTAAATCAAAAGATGAGTCATACTTCGTTCCAAAACAATTCTTAGATTCATACTCCAAGATTGTAACTTTAGTGACATATCTTAAAGAGGGTTTGTTAACACTAGTCAAATGTAAGAGTAAAAGGTTATCTACTCTTGTATATTTGAAATTGGTAAGTTGTGATGTTTTGGATAAAATAGAGACCATCTTAGGCCAATTGTGTAAAGTGTTAGTCTTGATAAAGAATCCACACTATCTCATGAATATTTGACAATGGAGTCTTATATGTCAAGAGGACAGTGGGAGCCTTAAAGCTCTTGAAAGTTTCAAGACTCAATCAAGAATAAAACCTAAAGTCCTTCACTAGCACACGACTTGAGGTTTATAACCTATCGTGTTGAAATTTTTGTGCCTATTCAAGTTGGCTTTGCATAGGAGTTCTGAGAGTTCTCAATTGGTTGCACAGCTAATTGGAAGCAATGGCAGGCACCTGAGCTGCCAAATAGCAAGAATTTAAGATTGCACAAGTTTAATCCATATGATTTTGGATTTGTCACTAACTTTGTCTTATGATTATGGTTTTGACAAATTCACATGGATAAGAACACATACACTATTAAATCTAAGTGTCATAAGGTTTCTCTCCGATTCATGAAAATGATGGTGAGGAAACACTTTCACTAAGTAGATTTTAGCTAGATAGCAATTGTGATATTTGCATTCTCAAAGTCGTTAGTGGAGCATGTGTGGTTTACCGGCACACAAACATGGACTTGTGAGAAGTGGCAATGGTCTAAACAATAAAGACTATGATTACGGCATCCCTTTTCATAGTTCTTAAAATTGTTTAGACACACCTGTGAGCTATCTAAGATAAGGTGTATGATTATGATAAAGTTTTATCAAAGCAATCTAGTATCAGAAATCTGAACTTTGGTAAGAAAGTCAATAAAGTATTGATTTCTAGAAGTCCAACTGATTTTTGAGTACATCTCAAAGCTAGTGGGAGCATAAGTGTTATGCTAATAATCACCATGTTAGTGGGAGCATGATAATTATGATAAGTATTGCAAGTTAGCAATGTTAATTATAGAAAACAAAAGGTTTCAATTGGGAAAGAGTTGTTTTGCTATAATTAAGGGGGAGGAAATTATACTTCATCTCAAATCTAAAAGCTTAGATTGGGGTTTTAATCGTATTTAGTCAAGGATATATATATGAATTTCATGTTGGAATGGCTCAACATAAGGAAATTATGTATATGGATCCATTATTTGCGTTCTAAAACTCGATTATGATTACGACATCCCTTTTCATAATCTGAATTATGAGAACTTGGCAAATTGAAATGGAAATATTATAGCAAAAGACTGATTTAGTATTTATGTGAGACATCATGAATCGTGTCCCATATGCTTCAGATATAGGATCGATTACATGTGCAACATTCATCCTTTATAAAATTTTCCAAATGCCTGGGGTATTAAGAAAAGAAAAGATCTAGAATTGGATATGACTAAAAGGATTAAATTATTGTTGAGGACAATCTAAGGTTTACCAAAGATTGGTTGCTCAAGGACAGTTGGAAGTATAGTGATAATTCTGGAAGGACCATATTGACATAATCTGTAAGGAGGCAACTCTTGTTCAGAAGTGATAGTTAAAATGGAATATGGAAATGTTTCAAAGTTAGAAATTAATCAATTGGTGTAAGATTAGGAAACTTAATGCAAGAAGGATGTTTCCAAGGAGCTGATCTCCTTTGGAATGCTCTGTAATGTTTATTGTCAATTCTTTGCGACTTTGTGCATAATAATTACAAGAGGATCTATGCATATAAGTTTAGAATCTAACAGATTTCAGTAAATGGCATGAATTTGGAATTCTTGCATTTGCAGTAAGGATTTGGGACTGTGAAAAGAGGATCATTGGAGTTATGTGCAATTGATCTATTTCACAGAGTAAAGATCATAGACAAACATAGTATGCATACTTGGTGTATGCCATGACTAGTGCGTAGAAAACATAGTGTAGATGCTTGGAGCATGGGACAACTATTGTTTTAAATTCAAGAATAAAGTTGATAGCTGAAACAATATACAATGAATAATGTGTATTCATATGGTGATAAATAAAAGGTGTTTTATTTATGTTCATAGGTTTTGATACCATATTAGATTCAATTGTTCTTGTGTTTCATTTTGCATGTTTTGACTTCCAGAATAACTAGGTTGTTCTTCCTGAATGACTAAGTTATTCAAACCATCCACAGTTGGTCATATGTTGGAAGTAGATATGAATCAAGACTGTCATGGGTTGGCTTGTAGGGGTCTAAGATGTTGGACAAAGGGCTACAACACTCATGAGTGCTCATAAGTTCCGAGTATTGGATTCAACCCGCGCTCATTGGAATCACTTCATGGATTTTATCACCAGTGATCATGAGATGATAATATCTTATATTCTTCAAACCTAGAGATATGAGTTGTTACTATGAGTTGGTTGTACATTGATTGCGCGAAAACGCATTGGTAACTCGATGTTATAAAACACGCCTTTGTGTATGATTCAACAAGTAGTAGAACAAGCCATATGAGTCGAAGTTTATCCATTACTTTTACCTTCGGGATAAAAGCGATATCCGTGGGCCCCTCGATCATTTGATGATGACAAATGGAAGTGCTCGGCCGGGCCAGGACTGATTTGATTTGTTCAATTAGTCAGTCGTCATAAATCGGAAATCGGAAAACAACAAATGGATAGAGAGAATGATTATAATCCATGTCTCAGTCCATATGATATCTAGAATAGAGAAATATATGATCCCTTATCTAATGGACAAGTCATTGACAAAGGTTAGAGTTCATCTACAAGGTCAGAGTTCGATCGAAGCTTTTGAGAGCTACGATTGACAGTCGGTTCTTGAAGTCATACGCAATAATAGTTTTAGACTTGTCCAAGTGTGAGACTGTTGGATTAATGTCTAAGTCCATAACTATAATTGGTAAGACTTGACCCAACCCGGCATGGTCCATTTGGGTTGCATGACATCATGCATTTGGATAGACTAAAATGAGAGAAATAACACTTAAGGTTTGTTAATATATTATAAGTTGTAATATATTAATAAGGTTATTTAATTGGTATTGATCAAGAATAGGGGCGGAGCCAAGATTTTTTAATAAGGGGGGCTTACGTAGTAATAACATATTAAAATATATTTGATCTTTAAATGATAAAAAAAAAGTCTTTAAATTTAAAAAAGAAATTGACAAATAAAAAGATCACCTAAATAAACTTATAATGTTTTTTCTTTTTTCTGGATTTCACTATGAATCATACATTCTTAAAATAAGGAGTAAATCTAAAAAAACTATAATATAAATATAGGTATCCAACTATATTTGTAACAGTTTAGTAATAAAAATATATGAGATGTAAATTAACATATATATATATATATATATATATATATATATATATATATATATATATATATATATATATATATATATATTAAGTATCCACATTGTTGTAATGGAAATGTATGGGCTGCTATGTTTACGAGTTACAAGAAAACATAAAAGGTTTAAATGGCAAACTATTACTACAGAGGCAATGTAAAAGGACTAATTATGTAAATTTGATTTTTTTAGATACACAATTAAAACCCAAGGGACTAACTAAAGGGCTTTGTCAAGAGTCAACTATGGTGGACAAATAGACGAGGATTAGGGGGGCCTGAGCACCAGGCAGCCCCGGTACTCCCTCCGCCAATGATCAAGAATTAATTTGGAATTAATTAAGTGATCACAATTAGGGTTTACCCTAATTGTGACACTATATAAAGATCATATTGTTGGGAAAAAAATCGGCCACTATGAGAAGATAGAAAGGGCTAGCCGATTTTATGAAGTGTTCCAATTTCTCTAAAGTCTTTCCAAGTGCATATGATGTTGTGTGAACCATTTGAGGTGTCACACTTGGGGCACGAGGCACTCAAGCTTCATGATGATATTCTACATCAAAGGAGTATGTAATTCTAACTTGATATATTCATATGATTCAATGTTATTATGCTAGTTAGGATGAATACCTTGGAAAGATCATATTTGCATGTATAATAGAGAAAACATAGATCCAAGGTATTTAGGGTTCCATGTACACTTAGGAGAGTTAGAATGCTCAAAACCCAACAATGATGACTTACAATTTTGGGTTATGTTTCAGGTACTTCGGATGATCACGAGAAGGCGGAGGCGTGACCGTACACATCCTCACGTTTTTTACTTATGGTTTTGGGAGACTCTGATATTGAACATGTTTTGAAAAATATTATTGTAAACAATTTATGAAATTGGTTGGTTTTAGAAAAGTTTAAATTTATCATGATTTTTATGGATGTTACAAATCAGTGTGAGGGGGAAACTCAATGTTCTCAACAGATGGTCTCGCTTATGAGAGACTTAGAGAGATTTAGTCACCTACAACAACGTGCTTCTAGGGATGATGATTTGTCAAGAGTTATATACTTGCCTTAGAATTTCCATCATCAGATCTTGTTTTAAAAAAAATTGTACAAAATAATAAATAATATAAGAATACAAACAAGATAGTTGGTCAAATGAGTAAATATTCTAAAAGTGAAATACGTGTAGGTTTATCAGAAAGTTGGAAAAAACTTGATCCATCAAACCTTTTGAATTAAATGGCCATATTTTGAGATATCCACCCCTTGAAGTCTAGATATAAAAGAAGGCAAGCAAAGATAGATTACATCAAACAAGAAACACAAGTCATAGTAAACAAGAGAGAGAATGCCTTTAATCATTGGGATTTTGCAGATTGATTCCAAGCTTCATTTTCACCAAGAACAAGAGAAGAACATGAAACAGTCTTTGTGACCAATAAGTTAGAAGGATCCAATCTTTGTAACCTTGGATTTATAAGAGTCATCAAGATAAAGTTGAAGGTTACAGTCATTGTGATCCATAGAGGAAGAGAATGTGGGATCGCTGTCTTGTTAAAGATTCCTCTGGATTTCATAGGGGAGTCGATGTTGTTGTAAGAGAATCTATGAAAATAGATGTACTAAGTTATCTAACATCACCTTATCCCATTTCAACAGAGATAGGATATTCAAGAAAGGGAAGATATGTGCCCAGAAGAACACTTAGTGGCACAATTATCCTTTATCTGGTCTCATCAACAGGATGCAACTGATCAATCAGCATGAACATCAGCATCAGGGAGAGAGTGGTTGGGGCTAAAGAAAAGATGCATAGTAAGCATCAACTAGCTCCACAAGGAGGGTGATGCATTCAAGGAATGACACACTGATCCCTTCAAACTAGACCAGTCAGATAAGGTCACTATCGATAGAGAAGAACATGTAGGTAATGTTAGCAAAAAAAATGTACAATCTATACTTATTTGGTTAAAAAAAAAAATTTAAGAAAATCTATTAATGCACAAAATAAAAAAAATAAACTAAAACTGTAGCAACTTATGTTCAGAAATTTAAAAGTAGCAAAGCAACAAATAAAGTATCAATGTCTAAAAAAACAAAATCAAACCATATAAATGTCTTTTTCTCTGAGTGCAGTAAGCACAATTTTTTTCTCAGAATCAAACACGCTTCCCTCGTGGAAATTGAAAAGAAGTTTATAACCAATATCACAAAGTTGACTAATGGAGATGAGATTGCCTTTTAGATTCTCGACATAGAATACATCCTTTAGCTTGATCATCCTACATTCAAAAGTTCCAACACATGTAAAATTTCTTCCACTATTGTCACCAAAGACTACCATTGGACCATCTTCCTCTACAAAGTCTGTTAGGAGGGACTTGAAACCAGTCATGTGTCTTGAGCTTCAACAGTTTAGGTACCAAGTTTGTTCTAGATTTAGACTTGATCATTGGATAGCATGAGAATCATCAGCGTCACACATGTTAAGATTACCATTATGGGAATCATTAATAATAGCCATTATACTCTTAACATTTAGTCCCTCATCTTCAGATGTCTCCTCTTCTTCCATCCATTTTTCATGATCCTCTTATTTTGTAGTGAAGGTTTTTGGTAGAGAGGTGTTTTCTTTCTTCATATGAGCCAATAGCTTCTTGTACAAGACTTCATAGTTCTCTGAACTTTCACTTGAGATTCTTTATTCTCTTTGCAGTACCTAGCAAAATAGTCAGGGCTACCATAGTTAACATAATTACATAAGTTTTTCTTCTCTAAAGAGTATCTCCTCGTTGAACTACTTCCTTTAAACTAAGCTCTCCGAACCTCGTTTGATCTGCTTTTTTCATAACATTTGACAATAATAGTAGTGTTGGCAACATGTTCATTAATGGGATCATCATCACTCTCTTCACCCTGATCTGAGATATCTGAGTTGCTGACATGCTTCATTACTTCCTTTCGAGAAACCAAAGATACAAAATTTTCCTTGTTCAAGTCTTTCATGATATCATTACGAAGTGTTTTGGTCTCTTCCTAATTTGGAAAATTTCCAAACAAGGAGTTTAGATCCATAACATTGATCTTTTCACTATTCTTAAGAACATCAACGTGATGTTCCTAGCTTCTCCCAAGATAGTCCGGAAACTTCAGAACCAACTGAGATAAATGCTTGATAGTTCCCAGCCTGCACATATCATTAACCAAGCAGTTAAACCTATTGAATGTTTGGGTAAGTGACTCACCTTATTGAGCAAAGAAATGCTCATATCTTCTATTGAGGTTGTTAATGGTTGTGGCCTAGACTTCCACGGTGCCTTCATAAACCATTGTCAGCGTTTCCATCATCTCTTGAGCTAAGTTATAATTCTGCACAAGATGGTATACGTGATAAGGAAGAGAGTGTCTTATCGTTGCTCTAGCTTTTACATCAAGATTAACCAGTCTCTTGTCATCCTCGTCGTAGCTGGTCTCTAGTTTTTGCTTTAAGGAACCAACAAGAGCAAATGTTGGACATGGGTTGGTACATAGGAATGTGAGGAACTTTTCAACAATTTTATGCATTTCATAGTCCATGGTTTCAAGAATAACCATGGCCTTAGTTTTCCACTTAGCGAAGTTGTTTTCATCGAAAGAAGGAATTTTGTTGAGGCCAAAGGATTTGTGATTATTATAAGTTGACATGATTACTTGAGTGTATCAAAAACTTGCATTAATATCAATTGAAGGTTTGTAATGATTATACACTTCAAGTATAAAGAACAAAAGAAAACTAATCTAAGCAAACGAAAAACACAAAGTAAATAACACAGAGAGTTCTCCAATTTGTCTTTTACCAAGAAATGGTTTGTCTTCACCAAGAAGATGGTTTGTCGCAAAGACGGTCATAAAGACAAACTCTCTACATTAGGGTTTACCCTAATGTAGATTATATACTAATCTATACATGTATATTTCTTGATTGAAGGGATTGTATCTAATCTATACTAAGAACTGATCCTCATCACAAGGATATCGGATTTGCTATCTATTTTATACTTATCTATATCATTACTTAATATACAAAAGATTACATAGAATAAACTATCTTCACACTGACGTTGATAGACTTTATAAGTTAGCGTTAATGGTGATGTATACGATGACGCTGACAGATAACATGTAAAGTGTTTGACTCATCAGATCATTAGATATGAGATTATAACTATAAATGCGAAGGAGGCTCGATATTATCTGTATGGCGCTAAAGGAATATGTTCTCTCATTTATTATTTAAATAAAATGGATTAAAATAAGGAATCACCAAAATGCCCTCACTTTGACAAGTCAAACCTATGTTAATAGGGGAGAACATACAGAGGTTAGGGCCTTAGACCAAATTTGCAACAAAATAAAAAGTTTGGACATCTGGTGCTAATCCAATCTTTTTTCGACCAAAGTGATAATTTTCAACTAACCTGTCATTTTTGCAGTTTTGTCTTTCATTAATATTCATGTCTCGGTAACTAAATACTCTATGTGTCCCATATTTATAATCTATTTTTTACTTTTTAAGTTTTTATTTTTAACTTTGACCTTAAACATTTTTGTTTTTGATATATAATACTTGATGCAAAATATATGAATGGATTGTGTTTTAAATTTATTTTTATTATTATAAGTTTCTTCAAGAAATTTATAATACAAATAAAAATATTTAAAGTTAAAGTTAAAGAATAAATGTTTCAAAAGTAAAAAATGGACAATAAATCAAATATAATTTATTATCCGTATCTTTTTTTTAACATCAAATATAATATAATCCTAAATTACCCATAAATCACCTGATACCGTTCGACTAGAAACCTTTTAGTTATTATCAGTATTTAATGGCTAAATATAAATAAAGTCTATTTATGATCTTATGTTCTTCCCATCTTCAGCCTGTCGTAAATTAAGTTTATATGGTTATTAATCTTTTCCAAATGAATAAAAACATATTATATCAGAATATGTAGAAAACATACATTGAGAAGAAAAGTATCGGAGAAAAGGCACTTGGGAGGAGTTGTGCTCCATTATTAGCCGGTGGCCACATGTCGACTCATCCTGTGAGCATCTATCTTTCTCGAACCACTTTTTGGTGGTTCGTCCTTTCATTAATTTTTTTTCTTCAATAAAACTATTTGATTTAAGATATAGAATAAGTTAGAAAAATATTTCAAATAATAGTTTAAAATATCTTTTAGTATTCTAATATGAAATGAATCTTAGATCATGTTACTATTTACTAATGCATCGATTTAGATTAAGAATTTAAAACGTAAGAGATAATATTGAATAATGAATATTAGTATATTTTTCTTTGAACCATATTAGATAGTACATGCCGATCCCTGTATGAATATATAACTCTATCCCCTATGAATATTGAATTGAGCTATTTATATTTTATACTATAAAAAAAGGAGAATAAAAGTCGAGTAGTTAGCAATAAAGAAACTGTATGTACAATTGTACATAATAACCACGATATCAATTCCTGTTAGATAAATCATTTCTTTTAATTTCCTACACCATTTCTTTGTTTCAGGAACATTATATTTGTATATCCATATATTGAACCAATTGATAAGAACCTCCGAAGGTATTATCATAAAAAAGCGTCATTAAATCAGAAAAGTATACACGAAAAATGATAGGTTGACCATTGAAAAATAAAATTTTAATGTAGTCCACCATGGATTTGCCTCGTTTACAAGGCACTTACGCATATTTATTACAATTGATTTTCTTCAATATTTGACCACATAATTATAAGCGTTAAAGACTGTCAGTTACAATATGATTAGTTTATATGAAAGCTTGAAAAAAAAAACTAAATAAACAAAATAAAAAACTCATACGATTAATTTTATGATTTATTGATATCTAATTAAGGAACATAGTTGTGACTCTATGGTTTTGGAATTTCGATATGTTCCTAACGCTAGTAAATACAAGACAGAAGAAAGTTGATCGAATTTGAGAAACCGTCCAACAAATTGACCATTATATCATATAAAATATAAAACAAACAAGCAACCATAGGGGAAATCGAATTACCACCTTCGGGATGAACTCCCTTTGTGATGGGGTGTAAACGAGTCGAGTTATTCTGGATCGATTCGTTAAAGTCTGGATTTTAGCTCGATTTAAACGATATCAAGCTGAACTCGAGCTTAGTTTTAGACTCATTTATTAAACGAGTTTGATCCTGTGTTTCATCTGTCGAGCTCGATTATGCTCGCAAACCTAAACGAGCCAATGCATATTTATATAATATAATTTTTAATATTAACTTTTAATTAATAATTTAATATTAAATATTTTATAATATAAATTTATCATTCTTATAAATCTTATAAATCCCAACACACTTGTCATGTCACATGAGCTTTTCTTTCTATTTGTGTTTTCATCTTTCCAAATCATATCAATATTTAATTTTAAAATAAATGCAAATTATTTAAAATCCTACAAAATTAGTTAATAAAAATAATAAAGATATACAAAACTAATTCACAAACTAATTAAAAACATACAAAACTAATTTGATACAAGTTACAAAACTAATTTGATACAAGTCTCAATACACAATGTATAAATAACCAAAATATACAATTTATTGAAATAGATAAATAGATAGATAAATAGATAAATAGAAAAAAATAGTTATATAATCGGTTGAAAAAGAGCAATTGGGTGGTACCTCCAAAATGGGGGTAATGTTCATGGAGGTACCGTTGACACCTCCACCATTTTATTCTTCATCCTACAGCAATACCCTCCACCTTTACTTGTAAAAATATTATATACATCATTGACGGATCTACATTGGATCCCGGGGTATCCCGGGATGCCCCTAAAATAAATTTCAATAGTATAAATTTTTCCGAAAATTTTGTTTATTTTGTGTTCCTTAATATAAATGTGTTTTGCGAAAAAATAACAAAAGCTCTATTTGGTTCAATTGGTTATGACGATAGGGTGTTTTTCTGGAGGTTAGAAGTTCAAATCTTGGCATTGAAATGGGTATATTTTTTTTGTTTATTAGTATCTATCATATACCCCCTTCAATTTCTTTCTTATTTCTTATAATTCTAAAATTGTCCCACATCGACCAGAACATGAAACATAGCCCGTATACATATGTTATATAAGCAACACAAACTTCTCAATTCTCAACAAGTTAAACCTTTGAATGAGTTTGGGTTTAAACCGAATTTGGGAAACCGAAAAATCGAGAAATCAAACCCATTGGTTCGGGATACTCCTTTACTTTAACCTTGGCTCCGCCACTGATATACATTCTATTTCACACACATGAATGATAGTGGTACAATAGTAGAATGTTAATTCTAGATTGTAGGATTTATGAAATTTGCTCCGATATAAATCTTAGAGAAATCATAAAAGAACCGTTAAATCCAGAGGTTCGTAATAATGTAAAAGGGAATATTATATAATTTATACTAGGCGAATGCTCGTGCGTTGCACAGAAACATCTATATAACTGAAATCTTTACATGTTTTTTTTTTTAAAATATAATAATAATGTTATTGATAAATTTGATATAATAATTCGTATACTAAAAAGATATAATATGTTGATTATTTTTTATTGATAAATTTGATATAATAATTCGTATACTAAAAAGATATAATATGTTGATTATTTTGAAGAGTAAATTACACGAATGGTCCCTATGGTTTGGGGTGATTTGCACGCTTGGTCCCTAACTTATTTTTTTTAACTAAGAAGGTCCCTACTATTTGTTTTTGTTACGCGCTTTGTCCTTAATGTTTGTTTTTGTTACGTGTTTGGTCTCCGTCTTACCTAAAAAGACTATTATTTAAATATGGAAAAATTATGGGATATGTAAGGTAAGGTGAATGGGTGGGGTTGGGGGTGTGTTTATTTAAATAAAGTAGAAAATCAACGGAAAAATAAAATCTTTTCAGGTAAGACAGGGACCAAGTGCGTAACAAAAACAAATAATAGGGACCTTCCGAGTTAAAAAAAATAAGTCAAGACCAAACATGCAAATTACTCTAAACCATATGGACCATTCATCTATTTTGAATTATATGATAATATATACATCTATTAAAATTGGAAGGTCCCTACTATTTGTTTTTATTACGCGCTTTATCCATAATGTTTGTTTTTGTTACGCGTTTGTCTCTCTCTTACCTAAAAAGACTATTATTTAAATAAAGAAAAATTATGGGGTACGTAAGGTAAGGTGAATGGGTGGGGTTGAGGGTGTGTTTATTTAAATAAAGTAGAAAATCAAGGGAAAAAATAATCTTTTTAGGTAAGACATGGACCAAGTGCGTAACAAAAACAAATAGTAGAGATCTTTCGAGTTAAAAAAATATGTCAGGAACCAAGCATCTATTAAAGCTGCATAATTTCAATCTTTTGAATGACCTCTACCCGCGGGTTACTCATGAATAAAATAAAATATAATATATAGCTTGATGTTATTTATAGTTGTAGTTATTATTAATTAATTTTTTAAAATTTATATGCTTAACGTTTTAATTTCTATCATTGTAATTATTTAAAATATGAAACAATTTTTTTTTTAGTTTAAAGGTAACAATATAATTATTTATATAGAGTTATTTTTAACTATTGTTATTGTAAGTTATTTTAAGCTAATTATTCAAAAACTTTTAACGATTATAAAAAATATCTTTAGGAAATATTTTAGTTAAATTGATATTACAATTTAGTTTTTGCATTTAGCACTACAATTTATCATTTTTAACTATTCACAAAATATTCTTTGGGTTTTTTAAGTGAAACTAAAATTTATATTGAAGTTGATCCTGTAATGTTATATTTAAATTAACAATTTAAGTATTTTATCAAAACTGTTCAAAAGTTGTAGCTTTAAATTGATAATGGTTTACATACAACAACATATTAAATCTAATAAGTTAAGTATAATACGTTAAAAGTTAAATACATAACTTTAAAAGTAGAAGTAAAAATATAATTTTAATATTGAAATTTAGTTTATTTATGATTACACTTTAGGTTTGATACTTATTTAACCTTATTAATCAACTTATAATCATTATTAGAAAGACATTACAATTTATCACTTTTAACTATTTAAAAAATATTTTATAGGTTGTTTAAGTTGAACTAAAATTTATATTTAAGTTGATCCTATAAGGTTATATTTAAATTAACAGTTGAAGTATTTTATACAAATTGTTCAAAAGTTGTAGCTTTAAAATGATAATGGTTTATATACAACAAAATATTAGACCTAATAAATTAAGTATAATATGTTACATGTTAAAAACATAACTTTATAAGTAGAAGAAAATATATTCTTTTAATACTGAAATTTAGTTTATATATGATTACACATTAGGTTTTATATTTATTTAACCTTATTAACCAACTTATAATCATTATTAGGTATATTCTTTTAATATTGAAATTTAGTTTATATATGATTACACTTTAGGTTTTATATTTATTTAACCTTATTAAACAACTTATAATCATTATTAGAAAGAAATTGAAAAGTCATTAGAGTTTCAAATGAATGTGGTGAAAAAGAAAAATAAATGGGAGTTTCAACTGAATGTGGTGAAAGGAAAAATGCTAGCTTTATAAATATACTAGACGAATCCCCGTGCGTTGCGCGAGAATTGAATTATATAGTTAAAATAATAACTTTTACCAAATTATTATTTAATATTTCTACTTTGAAACAAAATGTTAGTAGTAAAGCAAACATATAGTTAACATATTAGTTTTATTAAATATTATAGTTTAATTTTTAAGTAATTGTGATATATACAATTATTTGATAATTTTATAAACCGTTTAAAATTGTGTAAATTATATATCAAATGAATGATAATATAACGGGTAACAAAACGTATGAACAAAAATATGAACTGCAACTTTTAGTAACATAAAAATAGAAAAACATCTATTATAACATTTGTATATATATATATATATATATATATATATATATATATATATATATATATATATATATATATATATATATATATAGAGAGAGAGAGAGAGAGAGAACGAATAAAAAAATATGAAAAATAAATATTATAACTTTTAATAACATAAAAACACTAAAACATCTATTATAACATTTATATTAACTCTTCATATTTAAGTCACAAATCTCTTCAAATACATTAATGTTTTTAATGAGCAAATCTTTAAAACATTATAAAAGAAAGGAAAATAAAATGTTATTAGTGATTACTAATTAATAATCATAAGTTAAAAACTCTTGAGTTGTAAATAATAAATATACATAAATTAGAAAACTCTTGAGTTGTAGTGTGAGTTTCAAATGAATGCGGTACTTGAAAATGTATATTTATTATTATTATTATTATTATTACTATTATTATTATTATTATTATATTCATCTAAATAATTGGTTTTGATGCATCATTTTAATCCCTTCAATTATTAGACATAAAGATATTTAATTATAAATTTATAATATACATAGGTGCATATACATGTTAAACAAATCACATATAATATATATATATATATATATATATATATATATATATATATATATATATATATTCGTAAATGTCATATGTAATTCTTGTCGTAGTAATATAAATAAATTACTTTCATATAAAGAACATATCATGATAAGTTTATTATAATTACATATCAAACGTTCAAAATTATGTTATCTTTTAAATATGTTGTGTAGGATAACCCAACAAAAAATAATTGTAACACCGTAAATTTCAAGACAAAATTTTCATTTAAAATAATCATTTTATTCTTAGAAACACTTGTTTAAAATCTCATTCATAGTCGATTTACAAAACATGACTCCATTTTCACTTGCATAGAAAACCAGGATCCTCCAAAATATGACTCTTTCTCTGGTGTGTACAATCAAGCCGGTGCCGTCCCGTGATACTGAAAGAAACCTGAAAAAAACATCACACAAAACACAGTAAGCACGAAGCTTAGTGAGTTCCCCAAAATACCACACATAACACATATTAGCCACTCGAGGCTATAACTCTATGGGTCCGTGCACCCAAACTCTGTGAACCCTCAGGCTCTAACTCTGGGAACCTTCCAGTTCCAACTCTATAAACATGCACAGCATAAATCACATAGAAATAATGCAGTACAACACATCACGTACATATAGCATACAAATACTCTGAACACATAACTCTGGTTACCTACTCAAGGTAAAGTATAGTGAGAAGACTCACCTGGCAAGCAGAAAGCAGATATCCCCACACTGGAATCTCAAACTCGTCACCGCCTAACACGTAAAGCAAATATTCTCATGAATATAACTCTCGAGACTAGAATAAATCCTCTCATAACACCCTCTCATGGGTAAAAGACTAGTTTACCTCTCTCTTGTCCCAAAGGCCACATCGCTGACCAAACCCTAAAAGTCAACGACCAACCCTTGGTCGAAATCAAAGTCCTCAGTCTAAGTCAACCCCTGACTGACCCTACTCGTCGAGTCAACTCTGTAACTCGTCGAGTTCCCATAATCAGAACTTCATTCAATCTGCGACCTAACTCGCCGAGTCACCCCAAGACTCGCCGAGTCCAACAACTCTGAGTCCACTCGCACTCGACTCACCGAGTCATCCCTCAACTCACCGATTCTCGACTCTACCAGAGAATATTTGGGACTCTTCGACAAGACTCACCGAGTCCAAATGGACTCGTCGAGTCCAAGGCTATCTTCAACCTACTCGCCGAGTTGTTCTTCCAACTCGTCGAGTTCCAAGCCATCTGCAAGCAACTCGTCGAGTCTACCCATGTAACTCGCCGAGTACCACCGTTCTGAATCCATTCAGAAGCACTCCAGGCCATGCAATTGATCCAAAACATAGATCTAGCCTCCTACAACCCATCCATCACGTAAAGTGGCAAACTTTACGTGAATCCAAAGAGATCTAAGCCGTTTGCACATTGGGCTAGGATTTGGGACAAGATGACTCCATCAACCACTCACAAACAGGGACTTTCATGCACTCTAGACCTTCTCCCTTCCAGATCTGAGGTAGCAACCTCAGATCTAACCTCTAAACTCCAATACATCCAAAGATATGATCTCCAACATCCCCAAAATGATGCATCTAAGAAATAGCAGCTCAAAAAAACGAGATATTACCTCAAAGGAATGCCCTAATTGAAATGAGACTCGAATTCAAACAAAGCCCCTTGCTCCAAGCCTTCAATCTCCCAAAATTCCTTCATAAATCCATTCTCCAAGCTCCACTCCATCCAAAAATGGTGCTTCTTCGTGATTTAGGGGTTTCTGGGGCTCAAGGGGTGATAAAGAGGCTGGGAGGGAAACATAATGATCTTTATATAAGGCTCAACCCCGAGAATTAGGGTTTTCTCCACTCAGCGCCTACTCGCCGAGTCCATTACCCTGACTCGCCGAGTCGGCCACTTAACACGCGACCAAGTCGCGACTCTACTCGCCGAGTCTGCACATGGACTCGCCGAGTCACTCTTTCCCAATTTACTCTTTTAGCCCTTCAACTCTACTCTTGATATTTCGGGATGTTACAATTCTCCCCCACTTAAATTAGGCTTCGCCCTCGAAGCCTACAGCAACTCAACTCCAGAAATACTCCCACAACGTGCCACCTGGCCTTAATCGGACCGGATCTCACAAGACATACCCATCGAAACTCGAACACACTTTCCCGTTCCTTACGGTGTCCTGACCACTGTCTCGAACCGGGCACCGGATGTACCCTCTGATAACCACACTCAACGATCCGAGAATTACCCATGAAGCATCACTGACCCAAATCTCAACAATCACTTGACCCATAAGGGTTAGAAGCCATGAACCATCGGATCCCCGATCCAAATCCTATCCTATCCAATCCGTGACGACAGAAAGGCCCACTCTTCAATCCCAGAGCAACTCTCATGAGTCCTCTTCTTGCAATCAAGCACCCAAGCCGCACCAACCTTTGCATTCTTGGGTTAGGAGAACCCGTCGCACTGATGACATCTCTAACATCCCCAGGAGACACCACCACTACGCACACAACCCTTAATCAGAATCAAGCTGGGGGTCCCAGACTCCATCCCTACATCCATCCTGAGACTCTTGGCTCTACACCCGCGGAATCCCTTCCGCATCCTCAGCAGACACCCCATCATAATGTCATTCCATACCACTGCCACAGACACAATGTTCAACCATCATACTCCAAATCATCCATTCTCACTACAACTTCCACTTCCGCGAATCGACACTCTCCTCAGCAAATGAGGGTCCGACACTTCCTCCCATACAACAACACAAAGGGTGGCATACCGATGCACTAATGATGGCTGTTGAAATAGGATAACTTAACCAAGGATAAATACGTGCCGCAACACCCTCCAAAATCTAATACACATGCCCGAAGCATGTCTTTGAGCGTCTGAATCGTTCATTCCCTATGAGGTGTCCTCACACATCATCATGATAGGCTCTAGCTCATCTCATATCCCTCTTCGAGACTGGTCACCAGGTCAGCTTTTGACTCCACAACTGAGCCTCCAAAGGTCACCCAAATCATGATCCAAATATCCCACTAACTTCCTCCCCGTGACCACTATCCCGGCCTCGTGACATGCAAGTCACGAAATTCTCTTTTCCTTATGCAAGAAAGTACAATCCAACCGAGGATCGTCTCCACTCTGATCTCTGGTTTTAGCTGCGCATATCTCTTGCGCATCTCACCACATTCCCCGACAGAGACGGGGACCCCAGTCTCGCCCCCGGTCTAACATCCAGGCTCCAAAAACTCAATACTAGGGCTACTCAAGCCCAAAACTCTTCCACATCATACACTGATCGGAGAACATTCCATCATCACACTCTCTTGCCATCTAGTGAGCACTACGGCTCCCCGCGGTATCACAGCACCCTCTGACTAGTGAGTACTACGGCTCCCTGCAGTATCACAACACCCTCTGACTAGTGAGTACTACGGATCCCCGCAGTATCACAACACTCTCTGACTAGTGAGTACTACGGCTCCCCGCAGTATCACAACACCCTCTGACTCCACTAGTTCGTGCTCCACAGACTATCATAGGCGGCTACCCATACTCGTCTCGAATATTCATCACAGACTCTGGAGGCAATCGTCATAACAGATGTCCACCCTTACGAAGATCCACTCTCCCAAGTAATCTCCCTGGATGCCCATACTCGAAGGCTCTCACTAGATACATAGATACCTGATATACCACAAGTCATCTCAACTCAAGATTCACGAATAACTTCAAAATAAAGATATCAATACCCGGATACCTCGGAACACCCCCACCGAACGTCACAAGATCCCGCCACAACCACAGATCTCCTACCCCAAGCACCATATAGATGCAATAATACATTCCCTCTGAACCCCATAACTAGATCTTCATTTTTCTCAAGTTGCAACTTCGGTGTATTCAATTTCTCAATTGCAATACGAAGAAACGCTAACACTACGAAATACGCTGATAATTCTCCGAAACCCTTTTTCCCGCCGCTCAAAATCCAAACAAGGATACGCATACTGACCCGGGAGTTGGCTGCCCAATCATTCTTTATCTACTTGCCCCAACACTGACCAATACCAGATTCCTGACTAAAAAAACACCTGTCGTGGAGACATTCATCCTTCTCAAACAAGTACTTCCCGCATTAACTCACTCTGACCCCTTTCCTCGATCACCGACATCTCTGGTCTCATGATTTCTTACCGCATATCTCTATACTCCACTTATAACTGCTCTTGACAAATCTCTGCTTTCTTACATACGGCACCCGGTTCTCCCCCACTTAGGGTTCGAACCATCACCAAATAGCACGCAACTAACCCATAACTATATTCTCCAGCAAAATCACACCGGCCCCCGGAAGGTGCTACACAACGCCCGATAATCCCCCCCCTTAAGGAAATGAATCGACCTCATATACTATGAACCTCTGGTGAACTCCTCAAGAACTTCTCGTCACGTCTGCCTCTAGTCGTTCCAAATCTCGTACCAATTTAGTACCAAACAGCTCAACTGCTCGATAACATTCCTGGCTCATAGACTGAACCATAAAATCATCGTACCCCTCACCTCAACTCATCAACCAACACTCCAACACCGTGTTCATCCCAAGAACAGGTACTCACTCCCAGATTCAACACCCCATGGATAGAAAACTATCTGCACCGCTGAACTCGACTGAACTCCCCACTGATACCACTACAATACCTCCTACTATGCTCAAATAGGTGTAGTGTGGTCCTCACACATCTTAGTCCCAACTGACTATCTGCTCATGATAAATCACTGCCTCGCGGCACACCTGCTACCTGATACTCTGGTGGGAAATCATCATCAATGACGACCTGCAGGGTTTACCCCTAAACCCAAAACCAAAACATCATGCTTCTCATATTTCACACGAGCATAATCAGTACCTCCCAGATCATAGGAGGTGACATCTCCTTTATCGACTGATTGCCCAACACAGATCGAAATTCTCCCTTCTCACTGACTCCTTACTAAAATACTCTGAGGGACTCTCGATCTCCCTCTCACGGGACGCCTCAACGAACTTACTCATGACCGAATAACCGGAGAACCACAAACATACTTCACTACGACCCATGGTACTCATTTCATGACATCTCTTCTCAATATGCCCCGGTGTATGGTACCCTAACCATAACATCACTCCCCAATCCGCTCCGATGTATGGTACCCGGACCATAACATCACTCCTCAATTCGTTCCGATGTATGGTACTCGGACCATAACATCACTCCTCCATCCGCTCCGATGTATGGAACCCGGACCATAACATCACTCCTCAATCTACTCTGATGTATGGTACCCGAACCATAACATCACTTCCTCAATCTGCTCTGATGTATGGTACCCGAACCATAACATCACTCCCTCAATCTGCACTGATGTATGGTACCCGAACCATAACATCACTCCTCAATCTGCTCTGATGTATGGTACCTGAACCATAACATCACTTCTCAATCGGCTCTGATGTATGGTACCCGAACCATAACATCACTTCCTCAATCTGCTCTGATGTATGGTACCCGAACCATAACATCACTCCTCAATCGGCTCTGATGTATGGTACCCGAACCATAACATCACTTCCTCAATCTGCTCTGATGTATGGTACCCAAACCATAACATCACTCCTCAATCGGCTCTGATGTATGGTACGCGAACCATAACATCACTTCCTCAATCTACTCTGATGTATGGTACCCGAACCATAACATCACTCCTCAATCCGCTCCTTAGAACCTTCAGAATGCTCCCTGTATCAAGTATGGGTCCTCTGCTTTCAGTAGTACGGGCCCATACTACCTGCCACATCTACCCATACTTTCCACACGGACCATCCCAGAGCTTTTAAATAGCTACTCGACCTGCTCTTTCACCAATCCCATCGCGCGTGCTCGCTCCCCAGCGAAATTCTCTATTCTACAAGCGCACTCACCTGGATCGGGTTACTCCCTAATCTCTTTCGTTGTCCTCCCACTTCTTTGCTATCAGCTGCTGAAGAGCTCCTAATGATGCCAGCCATCTACCTCCTGAATATCGTCATATTCACTTGGTAGCTGACTCCCATCATCGAGAGTTCCACAAAGCACAAAGCAAGCAGCATTCGAGCATCGAAGAATACATAGGACTCCCTCTCTGTGATAACTCCACCTTCTCGGCTCATCCTCGAAAGTACCACCAAACTCTGTAACTCTACCCCTCATGGGTTCTAACTGGATACTCTCACTCATCACATACTCAAAAGCATAACACATATAACGAGTCCTAGACTAAGGCATCACAAATCAGGCCACTCTAGTCCTAACATATGAAATACCTAGACTGTCTCTAGCATGCAATATTATCTCATAAGGTGCATCATAAATATCTCATAACACAAAAAATAAGGGTATTTTGGGAAATCACCGTTCGGGCTCAGGCTGATTGTACACACTGCTCTTTCTTGCTTCCTCTTTGAACCCTTATTCATTTTTAGAAAATTATTTCCTTAAAACTTTTCTTACTTCCTCAGTTTGAGTCCAGATTTACCCGAAGGCGCATCCGAATCCCTCAAACCAAGGCTCTGATACCAACTTGTAACACCGTAAATTTCAAGACAAATTTTTCATTTAAAATAATCGTTTTATTCTTAGAAACACTTGTTTAAAATCTCATTCATAGTCGATTTACAAAACATGACTCCATTTTCACTTGCATAGAAAACCAGGATCCTCCAAAATATGACTCTTTCTCTGGTGTGTACAATCAAGCCGGTGCCGTCCCGTGATACTGAAAGAAACCTGAAAAAAAAAACATCACACAAAACACAGTAAGCACGAAGCTTAGTGAGTTCCCCAAAATACCACACATAACACATATTAGCCACTCGAGGCTATAACTCTATGGGTCCGTGCACCCAAACTCTGTGAACCCTCAGGCTCTAACTCTGGGAACCTTCCGGTTCCAACTCTATAAACATGCACAGCATAAATCACATAGAAATAATGCAGTACAACACATCACGTACATATAGCATACAAATACTCTGAACACATAACTCTGGTTACCTACTCAAGGTAAAGTATAGTGAGAAGACTCACCTGGCAAGCAGAAAGCAGATATCCCCACACTGGAATCTCAAACTCGTCACCGCCTAACACGTAAATCAAATATTCTCATGAATATAACTCTCGAGACTAGAATAAATCCTCTCATAACACCCTCTCATGGGTAAAAGACTAGTTTACCTCTCTCTTGGCCCAAAGGCCACATCGCTGACCAAACCCTAAAAGTCAACGACCAACCCTTGGTCGAAATCAAAGTCCTCAGTCTAAGTCAACCCCTGACTGACCCTACTCGTCGAGTCAACTCTGTGACTCGTCGAGTTCCCATAATCAGAACTTCATTCAATTTGCGACCTAACTCGCCGAGTCACCCCAAGACTCGCCAAGTCCAACAACTCTGAGTCCACTCGCACTCGACTCACCGAGTCATCCCTCAACTCACCGATTCTCGACTCTACCAGAGAATATTTGGGACTCTTCGACAAGACTCGTCGAGTCCAAGGCTATCTTCAACCTACTCGCCGAGTTGTTCTTCCAACTCGTCGAGTTCCAAGCCATCTGCAAGCAACTCGTCGAGTCTACCCATGTAACTCGCTGAGTACCACCGTTCTGAATCCATTCAGAAGCACTCCAGGCCATGCAATTGATCCAAAACATAGATCTAGCATCCTACAACCCATCCATCACGTAAAGTGGCAAACTTTACGTGAATCCAAAGAGATCTAAGCCGTTTGCACATTGGGCTAGGATTTGGGACAAGATGACTCCATCAACCACTCACAAACAGGGACTTTCATGCACTCTAGACCTTCTCCCTTCCAGATCTGAGGTAGCAACCTCAGATCTAACCTCTAAACTCCAATACATCCAAAGATATGATCTCCAACATCCCCAAAATGATGCATCTAAGAAATAGCAGCTCAAAAAAACGAGATATTACCTCAAAGGAATGCCCTAATTGAAATGAGACTCGAATTCAAACAAAGCCCCTTGCTCCAAGCCTTCAATCTCCCAAAATTCCTTCATAAATCCATTCTCCAAGCTCCACTCCATCCAACAATGGTGCTTCTTCGTGATTTAGGGGTTTCTGGGGCTCAAGGGGTGATAAAGAGGCTGGGAGGGAAACATAATGATCTTTATATAAGGCTCAACCCCGAGAATTAGGGTTTTCTCCACTCAGCGCCTACTCGCCGAGTCCATTACCCTGACTCGCCGAGTCGGCCACTTAACATGCGACCAAGTCGCGACTCTACTCGACGAGTCCGCACATGGACTCGCCGAGTCACTCTTTCCCAATTTACTATTTTAGCCCTTCAACTCTACTCTTGATATTTCGGGATGTTACAATAATAGAAAATAAACATAATCAAAATAGAAAAACTACTATCAAATTAATAAGAGCATTGAGTGGTTGAATATATAAATAAAGATGTTACATAAACATACATTTAAATCAAAAGAAGAAACTAACATTTGTCAACTTTGCTTAAACAAAAAAACCTATATCCATTTTATGAATCTTCTTTCTTCATTTAACACCATCTAACCATAGAAACTTCATGACAATTCTTCACTAACCTGCTATCAAAATATTTTTCTTGAAAAAGAAGAATCAGAAAGATATTTGAAGCAAAACATTGATGTTTGGAGAGTCACATTCAAGATTGAGTAATACACACAAATCTAATATAAATATTAAATGGGAAACTGAAGATAAAGAAAGAATATAAAAGCTTCATTTGTTTTGGTTGAAAGAAAAAATCATATTATAATTACCATCGATGCGACATAACCAATTTCTTCAAATCATCATATTTGGATCGTGAATGCTTCAACTATATGAAAACTTTTGAATCACAATATCTTCAAATCCTTCTTACATGTAAGATTTTATATGACACAAAAGACACAAAAGATTGGTCTTTTTATAGTAAACTTTTCACTAAATGCTAATTAAACATAATATAAGTTATAAAACTTTTGAGTGTTAAATCATAATTAAGAAAACTTTTGAGTTGTATTAGTTAAAAAATGGGTTTTCAAATGAATGTGGTTTGAGAAAGTTAAAAAATGGGGTTTCAAATGCATGAGATTTAAGAAAAAATGCTAGTTTTATAAGTATGTATGATAATGATACAACATACTAAGGTTTCCTCCCACGGGCTTGACAATTTAGTGTAAAAAGCCTCCTTCCATTCCTAAGATGTTATTATCTACCAATAAGCTTATAATTATTTTAGTATTTTCTAATCTATAGCTAACTACAGTATGAGAACTACAATAATATAACACTTGGATATTGTTCCATTTCTATCATTTGTCATAAAATAGTTCAAAATTAACCTTAATTGTGCAACAAAGTAGGTCCATTCGATGTTAGTAGTATTGTTAGCTAATAATGAGTATGCACCTATGATATATTTTTGCATAGTTCTTTCTATGTTATTTTTTTAAATGATTCTTCCACAATTGGCGTAGAGAATGTGATAATATAATTTTGATGGTGTTTTGAAGGGAAAATGTCATTTGGAAAAAGTTTTCAAGTTTTCTATAATCTTTTAAATGAAATATGTCAATGGAAAATGTTTTGATGTTGAATTGATGATCCTTAAAGCATAAAGCTACCAGCCGGTGATTCGTATTGTTGGAATTATCAAGACGTTATTCATAGCGTGAATGGCTCATCTCACTTTAAGGTGTTTAGGTTACACTTAGGTGGTACTTGTATGTTTGTGTTTTGTTTCATTGTTTGAGTATAAAATTTATATTAAAAAGGGAATTGGTTTATATATTATAAAATGAAAGATTGTGGTAAAAGTATTATATTGGATTCGTATATATTTTTGGGAAATCTTCAGAAAAGTTCCAATATTTACGGTAAAGTTACACTTTTTGACATATTTTTTTTGAACGAAAAAGTCCTGAAAACCGGCAAAAATTTGCAGTTTGACCCTTTTTGACCGGTTGAAACCGGTACCAAATTAGTTTGAGATTATTTCGTAAACTAAACCAAAATATTATGACTTTTCTGTAAACAAAAAATATTAGGGCTTTTCTGGAAACAAAAATATTATAACTTTTCTACAAACAGAACCCTTATTATTATTATTATTATTATTATTATTATTATTATTATTTTATTAAAAATATAAATAAGAATACTATTTTTTGAACTTGTTATTAGTAATATTGTTACTAATACATATAAATGCATTAAATGAAAAAATAATATTAATGACAATGTTTAAGGGTGGAGGTGGAGGGGATGGTGAAGCTTTTAGTATTGAAATCGTGAATGTCTACTTGTATATTTTTACTATCTATATGGTCATTTCATATTTGTTATTATTGTTTTCAATTCAGAATATTAATACTTAACAATTTGAAAGAAGTTTCAGATTAATAGTTTAAGGTAGTAAGGTTTATCACTTTGTATATAAAATTGTTTAAGTTTGAAGAATTACTTTCCAAATCCAACAAATTCACTACAAACATCTACATAGGTAACCCATATCAAAATTCATAAGTATTAATTACAATATTTTGTTTAATAAAAAGTAATAGGAATAATTCAAAAGTATTAATCAAAATTCAAAAGTATTAATCCGAAAAACATGTCCTATTACTGTTTATTAAACAATATATTGTAATTAATATTTTTGAATTTTGATATGGGCTACCTGTGTAGATGTTTGTAGTGGATCTGTTGGATTTGAAAAATAATCCTTTTACCTTAAACATTTTTATATACAAAGTGAGAAATCCTTCTAGCTTAAACTATTTATAAACAAGTTTACAAATATGTAACTTCTTTTAAATTGTTATGTATTATTATTCTGAATTAAAAACAATAATAACAAATATGAAATGACCATATACAAAGTAAAAATATACAAGCAACCATTCATGATTTCAATGCTAAAAGCATCAACATCTCCTGCGCCTCCAGCCTTAAACAATGTCATTAATATTATTTTTTTTCATTTATATGTATTAGTAACAATATTAATAATAACAAGTTCAAAAAAAAGTATTGTTATTTATAATAATAATAATAATAATAATAATAATAATAATAATAATAATAATAATGGTTTTGTTTGTAGAAAACTCATAATATTTTTGTTTACAGAAAAGTCATAATATTTTTTGTTTACAGAAAAGTCTCAACATTTTGGATTAGTTTGCGAAATAATCCCAAATTAATTTGGTACCGGTTTCAACTGGTCAAAAAGGGTCAAACTGCAAATTTTTGCCGGTTTTCAGGACTTTTTCGTTCTAAAAAAAATCTTCGGACTAAAGTGTAACTTTTCCGTAAATATTGGGACTTTTCTAAAAATTTCCTTATATTTTTAGGTAAAATTTAAATTAATTAATTAATTAATTATATATATATATATATATATATATATATATATATATATATATATATATATATATATATATATATATGTATGTGGCAATTGAGAGGTTATTTTTTTTTTTACCAAAATTACATAACACTGTGTGGTTGAGGACATATTTATAACATCTGTGTTCCAGATTGGTTAAGCTTACTTGTATCAAAGACAGAAGATGGAGTTTTGAAGAAAACTCTATGTCACGACGTGGCCAAGGAAGGCAACAACGTGGCAATAATTATTTGATCGCGTGACTTTTTGGGCCGCCACGGCTTGGCTAAGGAAGGTCACAACGTGACAGCTATTCTGGCCCAAGCCCATGACTCTTTTATGGTTTCTCTTTTTATTTAAACCCCTCTAATTCATATTTAGGGTTCCTTATCAGCATCCATCACCCTCAAGATCTCTTTTAGGTATCTCTGGACCTTTGTAAGTGTCCAATTTCCTTGTTTTATGGCTTTTGGTGGTTAGATCTTGAATATTATCCCATGTTCCTCATGTTTGAGCAAGTTTGTAACATCCGAAAAATACAACCAATTTAAAATTTTCAAAACAACCCGATTTTCATTAAAATGTGTACAAAAAGGTTTTCAATACAATTCATTTAAGTATTCCCAGAATCACGTTGTTACAAAATCATGAGGAACGGTACGATCGCGCATTCGCCTTGCCACAGTCTCCTGAAGAACCTGAAAAACATTAAACCACAACTGTAAGCCCGAAAGCTTAGTGAGATACCCCCAAAATACCAACCACGTATACGCCCTTCCAGGCCGTGACCTTCCGGTCCAAAACATATAAAGCATACATAACAAAACAGATCATAGAACAATCATGCATATCGGGTCTACCGTGACTGGTCCGCCGTATCGGGCCTTCAGTCCATCGGGTCCATCCTCCGGGTCTAGTCATGTCCTTCGAGTCTACAGTGGGGTTGGTCCGCCCGCATCGGGCCTTCAACCCACCTGGTCCACTCTTTGAGTCTACAGTGTGACTGGTCCGCCCGCATCGGGCCTACAGTCCGCCTGGTCCACTCTCCGAGCCTCGGCACGTCTGGTCTGCCCTCGTGGGGCCTACAGCCTATCCGGATCGCTCACTGGGCCTTCGGAACAACCGGTCTGCCCTGGGTATCTTGGCCTACAGCACAAAGCAGGACCCGCCTCAACCCATCTCTAGTCCAAACAACCATGTGCACAACATATATTCATATAACAGTCATAATCAACAAACCGAATAAACAGATCACATAGCATATCATTACTCTAACCGGCTACCGACCTACCCGATCACTAGCATAGCATTACTCTGCATATCGAGAACTGACCTTTACAAGGTCCCCTAGCATGTACCATCCTAACTACCAGGATGCAGACACAACCAACAATAATATGATAAACGTAACTGAATCTCATTACAATAAAGGGCCGGCCTTGGTGCCTTAGACCCTGTCAATATAGTGAGGATAACTCACCTCGAAACTGACGGCTGAAAAGATAAGATCCCGCTGCTCCGAACTCTGACACAACTCCTTCACTGAACATCAAACAATAACCCAATAAATACCCATAATTACCAAAATACCCCTGGAAGACAACTGGTCAACCCTGGACAAGTCAAAGTCAACCCCTGACAGACCCTACTCGCCGAGTCAACCCGATGACTCGCCGAGTCCTTATGCTCAGAACTTCCCTCACTTAGCGACCCAAATCGCCGAGTCACCCCAGGACTCGTCGAGTGCAATAACTCTGAGTCCACTCGCACCCAACTCACCGAGTCATCCCTCGACTCACCGATTCGTCGACTCAACCAGGAATATTGGGACTTCCTCGACATGACTCGCCGAGTCCAACTGGACTCGTCGAGTCCAAGGCCATCTTCAACCTACTCGCCGAGTTGTTCTTCCAACTCGTCGAGTTCAAGGCCATCTTCAACCTACTCGTCGAGTCCACCCATGTGACTCGCCGAGTTCCACCGGTCTAAATCCATACAGAAGCATCTCAGGCCATGCAATTGATCCAAAACATAGATCCAACCTCCTACAATCCATATATCACGTAAAGTGGCAAACTTTACGTGAATCTAACGAGATCTAAGCCATTTTCACCTTAAAACCAAGGTTTGGGACATGGTAGCTTCATTAACAATACAAAGGTTGGGGCTTTAATGCACTTAATGTCTTCTCCACTCCAGATCTGAGGTAGCAACCTCAGATCCATCCTCCAATAACGAAATATCACACAACCAAGCACCCCACACAACCCAACATGATGGAACTAGAATGCACAGCTTAAGGACGAAGATTTTACCTCCAAAAGATGCCTCAATAGCTGCAAAACTTGAATCCAAGCAAAGCCCTTTGATCCAAACCACTTCTCCTTCAAGATTTCTTCAATCAACACCTCTCCAAGCCTTAACTTGCTCCACAATAGATTTCTCCACGAACTTAGGGCTTCTGGAACTCAAGGGGGGAACAAGGGAGGCTGTGGAGGGGTGTAAGGCTCTTTATATAGGGCTCAACCCCGGAAATTAGGGTTTTCTTCATACAGCACCTACTCGCCGAGTCCATCTTTGGGACTCGCCGAGTAGGCCACTAGACACGCGACCCAGCCGCAACCTGACTCGCCGAGTCACCCTCCAAACTTACACTTCTGGCCCTTCAACTATACTCTTGCGATTTCGGGATGTTACAAAGTTTAGATGGAAGAAAATTATAAAGTTGGTAAGTTTATGACTCTCCTGAGTCCCAAGAGCATCATATGTTGTGGAACTAGTCTTTGGTAGAAGTTCTTGTCACTTGATTAAGTTTTGGTCTTTAGAGCTCATTTTGACCTGAATGGATCTTAGACATGTATTGGGCATTCATGTCTATAAATCTACCACCTTTATGATAGACATGGTGTTATAAAACCTTCTGGAGTGGTTGGGTTCATGACTTTTTCATATTGAGGACTTAATGGTTAAGACATTATGGATTTTGGCTTTATTTGAACCTATGGTTTGAGATCTTGATCTCTTTGGGTATATTAATGGATAAAGTTAGAAACTTTATCTATTTAGACCATAGTATGGACCAAATCTGAGTTTTGGAACTCTTGGAATTGAAGAGAGAAACTTAATCCATTAAGCTACTGGAAACCCAATGCCCACAGCGGGATTAGGAATTTCCTGTATGTTTGGTTGGGTGAAGGCCACGACGTGGCCAAGGAAGGCCACAACATGGTGGTTGGCTAAAGTCAACTCTGGTCGTTGACTTTGACCATTGACTTTTGGTATGGGTTGGCTTTTGGTCAATCTCCATTTTTAGAAGGTAGACTTAGGGTTACTTTGTATGGATCGTTAAGAGGTGTTAAGCACCCCATATATTTAGCGGTGAAAGCTGTTGGTTGTGATCGGTGTGGCGTTGTGTGAGGTTTTAGTCAGCATTATGATTCACGTGAGTCTCCTCATTGTACTTTTGGGTGGAAGGCACCAATATCGGCCCGTTGTTTTATGTTATACAAGAAGACCAAGGGGTGGCCCATGTCATTTACATGAAAGACCTGAAGGTGGCCCCAAAAAATTGTATGCAAGACTAAGGACCGGACCATGACAGTTATATGTAGTATGCTAGTTATCTGTGTGGTATTTGCATGTTAGACCAGGAGGCTCTTGGCACTTGTCTGTAATATCCAAGGTTTTGACCCCCGACCTGGCAAGGAAAGACCATGATACGACTCATGGCATAATGACAAGACTATGGTTGGCACATAACAATCTCTATTGTATGTATATATGTGGTATATTAGGGAACTCACTAAGTTTGGTGCTTACGATTTTATGTTTATGGTTTCAGGTACATCCGGTTCGAAAATGGAGGGTCTGACGTGACTGCACAACATTCTCCAGAGTTTTTTGCATTGACAACTTATGATTTTTACTCTGAAGTTTAAATAATATATTCACTTTGATTGGTTTTGGAACAACTCATTTATATGGTTTATTGTTTTAAAAATAAAAAACTTTCAATGAATTTTTGGACCGTCTCCATGCCAACAAGCCATCATGTCAGTGTGAGACTATGTTCGTGGTGTTGTAGGTGTCCACATCAACACCATGTAATAGGCATGATATGTTTAGTTGGATAGCCTTTCGTTTTTATGATTTTTTTTACATATTTTTCTTTCACTTTTTACACGATTTTTACATCATTTTAAACTTTTTAAAGGTTTTTTTTAATGTTTTTTTTTGTAATTTTCATAAATGAGTTCATTTAAAAATTTTGATAAAAAAAAAAACCAAGAAAAAAGTTGTTTGTATTTTTTTTTTTTTTTGGTAAAACTAGTTAATAAACCTTGTAATTTTGCAAGAAAATATACAAAAATTAATTAAAAACTATAAAGAAAAGCATATAAAAATAAAAAATAATTGCAAAAAAAATTCCTTACCTTTTAATAATATTGTTTTCTCTTTGTTGGTGACTTAAAAAACGTTCATCATATTTTTTTTCTTAAAAACACACTTAAACACACTTGTTAACAAACATACAGATTAAAAGTCATTAAATTAACATTAATATATTTCTAAAATTTAAAAGAAATAGAAATCGAGTAATCTAACTCATATAAACGAAGATTTTAAAGAAAATAACATTTTTTGTTTTTATAAAATAATCATTTTGTCCGGAAAAAGGTTATTCCTAAGGGATCTTCGGAATACCGAAGTAGGATTGTGGAAAAATCATTCCGCAATAGTCAATTTTTTTTATAAATATATAATATGTGTTTGGTGATTTTGTATAATATTTGTTTTTATAAAATCTGGTGCATGGAATCTTAAAATCTACAAAACAAAAAAAAAAACAAAAAAAAAAAAACAATAAATATATCAACTTAAATTTATTTTAAATAATATTACAATGTTGAAATGGACTTTATCCTCGTATCCCAAAAAAATTCTGTCAAACGTTTTCGATAGGACATTGCCTATGAACCGTTTTTACCTTCTATAAAATACAATTCCATGGCAATCAACATCTACAGGAACCAACACAAAAACACCCCACAATTTCCTCTATTGCTAATGTTTTGTGGTATGTTGGTGGCCTTTTCAAGGGTTATGTTGAAACTCTCAACTAAAATCACATCATTTGGTTCGGTACCCCACTAGTAGTTTGTAGATGCGGGATCGAATAGCCATAAACCAATCCTGATCTTTTAAACAATAGCCGCCCTTCCAATGACTATCAGATATAGTCATTTTAAATGTCTTTAGTTCCAAAATACTCAAAAACTAGTGAGCAGTTGGTATATTGATTAAAATGTAAAACTACACAAAAGGTTTGAACTAATTAATAATCAAATAATATTATATTATAATTTACTATTACTAAAGTAATGTAATCAAAACACAATTATATCGTATCACACACTGGCCAAGTTGGGTAAACAGATCTGCTAGTCATGTTACTCCAATCATATGCATCAGTGTTGAATGCTGACGACACAACCGTCTACCAAACATCATCTCATCTATGCTCTATTAACAACGAGATCCACATCATGCTATGTTGTCAATCAAATTTTTTACAGTAAAGTAAGTATTGTTATTAGAAGCATAATACGTAATGGGCATATAATTATATAACTTATATTACATTCCAACTAGCCTGTGTAAGTATCCACTTATAAGCGCGTACAAAACTCAATCGTCTGTATATCGGTGATAAAATGGTGACCAAACAACAGCGAATAATCCCATTCTTTCTATAGATTGTGTACACTAGGTTATAAAAGTTTTTCCAACGGTTTTGGTTGTTTTCTTGAAAAACCTTTCCTGTTCATCTGTATCCATTGACACTTATACCACATGAACATAACTTTTTGGCATAGAGAGTGCCTAAGAGGTTTTGTAGGTGTTTTTAATTCTTCTCATGGAATCTCTTTTACATCTGACAACTGAATACATACAAACATTTGCTTAGGGTTGTGATAAAGTAGATGTTCAGGTGTACCAAACCCAAAATTATGCTCCCATAAGTTATTGTTGTCTGTGGTACCAACATCTTGCTCGATAAGTGCATGTACGTTTCAACAGTATATAATGATAAATGATGCAATAATGGGTATACCATAAAGTTAAATAAAAACAGTATGGGAGTGAAATAATTAACAATATACCTCCACCCCCTTCGAGGTATCAACATCACCTTCAGGAGTCTTATAGATAAGTCTTAGAAGCATGGCTAAAATGTTGGATTAGTGTTTAAGCCCATAACAATATTTGGTATGTACTTGACCCGGTTGTGCATGGTCCTTTTGGGTTGCCTTCTCTAAAGCAATTTGACAAGGTAATTTAAGGAGAGAGAGAGAGAGAGAGAGAGAGAGAGAGAGAGAGAGAGAGAGAGAATATTATGGTTTATTAATATATTATAAGAATAATATATTAAAGGAGAAATCATATTTATTTAATTAGTATTGGTCATAAATTAATTATGAATTAATTTGGTGACTAAAAGAGATTAATTAAATAAAGGGGTATAAACTGTCAAATGTATGATAGTTAAGTTTTGGGCTAAGGAAACCTAATGGATTATAGGGGGAACAAAATTATGATGGGGATCCATCATATTTTTATCCAAGACCTTATTCCAGAAGGTTCCTTGGGCTACTTGGTGGCTAAGCTATCCATTAGAATTTAGACTGAAATCCTAGCAGCCTGCAAGTATAAATAAGACCCCTAGGCTATGAAAATTGGCTACACTTGATTCCAAGAGAACCCTAGGGCCGATTTTAGCATCTCTTTCCCTTTCTCATATTTCCTTCTTGCTTGTGGGGTTTGCGAACCATTAGAGGAGTTACAATTGTGACTCTAAGTTCAAGACCAAGAAGACTACAAGGATTTCAAGCTATTTGATAGAGGTAAACACTTAAATATGTCCTTATGATGTTAAATTCGAAATATATATATATATATATATATATATATATATATATATATATATATATATATATATATATATATATATAGGGCAAAGTGAATATACCCTTAAGGGTATATAAGCTTACGTACCCAAACTCACCATACTACATCGTTTGATATCATATATAGACATTGTAATTGTTCAATATTTTTATAATTCAACTTCTAACTTGAATTACTTAAAAGATTTTTATAAATTTCATATTTATTCTCCTCTTACATAATTGTCATTTTCAACAATAATATACATAGTCTAGTAAGTGTTCGATAAAAAGATGTGATGTAAGAGGAAGATAATAGTGAAAATTTAAAAATATTGAATATAAATCAAGTTAAGGATTGAAGTTTAACAATATTATAATGAATATTTCAAACAAAACAACATATTATTATGAGTTTGGATACCTAAGTTTATATACCCTTAAGGGTATATTCACTTTTCCCATATATATATATATATATATATATATATATATATATATATATATATATATATATATATATATATATATATATAATAGATCTAGGTTTGTAAGTCTTGGATTCAAAGCATGTACAATAGAGAAACCTAGATCCACGCATTAGGGTTTATATGAGCACATAGGGTTGTTCTTATGCATAAAACCCATCAATGGTATCAGAGCCATGGTTGGTTTCAATTGTATGTGACGCTTTAACTGTTTGCTTGCTAAAAATCAAATTTTTGTGCTAACTTTTTGATGAACTCGACGAGTTGGATGAACTTGACGAGTTCCAAAGTGGACTCGACGAGTTTTGACGTCAGACAGAAAGATTTTTTGGATTTTGTTGCTGTTTTGTCATGGGATTAATGCCTAAATCGTTTTTGAAAGATAAAATCCGAATTTTATATTATTTGCATGTTTATCCCTGCCAAAACAATAGATAATTTCAAGTCTTTTGAATATTAGTTGTTTATATGATAAATATGGATTATTTAAATTATTTGGTAATTATCTTACGTCTAAAATTAGATTAGATCAAATATAGATAATTATTAAATTAATTGTTTAATTTAAATTATTTGTTATTTGATCCCTTTTGTTTTGAAAAGTTCAAAAACTTGCCCTCAAGTTTTGAAATTTGAATTTTGTGATTAAAAGTTTAATTTTGAATAATTTAAATTTCAAACCCTTAGAATTTTACAAGTTTAAAATTCAACCCTATACTATTATATTATTACAAGCTTAATTAATATATATGTGTAACTTAAAATGCTAGTCTTACCGTTAGTAGGCCTCATTCACGAAGCCGGTCTATAAGGTGGGTATAAGGTTGTTGCCTACAAAATGACGCTTAATGGGTGTACACTCACACCCACGACTTGCTTGACTGGTGGAGGATTGTTAGCTGAACGGGTAGGATAGGGCAATCCTCTCCTCATTAAAATTATAATGTAAGATACAAAGTAACTACAATGTTTTTGAAAATTCTCAATCTTAGTTACTTAAGGGAAAAATGTGAAAATGATGCTATTCCAAGGAATTACACTTTGTACCCTTGTCAAACGTTAGTGGACCGTGTGTGGTTAATTGGCACACTAATTTGGGATTTACATTGGTGGTGAATGGCGACTCGATATTTGTCATAGATCAATGGAGTGTGCGTGGCTAACCGACACATTGATTAGGTGATAGAGACATTGAGTGCACCATGTTGATTCGCATGGTTATTCACAACTTGTTTGCGATCCTCGACATCCCAATCGTAAATTTGAAGTGCATATCGAGATTTAAACATGTCATTGAAATGTTCAATGAATCTCAAAAATCTAGGAGTTTTCAATACATTTAAAAATTAAAACCCTTTTCGTTTTTCATGGTGAGAATTAGTGAATCGTCATTCACTTACCTTCAATTTATTTACTTTTAGAGTACGGAATCCCTTTCTAAGTTGTAAATAATGTTATTGGGTCCTAGCTGTAATTTCTCATTTGGGTGTTTAATTAGGGACTCATTTCTAATCAAACTTTGTTCCTTTTCTTTTTCAGATGTCTGCAAACAACAACAACAACGCTTCTGGGTCATTCTCGTTGATGAACCTGTGTTAAAAGGTGACATTTGATGGGTCAAACTTCAATGAGTGGATGAGGTATATTCGCATGATCACACGCTACGAGGACAAAGAATATGCCCTCGATGAAAAGCTTGAGAAGATCATCCCAGATGTTGCTACTCCTAAAGAGTTGGCTGCCTTTGAGGCCAACGAGCGTGATGCTACGAAAGTTCATTGCATCATGCTAGCCACCATGAACTTCAAACTCCAAAATTCCTATGAGGACATGTATCCGTATGAAATGCATCAGGATTTGCTGGACCGGTACCACCAAAGCGCGAGGCAAGAGCGCTATGAGATCATTACTAACATGATCACCACTAAGATAGGGAGTGGAGAATCCCTAATCTCTCATTTGCAAAAAATGCAGAGGTATGTTGATCGTCTTCTCAAACTTAATGTTAAGTTTGATGAGGATTTGACTATCGACATAATCCTCCACTCCTTGCCTTCATGCTACAACCAGTTCAGAATGACCTACCACATTAACAAGGAAGAGGTCTCCTTGAGCAAGCTCCAAGGACTGCTGAGGACTGTTGAGAGCAACCTCAAAGACAAATCGGTTGCATCATCCCCTGCTGTGGCTACTCCCGTCTTGGCAATTGGTCAAGGAAAGGGAAAGAAGAGGAAGGCTCCATGTAAGGGCCACCATAAGGGTAAGACTCAAGATGGTTCCTCGTCTAGTGGAACCAAAGCTGGTTCGGTCAAACCCTCCTCCAACCCCAAAGAAGCAGAGTGCTATTACCGTCACAAGAAGGGCCACTGGAAACGAAGTTGCCCTCAATATCTGCAAGACATAAAGGATGGGAAGATTAAGCCCATCTTCGCAGGTATGTATTCTATTAAATCTAATAACTCATAATTTGCTACTTCATGGGTTCTTGATACAGGGTGTGGTTACCACATTTTTTCTGATTTGCAGGGCCTAAGAAGAAGTGGGGAGATGGAACGTGGGAAGATAAACTTGATTATGGGAAACATAAGATCGTCGCCTGTGACCAGAGTCGAAGTTTATTCTTTAGTGTTGAGTAATGGGTTAGGGTTAGATTTAGAAAATTGTTGTTATTCGCCAGATATAGCAAGAAACATTATTTCATTTCATTGATTGTTTAGACAAGGTTTCATATATTCTTTTGATAATAGTAATGGTTCTATTAATGTTTATTTGAATGGTGTCTTTTATTTCAATGCATTACCTTGTAATGGGATTTATGAATCTGTGATGGTTTTTGATAATTTAGGAAATGATGTATTGAATATTGATTCGTCTATTAGCCTAGACAAAGCATGCTTGTGGCATTGTCGCTTTGGCCATGTCAACAAGAAACGCATAGCCCAACTCCTAAAGGATGGAGTGTTGGAGTCATTCGACCTTAGGGACGATGACACGTGTGAATCTTGTTTACTTGGGAAGATGACCAAGTCACCCTTTACTGGTACTTGTGAAAGGGGTGAGGGTCCATTGGATCTCATACACACTGATGTGTGTGGGCCCTTTAGATCCACCACAAGGGATGTTTTCCGCTTCTACGTGACTTTTACGGATGATTATAGCATATATGGATATATCTACTTAATCAAGCAAAAGTCGGAAACCTTTGAAAAGTTCAAAGAGTTTAAGAATGAAGTGGAGAATCAGTTGGGCAAGAAAATCAAGATGCTTCGGTCAGATCGAGGAGGAGACTACCTAAGTCTTGAGTTTCACGACTATCTAAAAGAATACATAATTTTTTCGCAATTGACGCCTACGAGAACGCCACAATTGAATGGTGTGGCTGAGAGACGAAATCGAACCTTGTTGGACATGGTTCGTTCTATGATGAGTTGGACTTCGTTACCAATAGCTTCCTGGGGGTATGCCTTAGAGACTGTCGACCATATCCTTAACTTAGTTCCCACCAAGAAGGTTACCAAGACTCCTCACGAGATGTGGACATGGAAAGCTTCCTCGTTGGCACAAATTAAGGTTTGGGGTTGTGAGGCTTTCGTAAGAAGAGAGACTCACGAAAAACTTGAACCTCTTAGTGAGAAGTGTTATTTCATCGGCTATCCATAGAAGTCTTTCCGCTATCTTTTCTATAGACCGAATGATAATGTTGTATTCGTTGCTAGAAGAGGAGTTTTATGAGAAAAGGAATTGATAAGCCACGAAGACAGTGGGAGGCAAATTGATCTTGAAGAGATTCAAGAGCAAAGAAATGAAGGAACCTCTAACAATGGCACTCAACCCGAGGAGGAAACTCCTGTTGATCCCGTTGACGAGTCCTTATCTCTTATACGTTCTTGTAGGGTTAGTGTTCAACCCCAGTTATATGGTTTTCATATTACTACTGAAGGGGATACGTTTATTAGTGATGAAACAATAATGAATTTGGACGAACCTAGCAGCTACAAGGAAGCCATGGTGGGCCCGGAGTCTACTAAATGGAAAGAGGCGATGGACAGCGAGATTCAGTCCATGTACGACAACCAAAAGTTTGGAACTTGGTTGATAATGTATCGGGGCGTAAGACAGTCGGGTGCAAGTAGATCTTCAAGAATAAGACGGAATGGATGGGAATGTGCACACTTATTAAGCGCGATTGGTTACGAAGAGCTTTACTCAAACTCCCGGAGTTGACTATGATGAGACCTTCTCACCAGTTGCGAAGATAAAGTCTATTAGAGTAATGCTTGCAATAGCTGCATTTCATGATCATGAAATATGGAAAATGGATGTGAAAACCGCTTTCCTTATTAGGAAGTTGGCTGAGGATGTGTATATGAATCAGCTAGAGGGTTTTGTCGATGCGAAGCATCCAAATAGAGTGTGTAAGCTTGAGAAATCCGTTTATGGATTGAAACAAGCGTCTCGCAGATGGAATCTTTGTTTTGATGAGAAAGTTAAAGAGTTTAGCTTTCTGCGAAGCGAAGATGAATCTTGTGTATATGTCAAATCCAGTGGGAGTATAGTGAGCTTCCTCGTATTCTATGTCGATGACATAATTCTCATAGGAAATGACATCCCAACCTTGCAGGATGTCAAGTCTTGGCTTGGGAAGTGTTTCGCTATGAAGGACCTCGGAGAGGCTGCATTTATTCTGGGGATAAGGATAGTAAGAAACACAGAAAATAGACTGATAAGACTCAGTCAGGATACATACTTGGATAAGATACTAAAGCGTTTTAGTATGGAAAATTCCAAGAAAGGGGAGTTGCCAATCCAAAGCAATACCAAGTTGAGTAAGACTCAAATCCCGAGTACAGAGGCAGAGATAGCAGATATGAGCCGAGTACCTTAAGCTTTCGCAGTAGGCTCTATCATGTACGCTATGACTTGTACTCGCCCTGATGTGGCCTTCGCTTTGAGCATGGTCAGTAGATATCAAGGGAATCCTGGTAGAGCTCATTGGATTGCAGTTAAGAATATTCTTAAGTACCTACGAAGGACCTAGGAATAGTTCCTAGTCCTCAGTGGGAGTGATGGCTTAAGGGTACAAGGGTATAGTGACGCTAATTTTCAGACGGATCGGGATAGTTACCGATCGCAGTAGGGCTAGGTTTTTACCCTAAATGGAGGAGCAGTGACTTGGAAATGTTCCAAGCAGGAGACCGTAGCTGATTCAACGTGTGAATAAGAGTACATTGCGGCAAGTGAAGCGTCGAAGGAGGCTATATGGTTGAATAACTTCATTGGAGACCTTGGAGTTATGCCATCCATAAAGGAGCTGATGGAAATTTTCTGTGATAATGAAGGAGTGGTTGCCTTAACCAAGGAACTAAGAGATCATGGTAGATCTCGACATATCGATAGAAAATACCATTTTATCAGACATCGTGTAACATCCGGACTTTTATCAGGTATCTTGTTAATTGCATTTTGTTGATTTGTGAGGGGGACTCGGCGAGTTGGAGCTCAGACTCGCCGAGTAGGGACGCGGATTTGGACGCAGGATCGCGCCTGGACTCGGCGAGTCTGCGCTGTGTGATGAAACCCTGATTTCTCGGGTTTGAGACTTATTTAAAGGGCCTAATGGCCGTCATTTGTGCCCACCATCCCTTGAGTGAAACCCTAATCGTGTGTGAGCACTTGGAGCTAAGTAGGAGGCCATTATTGACCTTGAAGGTGCCATTTTTGAAAGGAAGAGAAGAGCTAGCCAAGGGAGAGCAAGAAGGAGCCATTTATGTGGGTTAGGAGTCCAGAGCATCATTTTGTGGTAATAAATCCGAATTATCTTCTTGTTTGTTACTGTTTATTTAGATTTAGGGTTGTTGAACCCTTTCATGGCTAGGTTTGGTGTCCTTTTTGGTCCCTTATGTGGTTGGAACCATAGATCTGGACCCTTAGGGGTCCAGAGTGTCCCTTTACCCAAGCTTTTTGGGGATCAATGGAGGCTTTGGATTGGAATCCTCATGCCTTAGGTCAAAAACTCCATTATGGAGCTATAGTGGGTGTTACGGGCACCAAGATGGGAACTTTACGTGATAAATCAGTCGAGGGAGGCCAGATCTATAGTTTTGGAAGCAGATCTGACCTTAGAAGCGAGATTGGAGTGATTGCATGGCACGGACTCGCCGAGTCTGTTCATCCGACTCGGCGAGTATCTTGAAGATTGCCTTGGGACTGTTCAGCGAGTGGTCCAATCGAGTCATGGGTAGACTTAGTGAGTCAGGGTGAGTTGGAGAGGGGTGATGGGTGGACTGAGTCAACCTTGGACTCGCCGAGTTGTCCTAGAAGACTCGGCGAGTTGAGTCGGGGTAGCCCCGCGATTCATGCAGGTGAAACTCGTCGAGTAAGGGGGGGGGGGATACTCGACGTGTAGTAAGAAGATTTCAGAGGGTTGGTGAAAACGACTAGACTCGCCGAGTCGCTATGGTACTCGCCGAGTCCGGTCAGACTTGACCGTTGACCGTTGACCAGAGTTGACTTGTGTTGACTTCTTATAGATAGTCAACCTTAGAGATATAAAGTATTAATTAGAAACATATAATGCTATAGGAGGATTAGAGCTCGGAGGATCGAGCACGAGGGATTCCCAGGATTCGTGAGATACCGAGATACGCGAGGTGAGTCTTCTCACTATACTATATTACCTTGAGTAGGTAACCCAAGCTATATGATAGAGTATTTGTATGATATGTATGTTATGTGTTGTACTGCATTAGTTCTATGTGATTTATGTAGTGCATGTTTATCAGAGCTAGAACCTGAGGGTTCACAGAGTTTGGGTGCACAGACCCACAGAGTTATAGCCTCGAGTGGCTAATACGTGTTATATGTGGTATTTTAGGGAACTCACTAAGCCTTGTGCTTACAGTGTTTGATGTTATTATTTCAGGTACTAGTGACGACCGCAGGAAGGCGCCGGCTTGATCCGTACACACACACTCGGAGTTTGTACATTGTGATCTTGGGATTTTGTATTGACCTAATTTGGATAATTAATATGGTTGTTTGATGAATAGAAATGGAATTATGTTTTATAAGAAAATTGAAAATTTTGTTTTGAAATTTACGGTGTTACACATTGAGTAGAAGAGGGACTCCTCGTTGTGAAGAGGGTATCATCAGAAGAAAACCCAGTAGATCCCCTTACGAAGGGATTGAGTAGGGTCAAACATTTGCAGCACGCTAGGAGCATTGGGTTGAAGAATGATATAAGTTTGGGTTAGATAGATAAGAAACGTGTAATAGATATTTTATACTTGACATTTTGATGAATAAATAAACTTGTGTTATTTATGAGTAAAGCTATTGTCTTGTGTTGGTTATTTATCTATTGTTTCTATTTTGCATGTTTTGACTTCCTGAATAATAAGATTATTCAAACCGTCCACAGTCGTTCATATTTTGGAAGTAGGTATGAATGAATAGGTTCATGAATTTTTTGTAGAATGTCTAAAAGGTTTGGGCATAGCAAAGTTTTGCTGCAAAGTTCATGAGTGCTTATGAATTTGATTTGAGGATTGGAATAAACCCGCGTTTGCTGGTATCACTTCGTGGTGCTTTACCTAAAGTGATCGCAAAGTGATAATATCATATAGTCTTAAAACTTAGAGATATGGTTGTTGTTTGTTGGTTGGTTATGAATAGATGATGTGTAAACGCATCAGTAACTTGATGTTATAAAATACATTGTTTTGAGTGATTCAATTAGTAAATAATAGATGCATATGAGTCGAAGTTGATCTGTTCCTTTTATTCTATGAGAATAAAGGTGATATTTTGGCCACTTAATGATTTGGTTTGACTTATGTGTCGGGCCTGGTCAGAATGAGGTTGATGTGTTCAACTAAATTCTATGTCGAACATATAAGAGATCAAGAAATAAGTGTTGGACAATAAGTATTGTTAGCATGATATCTAGAACAAAGGATTATATGATCCCTTATCTGAAGGACAAGTTGTTGATCAGAGTTGACAGCGAAGTATAATAGCTACTATTGCTAATCGGATTCTGAAGTCATATGTGAGATATAGTTACTAGACTTATCCAAGTAGGATACTGTTGGATTAGTGTCTAAGTCCGTAACTATATTTAGTATGTACTTGACCCGGTTGTGCATGGTCCTTTTGGGTTACTTTCTCCAAAGCAACTTGACAAGGTAATTTAAGGAGAAAGAGAGAATATTATGGTTTATTAATATATTATAAGAATAATATATTAAAGGAGAAATCATATTTATTTAATTAGTATTGGTCATAAATTAATTTGGTGACTAAAAGAGATTAATTAAATAAAGGGGTATAAACTGTCAAATGTATGATAGTTAAGTTTTGGGCTAAGGAAACCTAATGGATTATAGGGGGGACGAAATTATGATGGGGATCCTTCATATTTTCGTCCAAGACCTTATTCCAGAAGGTTCCTTGGGCTGCTTGGTGGCTAAGCTGTCCATTAGGGTTTAGACTGAAACCCTAGCAGCCTGCAAGTATAAATACGACCCTTAGGCTATGAAAATCGGCTACACTTGATTCCAAAAGAACCCTAGGGTCGATTTTAGCATCTCTCTCCCTCTCTCATATTGCCTTCTTTCTTGTGGGGTTTGTGTACCATTAGAGGAGTTACAATTGTGATTCTAAGCTCAAGACCAAAAAGACTACAAGGATTTTAAGCTATTTGATAGAGGTAAACACTTAGATCTATCCTTATGATGTTAAATTCGAAATATATATATAATAGATCTAGGATTGTAAGTCTTGGATTCAAAGCATGTACAATAGAGAAACCTAGATCCAAGCATTAGGGTTTCTATGAGCACATAGGGTTGTTCTTATGCATAAAACCCATCATAAAGTAGCATCATGCTCTGCTAAATGCTTATCATCTGACCTCAACTACTCACAACATCCACAAACCTCGTTTTGCAATTCATGGACCTCGTTTTTCAACTTAGGAATAATTCAGTCCTTATCAGTTGATGATACAGTGGGTGGCGGCGGTGGTGGTGGCCGGTCAGATGGAATATCTATCCGTGCATTCTTTTGTCAAGGCTCATGAGTAGGGAGTGTTTGGGTGATAGTGTTAGGGAAGGTGCACTATGAACTTCTACATCACATAAACTTGGGAGATTAATCCATGCCTTTCACACCCTCGGCCGACGGTGGAAACGCTGAGTTGTGCAACGTATGGATATTGGATTACAGTCATTGAACATACATTAAACAGTACAAAACAATATGAAACAGAAACGCCACATTCATTATGGATAAAATATTACACCGGAATATGACTATGAAATACACGAATTTTGGTTACAAAAGGTGCCTTAACAAATAGGCCTAACTATAAGTATAATAAGTCTTTGGTAGCTTCCTCGGTCAACCGCTACTTCAGAAGGTACATGCTTCCGAATCACAGTTTCCTAGGAATACATGAGGTTTTGAAAACTTCAACATAATGTTTATGAGCTCACATGTTTGAGTATTATATCTTTGAAAATATTTTTTATACGTAACTTTATTAAGTTATAAAAGTATTTTGATTTATATTTTTAAGGTATCTCCTAATAATATTTTACTATTTCTAGATACTAAAATTTTAACATTTTTTTTATCACATACTACCATTCTCTTTAGGTTAGTCACTATCAAATAGAGTATAATATAATCTTATCTGTAGTATTATTATTTTATATACACATACTATTTACACTTTATGTTCCAGAAGTATGCTCTTGGATACTTCTATTGTCAGAGTAATTATATTTTTTTATCCCAGAAGTATGCATGTGTACGACAATACTTCTATTCATAGTGATTTTACTTTTATTATAGAAATATGCCCATTGGCTACTGCTATTATCATATTTTTATCCCATAAGTATGCTTATCTAAAGCAATACTTCTACTTTAGAGTGATTATATTTTATTCCAAAAGTGTTCCCCTTGAACACGTCCATTATTATATTTTTATCCTAGAAGTACGTTTTCTATTTAAAGTGATTCTATTTTTTTTTACAAAAGTATGTCCATTGGATACTTGCATTACTATGTTTTTATCCTAGAAGTATTCTTATATAAAGCAATACTTCTATTTAGAATGATTCTATTTTTATCTCAAAAGTATGCCCATTGGATACTTCTATTATTATATTTTTATCCCAAAAGTATGATTGTATGAAACAATACTTATATTTTAGAGTGATTATATTCTTTATTCTAAAAGTATGCCTCTTGGATACTTCTATTTGGAATGATTATAATTTTCTTTTAAAGCTAAACAAGATACTATGACATAGTAACAACTAGGTATAGTGTCTTAACTTAAATTTGGTCAGTGCTACAAATAGGTATAATGTTGCTCTAGAAGTTCGGTCAGAGTAACGACGACGTATGATATATATATATATATATATATATATATATATATATATATATATATATATATATATATATATATATATATATATAACCAGAGTAACAACGACGTATACTGATTATCAATATTTATACACAGAGTGACGATGGCATATAATAATTATTAATATTTATACAGGCAGATTGACAACGACGTATAATAATTCTCAATATTTATACGGGCAGAGTAACACCGACGTATAATAATTATCAATATTTATACAGAAAGAGTGACGATATATTTAAATAATTATCTATTTATAGGGATAGAGTAACGACATCAATATATTTTTGTAAAAATAATATTTTTAACATAACGCTTATAATGATGTATAGCAATTGGTAAATAATTAACATGTATTCCCCCTCCCCCTCCCTATATTTTATAAAATTTTGAAAAAATAGGTCGTGAAACTCACCCTTGAAGCGTGATAAAATTGATGTATGGTATGGTAGAATCGGGACTCAGGACTCGAAGATTACCTCGGGATCGATCGGACTCGAGAATATACTAATAATAACTAAAATATATATTTAATAAAATTTTCTAAGAATTCCGTGAGGTATTTGAAGGAATTTCGAAGAAAAACGAAAAATTTTCTAAGAATTTCGTGATATTTAGTATGTTGTTATGCTATACTCACATAATGGGCCCACCCACTAAGATACGGCCCCACCCAGTGAGATACGGGCCCCACCCACACTCGCATAACGGCCCCGCCCACACTCGCATATCGGGCCTTGCCCACTGAGATACAAGTCCCGACGACACTCTCATAACATAAACACATAGCAGATACTTATATAATATGCAAACACATACCATAATCATAGAGGTAAATAGCATACAGACTAGCCTTCGGGCCCCGCCCGACATTGAGCTGTACCTAGTAATCATAAAAAACACATACAATTCTACAGCTTGCTACATCAAGCAACATAAGCAATACTAGAGCACAGATCTAACAGATCACTACAACATAGCAATAAAGTCGATACCATAACACAAATCTACCAGATAAGTATAGCATAACTACATACTCGACACCAGAACACAAATCTAACAGATCACTACAACATAGCAGCATACTCGATACCATAACACAAATCTACCAGATTACTATAGCATAACAACATACTCGATACCAGAACCCAAATCTACTAGATTACTATAACATTATAGCATACTCAACACCAAAACACATACCAAACAGATCATTATAGCCTAGCAGCATACTCGATACCAGAACACAAATCTACCATATTACTATAGCATTACAGATTTACAACATACTCGACATTAGAACACACATATCTAATAGATCACTATAGCATAACAGCATACTAAATATCAATAATCCAAGGAATGCATTACCGAATGTACTCAGAGGTGAGATAGTCACCCCGACAGGTGATCCTAATCTAGAACCACAACCAAACAAGGAACAGGTAAGATATCTTATATCAAGAGTCCTCAGTCTATCCTACATGACTATATACAGTCCCTAGGGCATCCCTCTACTAGCATATAACCAAATCCAGTGGGCTGAGATTGGTTCCTTCGACCCACGGGTATAGTGAGGTGAAACTCACCTCGATGTGCATGTAGATAACCATTGTAGCAATGAAGGACTCTACCGGCTTCAACTCACTTCTAATCACCTACATGAAGATACTTGAGTCAATACCCAATCACAGGTCATAGTCACTTGCAACAGTGACCACCTCACATGAAATGGCGATTAGGGTTTCACATAAAATGATGATTAGGGTTAAGTAAGAACACTTAACCCATTAAGGAATTAATCACTTAAGACTATGGCTGATTAAGGTTTGACCTAGTCATTCTCGGGTAAATGACAATCCAATCAACAGCCCGAATACACGCTTGATCATTGTCCAAATAGAGCTCCTTGATTCTAGGTTTTTTTTCACATAAAACGATAACTAGGGATAGTGTTCCACACTTAAACCCTTAAGGACTTAATCCATTAAGCCCAATATTGCATTAAGTTAATTGTAGGGGCATTATTAAGTATTATTTAGAATTTAATTAACAGATTTAATGCGGGTCCCGACCAACTCCAAAAATAGGGTTTCTTAACATTAGGGTTTTCTAAAACCTAATTAGGGTTTCCAACCCAAATATGTGCCAACTAAGTTCCAAGTTATGCTATTAGGTTAATTAGTGTTTAATAAGTCGAGCACCACCCACTACCACCCCGAGCGGTGGTGGTTAACATTGGTTCATGGCGGCAGCCACCACCTCACGGTGGTGGTTATGGTTTTAGGCCAAAACAATATCAAAATCATTCCAAAGATCAGTCCAATCACACGCATATGCACACAACCACCGGAGATGGTGGCTAGTGGTGGCAAAACGGTGGCAGCCACCACCTCACGGTGGTGGTGGGGGTTTTCCTTGATTTTCCATCCAAGGATTGCTCATACAACATCACACCATAATACACACATATTTACACAATAAAAACACACACATAAACACCTTCCACATTGGCTAGTGCAGAAGGAGATTAGAGCGGATGGAAGCCACCATGTTTGGCGGCTATGATGGTTCTTTTCGATTATCCGGCCAACCAAGACATATACACACCATTCACACAAAATATGAACTCAACGGCCTCCTTCGGGTGGCAAACAATGATCGAAGCAGCAGACGGGAGGGTAGTATGAGCAGAGGCGGTGATAGCTAGCTGCTGTAGGACAAAAAGAAGGCGAGGAGCAGTCGGAGTAGCACCAACAATGGTCGTGTTGCGGCTGCGGATGGCGACATAAAAGAAGAAGAAGAAGAAGAAGAAGGTGGAGGAATGGTTGCAGCGGATGCACACACGATTTCCAACTCGTTCTCGTTGGAAGGAAAACAGCTGCAACGCTTGACAGTTCGGTGTAACAAGGAACAAAAGTGATGGCAATGGTTGATCATAGCAGTAGATCGACAGCGGCTGGGGATGGGGGGAAATAAGGGTGGCGGCCGAAAATGGTTCTAGGGTTAGGGTTTGAGGATGCTTCCTTTAACAATGAAGGAACATGAGAAGGTGACGGGTCTTAACCCATCTTGATTCAACTTATGTCAATTTCCCATTTTTGGTCCCACCCTCTCAATTTCTTTTCAAATTAGATCCATAATTTACCAAATAACACCCAACTTTAGAATTCATTACAATTCAAGTACTAATATTACAATAAAGACCCCAAATTCTAGAATTATATCATTTAACTCCTTAAGGCTAAAGTTGATAAATTATTACAGAACTAGGGGCCAAATCAAATAAAATACAAAATATATCTTAGGGTTTTAGGGATTATTATTTATTTATTCACCTATTTTATTTTATTTAAAACAGAATGTTAATAAAAAAATACAAATCATAAAATCGAGCATAGATCTATGTACGGGAGAAAAAAAAATTGGAATATTTTTTTGCATCATTACAATTGATCCATGATTCAGTTTTAATTTTTTTATTTTGCATCATTATGATCTATGATTCAATTTTAATGATCCAATTTTTTTCTGTCGGACATAGATCTATGCTCGATTTTATGATTTATATTTTTTTAAGGTTTTTTTTTTCAATTTTTTAAGGTGTTCTCACGAGTCCTCGCTTTAAAATGAGTCATCACCTGATCATGTTTCTCTCTCTCTCTCTCTCTCTCTCTCTCTCTATATATATATATATATATATATATATATATATATATATATATATAATACTGTAACACCTCAAATTCCAAGTTTTAACATTTTGACCCTTATCTTGAGAATTATTTGCAAAGTTGGTCCCATGTGGCAATTAAATGAAATTCAGAACTCGATCACGTATTCTGGGCGTACGCTTTGTATGCTGGGCATATGTAACAGAGACTCAAACCCTAATTTTTAGGGTTTGGACCTTATTTAGACATCTTTAACCTGTTGATGCTTGTTCATTCTTCATCCTCCACCTCCATCTTCGACCCTAGCTAACCCTAATCCATTTTTGAGCATCCATGATCCATTAGTATGTGTTTTGGTGTTCATAAAGGAATGAGAAGGAAAGGATAAGATCTTGGAAGCTTGGATCAACCTTGGATTTGGAAGTTTTGCACCCTTTTACATCTCCAAAAGGTATGAAGTTAATACATTGATTCTTGTTTGGTTAGATCTAAGTTGTATGATATTATTATGTGCTTTTGTCCCCAATCAATGATGTTCTTGGGCATGATATGCTTTAGACCCACATGGATTGTCCTTCCAGATGTTTAGGAGTGTCTAAGCTCACAAAAATGTAATCTTGGTCATTAGTTTCCTTCCATACACGGGTTATAATGTCTTAATGAGTTAAGAAGTTAGGGTTTTTAGTATTGAGCACTTCCTAGTCATGCAAAGTCATAAAGTAGGAAACTTTATGACTCAAGATGTTGTTTTGGGATTAGATCTGGATTTTGGAAAAAAGGCTTAAGGGATTAAAGCTCTTAATGGAAGGAGAAGTTGGCTAGCATGTACGTTAGGCGAACACTAGAGTACGTTGCATGTACGTGGTCAACAACCCACTTTTTGGTCAAGCCCCTAATATGACGTGCGTACAAGTTGAGTATGTTGGGCGTACTCAACTAAGTTAACTCAGTTGACTTCTTTGACATTTGACTTTAATCAGGATTTCACCAAGTTTAACCTAAGTATATTTTGGGTATTTTGAGTCATAGTTAAGATTGGTCACTAAGTGATGTATATATGACTTGTAGAGCTGATATTCAGAGTAGTCTCTTGTTCATCTATCTTTCCAGACTGAAATGTAGGTTTTCCTCACTGTACTTGTGGGTCGAAGGCACCAATGCCAGCCCACTGGGTTATATATCTTGGTACAGAGGATGTTTCTATGTTGTATTGATCTGTTAGATTTGTATCCTGATATACAAGATGTTGTTATATGGTAATGATTTGAAGATCTGCATGTATTTCTGTTGTCTAGTTGTATATTATATGTTTATTGGATATATGTTATATGTTATATATATGTTGACAAAGTGTGGTTAGGTTGAGGCAATACTGCTCTATGTGGAATCCAACAAACATAGGAGCAAGCCAGACATTAGCTAAGGGCCGACAAGGCAAGCCAGACTTATGATGTGGGCTCGAGAGCAATCTAGACATGGGTAGTGGGTCAAAAGGGAAATTTAGACTCATGTTGTGGGCTTAGGGGTAATCCGAATCGATGGTTGTGGACCCAGTATGCATGTTGTTATATGTTTGTGTGGTGGTATTTTGAGGGAATTCACTAAGTTTCCGCTTACAGTTTTAATTTATTGGTTCAAGTACTACAGACAATCGTAGGAAACCAAAGGCATGATCGTGCACATGCTTTTGATTTTTATGATTTTGAATTTTTGGGATACTCTGATTCGATTATTACTCTTGGAAACAATGTTTCATAAACAATTATTGTATTTCGATTGGCTTTGAAAAAATTGAAAATTTTACTCTGATTTTTGGGACATTATATATATATATATATATATATATATATATATATATATATATATATATATATATATATATATATATACATACATCCTACCTAATAAATAAAGAATATTTTTCCACATGCCCTCTTCTCCTTTATTTGGACACATGACATTTTCTAGAATTTTTAAATTTTCTATTTTCCACTTGTCATTTTATTGTAATTTTCATTTTATTAAAAAAATTCTATAATTAATATGTAAGGTAATATATGTAAGATATTTATTAGAAAGAGTTTATATATGTAATGTATTCAACACATTAAAACCTCATTAATTTTAACAATTCAAATTTTTCTTATTTTTTTTTTATAAATTCAAACTTTTCAAATTGTTAAAATTTCGTATCTAATTTTATTACATTGGTCTCACTCCTAGTGTATATATATATATATATATATATATATATATATATATATATATATATATATCTATATATATATATATATTATATATATATATATATATATATATATATATATATATATGAGAATTATGATTTTTTAATATTCCAATCCCCTACCTTAAGGTGTTGCCTCTTAAGATAGCCAGGATCTATACTTTATTTGATAGATAATCACCTATCTTTAGGGTATTTCCCTTAAATAATAGTAATTAATATTTTATTTTATAAGCAACCACATATCATTAACGATAGTCATGATTATTGTTTTAAATAATCACCTATCATTAGGGTATTTCCCTCAGATAATAGTCATTAGTATTTTATTTTGTAAACAATCACCTATCATTTAAGATAGTTGTGATTATTACTTTATCTTATAAACAATCACCTATCATTTAAGATAGTCGTGATTATTAGCCCATCAATCAATTACTTATTGATGTTTAGAGGGGGAGAGATCCCTCAGTCAATTACTTACTAATACCAAGAGTGAGAGTGACCCTTCAGTCAAGTACTTATTGAGACCAAGAGTGAGAGTGTTTATAATAACTGAAAGGTTTCTGAATAATTATTTTCATACTTTTTTTGAGGATCCTAGCATTACTACAAGGATTCCTTTACCTTTCATATCATCTATTCTAATGTTATCTAATTATTTTGTGAATACTATTACATGATGCTTAAATTAAACAGTTTTTCAACCTTATGATTCCTCCTTATTACTGTTAGACTCGGACGAGAGCTGCACAATAGAGCTGAATCATACTTTCTAAAACTATTTAATTTTGGAATCATATAACCTATGTATCCATCCTATAATTAATAACATGCATTTCTTAGATTTATATTTTAACGTGTTTTTATCTAATGTTTATAAAACTATATAATTATCTAGTTTGCTCGTAAATTATAAGAAGAGACTTACCAATTCTTAGGGATGGATTATGGTTTTCTTCACTAGGATGGACGAAAAACACTCTGCTTTGATCATTACTCCCTTTGATTTGCTAATCTTAGGCATTCTCTTTTGAAGTGACCCACTTCTCCATATTCATAACAGTTGTGGTTCCTGCCAATACCAATTCGTTGGGTAGTGGCGAGTGTCAGACTCCTACGAGACTTAGTTGTGTGGCCCTTCTTGTCAAAATTATTATAGATTAGCTCTCTACATGCAACCATGTGATAGTAGTTGCACTTATTGAATAACAGAAGATCTCATGCATCCTGCCTTAAAGGAGTGGGTGACGGAATGGTTACTATATAGACTTTCCCTAAGTCTTGCTTCTTCCATGCTACTTGCTCTGAATCTTTATCGATCTTTCTCTCGCTATTTTCTTATCCTGGGACATCAGTCTTTAGAACCATGGTGCCCCGACAGATTATCTTATTGATCATGGTAAAGGCCAATCTCTTGACACTATCGTAAATAGTTATCCTGGAAGTCGTAACCAATCCTTGGATAGGCTGAACTAAACCCCGTATGTACCTTTCTACTTTCTTGTTTTCTAGGGTGACAAAACTAGAACAGAAGACGATGATATCATTAATGCGATTGGTATAAGCTGCAATGTATGCATCTTGCATGGTTATATTCCAGAGCTCTTGTTCTAGCTTTTGCATATCCTCTTTGGAAGAGTACTCTTCAATTAGTAGTTGTTTCAATTAATCCCAAATAATGATAATTATGATTTGTAATTATAAACTAACAACATGATACCCTTTGAATTCATCAAGGTTGGATACCAAAACGAAATACGTATCTGTCACAAGTTGTTTAGCCAACCGCCCATTGAAACCATTCTCTAACAGATATAAAAGATATAACATAATATAAACAACTAAACTAGTGTTGGGTTGGTCCTAATGTATTGTTATCATGTATAGCTACTCCGGAATATGATCAGTTCATTCCAGAGATGCCTTCGCATTCCAGACGAAGTTACCTAAAAAACAACACATTACATAATTGTTCTTCGCATTCCGGAGGAAGTTCTAAAAACAAAAAAACTTAAAACTAAACTAATAAGAATATAAGAGTAGTACAGGACTTACCGGTAAAACAACCATGTCATCGTAATCGTGTTCCATATCTTAAGTCGGAGTTTGGAATGCATGTTAGGGTGTCCCGGAATACCAGAGAGCGTGTCGGAGATCGGAATGCACCTCAGAAAGTCGAATTGCTTTTGTAAATCGAGATTTGTAATGAAACTGGTACCTCGAAATTTATCGAAATATAATCCGGAAAATGAATTTGAAAATCGAAGTCCGGAATACGTATTGTTACTCCAGAATGGGCATTTTGGAGGATAGTTGATGGGTCGGCCCAACAAATATGGAGTCCGAAATTGTTTCCGAAATAGCCTATTCCAAATAAAAATGTTATATTGCAAAATAATAATAATAATAATAAATATGTTTTTTTTTTTTTTCTAAAATACACCAAAAAATAATTAGATTACTCAATTTTCTTAAAATAAAATTTTGAAAGAATAAAGGGTAATCTGAAAGTTAAATATAACGATAGCTAATACATTCATACATAGAAAATTCTAGACATCTAACCATGTATTAATATGATTCATTCGTGTGAGTGTCCAAAGAAAATGAGGAAAGACTACATTTTTACTTGATGCGTCGAGAAGGAATATTGTTAATGTATTTAGGACACTTGGCGAAAGAAGCGTGTCTTATGGAACATGCCTTTGTCTTTTTAAGTTGGTATCTCCACGTGCTTCATGTATTTTTTTCGAGTAAATTACAAAAATCGTCCCTCATTTATATATAAAAAAACAAGTTTAGTCTTATTTTCAAAAATTGATTCGGACCATCCTTATGTTTTCATTTCCTTCCACGGTTAGTCTCTATCACCGTTAACCGTTAGAGGTTTCCATTGAAGTACCCCAAATGCACGTTTAGTCCCTTGTTTCTTTTAAATTTATCATTTTAATCCCACATTTCTTTTTTAAAATATTATATTGCCATTGTCTTTTCTTCAATTATTAATAATTTATCAATTAAATTAGATTAGTTATAAATTTTAAAAACTTTATATCATTTTCATCTCTCTCTCTCTCTCTCTATATATATATATATATATATATATATATATATATATATATATATATATATATATATATATATATAATATCATTTTCTCTTTATTCCCTGTCATTTTTCTCAATTCGGGCAACCACCTCATATCATTACTGGCAACCATCCCTTTTTACCATCGACACCTTCTCTAACCACCACCCGCCACCACAATTAGTTTAAATTTGCATGTTTTATCCTTTACCAAACATAAAACGACTATGTTGAGAGAAGAAATTATGATTAGAGAGATTAGGGTGCGCAATTTAGGGTGCGCAAATAACAATTCCATTCGTTTTCGTCCACTTTTGTCTTCACTGTTCAAATATGTGATTTAGAGTATACCATCAACAACCCTTTTACATCTAGATCTCATATCTATGCTCCATTCATAGATCTATATTTTGACAACTCTTCTCGCTTCTCTAATAGTGATAAGTAGTGGTTGCAAAAGCTGAGAAAGAAGATAGGACACAAATCTAGGGTTTCGATTCTCTATCTCAACCCCTTTGGATTTTACATTGATGTAGGTATTTCATGACTGATTTTAGGATTGAGTACTTCATCTCGAAAATCAATGTTGGTTAAAGGGTTTAGATTAGGATTTGGTGTTCATCATAAGTTCCAGATTCTGGTTCTAGTATCATATTTAGGTTTAAGATTTAGATTTTGGTTATAGTATCAAATTTGGTGTTGACACGTGGTGGTTAGTGAAGATGCCGATGGTGAAAGGAGATAGTTGTCGACTATGATATGAGATAGTTGTTGGAATTGAGAAAGACGACATGGAATAGATAGAAAAAGGAGAGAGAGAGAGAGAGAGAGAGAGAGAGAGAGAAACACATATACATATATACATATATATATATATATAAGTTTCTAAAATTTATAATTAATCTAATTTAATTGATAAAGTATAAATAAATGATAAAAATATAAAAAAGATGGAAATGTGGTCTTTTAAAAAGAACCGATGGACTGAAATGATAAATTTAAAAGAAACGAGGGACTAAACGTGCTTTTGGAGCATTTAAACGGAAACCATTAACGGCTAACGGTGATAGGGATTAACTGTGCAAGGAAATGAAAACATAGGGACGGTCCGAGTTAATTTTTAAAAATAAAGACTAAACATGTTTTTTGATACCTAACTGAATCTAACTGAATGACGGTTCGTGTAATTTAGTCATTTCTTTTTCCTATACTTTTCTTCTAATGAAAAAAAAAAACTTGTTTTGTATCGTTTTAAATTTCACTTGTCAATTTAATTGTTTGCTATGTAGGAAGCATATCATAAAATTAAATAATTATAAAATATAGAATGGAAAAAATATAATTAGTAAGGTAATTAAATTACTTATTATATTCTATTTGTCTTGTTTAATTATTGAAATAAAAAACAAAACTACAAAAATGGTCATTATAATATGTAGTTTCTTTAAAATTTGGTCCAAACCATAAATATTTTAGATTTGTGGTCTTTTTGAATATGTGGTTTTGGTTCCTCTGAAAACTCGAATGACTAAATTGTCTTTATTATATTTATTTTTCTTTCTTTATAAATATTTATATATAATAAATAAAGATAAGGGCTCACATACCCCACATACTTATCCCATCTCTCGTTTTCTCCCCCTCTCTCTCCACTGTCTACCCCCACCTCTATTCACTTTTCTCCAATGTATACCCCCACCTTGATGACTATTTGTGTAATGATGCCAGTAGAAGTTTAGGATCTGCACTCGTGCATCGTCTTCTTCAAAGAGGTTACTTCGTCCATGCTACAATTCACAGCCATGGTACTTCGTTTCTTTCATTTTTATATTTTTGTTTGGATATCCAAATTATGGACTGATCCTAATTTTAAAAAGAAATGAGATACTGAAATGATAAATTTAAAAGAAATGATGGACTAAACATGCTTTTGGGACGCTTAAATGGAAACCATTAACGGTTACTGGCGATAGGGACTAAGCGTGCAAGGAAATGAAAACATAGGGACGACCCGAGTTAATTTTAAAGATAAGGGCTAGACGTGTTTTTTGGTATTTAACTGATGGATGATTTGTGTAATTTACTCATTTCTTTTTTCTAATACTTCTCTTTTAAGGAAAAAAAACTTGTTTTTATATCATTTTAAATTCAACTAGATATGTTGCCCATGCTCCACATGGGCCGTGTGCGTTTGATTAGAATGTCGTTTTTGTTTATAGGTTAATAAGCATCAATGTTGATTCTTTTAATTGACTTTGGATTATTTACATACGGGTAAACAGTCGGAGACAAATAGATAGAGGAAAGGAAAAAAACAAAAAAGTTAAATACGAGAACCAATATAGAAAAGATATACAAAAATAAGAAAATGATAGTCACAGAAAGTGCAAGGATGAAAACAATAAAAAAATGTGAGTTTCACTATTCCTAACTTGTTGTTGACTCTTTTAGCGGAATAACCCGGGCTTTGCCCCAAACCATTTTTTATGTTTTTTATGAAAAAATGTAAAAGTTTTGACTGTAAGGACCAAAAGTGCCAAAATGGCTAAAGAATTAAAAGGGTTGGAATTAGCAAGTTTTTAGAAAAGGAACCAAAGTTTTCAATTACTTAAAGTTTTGTGGCCAAACTTTGAATATTAAAAGGTTCTAAAAAAATGTAAAAATTTTGATTTCAAGGACCAAAAGTATCAAAATGGCTAAAGAATGAGGAGCAAAGTTGACAAAAAAGTTGATGTAAAAGTTTTTACTGTAACGTCCAAAAACGTAAAAATGCCTAAAGAATTAAAAGGGTTGGAATTAACGAGTTTTTAGAAAAGGGACCAAAGTTGTCAATTCCTTAAAGTTTTGTGATCAAACTTTAAATATTAAAAGGCACCAAAAAATTGTAAAAGTTTTGGTTGCAAGAACCAAAAGTATTAAAATGGCTAAAGAATAAAAGACAAAATTGACAAAAACCATACAACTTTGTTATTCCTAACTTTGAACATCTTTAATATATATATATATATATATATATATATATATATATATATATATATATATATATATATATATATATATATATATATATATATATTCAATTTAATTTTTTGTCATGTAGCAAGCAAATCATAAAATTAAATAATTATAAAATGTAGAATGGAAAATTAGAACTATGGTAATTAAATTAATCATTATATTGTATTTGTCTTGTTTAATTATTGAAATAAAAAATAAAACTGCAAAAATATCATTATGATATGTATAGAATTTGGTCTAAACCATAATTTTTTTGGATTTGTTGTCTTTTTAAACAGGTTTGTATGTGGTTTTGGTCCCTCTGAAAAACTAAATGACTAAATTTCCGTTATTATATTTAATTTCCATTTTTTCATTTATATATATATATATATATATATATATATATATATATATATATATATATATATATATATATATATATATATATAATAAATATAAGGGCTCACATACCCATCCCATCTCTCTCTTTCTCCCCCTCTCTCTCTCTCCACCGTCTACCCCACCTCAATACATTTTTCTCCACCGTATACCCCCACCTTGATGCCTATTTGTGTAATGGATGCTTGTAGAAGTTTAGAATCTACACTCATTCATCGTCTTCTTCAAGGAGGTTACTTCGGTCCTGCTAGCTACTTCGTTTCTTTCCTTTTTATATTTTGGTTTGGATATGCAAATTAAGGATTTCAATTTGGGTGCGAACTAAATTGTAAATAACTCGGAATTTTTTAATTGTTTAGTGGAGAGGCAATCTATGGAGAGAAAGATTATAGAATATACGAAATTCAGAGTGTTTTACACAAAACAATCAACATAATGAAGAACAACCAACCAAAATTAGTGAGCAAACAAAACAAATAATTGGAAGAAAAACTTACAACATCATATTCTCTAGTGTGTAAATTTCATGAACCAATGCCCTTTTCCCAATAGTTGAAGCTCGTACTCCTGAGTTAACGCTACTAGAAACACTCGTTTTCCCTCCACGATCAGTAGCTCCACTTTTTGTAGTAGAACTCCGAGCGCAAACAACATTTTGATTTACCTTTCTTGTATCTCCTGGACCAGTTCTTGTAGATCTTCTATTTGAAGTGTCCCAATTTGGTGGTCTCCATACATCATGAACATCCATGGAAGGAACTTTACAAGAAGTTAGGTACTCATCTAATGGCTGAAAAATAAATGACAATTTTTTTTGCAAAAATTTTAGATGAATAGGATCTCCTACCCATTATAGTTTCCTTTAATGACTTCTTCATAACATCCAATTCCTTTACAACCTTAGTTTCCTTGCCAAATTCAAATGATCTTGTAATCCGACAAGCGACGTAGCCTGTTGGATTATCATATTGTATTGGAAGTGAAGGATGGTGTGGATTGGTTTACTCATTTGAACCTCTATTTGATTAAACTTCTTATGATGTATGTAGTGTTATCAGTTTCAATTGCAGCTGAATCTTCAATGGATGAATCATGAATACGTAACTTACATGTATTGTTTGAAATGAAAACAAAAATTGATGACATAAATGGAAGTAAGATCAACTCATAATATGTTGGAAGCATGTGCTCAAACCGACACCATTGACAAAGTGGTGTTTACTTCATTTGCGACTGCCTTAATTTGGAAGGATCTGAGTGATTCACCACTTTTGTTCAGACTCCAACATTAGATTTTTATCTAGATGCAGGTATTTAGTGGGATGACAACACGTAGATAGCAACCTTTCATCTCCTCCACCCTCTTTCGTCTCTCCCTCTTTATCTTTCTCTTTTACAGTGTTTTGATTTTCTAAGAATGAGTAAAGAACATGGATCTGAAGTGTAGTTTCAATATTTTGGGAGGTGAGGAAGAAAGACAAAGGTGGGTGTGTGTGTTTATGAGAGAGAGAGAGAGAGGTGGGTCCATACTTACTATTAATAAAATTTTAAATTAAATAGTAAAAAATACATAAAAGGTATCAAGAGGGCATTTAAGTCTTTTCAGTTTTTTGAGTAACCAAAACCACAACTAAACTTGGTCTAAGGATCACCAATCCAAAAAAGTTGTGGTTTGGACTAAATCCCAAAAAAATACATACTACAGGGACCATTTTTGCAGTTTTGTATAAAAAGAAAAAAAATCATTGAAAGATTTTTAGAGTAAATTATAGTTCTGGTCCTTGTGGTTTGTTCATATTCATAACTTTGGTCAAAAAGTCAAGAACACACATCTTTGTAGTTTAAAGAGATTACACTACGTATCTCTATCCATATGACCATTTTACCTTTTTAATTTCTTGTTTATATTAATTAATAATATGAAATTAAAAGGGCCCACTTTTACCTCAACCTACCCCTACCCATACCCACACCCCAACTCTACAACCCTTATTCCGCTTTCTTTTATGTTCTCATATCTTATATTACCTCTTTGTTTTCCCCACTTTCAATTTAATACCGTCGTCATCACTACTGCAACTTTTTATCTTATCTAACATTTCCATTCATGTATCAACAACGATCTAAAGCTACATATACTATCATCGTTATGAGTCTAGAAATGTAGAAACCCATACTTAGTTTAGAGAGCTATGGACGCTTGGTCATGAAACTAATCAATCTCATTAATTTAAGGATTTATCTATTTTGTAGGATTCATAGTCTGTAGAAAATTTTGTTTTGATCAAAATGTAATTTCCTACCCTAAATTTCTTAAAACTACGTTCTTGAAACCCTTGCCTAGTTTAGTGAATTTTTGGGTAGAGAAATGTTGTTTTTCAAAAAAATCTAGCAGAAAAGAGATTAAGAGGTTTGATAGGGATATTTTAGTAGGGGATGAAAAATGGATATGTTGTAACACTCGTGTTGCATATTGGTTAGGCCTTTTGTCGTCAAGGACTAAAGATGAATTTTGAAGAAAACTCTATGACACGGCGTGGTGCAGGATGCTCACGAGGTTCGAAAAGAATGCACGTTTTATGGAACCACCACAACCTGGCATAAGGTCGCTATAGCATGGCAGCTGTTTAGATCCAGTTCTAGTTGATTGCTTCAGGTGATCAAGGGAGGTGAATTGGGAACGACAACTTTTGTTGTCGCTGATGTATCTCAACTATGAGAGTAATGCCTCTGGTACATGAATGATCCTCGTGATGAATTGATGGTTGGGGATTTGTGAGCGAGGTAAGTGGTAATCCATTTGTTCTGAAGAGAGAATCAATGTTATGGGTGGACTATCAGAATTATTGCTTTTGCATCTATATGGGGTTCTTGATGTTAGAAGTAGTTACGATCAGAAGGTTTTTGGGGTTCCCATCTGTGATTCAGAATCTCTTTAAGTTTTCTAGGACTTTATCTGGAAGATCATCTTGCGTTGTATTATAGATTCCAAGGGTCAGGAATGCTATGTATTAGGTTGAGCTGATTGGTGGTCGGTTTTCAATGATATATGGTGGTGGTTCGAACCCTAAGTGGGGGAAAACTGGGTATTCTGTTTGAAAAATTGTAACATACACGTTTTGAAATCGTGTTTTGTAACGAATAATATTACGAAATATTATGTTAATTTCAATGTTGAGTTCTAACAGATGGTTTTTACTAGAAATAAAGTAAAACTATGTTTAGAATCACCCTTAATATATTGGAAGTCTTATGATATTCCAATCAAATGTCAAATGGTAAAATTTAACGAAAATATAAATTTTGGAATAAGTAAAATTTTATTATTGAATATTGTAGATAATCTCGTTATAAACGTGTAGGCGAAAACCTCGTCGAAATCTGAGTTATAAAGAAGAAGTTATTACCAATCGAAGATCCGTGACAAAACCCGCACGACGCCGAATGACGTAAAAAGTGAGTTTTTGATAAAATACTTTTTAGCCTTAGTGATCTAAATGAAAGTCGTCGTATTCGTTAAACTGAGAAGTTCGATAAAAAGAACGCCACAATCTGACTTCGTATGAGGAAGTTATGATTTTCTAAGTTTCGGATTAGCAGTAGATAGCTAAAACCTCGAATTTTAGATTGAGTGATATTTAACCGATACAACCAAAACGAGAATCGAAGGTCTCGTCATTTGTAGTACAACGGTATAAAATCCGACGAAAACGGGTAACGGATTTTCCTGTCCCGGTCTATTAAAAATAATAATATTAAAAATAAATTCAAAATTAGCCAACAAAGTCTAAACGAAAGTTGTAGAATATATTCCCGCCGATGCATGCATATAAAGAATATCAAAAACGGAGTACGTATGCGAAATTTATGGATTTTAGAAGTTTGGGGCACATTTTCCGAGAAATCTCGCATGAATAGTACCGGCCACGTCCTTCGCACGAAGCGAGCACGTCACCTCGCACGACGCAGCTGTGTCACTGAGGTGTGTCCCGTACGAGCTACTGATGTGGCTCCTACACCTTTCCCCATGTCACCTTCTGAGCCACGCACCTGGCCGCCTCGCATGTGCAACGTCTGGCCTCCGAACCTCGCTCCAGCGGTCGCATGTCCTTCTCCCTTCGTCCGAAGCTCCGGACCTCGCTACTATAAATAGTGGCTGGGAGATTTGCCGACTAGTTTTAGAAATTTAGCACTTTTCACCCCTTATTCCATATTTTGGCTATTTTCACTTCCCCGAACTCCTGGAATCAATTTCAACACCCGAAATACGTCCCGAAGTTCCCGTGAAGCCCGAAAAAATTATCTTTTCGGTTTTGAAGCCCTACCTTCGCAGAGCCCGGTTTTCAATATATCTCCGGGATTTTATAGAAGAAAGTTATTTATAGTAACGAAGTGCTGCCCAAATTACTATTTTGACCCCTGGTTAATTCAAGGTGAGTTCAATATATCAGAGCAATTGTATGTTATGTGTTATATGTACAAGGTGCTTTCTTGTGATATTTTGGTATTGACTTTGAGTCTTTGGTCATGTAGAGCATGTCTCGTATTAATATTATACCTTTGATCATGTAGAGCATGTCTTGTATTATTTTGGTATGGGCTTTGTGCCTTTGGCCATGTAAAGCATGTCTCGTATAACTTTTGATATTGGTAATGGGCTAGGTAGGGCTAAAAGCCTGTATATGCTAGCAAAATGATATTCAGAAATTTGTATATCTTCTATGCCATTTGGGCTGAACTTTAGTGATGTATATCAAGCATTGAAAAGTATATCTTTGAATAAAGTCTTTGATTGATATGAACGCTTGTCACATGATTTCACATATTTCTTTGTTGTTCCACTTTGCTTTTGCCATATTGATGTATATATATGGCATAACATTATATTGTATCTATTATTGAACTAACTAAGCGTCACCACTTACCCTATCAATGTTTCAGAATTACAGGTCATAAGTAACCAGTATGATCATATACTGTTGAAAGATTTAGAATAGTTTGTAATAATTTGTTTTTTACTTCAGCTTATGTTTGTATAAATTACAATATCCTAGGTAGTTATGTAATATATAACACTTTGTAATAGACGGTTTGTATCCAATAGTTTGAAACCTCTTTATCAATGTAAAATATTGCTTTTATGAATATGCAAGTAGCATGTTTTGGAGTAGTAATATTGTATAGTATGAAAGTTTGGGTCTTTCAGAAATACGAAAGTTTGGGTCTTTCAAAAATCATTGATCTATTCGGATAGTTAGGTGATGTTTGTTTTCTTAAAAACACCTCTTCAAACCACTTTCTGCTACGCGGTGCAGTACACGCGCAACACTTTCGCTCTTGTAGCAATTTGTTTTTTGGAAGACTTCAGACTACAAAACCTCTGCATGTGTGGTGCATGGCGCAACACTTGACTTGACTCTTCAAACCTCTTCAGCTTTCATTTTTTCCAAGTGTTTTTGTTATTTTGGTATAACTTTTTTTTTACAACTTTGATTTTTTTTAACTTTCATTTATGGATTTGATACAATTTCTTTATATAGTTACTATAAATTTTTTTAACTTGATTTAATTTTTTTTTTTTTTTTTTTTTTACCGTTTCTTTTAATAATATTTTTAGTTTCAGTTGCATCTTTTTTAACGTGTGTAATTTTTTACAAACTTTGTATACATCGTTTGCAATACTTTATTAATTTTTTCATTATTTTTTTATGTTGTTTAAAACTAGTTTTTTCTAGAATAAAACTGTTAGCTTCTTTTATATTTTTGTAAAGTTTTTTTTTTAAGTTTTATATTTTTTTACATGTTCTTTTTAGTATTCCTTCAATGTTTTAATACTAGAATTATTAAAATTTCGGTGTTTAGAATTATTTTCAGTTTATAAAATTAGTTTATTTAAATTTCAGTTTACTATAACGGTCTGCAGATTTTAAAAAAACGAACATGCTTCTTATTATAAGTTGTAGCCATTTGTTCCACCTCTTCTGCTACAGAGGATTGCAGAGGTGGTCCGAAGACTTCATGAATTTTTGCTTCGAAAAAACAAACAACACCTTAGTTTCAGAATAATGGGTCATAGGAATCTGCGGTTCGGGTATGTGAGACTTTTGTTCAATATTTGGTTAAGTCGAGAGTGCAAAGTAAATTGTCATCAAATGTATGTGCTCAGGAATGTATGAGTTGTCTTCGCGACAAGAAGTTGTTGTTCAAGGAGCTCGTTATAGCCAATGGTTTCTTTTGGGAATGGCAATGTATAGATCAATAAGCGTTTGAGTTGCTCAAGTTGAGAATCGGGTGTTGAGGAAATTGTCATCTCATGATATAGATTGATATCCATGGTCTAGGATGGGCAGTTGTTGGTCGGTAAATCAACATCAGAGCTTGGTATGAGTGGTTCCTTATGGGTTTTTCTCAGTAGTGATTTGGATCCACGGATTGGTTGACAATGCATTCTCAATCGTTGGTCATCTCGTTCATCATTGATAGTTGAGGTCCTTCGAAAGTTTTGAGCCTTATCAGTTGAAGTCCAATGGACACGTCAACCTAACGCCAAGTTCAGTACAATGTACATTTTGATTCTGGGTTTGGTTACCCTTAATTGTTTGTTATGGAAGTATTGTTCATTGTGGGCTCGGGTTTGGCAGGTGTCCGTGGTTTTGGAAGTTCGGATGTTGAGGCAGGGTTATTTAGTTTTTCAGATATGGCTTTGGATCTACGTAGAATTCAATTTTAGCATATCACGACGGAAGGGTTGGTATTTTGGATTCATCTGAAAAGGGTTTTAACAGCATTTCTAGATAACTTTAGAAGTTTTATCGAGTTATTTGCGTATTGGCGGGATATGTTCGGTTTTAATCAAGGTATGGTATATCAGTATTTGGTCATTCGTGAGGATGTTTCTATTAGCAGTGGAGGTTCATCAATTCGGTTAGATATACTGGAACCACACCCGATGGGTAAGGGTTGTGATGAAGGAGTGTAGTAGATCTAGGATTGGTTTGTGTTTTCCCTTGGGGATATATGTAGGTTAAATAAGATAACATGAGAAAACTTGGCTCAAATTTTTGGCATGGTTATTAATTGGTTTGTAGCCCTTAAATTGGAGCAAGAGTGCAACCGCCTATCATATTCTTTGGTTTTGTGCACCCATGTTTTCACCTAAATTTTGCATTGTTAACCACATGTACTATGAAAGAAATTGTGCATGATAGAAGGTTATGGCCCATATTTGTGTTCAGTTAACATTAGGATGGATGTTGATTGGGTTCCTGCAATTTGGTGGATTAATGGTTGGGTATGTTTAGGCCCATGTGGTGCTGGTTGTGAGTCTCCAGGACAGTGATGGAATAGACAAGATCAACATAGTACTGTGAGTCTATAGTTTTAGCGGTTAGAAGGTGTCACGATGTATCATAAACCAGTAGTCGTATGAATCTTATGGGCAGTGGTAGTCGTTTGAAGACTCTTAGGTTTCGGAGCATTATTTCTATTGGCATGCTTGGGTATTAGTGCATTATCAGGAGTCGAGAGAATCAGTGACCAACCGGTTTATATTTTAAGGATAATAGAAGTGTGCTTTGGTGGTTGAATTAGTTATGCATCAGAAGTCACTTGATGAATGTTTGCAATTGGGGACCTGATTTTCTTATGGATGGTTTATTGGTGGTTTGGTTACCAAAGTTAGGTATTGGTTATGAAATCTCGAGTTATGAGGTTCATTGTAAATGTATCGAGTGATTTGTCAGATGAATGTACACCGAGATGATAAGGAATTCAGATGCAACGTGAAATTCTTGGATGAACCATGACTATGCTTTTGGGAGGAGTGGGTTGGTGATGACTTGTTAGGGAGTCAAGCGTATATTTAAGGTTTTTGGGAAAAACTTCCGAATTTGGGATTTATGGAAATTCACAATCGAGATGTTTTAATTATTCTTTTGTCATGAAATGGTGGTGTTCATGGTTAGGCAACTAGGGGTAGGTATGACGAATGGATGATCATTAATCTCAAGGTATGCTTTCTAAAGTTTAAATTGATGAGTTCCCGGTTTCGGGAAGTATATTGATGGAGTTGGTTTGTGGTTGTAGTTTTGAGAGTTTCCGGTTTGAGTGGTTTTCACTAGATGTTGGGTCTTACATGTTAGTGGTGTGGAATGTCTTTGTCGAGTCTCATATTTATTGGTAAGGATGGAATCGACACAGGTAGAAGAAGATAGTTGGTTGCTTATGATGTCATCTGGAATTTCAGAACTCATAATGTTCCTAACCTTTTGGAGTATCACAAAGATTTGGGATACATGATAGATTTGGAATCCATAAGTTCTTGGTTACTGTTCGGGATATGAGAACTACGACAACTTGTTTAGGAGGAATGAGACTTGGAAGAACCCAAAAGGGTTTCAGAGGATGTTTAAGAGTAAGATTCCAGAATAGATTTCGAGGACGAAATCTAATTTAAGTGTGGGAGAGTTGTAACACCCGTGTTCGAGATTAGTTAAACCTTTTGTCGTCAAGGACTAAAGATGAGATTTTGAAGAAAAATATGTGCCACGACGTGGCCATGTTGGAAAGGAACGCACGTTTTATGGAGCCACCACGGTGTGGCAATTGTTGAGGCCCAAGCCCATGTATTTTTAGGGTTTCTCACGTATTTAAACATCTTAACCCCCATTCTAGGTCATCTTCTTCAGCCTCCATGCCTTCATTTGGAAACCCTAGCCTCTCTTCCATGGAAACGACCTTGGTGGCATGATCTTGAGGTTATTGTCTTCTTTTGGTGAAACTTGAATAAGAAAAGAAGTTCACATTGCTGCAAGGAAGCAAGGAGCAAGCTTGGATCCAACATATTCTTATAATTTTTTTAGTTATTGGGGGTAGATTTGTTGATCCTTTCAAAATCATCCAGAGAATTGGAAAGCAAGCATACCGCTTAGAATTGCCTGAAGATTTGGTAGGTATTCATGATGTGTTTCATCTAAGTTATCTGCGCAAATGCTTGAGCATCTACGATGAGACAGATCCATTATCCGAGGTGAAATTGGATAATAAGTTAAGATATGTTGAAGAGCCTGAAGAAATCGTAAATGAAAGAACAACTAAGCTACGCAATAAAGAAGTAGAATTGGTGCTTGTCAAGTGGAAACATCATCGAGGCCCAAACTATACTTGGGAGAATAAGAATAAGATAAAAGCAAAATATCCCCATTTATTTTAATCGATGTAATTTCGGGGACGAAATCCTCAAAGGAGGAGGTATTTGTAACATACACGTTTTGAAATCGTGTTTCGTAATAAATAAAATTGTGAAATACTATGTGAAATTGAGTGTTGAGTTCTAACAGATGGTTTTTACTAGAAATGAAGTAAAACTATGTTTAGAATCACTTAGAAAATATTGGAAGTCTTATGAGATTCCAATTAAAAGCCAAATAGTGAAATTTAGCGAAAATATAAAATTTTAAATAAGTAAAATATTATTATTTGATGTTGTAGAGAATCTTGTTAGAAACTTGTAAGCGAAAACCTCGTCGAAACCCGAGTTATAACGAAAAAGTTATGACCAACCGAAGATCCGCGACAAAACCAACACGGCGCCGTATGACGTAAAAAGTGAGTTTTTGATAAACTACTTTTTTGCCTTAGTAATCTAAATGAAAGTCGTAGTATTTGTTAAACCGAGAAATTTGATAAAAAGAACGCCGAAATCTGACACCGTATAAAGAAGTTATGATTTTTCAAAGTTTCAACTTAGCAGTAGACAGCTAAAAACTCGAATTTTAGATCGAGCGATATTTAACCAATACATCCTAAATGAGAATCGAAGGTCTCGTCATTTGTAGTACAATGGTAAAAAGTCTGACAAAAACGGATGTCGGATGAAGAAGTTATGAATTTTTAATGGATTTTCCTGTCCCGGTCTGTTAAAAATAATAATATTAAAAATAAAGTCAGAATTAGCCGAAATCTAAACGAAAGTTGTAGATCGTAATTTTAGCTATGCGTGCATATAAAGAACATAAAAAACGGAGCTTGTATGTGAAAGTTATGGATTTTAGAAGTTCGGGGCTCAAAATCCGAGAATTTCGCATGAACAGTACCTCGCACGAAGCAGCAGCGTCACCAGAGACGTGGCCCAAACCAAATTGCCGACGCGCCTCGTGCTCCTGTCGCATGCCGAGTGGACTGAAGCATCGAGCCAATCCGAATCCGACGCGTGTAACTTCGCTGTCCGACGCGTGCATACCTGCGAGCCGAGCCACCGAGCTACTTCGTCACCGCTTCCGTCCGAGCCTCGCTGAGCCATGCGCAGCTGTCGCGTGTCTTCGCTGAGTCACCCTTCTCGGCTGAACCTCGCATATGCTTCCGCGTGCAGCCTTCTCAGCCCTCAGATCCGAGCCTCTCGCCCTATAAATAGAGGCTGCAAACCCTCCCGACTATAATTGGAATTTTGCCATTTTTCACCCCTAAATCCATATTTTCACTATTTTGACTTTTCCCGAAGCCCCGGTATCAATTTTAGCACCCGAAACATGTCCCAAGACCCCCAAAAAGCTCGAGAAATTTATCTTTTCGGTTTTGAAGCCCTACCTTCGTAGAGCCCGATTTTCAATTAAGCTCCCGGTTTTCAACATAGAAAGACATATTTAAAGCCGAAGTGCTGTCCAAATTACTATTTTAACCCCCGGTTAACTTAAGGTGAGTTCAATATATAGGAACAATTGTATGTTATGTGTTATATGTGCTATGTGCTTTTCAGTGTTATTATTCTGAGTTATTTTCCCGTGTGATTTTATTCGCTATGTTTATAGCAATTGTAATACCTTTGACCATGTGATCAGTGAAAGGACTTAGATTCACATTGGTATTGGTACGTAGCCTCTGGCCATGTAGAGCATGTCTCCGTAAGAGAATGACTTATATTCTATGGCATTGGCAAATGGTTAGACGGGACTATAAGCCTGAAATCTAACAAGATGTTAATCAGAAATTGCATGTATTCTATGCCATTTGGGCCAAAGCTTTATTGATGTATATCAAGAATTGAAAAGTGTATCTTTGAATAAAGTCTTTGATTGATATGAATGCTTGTCACATGATCTCACATATGTCTTGTTACTCTTCTTTGCCTTTGCCACATTAAAGTATATATATATATATATATATATATATATATATATATATATGGCATAACGTTATATTGTATCAATTATTGAACTCACTAAGTGTCACCGCTTACCCTATCAATGTTTAACAATTGCAGGTGATAAGTAACTAGTATGTTCACATACTATTGAAAGATTTAGAATAGTTTGTAATAGTACTTTTGTACTTCAGTTTATGTTTGTATAAATTACAATATCCTGGGTAGTTATGTAATATATATAACACTGTGTAATAGACAGTTTGTATCCAATAGTTTGTAATTCCCTTTATCAATGTAAAATATTGCTTTTATGAATATGCAAGTAGCATGTTTTAGAGTAATGATACTGTGAAGTATGAAAGTTTGGGTCTTTCAAAAATATGAAAGTTGGGGTCTTTCAACCATGGTATCAGAGCAATAGTTTAAGCGAACTAAATTCCACGGATTGGTATTTAGACTTAAACTATAGGAAGTTCAATATATGAACTTAATCATTGTAAGTATAGGGATACAAACCGTAGGAAATATATAAGTAAAAGTATTAGGTAATAATAAACCCTAATATTCTAAAATACTATCTTACTCCGTATTTTAGATCGATGGCTGAACAAGTAAGTAGCCATACCCCTGAGGTTGGTGGAGATCCTTAACCCGAGGAAGTGAATACTCCAGTATCTCCTCGTGAGGAGCAACTCTTAGGTAAACTTACCGGTATTATTCGACAGACTCTTGAAGAACACAAAAAGAATGATGATAAAGGAAAAGAGAAAGTCACTGGAGAATCTTCAGGTGGAAAGGTGAAGCATCCCTCGTTCAAAGATTTCAAGAGTAGTGGTGCTATGGAGTTTTCTGGTGTCCTTAATCCTATAACTGTTCTAACTTGGATTCAGAACACCGAGAAAGTATTTCGTGTTTCTCATATGGATGATGAAGACAAGGCTATCTATGCTTCTGCAATGCTCATTGGAGAAGCCTTAGTCTGGTGGGAAGCAACATATAAAGCTCTCGATGGATGTGACCAGGAGAACTTATCCTGGGAGTTGTTCAAGACTCGTGTGCTAGAGAAGTATTGTCCTCTAGATATGAGGAGAAGATTGGAGAAGGAATTCCTCGAGCTTAAACAAGGAGGAATGACTGTGAATGAGTATGAAACTCAGTTTAATCAAAGAGCAAGGTTTGCTACGAAGTATATACCAACTGAAGACGAGAAAATTCAGTTATTCATGGAGGGACTACGACAAGAAATCCATGATTTCGTTGTCAATTGGGATGTTCTGTCATTTGATAAAGCTATTGAGTATGCTCGAAGGCGTGAGCATGACTTAGAAATACGTGGTGCCACTCTTACTGTTCCAAAGCATCCACATACTGAAAGAACTACTCCTGCTTCCACTATTCCACCAGCTCAATCTATTCGAACTGATCCTTGCAAGCAAGCACAATCTCAGAGTGCTTTTCATGGCCGCGGTAGGTCACAATCTTTTTCTATTCAATCGCCTTCAAGTCGCGTTTGTGGAAGGAATCATCCGGGTCAATGCAAAATAGAGAAGGAATCTATTGTCTGTTATGGGTGTGGAGAAACAAGTCATATAAAGCCAGCTTGCCCAAGGAAGGATGTGACTTGTTATGCATGTGGTATTACTGGCGACAAGAATGTTTTTGCCCTACTCTTACCAACCAAGTGAAGGGAAGTCAAGCTTCTGTTCAACAACTGGCGAGAAATCAAGTCCCTGTCCAACAACCGAAGAGTACTCCAGCTAAAAAGGAGGAGGTGCCAAAAGCTAAGGGTTGTGCATTCCAGATTACCGTAGAGGAAGCACGTGAGGACCCGAATGTCGTGACGGGTATATTTCTTGTCAACTCTACACATGCTCACATCTTATTTGATTTTGGTGCCTCGGATTCTTTCGTATCTTCTGAATTTGCGCATTCTTTCAAATTGTTTGCCATGCACTCGCACAACCATTTCACGTAGATACTGCAGGAAGTATATCATTACTTGCTGATAAAATCTATAGGGATTGTGTCATAGAAATTGAAGGCTATAATTTTCTTGCTAACCTAATCCCTATCTCCTTGCCTAATTTCGATATTATTCTCAGCTTGGATTAGCTGTCAAAGAACCATGCAGAACTCTTGTGTTACGAAAAGATGGTACGCATTCCTATTAAAGGGGAAGATCCTATTCATGTCTACGGTGAACAAAGGATCTCAAAAATAATCTCTTTCCTCAAAGCTCGTAAATTCATATCGAAAGGTTATCCTATCTATCTGGCCTATACAATTGACATCTCAAGAAAGGAGAATAAAACTGTAAATGATATTCCCATTTTTAACGAATATCCCGATGTTTTCCCCGATGATCTGCCTGGACTTACTTCGAACAGACAAGTAGAATTCCGAATTGACCTTGTACCCGGTGCTGCTCCGATTGCAAAGACTCCTTATCGTCCTGCACCAGCCGAGATGAAAGAAATGATGATCCACCTGTAGGAATTACTTGACAAAGGCTTTATTCGACCAAGTACCTCTCCCTGGGGTGCTCCAGTATTGTTTGTCAAGAAGAAGGATGGATCGATGCGAATGTCTATTGATTATCGTGAGCTGAATAAGGTGACTATCAAGAACAAGTACCCGCTACCTCGCATCGACGATTTATTCGATCAACTTCAAGGTGTTAGCTATTTCTCAAAGATTGATTTGAGATCTGGCTATCATCAGTTGAAAGTGCGAGAGCAAGATGTACCCAAGACTGCTTTCCGTACTCGTTATGGACATTTCGAATTCCTTGTCATGCCATTCGGTTTGACAAATGCTCCTGCCGTATTCATGGATATGATGAATCGAGTATGCCGCCCAATGCTCGATAAGTCTGTCATCGTATTCATTAACGATATTCTAATCTATTCCAAGTCTGAAGCCGATCATGCCGTTCATATTCGTGAAATCTTAGAACTTCTTCGAAAGGAGAAACTTTATGCTAAATTCTCGAAATATGAATTTTGTCTTCATCAGGTTCAATTTCTCGGCCATATTATTTCTAGTGAGGGTGTATCCGTAGATCCTATCAAAATCGAATCCATTCAAAATTCGGAAGTGCCCCGTAATGCTTCCGAAATTCGAAGTTTCTTAGGTCTCGCGGGATATTACCGGAGATTCACTAAAGACTTTTCTCTTATAGTCATACGTCTCATAAGTCTTACACGGAAGGAAGTGAAGTTCGAATGGGGTGAAGCTCAAGAAAAAAATTTATCAACTCTAAAAGATCTTTTAACTCATGATCCCATCTTATCACTCCTAGAAGGTGATGATGATTTCTCCGTATATAGCGATGCTTCAAGATTGGGACTCGGTTGTGTGTTGATGCAGCGTGGTAAAGTGATAGCCTATGCCTCAAGACAACTGAAAGATTATGAAAAGAATTATCCCACCCATGATCTTGAACTCGCTGCAGTAGTATTTGCCCTAAAACTTTGGAGACATTACCTTTTTGGTATGAAATGCCAATTATTTACCGACCACAAGAGTCTCAAGTATATACTCAGTCAGCAAACTCTGAATATGAGACAACAACGAGCCATAGAGCTGATCAAGGACTATGATTGCGAAATCCTGTACCATCCTGGAAAGGCTAATGTGGTTGCAGATGCACTTAGCAAGAAAGTTTATCGTAATAGTATGTGTTATACTATTACTCACACTACAGTGAAGTTCACTATTCTTGATGAACTAGAGAAGTGGCAAGTTGAAGCCTTAAAGCCAAAAAATGTGAAGAAGGAAGGAATGTTACATTATGCTGATGTTTTACTTGATGATCCACGAGGATTAAATGTATTTAAGAATCGGCTATGGATTCCAAAGATTGGTGGATTAAGACAGAAGATTTTAGATGAAGCTCATAAGTCTAAGCTGTCAATACATCCTGGTACAACTAAAATGTACTATGATATAAGAGCTGATTATTGGTAGCCTGGATTAAAAAGAGATATAGGAAGGTATGTACAGGAATGCTTAGTATGCTTACAAGTCAAAACATAGCACCAAAAGCCTTACGGTACCCCAGAAAGTCTTAGTGTTCCTATATGGAAGTGGTAAGAACTGTCGATGGATTTTATTACCAAATTGCCAAAGACTGCTAGACAGCATGATAGCATTTAGGTAATCATCGGCCGCCTGACTAAGAGTGCACATTTTCTTGCCATGCGTGAAACGGCTCCAATGGAGAAATATGCACAAGTATACTTGGATGAAATTGTTGCAAGACATGGTGTGCCACTAAAGATCATTTCCGATCGTGATACTCGCTTCACTTCTCACTTTTGGGCGAGTATGCAACGCGAATTGGGATCTCGAGTTACTTTCAGCACCGCTTATCATCCCCAGACAGATGGTCAGACGGAGAGAACAATCCAAACAGTAGAATATATGCTTCGTGCATGTGTCTTGGATTTCGGTGATAACTGGGATAAATACTTGTTGGATAAGGTGTCTAAGTCCATAACTATTTCTGGTATGTACTTGACCCGACCCGGCATGGTCTATTTGGGTTGCATGACACCATGCAATTGGATAGACTAAATGAGAGAAATAACACTTGGAGATTATTAATATATTATAAGTTCTAATATATTAATAATATTATTTGATTAGTTTGATCAATAATTAATTTAGAATTAATTAAGTGGTCAAAAGAGAACTAATTAAATATATGGGTTGATTATGTAAATCATCCATATCTTGTATAGTGGGCTAAGAAGCTCCATGGATTATCAAGTTGGGTTCTACCCATAGGATGCTCCATGGATGCTCCATGGGAGTTACAAACCCATGGGTCATGGAAATGATGAGTCATGACACATTAGGGTTTACATGGTGTAACCCTAGATGTGTCAACACTATATAAGGATCTCATTCTCCACCAAAATCGGCGACACTAAGGAAACAAGAGGGCTTGGCCGATTTCAAGAAGTGTGTGTTCTCTCATAAGTTTTTTCCAAGAGCATTTGGTGTTGTGTGAAGCATTTGAGGCATCACACTTGGGGTGCTAGGCTCACAAGGTTTCAAGGAACACAAGCAACAACAAGGTAAGTTATTCTATTTATCATTCAAGTTAAAATTGTTCCCCATGTATGCTAGATAGGAATATAGCCTTGGAATTCAACTTTTCATGATAATTAGACAAACATAGATCCAAGTTATTAGGGTTGCATGTACACTTAGGAAGTGTTAGAATGCTCAAAACCCATCAGTGGTATCAAAGCCTAGGCTTGTTTGCTTTTTATTTGTGCTTAAAAGTTGAAAAAAGTCGAAAATCTTGTTGTCTACGAATGGACTCGTCGAGTCCATAAGAGAGACTCGTCGAGTTCACGTGTATCTTCAACCAACTCGGCGAGTAAGTTCATGCACTCGGCGAGTAGGGTCGACTGGTTGCAGAATTTCGACTTTAGTTGCTGGAAATGAATTAGAAACATTACCCTAAACTTTTTGGTACTTGAAAAACTTGTTTTAGATGGTGTAATGTTTTTGATAATTCATTTACAACAACTAGTTATCAAAATTACAAGTTTTAAGTGTAATTTTTGATTTATGAATAAGTTCGTATTCATGTTCTTGTTCTTATGATGTTTTAGATGATCATAGGAATTATTTGTAACCTATGTGGTAGATTAATTCTTGATCATAATGTGTTTTAATGGAGTCCATAACTTGTCCTCAATTATGGAAAACCAAGAGTCACACTTGAATTAAAACCATTAAAAACAAACACAAGAGTTAGAAAAATGAAGAGTCTTCATTTTATTACTCTATTAAACTCATAAGATACAAGAAATGAAAAGTTTTGAAAGTTACAAAACTTGCCCTCAAGTTTTGGAACAAGTAAAGTTAAGTTAAAACTTTAGTTCCAACCCCTAGAATTTTAAAAGTTAAAATTCAACCCTTATACTTATATTATGATGATTTAATAATTATATATATATATATATATATATATATATATATATATATATATATATGTATGTATAAGAACAAAGTCGTCTTACCGCTAGTACGCCTCATTCACGAAGCCGGTCTATAAGGTTGGGTATAAGGTTGTTGCCTATAAAATGGTGACTTAATGGGTGTCTACTCTCACCCACCGCTTGCTTGACTGGTGGAGGGTCATTAGCCGAACGGGTAAGACAAAGACTTATAAATTCTCATTCAAAGTATGATGAATATAATAAAGTAACTAAATGTTTTATTAAATTCCCAATCTTAGTTACTTTAGGAAAATGTGAATAAGGTGCTAATCCATGAAATTACACTTTACACTTTGTCTAAGTCGTTGGTGGAGCGTGTGTGGTTAACCGGCACACTAACTTGGACTTAACAAGGTAGGTAAAGGGTGACTTAAGGTTTATTATAGTATCGGTGGAGCGTGTGTGGTTTACCGGCACATCGATTGAGTGATAAACTTTAAGGGTACCAAGTGATTTGCATGGTTACTTCACACCTCGTTTTGTGATCCTCGGTATCCCAGTCACAAAACTTGGAGGGCACACTCGAGATTGAAACATGCCTTTGAAAAGTTCATTGAATCTCAAAGAATCTAGGAATTTCTAAGAACCAATTATAAAACCTAATATCTAATATTTCGGTTTTCGTGGTGGAAATTGGTGAATCGTCATTCACCTACCTTTCAAATATGTTATAACTTGGATTACGGCATACCTCTTCTAAGTTATAATATATTGTGATTGGATCCTAGCCTTAATATTACATTTGGGTGTTTTATTAAGGAATCTCATAGATCTATACTAAACTTGTTCTCTTCTTTCAGATGTCTTCAAACAATGTTGCTTCTGGCTCGAATCCTAATGGCTCCTTTACTCTTATGAGTTTGTGTGGGAAAGTTACCTTTGATGGATCCAACTTTAATGAGTGGATCAGAAACATCAGGATGATAACCCGCTACGAGGACAAAGAATATGTCCTTGACAAGGAGCTTAAGGAAATTGATGAGTCCACTGCAACTCCCCAGGAGATCGCTGACTTTCATACTCATGAAAGAGATGCGACCAAGGTGGCTTGCATCATGTTGGCCACAATGACAGCTGAACTCCAAAAGTCTTATGAAGATTTCTACCCTTATGAAATGCACCAAGATTTGATGGAAAGATACCATCAAAGTGCACGACAAGAGAGGTACGAAATCATCTGCTCCATGATAACAACCATGATGAAGGATGGAGATTCCGTCACGAGCCACATGTAGAAAATGCAAAGGTATGTGGATCGTTTGCTGAAGCTTAATGTGAACTTCCCTGAGGAGCTTGCAATAGATATCATTTTGCACTCCTTACCATTGTGCTATGATCAATTCCGCATGACATATCACATGAACAAGGAAGAGGTCACCCTCAGCAAACTTCAGGGACTTCTCAAGACCGCAGAAATAGGTCTTAAGGGGAAGTCGGTTGCTATCACTCCTACTCCAAACTCAACTCCGGTTTTAGCAATCGGGAAAAGTCGAGGGAGGAAGCGAAAGAGATCTTCGAAGGGTACCAAGGCTCGGACCCTTGATGGCTCTTCTTCAAGTGGAACCAAGAAAGGTTTCATTACTCCTTCTTCTGACCCAAAACAGGCTGAATGCTTCTATTGCCATGAAAAGGCTCATTGGAAGCGGAACTGCCCAAAATACCAGTAGGATGTGAAGGATGGGAAAGTCAAACCCAACCATGCAGGTATTTACACTATCATTTCTAATAACTCACCCCATTCTAAATCTTGGGTCCTTGATACCGGTTGTGGTATTCATATTTGTTGTGACTTGCAGGGACTAAGAAGAAGTGAGGATGTGGAGCAAGGAAGAATAAACTTGATCATGGGGAATAGGAAAGCTTCACCTATCACCAAGATTGGAGTTTATACTTTATCGCTAAGTAGTGGGTTTAGTTTAGATTTGAATAAATGTTGTTACTCGCCAGGAATGGCAAGAAATATTATTTCCTTTCATGCTTTGTACAAACAAGGGTTTACCTTTCCGTTTAATAATGAAGTTGGTTCTATTGATGCTTTCTTTAATAATGTTCTTTATTTTAAAGCATTACCTTGTGATGGTGTGTATGAAGCTGTGTCTGTTGTAGATAACTTAGGAAATAATGTTTTGTGTATTGATTCTACTACTAATAATAACTTGGATAAAGCATCATTATGGCATTGTCGTCTTGGACATATAAGCAAGAAACGCATAGGCCAACTCCAAAAGGATGGAGTCTTGGAGTCATTTGACCTAAAGTCAGATGATAGTTGCGAATCATGCTTACTTGGAAAAATGACAAAGTCACCCTTCACAGGCTCGTGTGAAAGGGGTGAAGGTTTGTTGGACCTTATACACACGGATGTGTGTGGGCCATTCAAACATGCCACAAGGGATGCTAATCGTTATTATTTGACTTTTACTGATGATTACAGTAGATATGGATATGTCTACTTAATCAAGCATAAGTCAGAGACTTTCGAGAAGTTTAAGGAATTTAAACAGGAAGTCGAGAATCAATTGGGCAGGAACATTAAGATGCTTCGATCCGATCGAGGTGGTGAGTATCTTAGTTCAGAGTTCCTCGACTATCTAAGGGAATGTGGGATTGTCTCACAATTGACACCTCCCAGGACACCGCAGTTGAATGGTGTGGCTGAGAGGCATAATCGAACCTTGTTAGACATGGTTCGTTCCATGATGAGTCGAGCTTCGCTACCAATCTCATTATGGGGGTATGCCTTAAAGACTGCCGCCCATATTCTTAATCTAGTCCCTACAAAGAAAGTTGCCAAAACTCCTCACGAGATGTGGACTGGTAAAGTACCTAAACTAGACCACATCAAGATTTGGGGTTGCGAGGCTTTCGTGAGACGCGAGACTCATGATAAGCTCGAACCTCGAAGTGAGAGGTGTATTTTCATCGGCTACCCACAACAATCCTTTGGTTACCTCTTCTACAGACCTAGTGACAATGTGGTCTTTGTAGCAAGAAGAGGAGTCTTTCGAGAAAGAGAGTTTATAAGCCAAGGAGACAGTGGGAGGCAAATTGATCTTGAAGAAATTCAAGAGTCAAGTGGTGAAGGAACTTCAAACTCTAGCCCTCAACTTGAGGAGGAAACTCCTATTAAGCAAATTGACGAATTTGTACCTCTGAGGCGTTCCACGAGAGTTAGGAGTGCACCTGAGCTTTACTATGGATTCCATATTACTGCAGAAGGTGATACACTTATTAGTGATGGGACACTAGTAAGTCAAGATGACCCTAACAACTACGAGGAATCCATGGCAGGCCCCGAGTCTGCTAAATGGAAAGAGGCTATGGATAGCGAGATACAATCCATGTATGACAATCAAGTTTGGAACTTGGTTGAAAATGTACCAGATCGTAAGATAGTGGGGTGCAAATGGGTCTTCAAGAAGAAGACCGACATGGATGGTAAAGTACACACTTATAAGGCTAGACTGGTTGCAAAGGGCTTCTCTCAAATTCCTGGAGTGGATTATGATGAGACCTTTTCTCCGGTAGCCAAGATTAAGTCTATTCGGATTCTGTTAACCATAGCTGCATTTCATGACTATGAAATATGGAAGATGGATGTCAAAACCGCTTTCCTTAATGGAAAGTTGGCTGAAGATGTTTACATGAGTCAGCCAGAAGGTTTTGTCAGCAACAAGTACCCTAATAGAGTGTGTAAGCTTGAGAAATCCATCTATGGATTAAAGCAAGCACCTCGCAGATGGAATCTTTGCTTTGATGAAAAGGTCAAGGAATTTGGCTTTTCTAGGAGTGAAGATGAATCTTGTGTGTATGTCAAGGCTAGTGGGAGTATAGTTAGCTTTTTGGTATTGTATGTGGATGACATACTACTCATAGGAAACGACATTCCAACCCTGCAGGAAGTAAAGTCCTGGCTTGGGAAGTGTTTCGCTATGAAGGACCTTGGTGAAGCTGCCTATATTTTAGGGATAAGGATCTTGAGAGATCGGAGTAAAAGACTAATTGGACTTAGTCAGAGTACCTACTTGGATAAGGTGCTGAAGAGATTCAGCATGCAGGACTCCAAGAAAGGAGAGTTACCCATCCAGAGTAACGCCAAATTGAGTAAGACACAAAGCCCTAGCACTGAGGCTGAGATAGCAGAAATGAGTCTAGTACCTTATGCTTCGGCTGTAGGTTCGATCATGTATGCTATGACGTGTACTCGACCTGATGTAGCCTTTGCCTTGAGCATGGTTAGCAGGTTTCAGGGGAACCCTGGCAAGGCACACTGGACTGCGGTAAAGAATATTCTCAAGTACCTACGAAGGACTAAGGACTGGGTCCTTACCCTCGGTGGGAGTGATGACTTGAGAGTAGTTGGGTATAGTGATGCTAGCTTCCAGACTGATAGGGATAATTTCCGCTCTCAGTCAGGCTGGGTCTTTACCCTAAATGGAGGAGCAATTTCTTGGAAGAGTTCCAAGCAAGAGACAGTGGCAGATTCTACTTGTGAATCAGAGTATATTGCAGCTAGCGAGGCGGCAAAGGAAGCGATATGGCTGAAGAACTTCATTGGAGACCTTGGAGTTGTACCAGCTATTAAAGAGACAATGGAAATTTTCTGTGATAGTGAAAGTGTTGTTGCCTTAGCCAAGGAACCAAGGGATCACGGAAGATCCAGTCACATCGACAGAAAATACCATTTCATCAGACATCGGATCGAAGAAGGACTCCTCGTGGCAAAGAGGGTATCATCAGATGAGAATCCGGCAGACCCCCTCACAAAGGGACTGACTCGGGTTAAGCATCTTCAGCATGCTCGGAGCATAGGGTTGAAGGATGATATTAGCTTTAGTAGTTAGATAACCTCGAAATTTGTAAAGTGTAATTGACATTTGATGATGAATAAAAAATGTTTTATTTATGAGTAAAGTGTTACTATCTCTTGTCGATCGTTTACTATATTTCTTTTGCATGTTTTGACTTCCAGAATAATTTTTGTTTGGTATAACATATTATTCAAACCTCCACAGTCAGTCATATGTCGGAAGTAGGTATGAATCAAGACTGTCATGTTTGGTTGTAGAGGTCTTGGACAAGGCTACAGCAATCATGAGTGCTCATAAGTTCTGAGCATTGGACTCAACCCACGCTCACTGGAATCACTTCATGGAATTCTATCTCGAGTGATCGTGAGATGGTAATATCGTATAAGTCTTCAAACCTTGAGATATGATTTGTTACTTACAAGTTGGTTATGCATTGATTGTACGAAAACGCATTGGTAACTCGATGTTATAAATCGTGCTTTTGTGTGTAATTCAATGAGTGGTAGAACAAACATATGAGTCGAAGTTTATCTATTCCTTCTTGGATTAGAAGCTGATATCTGGGCCCCTTGATGATTTTGTTTTGACCCATGCACCGGGCCCGGTCAGAACTAAGTTGATGTGTTCAATTAAGTTCTTTGTCAAACAAATCGGAAATCGGGAAACAAACTGTTGGACAATAAGTAAGACATTGTTCCATGTATTTGTCCGACTGATATCTAGAACAGAGGATTATATGATCACTTATCTTAAATGGCGTACCATCATCTTCTCAGCTCCGAGAAACCTTGAAAAGAGCTACGATTGCCGATCGGTTCCTGAAGTCATACTTGCAGTAATAGTTATTAGACTTATCCAAGTGGGAGACTGTTGGATAAGGTGTCTAAGTCCATAACTATTTCTGGTATGTACTTGACCCGACCCGGCATGGTCCATTTGGGTTGCATGGCACCATGCAATTGGATAGACTAAATGAGAGAAATAACACTTGGAGATTATTAATATATTATAAGTTCTAATATATTAATAATATTATTTGATTAGTTTGATCAATAATTAATTTTGAAATTAATTAAGTGGTCAAAAGAGAACTAATTAAATATATGGGTTGATTATGTAAATCATCCATATCTTGTATAGTGGGCTAAGAAGCTCCATGGATTATCAAGTTGGGTTCTACCCATAGGATGCTCCATGGATGCTCCATGGGAGTTACAAACCCATGGGTCATGGAAATGAAGAGTCATGACACATTAGGGTTTACATGGTGTAACCCTAGATGTGTCAACACTATATAAGGATCTCATTCTCCACCAAAATCGGCGACACTAAGGAAACAAGAGGGTTTGGCCGATTTCAAGAAGTGTGTGTTCTCTCATAAGTTTTTTCCAAGAGCATTTGGTGTTGTGTGAAGCATTTGAGGCATCACACTTGGGGTGCTAGGCTCACAAGGTTTCAAGGAACACAAGCAACAACAAGGTAAGTTATTCTATTTATCATTCAAGTTAAAATTGTTCCCCATGTATGCTAGATAGGAATATAGCCTTGGAATTGAACTTTGCATGATAATTTGACAAACATAGATCCAAGTTTATTAGGGTTGCATGTACACTTAGGAAGTGTTAGAATGCTCAAAACCCATCAATACTTACCGCTTGTTGAATTTTCGTATAATAACAGTTACCACACTTCAATCAAAATTCCACCATATGAAGCATTATATGATCGCAAATGCCGTACGCCGTTATGTTGGCGTGGTGTAGGAAAGAAGATCCTTGGAGGCCCTGAAATGATTCAAGACACCACAGACAAAATTCAAATCGTACGAGAAAGAATGAAAGCAGCCCAGGGTCGACAGAAGTCCTATACAGAAAAGAGAAGACGACCTATAGAATTCCAAGTGGGTGATTTCTTGATGCTGAAGGTATCCCCATGGAAAGGCCTTATGCGATTTGGGAAGAAAGGAAAGTTGAGTCCTAGATTTGTTGGTCCTTTCAAAATCATCCAGAGAATTGGAAAGCAAGCATACCACTTAGAATTGCCTGAAGATTTGGCAGGTATTCATGATGTGTTTCATGTAAGTTATCTGTGCAAATGCTTGAGCATCTACGATGAGACAGTTCCATTATCCGAGGTGAAATTGGATAATAAGTTAAGATATGTTGAAGAACCTGAAGAAATCGTGAATGAAAGAACAACTAAGCTACGCGATAAAGAAGTAGAATTGGTGCTTGTCAAGTGGAAACATCATCGAGGCCCAAACTATACTTGGGAGAATAAGAATGAGATAAAAGCAAAATATCCCCATTTATTTTAATCGATGTAATTTCGGGGACAAAATCCTCAAAAAGATGAGGTATTTGTAACATACACGTTTTGAAATCGTGTTTCGTAATAAATAAAATTGTGAAATACTATGTGAAATTGAGTGTTGAGTTCTAACAGATGGTTTTTACTAGAAATGAAGTAAAACTATGTTTAGAATCACTCAGAAAATATTGGAAGTCTTATGAGATTCCAATTAAAAGCCAAATAGTGAAATTTAGCGAAAATATAAAATTTTAAATAAGTAAAATTTTATTATTTTATGTTGTAGAGAATCTTGTTAGAAACTTGTAGGCGAAAATCTCGTCGAAATCTGAGTTATAACGAAGAAGTTATGACCAACCGAAGATCCGCGACAAAACCGGCACGACGCCGTATGACGTAAAAAGTGAGTTTTTGATAAACTACTTTTTAGCATTATTAATCTAAATGAAATTCGTAGTATTCGTTAAACCAAAAAATTTGATAAAAAGAACGCCAAAATCTAACTTCGTATGAAGAAGTTATGATTTTTCGAAGTTTCAACTTGGTAGTAGACAGCTAAAAACTCAAATTTTATATTGAACGATATTTAACCAATACATCCTAAACGAGAATCGAAGGTCTCGTCATTTGTAGTACAACGGTAAAAAGTCAGACAAAAACGGATGTCGGATGAAGAAGTTATGAATTTTTAATGGATTTTCCTGTCCCGTTCTGTTAAAAACAATAATATTAAAAATAAACTCAGAATTAACCGACGAAGTCTAAATGAAAGTTGTAGAGCGTAATTTTAGCTACACGCGCATATAAAGAACGTCAAAAACGGAGCCCGTATGCAAAAGTTATGGATTTTAGAAGTCCGGGGCTCAAAATCCGAGGATTTCGCATGAAAAGTACCTCGCACGAAGCAGCAGCGTCACCGAAGATGTGGCCCAAACTGAATTTCCGATGTGCCTTGCACTCGTGTCGCATTCCGAGTGGACCGAAGCACCCAGCCAATCTGAATCCGACGCGTGTAACTTCGCTATCTGACGCGTGCATACCTGCGAGCCGAGCCACCAAGCTGGTTCGTCACCGCGTCCGTCCGAGCCTCGCTGGAGCCCTGCGCAGCTGCCGCGTGTCTTCGCTGAGTCACCCTTCTCGGCCGACCCTCGCATCTGCTATCGCGTGCAGCCTTCTCAGCCCTCGGATCCGAGCCTCTCGCCGTATAAATAGAGGCTGCGAACCCTCCCGGGTAAAATTGGAATTTTGCCATTTTTCACCCCTAAATCCATATTTTCACTATTTTGACTTTTTTCGAAGCCCCGGTATCAATTTTAGCACCCGAAACAAGTCCTGAGACCCCCGAGAAGCCCAAAATTTTTATCTTTTCGGTTTTGAAGCCCTACCTTCGTAGAGCCCGGTTTTCAATTAAGCTCCCGGTTTTCAACATAGAAAGATATATTTAAAGCCGAAGTGTTGTCCAAATTACTATTTTAATCCCCGTTTAACTTAAGGTGAGCTCAATATTTAGGAACAATTGTATGTTATGTGTTATATGTGCTATGTGCTTTTCAGTGTTATTATTCTGAGTTATTTTCCCGTGTGATTTTATTCGCTTTGTTTATAGCAATTGTAATACCTTTGACCATGTGATCAGTGAAAGGACTTAGATTCACATTGGTATTGGTACGTAGCCTCTAGCCATGTAGAGCATGTCTCCTTAAGAGAATGACTTCTATTCTATGGCATTGGCAAAAGGTTAGACATGACTATAAGCCTGAAATAGAACAAGATGTTAATCAAAAATTACATGTGTTCTATGCCATTTAGGCCAAAGCTTTATTGATGTATATCAAGAATTGAAAATTATATCTTTGAATAAAGTCTTTGATTGATATGAACGCTTGTCTCATGATCTCACATATGTCTTGTTACTCTTCTTTGCCTTTGCCACATTGAAGTATATATATGGCATAACGTTATATTGTATCTATTATTGAACTCACTAAGCGTCACCGCTTACCCTATCAATGTTTAACAATTGCAGGTGATAAGTAACTAGTATGTTCACATACTATTGAAAGATTTATAATAGTACTTTTGTACTACAGTTTATGTTTGTATAAATTACAATATCCTGGGTAGTTATGTAATATATAACACTTTGTAATAGATAGTTTGTATCCAATAGTTTGTAATTCCCTTTATCAATGTAAAATATTGCTTTTATGAATATGCAAGTAGCATGTTTTGGAGTAATCATATTGTGAAGTATGAAAGTTTGGGTCTTTCAAAAATATGAAAGTTGGGGTCTTTCAAAACTTCCTTGAACTAGTCTTGATCTTCTTGTTAGACCTTGTAGATCCCTCAAACTTTCTCTTTTTTCCAACCTCAACCTTGCTGGCAGCTCTTCCCTTGATCATCTCCTCAGCAGACTTGGCAGCCCATATAACTGCCTCCATAGTAGGTGTCTGGAGTTCTGGTACAGTGTACTCCAATGGAAGTCCCTTTGCATACTTGTCAATTTTCATCAGCTCGTTTGAGACAAAGCGCAAAGAAAACTACATGTTGTCTGTGAAGGCATTGGTGTAGTCATCAATTGACATGCTTCCCTTCTTCAACGTCAAGAATGGGTTCTCTAGCTCAAGCATATTTTGGTTCAAGCGGTATTTGTGCTTAAAGTGCACCAAGAACTCTGCCCACATCAGTTATAGTGCCTCATTGGGGTTTAGGGTCTTCCCCAAGGTGTTCCACAAGCGAACAACACCACCTCTAAACCGATGCACTGCAAATGTGTTATGAAGGCCAACTCCATCTCTAAGATCCAGTCCATAACTCCAATTAGATCTTCTTTCCCAGTGAAAGTCGATGGGTTGCAAGTCGTAAAGTCTTTGTACTTGCATCCATTCCTCTCGATTCCTTCATGTTTGTTTTTCCTCCTAATCGTTGGCGGTTCAGCTTGACCAACGGTCCTACTGTAATTCCCTTCCTCTGACTGGCTGTCATTTAGTTCTGGTTGTTCAACAGGCATCGTGAGTTCATCCCTATTGTTCAACAACATCTTCCTCATCTCTTCCTTCTATTCATCCATCATAGCCTGAATCATGGCTTGTATTCCAATAATTGTGATTGGCTCGGGTGCAACTACTACTACTGGTACTTGCTCAATCACTTAGGGTTGAGGCTACTGATTCCTGTTCCCATTTACGTTTCCAACTCCGCTTTGGGTTCTTTCCATTTCGATCTATACACCAAATTAGGCGAATTTAGATTTTTATTCACGATAGACATTTAAATCCTCTTTATCACTATGAAACGTTACATGCTAGTTCTAATATCATAGTCGAACGCTAAGAATCCTAAACACATAAGGTTTCCAGACCCGGTCAGCAATAGACCATAGATCCAACAAATAATATCATATAAGGCATCTTTATAGCTATAACATAAAGAATTTAGAACATAAAAGCATTTTAGGCATCCTCCCTAAAATAACCTAGTGTTCGTGCTTAAAATATAGTAGACACTCATCTCACAATCATCGCTTAGCATTCTAAGTTTAAGTCTAGAAATCCTCAAAATTCCTAGTTCTCTTAAACTAATGCTCTAATATAAACTGTGACATCCCCAATTTCACGGCCATAAAAGACCGATTTTGTTTATGCTTTATAATAAAATCATAGTAACTTTTTAAAGAAAGTGATGCGGAATTTGTTCCAAAAAATATGATAAAGATTTTATCAAAGCATTTCCGAAGAAATGTATTTCATTATATTAAAACCTAGGGATGTCATTGTCAATACAGATCAAAAGTATAAACTAAAACAATATAGGCCTTACAACATTTATTTATATTTACTGGCCTATAATCCAATATTCCTCATAAAGTCATCGCAACTATGCTCTTGTGCCACTACCTGTAATACAAGAAAACTAAGTGGGTCAGACTTGGGAGCCTGGTGAGCACATAAGGTTTCAACCCACAATAAATAAGTTTAATACTTTCAACAAATCATTCAACCCGATTACCCGTTCCCGTTATCCTCACTTTACATCCCTAAGCCATCTATTATAAGGGACCTAGCCCAAGGATTTTCATCGGGGTGATAACACTTCTTAGGGGATATCTCAACAATTATATCAAATAAGGCAACCATGAGGGGGATGGAGTACTACTAGTAAACATGTAGTTCAAATAAATACCTACAGGTTATGAGCCTGCTAGCGTTCCACTGGATTGTCTAGAATAGTCTGTGGTCGTCATCTATACCCCGATAGATAACTGGATCATCGTAAACATCGTAGTCTCTCATCATTTTATTTCATCACATATCAACTATTTCATCTACCCATGTTTTGCCCAGCATATTTGAAAATATAAAATACTTATACAGTTTAAATCATTTAAAACATGTGTAACACGTTCATCCAACATAGATATCAAGAACACATATAATATGCATACATAACACGTAATTTATATTAAACACTTCATATCTATGTTTAAGATGAAAGTAACTATTCACTCACTTATTAAGGTGGTGATTCCGAACTTAGATAACGCTTCGCTTTTATTAATTTACTTTATTTTGACGAAACCTAGTATCATTAGCACTAGATTTTAGTCATAATTACCGTGACTAATTATTACTCTTAGTATTATTATCATTATATAAGCGTTAAACAATACTTTCCAACCACTATGTACAGACAGGGGAAAACGTGAAACGACAGGACCATTTTAGCATTATAGTATTTCTGAAATTCAACAACCCTATACGACAATTCAAACCAGATTTTCCGTCCCATGGGCGGTTAAAAAAAATATTGTAATAACACTTTTTATATCATATTATATATATATATATATATATATATATATATATATATATATATATATATATATATATATTGTTTATGAGTTCATAATAACGATAATAAACTTAAACATAAGCTATACTTAAAGTAAGGTAAGCATAACTTACTTACAATGTGGTTTTAGCTTGGATTCGGGTTCTGCAGCAGCAAAACTTCGTCGCTGAATTTTTCTAAAAAAGATTATTGCAGCGGTTCAGCGCTCAACTTACTATACTAAAACTATAAAAAAGAGAAATCGAATCACGAGTGACCGAATTCGGTGAATAAGAAAAAAAAAACCTTTGAATCAAGAGAATAATGTAAAAATATGAGAGGCTAGAGGGTCTTATTTATAGTAATTGAATTTTCCAAAACTACCATCTATAGTTACTTAATGACCTAATAGTTATATAAACGACTAAACAACCCTTTATAATACTATTTTAAATAGAATTAATGATATTTGTACTAAACTAATATCGAAAATACTCAACACTAGTCTCATAAGGACCGCATCGTCGGTACGTTTCTAATGATATATATATATATATATATATATATATATATATATATATATATATATATATATATATATATATATATATGATTTATACTTTATTTTAATACGTAAATATGCTATTAAAAATTATAACTCGTTCATACGAACTCCGTTTTTTACACTTTTTATATCCAGACATAGCTATCGACGAGATCTACAACTTTCATTTAGACTCCATCAGCTAATGATTTTGCTAAAATCATAACTCTCATACGGACTCCGTTTTTGGCATTCTTTTTCTATTTTAAGGAGTAATACGATTTTTTTATGGTATTAGCTAAAAGTCAACAATTTTCTTCGTTGTTTTTTACGTCACACATTCCTTGTGCGCGACTAACTTTTATTTCTTTTAAAAATCATATTCAATTCATACGGAGTCCGATTTCTACGAAATTTATATTTTCGGGATCAAGTCGATGTGTACTTTCTATATATATATATATATATATATATATATATATATATATATGTGTGTGTGTGTGTGTGTGTGTGTATGTGTGTGTGTGTGTGAGTTTTGGCGAACTTATTTTTACGATTTACGGACGATTCAACTGATTTTTTCTTAATTTATAATATTATAATAATAATGAAACATATTATATTCATATAATTCTTCTTTATTATGTCGAATATGTTACAATTGTTGACCCTAACTGTTACATCATCATAATATTGCTTAGCCAGAAACGCAGGCGTTACAATTTTGGATGAGGTCCTAATGGATAAAGTTGGAAACTTTATCCATTAAGTCATTGAAAAGGATTAGATGTGAACTTTTGGATTTAGATCCGTATGGATTAAGTGCTTAGTTCGAAAAATGGCACTTCAGCCAGTTTACACGGTATGACGAAGGTGACAACAACGTGGCGGATTTTTAAACCTTAACTGTTTTGTCGTAGCATAGCCACGACATGGCCAAGGAAGGCCACGATATGGCAATAGTCAGCATGTTGACTGTTTGACTTTGAATGTTGATTTTTGATGAGTTTGACTTTTGGTCAAACTTGTGTAGAATTGAGCATTTGTCTAAGGATTTATCTTGGTTTGGCTTTAGAAAGCTTATCATGACTGTTCTGTTGCTGAGGTGACAGGGTGAGATGATATTCGGAGCCGTGACCTATACAACTATTTGTTTAGACTGTGAGATGAATCTCCTCACTGTGTTTGGCGGATCGAAGGCACCAATGCCGACCATTGGATTATTGTTACTAGAGTGTTAGTTGTCTGTGTGACTCTTGCATGTATTGTATGTGTTTGTATGTATGTCGGGCGGGGCTAATGCCATGTGAGTCTTGATAAGTGTGTTGGATCGGGCTCGTCACATGTTATTGACAGATCTATATTGGGTGGGGCACGATAGAGGTTGGGTGGGGCCCGATGAATACCAGGGCAAGGCCCGATGCCGATTATGACCCGACGTATGTATGCATGTATGTATGATATGTGGTATTTTGGGGAGATCACTAAGTTTTGTGCTTGTGGTTTATATTTATGGTTTCAGGTACTTCCGGCTCGAAAGGGGAGGGGCCGACGTGACTGCACAATATCCCCTAGAGTTTGTTCCGCATTGATAAATTTTAATATGATGTTTAAATGATATTTTTATCTTGAATGATTTCAAGAACAGTTTGTTATATAAGTTACTGCTATAAAAATAAAAATTTTACCTTGGATTTTGAGAATGTTACATATGTGAATGGAATGGGAATGTTACATATGTGAATGGGATGAATTGAATATTAAAGGTCTTGATTCACCAACAATAGATTCACATAGGATGAATTTTGGGTGGGGAAATTTGATAAAGTTGAGAAGTTATTAAAGTGATCAATTGTAGAGCTCGTGTAATTTCTTTACCTAGAAGTAGGGATTTGAAAGGTGGAATAAAGATACATATGAACTCTTTCTAATTCTAGAATGAGTGTTTCCACATAACTTTTTAATGTTGTTTAATGAAAGTGGGATGAAGAAGATGATGATAATGTCCAAAATTTTAATCAAAGAAAAATTACCATAAACTATATACATACATGGATTTTTACCAAGTGTTCATAACTGTTTTCAAGGGCGGACTTACTATATAACGTGAGATAGCACGGGCTACCCTTCAAATTTTGCCGTCAAATGTAAGTTTAGTGAAAATTCATTAAAGCCTGTCATACATCCGTTGAAAATCCATCACAAATCCGTCACAAATGCATTGGAAATCTATCACAAATTCCGATAATTGTGAATTTAGTGTAAATTCATCGGCTTATTGACAGTTTTGTGACTTCCTTCAAAAAGTGAGTTTTTTGTAGTAGTATAACCCTAAAATATTTGTGTAAACCGGAACTTTTTTTTCTAGATCATCACTGCATGTTTTGATTCATACATGTACAAGAGAGTAGTCAAATCAATCCAACTTAGAATAAATATTTTTGATTTAGTTTTTGATTTACACATTCCAACAAAAATCTTGCATTTCCTACAATTGAGTTATATTTAGGTAAAATCTTTCTCAAAGTCCATTTCTTTTTCATGTAAAATGATGTTAATCAATGAAATCCAGAATGTCGGCGATGAGGGATGAGATGATACAGAATCAAATATGGACAATGATGAAGATTATAAAAGAATAAAACAAAGAAAAGACATAAGCAATTAAAAAGTAATATTTTTATATACAAATAGAGGGACGAAAGTTGTATATTTTTAAAACTAAATGGATGTAACCTATTAATTTTTAATTAAGGAGCAAAATACGAATTTTACCAATCCACATGGACCAATACTAGATTTATTCTTTTTTTATTAATATAAAGATTAAATAAAGTAAAATTAAACAATATTCTTTTCATTAAAATATATTTTTAAGTTACATAGGATTTCTAGTCCAACGGTATTCGGTGTTGCCCTTTCACTTTGTAGTTGAGGGTTCAAGTCTTGTGAGGAACATAGGTGAAGATTTAGGAGAATTGTAGGAGTAGAATAGACTAGATTCGCTGTATAAAAAAAAAAAAAAAAAAAAAAAAAAAAAAAAAAAAAAAAGTTGAATCATTAAGTAGATTGTAGATAGTCATATTTCATTTCGTTTAAAATACAATTTATATATATATATATATATATATATATATATATATATATATATATATATATATATATATATATATATATATATATATATATATATATAAAAGTTTAAATAGTTGGACTGTAGTATATTTTCTTCTCTTTCATATTTGGCTACGGAAGTTTTAATTTTCATATCTTTTCTGATCGTTTTTTTTTCTTCTTACCGCCTTTCTGGACGAATAGTATTTGTAGCCGTTTTCTTTATTTCTTTTTTCCTTTGTTTGTTACTCCTCCTTCCTCTTCAGGTGCTACACTCTTATTTTCCGTTGGTTCGTTCCTTACGTATTTTCCGTCTACACTGCTACAACATACACTTCTCCGTCTTCGCCTTCGGCTGTCCCAGACCTCGACTTCGATTCTCACATCTCTGGTTCCGACTGCTCGTTTCTCCACCTGCTACTCTATTAAAGGTATGTTTCGACTTCTTCCATTAAAGTTCCGATATTAGTTGATATCGTAGACTTCTATTATTATAAATTACTTACTCTAACGAAATAATTCATAATTACTACAAACCTTGAAATGATTTGTTTATGAAAATGAAAAGGAAACAAGCCCTAGGCGGAGATGGCGTAGAAGATTAACCAACAAACTCCTCCGATGGACCGTCTTTTATCGCTGCCGACGTTGTCGCGACGTCGGTTGCTGCTCCATCTAATCCTCTACGCTTAAACAGTAGGTTTTATGTCCGTACCTTCACCCTTGCTTATGTGTATCGTCTGGGTTTCATTGTTTGCCTTAATTGTGTCATTTATGTGATGATGGAATTTTGTGTTTCTTCTGAAGCAATTGGAGCTAATGGTAAGGACTGTGAAGAATCATCATTACTAAGAAGAAGAGGATGACGAAGATTTCATTTGGAGAACAACTAACGGCTCCTCACAAAAAGGTTTTTTTTTTCTCATAAACATATACGTTTTTTTTATATCTAGATTTGTGCATGCATAATTGAAATTGAACTTTTCAATTGAATGCATAGATGGAAGGATCTCTTCTCTCTTACTTCCACTCCCGATCTAATTTTATGAGTAGTCCGCTTTAAGGTTTGTTTGATTCATTTCAGAAATCGATTGATTTTGTAGGATTTCATTTTTTTTAATTTCATCAACTCCTCATCGCGTGGAATTTGCCAACTGCTCAACATATTGCTCCAAAGAATAATCATCTCTTTTACTTTTGGTTCTTTTTAGCTACTTTGACTTATGCGGACTCAACTATGATGTTTTGGTTATAACAGTTTGCATTTTGAGTTAATTTGATGTTGATTGATTTATAGATAGTGTGGTGGTGAAGATGAAGTTTGGAGTGGTAGGAGATTAAGCTGATACTTTTGGTAAGGGGTGTTTTAAGTAGTTAAAGATTTTTATGAAGCTGTAAAGTCATTTTTAGTTTATAGTTGAGTTGTTTGTGTGCAGATAGACAGGTGTAATGGGAAATCAACCTATTAAATTCCTTATGTTTTCATTTACGGTAACATATGTTTTGTAGAGCTAAGCTTGTGAATTACAGTACTAAGTATTAGCACAATTGAATTTCTTTGGTACTTTTTGAAACTTTTCTTGGTACTATCTTCCTAAATTCAGAATATTTTGGAGTTTCAATCAGAAAGGTTGTAGATTTAGGCTACTGGAATGTATATTTTGTAAGATGAAATGGTTATATTACAAATTTAAGTTATTGGATTATGTATTTTGTAAAATACGCATTTTCTTGGAATCTAAATTTTAGTTATTGGAATGTATATTGTCCTTAAAAGCGACTTTAAGTAAACCATTAACTAAATTATCAAAGTTTCATTTAAAATTTTTATATTAGGTGATGTTAAGAATTTTGTTTGATGTTTAGAGTAAATATAATTTTGAGTTAATATTTATTGAGTATTGACATATATTTTCGCTCAACAATTGACAATATTAATGAATAATTTTCATTTTTAGCTATTACTATGTGAAATATGTTTCCCATTTTTAATCAAGTCTTTTTTTCATTATAAAAATAGCGACCTTTTAACCGATTGAATCCGTATTCATTATGTCATTAGTTTTCAAATCTACCCTAATAAATGAAAATGACTTTGCCACATGTCATTCTCTCATAAAATTAACCACATGTAATTTTGTCATAATTTTGAGATATATATTTATTTTCCACTTGTCATTACTTCAATTTTCATTTTCAATCTATCATTAATTTAATTTCCATAAATTAAACCTACCATAATGACTATTAATTTTTAATTTTAAATTTTAAATTCAATTTCAAATAAATTTACAGTTTAAACCTTTATGTTTAACATTTTGTTATAATTAACTCGTTTAGTATACTAAATACATAATTTTAATTAATTTATTTTTCGCATGTTTTTTTTCACATAATTTTCACTTATTTCAATTTCAAATTCAAATAAAATTTCTATTTAATCATTCGTACTTAACATTTTGTTTTAATCAACCCGTATAATATACGGGTCTCACAACTAGTTAATTAATAAGTTTGTTAATTTTAATTGAATGTAGTGCAGGCTATTCAAAATCGATCAACTAGACAAATTCCTACTTAATTAATCATAGGAAATTGTTGGGTTTTATAGTTTGTTTTCCACCTTTTTTTTTTCTTTTTTTCTTTTTTGTTTTTTCAGGAGAAGAGTTGAATTCTCAAGAGGTGATCAATTTTATGCATGACATCCTGCAGCGGGTGATATAACTTTTAACATATTATGTAAAACATATTTGATACTCAACTATATATCTATAATAACATAGGCAAGTCACCGCCCATCACTTACTCTGTCATCAAGCATTACAATATGAAAACGGTAAATCTTTTGGATGAGTGTCTATTTGGTTTTTAGATTCCGATGGAATTTGAATTTCAGATTCCATCCCATCGTGTGTTTTGGAATTCAGTTCCATAAGAGTCCTTCAAATCCATGTGTTCATGGACTTGAATACATATTTGTTCAGGTACATCACCTCAAACTATGATGCAATATCCATCATATATGATGTTCATAAATATGTCAAAACACCAGAAGATACGGTCGTTGATGTACTTAAAGCATGTATCCTTTTTTACTATTTTTACTTTCGTTCCTTTAACTATTTATATTCAACAAAACATACCCCCTTTGGAATACTATCTTCTATTTATTTACTTGAATTTGGTAAATTGGTGAATATAGTCATGGTCAGGCGGCTTAATTTCTACACTTGATTGGTAAATTTTAACATGAAAGATGACTTAAATGTTTATTTTTGCTATTGAAATCACCGTTTCATATCTTGATTGATCCCGGTTAGTTAATTTTCATGAAATTCAGATGCTGTTATCAAATGGTACATGAGACCAAGTTGTTCCCAATAGGGCATCCACCGGTAAGATTTGTTTCTCTCATGACTCAAACTTTTTCTCAGAATGATTTCCCCAAATCCATCTATGCCTATCTTTCTACTTTTGTCATATTTGGTAAAAAAAAATTTAAAAATGTGTAGCCTTTTAATTCGTATATCAATGGTGTACATAGTAGACATGCATGCATTTGATTTAACTTGCAAGCAGCCAAGTACTTTGCTAGAATTTCAGATGTAATAATAACATATGCACATCAATTTTTGTCTTGTAGGCACTAACCATTAAAGACCGTATGCAAACATAATCAAGATACAGGAACAAGAAAACAAAGGGGAATTTTGGCAGAAAAATCAAAGTATTATATATTACGTTATCATATATTTTAGATTCTTAATGCACAATTCTTGACGGGTTACCAAGATTATTTTCAGAAAAACTTTGCATCTTTAACATTATTTTTTTTCTTTCTAGTATGCTTGCAGGAAGGCTTTGGGGGGCAGTCAAGAAAGCAAGGTTGTAAAGGTGTTAAATGAATAACCTCATTGTCACATACCTTTTGTGTTATAACTCAACTGACTTTCTTACATACATTTTTCTCTTGACAACTTGATCCTCAATATTCATACCAATATATACTATATATATTTCATCCGTAAGAGTAGGTTCAACAAAATATGGATAAGTTTATATTGTTGCTTGCATATTTAATGAAATAAATACCCGAATGATTATTGAAAAGCAAAATAAATAATTATAAATCCCAATAATTATTTTGTGAAGTGATTAGGTACTTACCTGACAACTACTCAACGGAAGTATTCCAACATGGATCAATAGTGGAGATACTACATAGTACATTTTCTGTTTTCCTTTTCTCATTTCAAAAATAGTTTTTCATGTGACATAATTTGATGTGGTAGATGCATGGTTGTAGTCTTGGTTATATACGTACAATCTATAAATTTGACCTGAAAATGTTCCTTTTAATATGTAATTTTATCACAATAGTTATATAATTCATGAACGTTGATATGTGGTTTATTGACAACAGATGTAGCACTATGATAGAAGACACAATAACTATAGGAGCCGAAGCTCTAGCGTGGATGGACAATCTGGTATGTGAAATTGCTAGGTGTACTATTTATATTCCAAATATTAAAAAAAAGTTTTTTTATCACTTAAAAAAAATTGTCTACTCAAAAAAGAAAAAATTTTAATTGCCAGAAAATCTAAAATAGACTTATGATTAATAAAATATTTATTTATAGTTTGTAAATGAATGGCATCAGGGTGTTCGATAAAATTGATGGCGATCAACCTTTTTTTATTGATGAGCTGGTGGGACAGAAAATAAAGAGAAGGGTAAAATAGTCCAAATGATGTGAAAACCAACTTTAAACCTCTCCATTCCTTAAGATCAAAGTAAGATGCCTTAATATGATCATTTGAGAAGTACAATGCAATATTTTAGTTTCAGATTTTTTTTCCATTTAAAAAAAAATTTCTTTTTAGTATTCTAAAGTTTATTGTTATTATTATAGTAATGAACTATTAAAAAGGGGAAAGGGTAAAAGCGGTTGTAGCATGAACACAAGATTCATAATCATTGTCAGATAGTGGATCGAAACTTGGACCAAAATATCCCTACTATAGGATTAAATGCAAGAAACTTTGATGTTCTGGTGCTGTGTTGCCGCCTACCACAATCCTTACGCCTAATATCTTTCTATGCTTATTGTCATCTTTTGTTGTGTTCAACCATGTTCGCTTTGTAAATATAATGTAGTATTTTGCATGTAACCTCTATCTTATATGTAATATCATTTTGCAACAACTATAGTATGTTTTCTTATTTAATACACCTTCAAATAACCAAAAAAGAAAAAAGAAACCCGGTGCCAACGGCACGTCTGATTCCATCTAGTTTGTAGATAGTTTTAAAAAATTATGATCTAAAAAATATTATGAAGTAAAATATTTAAATTTCATGAATATTGAGTTATAATTACAATAAAAATACTTTTATTTAGTTTTTAAAAATAAAAAAAATATTTATTTGAAGTTTTGAATTTTTATAAAGATTAATATTTAATATAATTTATATTAATAAAAATAATATATTATTATAGTAAATTTATTCCATTCTCGTAAAAAAATCCCACATTTGATTGAAAATTATCCAATGAAAAGAAATGACATTTCGTAAAGCATGTTTTGTTCCATGTTAGATAATAGATTGATTAATAATTAAAAAACAATTACATAGGAATATATAAAGAATATCTAAATCCTAATGGCTTAAACCCTAAAAGGATCAGGCCTAAGCCTGAATCAATAACATCCCTGTAGTTTGATTGGAAGAAGACGATTAAACTAGAAAAAATAAAGAATAAATCATAAAAACTAGATAAAGATAGCGGCATTAGCGGTGGTAGAGCTCTGACAATGACGACTAATGTCGACTACTCGTCGGAGAAGAAGGGAGAAAAAGAGGTAGCTAGGGGCTATTTCGTTGTATAAGAAGAGAAGAGTGGCGACAACAACGATCATGCAATTGGTGGGCAGATGAGACTAGAGAAAGGCAGGAAAGAGGGCTCGAGCTGCAACAAACGAAGATAATTCTGCCGAGAATGGCAACTGCAATGTTGATAAGCATCAGAAGGGGCTGAATCGGAAAATAGATATGAAGAAGTGGCAATTTTAGGATGAGGTAGAAGTAGATGAGACAGTAGAAGAAGCTGATGAAATGTTCTGGATTGGTGTCGGTGGTTGATTTATTATGTAGGCAGCAAAGAGAAGAAAGAGAAAAAAAATATATGGAACGTAACGAAGGCACATCCGTCGACATTTAGAGAAGGTTGTCGAAGGTGGAGAGCGGTAACTTCGGGTTGTGGTCAGCTTTATGGTTTTAATCTATAGATTTGATAGAATAACGAACAAAACTTAGGCTTAGGTATCGGACAAATGATGCATAAACCGAGAGCTCTATTAGATGAAATGAAGCTTCGATACTAGAAAAAGAATGTAAAGCCTCAAGCTTGATATGGGGGGCACACTACTCAGTTGTTATGCGATACTAATGAGATTTTCTGAACAAGAAAAAAATGAAAGACATAGTGATAGCTTATTTTATTTCCTTATTTTTATTAGTTTATTTTAGATTTTTAGCTATTTTTAATTAGTTTTGCATTGTATATTCTTTATTTTCTTTATCATGGATCGTATCGGAGACTTTTTATTTTGCATAGGAAATTTTGTAGGATTTTGAGGCTCATTGCGGTTATGGTTTGATTGGAGTTGGGCTTAGTGGGCTTTCCGATGCATTATTGAGCTTGGCGGATCCACCAAAGAAGAATTGGGCTTAAAAAGCTAAAAGCTTGGATGAAGTGGGCTTGTGAAGATGGATCTTGGACTTTTATTTTGGGCTTGGAGCATCCACATTTAAAGCTAAAAGATGATTGGTTAATTTGAATCACATAGATATGGAAGGGACCAAAGGAATCTTTGGTAGTGGAAGGGTGGAGTGGAGGAATGAGGAGCCAATAGCATTACAGCAACACTTGCGTGGGTGGAATCTTCGTCGCGTGGGTACCCGCACAACTGCCCAGTTTGGGCATTTTTGTCATTTGGCACACCATAACCTTGCGGAATCAGATTTATCAGCCACATTCTCGATTTTTCACCATTGCAGACCTGGAGGAGGCGATTTTGAAGCTCAAGACTCATTTCTTTTCATCTTTCCAAGATATTGGTAGTTTTTTTTATGCAATTAGACTTTTGTGATAATTGTTCTATTGCAATGAGTGGCTAAACTCTCTATTTTGGTAGACCTTGGCTAAAACCTCTGAATGTTTGTGGGTTTTTGAAGGATTTATGCTTATTTATCATTTATCTTATGTCTATGATTGTAGTTCGTATTTTCTATGCTTGTTTAGTGCTTTGATCATGAGCTTGGTACTTTAATAAGCAATTGCTGGTTTATTTCTTTGGTTTAGCATTGAATCATTGAATTTACTTAGAATAAGAGCTTTATGATGGTAGAAATCATCTCTAGTCCTTTATGGATGTGTAAGCATTGACATCCTCTAGGAATTAGGGGTTTCTTCATTCTTAAGGCTAATCAAATTCTTGGGTTCAATTGCTTCAATTGGATCTTTAATTTTGATTAAGAAAGTGTATTGTGGGCTTCCCCAACCTCCATACTACCTATGAGAAATCTTGGCATATCATGCTTCATGATTGCTATAACCAATTTGGGATGAATGATAAGCTTCATGTTAAATCCTAATGATAAACACACATATGTTTATTGTGTTGAATTGCCTTGGCTTACCAAATTTCTCTAATATTTGAACATCTTACTTTCTTACTTAATTGCAAGTTTTTAGTTATTCACGTCTTTTAGTTTTCAAGCAATCATAACCACCCACCCACCCCCCCCCCCCCCACTTTTAGTTTAATTGTAGTTAGTTTATTTACAATAGTTCTTTTAGATTGCGTTGGTGATTGAATACAATCATTTCCCTGAGGATCGGTACCCTTTTTTACCATTATATTACGTTTTATTTGCAAACAAATGGTGTAATTTGTTTGGTGGACTTGACATCCCACCACATAGAAATGAAGAAGTGAATGTTTCTTGAGGAAAAAAAACTTGTGGTGTTGTGTCATATATAGTTTAGTTTAGTTAACAATAATCAAAATTTATATTTATGGTATTAAGAAATATATACACTACTCGGTTGTTATGCGATACTAATGAGAATTGTTGAACAAGAAAAAAATGAAAGACATACAAATGAAGAAGTGCATGTTTCTTGAGGAAAAAAACTAGTGGTGTTGTATCATATATAGTTTGGTTTATTTAACAATAATCAAAATTTATATTTATGGTATTAAGAAATATATATGGAAAAGGTGAATATGTGGCTGTCATGTACGTAGTGTTAGGTATAAAACCAATAAAATTGACTTCATTTTGAATAAAAAACACATTTTTCTTTCATTGTTATATTCTTCCTATTGCATTTGAACTCATATTATATTTGATTTCGTGATTAATCCCCAATCTATCTATTTTGAATGTGTTATTTTATTAGACTTATAGTAGGTTTTATAACTTCCTTGAATACCTATCTATTTATGCTTGTATGGTTTTTCTATGATGACTTATGGGAAAAGGTTTAGTAGGTTTTTAACAAACAATTTCAATCCATCAATATAGTTTTCTATATTAAATTTCAATTAGGATACCTAAAAGTAGTTGGTAAAATATCCTTATACATCGTTTGCGATGTAAAATTAAATGTAACGCCCGTAGATCCGGGCTAGTCAATTTAGAGGCAATAGGGGTCGAAGACGACTTTTCGACAAAAGATTATTAAGAATAAATAATATCAACCAAGTTTTAGTATATGTTACAAGGTTTCCGTACATATAAAGAGCGTCGAAATCTGAGTTATAACGAAGAAGTTATGACCCGTCGAAGTTTCGTGACGAAACCGACACGATACCAGAAGACGTAAATAGTGAATTTATGATAGAGCGAGATTTAGCCTTAGAGATCTAAACGAAAGTCATAGTACATGTTAAACTGATAGTGTTCATAAAAAGAACATCCAAATCTGACTTCGTATGAGGAAGTTACGATTTTTCTAAGATTTACCATACAAATGCACAACCCGAAATTCTGAATTTTAGATAGGTCGATTTTTAGCCAAAATAATCTAAACGATAAGTGAAGATATCGTTAATAGGAGTTAAACGATAAAAATACAGTTGAAAATGGAGCTCGTATGCGAAAGATATGGACGAAGCTTAGTCCCTACTTTTCGAGCGCGGCGAATTCGATACAGTTTTGTAAATCCGAGATAGAATGAGAATTAGCCAACGAGGTCTAAATGAGAGTTGAAGATCTCATTAATAGGAACTCAACGGTAAAAAGACAGACAAAAACGGAGCTCGTATGCGAAAGTTATGGACGAAGCTTAGTCTCTACTTTTCGAGCGCGGCGAATTCGATACAGTTTTGTAAATCCAAGATAGAATGAGAATTAGTCAACGAGGTCTAAATGAAAGTTGAAGATCTCATTAATAGGAACTTAATGGTAAAAAGACAGACAAAAACGGAGCTTGTATGCAAAAGTTACGGACGAAGCTTGGAGACTACTTTACTATACAATTCCTATAAATAAGAGATGGACTCTTCATAATTTCCTCACACCTTCAAACCTTTCTTTCTCTCTCTAACTTCTCTCTAACCTCCCTAAACCCCTCCCAAGTCTAGGGAACCTCCCTATCACGAGAAGAAAGCTCCGGAGTGCCCGACGACTCCGAGAAGAAAAGCTTTCGGCTCGGAAACGCTGCTCCAGTGAAGCCCGGTTTTTAATAAAACCCCGCTGTAAGTGAGTTACACCTATACTATATTTAATATAGTTTTTATTTAATTATAGTAACATTATTAGGACCTTAAAATAATTATTTGGGCTATTATTATGAGTTATATTGAGTGTTATTTAACGCTTATATAATAGTAATAATAGCTAGTCTATTAATTAGTCGCAATTAATGTTAAAACTAAACTCTAGTGGTATTAATACTAGGTTTTGGTCAAGGAAAAAAAATTGTTTTGAGATAACGAAGTTCTGTTTAAGTACCGAGTCACCACCTAATTAACTGAGTGCATAGTTACTTTCAGCTTACACATAGATATGAAGTATTTTATATAAATTACGTGCTATGTGTGCATATTATCTGAATACTTGCTATCTATGTTGGATGAACGTTTTATACATGTTTTCAATGATTTAAACTGTATATGTATTTTATATCTACAAAATGTGTTGGGTAAAACATGGGTAGATGTAATAGTTGCTATGTGACAAAATAAAATAATGAGAGGCCTCGTTATAGATGTTATTGATGATCCAGTCATCTAGCGGAGTATAGATGACGACCATGGACTATTCTAGATAGTCCAGTTGAACACTAGCAGACTCGCAACCTGTAGGTGTTTATTTGAACTGTGTGTTTATTTGAACTGTGTGCTCACCAAATGTACTCCATCCCCCACATGGTTGCCTTAAGGACATTTATTGCCGAGGAATCCCCTTAGCAGTAGTGTCCATCCCGATGATAGTCCTTAGACTAGGTCCCTTGTGTTAGATGTTTTAGGGACATAAAGTGAGGATAACGGAAACGGGTAATCGGGTTTGTTTGGTTTGATAAAGTTAATAAACTTATTTATTATGGGTTGAGAATCCTATGTGCTCACCAGGCTCCCAAGCTGACCCACTTAGTTTCTTGTATTGCAGGTAGTGGCGCATGAGCATAAATGTGATGTCTTGGGATGAGAGATTAATGGATATTAGGCCTGTAAATACGAAATAATGTAGTAAAGCCTATATTGTATTGTTTATGCTTATGATCTGTATCTAACATGACATCCCGAGTCTTTTTAATGAAATACATTTCTACGGAAATGCTTTTGATAAATCTTTATCATATACTGTTTTGGGACAAATTCCGCAACACTTTTATTTAATATATTACTTTGATTTTTAAACAAAGCATAAACAGAATCCGTCTTTTCTAGCCGTGAAAATGGGGATGTCACATTAAAATTATAAAATTTCATAAAAATATATACAAAGCTTATCATAAACTCTAATAGAAGATGCAAGAAAGATGGTAAAGAGATTTGATTGCATTTTGTTACAATTGTATAGTTCGTGTTGGTTCTATATCTAATATTATGTACATGATAGCCACATATTCGTGTTGGTTATATATATATATATATATATATATATATATATATATATATATATATATATATATATATACACACACACACACACACACAAGTTGGATCAAGTGATAACTCAAAAATAAGTGATGAATACGAGGAAAAATCTTTGCCACATGATTGAAAAATAAAAGGTGGACATTTGATTTTTGTTAAGAGATACTACTACTCAATATACTAATGACTTTGTAAAAAAAATTCAAAAATAAGTTTTTAAAGTAATTATTTTTAATTTTAAGAAATATTAATTTTTTTTAAAAATATTGAACATAATATGATCCAAATGTGATGATTCAAAATATTTATGATTAAAAAAACTATTGATTCAACTTGTTTATGATCCTTAATTTGTTATAATCTAAAAATATTTGAACTCAAATATTTTATAATCTTGAATTATATATTTTATGATTCAAAATTAAATGGTTCAAAATATATAATATTCCATATTTTTTTGAACAAAAACTATGTTTTATTGAATATGTTATTAATCCAATATCATATGATTCAAAAATGATTTTATTCAAAATAATTTGATTCAAAATTTTATTAGCCAAAAATAATATTATCCAAAAAAATTATGAACGGAAAATATTATGATCATTAATATTTTTCTTAATTAAAATTTTATAATTTTCAAACATTAAAAACATAAACCGATATTTTGTTAAAAAAAAAAATACTAGTATCTTCAACTATATAGTAAAGATAATAAAAAACAAAAAAACAATTTTTTTTTAAAAGAAAGAAATTAAAAAAAAAAGGAAAAAATAATTAAAGACGTCAAAACCGAGCATATAGCTATGATTGTTTTTTGTAATTTTTTAGCGAAAAATAAAAAATAAATAAAAATAAATAATAAAACCCACTTAAATAACATTTAATGGACGTTTGCCGCACGGGACTAAATCCTCGAGTCCGTATTAATTACCACGGACGTGGGTTGCATGCAAACGCACCGCACCAAAGTATTTGGATCTAACGTTTATGCCATTGACAGAATGGGTGGTGGAGAATTGTCCTCGCAGTCCTCACCATTTTTTGAATCCTCACTAGAACTGAATTAGAATTATATATATATATATATATATATATATATATATATATATATATATATATATATATATATATATATATATATATATATATATATATATATATATATATATATATATATATATATATATATATATGTTTAGGTTTATTTGAGACCATGCTAATTTTGTTAAAGCAAATCTAAAAATAATTTTAAAATGCAAAATAAAAGGAAAAATCTAAAAATTCTTTTTTTTATTTATTATTTTTGGAACATTATTTAACTAAAAAAATAAAAAAAATTACCGTTTTTTTTTAAATACGTGAAATATTCTAATAGAATATTACATTGTACATATTATAATATGATTTTTAGAATGTTTAGAATATTCTACTAGATTTATCAGATATGTAGAATATTCTAAATATTCTAATAAAATATGTAAAAAATATATTTTTTTGTATTTATTTTTTATTTTTTTGGTATTTTTTTTTGGAAAATATATATTCCGAAAATAATATTGGATTTTTTTTTTTTTTGAAAATTTTCAATTATTTTTCATTTTAAAATTGTTTTTGTTTTATCTAATAAATGAGTGGTTAGGATTGTGTCTCACAGCCTCACAAAATTAAACAATCTCAAATGAACCTAACCCTATATATATATATATATATATATATATATATATATATATATATATATATATATATATATATATATATATATATATATATATATATATATATATATTTCACTACTATCCCATTTTTACATGTTTATCTTAATTAACATGATGTTTCTTCCCATTGGCTACGACTTGGGTTGATTAACCATCCAAAATTTTATCTTAACCGACTTTTTTGAAGTATGTTGTCGTACAGTTAGGGATGCGTGTGGTGTAGTTTGATACGGTTTTAATCAAAATTGCACTACATGTGCGGTTTGAGATTTTTGGAAACTGCAAACAGCACCGCGAAGGGTTTAAACCGCGTTATGCAGTACGGTACGGTTTTATGCAGTGCGGACGATTTTGATGCGGTTTGATAATCATCTTTTAATCTTGCGTATTTAATTTAAGATACATTAGACGAGTTTCTTAAGATATTAAAATATGATTATTTGTAATAGAAAAATTATTTAGGATTGATGAAAACGTATTTTTCCCTTTTGGATAGTTGTCTTTTTGGAAAAATATGAATAAATACCTACCGACTAAGTTTCTCTCCTTTCAAGAATGTTGGCTTCAGATAATATTCCTCTTCCTGTCGATTGTAAATGGAACTCATTCTGGTATAATACTACTTACCAGCAGAAGAAATCACATTGGAGACATATTTTTGTAACTCTATATTAAATCAACACTACTAATAGAAAGTCATAAATGAGTCCTTAGTTGTAATAAAATGGTAAGGAGAAAGAGAAATAATTGGTGTACTTAGTCAATTCCAGCAACACAATAAAAACCAAATAGGGATTAGAATCTATTAAATTTAGAATGTGAAGGGAAAAGTGACAGCAAGCAAAGTTAGATAGAAGATAGATTGGTTAAAATAAATAAATAAATAAATAAATAAATAAAATAAAAATTCCGCTTAATGAAAATCACTGTTGGGGTTTATCAATATGGCTGACATTAATCTTGTTTAATAAAGGAAAATCTATAGAAAAGTTCTAAACTTTTGTGAATTTTTTTTAAAAAGTTCTAAATTTAAACAGAAAAATCTAATTATTTTGAGAAAATCATATAATTTGTCATTTACTGTTCAAATACAAAAATGATTTTTTTATTAATTTGGGTAAAATGTTAAATAATCGGGATTTTTCTGTTCATAATAATAATAATAATAATAATAATAATAATAATTAGTACTTTATTGAATTTTTTCCCAAAAATTTAGGACTTTTTTTTTTTTTTTTTTTTTTGTAGATTTCCCTTTGACAAAGGTATTAAAATTGTGGTGAAAATTTATAATAAACACTTTCAAAATAATATTAACATGAAATTATAAGCATCTCTATAAATACTTTCCAAATTAAGCATATTAAGACAATTGCTAGGCACTATTAAGATCTTATTGTTTTTGCGGCAATGACTCAGGACCGTTGTATCGTAAATTTTAGCGAATGGTTGAGATTAACGGAGACCAACTCACATGGATCGTAACTTCTAGAGGCAACATATTATTACCGGTGACGCTGTTAGCGACGTTACCAATCGTGTCTAGCTTGATGTCGTTGTCAATGCATATGTTGCCACCAAAAGTGTGGCCTCTAGTTAAACTGTCATTCAAATTCAAATTTTCACTCTCGATGGATGTATGTTATCCGATGTTTGCTATTATGTAAGGTATGAAAGTTCGGTGGTAGTTAGGTTAAAGAACATAAAAGAAACTTCAACATTAGATGAATACACATACAAAGTATCTTACCATGACATCCACAACAATGAATAATAGAAATATAGATAGTTTGAAGTGGTCAGCAAACAATAGAGAGTATTTAGTGCATATTTTCATTCCTAGAAATTAAAATTTTGTATTTCCTTTATTTATAATAAAAAAACTTTTTATGTTTACAAATGATTTGTTAATAATAATAATATTTATTAATTTAGTGGTAATGTTAAGAAAAATTCCAATTTGACTGTTAGTTAAAATAAGGTAATCTTCAAACCCGTCTCAAAATTTTGACCCAATTAATGAAAAAACAAGATACTAGCCAAATTTGTGTAATCGGAAAAAAAATTCAAAATTTTAGTAAGTATTGTGTACTTTTATGTAAAAAAAATAGTTTAAGAGTTTTTGATAAACTAAGTTAAAATTTTAGGATTTTATAAAGAATTTTCCAAAAATAAATTGTTAAACGTATAAAACATTAAAATATATTTAACATTTATAACTACATCAAAGGCTTGAATCTTGTAACCAAAGCTAGAAATCGATTAGGATAATAAATTCCTTCATAATTTTGAATTTCCCTTCTAACACCAAGTTTGCTCTGTCTTCTCTAGGTTGCAAGTCGTTTGAACAAGAAATAGAAGCGAATTAGGGCTTAAAGACATCTTTTCTTTCATCATTTGACAAGACTAGTTCCAAAATTCCTTGTTCTTGTTAAATAAACCTACGCTTGGATTTAACTAACAAACCGAGTCCTTAAACTTACAGTTTAATTGATCCCAAACATAAGTTCTTTAAAGCTCCAACTCCAACATTTCAAACAAATATTTTAATAGTTATAATTACTTAATTAGATTGAAATTTTAATTTACCCTCCAAAAGTGGGTGTTACACTATGCTGGTATAAAGTGGAGATAGTAAAATTTTGAAACTTAAACTAAAAACAGTTTACAATCGATGATAACTTTTTGATAACGAGGGGTACAATAGGTGTAACAAATAAACACGTTTTTGACTATTTTTAAGTAACATTAATCCATATGTACAATCGATTAATTGGTATTAGACATTAGTGGAAAGATGCCCATTAGTAATAACTTGAAGGTTGAAGTCTTGCTTGATATAAAATAAGTACTTTATTAGTAAGTTATTAGTAAGGGAGAGAGTGTTTGTTTTACCTTCTAAAAAATAATAATTGTCTATAATAAAAAATGAGTAATAGACTTAAAGAGAGCGACACAATATGGATTTTTTTAGTTCAACCTCATGCAACACACGCTCAAGCGATTTCTACTCCTACCTCAAAAGGAGGTTTGACTACTTGTACACAAGATGGTTGATGCTTGCTTGACTATAGACAACTCATTCAAAAATATCTCACTCTCTCATAAAGCACTATGTCCAAGTTTGTAATGCATAAATGGAAAAGTAAAGTAGTGTAGGTAGAGATATATATATATATATATATATATATATATATATATATATATATATATATATATATATATATATATATATATATATATATATATATATATATATATATATATATATATATATATATATATATATATGATACTTGGATGTATGAAAGAGAGTGTGGAAAAAGGTGTTTGGTGTGTAAGTAGGTGTATTCGATGGCAATAGAAGAAAAAGAAGAAGCTTTTATTGCAGTCAAAGAGAATGACTTTTGTTAGAATAATTCTTTCCAAGAAAATTGGCGAATAACAATATTATTAGATTTGTTTGTGGGGTTAAGTCCAAGTGATATTGATTTGATGAGTTGTGCCCTACTTTGAATCATCTCAAACTCTCCTCAATTTATAAAGAAGACCACCTAACAACGGTTCCTAACCGGTTTATTTAGATATCGGTCAATAACATATATTAGATATTGTACACAATAAATACCTTTTAATGAAAATAATTATGTTTTAAAAAAACAAAATACATATGGTTTACTAGGTCATCTAAGCACTAAGAAAAATGTTATTCTACAATTTTTCCAAATAAAAACATATGAATTTGTACATGAATTGTAATATACTAATGATTTTCTTACAGTGTCCAAGAAACTATCCAAATAACGTAAAACAAGTAAAAACATAAAAAAATGTAATCTAAGCACTAAGAAAAAAAGCTATTCTACTATTTTTCCAAAAAAAAAACATTTGAATTTGTACATAAATTGTAATATACTAATGATTTTCTTACAGTGTCTAAGTAACGTAAACAAGTAAAAACATAAGAAAATGTTATCTTCTACCCTCCTAAAAAACCAAATTATACCCTAGTTGAACATCTTGAGTAAGTTACTACTAATAAAACTTTTTATCATAATGTATTAAGAAAATTGTAATGTAAATTGATTTCTTAGGCCAAAGATATGCCAATTTTGGGTGTCTACCTTTTTAGAGTAGTAATCAAGTCTTTCAACTTTGATAAAGAGTAGGTAACTTTGAATATGGCTAGTAACTTTGACAAAGCTAAATGATTATATCGAAAGTGTCCCCTAATGTTAATGGACCCATTAATCCCTCCTTTCTTTATACTTTACAGGGGGGACAATTTGGTGAATCCTAAAAGCCATTATTTACATAGTACCAATAAAGGATAGCCTCACATGGTAATAGTTAGTTAAAACTTACATGTAATAATGATCAACTAGTTATGTTTGTTCTTATATTTATTTATTTTGAAATGAAATCTGACAATTATATCACTATTAAATATTTACATGGTATTATTAACGGACAGGTCTGTTGATCATACAGTCAAGAATTGAAACCTAATGGATTTGTACTTGAACATGAACATGATATTTTCTTAAACGTGACAATTTCGATTTCGGCGTATTTAGTAATTAATGGACTATGTCTGATGGGCTTTATTCATATTTGATGGGCTTTCAAAATGGAGTGAGAAACAAGTGCTAAATGGTTTGGGCTTTCAGTTTTTAAAGAAAACAAATCAATTGTAAATGAAAAACATAGAGAGGTGGGAGCTCTCCTAAGTCATCTTTCATAAAAATCCTAAAATTTAACCATCACTCTACGTTTTACAATTTACCCTAATATTTTTTTATGTTATCTTTTTGTTATTTAGAATTTAGTAGGTCGTCTAAAGATCATTGCTTAGGTGACGCTAAGTGAATTAAATGGTGGGATAATGACGAGTAATATATTTTTTGATTTTTATATATTTGGTCATTTAGTTTTTTTCGTTTATATTTACCATTTCAACTAGTTAAATTGTACACATGCAATCCTTATAACCGACTACTCTAGGTTAACCAATAAAAATGACTTAATAGGGTAATATATTTTTCACTTTGTATACATTTAATTCTTAATATTTTTGTATACATTTACTCCTTAATATTTTTTTGTTGCAAAATAAGTCTTTTGTTTTTGTTCATTCATTACTTATGAATAATTTCTTTAGGTTTTTTTCACGACATCTTATGTGAAACAAATATTAATAACGTGTGTGAGGCTTTTGATGTTTATGTCCATTGCGATCGCAACTACTTAGTTGCTTAGGTCATGTGTTCTGAATGTCATAACTTCTTCATACGATCTCGTATTTTAACGATTTTTATATCCATGCGTTCGTATTTTAGTTTGCTACAACTTTTGTTTAGATTGTTCCCGTTAAAAAATAACATATTTTTACTTACGATCTTTATATCCATACGTTTTTCATGAATGCATATATACATGTTTTACAAGAATTGTATCGATTAGAGCCTTCGGCTGAATGGAAAAGATGTGTGTGACTTTCTTTCCAAGAAGGCACTCTTGTATATCTACCGTTTGTATAATACATTTTAGGTTATGGGAAAATACGACGATTAACCAGGTATCAAAGCGTTATCCAACCCTAGCATAGCTGATCCTTCCATGTGTCGTCTTCCTCATTATTCTTTCTTCTCTTTCCATCTTTTTCTGATCTCTCTTACCTACTATTTCACTCTCATAAACGATCATGCTAGGAGAATCAAGCACTTCCAACGTCCCCGCCCACAAAGCATATGTTATTACAAAACATTAAGAATTATGTGCCTCTCATCCTCGATTTAACATCTTACAACTATGAACTTAGGAGTGTGTTCTTCAAGGCTCACTGCATAGCTTACGATGTTCTCGATCATATAGATGAAACAACAAAACTCCTACCGATCCGAAATGGGAGAACCTTGACAATATGGTAATACTTTGGCTTTTTCGCTCTATTTTGTAGAACCTCATCACTTATGTACATTCCCCTAAAGCTTTTGCTCGTAAGGTGTGGTAGAACATACACTCAATCTTCTATGAAAATAAAGAGTCCACAACTATGCAATTGGAATATGAGATCATAAACATTTCCGTGGGCGATCTATTTGTTCATGTATACTGTGAAAAATGAACAATTTTTTTGATTTGTTGCAAGGGCTTGGTGAAACGCTCAAAGAAAGAAATCTGGTCATTCATGCCCAAAGTGATCTCCCAAACAAGTATGATAGTGTTACTAATATCAACCAGTTCACCAAAAATTTTCCCTCATTCTCGGAGATGTGATCCATGCTCATTAGGGAGGAAACTCGTCTTTCTAACCCCCAAATCATTTCACCAACTCATGAAAATCACTCGTCTTCTCTGTCCTTATTGCACGTCAAGAAAAACAACTACAATCATGGCGGAAACTCTTACTGTGTCAACTATCATGGTGGTGGTAGTAAAAACACTGTCTACGTGCTGGAAATTCTTGACATCAGCAGCATGGCTCCAATGGCGGGCAACCCTCCTATTCTCAAACTTACGGTTGGGCTTATCACCCACCACATATGTCTCAACACTTATGGACTGCACCCTCGTCGACCCAAAACTCGTCAGCTACTCTACTCAATCGCAACATCAATAATAGTGGAACATGCCCACCTCGGGTGGCCCATGTATCCTTGACAGCAAACCTACATCATCCCAACAATAAGTCAATTTCAACAAAAACAATCCCACAAGTAAATCTGCACTCTTTCGGTCTAATTCAGCCTCCATGGACTTAGCCTACCGATCAGCCCATGTCGCTTCCCGCTCTATTTAGCATAACGACTCTTGATGACTCAAGAACCAAAAATTGGGTCATGGATATTGGGCAACTGATCATGTCCATGCTAATGTAGGTATAGTTACCCCTCATTCTAATAATTGTTATCCTCAATCTATTTATGTTGGTAATGGTTCTGTACTACCGGTTGTAACCTCGGGATATTCCATTTTTCATATTCCTCATACTTATTGTACTGTTCATTACAAAATTTTCTAATTACACCAAATATCATTAAAAACCTTATCTCTATTCACAAATTTACTACTCAAAATAATTGTTCCATTGAGTTTATCCTTGTGGATTTACTGTTTTTGATTATCATACGCGTCACCCTTTAATCCGCTATGATAGCTTTGGTCCCTTTAACCCAGTTACTTGCTCCATCAATCATGCCTTTATCACCACCACACCCACCACGTGGCGTCAACGACTTGGTCGCCTCGGAGATCGAGTCTTGAAACATTTATTTTCTTGCAATTTTATTTCTTTTCATTTACCAAAAAATAATGTAACTTGCCATGCACGTCATCTTGGCAAACATACTAAACTTCTTTTTTATTTGTCAGATTCTTCTATTTTTGCACCTTTAGAGATTATTCATTATGGTTTATGGACATCTGCTATATCTAGTTATGGTGGTTTGCGTTGTTATATTCTTTCTTGATCATTATACTAATTATCTTTGGGTATACTCTCTTAAACAAAAATTTGAAGCTTTTCCAAAAATTCTTACATCTCTCTAATATCATTAAAAATCAATTTGGGGATGCTATTAAACAATTTCAGTGTGACAACCGGATGGGGGGGGGGGGGGGGGTATAACAACAAAGTCTTCCATGGTCACTTGGCATCTCACAACATCACTTTTCTCTTTTCTTGTCCTCACACCTCTCAACAAAATGGAAGATCTAAATGCATCATTCGTACTATCAACAATGTGATGTGTACCTTACTCTTCTACTCTTATCCCCCTCATACCTTTTGGCCGAATGCTCTTAACATGGTAGCCCACCTGCTTAATACGTTACCATCTACTGTTATGTCTTATGATACCCTTCACAATCACCTTTGACACTGCCACCTTACTTATGACCACTTATGTGTCTTTGGCTGTCTGTGCTTCCCTCGCCTTCAAACCAATCATAAACTTGAACCTCGTTCCAACCATTGTATTTTTCTTGGCTATCCCACCTGTCATCGGGGCTTTTGTTGCTTTGATCTCTCCACTTGACAGATCATTATCTCTTGTCATGTCACATTTGAAGAGTCTATCTTCCTATACGGAGCGGTTACTCCTAACGATCCTCCCTCTTATGATTTTCTCTCAGATTATGTTGTTTCTACGAATCTTCACCATATCCTTCACCCCACTAATCTCCTATCGACCAACACTCCTCCTAACGAGGATGCCATAAATCCCACTACTCCTTCTCATGATTCTTCACCTCCACCTCCATTCCTACCCTTACCTCCACCTCCTTCTCCCTCTTATCACATGTACACTCATCTTAAAAGTGGCAATATGAAACCCATTCAACGCCTTAATCTTCACACCACCTCCTTTTCTACTCTCCCGAGGTCACACATTCAAGTTTTGAAATATTCAAATTGGCATAAAGCCATGAACGAGGAATATAATGTTGTTATTACGATTAACACTTAAGTGCTTGTGCCATGACCACCAAGATCTAAAGTGGTTCATTCTGTGTGGCTGTTTAAACATAAATTTAATGTTGATGGATATATTTCTCGATACAAAGGTTAGTTATTTGCTAACAGGCACAATTAGCATCAGGGGAAAGATTATGATGATACTTTTAGTCTGGTTGTCAAATTGACCACCATATGTACCGTTCTAGCTTGGATGCCTCCAGACACTAGACTATTCACCAACTTAATGTGAAGATTGCATTTCTTCAAGGTCATTTTTACAAGACTATTTACATGCACCAGTCTCCAGGATTTCGGGATCCTTAACTCCTTGGTCATGTCTGCTACCTCCAGTGATCCCTCTACGGTCTCAAACAGGCTCCCTAGACATTGTTTCAGCGGTTTGCTCAGTATGGTTACCTCATGGGTATTCATCATACTCTTACAAGTTCTTCTCTATTCATTTATCATCATGGAGATGATACTACCAATCTGTTACGATATGTTGATGATGTTGTATTGACTTCATCTTCTATTGATCTGCTTTAATCAATCATCACCCAACTTAGCAGAGAGTTTTCCATGTCTTACCTTTTCCCTCTCAACTATCTCGGGATCTCTGCCACCCGATCCGCTAAAGGACTCTTTTGGTCTCAGAGAAAATACGCATCCGATATTCTTGATCGGGCTCATATGTGGTGGATTAGGTGTCTAAGCCAATAATTGAATTGGTATATACTTGAATTAAAAGCAAAGCCTGATTTACTGATTTATTATAAGATTAATAAATAATAATAAATTTTTTATCAATATATTATGAGATTGATATATTAATTAAAAATAGTATTATTTAATTAATAATTAATCATAAGTAGAATTAGTTTTGGGATTAACTGGATTAATTAAAGTAGAAAGACTAAAGGTGAAAATGTTTAAAACTTGAGCAATGAAGGTTTCCAAAACTTTCCCACATTAGAAGGGCAGTTTGGAGGTTCCTGTTGGATAAGGTGTCTAAGTCCATAACTATTTCTGGTATGTACTTGACCCGACCCGGCATGGTCCATTTGGGTTGCATGGCACCATGCAATTGGATAGACTAAATGAGAGAAATAACACTTGGAGATTATTAATATATTATAAGTTCTAATATATTAATAATATTATTTGATTAGTTTGATCAAGAATTAATTTAGAATTAATTAAGTGATCAAAAGATAACTAATTAAATATATGGGTTGATTATGTAAATCATCCATATCTTGTATAGTGGGCTAAAAGGCTCCATGGACCATCAAGTTGGGTTCCACCCATAGGATGCTCCATGGATGCTCCATGGGAGTTACAAACCCATGGGTCATGGAAATGAAGAGTCATGACACATTAGGGTTTAACCCTAGATGTGTCAACACTATATAAGTAACATATTCTCCACCCAAAATCGGCTACACTTAGAATCAAGAGGGCTTGGCCGATTTTTGAGAAGTGAGTATTCTCTCATAAGTTCATCCAAGAGCATTTGGTGTTGTGTGAAGCATTTGAGGCATCACACTTGGGGTGCTAGGCTCACAAGGTTTCAAGGAACACAAACAACAACAAGGTAAGTTATTCTATCTATACTTTATGTTAAAATTGTTCCCCATGTATGCTAGATAGGAATATAACCTTGGAATTCAACTTTGCATGACAATTAGACAAACATAGATCCAAGGTTATTAGGGTTGCATATACACTTAAGAAGTGTTAGAATGCTCAAAACCCATCAGTGGTATCAGAGCCTAGGCTTGTTTGCTCTTATTTGTTCTTAAAAGTTGAAAACAGAATCAGAAATCTTGCTGTCTGCGAATGGACTCGTCGAGTCTATAGGGGGGACTCGTCGAGTCCATGAGTATCTTCAACCGACTCGGCGAGTCAGTTTATGCACTCGGCGAGTAGGGTCGACTGAGTGCAGAATTTCGATTCAGTTGCTGGAAATGAGTTAGAAACATTACCCTAAACTGTTTTGGTAATTGAGAACATGTTTTTGGTGGTGTAATGTCTTTGCTAATTCATTTACAACAACTAGTTATCAAAATTACAAAGTTTTATGTAATTTTTGATTATGTTCATATTCATGTTCTTGTTCTTATGATGTTTTAGATGATCATAGGAATTATTTGTAACCTATGTGGTAGATTAATTCTTGATCATAATGTGTTTTAATGAAGTCCATAACTTATCCTTAAGTTATGGAAAACCAGGAGTCACACTTGAGTTAAAACCATTAAGAAAAACACAAGAGTTAGAAAAATGAAGAGTCTTCATTTTATTACTCTATTAAACTCATAAGTTACAAGAAATGAAAAGTTTTGAAAGTTACAAAACTTGCCCTCAAGTTTTGGAACAAGTAAAGTTAAGTTAAAACTTTAAGTTCCAACCCCTAGAATTTTAAAAGTTAAAATTCAACCCTTATACTTATATTATGATGATTTAATAATTATATATATATATGTATAAGAATAAAGTCGTCTTACCGCTAGTACGCTTCATTCACGAAGCCGGTCTATAAGGTGGGTATAAGGTTGTTGCCTATAAAATGGTGACTTAATGGGTGTATATTCTCACCCACCGCTTGCTTGACTGGTGGAGGGTCATTAGCCGAACGGGTAAGACAAGGACTTATAAATTCTCATTCAAAGTATGATGAATATAATAAAGTAACTAAATGTTTATTAAATTCCCAATCTTAGTTACTTTAGGAAAAATGTGAATAAGGTGCTAATCCATGAAATTACACTTTACATTTTGTCTAAGTCGTTGGTGGAGCGTGTGTGGTTAACCGGCACACTAACTTGGACTTAACAAGGTAGGTAAAGGGTGACTTAAGGTTTATTATAGTATCGGTGGAGCGTGTGTGGTTTACCGGCACATCGATTGAGTGATAAACTTTAAGGGTACCAAGTGATTTGCATGGTTACTTCACACCTCGTTTTGTGATCCTCGGCATCCCAGTCACAAAACCTGGAGGGCACTCCCGAGATTGAAACATGCCTTTGAAAAGTTCATTGGATCTCAAAGAATCTAGGAATTTCTAAAACCAATAAAAACTAAATATCTAATATTTCGGTTTTCGTGGTGGAAATTGGTGAATCGTCATTCACCTACCTTTCAAATATGGTATAGCTTAGATTACGGCATACCTCTTCTAAGTTATATTATATTGTGATTGGATCCTAGCCTTAATATTACATTTGGGTGTTTTATTAAGGACTCTCTTAAATCTAAACTAAACTTGTTCTTCTCTTTCAGATGTCTTCAAATAATGCTTCTGGCTCGAACCCTAATGGCTCCTTTACTCTTATGAGTTTGTGTGGGAAAGTCACCTTTGATGGATCCAACTTCAATAAATGGATCAGAAACATCAGGATGATTACCCGCTACGAGGACAAAGAATATGTCCTTGACAAGGAGCTTAAGGAAATTGACGAGTCCACTGCAACTCCCCAGGAGATCGCTGACTTTCATACTCATGAAAGAGATGCAACCAAGGTGGCTTGCATTATGTTGGCCACCATGACAGCTGAACTCCAAAAGTCTTATGAAGATTTCTACCCTTATGAAATGCACCAAGATTTGATGGAAAGATACCATCAAAGTGCACGACAAGAGAGGTACGAAGTCATCTGCTCCATGATAACAACCATGATGAAGGACGGAGAGTCCGTCATGAGCCACATGCAGAAAATGCAAAGGTATGTGGATCGTTTGCTGAAGCTCAATGTGAACTTCCCTGAGGAGCTTGCAATAGATATCATTTTGCACTCCTTACCATCGTGTTATGATCAATTCCGCATGACATATCACATGAACAAGGAAGAGGTCACCCTCAGCAAACTTCAGGGACTTCTCAAGACTGCAGAAACAGGTCTTAAGGGGAAGTCGGTTGCTATCACTCCTACTGCAGACTCAACTCCGGTCTTGGCATTTGGGCAAAGTCGAGGGAGGAAGAGAAAGAGATCATCGAAGGGTACCAAGGCTTGGACCCTTGATGGCTCTTCTTCAAGTGGAACCAAGAAAGGTTTCATTACTCCTTCTTCTGACCCAAAAGATGCTGAATGCTTCTATTGCCATGAAAAAGCTCATTGGAAGCGGAACTGCCCAAAATACCAGCAGGATGTGAAGGATGAGAAAGTCAAACCCAACCATGCAGGTATTTACACTATCATTTCTAATAACTCACCCCATTCGAAATCTTGGGTCCTTGATACCGGTTGCGGTATTCATATTTGTTGTGACTTGCAGGGACTAGGAAGAAGTGAGAATGTGGAGCAAGGAAGAATAAACTTAATCATGGGGAATAGGAAAGTTACACCTGTCACCAAGATTGGAGTTTATACTTTATCGCTAAGTAGTGGGATAAATTTAGATTTGAATAAATGTTGTTATTCGCCAGAAATGGCAAGAAATATTATTTCCTTTCATGCATTGTACAAAGAAGGTTTCACCTTTTCGTTTGATAATGAAGTTGGTTCGATTAATGTTTTCTTTAATAATGTACTTTATTTTAAAGCATTACCTTGTGATGGTGTGTATGAAGCTGTATCTGTTGTAGATAACTCAGGAAATAATGTTTTGTGTATTGATTCTACTAATAATAATAACTTGGATAAAGCATCATTATGGCATTGTCGTCTTGGACATATAAGCAAGAAACGCATAGGCCAACTCCAAAAAGATGGAGTCTTGGAGTCGTTTGACCTAAAGTCAAATGATAGTTGCGAATCATGCTTACTTGGAAAAATGACAAAGTCACCCTTCACAGGCTCGTGTGAAAAGGGTGAAGGTTTGTTGGACCTTATACACACGGATGTGTGTGGACCATTCAAACATGCCACAAGGGATGCTAATCGTTATTATTTGACTTTTACTGATGATTACAGTAGATATGGATATGTCTACATAATCAAGCATAAGTCAGAGACTTTCGAGAAGTTTAAGGAATTTAAACAGGAAGTCGAGAATCAATTGGGCAGGAACATTAAGATGCTTCAATCCGATCGAGGTGGTGAGTATCTTAGTTCAGAGTTCCTCGACTATCTAAGGGAATGTGGGATTGTCTCACAATTGACACCTCCCAGGACACCGCAGTTGAATGGTGTGGCTGAGAGGCGTAATCGAACCTTGTTGGACATGGTTCGTTCCATGATGAGTCGAGCTTCGCTACCAATCTCATTCTGGGGGTATGCCTTAGAGACTGTCGCCCATATCCTTAATCTAGTCCCTACAAAGAAAGTTGCCAAAACTCCTCACGAGATGTGGACTGGTAAAGTACCTAAACTAGACCACATCAAGATTTGGGGTTGCGAGGCTTTCGTGAGACGCGAGACTCATGATAAGCTCAAACCCCGAAGCGAGAGGTGTATTTTCATCGGCTACCCACAGCAATCCTTTGGTTACCTCTTCTACAGACCTAGTGACAATGTGGTCTTTGTAGCAAGAAGAGGAGTCTTTCGAGAAAGAGAGTTTATAAGCCAAGGAGACAGTGGGAGGCAAGTTAATCTTGAAGAAATTCAAGAGTCAAGTGGTGAAGGAACTTCAAACTCTAGCCCTCAACTTGAGGAGGAAACTCCTGTTGAGCCAATTGACGAATCTGTACCTCTGAGGCGTTCCACGAGAGTTAGGAGTGCACCTGAGCATTACTATGGATTCCATATTACTGCAGAAGGTGAGACACTTATTAGTGATGAGACACTAGTAAGTCAAGATGACCCTAACAGCTACGAGGAAGCCATGGCAGGCCCCGAGTCTGCTAAATGGAAAGAGGCTATGGATAGCGAGATACAATCCATGTATGACAATCAAGTTTGGAACTTGGTTGAGAATGTACCAGGTCGAAAGACTGTAGGGTGCAAATGGGTCTTCAAGAAGAAGACCGACATGGATGGTAAAGTACACACTTATAAGGCTAGACTGGTTGCAAAGGGCTTCTCTCAAATTCCTGGAGTGGACTATGATGAGACCTTTTCTCCGGTAGCCAAGATTAAGTCTATTCGGGTTCTGTTAGCCATAGCTGCATTTCATGACTATGAAATTTGGCAAATGGATGTCAAAACCGCTTTCCTTAATGGGAAGTTGGCTGAAGATGTTTACATGAGTCAGCCAGAGGGTTTTGTCAGCAACGAGTACCCTAATAGAGTGTGTAAGCTTGAGAAATCCATTTATGGATTAAAGCAAGCACCTCGCAGATGGAATCTTTGCTTTGATGAAAAGGTCAAGGAATTTGGCTTTTCTAGGAGTGAAGATGAATCTTGTGTATATGTCAAGGCTAGTGGGAGTATAGTTAGCTTTTTGGTATTGTATGTGGATGACATACTACTCATAGGAAACGACATTCCAACCCTGTAGGAAGTAAAGTCCTGGCTTGGAAAGTGTTTCGCTATGAAGGACCTTGGTAAAGCTGCCTATATTTTGGGGATAAGGATCTTGAGAGATCGGAGTAAAAGACTAATTGGACTTAGTCAAAGTACCTACTTGGAGAAGGTTCTGAAGAGATTCAGAATGCTAGACTTCAAGAAAGGAGAGTTGCCCATCCAGAGTAGCGCCAAGTTGAGTAAGACACAAAGCCCTAGCACTGAGGCTGAGATAGCAGAAATGAGTCGAGTACCTTATGCTTCGGCTGTAGGATCGATCATGTATGCTATGACGTGTACTCGATCTGATGTAGCCTTTGCCTTGAGCATGGTTAGCAGGTTTCAGGGGAACCCTGGCAAGGCACACTAGACTGCGGTAAAGAATATTCTCAAGTACCTACGAAGGACTAAGGACTGGGTCCTTACCCTCGGTGGGAGTGATGACTTGAGAGTTGTAGGGTATAGTGATGCTAGCTTCCAGACTGATAGGGATAACTTCCGCTCTCAGTCGGGCTGGGTCTTTACCCTAAATGGAGGAGCAATTTCTTGGAAGAGTTCCAAGCAAGAGACAGTGGCAGATTCTACTTGTGAATCAGAGTATATTGCAGCTAGCGAAGCGGCAAAGGAGGCTTTATGGCTGAGGAACTTCATTGGAGACCTTGGAGTTGTACCAGCTATTAAAGAGCCAATGGAAATTTTCTGTGATAGTGAAAGTGTTGTTGCCTTAGCCAAGGAACCAAGGGATCACGGGAGATCCAGACACATCGACAGAAAATACCATTTCATCAGACATCAGATCGAAGAAGGACTCCTCGTGGCAAAGAGGGTATCATCAGATGAGAATCCGGCAAATCCCCTCACGAAGGGACTGACTCGGGTTAAGCATCTCCAGCATGCTCGGAGCATAGGGCTGAAGGATGATATTAGATTTAGTAGTTAGATAATCTCGAAATTTGTAAAGTGTAATTGACATTTGATGATGAATAAAAGTGTTTTATTTATGAGTAAAGTGTTACTATCTCTTGTCGATCGTTTACTATATTTATTTTGCATGTTTTGACTTCCAGAATAATTTTGTTTGGTATAACATATTATTCAAACCTCCACAGTCGGTTATATGTCGGATGTAGGTATGAATCAAGACTGTCATGTTTGGTTGTAGAGGTCTGGGACAAGGCTACAACAATCATGAGTGCTCATAAGTTCTGAGCATTGGACTCAACCCATGCTCACTGGAATCACTTCATGGAATTCTATCTCGAGTGATCGTGAGACGGTAATATCATATAAATCTTTAAACCTAGAGATATGATTTGTTACTTACAAGTTGGTTATGCATTGATTGTACGAAAAACGCATTGGTAACTCGATGTTATAAAATCGTGCTCTTGTGTGTAATTCAATGAGTAGTAGAACAAACATATGAGTCGAAGTTTATCTGTTCCTTCTTGGATTAGAAGCTGATATCTGGGCCCCTCGATGATTTTGTTTTGACCTATGTACCGGGCCCGGTCAGAACTAAATTGATGTGTTCAATGAAGTTCTTTGTCAAACAAATCGGAAATCGGGAAACAAATTGTTGGACAATAAGTGAGACATTGTTCCATGTATTTGTCCGACTGATATCTAGAACAGAGGATTATATGATCACTTATCTTAAATGGCGTATCATCATCTTCTCAGTTTCGAGAAACCTTGAAAAGAGCTACGATTGCCGATCGGTTCCTGAAGTCATACTTGCAGTAATAGTTATTAGACTTATCCAAGTGGGAGACTGTTGGATAAGGTGTCTAAGTCCATAACTATTTCTGGTATGTACTTGACCCGACCCGGCATGGTCCATTTGGGTTGCATGGCACCATGCAATTGGATAGACTAAATGAGAGAAATAAAACTTGGAGATTATTAATATATTATAAGTTCTAATATATTAATGATATTATTTGATTAGTTTGATCAAGAATTAATTTAGAATTAACTAAGTGATCAAAAGATAACTAATTAAATATATGGGTTGATTATGTAAATCATCCATATCTTGTATAGTGGGCTAAAAGGCTCCATGGACCATCAAGTTGGGTTCCACCCATAGGATGCTCCATGGATGCTCCATGGGAGTTACAAACCCATGGGTCATGGAAATGAAGAGTCATGACACATTAGGGTTTAACCCTAGATGTGTCAACACTATACAAGTAACATATTCTCCACCCAAAATCGGCTACACTTAGAATCAAGAGGGCTTGGCCGATTTTTGAGAAGTGAGTATTCTCTCATAAGTTCATCCAAGAGCATTTGGTGTTGTGTGAAGCATTTGAGGCATCACACTTGGGGTGCTAGGCTCACAAGGTTTCAAGGAACACAAACAACAACAAGGTAAGTTATTCTATCTATACTTTATGTTAAAATTGTTCCCCATGTATGCTAGATAGGAATATAACCTTGGAATTCAACTTTGCATGACAATTAGACAAACATAGATCCAAGGTTATTAGGGTTGCATGTACACTTAGGAAGTGTTAGAATGCTCAAAACCCATCAGTTCCTAGGGCTTCTTGGAAGCCCTAGTGAGCAAGAAAAGGGATAAGGTTTATCTAAGGGAACCTGCCTTATCCAAGACTCCTTACTCACCTATATAAACCCCTTATGAGGTTCATAATTTCGGCCATCATTCTAAGAAGCCTTAGACCTGAAAATTCCTTCTTTCCACCTCTCACTTCTCAAGTCTTCTATTGCTAGGGTTTAGGTACAAACCATTAGAGGCATGAGATTTTTGGTGCTTGCTTTCCGAAGCTTGTTCAAGAAGGAATTGCTGATTATTTACTATAATAATCAAAATGTATGTAAACCCTAAAATCCTTTATGAATTTCGAAAATAGTAGAGTACTCCTAGGGTTCTTGATGTTCAATTGTTTATTGCAAATCAATAGTGAAAACTTATACAATAGGTTACATGTGAACATAAGGTTAATTTTTTATGCCACATATTTATTTTTGCAACCTATAAAACCTATCAGTGGTATTAGAGTCATTGTTTTCATTGATCTTTCACACAGTTGAATAAATCAAAATTATCGTTTATAGAAATTAAACCCTAACGAGGTATTTTTGAAAATTACTAAGGTTCTTGAAACCCTAGCCTCGACCCTTAGGCTTTCAAAATTTGCTAGGGTTCTTGAAACCCTAGCCTCTTTAGCCTTTTTTAAAATTTAGGGAGCCTTTTTAGGGTTTATCTAATTTCCTTAATTTTTATTTTAAAAGCTTTAAAATTAAATAATTAAAACATGATAAACCCAAACCCTATTTTCAAAAATTAGGGGGGGTTTTGGATTAGGATTAAAGAGAGTATAAGGAAGCGACCTATAAAACGGTCGTTGAATGGGTGTCCAATCTCACCCATCGTTCTCCTGTGTGGTGGATGGTTATTAGTTGAACGGATTTGATAGGACAAAATCTCATTAATAAGTATAGTGATATAAAAGTACTAGAAACTTCTTTTAAAATAAAATATCACTCTATTTACTTTAGGAAAAATGTGAAATAGTATGCTAATCCATGAAAACACACATCATACTTTAATATGTCGTTAGTGGAGCATGTGTCGTTAACCGACACACTAATAGGGACTTTAAAGAAAAATAATGGGCATCTCGAAAATTATCATTGTTAATGGAGAACATGTGGTTAACCGACACATTAATTTGAGATGATAAATGACATCAAGGGTGCCAAGCATGTTTGCATGGTTATTCACATCTTTTTGTGATCCTCGACAAATAAAAGAGCATAATTTGAGATTAAACATGTCATTGATTAGATTCAATTAATCTCAAAAGATCTAGGAGTTTCATAGTTCGAAATTGGTAAATTGTTTTTACCCACCTTCATAAATTCGTAATAAGATTACCACATCCCTCTTCGTAGTTGTGAATTGTTATATTGGATCATAGCCTTGAATATTAACTATGGGTTAAAATATTAAGGAATTATATCAACTAACTAAAACTACTTCTTTTATAAAGATGTCTACTCCAAGAGATGCTTCTGTTAATTAATCGTCTACCACCAACAACTTCACTTTACTATCAATCCTCTCTATAGAGAAGCTATTTGGTCTAAACTACATGGATTGGATGTGTAATATCAAGATGACTCTTTGATATGAGGGCAAAGAATATGTCCCCTAGAAAGTTGTTGTTGAGATCGATGAGTCAACTGCTACTCCATAAGAAATTACTGCCTACAAGAAACATTATGGCGATGCAACAAATGTCGCTTGCATTATGGTTGAAACCATGGTGCCTGAGTTGAAAAAGTTCTATGAGGACTATTAACCATAAGAGATGGGCTTGGATATTGCGGAAAAGTTCCACAAGAGAGCGTGTCAAGAAAGGTATGAGGTCGTCAAAGCGTTAATGGTCTGCAAGTTAAAGGAGGTCGAATCTGTCTGCAATCATGTGTAGAAAATGCAGAGATACGTGGAGCGTATTTAAAGGATTAATTTGAACGTTGACAAGGAGTTGGCTATTTACATAGTCGTTAACTCTTTGCCACCTTGTTATGATCAGTTCATCTTGACTTATCATTTGAACAACATAGATGACTTATCATTTGAACAACATAGAGACCACATTAGCCCAACTCCATAACCTGTTGTAGACAGCTGAATCGGGGACAAAAAAGAATCATGTCCCTTCTGCTATAAGTTCTCATGTCCTTTCAATTGGTCAAAACAGAGGAAAGAAGAGAAAGGCTAAACCTCAATCAAACTGGAAGGACAAGGCCTAATCTGTATCGTCTAGCAATGGGTCAAAGGTATATCCTAGTTTAGATATTCCTGCTTTTGGTAATCCCAAAGAGGTGTCTTGCTACTAATATAATGATAAGGGTCACTGGAAAAGAAGATGCCTTAAATACTTGTAAGACATCAAGGATGACAAGGTCAAGCCATCGTTGGCGGGTATATACACTATTCAAGTCAATAACTCACAACTTACTCATTCTTGGGTCCTTGATACAGAATGTGGATTTCATATTTGTTCTGCTTTGCATGGGCTAAGAGAAAGTGAAGAAGTGTAGAATGTAAGAATAAATTTAATCATAGGAAATAGGTGATCTTCTCTTGTTACCAAGATTGGAACTTATATTCATATGGTTAGTGGTGATGTTAGGATAAATTTGATTGATTGTTGCTACTCTTTAGAAATGACACGAAACATTATTTCTTTTCATGCACTTTTTAGAAAAGGATTTCAATATTCTTTTAATGATATGAATTGTATAATTTTACCTTATAAAATGGTGTTTTTATGTTTGAAGATTTGCCTTGTAATGGTGTGTATGAAGTTGTGATTTGTTTTGATAACTTAGTCGATAGTGTATTAAATATTAATTAATCTAATGGTGTAGATAAAGCATGCTTGTGACATTGTCGTCTTAGACACATTAACAAGAAACGTATAATCCAAATCCAAAATAATGGAGTTTTGGAATCATTTGACTTAAGGTCGGATGATGAGTGCAAATCTTATCTTTTGGGTAAGATGAAAAAAATCAACTTTCACTGGATCTTGTCAACGAGGTGAAGGTTTGTTGGACCTCGTACACAAAAATGTGTGTGAGCCCTTTAGATCAAGCACAAGGGATGACAATCGATTCTACATAAATATTATGGATGAATATAGCAGATATGGATATATCTACTTAATGAAACATAAATCATAAACCTTTGAAAAGTTCAAAGAGTTTAAAAACGAGGTTGAGAATCAACTGGACACGGAGATAAAGATGCTTTGGTCTAATAGAGGTTGAGAATATCTTAGTATCGAGTTCCTCGACTATGTCAAGGAATGTGGAATATGTTCTCAATTCACTCCTCCTAGGACACAACAACTTAATGGTGTGGATGAGAGGAAAAATCAAACATTGTTAGACATGATTTGTTCCATGATGAGTCAAGTTTCACTTCCTATTTCTTTCTGCATGTATGCGTTAGAGACAACTACCCATATTCTTAATCTTTTCCCTACTAAGAAGTTTTCCAAAACATCTTACGAAATGTGGATATGGAAAGTTCCCTCGCTAGGCCATATCAAGGTTTAGGGCTACGAAGTTTTTGTTAGACGAGAGACTAAAGATAAGTCAATGAGAGATGTATTTTCATTGGTTACCCACAAAAGTTCTTTGGATACTTGTTCTATAGAAATAGTAAGAACGTGGTCTTCATAGCTCGAAGAGGAGTCTTTCGTGCACGCACGCACGAGAGCGAGAGAGAGAGAGAGAGAGAGAGAGAGAGAGATAGAGAGAGAGAGATAGAGAGAGAAAGAGAGAGAGAGAGAGAGAGAGAGCTCATATTAAAAGTTGACAGTGGGAGTGCTATTTATTTAGAAGAAATTCAAGAATCAACCAATGAAGGAACCTTAGAAGACACTAACTCTCAACTAGAGGATGGGATTCTTGTTGAGGCCATTGACAGTTCATTACCTCTTCACCAATACGGCAGAGTTAGCATGCTACCAACGTTTTATGTTTTCCATATAACGTTTGACAATGACACATTTATGTTGGATTATGTGTATAAGCCATAACTATAATTGGTATATATTTAAATTAATAGTAGCACAGTCCTTTTGGGTTGCCCTCAAACCTAGCAATTAGACATGATGACTTTGAGAGAGAGAGAGAGGGGGAGGGAGAGGTTAATTTATTATTTGATTAATAAAATGAAATAAGAAGTTTATTAATATATTATGAAGATAATATATTAATTAGAAAATTTATTATTTAATTAATAATTGGTCAGAAATTAATTAGAATTAAATTTGGGATTAATATGATCAATTAAACGTGCAGGATCTGAAGTGTAATTGTTCAATAGTTGAGCAAAAGGTTCCATAACCTTCCACTTTAAGGGATGGACGCTTTTAGGGGATATTCTAGGGCTTCTAGAATATGGCACATGGATAAATAAGGAGATGGATAATTACCAATTTGAATTATTATTATTATATTCCAATTAGGGTTATCCAAAGTTTCCTTGTACCACTATATAAAGGCCCCTAGCCCTTAGAATTATGGCCACCTCTTTAATCCAAAGGAATAGCCAAAATTCATACCTCCCTTCAACTCCTTCAAGTAATTTTCTTTCTAACTTGGGTGTGATTCCATTAGAGGCACGAAAATTGTGGTGCTAGCTTCCAAGAGATCTACAATTGAAGAATCATTGTTATTTACTACAATAATAATAAGGTATGTAATTCTAACCCTTCTTTTAGTAATTTCGAAAATAGCCTATACCATCTAGGGTTTCTTATTTGATGTTCTTAGTTATAGGTTCAATAGTGAAAACATACATCCTTAGGTTTCATGTAAAACTTAAGGGATTTAAGCTTATTTGTTTTGCATAAAACCTATCAGTGGTATCAGAGCGTTGGTTTTTTCATTTAAATAGCTATAATTGTTGAATTAGATCAATTACGGTTTATAGAAATTAAACCCTAAAAGGCCAATAATTTCGACTAGGGTTAGGGTTTTTCGAAACCCTAGCCCATACCCCTTGGAGTTCGAAATTAGGGTTAGGGTTTTGAAACCCTAACATTCCTCCACAAGTTTTCAAAAATTGCTATGTGGTTAGGGTTTTCCTATTTTAGATAATGTTATTTTAATTTGATTAAAAGGGATATTTATAAAATTTGATAAATCCGACACCCTAATTTTCGAAATTTTAGTGTTAGGATTAGGATTAAATTATATGATTAATTTAATTAGTTAATCCTTATCTAATTTAATATTTTAGTTCGTTTTTAAAGTAATAGATAAATATTAAATTATTTGGTTTATTGTAAATTTAAATTGATAGTTTATTAAATTTCAAAATTTAAACTATAAACCTTGTATTTTGAAAAGTTTAAAATACACCTTATTATTATTATTATTATTATTATTATTATTATTATTATCATTATTATTATTATTATTATTATTATTATTATTATTATTCTTATTCTTATTATTATTATTATTATTATTATTATTATTATTATTATTATTATTATTATTACTGAAATCGTCCCTGTGGTTTGGTCAAAATTACACGTTTGGTCGCTAATTTTTTTTTTGCACTCGGATCATCCCTGTGGTTTGCTTTTGTTACGTTTTTCGTCCCTATGGTTTGGTAAAAGTTACATGTTTGGTCCCTAAGTTTATGTATATAAGGGACGAAAAATGCAACAAAATCAAACCACATGGACGAAAAACGCAATAAAATCAAACCACAGGGACGATCCGAGTGCAAAAAAAAAGTTAGGGACCAAACGTGCAACTTTGACCAAACCATAGGGATGATTTCAGTAATTTACTCTTATTATTATTATTATTATTATTATTATTATTATTATTATTAATTGTTAGTATATTATATGTATAAGAATCGGTCAGTTAAATCGCTAGTATGCCTCATTCACGAAGCTAGTCTGTATGGGGGTATAAGGAAACTGCCTATAAAATGGTAATTGAATGAGTGTCCACTCTCACCCACTCCTTCCTTGATTAGTAGAAAGTCATTAGCAAAATGGAGTTGATAGGACTTTAGTTCTCATTAAAAGTATAATGTTATTAAAAGGTAGTAGATTTTTTTATTAAATCTAGTTACTTTAGGAAATATGTGAATTAGTATGCTAACCCATGAAATTGCACATTACACTTTATAAGTCGTTAATGGAGCGTGTGTGGTTAACCAACACACTAATAGGGACTAATAAAGAGTTGTGTTATCATTGTTGATGGACCGTGTGTGGTTTAGCAACACATCAATGGGGATGATAAATAACAATGAGGTTACCAACACCATAAATTCTCATTGCTCTCTATCTGCTTAAAAGTCATATTGGATGGTTCCAATTACAATGATTGGATGCAGAATATAAAGATGGCCCTTCGATTCGAGAACAAAGAGTACGTTCTCGAGAAAGAACTTATTAAAGTCGAAGAAGGCAAAGCTAATCCTGAAGAATATGCCTCTTACCAAAAGCACTATGATATGGGCATATTTAGTTATAAAATTCATGCATGATCTTCATACTTTATGTTGATTTTGTCTGATTTAATGAACAAAAGGTGCTTAATTAGATTAAATATTTCATTTTCAGCAACAAAGACATGCTCGAAAGGAAAATGAAGCGGAACTAGCTATTGGAAGCTTGGATCTTGGATTTTGAAGAAAGAAGGATGTTGCTGGACAGCTTGACCCCTCGTCAGTGTTTTGGCCATATCTCATGAACCGTAACTCCGATTGACGAGATTCAAAATGTTCTGAAAAGCAGACACAATTTCGAACGACTTTTGTGTTTTGAGAAAATGTTGATTCGAAATGTACTCGGCGAGTAGGGTTGTTGACTCGGCGAGTTGTATCGAACTTTCGCGATTCTGGACGCGCTGACTTGCCGTACACGGGTTTTAAGTGACGGACTCGCCGAGTAGGTCACTGGACTCGCCGAGTAGCCTCTGTTTTGTGAAAATCTATATAAAGGGACTTTCAGATTGATGTCATAGCATGGAGAGAAACCCTAGGAGGCTGAGAAATGATTGGAAGTGTTGCTAGGTCGTGAGGAACTGAAGAATCAACCATACATTCAATTGTGAAGAGAATCAAGACAATTTTGGTTTATTCTTAGTAACTTTTTGATTTGAATCATGTTTACATACTTTGATTTCATTTTTGAGTTTATGTTTACTGCAATCATGAGCTAAAAACTCATAACTTCTGTTTAGGTAGATGAATTTGTGAACATGGATTGATTATTTGATTAGGATTAATTTTAATTGGTGATTATGTTTTGTTAAGCTTGTTAAAGAACCTTATGTGTTAACAATAACTATTCTTCTGTTAATAAATCAGTAATTAAGTTGTACGAACATCTCTTAGTTGCTAATTTCATATGATTTACGTGACCACATAGTTGTATGTCTAGGAATAATGAATGTGAAACTAGAATTAACTAGAAGATAGGTAAGTTAATGTGTAAGCTTGTTGGATGAACATCGACAAGAGGTTAATTGAAGGGCCAATTTAGTTAACCACTACAAGTCTTACTTAACCCGAATCAATAATCTAGGAAACCCGTTAATTTAGACAACTGGCCATTGCTTGAGTTAATTTGTTTTCTAAGAATGAGGAATAGCGAACATGAACCTAATTATCTTCATCGGTAGCCAACGAAGAATTAATCCGATACATTAAAATCATCCATGGGAACAAATGAGTCGTACCTAAACAGAAGTCCTCTTTACTATTGAATTTAGTTGGTAATTAATTGTTTTAGTTGCTAGTTAGTTAGTTTGTGTGTTGGTTATTCTAATTAAGTTTCTAGTCTTGTAAAACTAGAGAAAACCCCCTTTTTGTTATTTGTTTTATTTAGATAATATTAGCATTTATTTTAATTGTTTACCGTTCCCTGTGTTCGATACCCTACTTGCTTGAACTATATTACTAATCGATAGGTACACTGCCTTTCGTGTGTTTATTTTGTGTCTAAGTTAGTAGGATTAAAACTAGTTGGTTTTACACACATCACACTACGATGATGCAACAAAAGTTGTGTGCATCATGGTCACCGCTATGACCCCTGAGTTGCAAAGATTTTATGATGACTAATGGCCTTATGAGATGAACAAGGATCTTTTGGAAAAGTACTATAAGCGAGCTTATCAAGAAAAGTATAATGTGGTCAAGTCCCTCATGGCATGCAAGATGAAAGAGGGAGAATCTGTATGTAGCCACTTGCAAAGAATGTAACGATACGTAGATTGCCCTGTTAGGCTTAATGTGCATTTTGATGAGGCGTTGGCTATTAACATAGTCCTAAACTCCTTACTAGGTTGTTATGATCAGTTCATCCTGACATATTATTTGAACAATAGTGAAACACCTTGGCTCAATTACACAACCTACTACAGACTGCTGAGGCAGGAATGAATGGTAAGAACTTAAACCTTAATCCTGCTAGTGCTCCCATTTTGGCCATTGGTCAGGGGAAGGGGAAGAAGAGGAAAGGTCCTCCTAAGTAGAACTGGAAGGGCAAGGCCCATGTTGGGTCATTTAGCAGTGGCCTAAAGGACATGCCTAGTTCTGACATTCCTCACACTTCTGATCCCAAAGAGGCCACTTGTTTTACTGCAATGAAAGAGACATTGGAAATAAGGATGCACGAAGTATCGGTAATATATCAAAGATGGAAAGGTGAAGCCAACTTATGCAGGTATATACACTATTTCATCTAATAACTCACCATCTTCTTGTTCTTGGGTCCTTGATACATGATGTGAATTTCACATTTGTTCTGATTTACAGGCGCTGAGAAGAAGTGAGGAGGTGTAGCACGAAAAAATGAACCTAATCATGGGAAATAGGCGATCTTCACCTGTCACCAAGATTGGAGTTTATAGTCTAGTTCTTAATAGTGGTGTTTGTTTAGATTAATAAATTGTTGCTACTCGTCAGAAATAACACGAAACATTATCTCCTTTCATGCATTGTTTCTATTTTTGCTTATAAAAATGGTGTTTTTTTTTCTTTTTCTGAAGCTTTACCTTGTGATGGTGTGTATGAAACTGTGAAGTATATAGAAAATTTAGGCAATAATATATTTTAAATTAATTCATATAATGGTATAGACAAAGCATACTTGCAACATTGTCGTCTTGGACACATTAACAAGAAATGCATTGTCCAACTCCAAAAGGATGGAGTGTTGGAATCATTTGACCTACGGTCGAATGATGCATGTGAATCTTGTCTTTTGGGTAAGATGACAAAATCACCTTTCACTGGATCTTATGAAAGAGTTCAAGGTTTGTTGGATCTCATACACATAGATGTGTTTGGGCCCTTTAGATCCACCATAAGGGATGCAAATTGATTTTATGTGACATTCACAGATGATTATAGTATATATGGTTATATTTACTTAATCAAACATAAATCGGAAACCTGTGAAAAGTTCAAAGAGTTTAAATATGAAGTTGAGAATGAATTGGACAGGAAGATAAAAATGTTCTGATCAGATAGAGGCGGAGAGTATCTTAGTATCTAGTTCCACGACTACCTCAAGAAATGTGGAATAGTTTCACAATTGATCCTTCCTAGGACACCACAACTTAATGGTGTAGCTGACAGGTGCAATAGAACCTTGTTGGACATGGTTTGTTCCATGATTAGTCGAGCTTCTCTTCCAATTTCATTATGGGGGTATGCCTTAGACACTATCACCCATATTCTTAATCTTGTCCCAACAAAGAAGGTTGCAAAAACACCTCACGAGATGTGGACAGGGAAAGTTCCCTCATCATCACATATCGAGTTTTAGGGTTATGATGTTTTCGCTAGACGAGAGACTCACGACAAGCTTGAACCTCAAAGTGAGAGATGCATTTTCATTGGCTACCCATAGAAGTCATTTGGATATTTGTTCTACATACCTAGTGAGAATATGGTCTTTGTAGCATGAAAAGGAGTCTTTCGTGCGCGCGCGCGCGCGAGAGAGAGAGAGAGAGAGAGAGAGAGAGAGAGAGAGAGAGAGTTCATATGAAAAGAGTACAGTGGGGATACCATTGAACTTAAAGTGATTAAAGAGTCAAACGATGAAGGAACCTCTGAAGATGCTAGGGTTCAGCCAGAGGAAGAGATTCCAGTTGAAACAGTTGACGATTCATTACCACTTCATCGCTCTAGTAGAGTTAGCATGCCACCTAAGTTCTATGGTTTCCATATAACTACAAATGGTGATACGTTTATCAGTGATAGTACACTCGTAAATTTAGATGAACCTGGTAACTACAAGGAAGCAACGACAGCCCTTGAGGCAGCCAAATAGAAAGAGGCAATGGAAAATCAAAGCATAACATTGATGTCTAATAATCTATAACACAACTAATGTTAACAATTAACATTATCTAACCCTAGGATTGGATATATCTCTAGTCCTAATAGTTTTTTTATTAATAATAAAAAAGTTAAGATTCAGGTTAATGTAATTAGGTTGACCGTGTTAACTACACATAACTCATCAATAGACCATAAAAATCATAACTTTACATGATAGGTAAAGTGGTCAATCAAACACTAATAATAACCAACGAATAAATCCGAATTATTGAAATCAACACATAGTATTAAGGTTCATATAATCTAAACAAAAGTAAATGATTTTAATCCTTAACTAAAGTAGAAACACAAATAAAAACAAAGTAAACTCTGTTAAAACTGATTAAACAAAGCAAACCAAATTATTAAACGTTTTTTGACTCTCGATCTCTTCGAATCTCTCTCACGATCTGATCTCTGGCCTTCAAAAGGTTTCTGAGGGTTCTCTGGTCATCAAAGTTTGAATAAATGAGGGTCATATTTATAATGTCTCCAAAAATTACGCCAACGCATCGTTGTGAGATGATTACCTCGGCGTGGTGTCGTATCCTTCGCATACCCTCCAAGTAATTTGACTTGTACTCTATCCGCTAAATATATCAATAAGGATTATTCATTGCGGCTTGGCAAGCATATTGCCGCAACTTGGGGGTCTTCTTTTGACAATTTTTATTCTTTGATGATTGTTTCCCGTTCTCTAGCTTCTACGAACCCCTTTTCCCCCGAGAATGTCTTCTCTTATATATAACTTTTTTTTAAACATAATAACTAACAAATATCTTCAATTTAGAAATAAATGTAGATAAAATTAATAATATATCACGTAAAATATCTGACTATATATGACAATATTAGCATGCTAGTGATGTGATATAACAAGTTGGGGCTACTTATTTGGCTAACATGGATGTTCTGATCTAATTACTAACTAGGAGGTCCTGGGTTCAATTCCAGATAGAAGAGATATATAGTTATTTGCCTTAAAAAAAATAGTGATGGCTCTACGATGAAAGCCAAGTAGTGTTGGCTATATGAGGAAAGCCATGTAGTGTTAGATCAATGACAATAGTCTGTTACGACTTACGAGGAAAGTCAGTTAATATTGGCTCTACGAGGAAAGCCAGTCGAATGGTTTTTCTAGACAAACAATTCTAGACATGGTTGACCAATGATGGGCGAACTGAATGAAAGCATAACTTTTTGCTTGTTGTCCTCTTACTTACTTAATTGTAGATGTCTCTTGGATGTAATAAAATTTTGGGGTGAAAAATCAAGATGTTACGGTTTGAATCTCAACTTGACACTTATGGGATGAAAATGTGCAAGAAATATTTTTTAGATGCGGGACTCATTGATGCTCCTCTTGGTAGGAGGAATATTGATGAATAAAAATGACACAAAAAAGTGCAAGACCATTAGGTTCTTAGTTTCTGAAATCTTTTACAATCTCTGGGATAACACAACAACCATATTAATGCCTAAGCAATATTGAGACCACTTTTGCATCGCCATTAAGAAGATTACAACTAATTTTGGCCTTATTCTTTTTAAAATTTCCACTAGTGGCTTATTATGGATGGGTTTTTTTTCCATGTTATGGGTCAAATTTTGAGAAGAATAAAGTGGTGAATATTGGTAGAAACTCTAACATGATTTTCATTTTCAAAGAGAAATTAAAAAAACTCTTCAAATGTACTTTATAGGCATGGTGGAGGAGAAACTGTATTTGAAAGATAGAAAAGACATGCAATCGTATAGCGTCAATAGAAAATTAATTTTAAAAAAGAGAGGGTAATGCGATTGATTTACAAGATTTTTTTGACCTGAGGAATTTTTTGGACTAGGATAAAATATATGAAGGATCTCCATCTATGGTTGAGAGGACCGAAAATACAAGACGCTTTCATGGATACATTGATTTTGTGCGTCAAAGAAACTTGATAAATGGTGTATGTTGAACAGAAAATCCAAACAGCGTGGAAGTAATTTTTTTTTTCTTTTTCAAAACAAGTTTTTGACTAGTACAAGAATGTCTAGCCTTCTTTTACCTATAATGGTGGGATGAAGTTAATGAAGTTTATGAAGAACAAATTTTGTTTATTTAAATTGGATTAGAAAAAGCATATGGTTTGATAAGTTGGGCATATGTTCTTTCATGCTTGAAGCAATTGGTATTTGTTTTAAATAGTTTTATTAGATTTATGTGTCTTTCTTATGCTTATGCTTCGGTGCTCATTAATGATTCCCATACTAAGAAATTTAGTTTGAAGATTAGATTGGTTTGAGACAAGACGACCCCTTGCACCCTTTCTCTTAATGCCTCAATGGAGTTATGTTGGCAACTAAAGAGAAACGGTTTGCTTGAGGTGTTAATATTGGAAGTAAGGAGTATACAATTTCTCATATTTCCTTGGCCAATGATGTCATGTTTGTCTTCAGTTAGGAAAATGAATGTATATAAAACATTATACATACCCTAACGTTTTTCTTCCTTTCTCATTAGTCCATATACAATATGGATGAAGGATAGTAAAATTGATTCATGGGGAAAACAAAAGATTTGGTGACGAGTGAACTAGAAGAACAAACACGATGATGTGGAAAATGTAAGCTGAGAACATGATCACAGAATCTGTTTTGTTACCTTGATCACAACCAACATGTGAGAAATAGAAGTGTAGGGGAACAAGAACGACAGAGTAGGGGAAAACAAGGGAAATAATACTCAATCACCAAGTTTTATTCAGGAAAATATAAAAAATGAATAACAAACATCAAATCCTTGGGTCCTATTTATACCAGACGAGAAAGACATAGTCTAATACTAATGTAGGGAGAAACAAAGAATAATACCAAAAATAAAGAAATTTTCCTAAAATACCGTTTTAATCTATTAGGGAATGCAATATTGTTGAGCCTATCTATTTTTGTATGGAACTTCTATTGGGCTTGGTGTAGACCTTTGTTACTAGAAAGAGAAAAGAGGACCCAAGGAATTTTGAAGTGAAAAGAGAGAATGTTGTCCTTTATGAGAGCGATAGAAGTGGGTGTAGATAATCTGTTCACGTTTTTTTGGGTTAGAAAGGTTATTAAGTCTATGTTAATAACCTTATATTTTGTCTTGGATCACGTGCTCCTCAATTAGGATTTGGCTAGGAAGTTGTGTGGGTCAAAGTTTTCTATCTTATGCTAAGTTAAGACAATTGAATGTTATTTTATTAAAAAACTTATGCTGTTAAAAAAAAAGTGTCTTATATCTTTGATAAAAACGTGTTTATTGATTGTTGGCTACTCTTATTCCATTAGAAGTGGACAAACAGTCATTTGGTAGATATATATTTGAACAACTTGGCATTTGTTCAAATACATTTCGTTAACTTTTTTTTAGATGAAAAAAAAAAATATTTCTTATAAATGCACTTAAACTAAATAAAAGAGATATAATCAAATATATATGATATGTAATTTTCTAAAGTGGAAGTTGCCTTTTTTCCCATAATAGTTGCTTACACTGTATGAAACCTACCTCCTACAAATCATTCCACTTCATTAAAATGTGCTTTACATTATCAAATGGAACAACTTGTGCTTTCTTACTTCAAATCTCCATAGTGGAGAAGGCTTCCACATACCACACAAAGCTAATTAGTCCTCCCCTTATCACTTATCACGTGGTGATATATATATATATATATATATATATATATATATATATATATATATATATATATATATATATATATATATATATATATATATATATATATATATATATATATATATATATATACCCTTAAGGTATATAAGCTTACATACCCAAACACACCATAATATATCGTTTTGTTTAATATATTCATTATAATGTTCTTAAACTTCAACTCTTAACTTGATTTATTTTCAAAAATTTTGAAATTTCACTATTATCTTTCTTTTACATCACATGTTTTTGCCAAACACCTACTAGGCTATATATTCTGTAGTTGAAAATAAAAATTATGTAATAGGAAGATAAATGTGTAATTTATAAAAATCATAAAAGTAATTAAGTTAAAAGTTAATTTATAAGAACATTGGATAATTAGAATAATTATAATGTATTATATGATACAAAACGACATAATAGTGAGTTTGGGTACGTAATTTTATATACCCTTAAGGGTATATTCACTTTTCCATATATATATATATATATATATATATATATATATATATATATATATATAGAGAGAGAGAGAGAGAGAGAGAGAGAGAGAGTCAATATCAAATAAGAATGAAATTTTTGGTAGGAAGGTAAAATTTTTTTTTATATGCATATTTTCTTAGTAAAAAATGAAATGAATTATTAGATGATTCAAAAATAAGATGATTCACAAGAAAAAATTCCGAAAAAAATACCTTCATGATTCATTTTTAGGTAAATCAAGAAAAAAATTCACTTTTATGACAATTTTAGTGAATATCAACAAAATTATCATAAAAATGGATCATCAAAGTGTTTTTTCGGAATTTTTTTTGGTGAATCATGTTATTATTGATTCATTTGTTTTCTTTTTCGCCAAAAAAATAAGTAGAACAAAAATTTCTTACCTTTCTACTAAAAAAAATTTATTACCGGATCTATATATATTATATATATATATATATATATATATATATATATATATATATATATATATATATATATATATATATATATATATATATATATTGCTTGGCGTACTTTTTTATTTTTTTTTTTTAACTTTTAATTTCTGTTTGTTTGTCCTACTTTGCTTCATCTTAACTCTTTGTTTTTTTTTCCTCATTTTGTTTATTTCATTTTTAACTTTGTAATAAAGAAATGTTAACATTACCGGCGACGACTTTAACAACGACGCCGGACAATAGCGGCGACATGTAATTGATGCATTATATGTTGCCGGTATTGCCTAACGTTGCCGCTAATGCTCACTAACAGCGATCCGCGTCAAATTACTCCCATCTGTCCGATTTGTTTTCAATCCAATGGTTGTAGAGGAAAGTGAAAACGTATTGATTGACACCACCAAATAATGAAGGAAATGATGAGGACGAGTAGTTATTTTAGGATTTTTTGAAATGTTTTGTACTTTGGTAGAATACTTAGTTGTGGTATGGATTAATATTTTGGATTGGTTGTGTATGAATTAATATTTTGAATTGGTTGTATATGGATTAATATTTCTATAAAAAGTTATCTGATTTTATAAATGTTATATTGTTTTTTATATTTTGACCTTTTTTTTTTTTAAAAACAGTATTAGCGGCGACATGTCAATAGCGGCGACGAAGACCCTTTAGCGGCGACTAGATGTGTATTAGCAACGAAGCATCACCGGCGACGCATTTGCAGCGACAAATCGCCACTAAAGGTATTAGCGACGACAACCCTAACCTTTAGCGACGACACCCGTCGCCGCTATTACCCATTCTTTTTGTAGTGATATGTAACTTTCATTTATATGTTGACTTTTTATAAAATATTTTTTCGTGTTTTTTATATATGTTTTGTGGCTTCCTACACATACAATATATTTTTTTATTATTAATTTGAACTTTCATTCCTTACCTTAAAATAAAACAATATTACTTACTTATTTTATGTAGGTGTGCATATATAATATGATTTTCTGTCGGGTTGCTTGTTTTCCGGTAAAAGTTTGTTGTCAATGAAAGAGAGTTGAAGAATATGCATCAGTTATAATTAATTCATTGGGAAAAGAGAATCAAAAGATTTAATGAGTTTGAATAATTTGTTTACAAGACATTTACATTTTGACAAGATGTACTTATAAAATCCAATTTTAATTTGTCAAGACCTTTTTTGTTCAAAATCAATAGTTACAAATTATTTGCAGTGAATATTTTGTTATGAATTCGAGCTTTAGTTTTTTGATTGATCAGAGCTCTATACGAAGTTTTCACATAAACAATATCGATTTGTCGTTTATGCCCATGCTATTTAACTTTCAAAACCAAATTCAACTTGGGTCATTCATTTTGCATTCTTTTAATCTTTATTATCTAGTTTTTGTTATTAATGAAGTTTATTATGAGCCTAAGTGTAAGATTTAATTAGGGTAACCAAAAACAAAACATAAGATACTTACAAAGGTTATTTCCTCAATATAACACAGATCGACATAGCTTAATATCACCCCATAAAAAATATATACAAGTACCTTGAGGAAATTATTGCAACTACGATCACCAAATTAATAATGGAATACCGCTACTTAACCTGTTAACAACTCGCTTGTTGCCGGGAAAAACATATCTGTACCAAACTCTTGTTGACCACCATCCATCATCCAAAAACTGTTGACTGAATAATCCCATATCCGAGAAGGTGAAACGTCGCTATAAGGATCAAAACTCGGTTTAAGATCATCATTTTCTAACAAATCTATATCTTTCCATATCTCATCCATCGAATAGATCTTCTCCTGTTCTTCACTAGTATCTTTATTATGCTTCATTGAAGTGTTGCTGTTTTTGCCTCTAGAAGCAGGCACCATTTCGATCCCTCCTGTGTCATAAAAGCTTCGTTCTTTCGTCTCATTCATGGGCATCGATTCAACTGTGGGATCGTTAGTACAGATTGATGAGGATGAAGAGCTGTTAGAGAAGGATGAAGATGGAGATGAAACCCTTTTGTGTTCTTGAGCTTTTTTCCTCATGTGAGTCCTCCAATAATTCTTAATCTCGTTATCAGTACGCCCCGGTAATTTTCTAGCGATTCTTGACCATCTGCATTTCATTAATCATGGTACCCACATTATGTTTAACGAAATAAAATTTTGTAATCTTTTAGGTAGTAAAGATAGTCTATACACAATATAAAGTGAGTTAAACGAACAATATTAACCACATAATTGATATATGTCGCATAAACATAAATAAAAGAACATACTATTCATTGTTAGAAAACATAAAATCGTGAATATATATAGTTGACTAAATCACATACTCAAAAAATATATGATTGAGTACAACTTTTGTAACCCCATGATGAGAATTAAATTGATTTAATCAATCAGATCCCTGTTCAAGAATATATTAAATGAAAGCATATACATCAATAATGAATCAGCATATAAAACTTTAAGCGATGAGAATTATCGACAACCATTAGAAAAGAATAAAGAACAAAAACCATATAACAATACTCTAAGCAATATCAAAACCGAAGAATAAATTAATAAAATAAAATAAAGTGATCAAACCTGTTTCCCCATTTCGAATGGTATTCAAGAACTAGCCTCTCTTCATGAGGTGTCATCCTTCCTCTTTTCAACCCGGGATGCAGATAATTCACCCATCTCAGTCTGCAACTTTTTCCGGTTCGTTTTAAACCTGATAAACGTAAAATTTCACCAAAAAAAGTTCCCCCCCAAAAGATTTATTTGGGTAGAACACAAGGGCAAAAACAAGTTAAATATTTTTTTTTGAGATAAATAATCTTTTGTTGGCTTCTCCTGGAACATAAATGGTAACCCTAGACCTAAATTTTGATATTTGTATCTCCCGCCACCTTCAAACCTGAAACTTTTGCTATGAAATCCCATCGGCGATCACCAAACATGTTCACGTAAAAAGCCAACTGAACATCTTCATGTTCAGTCCAGGGACCTTTTCTTAGGGTTTCATCCTCCTCTACATGAATCATTTTACTTGTTTTAGCTTTCTCTCTCTGTACAATCCGACACTTTTTTGTTTTTTTTTTTTTGTGTTGTGTGTTGCAAGTGCTTGACACCAGTGTTTGATATTTATAGTGGCATATGATTTCTAGTTTTAGTGGGGTGGCCAGTGGAATTTAGTGATAATGTTTTAAAATCGAAGCAATTTGAAATTTTGGATCTCCACCAACGTGTGGTACGCACGTGCCGCCAATGACCTCGGCTTGACAGTATTATAAGGTATGATTAAAGTTATATAATGACAACGTATTTTGTATATATCTTTTTAAGTTATGCCCTTCTTTTGTATGTGTTGAATTATTTCCACTCTTAATAAAAACCTCTCCTAAACGTCACGTGTCCTTTTTATAGTCAAGTCTATTGCCATGTGGCATTCTCTCCGACTTTATACTCTATTTTTTCCGACCCAATTCATCATTCAATTCAGTAGCCGAATTTGGTGCATTTTTAGGACAATTAATAGGAAAACCCTTTGTTTCCTGTATTGAAAATCAATTTAAATATCGAACAATATGATAGTTGCATAAAATCAACAATGTTTTTTTAATTACTTTATCTTTTTCCAAAAGGAACTGATTTATCCACTTAACTTTTTAATACATCCATAGAAAAAATAGTTTATGGGACATATATATACCCTCAATTTAATTTCTAGGTATTTCATCAAAAGAGAAAAACCTAATGTTTGGAAACTCTAAATCACACAACCCACGATTTTGTTCTTCAGCTGGCAAACACTTCTTCAAGAGCTTCAATTGTATAATAAAGAGAAAGATGGCAGATTTCTAAAGGTGATAGGAGCAATTTGTTGATTTTGATTTAATTTTTAGGTATTATTGATTTCTCACAGAGGTCACCAGATTAAAAATCTTGATGGTGCCTTAGTTGTAGAATTAAACGAAAGAAAACAACTTCCGGAATTGATCTTGGATCAGACGATGTTTTTACACTAATGGTAGAGCCTAATATAGATCATTCATTGTGTTTCGGTGATTACGTTTCATTGAGTTGCAAGTTCGCCGAAGACGGTCGTTTGCATATGTTTGCCAGAGGGAGTTGTTTGTAAGTTCCTACGGTGGAGTTTTAGTGAGTTACAGGTTCTTCGGAGAGAGTTTTCGTTGGTTGTAGGAGAGAGATGAGTTGTCGGAGATGGTGATCGGGAAAGGAAGAGGGGGAAGATATTGGTCGGCAATGGGTTCCTATTTTTGATGGAGATGGATGGAGGTTTAGTGGTGGTGGGAGGAGGGAGGAGTTTGTTTAGAGCAGGTGGTCGTCGGATCGTCGGAGATGGTGTTCGGAGGAGGTTTTGTGTGAAAAGGAGGTAAAAGAAAATGACTTGTTGGGTATTTTCAAATTGTGTTTCTAACTTTCCTTAATTTAGATGAGGGTATAATTGTCGATTCCTTTTTTTTTTTTCAATGGATACATAATAAACTAATATGGAAATATCAATTCCCTTTACTATATATATATATATATATATATATATATATATATATATGTGTGTGTGTGTGTGTGTGTGTGTGTGTGTGTGTTTCATAATAGGAAATCATACGGATTACAATATTATCTTCAAATTAAGTTTTCACTTATAAATACAAGACCCCTAAAATGTTTCCAAGCTTTATTGCTTGTTGTTCCAGGTGGCAGTAGACAAAACATTGTTAATGCTTATTTAAGTTCTTATTTATGACAACAATGCCAAGTTCATAAATTAATAAAACATGAGGTTAATCGTTGGAAGCAATCCATCTGCTTTTAAACAAATAAGGGGTTTTGCAAATTGACTTTTGGACATAAGAGAAGGTAATCTTGGTGGTCCGAATGACAGTGAAACAATTTTTGATATTCCAGAAGACATTGTCATTAATAATCCATATGATCCTATAGGTTCATTAATCAGTTTTGTATATCCTTCTATTATGGAAATCTTCACATTGTTGATTATCTTAAAGAAAGAGCTATACTTTCTCCCTAGAATGAAGTTGTCTAAGAAATAAACGATCATTTGTAGTCATTGTTTCTAGGAGAACAAACAGTTGACTTAAGTTTAGATAGCTTATGCCGATCCGAGTTTGTTCATGATCAGTTTGATGTAAATTTATATTCACCTAATGTTTTAAATGGTCTTAAAGTCTCTGGTCTGCCAAATCATAAGCTCGTTTCAAAAGTTGGTGTTCAAGTTATGTTATTGAGAAACATTGATCAGACAAATGGCTTATGTAATGGTACTAGACTACAGGTTAAATCTTTGGGCAAATGTGCTATTGAGGCAGTTATCATATCTCGAAGAAATATTAGAAATCAGAATTTTATTCCAAGAATGTCTTTAAATCTTTCCGAAGACAAGATCTCGTTCAAATTCCAAAAAAGACAATTTGTAACACCCTGTTTCGATTCGTTTCGTAATTCGCGGTCATGACCCGAAGATCAAGTATCATAAGGCTTAGGGCTTTGGTAATGAGAGGTTTAGAACTATTTGGATGTGGGCAATGTAGATTGTGTGATCCAAGAGTTCGGTTGTGCTTTAGAGTCAAAGAGTAAAATGGGAAAGTAATGTTTCAGATTTCTTTTATGAATTATGGATTTAGTTTGATGTGTTTTAATTCAAAAGTAATTAGATAGGGTTGTAGAGATATTCAATACCTCTATGTGGATATAAAGATCGTCAAACATGGAGTTGAAATGAAGAAGTTATGATTGTTTGAAGTTTGGACGGTTTTAGGTAAAGATGAGTACGTTGGGCGTACAGGGGAGTACTTTGGGCGTATTAGGGCATCCTAAGTACATCGGGGTACGCAATCTATGCCCAACCCCTATTTTCATGGTTTGGGCCCTATCTAATCTCCTTAACTCGCCCAAAACCATTTGATTCTCAACTACACATCTCCAACACCGTTCCATTAAACCCTAACCTTAATTTGAGACATGTGAGCTAAAAGAAGGTGTTTTTGAGTGCTCTGGAGTGTGTATGGTGCACCTTGGAGAAAAAGGAACTCTTTGGAGAAGTGTTGGTTTCATTGAAGCTTTTAGATCTGGACTTTGCTCGCCTTGATCTCTCTTATAGAGGTATAAAGTTTGAATCTTGATGATAGATTTGTTAAATCTAGCTAGTTTTGGATGTTATGAGTTTTTGGTTATTTTAGTGCATAAAGTTTAGATCTTGAAAAGTTTGTGACCTTCTTATGGATAAACTTGGATACTTTATCCATCTAAACATCATTGTGATTCATATATGAAGGTTGGAGACTTGTACTTAATGGATTAAATTAATAAAGATGCAATTTTGGTCCCTTTGATACTTAAAGTCTAGATCTTGGTGGTTTGAACCATTTTAATGGATAAAGTTGGAAACTTTATCCATTATGAAGCAATTAGGATCCATAAAAATGTGATCATAGTCCTTCTATTCCTTCCATGAAAGTGACATGATGTCTTAATGGATTAATAAGTTAAGGTTTTGGTTTTTAGACCTTTTTTAGACATGAAAAGTCATAATGGTGGAACCTTTATAACTTAGAATGATGTTGTGGGACTAGATCTAAGTGTTGGATGAAAGAGCTTAAGAGATTAAGCACTTAATGAAAATTGCCTTTTGGTCGAGTACGATACGTATACATTTGGGTACGCTACGCATACTCGTGAGGAGTCCTATCCCTGGATGGTGAGTATGCCATGTGTATCAGCTGAGTAAGTTGGTCATACTCAACATGAAGTTTGACTTGTTGACTTTGACTTTCATTGACATTGACTTTTTGAACAAGTTTGACCTTGGGTCAAACTTGAGGGTTTTAGGCTATTAAATATGATTTTATCTGGTTCTGGTATAAGTGGATTTGTGGGTGAAAGCAGTGCAAAAAAGCGATCATGTTGTAGTGTTTCAGGGTTCTTCGATTCAGGTAAGTCTTCTCTAGGTGCTCGTAAGTCGAAGGCACTAATGCCGGCTCACTAAATTATATATGTAGGATGCCAGCTGTCTTTGTAACTCTTGCATGTTTGTATGAGCCTGTATGGTAGAATAGTTTTATCTGTGATGACCAGCTGGGTCTAGCTGTTATTATTATGTTATGCTATTTATATATGATCGGGACTGCTGATAGTCTCTAGGGTTGCTTATAACCCATCGAGCATGCTGTTAGCCCACTGGGACTGCTGATAGTCCCCATGGTTGGTAATAACCAATATTTGTTTATTTGTGTTGTGTTGTGTGTGGTATTTTGGGGAACTCACTAAGCTTTATACTTACGATTTGTGGTTTACATGTTTCAGGTTTTCTTATATTAAAGTAGTAGGCACAAATAGATTGCATCACATCAATGGAGGGCTTGTGTACTTGATAACTTTTTATGATACTTTGATAAATATTTTAAGATCTTGTAGTTGTGAGTTAAATGAACACTTAAGTTTTAATCGAAAATTTTGGGTTTAAATTTAGGGCATTACAAGTTGGTATTAGAGTCTTGGTTTGAGGGATTCAGACATACTCTCAGGTGTTCTTGAACTCAAACTAAAGATTTAGTAAAATTTTCTAAAATAAATTTATTTTCGAAGAAATTTTTTTTAATAGAAAAGGGTACGATGCATGCAATCAGCCGAGCTCAAGTAAGTATTTCCCAAAATACCCATACGTGTTATATGATTGATATTTGATGTAAGTATATGAAAATTTCATGCTAGATTAAGGCTAAGGATCTACTCTGTGTTGCATGGTAGGATGCCTGATCAGGAGAGACGCCTTTATGCTTGTTGTATGAGCTGGTAGTGATGCATGCTAGTGATTAGAGATCTTCAGGAGCATCAGAGGTAGGACTGCCTTTTTATGTGATGCTTTTAGTGCTAGATGCTCTAATGTTGCTTGCTTTTTGCTTTGTAGGGCTCATATTGATGTAAGTTTGCTATTAGATGAATGTGTTAAGTTACATGCAGTGAGGGTTAAATAATCTTATATTTGTTGACTTGGCCTTATTGCGCAACTCTCTTTTGAGTCTAACCACTGTAGGGTTGAGTCTTTTAGTCAAAGGTTATCTAAGCTTTGTTGCATGTAATTGTATTCATGAAGTAGTTGACTGAAATTAGTAGAGGTCCTTCAGCAGTTGATGGAAGGGTAAGGTGGTAATCCTAGGAGAACCTAGGAAGCGCTTTAGTGTGAGTGATGCATTGTTTAGCATATTTTAAGAGGGTATCATTATGAGGAAGTGACTTAGAGGATTCAAGATGATTCTGAGGAAAGTGTGGATAGGTATGGAAGGTAGTATAGGGCCTGTATTACTGTAAGCACAGGATCCGTACTCGAATCAAGGAAATTCCCAGAAATTCTAAGGAGTTGTTTGAGGGCAGGAACATGATTTGGCATAATAAATATGTTGCAGCATTTTGGGTATTATCATCTTTTTCAGTTATGGTTGTCTAGGAAGAAGATGGGCCGAGTGATTGTTTGGGCCTTAGTGGCCATTTCAGTTGGGGTTGAATAGTGTAGACCTAGATGTGTATTTGATTTCGAAGTCTTGGGGGGCCTACTTGAGGTAGTGTCGGTCTGAGTCCTGGAACTCAATGATGGAGTGGTTGGAATGAGCAAGTTGAGGATTGAAGTTTTGAGATTGAGTGATCGGCCGATGGCTTATGATGTCATTTTCTTTGGCAAGGATTATTTTCTTCCAAATTTTCATGTGTGGAAAGAGAGTCATTTTCATGAAGACTATACAAGATAAGGAATATGGGTATGCTTTCCTTGAGTTTAGTTGAAGCGTGTTCTGCCAGGTTATTCCAGATTATTAGGAAAAGTGAACTAGGAACGATAACTTTTGTTGTGTCTCGACTATAAGGATGATGCCTCATGTTGCATGATTGCTTCTTGCGGTGGAATGAAGGTCAGGGAATTATCGGTGAAGTTTGTGGTAGTCCAATTGTTCTTAGATAGAGAATCGATTCTATGAATGGGAAATTACAATTATTGCTTGTGTATTTGTATGGGATTGTTGATAATAGAGATGCTTAGATCTAGAAAGTTTTCAAGGTCTCCATCTTATATTTGAAATGTCTTTGAGTTGCTAGGTCTTTATTCGGGAGATTATCTTGCGTTGTGTTATACATTCCAAGAGTTAGAGATGGTATGTATCTGGCTGAGTTGGGATAAGTGGGGTTTGTCTGCAACGTCAGTTGGTGATAGTTCGAACCCAAGTGGGCGAGAACTAGACATGCTATTTGAAAGATCATCGATATGTTTGATTTTGTGGTTTCTAAAGAATACGTTATAGGGATTTACGGTTTGGATAGGCAAGGATTTAGTTCAAGATGTGGTCAAGACGAGGTGTAAAGCAAGTTAACCTTTGTTGTATGAGCTCAAGAATGTACGATTTATTTTCGCAACAAGAAGTTGTTGGCCAGGGAGCTTGTTGTAGTCAGTGGTTCTTTCGGGTTCGTTGATGTTTAGGTCATGAACCGTTTGGGTCGCTTGGGTTGAATATCGATGTTTGAAGGTATCATCATCAGGGTATAGATTTCTACATATAGTCTAAGATAAGTAGTGTTTGACTAATCAATGAACTTTAGGGTTAGGTATATGTAATCCTTCACGAGTTTAGTTTAGTGGAAAACTTCGGATCATCAGTTATTGTTAGTGCATTCTCAATCATTGGTTGTTCTCGTTCATCATCAATAGGTAAGGATGCTTCAAAGGATTTAAGTTGTATAACTGGAGGTCAATGATCATGACAACCAATAATCATGTTCTATTTTGGTATTTCATGGATTTTGGGTACGTTACCCTGAATTGATGGATTGTGGAATTATGGTCTATAGCATATTAGGGTTTGTTTTGGTAATAGGAAGAACATTGAAGTGATTATCTATATGTTCTAATTATGGGTCTTTTGGATTGCTTGTCATCAGTTGGGATTATAGAAGGATGTGGAATTGTATCAAGAGAAGGTACTTTGGGATACAACAATCTTGGTTGAGAGCAGTACAGTGCTTCATCTGGTTTGGGGTGTGAGCACCCGATATCATTTGATCATGAGATCTTAGTTTAGTAATCTCAGTGTGGTGGCGATTATGTAGTTATCAGAATGTAGATGAATCTAAGTGAGGGATGGTCACTTGAGGCTGTCCGGGATAGTTCCAAGTGCGAGCCACTTTAGAATTTGTACTAATGTTAGAGTTTTCGATTGATATATCTGGAGGGAGAGCCAGTGTTCCTTGAGGCTGAGAAGAATCCAAGATAGGTCAGGATTTTGAGTATGGAGCAGAGTACCATTTGGTCGGTGGGGCCTTAAATAGCTAATTGGGTGGTGCGAAATAAGATATTGTTTGATTAAGGATTAATTGGGAAGGTCAATCAACATGGCATCATCCTTAGTTAACTAGAGAGCCAGTTTTGGTTGTGAGAGGGTTCAGGGTTAAGCAAGGAATAATGTTCTTTGGTTAGTGATGAGCATTAAGGAAAATGATATGGATTCATAGCTAGGTTCAAGTTGAGGGTTGTGTTAGGACCTCTCTATCTGTTCTTGTCTAATAAAGGCTTTAGGGCTTAAAGCATGATCTGAATACCTGATACAGTCCGATAGAACGAGATTTTGACTCATAGAGTTTTTGGTTAGTGTGCAGTTGTGGGGTTAATGTAAGACTGTGGAGTAGCCATAGCATTCCCTAATTTAGTGTGCAGTTACAAGGGTAATGTAAGATTGTGGAGTAGCTATATCATTCCCCAAGTTAGTATGCAATTGCGGGGGTGATGTAAGACTGTGGAGCAGCAGTAGCATTCCCCAAGTTAGTGTGCAGTTATGGGAGTGATGTAATACTGCAGAGCAGCCACAACATTCACTAGGATAGGATCCGGTTGTTGAAGTGTGATAAGACAATAAAGTATCCGTAGCATTCATTAGGTTGGCAGGCAGTGGAAACAGGGATGGAAGTTTATGACTTGGCTCATGGTATTCTCTAGGATGATTTAGATCATCAAAGGGTTGGGTGAAGGGTTGTGATTGGGCCTCAAAATTTTCAATACTTGGGGAATCATAGGCTGGGTTGGGGACAAATGTGATGTGAGTACTCGGTTCGGTTTGTAGCCATCACTGGGGTTAAGCGGACTTGTTGATCGTTCGAGAATTCGTTGGTTGAGTTGTCCTTCATTTGAAGTGAATGACTAATGGAGCCATGTTTGAGAATAGACCATGACCACCTGTACCTATTTAGTTTTTCAGTCTGGTGCTGACTTTGTTTTCGATGAGGATTTTTTGGTATCGGTAAATGGTCGGTGCGTATATGTTTCGGGTATCTGTAAATTTGTTCAAGATGGATAGGTTTGTGTGGTTCGGGATATGAAGTTGAGTCATTATGGAAATGGGTTGGAGTGGGTTTTCCTTCCTGGGAGTCAGACATCAAGTAGGGTTTTCGGTTCCAGGCATAGCGGTTGGACACTCATGCGCTTAGAGAAAATTTAAGGTTCATTCTTCCTTTGGGCTTGCGATTTCTGCTATTTTAGGTTCGACAGTAGTAAGGATGGATGGTTATCGGAGTGAGGTGACTTTCCCAGTCGTCTTTGTGATTTAGGGTGTTCATTCAGGATCGTGATTCGACAGAAGAGATAGTAAGGAATGATTTTGAGGACGAAATCTAATTTAAGTGGGGGAGAGTTGTAACACCCTATTTCGGGTCGTTTCATAATTCGAGGCCATGACCCAAAAATCAAGTATCATAAGGATTTAGGATTTGGTAATGAGAGGTTTAGACCAATTTGGATGTGGGTAACGTAGATTGTATGATCCAAGAGTTTGGTTTGTGCTTTGGAGTCAAAGGGTAAAATAGGAAAGTAGTGTTTCAGACTTCTTTTATGAATTATGGATTTTAATTTGATGTTTTTGAAGTCACATGTAATTATATAGTATTGTAGAGATCCTCAAAACCTTTCCATGGATATAAAGATCGTCGAAATCGGAGTTGAGACGAAGAAGTTATGACTGTTTGAAGTTTGGACGGTTTTGGGTTAAGCTAAGTATGTTGTGCGTACAGGGAGGAGCATCATGGGCGTACTAGGGCATCTTGAGTATGCTGGGTGTATGCAATCAGTACCCAAACCTTATTTTCGTGGTTTGAGCCCCATTTAAGCTCCTTAACTCCCCAAAACCATTCCATTATCAGCGTCCACATCTCCAACACCCTCCAATGAAACCCTAACCCTAGTTTGAGCCTTGTAAGCTAAAGAAGGTGTTTTTGAGTGCTTTGGAGTGTGCATGGTGCACCTTGGAGAAGAAGGAACTCTTTGGAGAAGTTTTTGTTCCATTGGAGCTTGTAGATCCAGACTTTTTCACCTTGATATCTCTTCTAGAGGTGTAAAGTTTGAATTTTGATGAAGCATTTGTTAGATCTACCTAGTTTTGTATATTATGAGCTTTTGGTCATTTTAGTGTGTGACCTTGGAAACTTTATCCATCTAAACATCATTGTGATTTGGAGACTTGGACTTAATTGATTAAGTTGAAAAGGATGCACTTTTTGGTCCCTTTGATACTTAAGGTCTAGATCTTGGTGGTTTGAACCATTCTGATGGATAAAGTTTAAAACATTATCCATTATGGAGCTATTAGGATCTATATAAATGTGATTTTGATCCTTCTATTCCTTCTGTGAAAGTGTCAAGATGGCTTAATGGATTAATAAGTTAAGGTTTTGGCTTTTGGACCTTTTCTAGACATGGAAAGTCATAAAGGTGGAAAATTTAGGACTTAGAATGATGTTGTGGGACTAGATCTATGTGTTAGATGAAGGGCTTAAGAGATTAAGCACTTAATGAAAAAGTGCATGTTGTTTGAGTATGTTGGGCATAACTTTGTGTACATTGCACATACTCGTGAGGAGTCCTATCCAAGGATGGTTACGTCATATGTACGAGCTGAGTACGCACAGAAGTTTGACTTGTTGACTTTGACATCTGTTGAGCATCAACGCTACCGGTTGATCTAAAACTAATTGGTGTTAGAAAGGGCGCAACCTTACCTATATATTGCATCCAACCCTCCAGGACCAGGCATTTGATTGCGGCACTCCATGCCATCATGCGAGGACTTGGTCGATATCATTTTTGACCCCCCAACAACCCCCCCCCCCCCCCTCAGAAATTACTCCCCTGAGAGAATCAAACCCTCGCCACTGGATCTGATACCACTTGTTAAGCATCAATGTTATCGGTTGATCTAAAACCAATTGGTGTTAAAAAGGGTGTAACCTTACCCATATAACGTATTCAGCCCTCCAGGACCAGGCATTCGATTGAGGCACTCCAAGCCATCGTGCGAGGACTTGGTTGATGCCATTTCTAACCCCCAAGAACATCCGTTGACCGTTGGCATTTTGACCAAGTTTGACCTCGTGTCAAACTTGAGGGTTTTGGGCTATTAAATAAGATTTTATCTGGTTATGGTATTAGTGGATTTACGGGTGCAAGTAGCCTAGAAACGGGGTCGTTTCGTAGTGTTTCAAGGTTCTTTGATTTAGGCGAGCCTTCTCCCGGTGCTCGTGAGTCGAAGGCACCAATGTCGGATCACTAAATTATATATGTAGGATGATAGCTGTCTTTGTGACTTTTGCATGTTTGTATGAGCTTGTGTGGTGGAATAGTTGTATCTATGATGACCAACTGGGTCTAGCTATTATTATTGTGTTATGCTATTTATATGTGTCTGGGACTGCTAATAGCCTCCATGGTTGCTGATAACCCATCTGGCGTGTTGTTAGCTCACTAGGACTGCTGATAGTCTCCAGGGTTACTAATGACCAATAGTTATTTATTTGTGTTATGCTGTGTGTGGTATTTTAGGGAACTCACCAAGCTTTTTGCTTATAATTTGTGGTTTACATGTTTCAGGTTTTCTTATATTAAAGGAGGAGCACGACTCGATTGCATTGCATCAATAGGGGACTTGTGTATTTGATAACTTTTGATGGTACATTGATAAATGTTTTAATATCTTGCAGGTGTGAATTAAATAAATACTTAAACGTTTAATCAAAAAATTTGGGTTGAAATTTGGGGCGTTGCACAATTTCCATTGGTTGTGTGTTTTGCAATGACAATTAATATGAGTCAAGGATAGTCTTTATCAAAGGTTGGTTTGTTTCTCAAGGATCCTGTTTTTACACATGACCAATTGTATGTTGCTTTATCCAAAGTTCAAAGTAGACAATGATTAAAATTGTTGATTTTAGATAAGGATGGTAGACGCACAAATAAAACATCAAATGTTTTGTATAAAGAGGTTTTTAGAAATTTATAAAAACTTTGTACATATTTATTATTTATATAAATTTAAGTATTTGTTTTAGTTAAATTTATATTTCATTCTATAAAATTATAATTTTTTAGCATATCTACAAATATAAAATGCCAATTGCTTATTTAAATCACTATCATTTCGTAATTTCAACCAATAATTATGTCATTATCATATTACTCGCAAAATGTAAACATTTATTAATTAGGTAGTAATTTTATTATCAATTTTCATTAAATAAGTTATAATTTATTTAAAATTATTTTTAAATTTCTCATACATGGTGCCCACGGGTTATAACACAGTTTACTTATAAAATTGTTTCTGTCAATTCATTTGTTAACATGTTGGTTAAGATGTAAATTGGTGAATACAGTAAACATGTACACATGATGTGTTTGACAAACCTCTGATAGCATTGGAGTGGTGAGCTTCACTAGTCCAAAATTCAACAATAAAGGAACTAATTAAATAAAATAGGGATATTCTATATGTTCCCCCCTCCCCCTCCCCCCCCCCCCCCTAAAAAAATTGTTTAGTGTACCCCTTGTGAGTGAAATTGTGTTTATGTATTTCCCATGATTCGACCATTTATGTGAGCAAGGGGTACATATAATAATACTCATTAAATAAAATGTCTCCAAATACTCTTGATAAATCCTCATGTCATGCATAGCCATATTACTTGAGACTCACATGCTTCAATATTTATATAATTTTTGAAATGTGAAACTTAATCTTAACAATAAAGATCAATACATGTGAGATCTTATCTTACATAAATGTTGATATCATCAATATGGACCACTACGACTTTCTTGTCTTTTTTCATGAAATAACTAAACCTGTATTATTGTATTCCACGCAAACCAATTTTGGTCTAAGACACATGAAATATCAAGATTCTTATAGGGATTTCATAGATCATTTGATTGAGAATTATAGCAGAATAAGTGTCTACATTGAACATGTTGGATATGTTGTACACAAATGGCATGCATATAAAATGAATATAGATGAAGGACCTGAACTTGATGAAATTGAGGATGAGACTAACACTAAAGATCTAGATCACCATAAAACTCGAGTACAAGATCAATCCTTATGTAAAGTACAAGATGAGGGTGACACTGAGGATAAATGGTATACACTTGGTAATATTTTAATCGATCTTGAACTTGAAGATGAGTTTATAGGTGCTGTTGAACATCTAGACCTGTTCTTGAAGGGAAAATGACACATTAGCCCAATAATGTATTTCGAATTAGCTCATTGAGTCCCTAAACTTATTTTCGTGATTTTTAAGGGAATAAAGTTGTTGTCTCTTTTAATCACTGCTACCTACTATAGCAAGTTTCATAAGCCAAATAAGTATTTGAAGCTGATGTGGCTTCCTTTTTAAATCCAAATCCTTGTAAATAGGTTACCCCTTGCTAAATCACCAATGTAATATGTCACTTACGTTTTAGCCAATTATTCTTCCATCCATGACTTCTTATCTTCATCTTCCCCCCTTCTCTTTTCCTTTCCTATAGTTCCCTCTAACACAATCCCCTTACATATCTCAAAAGTGGAGCCAAAAATGGTGTTTTGACCCTTTAAAAAGGTCAAAATAAAGAGAACTCTGAAAGAAATAAAGTGAAGATGAACTCGGATCCTGTTGTAGATAAGAAAATTTTGGATTCTAATATAACAATTAGATGTAAACCAACACCAACCGTGAAATCCCATTTGAAAGCACAAGGCTTGGAAACTGTCTTCGTTGCAGTTGTGTATACAATTGAATGACCCGATTCCAAACTTCGATTCAAGTTTTTATGAACCGATTAACTTCGGAAAAAAAACAATTCTAGTAATATTCTGGATTATTACTATTCTGAAGTTGATCTAGCTTCCTCATAGTCTATAGTCGTTTAACATGTTTAACTTTACGTTGAAAATTCATAGGAATGTAGAGGAAGACAAATTTGACTCTTTCATTTGTTAAAGTTGATTAATGATTCTCGAGTTCATATTGTTTAGAATCGAGGAAGTTTTATACTCGTGATCTCGATTTTATTCAAACTAACTCTTTGATTTTTAAAATCTTTTTGTAACATATAATCAAATTGACTCTTGGTTGGTGATTAATCCGGATTATCTTCATAAATTGATTTGACTCTTCGATTCATTATATTCAAACTGACTCTTTGACTTGTTTCTGGTGATTCAATTATTTGCTTATTGTTCAAAGTTAGTGTCAGTTTTATGGTTGGATCATAAAGGTTATCAATTTGGAAATTTCATTTGGTGGTTTTGTATCAATTGATATCATTATTCATGATGAATTTATTTGAATCCAAAAGTAAATTTGGTGGGATATAGATTGATTACCGAAAGGAGTCAAAGTGTTACCTACAAGGGGTATCTGATGAGGAGGCGGTTTTAGTGGCAAGAATGAAAATGACAGAGTAGATAGAGGAACCAAAATTGTTGGGAAGATGGCTTGATTTCCATGGGACTTGCAGTCTGCAGGAATAAAAAAGGGATGTAGCGGAAAGAGTATGTGTGAAAGTGAATATGTGAGTTGGGATTAAAAATGAAGCCACATCAGCTTCAAATACTTTTATGGCTTATAAAACCTGCTATAGTAGGTAGCAGTGATTAAAAGAGAAGGTCGACAATGACTTTATTCCCTTAAAAAGCATGGAAATAAGTTACGAGCCTGAATGAGAAAATTCGAAATACATTGTTGGGCTAATGTATCATATTCCTATTCTTGAATGAACTTGTGATAGACATCAACTTTGAGGAAAAAAATGACAAATTACCAAATCATTATCATACATTTGATCTCATACAAAAATGGAAGGATATAATCCTAACAATTGGCATGAGATTTGAAGATCGAAATGAATTTACATATATGCTTAATAACTATATAGTCGTTATTAGATATGATATAAGGTATGAAATAATTGACAATAACAGAGTACTTGTTAGATATAGGAGTGGAAAGTCACTAAAAGGGTGCAACAAATTGTTATTTCCTTTACTGATCAATAAAATTTTCCAACTCTTAGGGTCTTATAGAAGAAGTTCAAGAAGTTACTCCTATGTTGAGCATCTTCAATGGCTGGACATATTTACTAAAACTTTTAGAAATGGGTTTTCATATCCATATTTTAAGAAACAATTTTTGGGTGATTCTAAGTCAACAATCGTGCATAGATTCATAACATATATAGAACAAATCAAGTCTATTAATGTAGATGTGTACATATAATTTATGAAGAGGAATCTAAAGGCTTAGTCGAAGGCATTTTTAAGGTGGGTAGGAGTTGTGATTCCATGGAAAATGGTGTCTCGGAAATTCCTAACTGGAAAATTGAGAATTTAGGGATTTAAGAGATTTTTTATATACAATAAATAAGATGAAAAACATGAAGATCAAAGCTACCATATTGGATGCAAATATCAGTGCCTATTACAATATTCAATACTTCTCACAAGCTCAGAAGCGTAATAATATAAAATTTTAGTTTATATCAAAATTTGTGACAACCGTCAAATTTTGGTCAATTCAAAGTCCAATAAAGTCAACAAGTCAAACCGGTCAGCTCAACTGACCCTTGTGTACTTGGACTTACGTTCAGTATTTACTAAACAACTCGCTATTCTGATAAGAAAACATAAATCGAAAAGTAGTTACAACTAGATCTCTTTAACCTAAAAACTGTAGTACGTGGCGAGCCAAACCGATAAAACAATGATGCATACTCATCGGGAGTGTGTAAGATCCTTAAACGAGGCTTAACAGGGTTTACAAACCATGCATTTCGATGCCGGACACTCACAACTATCCCACACTCGAAACCTCTCTCAGTCGTTATCACTCTACCTCTCTCTATTTGAAATCTCTCTAAGTATGTGAAACCTCTCCCAAAACTCTCTTTGTATGAGAAATCTCTATAAGTATGTTAAATCTCTCCCAAGTCTCTCTAAGTATGTGAAATCTCTCCCAAATCTCTCCAAGTATGTGAAATCTCTCTCGAATATCTCTCTGTATGACAAATCTCTCCAAATATGTGAAACCTCTCTCAAATATCTCTTTGTATGAGAAATCTCTCCAAGAATGTCAAATCTCTCCCAAATCTCTCCAAGTATGTGAACTCTCTCCCAAATCTCTCTCAAAAGCTTCCCGTAACTTTTTAGAATCATTCGGGTCATTCTGACCCTTAACCGGGTCAAAAACGGCTTAAAACGGGATAAAAACGAGAAAAATGGACCTTAGGAACCGAAACCCTCTTATAAGAGGCGAAGTTCCTTAGGACCCGAAGGTCCTCTTAGGGACCGAAAGTGAGAGGACCGAACCGAGCCAGGAGGAACCGAACCCAAGAAAAGGAGAAACCGAACCCAAGAAAAGGAGGAACCGAAAGTACTGTTCACCCGAACCGAAGGTACTGTTCACCCGAACTGAAGGTACTGTTCACCCGACCGAAACCTCTTGAGCCGAACCGAAACCTCTTGAGCCGAACCGAAAGTACTGTTCACCAAACGAACCGAAGGTACTGTTCCCTACTGTTCACTACAGTCCGTTCGGTTCGCATATTCTCGCCTTTTATCGCCGAACCGAGCCTCGGTCTCTGATCTCTATTCTCTCGCTCGGTCTCTGATCTCCGCTCCTCGCCTCTCTGTTCTCTCCTTCCCCCTCTCGGCTCCTTCCCTTCTCTCTTCTTCTTCTCTCGGTTTCTGCCTCCCTCTCTCTCGGTTCAGCACCAGAAGGCCGAACCTCGGCCAGAATTTCGCATATTTGCCACTTTTAGCCCATTTTTGATATTTTTAACATTTTAAGCCCGTTTTTCGTGATTTTAAAGCGGGATTTTCTCCAGAAATTATATTTTAACATAATAAACTCTAAATATTCATACTTTAAACATATTTTGATGAAAATCATTATTTAAATAATAAAAATCAAATGGGTGAATTATTAAAGGTGGAGTGTTGACTTTGCCTTATCCAATGTCACAAGCAACCACCCCACACCCACTCTTTGACTAACCACACCTCCCCACCTTACCTAGGTCACATCAATGTCCCTCACACTCAATTTACCCTCATTCCCACGTTTTTAGAGCTGGAACAAACATCCTCTCTCCTCATTTCTCTCATTTGCCCTCATTTCACTAAGAATCAAACACCACTTTTCTCTCAAACTTTTCCCACTCCAATTTCGAGATTCAAGGCTGATTTTCAAGTGTTCTTCCACTCTTAGTAAGTATAATTCATCCTCCTTATGATTATTTCACTTCATTCTACTCAAATCATGAATATCTTACGCAAATTCCATCATATTAACGTTAGAGCTTCGAATCTTCAAGTGATTCTTCAAGTGTTCTTGGGTTGAACACTTCTCTTCTTCAACAATCATCTACTGAAATCACTCAAGGTGAGTTCATACCCCTACATTTTCATGTTTTCTCAAGTTTTCAGGGGGGGAATACAAGTTAAAACACTAAGAATATAACTAGATTTTTCTAACAACCTTCATCAGAAAAGTTCAACTCCATTATACACGTTGAGCACTATTATACACGTTGTTGTGATACTGTACATGAAGTCCTCCACCCCCAGACGTTTCCGCCATCCTTGGTTTAGGGGTGTGACAGATTGGTATCAGAGCATTGTTTATAGTGAACTAAGTATATCGAACCACATAAGATATACAAACTATAAATGCATTGGGACTAAGGTCTCTGATTTTAAGATTTCAAAACCACTATACCATTAAGAATAAATAACTTTTGTTAAAAGTATACATGCATGCATACATACTAAGGTCAGCATCATTTTAGGACAAAACAAAAGTAATGATTGTTGGATATCACAGGTGAGCCTGGGGATGTATGGTCAGTCTTGGGAGTGGCATAGCCTGATCAACTATGCTGGTCCGAGGAGTGATTAGCATATGCCCAAGAATGGTTGTGATGTGGCAACAAGTCTAAAAAAAAAAAAAAAAAAAAAAAAAAAAAAAAAAAAAAAAACTTACCAACACTACCACAATGAAATACCATAGGGGTATTTTGGCATTATTAAAATTACATCTGCGAGAACTAAATAGATCTTCATCAATAGGTCAATAGTTGCTTAGTGGATACATTAAAATTTTATGTATCCAGGACGTCATAGACTTAGAATCTGTGGATCTTTGCTCTACTTCCTGTTCTCGTTGGATTGGGGATTTAGAGTTAGGGTCGCTTATTCGAAGGTCTATCCTGTCCCGAATACATATAACTAGTATGCACTAAACAATATGTTGAAGTACCTGATAAAGATCATCGTATAATTAGCTAATTAGTACGTTTGCTTAGTTATTTCTTATATCCCCATTTCTCGCGAAGATATCATGGCTGGATTCCATCCACATGACGACCCGTACTACCCTAACCACGACAATACCAAATGGCTCAGAGAGGAGCCATAGAATGATTACTCAACCCCTGTAGATGGTCACCAAGCTGAAGGCTATGCTGAGGGTTCTGACTCTGACTCTGAAGTGGAGAACTTAACCCCGATGACTCTTGTTCCAAATCCCAACCCTCGACCGGCTTTCAAGGCCCGACGCCTCCTTGGGTAGAGTGCTTGGAAACCTGGAGCAAAGAACAAGACCAACATATGTCGTTTAATTGAGAATGAAGTTTCTACAACATAAACGAAGGAAGCTCAGCAGATAGAATTTTTTTTTTTCCAATCCTAGTCCATAGAGTTGCCCGAAACGAGATTCAGGGTAGAACAACTCTCCATAGTATCGCAGAGGTTGATGCAAATGCAAGAATACATACGATCCGCACCAATCGCCTTGAGCACACTCGTGAAAAATCTAAGAGAGACCACAAAACCCACTAACTCGTGAAGTTCATTCATATGGACTTCCTTTACGAATAACATATAAGGAATTCTTAAATCGAAGAATAATGCAGGGAAAATCTAATTCTATAACAACTGACTTGTCTGTACTAGTAGAAACTTACCATCTGATCATTTTTTTCCTCTTTGCAAACTCATGACAGAACGATGCCACCAAGGAAAAGACCCAGACCTTCGGGCAGCACAGCGCCACCACCTCCGACGCCACCTCCCCAGTTTGATCCTGAAATGTTCCAAGCTGCAGTAACAGCAGCCGTGGTAGCTGCAATGTCACAAATTGGCACAAATAGCACTGGTGGTGCTGGATCTGGAGCCACAAACCCTAACCACGGGGATAGTGCAGGGCGCACAAGGGAATGCACTTACAAGGACTTCACAAATGGAAAACCCGATTCCTTCGATGGGAGTGGGGGTGTCCTCGCACTAATTCAATGGTTCGAGAGGACCGAAGCAATCTTTGAGATTTCTGCTTGCCCCGAAGCGAGCAAAGTCAAGTACGCGACATTCACCTTCATCGGAAGAGCTCTCACTTGGTGGAACGGCAAGGTTAAGTCGCTTACGCTTACAGTGGCTAACTCGTTAAGTTGGGAGGACTTAAAGAAGATGATGTTGAAGGAATATTGCCCAAGAGGTGAAGTGCAAAAGCTGGAGCAAGAACTATGGAATCTCAGAATGATAGGCTCCGACCTTACAACTTACACCAACCGATTTTGTGACCTAGCACTCCTTTGTCCCGCTATGGTCACCCCGGAAGATAAAAAGTTGGAGCGTTACCTCTGGGGATTGTCCCCCGAAATTCAAGATAGCGTGTTGGCCTCAAGACCAACTACCTTCGACAGCGCCAAGGAGTTAGCACAACAACTCATTGACCATCATGCCAACCATGAAACTAGGACAACCACCCTTACCCAAGCAAGAGGAGGGAACAGCGAAAGAAAGTTTTGGGACAACAAGAAGGACCAATCAGCCCAAGGCCTCACTAAGAAGTAACAGATCCTTACTGTTCATGCTGCCACAACCCTCACCACGCCGACTCCCAAGAAACCATACGCTGGAACACTTCCGAAATGCAACAAGTGTAACTTCCATCACACTGGGGCTTGCCGAAAGTTGCATTGCAAAAACTGCGACAGAGAGGGGCACACTGCTCGTTTCTGTAAGGCACCAGCACGACCCATCAACCAGGTACCTGGCTCTGGAGTAAGCCCAACCTGTTACGAGTGTGGAGAAACGGGACACTTTAAAAGGGAATGCCCAAGGACAAGAGATGCTGGTGGTGGTGGGAGGGTGCTTGAAATCACCAAGGGAGAAACCACTCCGGAACCACCCGCAAATATCAGTACGTGTTTCTAACATCGACATTTAAATCCCGAATTTCTTTATATGCTAATTCTAGCATCGATTAAAGCATGCATGGTAGTAATCATGTGACATCGGGCGAGTTATTCCCCACCATAATCAAATTCTTGAACTACGAAAAGTCATCCCCATCTTTCCCCTAAATCCCTGGATCCCCATTCGAAATGCAAATTTCGGGACGAAATTCCCTTTAACGGGGGGATGATGTGACAACCGTCAAATTTTGGTCAATTCAAAGTCAAATAAAGTCAACAAGTCAAACCGGTCAGCTCAACTGACCCTTGTGTACTTGGACTTACGTTCAGTATTTACTAAACAACTCGCTATTCTGATAAGAAAACATAAATCGAAAAGTAGTTACAACTAGATCTCTTTAACCTAAAAACTGTAGTATGTGGCGAGCCAAACCGATAAAACAATGATGCATACTCATCGGGAGTGTGTAAGATCCTTAAACGAGGCTTAACAGGGTTTACAAACCATGCATTTCGATGCCGGACACTCACAACTGTCCCACACTCGAAACCTCTCTCAATCGTTATCACTCTACCTCTCTCTATTTGAAATCTCTCTAAGTATGTGAAACCTCTCCCAAAACTCTCTTTGTATGAGAAATCTCTATAAGTATGTTAAATCTCTCCCAAGTCTCTCTAAGTATGTGAAATCTCTCCCAAATCTCTCCAAGTATGTGAAATCTCTCTCGAATATCTCTCTGTATGACAAATCTCTCCAAATATGTGAAACCTCTCTCAAATATCTCTTTGTATGAGAAATCTCTCCAAGAATGTCAAATCTCTCCCAAATCTCTCCAAGTATGTGAAATCTCTCCCAAATCTCTCTCAAAAGCTTCCCGTAACTTTTTAGAATCATTCGGGTCATTCCGACCCTTAACCGGGTCAAAAACAGCTTAAAACGGGATAAAAACGAGAAAAATGGACCTTAGGAACCGAAACCCTCTTATAAGAGGCGAAGTTCCTTAGGACCCGAAGGTCCTCTTAGGGACCGAAAGTGAGAGGACCGAACCGAGCCAGGAGGAACCGAACCCAAGAAAAGGAGAAACCGAACCCAAGAAAAGGAGGAACCGAAAGTACTGTTCACCCGAACCGAAGGTACTGTTCACCCGAACCGAAGGTACTGTTCACCCGACCGAAACCTCTTGAGCCGAACCGAAACCTCTTGAGCCGAACCGAAAGTACTGTTCACCAAACGAACCGAAGGTACTGTTCCCTACTGTTCACTACAGTCCGTTCGGTTCGCATATTCTCGCCTTTTATCGCCGAACCGAGCCTCGGTCTCTGATCTCTATTCTCTCGCTCGGTCTCTGATCTCCGCTCCTCGCCTCTCTGTTCTCTCCTTCCCCCTCTCGGCTCCTTCCCTTCTCTCTTCTTCTTCTCTCGGTTTCTGCCTCCCTCTCTCTCGGTTCAGCACCAGAAGGCCGAATCTCGGCCAGAATTTCGCATATTTGCCACTTTTAGCCCATTTTTGATATTTTTAACATTTTAAGCCCGTTTTTCGTGATTTTAAAGCGGGATTTTCTCCAGAAATTATATTTTAACATAATAAACTCTAAATATTCATAATTTAAACATATTTTGATGAAAATCATTATTTAAATAATAAAAATCAAATGGGTGAATTATTAAAGGTGGAGTGTTGACTTTGCCTTATCCAATGTCACAAGCAACCACCCCACACCCACTCTTTGACTAACCACACCTCCCCACCTTACCTAGGTCACATCAATGTCCCTCACACTCAATTTACCCTCATTCCCACGTTTTTAGAGCTGGAACAAACATCCTCTCTCCTCATTTCTCTCATTTGCCCTCATTTCACTAAGAATCAAACACCACTTTTCTCTCAAACTTTTCCCACTCCAATTTCGAGATTCAAGGCTGATTTTCAAGTGTTCTTCCACTCTTAGTAAGTATAATTCATCCTCCTTATGATTATTTCAGTTCATTCTACTCAAATCATGAATATCTTACGCAAATTCCATCATATTAACGTTAGAGCTTCGATTCTTCAAGTGTTCTTGGGTTGAACACTTCTCTTCTTCAACAATCATCTACTGAAATCACTCAAGGTGAGTTCATACCCCTACATTTTCATGTTTTCTCAAGTTTTCAGGGGGGGAATACAAGTTAAAACACTAAGAATATAACTAGATTTTTCTAACAACCTTCATCAGAAAAGTTCAACTCCATTCACGGACTGTTTTGGGCATCTTAAACATTTTTGTTTTCAAAACTGTACAAGGTGCAAATAGTTCAAGTTTTTAGCTTTAAAATGGCTACTTGCACATCTCCATACGATTTTTCTACAATTTATGGTGATTTTTACAAAACTGCCTATCATTTCAAACAACAATCCGGACCAGTCTGTGATTATGGACTTTCTCACCCAAGTAAGAGGTCATTATAAATTGTGATAAAAATTATGAGCAAACTAGACACATTTTGTGAACTCTCAGAATTTACGGATCTAGTTTTCGACTTCGTATGATTTTTCTATGATTTTTCTAAAACAGGGCAGAATTGCTAAATTTTACCAACAGCATGTAAATATCATAACACTTTGTATTATGTTGAGCAAAGTGTATAATCATAAGTTTTAATGTTTGAATGTGTTTCCTAGTTAGTTTATCATTATGAACTGAAACTAAGACATTCATATTAAATATTATTCATTCATTTTGGAACACGTATTATTTAAGTATAAAAAGTATAGTTTGAATATATTTATAACACTAATACATTTCCATAAAAGGGTTCATACATATTATATACATTTTAGATAAACTATAATAGGTATAGTTTATGATACATCACTCTACGCACTCGTACAAGAAGTGTACATTCATATAAGAAAGATTTCTATTCGCACACATTTCACGTAAGTTAATCTATGGTTTGATAAATTCACAACACTAATACATTTCCATAAAAGGATTCATACATATTACATACAATTTAGATAAACTATAATAGGTATAGTTTATGATACATCACTCTACGCACTCGTACAAGAAGGGTACATTCATACAAGAAATATTTATATTCACACACATTTCACGTAAACTTGTTATCCTATATTGTGAGTTTCTCTATTTTTCTTTCTCTCTCTCTCTCCCCGTACGTCCGAGTGTGGGATATAATTCCTGGTAGTTATAATCAGAATCTCCTTGAGGGAGAACGTGATACTTGTATATAGATCTATATTGGGTTTGACACCCCACACCTTTCTGCTAGCTACAGTTGGACCTGCAGGTCTACGGGTGACAAATGTCATTTTATTTTTCGCGACACTGAGAATGTCGTGGCAGGTTCACATAGTCATAGTATGATTATAACGACTCACATAGGGAACAATCCATAAGTTTACGGGATTTTATTTTTAAAACCTAAATGAGTTTTATGTCGATTTAAAATCACTTTTTATCTCTATGGGTACAAATACGAAGTGCCGGGTCTCTATACAAAGTTATATTGATATTAAAACTATTCTTCCTCTAGAATTGTTAGACTTCAACTATAGTCGCTGAGTGTATATGGTTGAGTCATATAAGAATTTAGTCTTGGTTGGCCTAGAATTGGTGGTGCCCGCCTCATCTCCTGTTCCTCGTTGGGTTGTGGACCTAGGGCAGACCCACTATATTCAACGTTTTATCTAATTTAAATCTTATATAACTTATATACACTGGACGATTATAGAGGAACTCTACGGGTCATTCTAGGGTTCATTAATGCATCATATAGGAATATTTCTATTCATACTTAACTAAGAAAATATTGGATTTTCTGGAAATCAAACTATATCGATTTTTCAAGGAAAAGCGGTTTCTACTTCAAACAAAACTCTTATGAACTCACCAACCTTTGTGTTGACACTTTTTAAAACTACTTGTATTCTCAGGAAATCAGTGAAACAGGAAAACTTCATCGCTTTGAGGATGGAACGCTAAACCGTCAACAATTTATTTTGTCATCATAATGTAATTGCTTTTGAAACATATAAACATATACTTTGGTGTAACTTTTGCAATTATATATATGGTGGTTGTTTTTACTTTGAGCACTATTATACACGTTGTTGTGATACTGTACATGAAGTCCTCCACCCCCAGACGTTTCCGCCATCCTTGGTTTGGGGGTGTGACAAAATTAACTTCCAACATGGAATCTATCTGATACTTGTTACTTATTACAAGTTGATTAGAAAATTAACAAATTTAATAACTGATTGACTAGATTGATTTAATCCGAAATTAGGTGGTCCGACTAAAAAGAGTTAAAATCATACATTCAATAAGTACATAAATGAAAAAAAATCTAGATAAAATCACAAATCAAAAACTATATCAAATGATTGATTACATGAAAAGTACTGATCTATGTAGAACTGAAATCTAGGGTTTAGCCAAATATGGATAAAATCTGATCAAAACTAATAAAAGGGACATTAAACTACTAAATATTACAAATCTAAATGAATAAGATGATCTACAACCTTTAGATCTCCAGAAATTAATAAAAATGGAGAGAAATCACCTAAAAAATCGGCTTAAAGGGTTTTTCGTCATCTGGGAACGTCTAGGGTTTAAACTGAACAAATAGGAGGTATTTATATATAAGCCAACAACAAAAACGCAAAAAAGTGAAAAACACGATCATGTTTTTAGGAAAAATATGATCGTTTTGATAGTGTTTTTTTTTCTTCGAAGTCCCAAATTCTCCATTTTTGTGTTTAATGAAGTACAATGCTATTTTGGGCATATTTGACAAAAACTCAATCTTGTTTTATGGAGAAAATTGATCGTTTAAACTCTACGAAGTCCCTAAACTTGATTTTTGGCCTGGAAAAGTTGCAAAGATGAAGCAAGATCAAAAGCAAGATCACATGGAGAAAAATATGACCAAGTTTTTTCAAAAATGCAATTTTCAGACGCAAAATTTTTAGTTTCAGCAAATCTAACCCAACTTCCAGCTCCCTCAGATATTTTAGCTCCAAATATGCATCCAAGCTGCTTCCAACTCACCGTTCCACTCAAAATTCCTGAAAAAGACATAAAACGCTTGTAGTACGTGAATTCTAGTGATAAACATGAGCTGAACATTATTTAAACTAATGCAGACACAAATACATAAAATATGATGCAAGCTACTATAAAAGATGCATAAAATGACATCTTAAATGCATTATCCAATATCGTTTTAGTATTCAACATGTCGGTGATTTGTTCACTTGTGCAGATTTACATGGGTACCCATGCAAGTACCCTCCTAAGGGCATTTTGGTCATTTTTGATCCTTATTTACTTTGGGGGTTAGGTCTTGCAGTCCTTAGATCATATTAGACACCATTAGGAGAAGCTTTGGGTGATTTTGGAGAAAAAGAGCATTCATCGTCTTATTCTTCATGTATTCTCTTGATCTTTGATGTTTAAACATATTTGTGATTATTGTTTATTTCCTTGAGTAGCTAAGTACTTCATTTGGTTGAGTTAGGCTAAAACCCCTAAATATTTGTGAGTTTTGAAGGCTCATGTTTGTTTGTTATTTAGCTTATGTTTATGATCCCTATTTCTCCATTCTTATGTTTGTTTAATTCTTTTATTCATGAGCTTAGTTGGTATTTGATGAGCAATTGTTAGACTTTTTCTTTGATTAAGTAGTAGATTATTGATTTTTGTATAGAACAAGAGTTTTATGATGGTAGAAATTATATTTAGCTTATGGGTCATGACTCCTTTATGGTTGTGTAAGCATTGGCATCCTCTTGGAATTGAGAACTCTTTCATACTTAAGGCTAATCATTTTTCTTGAGTCTAGTTGCTTCAATTGGATCCTTCACTTTGATTAAGAAGGAGTGTTGTGAGATTTCCCAACCTCCATACTACCTTTGTAGAGTTTTGGTATATCATGCTTCATGATTACTAGAACTAATTTGGGTTAAATAATAAGCTTACATGTTGAATCCTAATGATAACTAAACAAGTATTCATGGTTGCGAATTTGTTAGTTGACCAATTATCTCTCATATTTGAGCATCTCGCTATCTTGCTTAATTGCAAGAAATTTTAGCGTCTTCAAGTCTTTTATTTATAACAAATCACAAACCAACCTACCCTTTTAGTTTAATTTTAGTTGTTTAGTCTTATTTCACTTGTTTCATTTGGATTGCATTAACACTTAACTACAACCATTTCCCTGTGGATTCGATCCCCTCTTACTATTATATTACATTTTATTTGCAATCAATATGTGTAATTTGCTTGGTGGCTTGACATCCCACTAACAATTATATGTGTACATAAATTATATGTATTGGAATAAAAACGAAAACAAAAACAACATTAAAAAATGTAAATGAACAAAAACCAAAAGGTTTAGCCTAGCGGTATCCGATGTTGCCCTCCCCCCTTGAGGTTGAGGGTTCAAGTTCCGTCGTGAACATAGGTGGATTTAAGGTGTAGTTTAGGAGTATGTTAGATTTACCGTTTCAATACACACACACACACACACACACATATATATATATATATATATATATATATATATATATATATATATATATATATATATATATTCGAAGCAAATAATCATTTGACCTAGTGGTAAGGAGTGATCCTCTTACAAATGAGGTCATGAGTTCATGTTTCACTTGAAACATAGGTGGTAGTTAGGAGTAAATTAGTTTATCATTTCAATAATAATAATAATAATAATAATAATAATAATAATAATTTATTTGAAAAAAACAATAAAAAAATGAAATAATTTCAAATTTGGAAAATAAAGATAAATAAGTAAATTAAATAAATAATAAATAATAGTAATATGATTTTAAATAATGAGATAATAGATTAAAAAATTAAAGTTAGTTTCATATATAATTATTGAAACCATTAAAATAAAATCTAATAAAAAATGTTTGATTCAAATGAATTGATTTTTGTTTTTTTGTTTTTTTGTTTTTTTTGTTTTTTTTTTTTAAGATTTGAAAGATTTTTATGCTTTTTACTTAAGTTTTAAACTAGTGAGTGTGGACAATTAGTTAAGGGGTGTTCTCACATCTAATAATTGCCACTTTTATGTCATGTCATTGTGGTGTTATAACACCAAATGAAAAAAAAATGAACTAGTGATAACATCTTTAACTTTCCATATCCTCATTTTTTTTTATTTTTTTTTCAATTTAATTTTTTATTTTTTAAACAAAATTAATTAATTAATTAAAACATGTTATTTAAAAAAAACCTACTTTTTAATTAAACATTACAAAAACATAACATTAAAAAAAAGTACATTTTACCCTTAATTTATTCGTTTTCATTTCCATCATACATAAAATCAGTTAAACCCTCTCGAAGTTGTTTGTGTTTTCGTACGTCTTGAATATCTACGACAATGTAAATATTTCTCCATCCCAGGTTGAAATTGCATGTGTCTAGGCTCCAAAGCCGAATACTCCGCAATGTTTCGTCATTTATCTTCAACAACCATGTTATGCATTATGATACATGCATACATAATATCTTGTAGAACGTCTAATTGATATGGTTGTGCTGCATGCTCAACTATATGTCATTTCGACTTTAGAACTCTAAAAGCATGTTCCACATCCTTACGTGCTCCTTGTTTTCTCTTGAAAAAAATTCTCTTGGTGTTACTAGGTGTCGAAGCGCCTTAACGAATGTGAAATATGCTGGATATATTCCATCCGTAAGGTAATACCCAAACTTGTACTCATTTTTTATTCCCTATGAAAGGAGCATCTGATGTCTTTCCTAACAAAATATCATCGAAAATTGGTGACCGATTAAGAACGTTCACGTCTTTATTTGAACCCACAACCCCGAAAAAGCATGCAAAATCCATAAATCTTGGGACACAACAGCCTCCAATACCAACGAATGTGTCCCATGCTGACCACTTGCGTACTGACCTTTCTACGCCACATGACATTTTCTCCAGTTCCAGTGTGTGCAATCAATGCTTCCTAGCATACCCTGAAAACCATGTTTTTCTTCGTGCATTGCGTATAGTTGTTGTATATCATTCAACGAAGGTTTGGGCAAATAAACGTCACCGAAGGTTTCGACAACACCCTCACCAATCTATACAAACTTTCTCTTGCAATTCTATCAGACATTCTCATATAATTGCCAATCGAATCAAACGACTCTCCCATTGCCATAAGCTTAATTGCAACAATACATTTTTGCAACCCTGTGAATCCTCATTTACCTCTCACGTCATATCTCATTTGGAAAAATTCATACATAAATGTATATTTGATATATAAAAGCTATATTTGAAAGAAGCAATATATTATAATAAAGTAAAAGCTATATTAGAAAAAAAAAAAAAAACAATACCTGTTTTCCAACGCGTTGGCTATCCGAACAAATACACTTTTCCGCAAGCGAAACCTTCTTTTGAAATCGCGTGACTGGTAAACACAATCATCCGCAAAAAAATCGTGAAGTAAACGTCTGTGCCCTTTTTCGAGATCTCTATTTAACGTCGCACGCCTGGTTAATAAAGGTGCTGGATCTGGTTGTTTTAGCACGTTCGTGCAATACTCGTACATCATAATGATAAACATATCATCGTTTAGTCGTGTGACAACGCCGCTGAGGTGCATGCCATGTCACAAAAACAGTTGTGAGTGTTGCCCACACTGTTGAGTCTTATTTTGGTTACATATATCTAATGTTCGTATTTTGTCCTCATCACTATCCTTGTCCTTTGTACAAAGTACGGTTATTCATCTTGATTATGAAGAGAAAAGAGGCAATATAAGTTAAAATTTTATTTTATAAAGAGAATTTTTTAAGAAAGATAAAATATTATGTTTAAATGGTTATTCATCTTGCTATAGTATTGTGGATTCAAATGCGGGTCAGTTGATTTTGTCGATTTTGAAGGTCTTGTGCAAAACGTAAAAGAATAAATTTTGGATTATCAACGTATTAAGATGGATAACGACATATTACCGATGGAATCCCAACCGATAAAAATTCCAAGCCCCCTTATGACACGAGCTTTTTACGATCTTACATCCGACCCGATCTGTGCTAAGAGCACGTAATAACTGATGATTTTTTTATCTAATTGGTATTAACTGAAATGTTCGATTTGCATTAATTTATTAATTTATTAATAAATAATATAATACAATCAACGATGATATGAAATATTTTATTTTGGAGGTGTGAATTGCTGATGTAAGCCCATTGTGCAAAGATATCTTTGTGGATGTTTTTCGTGGTTGATTAATGTTATACACCAAAGTGGTTTAATACGTGGATGTTGTGTGAATTGTATTTCATAAAATTACTATATACGCCACTAACATCATTTACCAATTATAGATTAGATATGTTGAATAATGCCTAAAAGCTAATATATTATATATTTAAGTGAGAATAAAAAATAGCTTATGTTACTTATCTGAAATGAACGTTGATATTATTAATTATAAATTGTTCTAAAGACTTATATAATTATATTTATTGGGTAAAGATTAATTTCAAACGAACTAAACATATTAAAGTTCTACTTTTTGGATTTCAATTTGGTAAATATAGAAGCATAGAGTTGAAGATGAATGCTCTCTCTCTCTCTCTCTCTCTCTCTCTCTCTCTTTATATATATATATATATATATATATATATATATATATATATATATATATATATATATATATATATCCCCTAATCTAATAAATAAGAGGATTTTTGCCACGTGGCATTCTATTAGCCTCCCCCAAATGTTTTCCGCGCTCATTTCACAATAAGTTTATTTACTAAAATACCCTGCTATTGCTTTGAAATCGGAATTGCCTGTTATCTTGGTTGTTTATAATCCTTGAATCTCGCCCAAGTTATAAACCTCGCTCCTTTTAAATGCACTCAATTTAAGGAACCTGATTGTATTTCCAAATGAATTAGGGTTACTTTTTCTGATGTGCTTCAATGTCAAGCGGTCATACTCAAGCTTCATTCCCAATTTCAGTTGGATTAATCACTATAATATAAAAATGTTTTCTTGGTGCATGTTACTCAAACTGAAAATAAAATCAGGGAACATCTTCGGGCTTAGAGCTTCGTCGTCCATTTTTCTCTTGCAATTTCTTGAGCTATTTCTTTTATCTGTTTGTAAATGATTAAAGATTATCTGTTCAATTCTTCTTTTTGATGAATCGTTGTTGTTAACTACCCCTTTACTCCTATGATCTAGGGTTAGAATGTGACCTGCTACCCTTTTACGTTTTAAGTGGCATGTGTTTAATGTTGATACATTATTCTTCATTTCACGTTTTATATTTTTCTTATTTGTTTATGAATCTCTTATGGTAGTGAAGCTGAAGCGATGTTAAACATAGTGATTGTGTTTTCTTTATATGAACATCAAGTGTTTGATAAAATGTCTGAACCTACACCATATGATTTCACCTGATGTATGTTATTTGTATGTTAAATAGACAACATATACTTGCAACTAATGTACATACACATTTTATTTCCTTTTTATTTTTCATTATGTGAAGCTTGATTTACTACCTTATATAGTAAATTGTTATATATAGGGTTAACTAACTTTGCCAAAAAAACATCACATTTCATCAGAAATATTATTGTATCTTGAGAGTTTTGAATTAAGCTTCCGTGGCTCTTGAAAATTTATGGTTGTACTTTAGGAACTTGATATTAAAAGTTTTGTTGATGGCGATCTTCAAAATTTGTGGTTGTAGGAACTTGATCTTTCAAAAGGCATTGGAATCTTGAGTTCTTTCAAGGATGTATGACCCGATTGTCATTGATATTGTATAGAATGAATTTTGAGGTATGAAGGATTGATGAGTTTGAAAGTTTTTACAAAAGGGATTAGGATTAGAATGAATGTTGATATTGTGTATAACAATTTGTTGTCACTAACTTTATCACTTTGAAGATTGATGTCTAGATTTTGGCCGCTCAATCTGGTTACAAAACACCTTGAATCCAATACAGTAACTATCATGTATTTATTATAATTTATACAATAATATTAACTGTACATTTTTTAAAACTTATGTCATCATGTTTTCAAGTGGTTGCAGGTAGAGATGCAGTTGGGGATGCGTTAATTATGTATTTGGAGTACCTTGCTATAACATTAGGTCTCACAAATAACAGGTACAAAATTTGCCAAGTCATAGTTGGGTAAACTATGAGCATTTTGTCTAAATTTATGTGTTTTCTTATACCTTTTTAGTATTTAGTTTAGAAAATCTTACACATATTCTAACACTGAGTCATATTTTTAACCATTAAAAATAATATTTTTGTTAGACATCAAAGTAACTTTTTTTTATTATTTAATGTATTTTTCAATAATAGATAATATTTTGTTAATTTCACCACTTTAATTAAAAATAATTAAATAAATAAAATTTTAAACATATAAGTAAATATATGATTACTACAATATCAAATTTTGGGGTTCCCTATTTAACATCGACCCAAAAATTCAAAGTTGAAAAAAAAAACAAACAAAACTAATAACGTAACAAACAATATATTAATGTTTTTTTTTGCTGCAACATATGAAGACAAATATAGGTTTTAAAAGGATATATATATATATATATATATATATATATATATATATATATATATATATATATATATATATATATATATATATATATATATATATATATATATATATATATATATATATATATATATATATATATAATATTAGACGTTAGAAAATGTATCTTCATATTTATAGGTAAATATATAAAGATAAATAGGTATGACTTATTGTCTTAATGGATAAAGTGAAAGGATGTATATTCTTTTTAACTTGATAAGGGTACTATGGTCATTTGTAAATAAAAAATAATTTTGGTTTTTGTAAAAATTACTTGAACACTAACATTTTTTTTACACCACAAAACACCTAATAAGGAAGAAAACGACAAACCCTTCAAGGTACTCACTAACAATTTAAAAAATATACTTAATTTTTTTAAAATGTATATTCTTTAAATCATTTGTCATAAATTATATTTCTTAATCGAAAAATATAAAATGTATATTCTATGCAAGATAAATGCCTTTAAAAATATATTAAAAATTACAATAAAAAAATAACTTTTTAAATAATCTAAACAAAGTTATTAAAACTGTAAATTTTGAAAAATCTACACATTGGGTTGATTTTTAGATGTACATTGCCTTAACATGGAAGGGTTGATTTTTAAATGTACATTGTCTTAACATGGGATGTACAATGATTCATTTCTAAAATAAAAATTTGAACTTTTATTATGTAACATTTTATATCCTTGATGGTTAAGTCAATATATTATATATTTTTATGGTATAGTAATTGGAATTCTTATATGTTTCATTCAATTTGTAACACTCTTTGGTTCCCAGATGGTTAATCTAATTTACACAATTTTAAAACTTTATATTCCAACATTTTTTTCATTGATATAATAAATTTTTTCAATTTGTAAATTTTTTTGTAATTTGAAAGAAATTTATTTTTTATAATAACATCATATATTCATTTCTTCTGATTACAAAATTATACCTTTGAAGAATCTACTTATTTAGGTTGATTTCTCAAAGTATAATTCCTTCACATGGAAAGTTCAATGTTTTCTTATTATATGTTTAGGGTTGGAATGTTTTGGTTTATTATAATCACATTGCTATATTGTTAATTAGATGATTATTTCTTTATCTATGTGTATAAGTTGATCATTACAGAATAATAATGTTAAGAATGAGTAGGTTGTTTATATTTTACATAATGATTTGAACTCTTCCATCTCATTCACAAGTGGAGATGATACGCAAGTGGTTGCTTGACTTGCTTTTTTCAGTTATTTACCGACATCTTGTAAAATGGTTTTCCAAGTTTGCAAAAAAAAATATATTATTTACTTTAAAAATTATATTATAATATGATCGCTAAACAAAAAATTTTCAATGATATAGTATATTCAAGGAAAATTTGGTTTACTTTTAAATTTAAATAATAGATTAAAGTTATATGCTAAATAGTTAGATAATATCAATCAAACATAGTATGTTAATTTATCAAAGATACCATTTTCCATTCTATTACTGTAATTAAGAGACACTACATGTTAGTTTGATGATAACATTTGACTATATAAATCTCAATTGTCTTAAATGTTATAAACAAGGATGCACATGACTTTTTTTTTTTTTTTTGCTAAAACTAAACCAAATTCAAATATGTTGTTTTTCTTAGTTGCAAAATCCATGTGTTTGGGTTTACGGATATTCAAAATAATGTATATTTTAACTTTTAACTAATCATTATAAATTTATAGGCAAAAGTTATGTCGATCTAAATTAATAAAATTTTATAAATCTTTTATTTTTCATTATAATTTATATTTATCAATAGTGTTTTTATTTTCTTAACTCGTGGTTTCCACGGGTTTTAACCTATTATGTGTGTGTATATATATATATATATATATATATATATATATATATATATATATATATATATATATATATATATATATATATATGTGGAGTGGTTCAAATGAGAACCAAAAAAGGTTAAGAACCGTAAGAACCTCTAACTTTAGATGTTTATAAAGGGTTTAGGGTAACCTTAAACTCTAAATCCTAAACCCTAAACCCTAACCCCTAACCCCTAAACCCTAAACCCTTTATAAACACCCTAAACCCTAAACTCTAAACCCTAAACCCTTAACCCTAACCTCTAAACCCTAAACCCAACCACTTTGGTTGTGGTGACTTGGTAAGGCATGTGGAAGATATGATGGATAACCTATTGACCCATGTTCAAATCCTGGCACCACTCAACCCTTGTGGCCATGGAGGTTTGCCTGCAGTGACTCCAGGGCATGAGGCAAAGCTTTATGTTTGCAGCGGGGGATTAGTCGGTGCGCGAAAGCTGGCCCGAAAACCCTCGTTAGGAAAGTTCCCTTTCCAAAAAACAAAAACCCTAAACCCTAAACCCTTTATAAAAATCTAAAATTTGAGGTTCTTACGGTTCTTAACCTTTTTTGGTTCTCATTTGAACTTTTACATATATATATATATATATATATATATATATATATATATATATATATATATATATATATATATATATTATTGGACGATATCTTTGCTCAATGAAGAAGAATTATAATAACAATGATTAAATACAAGATTACATGGGCCCCATGGGCTAGGTAACTGCTGGGCTAAATACAAATACACACTATATAAATGTACAATACAATAATACATTAATACACCCCCGCAGTTTGAGCGGGAGATCTAGAGCAAACACTCAAACTGGTCCGAAAATCTGTAAACAAAGAAGATGGAAGTCCTTTGGTGAAGATATCTGCATACTGAAGGCTGGAAGGAACATGTAAAACTCTAACTTGACCAGTTGCAACCTTCTCATGCACAAAATGAATAATCATCTCTATGTGTTTAGTGCGTTGATGTTGAACAGGATTTGTAGACAAATAAACAACACTGGCATTATCACAGTAAACAACGGTTGCCTTAGAAAGAGGAGTGTGTAGCTCACGAAGAAGATTTCGTAACCAATAGGTTTCGGCTACTGCATTGGCTACGCTACAATATTCGGCTTCTGCACTTGAACGTGAAACGGTCTGTTGGCTTTTAGAGGACCAAGACAAAAGATTGTCTCCCAAAAATATACAGTAGCCGCTGGTGGATCGACGTGTGTCAAGGCAACCCCCCCCCCCCCCCCCCCCCACAATTAACATCAGAATAGGCTATGAGATTTATGGTGGGAGAGTGATGAAGTTGAAGCCCGTAGTCTAACATCCCACGAACATATCTTAAGATACGTTTGAGAGGATGAAAGTAAGGTTTGCGGGGATCATGCATGAATAGACAAATCTGTTACACGGGATATGATAAGTCTGGGCAAGTAAAGGTGAGATACTGGAGACCACCTACGAGGCTTCGGTATATGGTAGGATCAGTAACAGGATCGCCTAAAGAATCTAGTTTGGACTGAGTATCAGCAGGTGTTCGACACGGGTTACAGGTTAACATGTTGGCGCGCTCCAATATTTCCAACGCATAGTTGTGTTGGGAAAGGAATATACCATTAGAATCCCGTGTAACAGCAATGCCCAGGAAGTAAGATAGATCACCAAGATCTCTCATAGCAAAATTTGATGCTAGAAGTGAGATGATACGTTGTAGGAGATCCGTAGAGGAGGCTGTCAAAATGATGTCATCAACATATAACAATAAATAAGCCATCTCCTTACCCCTGCAAAATATATATAGTGAAGAATCACAACGACTATGTGTAAAACCGATCCTGATCATATATGATGCAAATCGTTGAAACCAAGCACGAGGAGCTTGTTTCAACCCATATAGAGATTTCTGCAATAGGTAGACATGGTCAGGATGTGTGATGTCTCTAAACCCAGGCGGTTGGTGCATGTAAACCGTTTCATTCAGTTGACCATGTAATAATGCATTTTTTACGTCTAACTGATGAATCGACCATTTTCAAGAGGTGGCAAGACTGACAACCGTACGAATCGTAGCCGGTTTGACAACCGGACTAAATGTCTCATCACAGTCGATGCCGAGGCGTTAGCTTTTTCCATTCGCTACCAAGCGAGCTTTGTATCGCTCAAGTGTACCATCTGCATTATATTTCTTTCTAAATAACCACATAGAGCGCACAATGTTAGCATCTGTAGGTCTCGAAACAAGGACCCACGTACCGTTAGAAATAAGAGCACGATATTCGTCCTTCATGGCAATGGTCCAATTGGGATCCCGAAGTGCTTGAAGGTGAGACTTAGGAAGAGGAGACTTAGTGGTGGTGTGTAGATTGAGACGAGAGATAGGTTTGAATATACCTGCACGACCACGGGTGACCATAGGGTGAGTTGGTTGAGGAGATGGTGGAGAGTTAGTGGGTGGTATTAAATGGTTGTGAGAAAAAGAAGAAGGTGGCGTGAGAGGGCTATTGACAACCGAGTCAGCCGAGTGGTTGTCATTGGCAGAAATATGGCTGCCAAACTCATTGCCAGTTTCAGTGGTGGTTGTGGTGGGAAATTCAAACAATCGAAAAGTCCTGGATGTGGGATTTATGTAACATTGTTCTTCAAGAAAAGAATAAGAAGGTGCTTCATTGGGTGTCATGGCTTTATATGGAAAGACGTTTTCTTGAAAAATAATGTGACGTGAGATGATTATTTTTCCGGTTTCAAGGTCAAAACAACGAAAGCCTCGATGTCGGTTAGGATAACCAAGAAAGATACATGGTCTAGATCTTGGGGCAAGTTTGTGAGGGGTGTGAAGGTGAGGATAACATAGGCATCCAAAGACACGAAGATGGAGGAAGGATGGTGGTTTTTTATATAGTTTGGAGAAAGGTATGTCGTTGTTTATTGATGATGAGGGTGTGATGTTAATGAGATGGGATGCCATATGAAGAGCTTCAACTCAAAAAGTGGGCGGAAGATGGGTTTGAAAAAGAAGAGTGCGAATAACATTATTTATAGAGCGGATCATACGTTCAGGCTTTCCATTTTGTTGGGAAGTGCGGGGACACGAGAAACGGAATTGGATACCGTCTTGGTCAAAAAGATTGTGAAACTTTTTGTTGTCAAATTCGCCACCATGATCACATTGGAATTGTTTAATTTCGGTTTGAAATTGATTATTGACAAAAGCACGAAAGTGAAGAAACTTGGAAAAAACATCAGACTTTTTTCGTAATGGGTAGACCCAAAGAAAGTGAGAGAAATGGTCAAGGAAAATAATGTAGTATTTAATACCACTATAGCTAGTAATAGGGGATTCCCACAAATCTGAATGAACGATATCAAAGGAGCTAGAAACAATGGAATTAGAACTATAAAAAGGAAGTTTCACATGTTTTCCAAGTTGAAATGCTTGGCAATTATCCGAAATAGAAGTTTTATTACAAGAAATAAATCGACGATAAATTAAATGATTAAAAATACGAGCGCCGGGATGTCCGAGACGTTGATGCCACAAGCTAGAGCTACTGGAAACAAGAGTAACAGATGAGTGGAATGAGGATGGTACGGGATAGAGATCACCCGAGCTGTCACACCTAAGTAGGACCCGAAGAGTTTACAAATCCTTCACAGTAAAACCAAAGGGGTCAAATTCAATAGAAACATGATTGTTAGTTGTAAAACGACGCACAAATATAAGATTTTTGATAATATTAGGGGTGACAAGAATGTTATGAAGATGTAAAGGACGATTAACAGAAATAAGTTTAGAGTGACCGGTATGAGTAACGGGAATAGATGAACCATTGCCAACAAGAACAGATTTAATGTCTCTCTTATTGCTAAAAGATGTGAGTATACCTGTATCGAAGGCAATGTGTGATGTGGCTCTGGTGTCCATATACCAATTAGCATCCGCACCGTCAGTAACATTCAAGGAGTTGAAGGCATGAGCAAGGTCGGTAGGCTAATCTTGAGATATTGAAGGGAACCACTGCGATGGAGGCCGAAGAGTCGGAGTGGTGGTGGTGTGATACGGAGCTACACTTACGGAAGGTGGGGAACCAAGAATGCCATGTTGAATTGACTGGGCTGGTGAGTTGGGCCTGCGTTGCTGGGCTGCTGAATTGGTTTTGTAGCCGGGCCAAGAAGGTGGATACCTCCAAGGAAAAGTCTGCCACGGTAAGGTGAATGGGTTCCAAGGAACCGGTTGGGGATGCTGCATATGACCAGACCCAGATGTTGGAATAGTGTCTAAGGCTGCAACTATATTAGGCAAGTATTTGACCTGATTGTGCATGGTCCTTTTGGGTTGCCTTCACCATAGCAACTTGATAGGATGATTTATTAAGAGAGAGTAAATATCATTAGTATATTATGAGAGTAATATAAAGAATAATATATAGTTATTTGATTAATATAAGTCATAGATTAATTAGTATTAATTTGGTGAATTAAGGAGATTAATTAAATAAAAGGGTATAAACTATCAATTGTTTGATAGTTACACTTTAGACTGTAAATCCTTATTGGATAGAGGATGGACGAATTCTAGGGCTTGGGATAGCCTCAAATTCGTCCAAGGGTTATCCAAAGTAAGGATTAGTATCACTTAAAGTCTAAGTTATCCAATTAGGGTTTAAGCTGTAACCCTTAAGGAGTCTACAAGTATAAATAGACCCTATGGGATAGAGAATTCGGTAACCATCAAAAGTAAAGATACTCTGACCGAATTCCTCCCCTCTCCTTTCTCTCAAATCATCCTCCTTGCTAGTTGGTGTTTGTAAGCCATTAGAGGAGTGACAATTGTGACTCTAGAAGCTCCAAGACAACAAGATCAACAAAGAACTCAAAGGTATGAGTCTAGATCTGTTTCAATATTGTTATTACACCTAAATAGTCATTAGAAGTCTTGGATTCAAAGCATGTTTGATTAGAAAGCCTAGATCCGAGCATTAGGGTTTTGCATGCGCACATAGGAAAGTTCTTATGGCTAAAACCCATCAGTGGTATCAGACCCTAGCTTGGTTTTCATTGAATTGTTGCTTGATTGTATGAAACTAAACTGAAAATTTTGATTTTCATGTTTATGAGTCATGGACTCGGCGAGTTCCAAAGTGGACTCGGCGAGTTGGCCTGACTCGGCGAGTCCCTTTGTGTACTTGGCGAGTCCGAGCGTCAGGATTAGCCAAAAACGGTATTTTTTCATGTTTATCTTATGGAAACTTACCTTAATCATATTAGATCAACCCTAATCCGATTTTGTGATATATATGACTATATTTTTGATCTAATTGAAGATAATTATCAATTAATAAAATATTTGATTTCCTTATATGATAATTATTAATCAAATATAGATAATGATGTGATTTTGATTATTTGTTATTTGATCCTTTATGTTTTAAATGTATAAAACTTGTCCTCAAGTTTTGAAATTTATGTTTTGTGATTAAAAGTTTAATTTAGACAATTTAAATTTCAAACCCTAGAATTTTACAAGTTTAAAATACAACCCTATACTAATATAATATTACAAGATTAATATATATATATATATATATATATATATATATATATATATATATATATATATATATATATATATATATATATATATATATATATAACTTAAATGCTAGTCTTACCGTTAGTAGGCCTCATTCACGAAGCCGGTCTATTAGGTGGGTATAAGGTTGCGGCCTATAAAATGGCGCTTAATGGGTGTACACTCACACCCACCGCTCGCTTGATTGGTGGAGGGTTGTTAGCCGAACGGGTAGGATAGGGCAACCTCATCCTCTCATTAAAAGTATAATAAGAAATACAAAGTAACTACATGTTTTATTAAAATTCCCAATCTTAGTTACTTTAGGAAAAGTGAATTGATGCAATCCCATGAAATTACAATTTGCACCTTGCTAAGAAGTTAGTGGAGCGTGTGTGGTTTACCGGCACACTAATTGGTTCTAAGCGAAGGTGGCAAAGGGTGATTCATTGTTTATCATAGTTCGATGGAGCGTGTGTGGTTTACCGGCACATCGAATAGGTGATCGTTACAATGAAGGCACCACGTTAATTTGCATGGTAATTCACACCCGCTTTGTGATCCTCGGTATCCCAATCACAAACAAGAGGGGCATATCGAGATTTAAACATGCCATTGAAAAGTTTCAATGAATCTCATCCGAACCTAGGAATTCTCAATACATTTAGGACTTAAAGTTATGGTGGAGAATTAGTGAATCGTCATTCACTTACCTTCAAATTGTTTGCATATTAGATTACAGCATCCCTTTTATAATGTGTAAATATTGTTGTTGGATCCTAGCCCTAATTCTTCTTGTTGGGTGATAATTAGGGATTCATATTCTAATCTATCTTTGTCCTTTCTATTTGTAGATGTCGAACGCTAACAATGCTGCTGCAAGTTCTTTCACTTTGATGAGCCTTTGTCAAAAGGTCACCTTTGATGGAACGAACTTTAGCGAATGGATAAGATACATCCGCACGATAGCTCGCTATGAGGATAAGGAGTATGTCCTCGATGAGAAGCTCGAGAAAATCAACCCCGAAATCGCTACTCCCGCCGAAATCAGCGTTTTCGAAACTCACGAGCGTGATGCAACGAAGGTGCATTGCATCATGATCGCGACTATGAACTCCGAATTCCAAAAGTCCTACGAGGACATGTATCCGTATGAAATGCATCAAGACTTATTGGAGAGATACCATCAAAACGCGAGACAAGAGCGTTATGAGATTTTCACGAACATGATTTCCGCTAAGATGGGTCATGGAGAATCTCTTACCGTGCACTTGCAAAAGATGCAAAGGTATGTCGACCGCCTTCGCTAGTTAAATGTTGACTTTTGGGAAGACTTTGCGATCGACATGGTGCTTCACTCTTTGCCTCCGAGCTACAATCAATTTAGGATGACCTATCACATGAACAAAGAAGAGATCACCCTAAGCAAACTCCAAGGTCTCTTGAGGGTCACCGAGAGCAACTTCAAGGACAAGTCTGTTGCACCAACTCCCAATCCGCCCGCTGCTCCTGTCTTGGCAATTGGACAAGGAAAAGGAAAGAAGAGGAAGGCTTCGTCAAAGAACCATCGCAAGGTGAAAGCCCGAGATGGTGCCTCTTATAGTGGGACCAAAGTTGATCCGGCTAAGTCGTGCTCTAATCCGAAGGAGGCAGAGTGCCACCATTGCCACACGATAGGACATTGGAAGAGAAGGTGCCCGGAGTACCTGCAAGCCATCAAGGAAGGAAAGATCAAGCCATCTTTCGCAGGTATATATACAATTAAATCTAATGATTCCCACAATACTTCTTGGGTTCTTGATACCGGTTGTGGTTATCACATTTGCTCTAATGTGCAGGGACTAAGAAGAAGTAGAGACGTGGAGCATGGATGAATAAATCTAATCATGGGGAACAGAAGATCGTCGCCTGTGACAAAGATTGGAGTGTATTCTTTAGTGCTTAGGAATAGTTTATCTTTAGATTTGAACAATTGTTGCTATTCGCCAGAAATGGCTAGAAACATCATTTCTTTTCATGGTTTGTTTAGACAAGGTTTTAGATTTTCTTTTAATAATGAGAATGGTTCTATTTTAGCTTATCTAAATGGTGTCTTTTACTTTGATGCTATACCATGTAATGGAATTTATGAAACTGTTATGATTCTTGATAACTTAGGAAATGATGTTTTGTACTTGGATTCTTCCAATAGTATGGATAAAGCATCCTTATGGCATTGTCGTCTTGGACATGTCAACAAGAAACGCATAGCCCAACTCCAAAAGGATGGAGTGTTGGAGTCATTCGACCTTAGGGAAGATGACACATGCGAGTCTTGTTTACTTGGAAAGATGACTAAGTCACCCTTTGCTGGTACGTGCGAAAGGGGTGAGGGTCTATTGGACCTCATACATACCGATGTGTGTGGACCGTTTAGATCTACCACGAAGGATGGTAACCGCTTCTAAGTGACTTTTACCGATGACTATAGTAGATATGGGTATATCTACTTAATCAAGCAAAAGTCAGAAACTTTTGAAAAGTTCAAAGAGTTCAAGAATGAAGTGGAGAATCAATTGGGCAGGAAGATCAAGATGCTTCGATCCGATCGAGGAGGAGAGTACCTAAGTCTTTAATTCCACGATTATCTCAAGGAGTGTGGAATAGTTTCACAATTGACGCTACCTAGGACACCACAATTGAATGGTGTGGCAGAAAGGCGTAATCGAACCTTGTTGGACATGGTTCGCTCTATGATGAGTCATGCTTCGCTATCTATCTCTTTTTGGGGGTATGCCTTAGAGACTGCCGCCCATATCCTTAACCGAGTCCCTACTAAGAAGGTTGCCAAAACACCTTACGAGATGTAGAAGGGGAAAGCTCCTTCGTTAGCACATATCAAGGTTTGGGGTTGCGAGGCTTTCGTAAGACGAGATACTCACGACAAGCTCGAACCTCGTAGTGAGCGATGTATTTTCATTGGCCACCCGCAGAAATCCTTTGGATATCTCTTCTATAGACCGAAGGACAATGTTGTCTTTGTTGCAAGGAGAGGAGTTTTCCGAGAGCGAGAACTCATAGGCCAAGGAGACAATGGGAGGCAAATCGATCTTGAAGAGATTCAAGAGTCGATAGATGAAGGAACCTCAACCGTTGGCACTCAACCCGAGGAGGAAACTCCGGTTGAACCGATTGACATATCATTACCTCTTAGACGTTCCGAGAGAGTTAGGTTTCAACCCCAGTTGTATGGTTTTCATATTACTACCGAAGGGGACACGTATATTAGTGATAGTATACTAATAAACCTTGATGAACCTAATAGCTATAATGAAGCCATGGCAGGCCCGGAGTCTGCAAAATGGAAAGAGGCAATCGATAGCGAGATCCAATCCATGTATGATAACCAAGTTTGGAATTTGGTTGATAATGTGCCTGGACGTAAGACCGTTGGGTGCAAATGGATCTTCAAGAAGAAGACCGACGTGGATGGAAAAGTACACACGTTTAAAGCGCGACTAGTTGCGAAGGGCTTTACTCAAACTCCCGGAGTTGACTATGAAGAGACCTTCTCACCAGTTGCGAAGATAAAATCTATTAGAGTGATGCTAGCTATTGCTGCATTTCATGATTATGAGATTTGGCAAATGGATGTCAAGACCGCTTTCCTTAACGGAAAGTTGGCTGAGAATGTTTACATGGCTCAGCCAGAGGGGTTTGTGGATCCGATGTGACATCCCCAAAATCACGGCCAGAAAGGACCGGTTTTGTTTATACTTTATTTCAAAATCGGAGTTATCTTTTAATAAATGGTTTGCGGAATTTGTCCCAAAACAATAATATGATAAAGATTTATCAAAAGCATTTCCATAGAAATGTATTCATTAAAAGACTCGGGATGTCATGTTCGTACAGATCAAAAGTATAAATAGTACAATATAAGCCTTACTACATTATTTCATATCTACAGGCCTATATCCGTAATCCCTCGTCCAAAACATCACACCTATGCTCATGCGCCACTACCTGTAATACATAAAACTGAGTGGGTCAGGCTTGGGAGCCTGGTGAGCACATAGGGTTTTCAACCCACAATAAATAAGTTTATTAATTTCATCAATCAACAATAACCCGATTACCCGTTCCCGTTATCCTCACTTTACGTCCCTAAACACCTATCATAAGGGACCTAGCCTAAGGATTATCATCGGGACGGACACTACTGCTAAGGGGATTCCTCAGCAATAAATGTCCTAATAGGCAACCATGTGGGGGATGGAGTACATCTGGTGAGCACACAGTTCAAATAAACACACAGTTCAAATAAACACATACAGGTTGCGAGCCTGCTAGTGTTCCACTGGACTGTCTAGAATAGTCCGTGGTCGTCATCTATACTCCGCTAGATGACTGGATCATCAATAACATCTATAACGAGGCCTCTCATTATTTTATTTTGTCACACAGCAACTATTACATCTACCCATGTTTTACCCAACACATTTTGTAGATATAAAATACATATACAGTTTAAATCTTTGAAAACATGTATAAAACGTTCATCCAGCATAGATAGCAAGTATTCAGATAATATGCACAAATAGCATGTAATTTATATTAAATACTTCATATCTATGTGTAAGTTGAAAGTAAATATGCACTCACCTGAAAAGGTGGTGATTCCGAACTCAGACAGCGCTTCGCTTCTTAAAAAGAATTTTCTTCGACGAAACCTAGTATTATTACCACTAGAGTTTAGTTTATTATTCGTCGAGACTAATTAATAGTCTAGCTATTATTATTATTATTATTATTATTATTATATAAGCGTCAAAAAAATACTTATTATTATTATTATATAAGCGTCAAAAAAATACTTATATTAAAAATAGCGTAGGCGTAGCTCACTTACAGCGGGTTTTATAGAAAACCGGGCTTGCTTGGAGCAGCGTTCCCGAGCCGAAAAGCTCTTCTTCTCAGAGCCTTCGAGCACTCTGGGGCTTCCGCCTCGTGCTAGGGAGGTTCCCTAGGCTTTTCGGGGTATTTCGGGGCTAGAGAGAGAGAGAGAATAAAGAGAAGAAAGAATGGGAAAGGTGTGAAGAAAATGAGGGTGGGAGAGGTGGTATTTATAGGGTGAAATGTGGCTGAACTTGGTGCCACATGTCACCATCTGGTGGCAAGCCTTGGGGAGAAAGCAATGGTCAAGATTGTGCCACATCACCCATTTTCGCACAGCACACTTCCAACTTCTAAAATCCGTAACTTTCACATACGACCTCCGTTTTTGACGTTCTTTATATCCACGCGTAGGTAATAATAAGATCTACAACTTTCATTTTGACACCGTCAGCTAATTCTCGACCGATCTTAAATTTAACAGTACAAGGAGATTATACTGTTAAACGTCTGCGTAAAATTAATAACTTCTACATACGGACTCTGTTTTTGTCTGTGTTTTTACCGTTGATTTCCTATTAATGAGATCTTCAACTCTCATTTACGTTGCGTAAGCCAAAAACCGCTCGAACTAAAATTCGAGTTTCAGGCTGTGCACTGCTAAGCCGAATCTTAGAAAAATCATAACTTCTTCATACGAAGTCAGATTTGGGCGTTCTTTTTATCGATGTTCTTATTTTAACATATTCTACGACTTTGGTTTAGATTGATAAGGCTAAAAAGTCTTCTATCGTAAATTCACTATTTACGTCTCCCGGTGCCGTGCCGGTTTTGCCGTAAAACTTCGGCGGGCCATAACTTCTTCGTTATAGCTCGGATTTCAGCATTCTTTATATGTATGGAAACCTTGAGACGTATTCTACAACTTTATGTAGAGATATCGGGATTATCTCACACTTTAATTTTGACGCTCATTTTTATTCTTTATTAATTATACATTTATAATTAAATAATAAACACATAAACACACATAATTCACATAATACTCAAATATTTCATATTTATTACTTCAAAAAGAGTTACAATAGTTGACCTAGACTATTACATTGACAAAAATGCTTAGCCCTGAAAACCCGGGCGTTACAATTCTCTCCCCCTTAGGATGATTCTGTCCCGGAATCATGCATCAGCAAACAGATGTGGATAGCGACTCATCATGTCATCCTCTGTTTCCCAAGTGAGATTCGGCCCATTCGTATGTTTCCATCGGACTAGCACCAAGTTGACCATCTTGCGTCGTAACTTCTTAGTCTTACGGTCAATAATTGCCTCAGGCTCTTCGATCAGCCTTTTATTCTCATCCATCCTTAATTCCGAGATTGGAATTATGTCGGGAACATCTCCCATGAATTTCCTCAAATAACACACATGGAAGGTGTTATGAATACCATTGAGTTCTTCGGGCAATTCCAGCTTGTAAGCTTGGTTCCCAATCTTCTGAAGAACTTTGAATGGTCCAATAAACCTTGGACTCAACTTTCCTCGTTTCCCAAATCGTATAAGTCCCTTCCACGGTGAGACTTTAAGTAAAACGGAATCCCCAACTTCGAAGGTTATCGGTCGTCTTTTCTTGTCGGCATAGCTCTTCTGACGATCCTGAGCTGCTAACATTCTTTCCCTAATCACCTTCAATTTCTCAGCAGTCTCATGGACTATCTCGGGGCCCATAAACTGCTTCTCTCCGGCTTCAAGCCAACAAGACGGCGTACGACACTTCTGCCCATACAAGGCTTGATAAGGAGCCATCTTGATGCTCGAGTGAAAACTATTGTTGTAGGAAAATTCTACCAGAGGTAAGTGCTCGTCCCAATTCCCTTGGAATTCGAGGGTACATGCTCTCAGCATATCTTCCAACGTCTGAATCGTTCTTTCACTCTGACCATCAGTTTGCGGATGGTAAGCAGTACTCAAACACAACTTTGTACCCAACTCCTCTTGTAGACTCCTCCAAAACCTCGATGTGAAACGACTATCACGATCTGACACAATAGTAAGAGGGACACCGTGAAGTCTTACAATTTCCTTCACGTAAGCATTTGCGAGCTTATCCATAGACCACTTCTCGTTGGCTGCTATGAAGTGTGCACTCTTGGTGAAACGATCCACGACTACCCAAATCATGTCGTGACCATTCTTCGTTCTGGGCAGTTTAGTCACAAAATCCATGGTGATGTCTTCCCATTTACCCATGGGTACAGGTAAGGGTTCTAAACTCCCATACGGTTTTTGATGTTGTGCCTTAACCCTCGCACATGTTACGCACTCAGCCACATACTTCGCAACATCGAGCTTCATCGTCGGCCACCAGTAGTATGGTTTTAGGTCCCTATACATTTTAGTGCTACCGGGATGAATCGAGTACATGGTCTTGTGTGCTTCTTCCATTAGAAGATCTCTTATTCCTCCCGTCTTAGGTACCCAAATTCGATCTTGGAATACCTTCAGTCCTCGACTGTTCGTACCGAACACTAACGTTTTTCCCAAACGTTCTTCCTTTCGGTCATTCTTTTCTAAGGCTTCTTCTTGAGCTTTCCTGATACTTTCCACAATCGTCGAGACGACTTCAATTCTTAACGCTCTTGGCCTTCTTCTTTCAAGATTGACTTTCCGACTGAGAGCATCAGCAACAATATTTGCTTTACCTGGGTGGTAAAGTATCTCACAGTCGTAGTCCTTGAGAAGTTCTAGCCAACGTCGTTGCCTCATGTTCACCTCCTTCTGATTAAAGAGATACTGGAGACTCTTATGATCAGTGAAGAGCTTGCACTTCGTGCCGTAGAGGTAATGCCTCCATATCTTTAAGGCGAATACTACCGCTGCCAACTCCAGATCATGAGTGGGGTAGTTCTTTTCGTGCTCTTTCAATTGTCGAGATGCGTATGCTATCACCTTTTCTCTTTGGGTCAGAACACAACCTAACCCGACTCCAGATGCATCACTATAAACTGCGAAATCTTCGACTCCATCGGGTAGAGAAAGTATCAGCGCTTCACATAACTTCTTCTTTAGCTTCTCGAACGCCTCATCATGTTTCTCACTCCATGTATACGTAGCTCCTTTATGGGTCAAAGCTGTTAATGGAGCAGCTATCGAAGAAAAGCCTTGGATAAATCGTCGGTAATATCCGGCTAATCCTAGAAAGCTTCGAATCTCCGTGGGATTCTTCGGACGTTCCCACTTCATTACAGCCTCGATCTTGGCGGGATCAACCATTATTCCCTCTTGGTTAACAACATGACCCAAGAATTGGACTTCCCGTATCCAAAAGTCGCATTTGGAGAACTTTGCAAAAAGCTTCTCCTTCTTTAACACCTCCAACACTTCTCGTAGATGCTTGCCGTGCTCCTCCTGGCTTTTCGAGTATATGAGAATGTCGTCGATGAACACTATCACGGATTTATCGAGGAATGGTTTACAAACCCTGTTCATCAAATCCATGAATGCTGCGGGAGCATTGGTTAGTCCGAATGACATAACCAAGAACTCGTAGTGTCCATATCTTGTTCTGAATGCAGTCTTCTCAATATCCTGCTCTCTCACTTTCAGCTGATGATATCCTGACCTAAGATCGATCTTTGAGAAGTAGCTTGAACCTTGCAGCTGATCGAATAGGTCATCAATCCTCGGCAATGGATACTTGTTCTTCACCGTTGCCTTATTCAGCTCTCGGTAGTCTATGCACATCCTCATGCTTCCGTCCTTCTTCTTCACAAATAACACCGGAGCTCCCCAGGGTGATGAACTAGGTCGAATGAAACCGCTATCCAACAGCTCCTGAAGTTGCGTCATGAGCTCCTTCATCTCCGTCGGTGCTAATCGGTAAGGTGCCTTTGCTATCGGTGTTGTTCCTGGTAATAAGTCTATACGAAATTCTACTTGCCTATCAGGTGGTAATCCAGGAAGATCTTCGGGAAAGACTTCCGGATAATCGCACACAACCGGTATGTTCTGCACCTCTTTCTTTTCTTTCTTAGCATCGATTACGAATGCCAAGTACGATGCACATCCCTTGGACAAACATTTCCTAGCTTTCATCAAGGATATGATTCCAGAACTCACTCTGCGTTTGTCCCCGTACACCATAAATGATTCCTTTCCGGGTGGGTTTATCCTAACTATCTTCTTTCGGCATAATATCTCGGCATCGTTGGCGCTAAGCCAATCCATACCCAAAACGATGTCGAAACCGTTTAACTCTATGGGTAATAGTTCCTCCTGGAATTCGTTTCCGTTTAGGTCAATGACGATGTTCCTAATACGATTACTAACAGGTACGAATTTGCCATTGGCAACTTCTACAATTAGGGCGTTATCAAGTTTTTCTACAGGTAATGCTAATTTCGCACTAAATTTATGCGACACAAAGGAGTAGTTGGCTCCGGAATCAAACAGTATATTTGCAGGCAAACCATTTACAAGAAAGGTACCTGAAGCGACGTCTGCTGCCTCCTTCGCAGCCTCGAGCGTCATCTGAAAGGCTCTCGCCTTTGGCTTTGGTGGTATGTTGGGCCTTCCTGCATCTTTCTTCCTTGGGCAATCCTTAGCAATATGCCCTTCTTCACGACACTCGTAGCACACCTTCTTGTTGGTGGTGCACTTATTGGCATAGTGCCCTGTTTTCCCACACTTGTAGCAGGTTACTTCATCGCCACATTTTCCCGAGTGCTTCTTCTTGCACTTCTCGCACCATTTAAATTCGTTTCCTCCCCCGAATTTTTTTGAACCGAACATGCTCTTCTTTTTGTTGGGTTTAGCAGACCCTTCAAATTTCCTCTTCTCGCCAACCTCGATTTTGCTGGCAGCTCTTCCCTTAATCATGTCCTCCACAGACTTGGCAGCCCAGATAGCTGCCTCCAAAGTAGGTGCCTGACGTACTGGCACCGCGTATTCCCATGGAAGTCCCTTTGTGTACTTATCAATTTTTGTCAGCTCATCCAGAACAAGACGCAAGGCAAACTCCATCTTTTCTGTGAAGTTGTTCGTGTATTCATCGATTGACATGCTTCCCTTCTTCAGGGTTAGAAACTGGTTCTCTAACTCTAGTAGGTTTTGAGCCGAGCAGTATTTTCTTTTGAATTGCACCAGAAATTCTGCCCATGTCAGTTGCAGGGGCTTGTTGGGGCTTAAAGTCTTCCCAAAGGTATTCCACCAACGTACAGCGCCTCCTCGAAACTGACCAACTGTGACATCCCCAAAATCACGGCCAGAAAGGACCGGTTTTGTTTATACTTTATTTCAAAATCAGAGTTATCTTTTAATAAATGGTTTGCGGAATTTGTCCCAAAACAATAATATGATAAAGATTTATCAAAAGCATTTCCATAGAAATGTATTCATTAAAAGACTCGGGATGTCATGTTCGTACAGATCAAAAGTATAAACAGTACAATATAAGCCTTACTACATTATTTCATATCTACAGGCCTATATCCGTAATCCCTCGTCCAAAACATCACACCTATGCTCATGCGCCACTACCTGTAATACATAAAACTGAGTGGGTCAGGCTTGGGAGCCTGGTGAGCACATAGGGTTTTCAACCCACAATAAATAAGTTTATTAATTTCATCAATCAACAATAACCCGATTACCCGTTCCCGTTATCCTCACTTTACGTCCCTAAACACCTATCATAAGGGACCTAGCCTAAGGATTATCATCGGGACGGACACTACTGCTAAGGGGATTCCTCAGCAATAAATGTCCTAATAGGCAACCATGTGGGGGATGGAGTACATCTGGTGAGCACACAGTTCAAATAAACACACAGTTCAAATAAACACCTACAGGTTGCGAGCCTGCTAGTGTTCCACTGGACTGTCTAGAATAGTCCGTGGTCGTCATCTATACTCCGCTAGATGACTGGATCATCAATAACATCTATAACGAGGCCTCTCATTATTTTATTTTGTCACACAGCAACTATTACATCTACCCATGTTTTACCCAACACATTTTGTAGATATAAAATACATATACAGTTTAAATCTTTGAAAACATGTATAAAACGTTCATCCAGCATAGATAGCAAGTATTCAGATAATATGCACAAATAGCATGTAATTTATATTAAATACTTCATATCTATGTGTAAGTTGAAAGTAAATATGCACTCACCTGAAAAGGTGGTGATTCCGAACTCAGACAGCGCTTCGCTTCTTAAAAAGAATTTTCTTCGACGAAACCTAGTATTATTACCACTAGAGTTTAGTTTATTATTCGTCGAGACTAATTAATAGTCTAGCTATTATTATTATTATTATTATTATTATATAAGCGTCAAAAAAATACTTATTATTATTATTATATAAGCGTCAAAAAAATACTTATATTAAAAATAGCGTAGGCGTAGCTCACTTACAGCGGGTTTTATAGAAAACCGGGCTTGCTTGGAGCAGCGTTCCCGAGCCGAAAAGCTCTTCTTCTCAGAGCCTTCGAGCACTCTGGGGCTTCCGCCTCGTGCTAGGGAGGTTCCCTAGGCTTTTCGGGGTATTTCGGGGCTAGAGAGAGAGAGAGAATAAAGAGAAGAAAGAATGGGAAAGGTGTGAAGAAAATGAGGGTGGGAGAGGTGGTATTTATAGGGTGAAATGTGGCTGAACTTGGTGCCACATGTCACCATCTGGTGGCAAGCCTTGGGGAGAAAGCAATGGCCAAGATTGTGCCACATCACCCATTTTCGCACAGCACACTTCCGACTTCTAAAATCCGTAACTTTCACATACGACCTCCGTTTTTGACGTTCTTTATATCCACGCGTAGGTAATAATAAGATCTACAACTTTCATTTTGACACCGTCAGCTAATTCTCGACCGATCTTAAATTGAACAGTACAAGGAGATTATACTGTTAAACGTCTGCGTAAAATTAATAACTTCTACATACGGACTCTGTTTTTGTCTGTGTTTTTACCGTTGATTTCCTATTAATGAGATCTTCAACTCTCATTTACGTTGCGTAAGCCAAAAACCGCTCGAACTAAAATTCGAGTTTCAGGTTGTGCACTGCTAAGCCGAATCTTAGAAAAATCATAACTTCTTCATACGAAGTCAGATTTGGGCGTTCTTTTTATCGATGTTCTTATTTTAACATATTCTACGACTTTTGTTTAGATTGATAAGGCTAAAAAGTCTTCTATCGTAAATTCACTATTTACGTCTCCCGGTGCCGTGCCGGTTTTGCCGTAAAACTTCGGCGGGCCATAACTTCTTCGTTATAGCTCGGATTTCGGCATTCTTTATATGTATGGAAACCTTGAGACGTATTCTACAACTTTATGTAGAGATATCGGGATTATCTCACACTTTAATTTTGACGCTCATTTTTATTCTTTATTAATTATACATTTATAATTAAATAATAAACACATAAACACACATAATTCACATAATACTCAAATATTTCATATTTATTACTTCAAAAAGAGTTACAATAGTTGACCTAGACTATTACATTGACAAAAATGCTTAGCCCTGAAAACCCGGGCGTTACATCCGAAGCATCCGAATAGAGTGTGTAAGCTTGAGAAGTCCATTTATGGACTAAAGCAAGCATCTCGCAGATGGAATCTTTGCTTCGATGAGAAAGTCAAAGAGTTTGGATTTGTACGAAGCGAAGATGAATCGTGTGTATATGTCAAAGCCAGTGGGAGTATAGTAAGCTTCCTCGTTCTATATGTCGATGACATATTACTCATAGGAAACGACGTCCCGACTCTACAGGAGGTTAAGTCCTGGCTCGGGAAGTGCTTCGCTATGAAGGACCTCGGAGAGGCTTCCTATATTTTGGGAATAAGGATAGTAAGAGAGAGAAGTAAGAGACTAATAGGACTTAGTCAGAACACTTACTTAGAGAAGGTACTAAAACGTTTTAGTATGGAAAACTCGAAAAAGGGAGAATTACCGATACAAAGAAATGCCAAGTTGAGTAAGACTCAAAGTTCGAGTACTGAAGCCGAGATAGCTGAAATGAGCCGAGTTCCATACGCTTCCGTAGTAGGCTCAGTCATGTACACTATGACTTGTACTCGCCCTAATGTAGCCTTTGCTTTGAGCATGGTTAGTAGATATGAAGGGAATCCAGGCAGAGCCCATTGGGTTGCGGTGAAGAATATCCTTAAGTACCTTCGGAGGACGAAGGAATGGTTCTTAGTCCTTGGAGGGAGTGATGACTTGAAGGTGCGAGGGTATAGTGACGCCAGTTTTCAGACCGACAGGGACAACTACCGTTCGTAGTCGGGCTGGGTCTTTACCCTGAATGGAGGAGCAGTAACTTGGAAGAGTTCCAAGCAGGAAACCGTAGCTGATTCAACGTGCGAATCAGAGTACATCGCAGCGAGCGAAGCGTCGAAGGAGGCAATATGGCTAAAGAACTTCATTGGAGATCTTGGAGTTGTACCTGCCATAAAGGAACCCATGGAGATTTTCTGTGATAACGAAGGAGCGGTTGCCTTGACCAAGGAACCGAGAGATCATGGTAGATCACGACATATCGACAGAAAATATCACTTTATTAGACATCGTGTAGAAGAAGGACAACTCGTAGTGAAGAGAATATCATCGGAAGATAACCCAGCAAATCCGCTTACGAAGGGACTGAGTAAGGTTAAGCATTTGCAGCATGCTAGGAGTATTGGGCTGAAGGATGATATTAGCATAGATTAGATAGTATTAGAAATGTGTAATAGATAAATGTAATTAACATTTGATGATTAAATAAAGGAGTTTTATTTATAAGTAATGTTACTATCTTATGTTAATTGTTTAGCTATTGTTTCACTTTGCATGTTTTGACTTCCAGAATAATTGAGTTTATTAAGAATAATCGAATTGTTCAAATAGTCCACAATCGTTCATATGTCGGAAGTAGATATGAATGAAGATTGTCATGAATAGGTATGTAGAGTGTCTAAATGGTGTTAGACATAGCAAAAGATTACTGCAACGTTCATGAGTGCTTATGAACTAGGTTTGAGCATTAGAACAAACCCGTGCTTGCTGGAATCACCTTATGGAATGTGATAGTAATTGGGTGATCGCGAGACGATAATATCATATAGTCTTAAAACCTAGATATATGGTTTGTTATTGGTTAATTGATTGTACATTGATAATGCGAAAACGCATTGGTAACTCGATGTTATAAAGCGCATTGTTGTGTGTAGTTGGTTAATGAATAAGTAAATGCATATAAGTCGAAGTTTATCTGTAACTTTTATCCTAAGAAGGAAAAAGAGATATCTCGGCCGCTCGATGATTTGATTTGACTTATGTGGCGGGCCCGGTAAGAACTGAATTGATGTGTTCGATTAAGTTTTATGTCAAATAAATCGGAGATCGAGAAACCAAATGCTAGACTAACTATTCCATAGTATTGTCAGCATGATATCTAACAGAGGACTGTACGATCCCTTATCTAAAGGACAAGATTGATTAGATCAGAGTTTGACAGCGTCTTTGAGAGCTACGATTGCAAATTGAAATGTACCTGCGCATATAGTTACTAGACTTATCCAAGTGGGAGACTGTTGGAATAGTGTCTAAGGCTGCAACTATATTAGGCAAGTATTTGACCCGATTGTGCATGGTCCTTTTGGGTTGCCTACACCATAGCAACTTGATAGGATGATTTATTAAGAGAGAGTAAATATTATTAGTATATTATGAGAGTAATATAAAGAATAATATATATTTATTTGATTAATATAAGTCATAGATTAATTAGTATTAATTTGGTGACTTAAGGAGATTAATTAAATAAGAGGGTATAAACTGTCAATTGTTTGATAGTTACACTTTAGACTGTAAATCCTTATTGGATAGAGGATGGATGAATTCTAGGGCTTGGGATAGCCTCAAATTCATCCAAGGGTTATCCAAAGTAAGGATTAGGATCACTTAAAGTCTAAGTTATCCAATTAGGGTTTAAGCTGTAACCCTTAAAGAGTCTACAAGTATAAATAGACCCTATGGGATAGAGAATTCGGTAACCATCAAAAGTAAAGATACTCTGGCTGAATTCCTCCCCTCTCCTCTCTCTCAAATCATCCTCCTTGCTAGTTGGTGTTTGAAAGCCATTAGAGGAGTGACAATTGTGACTCTAGAAGCTCCAAGACAACAAGATCAACAAAGAACTCAAAGGTATGATTCTAGATCTGTTTCAATATTGTTATTACACCTAAATAGTCATTAGAAGTCTTGGATTCAAAGCATGTTTGATTAGAAAGCCTAGATCCGAGCATTAGGGTTTTTCATGCGCACATAGGAAAGTTCTTATGGCTAAAAACCATCACCAGAAGTATTCGAACGATGCGAGTCAGAGTTGCCGCCTCCGCGGCGGTTCTGATTGGGACGACGACTACTGCGGTTAGAGGAAGACGGTGCGCAGCTACTGTTGGCGGCATACAAGACCGAAGGTGAAGAGGAGTGATCCGAGTGTGAAGGTGGTGTTGGGCGATTCGATTTTAGTCTGCTTTCTTCAACCAAAAGCTTGGAGCAGACCAGATTATAGGTTGGAAACGGGTCCATATGGCGAAGAAGCATGGATATGTTTTCAAACTGTGGGGATAATCCATTCAACATATGTGCAATAAACGACTTTTCAGGTATAGGGTTCTCGATATTGGCTAAGAGATCATTGATGGCCTTCATTTTTTTGACAATATTGGGCAATTGAAAGTTCACCTTGTGTCATGAATCGTAGTTCGTTTTCAAGTTCAATGGCCTGGGTATCTTTAGGGGTGTCAAAAAGTCCCGTGGGACCCCGATCCCGCAGGGGCCCCATCCCGTATGGGGGCATTTGTTAAAAAAAATCAGGGACGGGGGCGGGGGCGGGGGCAAGGTTAACCCCCGTTTTAATTTCGGGGGTGGGGGCGGGGTTTGGTAGTCCCGTCCCGAAACCCCCGTGGGGCCCTGTTAATAAATTATATAAATTGACATATGTTAATTATATAAGTATAATAAACAACAAAATGATTTTCACGTACAAAAATTCAACAAAAAACATTTTTTTAAGTTGTTTGTAACATGTAAAATTATGTTATATATATATATATATATATATATATATATATATATATATATATATATATATATATATATATATATATATATATATATATTTGTTGTCCAAAAAATAGTTTCTTTTAGCCCAAACAAGAACTTATTTTAGCTTAAATAAGTTAGCCCAAAATCAATCGGGGGCGGGGGCGGGGGTGGAAAGGATGGAGATTTCGGGGGCGGGGGCGGGGGAATGAGAAAATTTTGGGGGCGGGGGCGGGGGATGCAATCCCTGTCCCATTTGCCCCTGTTGACATCCCTAGGTATCTTTATTTTCACGAAACAAGTCTTCAAGGCTCTGCCATTTGGAATGAGCGGTGGAGTTTTTCTTGACTATGGATGTGAGGAGAGGCTGAGTGAGAGTGACATAGATCCATGACTTGACAATGGAGTCAAGGGTATACCATTCTTCATCCTTATCAAACGTTGGATGTGAAGTCCCGTCGAGAAATCCAAGCACCTGATATCCCCTGCAGTGAGTTTCAAACAATTCGCGCCAGGCATCATAGTTTAATTCATTGAAGTCGAGAATAATAGCAACATGAGTTTTGATGTTAACAACACCATATGGCTTCTGATTGGGGGAGGTTTTGGAGTCTGTGGATTCATCACCAGCCATGGCTGATTATAGAGAGTGTAGATGCAGAGAGAGGTGAAGAACTAAGAAGAAAAGAAAACAGGGAGAGCAGAAGGTTTAACGACGACACAGTTGGTGCACGTCAACAGGAGGATCGTGAAGAGGAAATTAGGGTAGATAGGTTTTTTTTATACCATATTGGACTATATCTTTGCTCAATGACAAAGAATTATAATAACAATGATTAAATACAAGATTACATGGGCCCCACTGGCTAGGTAACTGCTGGGCTAAATACAAATACACACTATCTAAATGTACAATACAATAATACATATATATATATATATATATATATATATATACACACACACACACACACACCCAAATTTTATTAAAAGGACTAATACAACATCAATTAATCAATATCCATCAAAATTTTGGACCATTTTCTTACGACTATTAATTTGTAAACCACATGCACGTTGTCCATTAGAAGTCTAAGATGTTGTTTGTTTTTTTTAAGCAAAAATCCAAAAAGTTTGCGGACCACCTCTGCAACACTCTGCAGTAGAAAAAGGTGAACCAAACGACTGCAGACTGTAATAAGAAACGTGTTTGTTTTTTTAATATTTGCATGCTGCTGCAGATATTTAAAATTTAAAATAAGCTGAATTTATAATCCGAAAATAATTTTTTAATATCGAAAAATTAATAATGTATGACATTTCAGCAAGAATTTATAATATTTCAACAAAGCATAATGATAGTTTAACAAAAAATAAAAATATTTTAGCATAAAATAATGATATTTCATCAACAATTTATTATTATTCAATATAGAAAAAAAGAAAAAAAATTTCAACAAGAATAAACAAAAAAAAACGACAAAAAAATGTGAAATAACATTTAAGCAATATATAATCAATATTTTAGCAAGAAAAAATGAAGAAGAGGTATGAAGAGGTATGAAGAGGCAAAACAAGTGTTTCACCAAGAAGAACACACACATAGGTTTTTTAATCTGAATACTTCTGAAAAACAAACAACTACGAGATGAAAAATGTTACGCGTGTCCTGCACCGCACATCAATAAGATGTCTGAAGAGGGTTTTTTCCAAAAAACAAACATCACATAAGAGAAAGAAAGTAAGAAACAATCCATAAGTCTAAGAGAAATAAACGATTCGTACAAACGTGAATACACACTAAGGTATTGTTTGTTTTTTTGAAGCGAAAATGCTTGAAGTCCACATACCACCTCTATAACTCTCTGTAGCAGAAGAGGTGGACCAAACGCCTGCAACATGTAATAAAAAATATGTTTGTTTTTTAACTTATGCAAACTGTTGCAATAAATTAAAGTAATGTGTGAAGAAGTTTGAAGCAGATGATCTAGTTTTGTGCCACTTAGCACACGCGCAATAATTTTTAAGTTATAAGTCTTCTGAAAAACAAATAGTTGCGAATGTCCAAGTGTTGTGCATGTGTTGCGGGACGCAACAATAAATGGTAAGAAATTGTTTTTTAGAAAAAATATACAGCGCCTAAAATCCAGTCACTTTGAAAACGAATTTTATCTTTTTATTATTAAAGAAAATTCTTTAATTAGCAACACACATTCTTAAACAATAAAAACAATTTTGGAATAATTGTTATTTTAAACTTTTACAGGATATCACACCAAAAATTAAGAATAAAACTTAAAAATATTCAACACACATTTCATGTAGGACATGTAATGATCATGTAATGATCATCATATAAGACATATGTTAAAATACAACATCATACTTGAAAATTTGATGAGATCCTAGGACTCCTAATAAAATTTTATAAAATATCAAGTATTTATAAAATTAAACCTAAGTCAACACACATTACATGTAACATAAAATAGTCATAGTATACATAATGGATACAATAATGTAACAATTTAAATAAACATACACAATGTATGACATACATAACGCAAAATCCGCCACAAATCATCTAGACAAACTAATATATCACTTCAACACCTCGACCATGATGTAGACATATTTCAACCCTTGTGTGTTTCCATGTACTACACATGTTCTATCCTACATGTGTTTCTCAGCGCACATATATTATTGTTCATGTCATCACAAAGCTTATGTGAATATTTTCAAATTAATCCACCACAAAGCACAAACCATCACATAGTTTGCTAAGCGTAAAACATTATCACACAAACACACCTCAATGCATGGCATTTATCATGTACATAAGCATCATTTTGGAACAAAGTCTCAAATTAGATTGTTGATGGACCAAAAAGTCAATAGTTAGGGGTTAGAATAAGAGTTACTAAGTTGGAAATGCTAACAAAGTCTAAAATTAAAAAGTTGAGGGACTAAACTTCTCAATTATAGCATATGAGATTTAATAGTCCCAACTCCTCTTATCTCTATATTCCATGAATAAATGGTAAAACATTTAAATTCTAGTAGCCAATTTCAAGTAGTGAAGCCTTAGATGTAGCCATCTTCTCTGGGTGACTCTTAAGCTTGTGTTGGTAAGATTATTCATTTAATAAGTTTTTGAATGGATACAAGAGTTTGATCTTAAAATCCATTAAAAAATCCATGTTCATAGTCAAAATAGAGTTTATGAAGCTTTAAAGGTGGCTTGAAACCCTCGATTCATCAATTCATCCATGGATATAATGAAATTTGATTTTGAGTATGAATTAGGTTTAGGTTTAGATGTAATTTAAATAGCTCTAAATCCAAATCATTATGTTGAAATCTTCGATTGGGTTAAATATGAGTTTTTGGTGTTTTAATGGAGTTTTAAGCATAATTTTGACAAAAGCACTCATTGAATCATTGAATTTAGAAATTCACCATGTTAAAGATGTAATATGATTAGGAGTTAATGCGTTTCATCCATAATGCAAATCATCGGGAAAAAACCCAAATCTAATTATCATATTTGAGTTTTAAAGCCTTAAAAGTTAAAATGAAGTTTCGAAGATGATATCTTTAATCCACGATTTGATTAAAAAAAAAAAAATTAAATCGAAAGAGGCGCTTTGATAAGTTAATGAGAATATAAAATTGTTATTAAACTATTAAATAGAGTTTCGGATTTATTACTAGCAATAAAAGTTATTAAATTTAGTGTTGGAAGTATTAGAATCTAATTAACCAAAAAGCTTGTAGTCTAGCGGTATCAGGTGGTTTTCTTCATCTTTGAGGTCGAGGATTCAAGTCTCGTCGTGGACATAAGTGGAATACGTGTTGTTAGTTTAGGAGTAGATTAGATTTGTCGTGTGTGTGAGTGTTTGTTTAAAAGTTCGTTTGAGTCCAAAACACAATTGCCAGAGAAAAAGAGGTGTTTCTAACCAAACATTTTTGGTTGTCAAAAACTTAAGAAAAATGAAAAAAAAAAAAAAAGTGTACTTCCTTAGGTAGGGATGAGCATATGGACTGGAGAACTGGTCAGTACTATAATTTCGTCAAATTTTGGAACCGGGACCCGGTAAGAACCGGTCGTTGGAACCGGCCCAAAACCGGGAACCGGACCGGATAGTCTTTAAAAAAAACCATACATTTCTTGTCGTTTGGACTATTGCGAGAGAAAAAGAGGTTTCTAACCAAACATTTTTGGTTGTCAAAAACTTAAGAAAAATGAAAAAAAAAAAAAAAAAAAGTGTACTTCTTTAGGTAGGGATGCGCATATGGACCGAGGAACCGGTCGGGTCGGGTTCGGTACTATAATTTCGTCAAATTTTGGAATCGGAACCCGGTAAGAACCGGTCGTTGGAACCGGCCCAAAACCAGGAGCCGGACCGGATAGTCTTTAAAAAAAACCATACATTTTTTGTCGTTTGGACTACTAACTGTGACGTAAAAAAAAGTGATCGTAAAAAAAATCCACGGACTCCAAGCACTGAAGCACGACTCGGCGACTCAAGGTTACGTGTGTATTTAGATCTTGATAAATAATTCGATAATTGTGTCGATATATGTCGCTTTTAGCAAAAAGCGATTTGATTCAGATTCGAGAGGTGTGGAATGACAATCTGGAAGAAGAATTCGCATTGATGCGTAATATCGTTGATGATTTTCCTTACATAGCAATGGACAGTGGAATATATATTGAATTTAGTTAATTTTATTATCAAGTATTTTTAATTACAAACATTAATATATTTACAAATAATAAATTAGATGATGGACCCTGAAATATTTGCTTTTTTCTTTTGCATATGGCTAGAGTGGGGCAAAACACATACACGAAAACAACCCTCAATTTGCACGCTGCTATCCTCAACAGAGAAATTTGTCATATTTTACATTACAAATTTGTGTGTAGTATATGTTCCATACGGGTCATCGATGTTTGTATTTAAGCGGGTAATACATTTGTCAAAATCTATTGACCATTTATGAAACTGAAACAATTAGTAAAAAAAAATATGTACTAAACAAAAACCGGGCATAAACCGAATTCGTAACCCAAAAATACATTGTTATTTCTCGAAGACCGGTTTCAAAATCAAAAATCCGGCAAAAATCGGAACCGGAACCGGAACCGGCAGAACCGTCGGGCCGGTTCGGTTCTTGATTTTGGCCGAAGCCGGTTCCTGGTTCCGGTCCGGGTCGGGCCGGTTCCGGCCGGTTCGGTCCGTTTGCTCATCCCTATCTTTAGGGATGAGCATATGGACCAGGGAACTGGTACCGAAACCGGAACCCGATGGAACCGGTCGGGCCGTGACGAAAACTATAATATTGTCGTTTTAACCGGCCCAAAACTGGGAACCAAACCGAACAAGCTTTAAAAAAAAAATACAGCATGTCTCGTTAATGGAACCTTACTGGTCATCATATCAAGTTGATCAATTAGATTGATCGACATCTCCGTATCTCGTTAATTGTCTACCGAATCCTTGATTATTTGATCATCAATTAGATTGTTCGACCTTCGGTTCCATCAATCATCATCTCAATTCTCAAGTCAAAATCTTTATATTTTGCTTCCATTCTAAGGTTGACATCGATCATCACCAATCCACCATTATTGATCATCTTCTCAATTCTCAACGGTCAATAAGCAATGTCAAAAGGTGGAAAAAGTAGTCTACAACCATCAACTTCTCAACAATCACCTTCAATAATTCGAACTATGGATGCTTACGAAGATCAAGTAAGATTACATATTTGTATTTCATGTTTTAAGTTCCATTTAACAATTTACTTTGTAGTTTGTAGACATGGATGCAAGATTTTTTTAGATTAGTTTGTAGTATGAATGTAAGATTGTCAAAACTAAGAATTTGTTTGGTTGTATAATTAATGTATGATATTGACAATGTAGGATTTGAATGTGTTACCAAATGTACCATCATCAAGATACCGAAACTCGGATGTTCATGATGCCAATAATCAAGATGGTAATCTGGCTAGTTGGATTAGAAAATACTTTGATGACCAAGTACGATTAGCAATATTTACTTCTTTAGCATTCTGTCCAAATTTTAAAAATTGCATAACTCACTCAATTTAAGTTGCATTGACCTGAATATTTTTCCTACATGTTGTTTAGGTTTTGTAGATACGTTTAGACTCTAAAAACGCTTGATTTGGTTAAAAATTGAATGAGTTACAAGCCCCACAAGGAAGCATGTCAAATCATGATTTTTTTAATGTTTCAACAATTAAACGTAATATGACTTTTTTGGTCAAATGTGTATAACTCACTCATTTTAAGTTGTATTGACTTGAATTTTTTCCTATATGTTGTTTAGGTTTTGTAGATAAGTTTAGATTATAAAAACGTTTGATTTGGTTAAAAATTGAATGAGGTAAGACATGAATCTTTTTCCTATATGTTGTTTACTTCCCGAATAATAGGATTATTGAAACATCCACAGTGAATCATACTTTGGAAGTAAGTAATGAGGTAAGACTGTCATGAATCCGACTGTAGACTGTCTAAATGCTTAGACATAGCACAAGTTTGATGCAGTGTTCATGAGCACTTCTGAAATAAGATTTGAATATTGGATTAAACCCACACTCACTTGAATCACTTCATGGATTTTATCACGGGTGATTGTGACATGATAATATCTTATATCTTGAAGTGGAGACATATGAGTTGTTGTTTATGAGTCGGTTGCGCAATTACGCATCAATAACTTGATGTTATAAAATCTATTGTTGTGTGATTTGATGAGTAAACAGTACAAGCATATGAGTCGAATTTTATCCATTCCTTTTACCCAAAGTGGGATGAAAGCAATATATGTGGGCCCCTTAATGATTTAGTGATGACACCCTAAGCGCTTGCCCAAGCCTGGACTGATTTAATTTGTTCAGTTAGTCAGTCGTCATAAATCGGAAATTGGGAAACAGCTATTGGATAGAGATTGATTATAATCCATATCTCATGTCTATACGATATCTTGTAGAATGGAGGAATATTTGATCCCTTATCTAAGGACACATCGCTGACTAGGTCAGAGTTCAACAACGACTTTTGGTAGCTAAAATTTGCTAGTCAGTTTTTGAGGTTATACTTGCAACTATAGTTGTTATACTTATCCAAGTGGGAGACTGTTGGATTAGGTGTCTAAGCCCATAACTATAATTGGTATGTACTTGAATTGATAGTAGCAATGTCCTTTTGAGTTACCTTTCAACCTAGCATTTGAATAGGATAATTGTTAGTGAGAGAAGAATGATTTATTAATTTATTACTTGGTTAATAAATTAATTTGAAATAAAGATAAATGATTTATTAATGTGTTATGGATATAATATATTAATTAGAAATCATATTGTTTAATTAAAATTTAATCATAAATTAATTTGCAATTAATTTTGGGATTAAAGGAATTAATTGAAACCGCGGGGACTAAAGGTGAAAATGTTTAAAAGTTGAGCATTGAGCATTCTAAAACCTCCCTTAGAGGGTTGGAACGAAATCTAGAGTGTCCTAGGGTTTCCTAGGGTTTCCTTGGGCTCTAATGGTGCCTTGGAATCCTTAGGTAGGAAGTTAAGGGATTAGGGTTATCTAAGATACACCTGTCTTATCCTAAACCTTCCTTATCACCTATATAAACCCCTATAGGGTTGGATTTCGTCCCATGCACTCCAAAAAAGGCTTAGAGCTGCATTTTCCACTTCCTTCTCTCTCTCCATAGTAATCATTGGTTGCTAGATTTTTTTGTGAGCCATTAGAGGCGCGACACTTGTGGTGCTTGCTACCAAAGTTCAAGATCTTCAAGGATTTGTTTGTTATTACAATATAACAATAAAGGTATGTATCCTAACCCTAATTATAAGTTAATTTTGAAAATTACATGTACCTCCTAGGGTTTCTAGTTTTTGTGTTCAATGCTTGTATGTCTAATAGTGAAAACATAGATCCTCAAATTAGGGTTGCATGTACATATATGATTGTTTCCTGGGTATAAAACACATCAAAATAGCTATATACTCTCACTTGACCTTCCTGTATACTTTGGTGATGTTGTTAGTCAAGAGGTGAACCCCACCCAATTTCTATCACAACAACAACAACAAAACAAAAATACATTTGTAAGAAATTGTTTGATTAATGTCTAAGTCTATAACTATATTTGGTATGTACTTGACCCGGTTGTGCATGATCCATTTGGGTTGCCTTCACCAAAGCAACTTGACTGGATGAATTTTATTAATATATTATAAGACTAATGTATTAAAAGACAAATCATATTTTTTTTAATTAACAATGGTCAAGAATTAATTGTGTGATCAAAAGAGGTTAATTGAACTAGGGGGACTGAATTGTAATTATGTGACAATTGCAAGGTTGGGCAAGGAAACCCTAAATGATAGGGTGGACGAATTCTAAGGATAAGGCCTTAAGAATTCGTCCATAATGGGGTTCTAGAATTATCTTATGGGTTGCTTGGTGGCTAAGTAACCAGATAAGGATAATGATTGAAACCGAAATTCCTACACCTATATAAGAACCCTTTGGGCATGCGAATTCAACTACACCTAACCCTAGAAGTCTTAGAGTTGAACTTCTCCTCTACCATCTCTCTCTTGTTTCATCCAATTGCTTTTGGTGTTTGTGATTCATTAGAGGCACAACATTTGAGGTGCTAAAGTTCTCAAGGCTTCAAGATCTACAATCAACAATCAAGGTAATCATCTATATCTTGTTTCTTATGTGAATTTTGAATCATGTATGCTAGATCTAGGCTTTTTAAGTCTTGGATGAATTACATGTACATTAGAGAAACCTAGATCCAAGCTTTAGGGTTTGCATGAACACATAGGATGTTATTTTGTGTAAAACTCATCAGTGGTATCAGAGCCATGATTGGTTTCTTTTGCATTGATGCCTTGCTTGTTCATCCTCTCTGAAAATCATTTTTTCTGCCTTTTGCCCGACCTTACTCGGCAAGTCACTATCTGGACTCAGTGAGTCCAGTTAGTGACTCGGCGAGTCGGAGCGTCTGGCAAAAAGATTTTTGGGATTTCTTGCTGTTTTGCTTAAGGATAATTTGCCTAAATCGTTTTTAACTAATAAAATCTGAATTTTATTGTTAGTTTATGATTATCATTGCCAAAACTAAAGATAATTACCAATTGTTTTAATAATAAATTCATTATTTGATAATATTTGATTATTTAAATTAATTGTTGAATTATCTTGTAAATAAAATGGATTAGGACAAATTCAGATAATCATTAAATTAAATGTTTAAGTTTAAATTATTTGCTATTTGATCCTATGTGTGTTGAAAAGTTCAAAACTTGCCCTCAAGATTTGAAATTTGAATTTTTTTTGCTTAATAGTTTAATTTGAATTATTTGAATTTCAAACCCTAGAATTTTACAAGTTTAAAATTCACCCTATACTATTATATTATTACAAGATTATATATATATATATATATATATATATATATATATATATATATATATATATATATATATATAACTTAAAATGCTAGTCTTACTGTTAGTACGCCTCATTCACGAAGCTGATCTATAAGGGGGTATAAGGTTATGGCCTATAAAATGGTCGTTTAATGGGTGTTCACTCTTACCCACCGCTTCCTTGATTGGTGGAGGGTCGTTAGCCGAACGGGTAGGATAGGGCCATCCTTTCCTCGTTAATAAGCATAATAAATTATAAAAGTAAGTAAATGTTTTTCTAAAATTTTTAATCTTAGTTACTTTAGGCAAAAGTGAATTGATTCAATTCCATGAAATTACACTATCATTGCTAAGACTTTAGTGGAGCGTGTGTGGTTAACCGACACACTAATTGGGATCTAAGAAAAGGTGGCAAAGGGTGACTCATTGTTTGTCATAGTTCGATGGAACGTGTGTGGATAACCAGCATATCGAATAGGTGACTGTAACAATGAGGGCACCATGTATATTTGCATGGTTATTCACACATGCTTTGTAATCCTCGGCATCCCGGTCACAAACTAGAGGGGCATATCGAGATTTAAACATGTCATTGAAAAGTTCAATGAATCTCAAAAGATCTAGGAGTTTTCAATACATTTAAAACTTAATCTCTTTTTTCGTTTTTCATGGTGGAGAATTAGTGAATCGTCATTCACTTACCTTCAAATTATTTGCATGTTAGATTACGACATCCCTCTTCTAATTTGTAAATAATGTTATTGGATCCTAACCCTAATTTCTCATTTGGGTGTTTAATTAGGGATTCGTTTCTAATCAAACTTTGTATCTTTTCTATTTCAGATGTCGAACGTCAACAACAACGCTTTCGGATCGAATTCCTCCGGCTCATTCTCACTCATGAACTTGTGTGGGAGAGTGATCTTTGACGGGTCCAATTTCAATGATTGGATCCACAACATCCGAATGGTCACTCATTATGAAGACAAAGAGTATGTCTTTGATGAAAAGCTAAAGGAAATCAACCTCAACACTGCCACTGCTGAAGAGATCGCTGCCTTTGAGGCCCATGAGCGTGATGCTACGAAAGTCCATTGCATCATGCTAGCGGCTATGACTGTAGAACTCTAGAAGTCCTACGAGGATATGTATCCCTTTGAGATGCATCAAGGCTTTCTGGACTAGTACCACCAGAGCGCTAGGCAAGAAAGGTACGAGATCATCACTTCGATGATCACTGCCAAAATGGGTAATGGAGAGTCCCTTACTGCTCATCTACAAAAGATGCAAATATATGTTGATCGCCTGCTAAAGTTAAATGTTAACTTTGATGAAGAGATGGCAATCGACATCATCCTTCACTCCTTACCTCCTTGCTACAACCAGTTCTTCATGACCTACCACATGAATAAGGAAGAGGTCACCTTGAGCAAGTTTCAAGGCTTGCTAATGACTGTTGAGAGCAATCTCAAAGATAAGTCTTTTCCATCAACTCCTGCTCCCGTTGCGGCCCCTATTTTGGTAATAGGGCAAGGGAAGGGTAAGAAGAGGAAGGTTCCCTCAAAGAGAAACCACAAGGGAAAGTCCCAAGATGCCACTTCTTCTAGTGGAACCAAGGTTGATTCTGCTAAACCCAACTCTAACCCCAAGGAGGCAAAGTGCCATCACTGCCACAAGATAAGGCATTGGAAAAGAAGTTGCCCAGAATATCTGCAAGCTATCAAGGATGGGAAGATCAAGCCGTCCTTTGTAGGTATTTACACTATTAAATCTAATGATTCATCGCATGTTATTTCTTGGGTTCTTGATACAGGATGTTGTTTTCACATATGTTCTGATTTACAGGGACTAAGAAGAAATAGGGATGTGGAGCATGGGAAGATAAACCTAATAATCGGAAACAAAAGATCATCGCCTGTCACCAAGATTGGAGTTTATTCCTTAGTGCTTAGTAATGTATTAGGTTTAGATTTAAATAATTGTTGCTATTCGCCAGATATGGCAAGGAAAATCATTTATTTTCATGGTTTATATAGAGAAGGATTTAGATATTCATTTGATAATGAAGGGGTTCTATTTATGCTTATCTTAATGGTGCTTTATATTTTGAAGCATTGCCTTGTAATGGAATATATGAAACTGTGATGATTGTAGATAATTTAGGAATTGATGTGTTGTGTATTGATTCTTCCAATAGTTTGGATAAAGCATCCTTATGGCGTTGTCGTCTTGGACATGTCAACAAGAAATGCATAGCTCAAATCCAAAAAGATGGGGTGTTAGAGTCATTCGACGTTAGGGACGATGACGTGTGCGAGTCTTGTTTACTTGGAAAGATAACCAAGTCACCCTTCACTGGCACTTGTGAAAGGAGTGAGGGTTTACCGGATCTCATACACACCGATATGTCTGGGCCCTTTAGATCCACCACAAGGGATGTGAACCGCTTCTATGTGACTTTCACCGATGATTATAGCAGATATAGGTATATCTACTTAATCAAGCACAAGTCAAAAACCTTTGAAAAGTTTAAATAGTTTAAACAACAAGTGGAGAATCAGTTAGGTAGGAAAATCAAGATGATTCGATCCGATCGAGGTGGAGAGTACCTAAGTCCTGAATTCCACGACTACTTCAAGGAATGTGGAATCATTTCGCAATTGACGCCACCTAGGACACCGCAGTTTAATGGTATAGTTGAGAGGCGTAATCGAACCATATTAGACATGGTTCGTTCCATGATGAGTCATGCATCACTACCTATCTCATTCTGGGGGTATGCCTTAGAGACTGCGGCCCATATCATTAACATAATCCCTACCAAGAAGATTTCCAAAACACCTCATGATATGTGGACAGAGAAAACTCCATCATTGGCACATATTAAAGTTTGGGGTTGCGAGGCTTTCGTAAGACGAAAGGCTCACGACAAGCTCGAACCTCGTAGTGAGAGGTGTATTTTCATCGGCTACCCGTAAAAGTCCTTTGGATATCTCTTTTATAGACCGAGTGACAATATTGTCTTCATTGAGAGGAGAGGGGTTTTCTGAGAACAGGAACTCATAATCCAAGGGGATAGTGCGAGGCAAATCTGTAACACCTTAAAAATTTGAACAATTTTTCACTTTTGAAAAATCCATAAAATATCATTTGTAATCATAAATAAAAACATTGTGTCACCATTGTATCAGTACAAAACCCAAGATCAAAATACATAAACTCCGGTGTGTGTGTGTGTTTACGAATCATGTCGGCGCCTTCCCGCGATCATCACTGGTACCTGAAACACATAACACATAAAACTGTAAGCATAAATGATTAGTGAGTTCCCCAATATACCACTCTAACACATAATAGACACTCGAAGCTGTAACTCTATTGACCCTCAGGTCTATGTGTCTCAGTAGGGCCCTCCAGCCCCAACTCTCTATGGGCCCTCTGGCCCTAACTTTGTGGACCCGAAGGTCCTAACTCTATAACTCTGAATCATGCATAGCACATATCACAATAAATCATAGCACATAAATAACATGCTATTACACTGGCATATAACTCTAAAATACTCTATCACATAACTCTGTTCCACACTAGGTAAAGTATAGTGAGAAGACTCACCTCGGGTATCTCGGTAATCTCTGACTCGGTAACGCTGGTCTAACCTCCGCCTAATCATATCAAAAATAAATACTCTAATTATTATAACTCTCAAAGGCTAGACTATGTCCTCTTATGACACGCTCAGAAGGGTAAAAGACCATTTTACCCCTCTCACAGCTCAAAAGGCCCCACAATAGACCATACCCTAAAGCTCAACCCAAAAGTCAACTTTCCGGGTTACGCTGCGCATACCAGATGTGTACGCTAAGCGTACCCAACTGCATCTCAGGATCGGGGAACACCACCCAGTACGCGGCGCGTACTGGGATTACACCCAGCGTACTCCCCAGATTCAGCCCCTTAGCTCTTGAGGTCTTAAACAGTTAAGACTCACGTCCAATCTCTAGATCCGACTAGATCTAAGCCTCTTAATCCATAAAGTTGATGACTTTATGCCTTTGCATGGTTGAACAAGCCACCAACTCCCATAATATTCCATCCTCTAACCCTAGAAGGCTTATCACTCAAGCATGACCTCAAACTAACACTAAAGATGGAAACTTTATGGCTCTAAATCACTAATGGCACTGAATGGGGACAGATCTCGGACCATGCAACACTTTACACTCAAAAAGTCTCCACCTTTGGGGTTTTTAGCCCTAGCAAAAGCACATGCAACAACAAATCAAAAGAAGAGGAAAGTTTTGAACTTTATACCTCTAAATGTAGTCCCTTGCTATGTAGATCTCAGATCCAAAATGGCACCTCAAGCTTTAGCTTCCAAGAACTCCTTTCCTTCTTCTTCACTAAGTCACCAAAGCACAATTAGTTCCAATAACACTTACATACACTAAGATTGGTGGGAAGCTCTCTTTTAGGGATTCACTCACTGGTATGGAGGCTAAGAAATGAAACTTAGCACCCTTTAAATAGTGCACAAGACGGATTAGGGTTTTGCACCTGGGCCGGGTACGCCCGGCGTAACTATTGGTACGCCCAGCGTACCTTGGCGATTCGCGTCCAAACTAAGCACACGAGTACGCGCAACGTACCCCTCTGGTACGCCCAACGTACTCACTTACTAACTTTTCTCCACACAAGGGCTAATCATGACTAATGACAAAGAATAAGGTTAAAAGAAACGCACCTGAATCTCGGGGTGTTACAAAATCGATCTTGAAGAGCTTCAAGAGTCGAGCGATGAAGGAACCTCTAACGCTGGCGCTCAACCCAAGGAGGAAATTCCAGTTGCACCGGTTGACAAATCATTACGTCTTAGATGTTCTAGTAGAGTTAGTGTTTTACCCGTATTGTATGGTTTTCATATAACAAGTGAGGGTGATACGTATATTTGTGATAGTACACTAAAGAATTTGGATGAACCTAATAGCTATAAGGAAGCCATGGCAGGCCCAGAATCTGCGAAGTGGAAAGAGGCGATGGACAGCAAGCTTCAGTTCACGTATGACAACCAAATTTGGAATTTGGTTGACAATGTGCCATGTTGTAAGACGGTCGGGTGCAAGTGGATCTTCAAGAAGAAGAACGAAATAGATGGGAATGTGCTCACTTGTAAGGCGCGATTGGTGGCGAAGGGCTTTACTTAAACTCCCAGAGTTGACTATGATGAGACCTTCTCACCATTTGTGAAGATAAAGTCTATTAGGGTGATGTTGGCCATTGCTGCATTTTCATGATTATGAATTATGGCAAATGGATGTCAAAACTGCTTTCCTTAATGGGAATTTGGTTGAGGATGTTTACATGGCTTAGCCAAATGGTTTTGTCAATGCGAAGCATCCCAATAGATTCTGTAAGCTTAAGAAGTCCATTTATGGACTAAAGCAAGCATCTTGCAGATAGAATCTTTGTTTCGATGAGAAAGTCAAAGAGTTTGGTTTTCTGCGAAGCGAGGATGAATCATATGTATATGTCAAAGCCAGTGGGAGTATAATAAGCTTCCTCGTAGTGTATGTCGATGACATACTACTCATAGGATACGACATGGTGACGCTGCAGGAAGTGAAGTCCTGGCTTGGGAAGTGCTTCGCTATGATGGACCTCAAAGAGGCTGCCTATATTTTGGGAATAAGGATAGTGAGAAACAGGAGTAAAATACTAATAGGACTTAGTCATAATACTTACTTGGACAAGGTACTAAAACATTTTAGTGTGGAGAATTCCAAGAAAGGGGAGTTACCAATCCAAAGTAATGCCAAGTTAAGTAAGACTCAAAGTCCGATTACCAAAGTCGAGATAGCAGAGATGAGCCGAGTACCTTACGCTTCCGCAGTTGGCTCAATCATGTATGCTATGACTTGTACTCTCTCTGATGTGGCCTTTGCTTTGAGCATGGTCAGCAGATATCAAGGGAACCCTGGCAAAGCATATTGGACCGCAGTCAAGAATATTCTTAAGTACCTTCGGAGGACCAAGGAATGGTTTCTAGTCCTCGGCGGGAGTGACAACGTAATGGTGCGAGGGTACAGGGATGCCAGTTTTCAGACCGTCAGGGACAACTACTATTTGCAGTCGAGCTGGGTCTTTACCCTAAATGGAGGAGCAGTGACTTGGAAAAGTTCCAAGCAAGATACCATAGATGATTCAACGTGCAAATCAGAGTACATTGCAGCGAGCGAAGCGTCAAAGGAGACAATATGGTTGAAGAACTTTTTTGCAGACCTTGGAGTTGTGCCAGCCATACAGGAGCCTATGGAAATTTTATGTGATAACCAAGGAGCGGTTTCCTTGAGCAAGCAACCAAGGGATCATGGTAGATATCGACATATCGACAGAAAATAACATTTTATTCGACATCGGGTAGAAGAAGGACTCCTCGTAGTGAAGAGGGTATGGCTAAAGGATAACCCAGCAGATCCGCTTACGAAGGGACTAAGTAAGGTTAGGAACTTGCAGCACACTAGGAGCATTGGGTCGAAGGATGATATTAGTTTAGATTAGATAGTGTAGAAACATATAATAGATAAATTGTAATTAACATTCGATGATTAAATAAATCGGTATTATTTATTAGTAAAGTTATTGTCTTATGTTAATTGTTTACCTATTGTTTCATTTTGTATGTTTTGACTTCCTAAATAATAAATTTATTTGAATGGTCCACAGTCGTTCATATGTTGGAAGTAGATATGAATGAAGACTGTCATGAATTTGTATGTAGATTGTCTAAAGTGTATTAGACATAGAAAACATTTTCTACAACGTTCATGAGTGCTTTTGAATTAGATTTGAGCATTGAAATACACCCAGGCTTGCTAGGATCACTTCATGGAATTTATCACGAGTGATTGCAAGACGCTAATATCATATAGTCTTAAAAGTTAGATATATGGTTTATTGTTTGCTAATTGGTTGTGCATTGATAATGCGTAAACGCATCAGTAACTTGATGTTATAAAATGCATTGTTTTGTATGATTTGATTGGTGAATAGTAAATGCATATAAGTCGAAGTTTATCTATTCCTTTTATCCTAAGAGGGTAAAAGCGATATCAGGGCCCTCGATGATTTGGTTTGACTTATGTGCCAGGCACGGTCAGGATTGAATTGATGTGTTCAATTAAGTTCTACGTAAAACGAATCAAAGATCGAGAAACAAACTGCTGGACAATAAGTATGACTATGTTCCATGTAATTGTTTACACGATATCTAGAACAGAGGATTCTACGATCCTTTATCTTAAGGATATGTTGATAAGATCAATAGTTTTGAGAACTGTGATTGCTAATCGGATCCATAAGTTGCATTTGCATTTGTAGTTATTAGACTTATCCAAGTACGAGACTGTTGGATTAGTGTCTAAGTCCATAACTATATTTGGTATGTACCTGACCCGGTTGTGCATGGTCCTTTTGGGTTGCCTTCACCAAAGCAACTTCACTGGATGAATAATAGAGAAAGAGGTTATTATGGTTTATTAATATATTATAAGAATAATGTATTAAAAGAGAGATCATATTTGTTTAATTAACATTAGTCAAGAATTAATCAAGAATTAATTGTGCGATCAAAAGAAGTTAATTGAACTAGGGGGACTGAATTGTAATTGATGAGAACAAAAACTCTAGATCGATTAGATCTTTCACATGTATGATTATAGAAATTGAACAAGTCAAAAACAGTATGAAAGTAAACACAGGATGGAATCAAATGTATGCTTATGATTCAAAATAAAGTCACGCCTTAGCAGAGCTCGACAAAGAACTTCCGCTATAAAGGCGAGTTAGGGTTTACAAAACTTAGATTAAATACAATAATGAAAAGTGATCCCTACTAAGACTGCATGCATGCAGCTTATATACTAAACCCTAGTACAAAACATGCACGGTTGGACAAGCCCAATACCAGCAATCAAAATTGGGCTAAGGACCAAGCCCATGACGCAATCTATTAACCCCAACAATCTCCCCCTTTGCGTCAAATGAGGCGAGAGATCATTTCTTTTGTGTGGGCTTCACTATCTTTATAACTTTAAATAGACGATAAATTATTGCAAGAAGTGTCTGTCAAAACTGTAAGTACCACCTTAACATGTCAGTGAATAATTTCTTATCAGCATCACTGTTCTGATCACACCTCTGGATGATTTCAAAGATATGCTCCACGCATGATGTTGAGAAGAGGTGTTTGTCAACAAGAGCAAACAAACATTTATGACCTTCGCCCCTGAGGAACATAACAGTTTGGTAAACCATATCAATCTTCCCTTTGACCATAGTGTTGACATTGCCAGCCTTGCCCATAGCTTTGATTGTAGTTCATTTGTGAATGGATGAGGCAATCTCCTGGTCCATCTTCGCCACTTCGTGTATGTAGAAAACAAGCATACGCTTGATATGATCAATTATTGGCTGGTACTCCTTAGGATTTGACAGAAGAATGTTGTTAAGGAGTATCCAGTTATATGGATTCAGGTTCGGCAGATCAGCGAGGGCGAAGCTGTGAATCGAGCCTTCGGAGCCTCGAGTCACTTTGAATTGAACATTGACAAACTTCCCCGCTAAGTAAGGCTTTAAAACCTTGACAGTTGTGGTCTTTTTCAAACTCCAGGTCAAGTACTGGGGTTGAGCAAACTCCACGTAGAACTCCAGCAAATCTCTATCTACCTTCGGGTCTAGGGAAGGAACAACAACAGTCGAATTAAAGCAATGGAAGACAAATGCCTTTCGGGTGATTGGCATGTCAAACTGTGCGTCCTTGGAGTTCTCGAGCCCAAAAGACATAACTGGCTCAAGCCAAAGAATGTTTGGCTCATCAATTGTGCATCTTTGGAGCGAAAATGCAGTCCACACGGGAAACATGGAGTTTTTCTTCTCTAGGAGCTTCGTCTCCATTTTCTTTCGCTCTATCTCAGCCTGTTGTTTCTTGAGATTTTCTTCCAGCTCTTTTTCAGAGAGGTTTGTCTTCTGAAACGAATTTTTAGGATTTTCGGCATATACGTCATCCTCATCATCTGTTTCATCCTCTCCAATTTTCCTCTTTTTCTTCCCTTTGTTACTGACCGAAGCTTCATTACCCTTCGGTTCAGATGATGGTTTCGGTTCAGTAGGAGGTTGACTTGGCTTTTCTCCCCCTTGTTTCGGTTGGACACCAGTCACCGGAACACCCTCGATACGACTAAGGATGTCCAATGATGGCCTAAGTTTATCAGCTAGATGACATATGGTGGTAATTGTGATGATTGGATCATGTGCTTCAACGAGATGAAGGAGTATCGAGTGAACATCAGCCACCGAACTCCGAACGACTTCCTTCTCTGACTTTAGATCATTGAGATCAATAGTAGCAGTACGTAGCTTGAGGTTTTGCATTTTCAGCTGTGACGTGCGCCTGTCAAGCTCATCCATGATGCGATTCTCTACAGCCAATTCGGCCTCAAGCTGAGTGAGACGATCGTTGACATTAACATGTAGAGAGGCGTTTATAGCCTCAATCGCATGGCATGTAACTTCAAGTTTGGATCGGTCAGACTGAAGGGACCGCTGAAGATTATCCATTGAAGTATTGACAGTTTGAGCATTCTTCTGAGCAGTAGCCTGCAAGGCATCTAAAAACACTTGAGCGTCAGAAACTAGTTTATCGACTTTTGCGGTCACTTCCTTGCACTCCTTGGTGGAAGCATCAACAGTAAGTGATGCTTGTTGACACTGTGAATTAAAGGCTTCAATAGCTTTTGCTGCAGCAGAGAGTGAGGCACTATGTTCTTTGACAAGAGACGAGAACAAGGCCTTTAAAGATTCTTCAGAGTGAGATCCGGAGGAATAGGATGAGAGAAGTTGATCAAGCTTTTCATTTACTGCTTTGAGATAACGCTTGGTAACCGGTGCATCATCATCATCATCACTCTGTACACGGTAAGGACTGAAATATGTCGAATCAAATTCCAAGTCCTCACCGCCTAAAATAGGGGTTGTGTCAGTGGATTGTGTGGGAGACAAAGGTATTGAAGTAGGTGGAGGTTCGGTTGTGACAGGGGGTTCGGTTGTTATTGGTGGAGTGGGGTCGGTAGAATGAGCACCTGTTGTGGTGGTGGTGGTGTTTGTGAATATGGGAGTAGGGATGGGAATTGTAGTGAATGGTTGAGTGGTTGGAATGGGAAAAAGGGGAGGGATAAATACAGGGATGGTTATAGGTGGAGGTGAAGGAGGGTGAGAGCGAACTGGAATTTATGGGGTAGGAGAACGAGGTGGAGTGTCACCTCGGCTCGAAGCCTCATCATCAGAGCTTTCGCTCTCAGATTCTGAAGGAGAAGCAATCTTGTGTTGGGGAGGAACGTACTCTGAATCTGAGTCACTCGAAGATTGTAGTATGAGCCTCCTAGCGGGATTCTTCAGCTTTTTCGGTTTTGGAGGTGAGGTAACAGCCTGATCAGACTTTCGCTTTAGAGGGGTTTTCGCCTTGGTGGGTTTGGAAACTTGTGCCTCTTTTTGGGTTTCTGGTTTCTTACCCTTTTTTGTAGGTTTGTCAGCCTCGTCAATAGAGCGAACCATGGCTGGGGTAAGCTCCCTCGAACCTGAAGATGGATGCTTCCTGTATTGTTGGAAAATGTTACTCGAGGTAGAGATAGGAGTGAGCATGGCCTCCGGAATAGATCCAATAAATGAGTACTTGGTTGGATCAGTGACAATAATTTTTGTAGTATGAAAGGTAGAAATGGAGGAGAGAAGAGAATCTGCCATGATTGGAACATGAAGGCGGTCCATTCCCCAGTTGGTGATGATCGTCCAAAATCTCCCACACGAGATATCAGAGTGCCTGGAGGAAGAGACCAAGCTTTATACCAACTGTTGCCAGATGGTACTCCCACAATCTAAGTTGATCCCATGGTACAACCCATATAACACAGTCATGAAAGACTTGCTTGCACCATCTGAGCCATCGCTTGGCTTAGAGAGCCCTTTGAAAAGCAGCGTGAAAAGTCCATTCCATTGAGGAGGAAGGCAGGACTTCTTGAGCTTTGTGATAGTGGTAAGGGTTTCGGTATATCCCATCTGATGAAACATAGAAAACAGTTGACCAGTGGTAATGGATTCAGGATTTTCCAGAGATTGATCTTGAGAAAGACCAATTAGGGCACATAAGTGGTGCTTGGAGATAGAGGTCTTCTCATTGTGGATTTCAAAGTGAATCCTTTCATGAATCTTGTTGTAGTAGGCAGATTAGTAAACAAGTGAAAGGCACGACATTGGAACGACTTCGACCTTGGTGAGCGCTTCAATGAGAGGTGAGTATTTTAGACACTCAACAACGTACAACATGTAAGGCTCATAAACAAATGGAGTGAGGTCGATGATCAGGTTTTGTTGTGGTTTGATGGTGAGTAATGATTGACGAAAGGAAGTATCGTTAACTGACGAAGAATCTGCCATTGTAGTTGCTTGAAGAAGATGATGAATAGTAGGAGAGATCATTGTTGTTCTTTGAGAGAATTTGGGAAGTGGTAAAGGTTAAAGAGTACCGTTCGAATCCCTTTTATACAAGTAGGAGAGAGAAAAATTCGGTTGAGATCATGGATTATTTCAAAAATAGCGCATGACTTGACATGTGAACAATTGGCATACCGAGGATGATGCAGGAAAGAGAAAGGTCTTTTCCTTTTTGGCACGCCATTCCATAATTTGTGCTTTTTCAAATTACCAAACCGATTGAATAAACGATGAGTCAGCTTCTACTTTATCCCAATCGTCACTCTTTGAACATTTGAATCGTCACTACCTGTGATGCTTTATTGAACATCATTAATAGAACCAGAGTGTGGAAAATTAAAATTTTCGTGCATAGAGTGTGAAAGATAAAGAAATAAAGCAAATGTTTTGGGATAATTTGTGATGCCTTAAATGGATAGAAAACAATGGATTATGGGCATGAATCACTTCCTTCAAAGTCAGGAGAGACATTGAAGTGCTTGCTTGGTTTCCCATTAAATAACAATCAATTACTTGTTAAGAAGTATTGAAAGGCATCTTTTAAAGGTTATAAAGGGTGGCTCTCACTTCAATTCATGAATTCAATACTCGACATGAGACCAAACTGAATGAAGTACTTGTGAGATCATTGTGATTTGTTGAACAAGTAGGTAAGATATCTTTTATAGTGAAAAAAGGAAGTATAGAAATCTCAAAAAAAAAAAAAAAAAAAAAAAAAAAAAAAAAAAAAAAAAAAAAAAAAAAAAACTGGATCTTTAAGGGAAGAAAAGCCTTGGTTTTAGACAAATTCATAAAAGATCACGCAAAAATAAAAAGAGATTTCTTTAGGTAACAAGTAAGCTCTTGAATATGAGAATTCACCGTCAAATCATTTGAGGTGTTGAATTGTGGGTTTCACTTAGTACATAGTGGCATGAGACTAAGATCATTAACACAAATTTTGTATAACCATAAACCTCAGTGGTAAATGCTGAGAGTCTTAGGGGTTATATTGGTGATACGAAGTATAATGGAGAAAAATATTGGAGATGGTATATGAAGCGAATGTACCTCTGCTTTAAAGAAAAGAGTGACCAAGTAGAAAACTCTAAACTCAATATGAGTAGAGTAAGGTAGCTCATGATAAGAGTGAATATTACATCCTGAATTGGGAAAACATGATTTGTATATATCATGTTATTAAGGCTTCACTCAAAATCTTTCGAGGCTTTAATCAATATATAGCTGCATGCTTCTAGGGACACCTAACTAATGGAATAAAATGAAATAAATATACCTGCTTGAGCTCCACCATCGAGAAATACACTTAGACAAATAAAAGTGTTAGAAAAAAAAGATAAAAAATATTTTTGTATTTTGTGAGAATTGACCAATTAAACGAAAGGGAAAAATATTTCTGGATTTTATAAGTAATTTTATGAGAATAAAAGTGAAAAATATTGTTGGAATTTTATATGTGGAAAAGAAGGAATGAAAAAGATTACAAAGGAATACAGTGAAAATGCCTTGTTAAGAAAAAGAAGCGAACGAGTTCAGAAGGACCGAACCCGAAATAGACCGAACGTTTGGTTCATTTAGGTTTATTTCGGTTTATTTCGGTTCGCTCTATTTCGCTTGTTACCTTTATGAAATTGAAGGCGATTTTGGTACAGATTCAGCTTGCATCATTCCTAGGCCTTGTAGAATCTTATTGAAGCTCGCTTCAGGTAAAGCCTTTATGAATATGTCTGCCAGTGGATCAGTCGTTCTGAAGAAGTGAATTTCTACGTTACCATCTTCGACGTGATCCTTGATGAAATGGTACCTCAGTGCTATATGCTTAGTCTTCGAATGTGGCACTGGGTTGTGACAAATCCTAATTGCGCTTTCAAAGTCACAATATAGTGGGATTTTCTTCATGTTTAGCCTGTAATCCCTGAGTTGACTTTGTATCCAAACGAATTGAGATGTGTAGGATGCTGCAACAATGTATTCAGCTTCTGCAGTGGATAGAGAAACGCAAGTTTGTTTCTTTGATTGCCAACTAAGCAATTTACCATCTAGAAATTGACATCCTCCAGTTGTGCTTTTACGATCTAATCCATGGCCACCTAAGTCAGCATCTAAGAATGCTTGAACAAAGAATCCTGAGTTGGCTGGATACCACAGACCGAGAGAGGAGGTTCGCTTCAAGTAGCGAAATATGTTTTTCACAGCTTGTAAATAAGTTTCGCGTGGGTTGGCTTGAAATCTTGCACAGTAACAGACTAAAAACATGATGTCAGGTCTACTGGCTGTAAGATACATCAGAGACCCAATCATTTGTCGATAGAGTGTCACGTCAGCTGCTGGTTTCTCCAATGAGGGTGTAAGCTTAGTTTCAAAGGCCATAGGCACTCACTTTGGAGTCTCCCATCATCCCAAATTTAGCTAATAAAGTCTTGGTGTATGCTTCCTGATTAATAAAAATGCCTTCGGGTCCCTATCTAATGTTCAATCCAAGAAAAAAGTTAATTGGACCCATTGAGCTCATTTCAAATTTAGTTTCCATCAACTTTCTGAATTCAACTGTTAAGCTAGGATTCATAGAGCTGAAGATGATGTCATCAACATAAATTTGGACTATCATAAGGTGGTTACCTTCTCGCTTACGAAAGAAGGTTGGGTCGACCGAACCTTGTTTGAATTTAGACATTTTTAAGAAACGAGTGAGAGTTTCATACCATGCTCTGGGAGCCTGTTTGAGGCCATATACAACTTTGTTAAGGACATAACAATGATATGGATACTTCTCGTTCACGAAGCCTGGCGGTTGCTCAACATATACGGTTTCTCCAAGTTCACCGTTGAGGAAGGCACATTTGACGTCCATCTGATAGACTTCAAAGTTCTTATGAGCTGCATAAGCAAGAAAGATACGAACAAACTCTAATCTTGCAACTGGAGCGAAGGTCTCTTCATAATCGATTCCCTCTTCTTGACAGTATCCTTTGACCACCAGCCTCGCTTTGTTACGAATAACATTCTCCTCCTTGTCCATCTTGTTCCTAAAAACCCATTTGAGACCGACAACTGAAGCATCCTTTGGAGTTGGAATAAGACACCATACTTTGTTTCTTTTAAACTCGTTTAATTCATCTTCCATGGCTTGAACCCAGTCTGAATGATCAAGTGCTGAGTTAACAGTCTTCGGTTCAACTTTGGAAACAAAGGAGTTGAACATGCAAAACTCGAGTTTAGAGAAGAGTGCAGCCTGTTTCGCTTTGATTTGAGAACGAGTTAACACTTTTTCCGTAGATTCCCCGATAATTTGACTTTAAGGGTGATCTTTGGTCCATTTGATAAGTGGAGGGAAATTTGGATCATAGATGGGATCATTTATTTCTTCCTCTAGTTCGGACTGAATGTCATCATCACTGACGTTGATGTTCTCCCCGTCGAAGACTGACGCCTATTCGGTATCTGGATTGGTGTACCCTTCTTTAAGTGGACTCTATGAAGAGCTTGAAGAACAAGGTGATAAGCTCTCCCCTGGAACGATGAACCTTGATCATGAAAAAGAGATGGACCCTCCCCCTCAGCAAGTATTGCTTGAAAAGATTTGAAAGAGAGGCCGTAACTTGACCATTCTTTGGAAAGATCTCTTGCATTGCACCATTTGTTGATTTCACCTTCTTAACATAACTATCGTCAAAGGTGACATAGTATGTTTCTTCGATCTTCTTTGAGCGCTTATTCAGAACTCGACATGCCTTGGAGTTCAGGGAGTAGCCTAAGAAAATTCCTTCATCAGCCTTTGCATCAAACTTGTTCTGATTCTCTCTTGAGTTGAACACGAAGCATCTTGAACCGAACACATGAAAGAATTTCACATTTGGTTTACGATTGTTCAAGATCTCTTAGGGAGTAATAGAGAATCATTTGTTCAAAAACGGTCTGTTTTGGGTATAACAAGCAGCGGCAATTGCATCGGCCCAAAAATACAGCGGCAAGGAGGCGAAGCATAGCATTGTGTGAGCTGCTTCACATAGAGATCAGTTACGTCTTTCAAAGATACCATTATGTTGTGGAGTGTAGGGAGCTGAGAAGTTGTGATTCATTCCCTTTTCAGTGAGAAAGTCTTCAAAGTCTTTGTTCTTGAATTCCAGGCCATTGTCACTTCGGACGTTGCAAACAACCTTCCTTAGTTGAGTCTCGACCTGTTTTATGAAGAGCTTGAGCCTTGGAGTAGCTTCAGATTTTTTCTTTAAGAAGAACACCCAAGTGAAACGGGAGAAATCGTCCACTATAACCAGAATGTATTTGTTTCCCCCAATACTTTCAATGGATGAGGGTCCACATAAATTAATATGTAACAACTCCAATGGTTCTATTACCTTAGTATTGATAATAGAAGGATGAGTTTGCCTAATCTTCTTTCCCATTTCACATCCTGCACGAAGATGTTCTTTATCAAATTTTAGAACCGGAATTCCTCGAACATGATCGCCCAAAACCAACTTGTTGATATCCTTGAAATTTAGATGAGAAAGTCTTCGATGCCATAACCAGCTTTCATCGGAGTGAGCTTTAGTGAGAAGGAAAATTGATGGTTTGCCCCGAATGGGGTTGAGGTTCAAAGGGTACATTTCCCACTTTCGCTTAGACTTTAGCTAAACATTATTAGATCTCTTCTCAACAATCTCTGAACCTTCATCATCAAATGATACTTTCAATCTGGTGCGAACTACCAGTTGTGATACGCTGATAAGGTTATGTTAGAGCCCTTCAACATAAGCCACTTTTCTTATAGAGAAGTCACCATTAGTGATCATTCCATAGCCTTTGATAGTACCAAATGAGTTGTTGCCATACTTTACAATGCCACCATCCTTAAGAGACCAAAACTCCCTTAATTCTTCCTTCCTCCCTGTCATGTGACGAGAGCAGCCACTATCAATGTACCACTCTTCGTTGAACTGCTCGTCATGAATTACCTGAAAAATTTTAAGCAGATTTAGGAACCCAAAGTTTCTTGGGTCCTCGTGAGCCTTTTACAGAACAGGGTGTAGTAAGAGAAATATCAACTAAGTAAGTACGTTTAATTAAAGTTGTTTCGTATTTTCTTTTTATGGTGAAAACTTTAATTTTGGTTGGTTTAGATTCAGTGGGTTTGGGATTTGTGGTGTTGCCATCAGCATCCTTTTGGATCTCTTTTGTACGTTTGTTATCTTCTTGAAAGAGCTTTCCTTTTCCATTTAGATCTTTTGACGAAGGAAAACTAGAATTGGAGGTGTTGGTTTTAGAAGTGTCATTGGATCTTCTGAGAGTCTGACTGAACTTGGAGGGATGAGGATCGAAACCGCTCTTTCGGTTGTTGTTGGGTGGAGAACCGAAACCGCTCTTTCGGTTGTTGTTGGGTGGAGGACCGAAACCGCTCTTTCAGTTGCTGTTGGGTGGAGGACCGAAACCGTTCTTTCGTTTGTTATAGGATAGAGGACCGAAGTTGTCCTTTTGGTTCCTGTTGGTCATCGGACCGAAACCACCCTTTCGGTTCCTTTCGGTCATCGGACCGAAACCACCCTTTCGGTTGACATTGTCATGAGGACCGAAACTATCTTTTCGGTTCCTTTTAGGTGTGGGACTGAAATAACCCTTTTCTTTCCTTGATATCTCTTGAGAGTTGTGCTTTTTTTCAATCCTTACATAGTGTGGATTTTGTGATCTCCAAAACTGTTTCCTTTCTGAGAGATTCTTCTTGTATCTCAGATTTCGTTTGTTTTTATGATCAGCCACCTGTTTTAGATTCCTGTGGATGTTAGCCTTTTTCCTTGAAGTAGGAGCATAGTCACTTTTTGTTGAGGATGTTTCGCTAGTGGTTTACACAGGTTTTCCCGTTGAAGTTTTGGTTCCACTTGTGCTCGGCACATCATATCTTGTTGGCTCATTAAATGGTTCATGTATGTATCTAACTTTCACTCTCCATGAAGTTTTCTGAGATAGACCCTTCATCTCATCAGCGTTGTCTATTGGGGCCGACCCGAAAAATTCGTCACATCCGCCAACATTGTCTGCTTCTACCATAGTTGTTAACTCTACAGTTTGTTGTGGAGTGACACCTGGTACTATGTAGACTTGATTTGGAGTGGTTTGTACCTTCTGGTACACAACAACTTTATCTTTGAGAACTTTGGTTTTGTTAGCAGACGAGCGAGCGAACTCAACAGAGTTTTCAGAAATTAGGTTTTTGCGTGACTTAGGTTCGCTTTTGATAAATTCTGAACAGTCCACCACATCCTCTACAGAGATTTCACTCAGATCATCATCCTCATTAAGTTCAGATGTATTTTCAACATCAATTTCATTTTTTGAACTTAATTTGGCATTCAACGAGTCAAATTTCTGTACAGTTTTGGTTCTTAATTTCAATCTATCATTTTCGTCTAACAGATTTTCGAGCATGTCCTTGTGGTCCTTGGACTTTATGTAGGATTCAATTTTGTCCCAACCTATTTTATATGTTGGAGAAACCTCGTCAGAAGATACAATGCTTTCACAGTTGTAGGCTTCAGCATCGATTTCATCCTCCTTTAACTCAAGGAAAGGTAAAATCATGAGATGTATCCTGTTCCCTATTTCACAATCAAGATGCAACTGAGTGATGTTAAACTAGAGTCTTTCAGAAATTAAACAAAACACATTTCGTTGTTTAATAATTTTGAGATTGTCTCTTTGTAAATAAATTGATTCATCCTTAGATCTAATTAACTCCTTCTCTTTCTGCTCGATCCACATTCTCCTTTCCTCACTCTTTGATGAAATCCTACTGATTTGATCAGTTAGGTTAGCATTTGTGACACGGGTTTGGGTGAGACTGCTACTTATACTTGAAAATTTAGATTTTAAGCTATTTAATTCCTTTTAATAGTTAGTAACAGGTATTTTTAGAGAGACAAGAATATTTTGTACCTTCTTGATCAACTCATCACATTCGTTGATCTGTGCAATGACAGGTTTGGCAGCGAAACACCTGTCCTCTTGCTCCCTTTCATCTTTAACTCCCCCGTCGGTTGTGTATCCTCTCAGTTGAGACACGCCTTCAGTTACCACAAAGCACCTTCCTGTAACACATTCTTCTTTTTCCAGCATAGCCTTCCCATGAGTGGGCTTTCGGACTTCATCGTCCTCGGAATCTGTGGACCAAACTTCCACACTACCGTATCCTGCATAATTAAAGCACTCATTGTAGTATTGTTAGCGGTAGACTTTCTTTTCTTGATTTCCTCCAGTCTTCTCAGGAGGCTCGCTTCCTCATCTTCTTCATTTGTCTTCTCTTCATTCTTTCTCAGCATGCAATCTTTTGCAAAATGATTCTAGCCTCCACAGTAATGGCAATCAAATACTGAGTCTCCTCCAACTTTTGCTTCCTTCTTTGACTCTTCAGACTTTGACCCCATCTTCGGTTCCTACTTGATCTTTTCGGTGATGTAACTACCCTGCCAGTTTCAGTTCTTGTTGGCTGGGAATTTCTTCTTAATAAATTTTCTAGGGTTAGACACCATCAAGGCATATTCATCACTGGCTAGATCATAATTGGCAAGATCCAATTCCTCTTCTTCTTTAATTGAGCTTTTTCCTTTAGAGATAAGAGCTAAAGAACCCAGACTAGAAACCACGTTCGTTTCCTTAGACAGAGCGCTTTCACGAGATTTCAAAATACCTACTAGTTTCGCCAAAGAATATGACTTGAACTGTTCATGAGCTTTAACTGTAGATACAACAGCCATCCATTCGGATCTGAGACCGTTCATAAAAGTAACCTTTTGTTCGATAAACTTAAAAGATGATTGAAACGATCAAAGGCTTGAACAAGTTTCTCTTCAGGCTTCTGCTTAAAGTCTCCAAATTCAGACAGCAAGAGAGTTTGAATTGAATGTTCCAAATATTCATCTGTGGAATGCAATTCTTTTAATCTATCCCAGATCTCTTTAGCCATGGCACAAGAACTTACCAAACGGAACGTATCTGACTGCAACGCAAACCTAATCATCCTCAGGGCTTTTATGTTGCATTGAAACTTCTCCTTCTCGTCTTGAGGAATATCTTTGACGTCGTTAACAAACTGATTGTACTCCTTTTGAGTTTTAACAAGCTTAGAGGTGCTTGAGTGAGCAAATGGGCCAACGGTGATCGCTTCCCAGATCAAGTATCCATTATCCTTCGATCCAATCACATAATCTTCGAAGTGATGCATCCAAACTTCATAGTCTTGTGTATACAAGATTGGTATCCTTATCGTCGAACCAATGTTGTTAGAGATGTTGATTGGATTGGCTTATGAATCTTCCATGGACATTGTAATGACTTTTGATCGATAACCTGTAAAAGATCAGACTTGTAATATATCGTTAGGGTTAGATCAACAATTAATGAGACACGTCAATATGGAATGACGGCTCAATTAATATCAATCAATGCGGAATTAAAAATCCTAATAATTTCTTCGACATAAGAGATGTGTATGAATCACACAGTCTCCTGCTCTGATACCAATTGATGAGAACAAAAACTCTAGATCGATTAGATCTTTCATAGGTATGATTATAGAAATCGAACAAGTCAAAAATAATATGAAAGTAAACACAGGATGGAATCAAATGTATGCATATGATTCAAAATAAAGTCAAGCCTCAGCAGAGCTCGACAAAGAACTTCCGTTGTAGAGGTGAGCTAGGGTTTACAAAACTTAGAGTAAATACAATAATGAAAAGCAATCCTACTAAGACTGCATGCATGCAGCTTATATACTAAACCCTAGTACAAAACATGCATGGTTGGACAAGCCCAATACCGGCAATCAAAATTGGGCTAAGGAACGAGCCCATGACGCAATCTATTAACCCCAATAGTAATTATGTGATAGTTGCAAGGTTGGGCAAGGACACCCTAAATGATAGGGTGGACGAATTCTAAGGATAAGGCCTTAAGAATTCGTCCATAATGGGGTTCGAGAATTATCTTATGGGCTGCTTGGTGGCTAAGTAACCAGATAAGGATAATGACTGAAACCCTAATTCCTACACCTATATAAGAACCCCTTGGGCATGAGAATTTAGCTACACCTAACCCTAGAAGTCTTAGATCCAAATTTCTCATCTCCACTCTCTCTCTTGTTTCATCCAATTACTTTTGTTGTGTGTGATTCATTAGAGGCACACCATTTAAGGTGCTAAAGCTCTCAAGGCTTTAAGGTCTACAATCAACAATCAAGGTAATCATCTAGATCTGTTTTCTTATGTGAATTTCAAATCATGTATGCTATATCTAGGGTTTGGAAGTCTTGGATGAATTGCATGTACAATAGAGAAACCTAGATCCAAGCTTTAGGGTTTGCATGAACATATAGGATGTTATTTTGTGTAAAACCCATCAAAAATAACACTGTACTTTCATTGATTTATTTAATATTTTAATTTTTCATGTTCTTCATAAAATTGGGGCAGAAATGGCATGTGCTGCTGTATTTATGTCTTTTCCACAGCCTACCAACTGATATTGTTGATGTTTTTCTCAGATTCCAAAAGGGAGGGAAGTGGATGACAATGATTACTTCATGTTTAATGATGCATTTACTGCTCCTCTTTATCGTATAAAGGTGAGATCAATTAATTTTTCTTATACAAATATAGAATGTGAACTTCATATGAAATTGGAATGGAATGACTCATTTCATTCCCTTGCGTATTTCATTATTCCATTCCATCCATGTATAGGTGAATGCTATCCAATTGAAAGAAGTTGTGGAAGAAAACACAAGCACCACACAGAGAATATTCCAAGATGGTCAAGATCGTCAACAAGGTGTCCCTTAATAACAATGTAGTATTAGGTGTTATAGTTAGGGAAAACCTCTCAATAACAATGTATAATCAGATCCCCTTAATACCAAGGTATTACATTTTTTTTGACATGATGTTATTGGATGAAATTGATTCTTTTGGTATAGATTTGTTTCCATATTTTTGTATTATGCATAAATGAGTATCGTAAAGACGCGTCGTAAATGTATATCGTAAATGGTTGCTGAAGTTTATGACACACAAATGCACACCATCTTCATTTATGAAAGGGGCTTTAATGATACACAATGTGTGTCCTAAATGCACATCGTAAGGTTACGATACACAAATGCGTGTCGACTTCCTTGGTGACAGGGCCTTCCTTGATACATATTGCGTGTTGTAAATGAGCGTCGTAAATGTGTGTCATAATTGCGTGTTGTTAATAGACGACGCGCAAAAGTGTGTCGTCTTTCGTTATAACAGGGTCTTCCTTAACACGCATTTGCATATCGTCTGAGTGTTTTATGACACACATTGTGTATCGTAAAAGGTTTTTTCTTGTAGTAATGTACAAAAACGGTTGATTTGGTTAAAATTTGAATGACTTACAAAGCCTAGAAGAAAGTGTATCAAATCTTACTTTTCTTGTTTCAGTAACAATTTAACAATGTACTAATTATAGATTTTATTTTGAGAATATAGGGTTATTGAGAAGATTTAAAAGAAGAAGATTATATAGAAGAAACGCTGGCATGGTATGTTACACCAAGTGAAAAATCAGACCAAGAAGAGGAGCCACAAGAACAACCATCAAAAAAAAATTGCAACCTCACAAAAACGAAAACAACCAAAAAACCAACACACACAAAAAAACCATCACTACCAAAAAAGCCAACACAACAAAAATACCCAACAAAACCAAATCCCAAGAACAATAAAATGACTCAAAAGGAGTTAAAGGACTGGATTAACCCAACCAGACGAGGTGAGGGTGGAGATAATTGTACCACTCCTGTTTTGGATTACTTCGAGATAGAAAGGATAAAGGAGGAAGATGGAATTGAAAGAAAGTGGACCGAATATAATTATTGTTTAACATTGCTAACCGCAGATTCAAATCCGGATGGGACAACTTCAATAAACAAGCATTTTAATAACTGCAAGTTAAATCCGGACAACAAACTGAATGAAGATGATGAAAACAACAAAAGTTGTCATTTACAAAAGCTCCTAATGGTGAGGGCCATGTATACAAATAGAAACATAATGATACGAGGATCGAACTTGCCTTACTAGGACTTTTCACCATCAGCGAGCTACCCTTTAAATTCATTGAAAACGAGGCCTTCATAGAATTTGTAAACACCCTCAATGAGAGGGAGAAATTACCTTCAAGGCATATAATTTCTTTTAATGTATCCTTCAATTTAATGGAGAGGAAGAAATTGTACAAACATTTGAGCAACGCCAAAACAACCATCCACTTGACAACCGGCACGTAGACATCCTCATGTCAAAAGATAAATTATATGGTTGTCACGACCTACTTTATTTCGAAGATTTTGTCATGCACAAAAGGGTAGTCAACTTTATAGAGGTTGACACTCACAAAACTAAAGACATTACCCGAGAGTTTCTAATTTGCATAAATGAGTGGGCGTGAAGAATGTCGTGACAATAACCGTTGATAATGCCAAGACGAATGACACGACAATCAACATCATTGGGAATGAACTTTCAGGTATTTACGAGAATGACAAATATTTTCATTTTAGGTGTATGACTCATATCATAAACCTAGTTGTGAAAATTGGGATGAAACACGTAGTTTACCATGTAAAAATCATACAGGATGCGGTGAAACACACCAGAAACTCCCCGCAACGGATCAAGACCTTTAAACAAGCCACGAAGGATGTGGCTGTAGAAACTCAAAGGTTTTTGTGTGCTGAAACTCCAACACGGCGGAACTCTACCTTTGAATTTCTAAGATCAGCATACGATGTGATAGACGCGTTTCTCGAATATAGCTATCAAGGTAAATAACACCAAATCTGTTTCAACACTAAAAATTAGCAATATTTACAAATTTAGCATTATGTCCAAAATTTGAAAGTTTCATAACTCACTCAATTTAAGTTATATTGACATGAATCCTTTTCCTACATGTTTTTTAGGTTTTGTAGATAAGGTTAGACCATAAAAATGTTTTATTTGGTTAAAAATTGAATGAGTTACAAGCCCCACAAGTAAGCATATCAAATCAGATTTATTTTTATTTTTTATTTTTTTTATGTTTCAGCAATTAAACGTGATATCACTTTTTTTGTTCAAATATGCATAACTCACTCAATTTAAGTTGCATCAACCTGGATCTTTTTCCTACGTGTTGTTTAGTTTTTTTTTAGATAAGTTTAGGCTATAAAAATGTTTGATTTGGTTACAAATTAAATGATTACAAGACCCGCAAGGAAGCATATCAAATCGTAATTTTTTTTATGTTTGAGCAATTAAACGTAATATGACTTTTTTGTTCAAATGTGTATAACTCACTCAATTTAAGTTTTATTGACGTAAATCTTTTTCCAACATGTTGTTTAGGTTTTTTTTAGATAAGTTTAGACTATAGAAATGCGTGATTTCGTTACAAATTGAATGAATTACAAGCCCCGCAAGAAAGCATATCAAATAAGAATTTTTTTTATGTTTCAACAATTTAACATAATGACTTTTTTGCTCAAATGTGCATAACTTACTCAATTTAAATTGTATCGAACTGAATCATGTTCCTACATGTTTTTTATTTTCTGTAGATAAGTTTAGACTATAAAAATGCTTGATTTGGTTAAAAATTAAATGAGTTACAAGTCCCGCGAGGAAGCTTATCAAATCAGAATTTTTTTTATGTTTCAGCAGTTACATTTGATATGATTTTTTTGTTCAAATGTGTGTAACTCACTCATTTTAATTTGTATTGGCCTGATTCTTTTTCCTACATGTTTTTTTAGGTTTTGTAGAAAAAAATTTTACTATAAAAACGCTTGATTTTGTTAAAAACTAAATGAGTTACATGTCTTGAAATATAGCAAACTAATTTTTTTGGCACCAACATACATGAAACTTTGAATGTATTTTCTATGTTCTTTTTTATAGATCCAATGTTTCAGAAAAGTTTACAAAGGATACCATCGCATTCAAACTTTGAGATGATTAAAAAGTTGATGGATTTCCTTGAGAAGTTTAAGAATAAAAGCGAAAAAGTTTCATTCTCAATAAAGCCTATCTTCCATACGCATATCTAGGAGATCCTAGACATACACCAACATCTTGGGAAACATGAAACTAACTCGTATTTTTTGTTTATGCTTTCGGAGATGAAAGAAAAATATGAAAAATATTGAGGTGACTATGACAATATAAGTGATTATGTCTTCTTTGCGATATTGTTAGATCCTCAATGGAAGTCAAAGTTTATGAAAATTGTTTTTACCCAAATTCTTAAAGCGAAGAACAAAGATAATAAGATGTTCGTTGATGAGATAGAGTCGAAACCACATGCAAATGTTATTGATATTGAATGCAAATTGGACAAGTTTATCAAGACATACATGGAAAGACCAAACATGACCTCATCATCTCAACAAGAAACTCCCAAAGAAGTTAATTTTGAAGACGAAAACAAATTATTTGGAAGCTATATGACCTCGGGAAGTGTCCCCTCGACTTCATTGAAAAGTCAATTGCAACGATACTTAAAAAAAGACCCAATTAGATTTGACAAAGGATATGATATCCTCACATGGTGGAAAAATAACGCGATGCGCTATCCGATCATTGCTCGAATGGCAAGAGGTATCAACCTTATTTTACTTCAATTTTTATATTTATTTTATAAGTTCATGTCATGTATTATACACAAATTTTTTTTCTTAATAGATATTTTGGGGATGAAAATTTCCACCGTAGCATCTGAATCCACATTAGTAATGGTCGTTGAGTAATTACTGACTACCGTACTAATTTGTCCTTTGTGATTGTGGAGGCGTTGATATGCACTGCAAATTGGCTAAGAAAGAGTAGCTTGTCTATATATGACCATGACAAAGTGCATGATGTTTTAGCTGACGATGACCTCACTATTGGTAATACATTGATACTTGTTACATTTTACTTTTAACGTCTTATTAGTAATTGTTATATTTTATTAAGTAATAACGTTTTTCTTTTGTATTATATATAGACATTATGGATGCTATATACAACTTGAAGCTAACGGGGAAGAGATTAGGGAATTAGTCAAAATGTCAAATAGATGTTGGAATCCACATATTAGACTTTGTTTTTTTTTTTTTTGTTGGGGAAACTTGAAAGTATATTTTGAATGTTAAAAGTATATTTTTAATGTTGAATGTTTGAATGTTGGATAGTTAATGATGGTGCAATTTTTGTTTGAAAGAGAGAAACTGACTTATTTTTATAATATCAAACTTGTAGTTTTCTATATATTGTCTAGCAATCGCTTGTTTATATAGATTATATTCATAAATCAGTGCATGTTCCTAAAATAATAACACATCCAACACTTGACAAGGTTTCAAGACCCTCAAGAACCAGCAAAACCCGAAACTGTAACCAAAATATGTCTCAAAATACATTGCTATTTCTCGAGGACCAACTACAACATCGAAGACCCAACAAAACCGGAACTGGTAGAACCGGCAATCCGGTTCGGTTCTTAAATTCGTCCAACTTCAGTTCCCAAGTCAGGTCCAGTTCGGGTCAGTTCCATCCGGGTCGGTTCCTTTGCTCATCCCTATACTTCTTTATGGTTTTTTTTAAACATTTTATTTCGAAAAAAACAAAAATTTTAAAAATGATGAAAGAAATTAAAATTAAATATTTATTTATATTTTTCGAAACTTTTTAGTTCAAAATAAATAAAAAATAATCTTCCATGTCGAATACTTTAACAACATTTTCATATAATATTACTCATATATATATATATATATATATATATATATATATATATATATATATATATATGCATACATACATAGAGAGAGAGAGAGAGAGAGAGAGAGTTGGATTAAGGATTTCAGAATGACAATCAACACTTGGATATTACTTGGATTGTGATTATATCACTTTCTGAGGTATGTAATTTCCCCTTATAGGCTGGTGTTACAAGAATTCAGTAGTGAGATAATCCAAGAAATTTGATTTGGATTACAGGCTTAATCCAAAATCATAAAACACAAAATACCTCATGATGTTTTCTGTTCTAGAGAGAAAGACAATTGATAGTGATCGATTTTGTTTTTATGAAGTATCAACCCTTTTCCGGTTACATTCACATTCCATTTCTATAGGGAAGAAAAGTGGTTCAATGTTGGTTTCACCACATTGTTGCCAAATAAAGGTAGTTATTAGACATAACCACCGTATAGGCTCTACCCCTTGGATCCCACAAGGTGTGGACCATAATGTGATGGAGGATGAGCTCAAAACCCTAGATCCCAGGTATTGAGCCCTATATAATGATGGTAGCGTTTAGGGTTTCTCTCTTGAGATCATCATTTTCGGATCGAGGAGTGAGAATAACAAGAATGGTTAGTCGGGATTAATTGTTTGGTGATATATATATATATATATATATTAAAACAATATAATATTGTGGGTTGGAACCCCTATATGCTCATCAAACTACCAAGTCTGGCCCATTCAGTTTCTTTGTATCACATGTACCAGTACAATTTTACATGGATAGTGATGTTTGAATCTGTTTAGAGATTTAAAGAGTTTAGTCCATTAGTACAATAAGTTGTTGTATGGCCTATAATGACTATGTTTATGTTATTGTTTCTTGTATTAGTTATGACATCCCAAATTTTTAATAATCAATGAACATATTTCTTTGGAAATGCCTTTATCTCACATTTTATAATGGGATAAATTCCACATTTATAAAGAATACTCTATTTTAAAATAAGCATAAAGGAAAAGGGTAATTTTTTATCCATAAAAATTGGGGTTATCCCAGTTGGTATCTGAACATCTTAAACTTATAATTCTAAGAGGTGGTTGTGAGGTGTGTGTGTCTTTTATTGTAGGTAGTATACCTAAATTGACACAAGCATTAACTTACTTAAGATAACTGCCTAAATTGTTATGTGCTAAATGATTTATAATATAGCATTATTTAGGTTACTTACCTATAATGCTATTACTTGTGTAGATTGAAGGTCTATTTCTAACCTTGATTTGGAAATTTTATGTGTTTAGGATTTTAAACGTATAATTAATGTATTAGAACTGACATATAACTTTTAAGAGTAATAAAGAGAATTATGTGTCTAAACATAACTAAAACCTTCCTTATCCTAATATACTCGAGTTTCCATTACATTGAACAATTTCTCTGGTGTATAGAACATCATGGTGAGAATATGCAGGAGACTAGGAAATGATAATGGAAATCAACATCCTGAACCTTGATGTGTGATTGAGTGTGCACCAGAGGTTTTACTAGCAGATGAACTAATCACAATAGCAGGAGTTCAAGCCATGATTTGCGTAATGCTAGCTGAGAAATGGAGGATACCAGACAGTTGCTCCACGGGAATAGGAGAGAAATCACTACACTGATTGTTGAATCGATGTTAAATGAAGGTCAGTCTAAAGAAGGAATTTATAGTAGAAGGAACAACCCTGACAAAAGGATTGAAGGAACGAATACAAGTATAAGGACTTTACAACTTGCAAACCATTGAATTTTAATGGGAAACAAGATCTAGTTGGAGTCATGGATTAGATTTATGTGATGGAGTAAGCTTTTATAACATGTGGTTGCAAACAGACCACTTATGATGTACGTCAGTTTTAGGGGCGGGGTTCTTCGTTGGTGGAACATGTTAGGCTAGACCATAAGCCCTAATGAGCCACTACATCTGACATATGTAAAGTTCTTGGTACATTTCAAACATAACTTCTGCTTAGCCCAAAACCTGCTAGAACTGGAAAACCAATTTCTGACACTAAAGAAGGGCAACATGTCTATTGATGATTATACCAATGTCTTCACATACAAGATGGAGTTTTTTTTACGCCTTGTACTCAACGAGCTAACAAAAGTCGAAAAGTATGTGAAGGGAATACCGTGGGAGTACTTTGTTCCAGTACGTCAGAAACATACTCTTGTGACGGCCAGTTGGGTTGCCAAATACATCGAAGATATGAACAAGGAGAGGACCAATGACAAGGATGAAGTTGGCGAGAAGAGGAAGAGTGAAAGATTCTCGAAATCTAATTAAAAGGGTAGATTACAAAAGTCTAATCCTAATAACAAGAATCCGGATGGACATAACGAGGCGAAATGGTGTGACACGTGCAGAAGGAAGCATGTTGGGAAATTCACTAAAGAAGTGACATGCTTCAAGTGTGGGAAGACTGGTTACTATGCTAATGAATGCATGACCAAGAAGGAAATCTGCTTTAAGTGTGGTGAAGAAGGACATTTCAAGCAAGATTGTGCAAAGGGGAGAGGATTTACAAAGCCAAATGTGAATCCAAAACCAAACGTACGAGCATTCTAAATGACCCTTGGGGCAACAAAAGATAAAGCAGATATTGCTTCAAGAAGTCCATAGAAGGAAGTTTCTTATTTGGAGTTAACGACATGAGGTGCTTATCCTATATAGATAGTATTATAGTATGGTGAACTTTGAAGATTATTGTAATCAATTTCAGAAGCTGTACAATCCCTAATTATGTTATATTGTTTGTAACACCTGCAGATCCGGGCTAGTCAATTTAGAGACAATAATCATCAAAAATGAGTTTTTTATGGAAAATTATTTAGAAGGATTAATCTTAAACAAGTTGTAGTATATGTTACAAGGGTTCAATACATATAAAGAACGCTGAAATCCGAGTTATAACGAAGAAGTTAGGACCCGTCGAAGTTTTTTGGCAAAACCGGCACTACACCGGGAGACGTAAATATTGAATTTATAATAGAGGAATTTTTAGCCTTAGTAATCTAAACAAAATTCGTAGAATATAGTAAAGTGAGAGCGTCCATAAAAAGAACGCCAATATCTGACTTCGTATGACGAAGTTATGAATTTTCTAACATTTGGCATAACAATGCACGGCCCGAAACTCGAATTTTAGTTCGAGCGGTTTTTGGCCTACGCGACCTAAATGAGAGTTGAAGATCTCATTAATAGAAAATCAACGGTAAAAAACAAGACGAAAACGGAGTCCGTATGTAGAAGTTATGAATTTTACGCGGACATTTAACAATATAATCTCCTCCTACTGTTAAATTTAAGATCGATCGAGAATTAGCCGACAGAGTCAAAATGAAAGTTTTAGATCGTGTTTTTACCTACGCACAGATATAAATAATGTTGAGATTAGAGCTCGTATGTTAAATATATGGACGAAACTTGGTCCATACTTTTCGACCACGATAAATTCGATACAGTTTTGTAAATCTGAGATAGAATGGGAATTAGCTGAAGACATCTAAATGAAAGTTGTAGTACTCGTAAATATCATCGCGTGCATATAATGAACGTCAAAAATGGAGTTCGTATGAACGAGTTACAAATTATAATAGCATATTTATGTATTAAAATAAAGTATAAATCATATATACATATATATATATATATATATATATATATATATATATATATATATATACACACACACACACACAAATGTATATATCATTAGAAAGGTATTGACGATGCCATTATTTATAAGGGGAGAATTTCATATATGCCCCTCTTAAACTTCAAAATATCATATTTGTCCAGCTTAATTTCTCAATATCATATTTACCATTCATAAACCTTCAAAATATCATATTTGCCCAAATCCTTTTTTATAATGTTTTTAATATTTTATAATAATTTTTTATACCTTAGAATTATTACAATAATTAAGAAAATTAACCATATTATCCTTACGTATATTATAATGGAATGTGAACTTCTAAATTGTTGGAATGTCGGCCTCTTGATAGACAAAAAGATTCATCTTCAACCCTTTCTATGGAATGTATATTTTAGATTGTTTTGTTTTTGTTGTTGTTGATTATTATTATGTTCTAGATGAAGGATATTTTAAATATTACCATTAATATTTTGATGTTTAAAAAGTGCATATATGATATTTTGATATTTAAGAAGGACATATATGATATTTTGATGTTAAAAAAAGGGCATATATGAAATTTCGAAATTTTATGAATGGTGAATATGATATTTAGAAATTTAATGAAGAGTAAATATGATATTTAGAAATTAAGTTGGGTAAATATGATATTTTGATGTTTAAGAAGGGCATATATGAAATTCCCCCTATTATAGGACTAGTGTTGAGTACTTTCGACATTATTTTAGTACAGCTATCGTTAAATCTATTTAAAATTGTATTATGAAGGGGTGTTTAGTCGTTTATATAACTATAAGGTCATTAAGTAATTATGGAGGGTAGTTTTTGTAAATTCAATTACTATAAATAAGAGACTTGAGCTTTCATATTTCTTGGACCATTCTCTTGATTCAAGAGTCTTTTTCTTCTTATCCCCTGAGCATTTCGGTCCCTCGTGATTCGAATTCTCTTTCTATAGTTTCAGTATAGTAAGGTGAGCGCTAAAGCACTGCACAAATATTTCTTAGAAAGATTCAGCTACAAAATTCTGCCCCAACAGAGCCCAACTCTTAGCTAAAACCCTCTTGTAAGTAAGTTATGCTTACCCTATTTTAATATAGCTTATATTTAAAATTAGTATTGTTATTATGAACTTATAATAAATATTTGAGCTATTATTATATAAGTGTCGTTATAATATTTTTTTAATTACTCGCGGTACGGGGAATCTGGTTTGAAGGGCCGCATAGGGTTGTTGGATTTCAGAAGTGTTATTTGCCAAAATGGTCCTGCCCTCCGGTGTTTTATGTCTTGCCCGTGTCTGTACATAGTGGTTAGAAAGTTTTGTTTAAACGCTTATATAATAATAATAATAAGACTAATAATTAGTCACGGTAAATATTAGACTAAAATCTAGTGGTAATAATACTAGGTTTCGTCGAAGGAGATTATTTTAAAGTAAACGAAGCGTTGTCCGAGTACCGAGTCACCACCTTATCAAGTGAGTGCATGGTTACTTTCATCTTACACATAGATATGAAGTATTTAATATAAATTATGTGTTGTGAGTGCATAATTACTTTCATCTTACACATAGATATAAAGTATTTTATATAAATTACGTGTCATGTGTGCATATTATGTGGATACTTGTTGTCTATGCTGGATGAATGATTTTATACATGTTTTAAATGATTTAAACTATATATTTATTTTATATCTACAAATATGTTGGGATAAAACATGGGTAGATGAAATAGTTGATTTGTGATGAAATAAAATGATGAGAGATAGGTGATGATAATTAGGTGAGGATAGATAGGTGATGATGAATCAGTGATGTAGGATGAAAGATACTATAACCTTGTCCGGCAATTTGGAGATGTAGTCATCTACCAGGGTATAGGTGGCGACCACGGACTATTATAGACAACTCCCATGGAAACACCAACAGTCTCATAACCTGTTGGTGATGAATTACGAGTTCAGGCGATGTTGTAACTACGTATTCATGCGATGATACTCTAACCCCTTACTATGAATTACGAGTTCAGGCGATGTTGTAACTACGTATTCATGCGATGACACCCTAACCCTTGTTGGGCACGTATTGAGGGAGTAATCCCTGAATCAATACTGTCTATGCGATGTAGGCGATGATCTTTAAGGAGAGTCCTTAGGAACAACCATATAAGGAAATGCGATGTAAGGAGATGAGAGGTAAATATGTTGTAGGAGACGACACTTAGGATAAATCCTTAGGGAAGGTACTTAGGAATAAAGAAGATAATGGGGATGGGTAATTATGTTAATTGTTTGCTGATTAAACATAATTATGTTATATCATGTTGAAAACCCTATGTACTCACCAGGTTTCCCAACCTGACCCACTCAGTTTATTTGTATCATAGGTGACGATGTGAAGTTACATTACGCTGAGAGATTAAGGAGATATAGATCACTAGTGTAAATGAATGTAAGTTCTGTTTATGCTTATGTTTCAGTATTGACGATGACATCCCAAATGTTTTAAAAGGAATAAAAATACATTTCTTCAGAAATGCTTTGATAATGAAATTATCATGTTTTTCTGAGAACAAATTCCGCAACGTTTTTATTGAAAGAGATACTCTAATTTTTATAAAGCATAAACAAAATCGGTCTTTTTTTGCCGTGAAAATTGGGATGTCACACTATTTAATGTGTGAAAATGAGAAATTATGGTTTCGATATAATCGACTGGCTAAGCTGATAGAAGTAGTTTGCGAGCATTTATATCCATACCACTAGAACAAATTCTAGTATAGTGTGCCTTGCAGACAGAATACTACACAAGAAAGGATTTGTACGGAGACTTTGGGAAATAGAACTGCAGTTTAAATATATTGCCTTAAATAATCGAAAGTAGAGGAATAGAACCTTTCATGGCGAAGGAAACATTTCAGTAGAGTCTAGGAATGTTTTTTATATGCTTGTTTGGACACATTCATATGTGTTAAGTTGCTATGAGATTTTTTTAAGTGTTGTAACTTGGGGATTGCAAGGAAATTCATAGGACGAGTATGAGTAGGTATGAAAGGTTGTAGATGCCTATACTAGCCGAAGCACAGGTCTCACACTTGGATCCGCAAAAAGTCAAAAGGTAACTAAGACACTAGTAGTTAAGTTTATTTTCCCAATTTTCTTTATTACTTTCATTTCAGTGATGATTAAGAATATGAATTTTTATTTTCATTCAAATCCTAGCGGTCATAAAAATTCGAGTCCGATTAAGATAAATCTACAAAGTAAGTTACCAGGTTAGAGAACGATGTTTCTTGTAGTGTCCGGCTTTGGTCAAATGATTGGAGAAGGAGATAATCGCAGTGATCAACAAAACGATTGTGACCATCATTAAAGACTAAGAAGTCTGTATCTAAAAATGCTACCTGCTATGATGTGGTTGTACCACATTAGAACATGAAGGAAGGTATCGTATGTGCTAGATTTTGACTCATAGAGACCTGAGTCTAGCCATTGCAGCATTCGATGTAAGGTCATTAGAGTGTGATGATTCATTTCGTTATGGTAGCTAAAGTAAATACCTTATCATGGATTAAGTTTGTTTAACAAGAAGCAGAAGTCTCCGATGAAATTTGATTTTATAACTCAAAAGTTAGGACTGAAGGTCCAACATAGGGTAAAGAGTGGATGCAAATTGAGCACCAACAATAGCTTACGGTCGGTGCAGAAAGGATGAATAAGGATGTTTTGTCAAGTATTATAAAAAATATTAAGATAACTAAGTACTATGGGAGCACAGTACGATGACAATCCTAACTTAGGATGGGGAAGTGACTTGCAAGAATCTTTGTCCAACATTGTTTTACTGATAATTTCGAGATGTAATCATCCTGGGGGGGGGGGGGGTAATTGTAACGCCCACAACTTCCGGATAGACATTTGAGATAGAATAAGTAATGATTATTACAATTTAAACCCTCGAATAGGGTAATCGTTACTCGTGCATGTTGCAGACTATATATTATAAGTATTTTGTAGATTTATCGATAAGCGATAAAATAACTTTATCGATCGAATATTATTTAGGATAAATAAGTTTGCTAAAAGTCATAGTAGAAGTAATAAGAATTGTGTAAATATAAAAAACACTCAAATCTGACTTTGTATGAAGAGGTTATGATCTTCCAAAGTTTTGTGTTCAACCCTAAAACGACAAAGGATGTTGTAAATTATAAATTAGAGATAGGTTGCTTATTAGCCTAAGTAATCTAAATAAAAGTTGTAGTAATCGAAAAAGAGAACTCGTACATGTAAGGAATGCCCAAATCTGACTTCATATGAAGAATGTATGATTTTTTGAAGTTTTAGTACTATAGTGTGGACACAGAAATCAACATTCAAATCGGTTGAGTGTTTATCGAAACAATCTAAAAGAGAGTTGGAGATCTCGAAAATAAGATTTTGTTGATATAAAGACAATTGAGAACAAATTTCATATGAAAGAGTTATGATTTTTATACATACTTTAACAATCAAAGCCTATAAAAATATAACTTTAAGAATATAGTAGGAATTAGCCACATAGTCTAAATGAAAGTTGCAGAAGATTCCAACTTTAGAAACTAGGAGATCTTTAGCGAGGACCTGCGACATCATAGAGTCAAAGAGATAGAAGCTCCCAGGTTAGATTTCTGCCGGCATAATTACCAGTTCTTGTTAGAAATCTATATAAGTTAAACATAAGTTACTATGCTTCGAGTGTAACTTGTATTTATATTCATAGTCATTATTATGAATTTATAAATAAGATTTATTAGTGATTCCATGTTATTATACTGGTTGATCTGCTTATGGGAATGATGTCTAAGCTAGATTTAGTCATGTGTTTAAAGTGGGATTTCCAGCTTCTAAGAAAGGCGATGATCCACCACAGTTTCTGCATTGACATAAGGTGTGTCTTCGATTGCTCCATATATTTTTTGTATCCGACCTCCTCCAACCACCTTCTTCGTCTCTGGCCACCACCTCTATCGCTTCTCTACCAATGGTGTTCTACATACCTTATAGAACTTACACCATTGAAGACCATCATCTTCATATATATCTTGACTGTCTACATTTTAAGAGGTAATTGCTTGAATGGTCGTTTGTTTGAGGTAGATTTGATAGAATCGGTGTGTACTGTTTGATTATTTCTTCAATAAGAAAATATAACTTTTAACCGATTAACGAATTAGTTTTTGAGTTAAAGAAGCACTAGCCTTGGGATCTATTTATTAAACTACAAATGAGAGTCCTAAAATGTTGTATTAAACTGTGAATTTTTGTGGTGCATACAAGTTGTTTGAAGATATACTCTGTAACATCCTAAAATTTAAGACTAGGTTCTCAAATTAATAAAGTAAATAAATTAAAACTATTTATATAGATAAATCATCAAGGGATAATCATATCATTAGTTGATACGAAGTTTAGAGAGTTGGAAGTGAAAATAATAACATTTTAAAGGTTAAAGGGCCAAAAGTGTCAAATTGTCAAAGTATATTAACCAAAAGGTTAACTCAATCGGTGGAAAGGACTACCAAAGTTATAATATGTCAAATAAGAAGATAAATATACAAGAATGCAATTAGTGGTAAAATTGACAAAAGGCATGAACTAAACAAACCAAATGTGAAAAAAATGAAAATTTCGATGCTTACACTCTCCATTCTCCTTTTAGATCGTATATTGCAAGGAAAAAGACCTCTCGTGGTGGTTTCTTCATCCTTTACCATCTAGAGTTTGATTCAATAGGTGGTTTGGGCTTCCAATCAAAGGAAAGAGGAATCAAAAGCTTACTAGGTATAATCTCTTATTTTCTACCTCTAAATTTGGAATTCATAGTTTTAGAAAAACCCCAATGTCGAAATTAGTATGATTCCTTGATTAGGTTTTTAGTTTCTAACTTCCCTTCAGTTGTTTTGATGATCCCATACTCAATCCAATCACCTAATTGATGGATTTAAATATTTGGATGAAAACACTCATGAACACTAGAAATCTAAATTGGGGATTTATTGTTTATATGTTAAATTGAAATAGATTTTATGACCTAGTGTTGTTTTATGACAATGAATCCAATTAGAATACTTAAACACATCAATGATGGTAGAATCATGTATAAGCTAGGATTAAAATATATTTGGGGACAATATGATGAAACCAATGGAATCCTTTCTAGTTGAGAAATTGTTGAGAAAATGAAGTTCATAACCATGAATAAATGCTATTACAATGGTTTGGATGCAAAACAATAAGTGTTGATTAATTTTTGGATGAATCCATGGAGTTTTTGGTCAAAAGGGCATTTTGAGAAATGTATAGATTACTACCTAAGTATTGACATCTAAGAAGTGAATGACATTCATGAACATGAATTGACACTATAGAGATGATATTGGAACACAAAAATGAAGGGATTATAGTAAGGTTCTGCCACACCCCCAAACCGGAACGGCGGAAACGTTCAGGGGCGGATGACGTCATGTATAGTATCACAACAATTGAATAATAGTAATCTAAGCAACAACAACCATTGTATTAATAGTATAATGTTTACATTGTTTCGAACCATAAGCAACTGACCCCAAAATTAAATAGCAAGTAAAGACTCAAAGCTACAATGTTCCATCTTCTTGAACCCGGCACGTGTACTTGTCCACTAATGTCCTGAGAATACAAGTAGGTTTTGAAAGAGTATCATCATTAAGCTGGTGAGTTCATAAGCATTTTGTTTTAGAAAACTGTTATGTGTTCTTTCGAAAAGTGCGTTGTGTTTCTCCAGAAAACCTTATATTTTCTTATGTAATGAGTGTTAAGTAAAAACAAATGATTTTTACTAGTTCCTCCTGCGAGTACTTAGTGTATACAAATCATATACAAACCAAATCAGACAAACAATCAATTGTATGGTTCTGCCTCAAGCCCACAACTAAATAAGAAATAGGAAATGAGGCGGAGTCTCACATCCCACTGCAAGTGAGTTCTTCAAGTATATAACCCTGAAGTATTCACTAGATACTTACAGATTTAACTATATTGGTCCTTTGATATCTGTTGGTATTGTTCCTCAAGAAAATCCAATATTTTCTTATGAAAAGCTTGATTAAACCCATTCCTTATATAACTACTTAGTTCATACTAGTTATGTATAAACCAATATTGAACAAACATTTAACTGTATGGATCTGCCCTAAACCCACAACCAAACAAGGAACAAGGAATGAAATGAAAACCACACATTCCACAACCTATCAGATACTCTTCATACGTAACTCGGCTGTATAGACTAAGGATTTATAGAATTAATAATGAATATTCGTTAATTGAATAATAATCCCATTGTTTGTAAAGTACTGATGTTTATCTTGGAAAATTCTATATTTTCCTTAAGTGTAAGTTATTGAATCATCTGTTCCAAATCGAAGAGTACAAGTATCTACCATACCTATTTTGCTTAAGCATTGTTCTGTTTAAAAACCCTGGCTACCACCAGTAATGTGTAGTAGTTTTATCACATAAATAAAACTAATTGAAAACTTATTGTTTTGTATACTGAAATTGTTGTTAATACCCTCCTATGATCACTTAGTACATACGAGTTATAGAAATCGAGATCGAACGGGCAGTTGATTGAGTGATTCGGCCCTAAACCCACAACCAAACAAGGAAAAGGGAATGAGGCGGAAGTCACAAATCCCATTGCATGTCAGAGGTTAATTTCGTATCACCCTGATGTATATACTAAGAAACCCCCTAGTTATTAACCTTGATGACTGATTGTTAAGTACATTATTACGTGAACGAGTCGTTGTTTCTCCCAATCAGTTCTTATAACCATAATATAGATGATAAACATTACGACATACATCGGACGTCGTGAACTGAATGAAGTTTGTCACCCTTGGTTGATTGTAGCTAATAGTCAGGGTGCAGGATTCTCACTCCCGTATAGATCTATACACAAACTCACGCTCTCCCTCCAGGAGACTCTGGTTACAAGGGGTAGACTTCCCAGAAGACGTGTCTCACATTGTAGTTCTCTCAACGAATCCACGAATAATACTATGAAAACCCTTTTTGTTATTAACATGAATTCTTATAAAATACTACCTTTTATTTCATAATTCATAAATTTATTTCCCCGTTTGAAAAACTTTGTTTGCAATGTTTGTATCTGAACATGTTTATAAAACTATCCGTAAATCTAGTAGTGACTATGTTTACCATGTTTAGGAGGTTCTACGTTAAATGCGTGTTAACGATAGGAAAATATAATAAACCAAATTATATTTTTTAACACAAGATTACTCGTGCTTTTACTTGTATCCCTCCCCCCCCCCCCCCCCCCATTTAAAACATAAAAAGCTTGTAAAATATGGGTGTATGAACTCACACGATTGTGAATGACTTGGGTGAATGACAAAGGTAGGATGCTTGGTATGCTAAGTGAAGTCCCGAGCACAATGCGGTCCTATTAAGCACATATTAACATGTATAGGCCTAAAATTAGTGTCTAAAACCACTAACAAGTATAGGAAACACCCTTAGAATGTAGGAAACACTTACAATGAAGTGCTAGAACCAAGAATGAGGAATAAAAAGTAGTTCACGACCAAACCACCATGGGTTCACAGCCCATGAATACATGAAGGGTTTACGGCCCAAGATGTGTTCATGGCCTATGAACACATGAAGGGTTTACGGCCCATACATGAACATTTGAAAGGTTTATGGGCTATCTATGAAGGGTTCACGGCCCTATAAAGGGTTCACGGCCGTGAACTCTTCAAGATCATAAATATGCTGATGAAAGTGATGAATCAATAGAAGCTCTTTACATGAATAAGATGAATAACAAGTGAAAAGGGATGAATTACTTACATTTGTGGGGTGAAAAGAGAGCTTTTTTTGGATGAGTCTTGGGAGAATCTTGAGGAGTTTTCGGCCAAGGAGGGAAGAAATGAGGAAAAATGAAGGGAACATATATATATATATATATATATATATATATATATATATATAGAAAGAGAGAGAGAGAGAGAGAGAGAGAGAGAGAGAGAGATGGTTCACGACCCAACATTGGTTCACAGCCGTGAATACCCCTTTGAAGAGTTTCCTGGTTCGATTACATTCCTCTAATCCCAAGCTAACACATCTCAACATCCAACTATTAAGTGTACTAGGCTTAGAGACTCTCAAACTAACTCTGAGCACAATAAAGCGATAACAGAAATGAGTCTGACTTTCATTGATCGAAATGACTTATGGGTAGAGATTTCGGGTTGTCACATGTTCTAGCTCTAGTGATTGTTTTAGCCCAAAGGGCAATTTGAGAAACATAGAATGGAATTTAGGATTCCATAGTTGTATTAAGTACTTGCAATGAGGTTAATTATGGTTTTATGTATGTGACAACACCCAATGATGTATTAAATGATTTGTCAATAAGTCATATTGGTTAAAGAGTGCTTTTGAGAAACTTAAGCTCTTAACCCTTTCATTTGAGTGTTTGTAAGTATTCTGAATTGATCATTTTGATTGAGAACTTAATGAATTAAGTTGAATGTTTTGACATGATAAAACATCCTCTAGTAGTGCTTGGAAACCTTTAAAAGTGTTAAAACTGGTTACCCAAAAGTTCAAAACCATCTAATCAAGTTTAAGACTAAAAACTGAGTTTTTGGGGGTGTTTGGGATGCTACAGGACGCCACCGTGTAGTCAAGAACACGGCCTGCACACAGACATCAGAGTGTCCAGCTAGACAAAAAATCTAAACTTATGTATTTTCCTCATAAGTTTTGCATACAAACTCGGATTTACGCACGGGTTTCGCCTATGCTCTTAGTTTTTGATAAGGAATGAGTTGAAGCAATAAAATTTAGTAATGGAACATTTGAGGGGTATTTTGGTCATTTTGATTGACCTTTACTTGTTATATGGGTGGTGTTTGAGAGTGTTGCGTAAAGGTAATGAACTAGAAGAGGACTAGCTAGCATTCATGTGATTAATGTGAGTACATGCTGGAATTTTCCCACTTTGGGGTGCCTGGAAAAATGATTTTATGATAATGAAATTTAGCACTTGATATATGAAATGTTTTAAAATAAAAGTGTTCAATGTTTTTGAAAAGAATGTTTTGAAATTAAGAATGTCTTGAAAGCAAAGAATATTTTGAAAGATTTTTTGTTTGATATGTGATATGTGTCTTTTCAAAGTATGTATTCCTAATAACCTATTCTATTGTAAATGATGATACAAGTATTGATAATAAGGAAAGTGAAGGCTAAAAAGAAATTAAAAAGGAAAGAAAGTAAAGAAATAATGAAAACTGCCCTGGTCATGATGCCTCATAAGTGGTATAGAGGAATGTACTGGGTTGGTTCCTCTCTATCGCGATGTAGATATCATATATGAATGATGTCTTGGTGGATTGATTGTTCCTTCTACCCTGTTCTTGGAAATGATGCCTTGGTGGATTGATTTTTTCTTCCCACCTACATCTTGGAAATGGTGTCTTGGTGGGTTGATTTGTTCTTCCCACCTTGGTCTTGGAAATGGAAATGGAAAATAATCTAACGATATGACAAGATAAGATAAAAAATGACACTTATGATACGATATGTTATGTTATGTATGAAAATTCTTTATGGTATGAATGAAAGGAATTTTTCTTGAATAAAATTAAAATGTTTTATGGTCTAAAACCCACGTAGCTCACCAGACATTTTTGTCATACATATCTCTTTTAATGCCATCTATCTCGAGTTACACTTAAGAGAGAGGATGATAAATGGAAGTTAGAAGTCAAGAGATAGAGAATGGAGTGGAACTTATTAATTTCCTTATTTATTATAGTAATGTAATTCTTATTTTCTTGTTATGGTTGTATTGATGCTTAATGGTAACACCAAATGTTTTAAATATAAATGTTTTTTATGGGATCAGTGTTTGTTAAATGTTGGTTAACAACTGAAATGATTTTATAACCATAGCTTTGCAAAAGTTTAAAAAAGTTTGAAAATTTTGGGGTGTTTCATGCTTCAACAAAATCAAGAATACTTTATTGATTGTATTAAGTTTTGAATTTTTTTCATGAATTTTATGTTAAAATATGAATGATTTTTGTATTAATTTTCTTGTGAATATATTTATCTTCATGCAGTATATATATATATATATATATATATATATATATATATATATATATATATATATATTAGTTTTTATAACTATTTTGCATTAAACTATGTGTCACACCCCAAAACCGGAATGACAGAAACGTTCGGGAGCGGAGGACGTCATGTTTAGTATCACAAGACATGCATCATAGTAATCAAAGTAATAAACAACCATTTCATTAGAAAGAAAGTGTTTACAAAGTATGTGGTTCACGTAACATAGACTACAAAGTAAATAACCAAAAAACATGAAGCTATTATGCTCCATCTTCTGAATCCCAGTGTGCGTACTTGTCTGCTGGTTTCCTGAGAATACAAGTTATTTTGAAAGAGTTGATCAGCATTTAAGCTGGTGAGTTCATAAGATTTTAGTGATGTAAGTAAGTTGTAAGTTCTATTTAGAAAATTTCGCCTGTTCCTCCAGAAAATCCTATATTTTCTGCTTTGATGAAAGATAAGTAAAAATGACTCTACAATCCTTTCTATGAGTACTAAGTGGATACAAGTTATATGAAACCCAGAGTAAACAAACAATCGATTATGTGTATCTTCCCTAAGACTACAACCAAACAAGGAACAGGAAATGAGGTGGAAGGCACACCTCCCGTTGTTTGTTCGTTCATTGTTGTATATAACCCTGGCGTATTCAATTGGTACTCACAGAGTTAACTGTAATAGTTCCTCTATATTTGATGAAAACATTCCTTAAGAAAAACCCTTATTTCCTTTAGTAAAAATGGTAACCACAATAGTTCCTTCTATAATCACTTACTTTATACAAGCTATATATAATCTAATATCGAACAGGTTGTTAATTGTGCGGATCTGCCATAAGCCCACAACCAAACAAGGAACAGGAATTAAGGCGGAAAGCACACATCTAACTGCCCATCAGATATTAATTATATATAACTCTGATGTATAAACTAAGGTATTATGGAATTAACCACTAAATGTCCTTTAAGTATATTGGTTTAATAAAATGGATTAAACCCTATTTACTGATAAGTTTCTAGTTTAGTCTACTTCGTGTTCTCTCTGAAAAGTATGTTCTTGTACTAGAAAGCGATGTTTTGAATTAGTTTACTATGACCTGACCTATACCTGATACTCCTTATGATTACTTGGTGTATAGGGAATATATATATAATTAAGATCGTATAGATAGTATATTGGGTGCATCTGTCCTAAGCCCACAACCAAACAAGGAACAGGAAGTAAGGCGGAAAGCATGCGTCCTACTATCTCCTAGACCCGATTAATATATATCCTTGATGTATACACTAAATAATCATAAATTTAGCATTATAGGTCCTTTTCTACTTAATGTTCATGTTACGAATAAGTTACGTATTTTATTTATTACTGTTATGTACTTTACTAAGATACTTTTTATAAATAATTTCGATTCCATATATTACTATCACCTCGTGCTTGCTAACCCTTGGTACATGCAATCATACTAGTGTTAATGCAAACCCAAAAAGATATATTATTATGTTTTATCACCTCGTGTCTGCTAACCCAGGTACGTGTAATCGTACTAGTGTTAATGCAAACTCGGAAAGATATATTAGTATGTTTTATCACCTCGTGCCTGCTAACCCTAGTACGTGAAATCGTATTGGTGTTAATGCAAACCCGGAAAGATATATTAACATCTTAATTTGTTACAAACAATGAATTAAGGATACGATGTCTTCCTATAGTACTATGAGCATCATATAAGTGTGTAATTCTTGAATTGTTCGTCTGTTATTGTTATAGTGTGTTCCTCCATGTACCTGTTATAGTATACTCTTCTCTGTACTTATTATAGTATGCTCTTCTTTCTACTTGTTATACTATGCTCTTCTCTGTACTTGTTATAGTATGCTCTTCTCTGTATTTGTTATAGTATGAATTGAACCCTTAAACTATACCTATTATAGTTTACAGTATGTTTACTTGAACTGATACTGACTTGAAGAGAAGACTCATTTTATCTACTAAGTTATGATTGTACTTTTAAAAACAAATTTTTGTAAACTATGAAGTAACATAACTTTAAAAGAGTTTTAGAAATGTTTTGATCACTTAAAAGTCCATAAGCAATCATTTAAAAGATGTTTATAACAAAACATTTACACAACTAACATTATGCTCAACTTGTATCCCCCCCCTCCCCCTAAAAGCATTTAAAACAGTTAAAAAGATTGATTATAGGGGTATGAACTCATCTTATGTGGGTGATTCAAATGAATAAGCGCGTAAGGATGAGAAGCTACACTAGTGAAGTCCCGAGACACATACGAGTCTTAAATGACATATAATGGCATATATTGGCATGAATATAGTGTTTAGAAGCAACCACATGCAAGGAAACACCTTTAGGGACTAGGAAACACTTGAAATGAAGTGTTGTATCACATGTGATTGATCAAAGGGGAATGTACGGCCTAAATGAGGAGTGTGGGGCCGTGGGTGTACGGCCAGGGAGTGTACGGCCATACACTCATGGTAACAAGTGCATAAATGTGTGTTTAAATGGTGGGGAAGCTTGTAGGACTATTGCTCATCAAGTCTTGAAGCTAGGTTTGCACTTTGGAGGCCCTTTAGGGGTGTACGCTCGTACATTCCTTATGATCTTGAGTTTTGGTCGTTTGTAGGGTGTAAATCAAGTGTTCCTAACATGTACTAAGCATAGGGAAGGTGTACTTACGTTTTGGAGGCTCAAAGGGGTTCACAATCACCAAGAATAAGTGTGTGTTCTTGGTGTTCTTGGTGAAATGGATGAAGATTTGAAGATCTATCATAAAAGAGATGTTTTCATGGATGAAT